>NC_072012.1:17151817-18364317 GCF_027791375.1 Indicator indicator | reverse complement strand
CGTAAGTGATCTCCAATTAACTGTGCAGTTTAGCTGAACTTTGCTTTCCTTGGTATCCTAGGAGAAAAGCTCTGACAGACTGAGAATTTTAACTTGTTTGTAATGTAAACTCAGTATACTGGTGGTGCTTCTTAACATTGCAGAAACTGCTTGGGAGGAAAAAGGAAATAAGTAAAAAATGCTTTGATCCTCTAAGCAAACAAAGAGGGGAGAAGGAGGTTAAGAGAACCATCATTTGTGAAAGGCAGAGAAGGAAAATGTGGGAAAGGTGTCTTTATTTTAACAGTTTCAGAGACTATTTGAAAGATTTTTGGAAATACCAGGCACTTGAGCAGTGTTAGAACCCATTCAATTATATTGGTCAATCTGATCAAGATTTTACCCAAAAGCAGAAATCAGGAGAAAGTTTAGAGATTAATGCTAATACCTCAAATACCAAGCTCAGATAAACATATTCTAGTGGCATTTTTCAGTATGAAGAAAGGAACAAATATCTTGTCTGGAAGTAATGTCAGCTCCAAAGACCTGGGAAATGACTCCAAGCCCAGGTATGGTGGACAAAAGGTGAAATGTAAATTGAAGGTTCCAGTTGTAGCAGCAGGGAGTGGTGTGACCCAGCAATAACATGTTGTTTACCTATCTGTGGGACATGTTCTCACTCCCTAAAACATCACTGATCTAGATACTTTGACCACAAGAAGGCAAAGTCAAGGCTCCACATACAATTTTCAATTTGCCTGCCTATTCCATATTCACCAGTTTTAAGGAAGGAAGCAGGGAAATAGCTCCATTTAGACCTAGATACCTTAAATCAATGTCCAGGGAGCCACTACAGAGAATAATAGAGTTTCTTAGTTCCTGGGATTTCCTGGCAAGGGCACAAGGTCCCAATTAGAACTTATCCTGAAAGGGTCCAGTATCCATTAGTGTAGAAATGGATAGAAAGAGGCCTTTTCTTTCTTTCTTTCTTTCTTCCTTTCTTTCTTCCTTCCTTTCTTTCTTTCTTTTTCTTTCTTTCTTTTTCTTTCTTTCTTTCTTTCTTTCTCTTTCTTTCTTTCTTTCTTTCTTTCTTTCTTTCTTTCTTTCTTTCTTTCTTTCTTTCTTTCTTTCTTTCTTTCTTTCTTCTTTCTTTCTTTCTTTCTTTCTTTCTTTCTTTCTTTCTTTCTTTTTCTTTCTTTCTTTCTTTCTTTCTTTTTCTTTCTTTCTTTCTTTCTTTCTTTCTTTCTTTCTTTCTTTCTTTCTTTCTTTCTTTCTCTTTCTTTCTTTCCTTCTTTCTTTCTTTCTTTTTCTTTCTTTCTCTTTCTTTCTTTCTCTTTCTTTTTTGCTTTTTTTATCTAAGCTGTTTCACTTTTAAAGATTGTACACAATATTCCATTTTCCTGAATGTAGAATTTATAATTCCACAGATAATGACACAAGCAAGGACTTAATTTGATGCACCTCTCCCTCAAAGTTGACCTAAACTATCTCTAAATCTTTATTAGCTAATACTTTTTGAATTATTTCCTTAAAATCTCCAACAACAGAAATTTTACAGCTTCCTACAACAGCACATGCCTGTGCTTCACTGTCTTATGGACAGAAGGTCTCCAGAAGTTTAACTAAATCCCACACTTTCCAATCAAGCTATCAGTCCTGTCCTCTCTGCTATGGAAATTTGAAGCAATTTAGTACTTTCCATTCCAGCCTTTTATATAACAAAGGGATTAGATTTTGGCTTTTTAACATTCATTTATGTAATGTTCCCCCAGTCTTCTCCTCTTGACTCAATTCAGTAACTTTTTCTTTTAGCTATGTCTTTTTTTAGAACCTTGTGATTCTTGCTGTTTTCCTTTGGACCTTCTCCAGTTGGCCATTTGGACCTGTACCCAAACGACAAGTGCAGCTGATGAATGGTTTGTCTTCACTTGTCTTGAACATAACATTGCTCAAAGAAATCTTTTGTGCTATTTCTTTGTTCTATGCTCCAAGCCTCAGTCCAGCCAGTTTGCCCAAAAAGACCTCAAGAGCCTCACAAAACTGTAGTGAAGTCCTTATCTCATCATCTTCCAATTTACTACATTTTTTTCTTGTCTGCTTCTGGTCATTTCTAGTTCACGAACACATACAGCTCCAACCAAAAAGTTGTCAGTCTTCACAAGCACATTAGCAATTCAGAATAAAATGTCTTAGATAATTTGAAGAACCTGCTGCTTTGCTTTTGCCTGAGAGATGGGTTATGTTGGTTCAATCATTACTAAGCAGAGGGATGCTTAACTGCTGCTTAATCTGGCATGTATCATGTTTAACATGTTTAGTATCAAATGACCATCAGAAGGATGACCATGAGCCAGCAATGTGCCCTTGTGGCCAAGAAGGCCAAAGACATTCTGGGGTGTATTAGAAGGATTGTGGCTAGTAAGTCAAGATAAGTTCTCTTCCCCTTCTACTCTGGCCTGGTGAGGCTATATCTGGGACCTGTGTCCAGTTCTGAGGCCCTCAGTTGAAGGAGAGCAGGGAACTGCTTGAAAGAGCCCAGCCCAGAGCCACAAAGATGATGAATGGAGTGGAACATCACCTTTATGAGGAAAAGCTGATGGAGCCTGGTCTCGTTAGCTTGAAGAAGAGAAGACTGAAGGGCAGGGGGATTGGATTGGATGATGTTTTGAGGTCCTTTCCAACCCCCAACATTCGGCGATTCTGTGATTCTGTGATCATGATCGGTAACTTCAGCTGGCAGACTGATTGTACCTGAGTGTTTGTAGATTGGAAGCCTCCAGACCAACTCAAGCTTCAGAAAGAAAGAAAGAAAGAAGAATTCACTCCAGAATCCGTAGCAATACATGGAGCCCCTTAAGATTGCAGCAAAAATGTCCTCTCTAGCCTTCAAACTAGAGCAAGGTGTTTTAATATATCTCAGCAAAGTAAAACATACCAAATCCAACTCATTAGTTCCTGATCCGTAAATTCCAAGCCCTGAATTCCTAGTGAACAGATAAGCAGCTGCTTAGAAGATTCAACTAGTGTGACTCTATTAGAGTGCAAGCTACCATCATTATGCATGAGAGTAGTCCCTTTCCTCCACTCTGTCTAATTTGGTCACACTGCACTGCTAGCTAAACACTACTTAGATGCACTGAGTGAAGGGTAAAGTTCTCTTTGTGAAAGACTGCAGTCTGGGACAGAAAGACACAGGGATACACGTTGAGACAAACCATGGGATGCAGCTTGATGCACTACATGCATTCAAGATTTAGCAGTTCCAAATACTCATCTGATATGTTGTCTCTTGTACCTAGATCATGCTAAAATGCATCTAAAATGCCTCAGCAGAGCCTAGCATTCTAATGACCCTTATTGGATGGTCAACAATGTGTTTCCAAGGTCTTAAAAAGCAGCTTCCATGTAAGAGTCATCTATGTTTAATCAGCAGGAGTCGTCACAGTCCTATTTTAGAGTGCTGCAAGCTTTCTGCAACACTTGTTTTAAATCATCAAGTAATAGGTGCTTCAGGATGTCCCATTTTTGTCCATTCCCATTTATAACAGGGATTCCATGCCAATGATTAAAATGTAACACTAATACAAGTACTTTCAAAAAACAAAAGCACATTTGGAATCATTTGTGTTTATCTTTAGAGAGTAGGAGCTGCAAACATGAATGGATCGAGGGGAATTAAATACTAGACTAATTGTTCATTAGACAACCTAAGACAAATTAAGTTTGTTAATCCATTCAATATTTTGTCTGTTTCAATTATTATCCCTGCCAAAATTCTTTTGCATGCATTAATTCATCTATCTGTGTTTATTAATAAAGGAACTCACTTGAAATGTAGGTATTGAATCCTATAGTCCTTTCTCAAGTAAAACTGCCATGATAGCAGCAGCAGCAGGACTTCAAGATATGACTGGAACTATCTCTACTGCTCTTTTCCTAAAATAAAAGTTAAATTCTTTCAATAAGATTAATGTGAGTACACTCTCCAACTGTATTGATTCCAGATAGTCTCTATATTTAATTAAGAAACATTATTCTGCAAAATTGCACGTAGTTCTATGTAATGTCCTAGGCAAGTGGTCCTGATTGAACCTGAGCCAAAGGAATTGTTCTAAAATTTATTTCTGATTGTTGGCTACTGTCACATATTAATTCTGCATTATTTTGATGTGTGATTGACAGTCTCTTTGCCAGACAAGTAGAGGACAGAAAGTTATTGATATCTAACTTGATTATCATGTCGTCTTAGTTCCAGAAAGCACTCTTTTCTTCCTATCAGATACACTGTAATATTGGCAGAATCTGCTTTGCAGAATAGCCCTAGGAGGAAGGTAGACTCACCATAAAGTTATTCACATAGGTACTACCACAAATATGGGAAGATGAGCAACAGGACAGGTAGCAGTTTAACAGAAATGGATCTTAGGCTGTAGAAGGTCAGAAGCAGAGCATGACTTAACATCAACCTCTTCTCCTTTATGACAAGAGACAGGACTAGAGGAAATGGTTACAAGCTGTGCCAGGGGAGATTGAGGTTGGATATTAGGAAATGCTTCTTCACTGAGAGGGTTATCAGACATGGCAATGGTCTTCCCAGGGCAGTGGTGGAGTTATCATCTCTGGAGGAGTTCAAGCGGTGTGTGGACCTGGTGCTTAGGGACATGGTTTAGTGTTGACACTTCAGTGCTGGGTCCAGGTTGGACTGAATGATCTTCAAGGTCTCTTCCAGATATATTCTGTGATTCTGTGATGCTGTAATCATGTATGATTGTCTGCAAGATACAGAATGTAATGTTACTCTCTACTCAACACTAGTAGGGATATATTTAGAGCATAGAGCCCTATTTTGAGCGCTATGATTTAAGAAATATAAATCACTGAGAGTCCAGAGAATATCAACAAGAGGAATTAGAGCTGCGAAAAAGACCTCAGGGAAATCTTTCAGTGATAGGGGAAGTAAAGCAAAAGAATAAACTGCTGAAGAATCTAGGAAGCTTGTTTTACCAAATGTGTTTGAAAACAAGTTATCCAAGACACAAGTTAGATAAAATGTTAAGCTGATCCTGCTTTGGGTAAGAGCAAAGAAAATTCAAGATTTTTCAAGGTCCCTTCCAACACTCCTCAAAGTGATCATAACATCACTCAGGGTTCCTACCCTGGGATATTACAACATAGCACTCCATATTGTATACACCTATCTGCCTAGGAGGCAGCCTAGACTTCTTCCAGCAAAGCAGAGCTTCCACTGCTCCCTTTTTGAGCTGAAGCAGAAGCAGCAAGAGCAGAACACCACATTTCTCTTGCAGAAGAGTGGAATAAATGAAAAATTCTGAAAAGCAAGCAAGGTTGTCCTGCAAGACAGAAGTGGGCTCTGTCACGCAGAGGCACATATGTACATGCAGGGAGAGAGTGCTTGACAAGTCTGCTTAATTCACACACAAAGTCATTATGAGTTTCTATTCAATTCCTGCTCTACCTTAGAAGCAGCAGCATGCTGCATCATTTTCAATATGGACAGCAAGGTAGTTTGTCATGTAAAGACCATTTGCAGTATCACCTCTTACTGTAAGGGTTCTGTACTGTAAGGTACTGTAAGGCAGACACAGAAGCATCTGTGTCTACAAGACCCAATATTAAATGAGCTCTAATACTAGGACAACAGAGAAACAAGAAAGGAAGGAACAGCATGACTTGCACTGTCAACTTTAAAATCTACTCTGGATGTTCACAGGCTTAGATACCCTCTTGTGTAGGCAACACACTACATAAGGTTATAAAGTAATGTATGTTTTTGCAGTATTTGCATAAGGAAATGAACGCAGTAAATCTATTGATGTCGTCAATGCAGATCTACTGAAACTGTAATGCCTTCTGCACTGCAGTGATGATTATGAAACTAGTAGATATTTTATGTTATTAACTCAAGGCATCACCTTTAATAAATACTTATAAAACACATTGGCAAAAGCATAAACTGCAGAAACAGGAGCAGGAAATTTGTGATAAGTTCCCTATCATAGACAAATTGCTTATACTGTTACCCAGCAATTGTTTAATCCAAAGTATACTTAAGGAGAATATGAAATAACTGAGAGATTTCAGTTATTAGAAATAAGGGTCCTATCTTCATGTTAATTACTGAAGCAGAGATAGAGTATATTTTAATAAAAGTTTGAGACAGTATTGAAATTCAAATATCTCCTTGGAGGTTTTGTGGCTCATACGAAATGCAAAGAAATTCAGAAGATCTTTTAAAATTAATAACTTTTTTAAAGAGACATGAAGTATTAGATATTGTCTTCTAAAAGGACAATATGTTTTGTCTTAAGTTTGTGAAAAAAGTAATATTTGTATAATTGATTAAAAAAAGATATTTAGCCTAAAAATTACACTCTTTCCTTTCTACCCTGATATTTTTCTTCCATTCAAAAGCTACTGCATCTTTCATCGTTCAAGGCCCCTCTGCATTGACCCTGGAGAACACTGAAATATTCCTTTTATACATCCTAAATCAGGTGAACAATAAAAGGTATTGATTTTCCACACAGTATAAATAGTTCATGAATATATAAACATTTAAGTCAGGATTCAATGGGTCAAATCCTAGACTTTGACAAATTAACAACAAAGTCAACAGAGCTGCTCTGTGTAACACCAACTAGCAATGCTATTCAATTTGTCAGGGGTACTGCACTTCAATCATTTAATAGCTTCAGGCGATCAGTAAGATCTGCAGCTTCAGGTTTTCGGATGCTTGCTCCCCATACCCTTGCTCAAGCATTAGAGAGAACTGCAGCAAAGTCCTTGCATTGCAATAAAGTATTACCTTCAGGCATGCTGACTAGCCTGTCTAATCAAGAATGGATGCTGCACCCTCAGCTTGGTCTTCAACAGTGGGAAGCTGATGAGGAGTTGATGGAATGAGAACATGAGTCATGAACATGTTATCCCAATCCCCCAACTAGTGTAAATCAGTGTAACTACACCGTTATAAGTTCCAAGGACAGAGACAGATTGGAAATACAGGGGTTGTGCAACATAAGTAAGACCAGAAGAGACAGTTCAGTCTACCTTCTGCCCTGAAGCAGATTCAGGATTATAGTGTCATTTCTAAAAAAATGTTATTTTTTTCCGCCAAAATTTCTGATGGTGAAGACTCTACACCTTTCCCAGGCATCAGGTCCCTGTGCCTCCCTGCCTTTCTGAAGAGGCAGTTTTCCCTAGTATCTAGCCTGAATATATCTTTTTGCAGCTTAATTTCTTTTCTCCTTTAACTACTGCAGCTAAAGTTCTGCTTAAATCCCAATTAATTTCTCACCTCCTGAACTTGATGCAGATTTGCATTCGCTTACACCTGTGCTAGACCTGAAATAAGATCTAGAAGATTCTGTCTGGTTTGTCTATGATTTCTCTAGCTTTTTGTAACTGGCCCACTTCTTAGGCTGAGACATCTTCCAGTCTGGTGAACTGGTCATCAAGCCGTAAAACATTCATTGCCACAGGAAAGACTCAAAGTAATGTTTGTGGAACAGCCAGAGTCCTACAATCTATTTTCCTTTGTCATCTATTACAGAGAAATTCTGCTATGGTATTTAACATAAAAAATAGAAACAAGGACATGTTTTAGACTGTTCATTAAATTAGTAATCTATTGTGTTCCAAATGAAAGTGTTTCTTTCTGTTTGTTGACACAATCTCATCAGTGGGATAATGCTTCCTGCCCAATTTGAGCACCAAATAATCTGACGCTCCTTAGTGAAATGACAAAAGTCAGCCTATGTGTCTCAATGCATGTCATCCTCTTTATTCATTGTCCTTCACTAGGGCTTAGTCTTCTCTAGCAAAGCTACCTGGAGGCAGCAGCCTTGACGAAGCCTCAGGCTAGTGGATATTTCTTCACCAAGGAGATTCACTACAGTATTTTCTTGACCTGTGCTCAGCCTTCACTTGGTGGCAGGGCCACTTTACTTCCCTTCTGCTGACAAAGGGGAAATGACCTTTGCAGCCTGCTGGTCAGAGATACATGCAGACTGTTCCAAGCCTGTTCTCCTTGTTGGTGACTGTCAACCATGCTCTAGGGCCCGAAGCTCTTCCTCTACTTGTCTAATCCTCCTATTTCTTTGTAGAACCCACCCTAATGCTATTCTTGAGATTCTTCCAAGCCATTTTCCTCCCTGAAAGCCTCCAGACTATGGACAGATTGTCTACTAAGCTGATTTCTGTCTCCTGCATTTTTGGTAGCTGGTTCTCTCTAGCTTTTAACATCGATGCTGACATTTTCAGAGTGACAGCAGAGAAGAATACCTGAAATCACAAACCAGGCTTATTTTCTCTACCCAGACACATTCCTCTGGAGTAAAACTACAATGCACTGGAGGTCCTTGGGGTCTATAGAGAGTACAATATGATTTGAATTTGTGCCTGGGATGTAGGCAGTTGTCTCCTCACTCTTGTCCACAAGCTTCCTGCTGTCTGTGGTGCTGGGAACCTTGTGCCCTGAACCCTTGGGGTCATATGTGACTTCAGTCCAACCAAATGTGTGGAGAGCAACTGTAAGGGCTCAGCTGACTGCACAACTATGCTAATTGCTTTGCCTTTAGGTCTAAACTTCATATTTTTAGTCTCCCGGAGAACTCCTTGCAGTTTACCAGATAGTTGCATTTCACCTCTTCAGGCTTACATAACATGAAAACCTTTACTAAGCAAACAAGTAGTCCTTTTTAATTCAGATCAAATAAATGCATTTATATTGAATCCTTCTGCCTGTGACTAATGGAACAGTGAAGGCAATATTTAATTTGCCTCACGTCCTTCATAAAGACCAAAACTATCTTGACTCCTACTCGTATGCCGGAAGAACAAGCAATCTTCACAGCCCTTGCTATGAGATAATCTCCTTTTTGCCAGGTCCTAAGGAGCTTGTAAACTATGCAGAGAGGAAGAAAAAAAGAGCATCTTCAGTATTGCACTTTTCATGTCTTCTGTGACTACAGAGGAATTGAGACTTTAAGTCATTTCACTCTACAACCTCTTTTTTCAAAACAAGGAAAAGAAACATTTGAAGGTGGGATTTATCTCACCGGATCTAGCATGAAGACAGAGATAGCCACAGTGTAGAGATCTATATCTTTGGAGTGATTAATATTTTAGACATCTACTATAGGAAGGGAGAAATCATGTCCAAAAATGTTTTGTTTTTCCTATGAACTTCTCATAAAGGGACTTTTGAATAACCAGATCACATGTAAGAAAGCATAATCTGGCTGCCTGGTTAAAAGAATCTCATCTAAATATCTAGAGTAGGGCTTCAGCAGGCCAGGCTCGGTTTTATTCATGGTTCTTGCATGATTGAAACTTCAGTTATAATTTCAGTCAGAGCCTACTCCATGACTGACCTTGAACAAAATGCCATGTCAGCAAGAAAGGAAAACCTGGTTCTACTGCTTTTCCTCTGATCTTTGCCAGGTTGTCCTCCCTCATTTGTTTCCACAAGAATCTGCTCTGTATTTCTTTCAAAAAGGAAATCTCCCTGCAACGCAACATCAGAAGTAGGAGGAAGGTAAAATGTGTCTGAAATCCTAAGATACCATCTTTATTATTTGGAGATAAATTTATCTTACAAAGGGGATATTCTCTTCCATAATTCCATTTGCCTTTTCCCTGAGATTTACTTGTTTTACCACATTAAAGTAGCAACTTACTTTTGCTCATGGTAGTTTTTTTATATCTAAAACTTTAAGAGAGGCATTTTTCAAAAAACTTGTCATCAAAGGATATCACCAAAAAGATCCCTCTATATATGCATTGTTATATCTGCACTTCTCTAAGCATATATTGATGACCTCTGTCAGAGATGGAATAGTGAGCTCTTTGTTTTAACCCAGTCCAAAGGGTCATAAATTCTTAGTTCTAAACTGTTAAGTGCAAATTAATATAGAGAAATCTTTTTGCTTGTTTTGTATGAGAGACAGGACAAGGGGCAATGGGTGGAAGTTGAGGCACAAGAAGTTTCATGTAAATATGAGGAAAAACTTTTCACTGTGAGGGTGATGGAGCACTGGAACAGGCTCCCCAGGGAGGTTGTGGAATATCTCCCTCTCTGGAGATATTCAAAACTCACCTGGATGTGTTCCTGTGTGATCTGGTGTAGGTGATCCTGCTCTCGCAAGGGGGTTGGACTAGATGATTTTTTGAGGTCCCTTCCAGGCTCTGAAATTCTGTGATTGAGAGATCGAGCTGGGAGATCTTTATGGCTCCTATGCCTTTAAAGTCATAGATGTGTGAATTAGCTATTCCTAATCTTCAGGGATGTCAAATTAAAATTGTGCTAAAGCGAGGGAAAAAATATTATTAGAAAACCTGGCAAGCAGTCAAATCTAGATTCACTGTTCATCTCAACATTGTTGATCTGAAAGATTTGCCTTTCAGACCTTTCTGAAAATGCTATGTTATTTTTCCAGTCATCTCACAGTGTCAACACTCTGGTCCAATATTAAAGTACTGAAATATGCAAACTTTTCTTGGTTTACATACCATACATATGTGCCATCTCTCATCTTGGTTATACTGAAGACTGAACCAACCATTTCCTAAGCCAAAAGCTTAACATTCTTAAACTAAAGCACTGCTTCCTGTTCATAAAGCTGAATTAGGCTTAGAGCTTCTGTGGTTTGAATGTGGAGGAGGATACACTGCACAAATTAAAGCAAACAGACTTCCTTCCAAGTGATACTGTCAGAAAGTGACTTCTGCTAGACTTAATGTTTTCGTGTAGAGGCGTTTGCAGTATCATAAATACCTGCTCTTCCTCCACAAGTCAAGAGTTTCTAAGACCTCAGGTGCCCTGATTTCCTTTTTGAGCACAGATTCCCTGACAGAGGTCACCAGAGTTTAGTTTAGTTTAAATTCAGTGACTGGTGGGTTGAGTCCTTTCTTTTCTTTCTTTAGCCTTTGATGTCTTCTGTTAAAAGCTGTCATGCATTTGAAGCTCTCTGATAAAAGGTTAGACTTTGCCCCTTCTGCATTAAACAGCATGAATCTGAGTCTTATAGCCCCAGGAGTGGATTCCCTCATGCGTTCCTTTCTCCTTCCCAAAGCTACCTTTTATTCCTCCTACCCTGCTGCACTTTATGGTGTCTCTCATTTTGAGGTTAGCTGAATTAGAGCTAGGAGAAGTCTTTCCTGTGGCTGTCAAAGCTTCCTGGAGATTCCCATGCATTGTAGTTTTGCAAAGATTTCCCCACCTATTTAATTTTTAACTTTCTAACTAAGCCAGCAGAATTTAAGCCCTCAAAGACAAGACTATTAACAGGATCAGAGCAAGACCGTTATAATATACATTATCTGTATGTTAGATGAATCTTCACCACAGTCACCACACCTCTGATATGATTTGAGTTAATACAGTCTGTTCCTTTACATACTCAAATTGTCCTACTTACTAGTTCAAGACAGTCCCTCTGACTCAGAGTGGCATAACCAGGTAATAGCAAGAATTACAAGTACATTCCCATGCTAAACCTTAAGAGGATGAACTGTTTGCATCACTTAGTCCTTACAACCTGGGTTGCATTTATGCTTTGTGGATCAGGGATTTGGGGATTTCGTTTTCCCCCACTTTTTACCAGTTTATGTTCTGTCTTTGTCTATGATCACACACACAAACACCCTTCCATAAATATCTGTTAATGTGGCAGAGCTATTGCCAAGGGAGATTGTGGATGTCTCCATCCTGGGGTTGTTTAAGACCAGGTAGGATGAGGCCTTGAGCAGCCATGTCAAGTTGAGAGGTGTCCCTACCCATGGCAGGGAGGTTGGAGTAGATGATCTCTAAGGTCCCTTCCAACCTGAGCCACTCTATAATTCTATGATTTTATGATGAGGCAGTAGTGATGATTTGGTTTTACTTCTCTAGAAGTGCATTACAAAAGTTCAAATTTAGTGTTATCTTACTCCTTCTGTGCTTAGGAGTGTCCATTTTTCCTAACGTCTTACAGCTGAAAAGGTCACTCCAAAATGAAATTAAAGGATCTCCACTAATTTTCACTGAATTGCTTTTAAGTTATCACACCATAAACATCAAGGAAGCAGACCAAGCTGACCTTTTGTAGAATGTGAATTTATAAATCCACCAGCAGTAACTTTCTTGTGGTCATAGCCAAGCAGACTAAGGGGGCTGCTTTCATATATAAACCTTTCTTTATGTCTTATTAGGCTCTGTATTTACTATTAAAATCAGTCAAAAAATACTTACTAAACAAGGAAACAGTTATCCTTATGATTCATGTATTACTAGATCCAAACTGTTCTTAAACTGCTTCAGTCCAGAGCTAACATATTTTTAAAATGAGTCCTGTCAATGAATGACTAGAGGTACAGCATTCATGTCTAGAAATTATTCAATCATAATGTCATGCTATGTTATGAAAAATAACATGTGATATTAGGCTCGACATTTCATAATACTGGACATCTCTCTGACAAACAAATGTCATGCTCACAGAAAACAGCCCTAGGAGAATATTTTTAAAGAGCACAATGAATTGAAAGAGTTAAGGTCATGTTTTCCACAAATACAAGCGAACAAGAAACTAAAGATTATTCAGATGATATCAAAGAGTGTAATTTCACAAAGTTTTATCCATAGCTTGTATCATACTTCTGAGCCCTGTGATTTTAGTGCCCTCTGTCACGATTTACTCTAAGATGTAGATTTTCCCTAATTGTTCCCACAGATCATGGGGTTTATCATCCAATTAAGAGCTTTTTTCTTGGACATTTTTTTGGTTTCATTTGGTTCAGGTCTGAGAGTTGAGAAATGACACAGATATAAAGCAGAGCAAACAACCTTTGATCTCCAACCCACCTGCTAATTCACCACTGGGTATTCAACATAGGTTCCTTGCACAGACCACTACAGAAATGAACAGCAGCTCAACGTGCAGCAAGTGAGGAATACAGACAATGCTGAGGAGAAAGCTGGCTGTTGTTCACCACTAATGGGCTATTTTTAGCTCACAGACTATTATTCCACTGAGCCTCCAATCAGGTAGAAGGAAACGCACTTTGCAGGCTCATCTGCGTAGAGTGCTGGATCAGTCGGAATTCCCAGTACCTTTAACATGCTCATTTTTAACACTTGGCTGGTGGTGGTGTGTCTGATATTGCAGTGCCCAATCCAGCAGAACTTCTACAGAGCAGTTACCCTGCAGTATAATAAAATACCCCCACCAAATTTACATTGTGCTAAAATAGATGCCATGATCATCTAAAACCAGCTGGCTAGCAGCTTGCAGAAAGCCATGCTATGTTCATATTATTGCAATAAAAAATGGCAGTTACTACTTTAACCCTCCTAACTGCTTCTTTCTGGCCTCCTGGCTTATTTCCATTGTCATCATGGGTGATGATACGATTTCAGGTTTCCCATTTCTCAGAGCAAAGGGCTACGAGTCACGCACCAGGTCAGAGATACAGGACACAGAGTAAAGTTCCAATTCCCAGTGACCAATTTAGCAAGTGTGACTTCATCTCAGCACCTTCTGTACAACTTTCTTTGGACAATGACAGTGTCAGTGATTGCTGTCATCTAGCTTCTCTGCATACCGATCTTTCAAATGCAGATAGTTCTCCATTAAGCAAGATGTTTTCAATTTTTTTCTTTTAATTAAAAAAAAGCCACATGGGTCTCGATTCCTTTTAAACTTCAAAAATATTCGTTCTGTACCTGTGGATTTCACCTTTTTTCTCATTTTTAAACCCTTTCTTTTTTCCCACATGGATGCAGATTCTTCTGTATGTTGTCATTAGAGTTGATTTTCTCACAAAAGTAGAAAAGCATGGATGCTGGGAAATTAATCCTGGAGCCATGCAGATTCACAGACTGCATGTTGAAAATTGCCATTTACTGCTACTGGGAAATAGCATTTTAAAAAACAAATTAAAATCCTCACTTTAAAATCCATCTCTGGGCTATCAGATCACACCCTGAAAAACAGTGTTTCAGACAGATTTCTGGATAAGATTTTGGAAAACTAGACAATTATATGGATTAAAGTTTTCTTTTCCTAAGTGCTTTTTCACAGTACTTTCTTCTACATTATCCCATTGAAGAGGAATATGGCACAACATTGATAATATTTATTCTGAAATATATTAGTAGAAACATATCTCACCATGATGACAAAGCCTACCTGTGTTCTTACTTCAGCAGGTAACTTTCATCATTTTGCTGTTACCCTGGCAGTTACATTTCTATAATGTCTGCATCCTAGCATAGAAGGTGCTGTTGTTTGTGATTACTGGGTGGGTTATCCAATACATTTGTCCATTTGATGTTCAGAAGATGATGTCCAGCTTTCATTCTATTGGTTTGGTACTGGACCAAGTGAAGCAGATTTCCCTTTTCATACCAGTGTTACTTTACTACTTCCAACATCACCTCTACTCAGCCTTTTTCTCAACCTGCTAAAGCAGAAAGATAAACTGTTCACAAGAGTTCAACGCTTTTCTGGTGTGTTTGCCTGCTTGAAGATTTGTGGCAGCTGTTCTTAAACCCCTCTGTGATATTAGCTCACATAGGTATAGCCCTTTAGGCTCACACAAATACATAAAATGTTTACAAGGATGATATATAGGTTGTTGAGCATCCTGAACATCTGGTACAGCTCTGTAGCTCTGCTTCTGATACTTTGCATGTGGCAGAGCCTTTCCAGTGAATCTAGAGAAATTCATTAGCTGCCTCTGTGTTATTGAATAAAAATGGTCTTGTCTCTTTTTGAGAATAGCAGGAACCACAAATAATTCTCCTAATTCTAGTCATGCCATAGTGACCTTAGGCCATGTTCTTTAAAATGTCTTCAAGGAAGAGAAGCACTCAAGGAATTTTACACATCTTGTCTACATAAGACTAAATAATCTTCTCCAGTTAATGGAGAGAGAGAGTCATCAGATGACCCCTTTTAAAGCATTTTTCCTGGATTGGGATGAATCTGTCAGCCAGAGGTCTTTGCCTTTCTGCACTGAAAAACACTGGTATACATTAAAATGAAACAGAATTAAATTCACAAATTTTGTTTGGTTTTTGTTTTGTGTTGTTTTTTTTTTTTTTCCAGCTATTGTAACAACTGGGACTAATTTACTTCAGCTACTTTCTTCTCAGTAGCAGTTTGGAGACATTTATTCTTTAGTTCTTTTAAGTTTCAGATTTTTTAGCACAAACTACAATGTATATTACCAGTGGAAATATTATGATATAGTAGAGACTTCAGCATATGCTTCAGTTGTTTTTATACCCATTATTGCTGTGCCATCTTAATGCAATTTTCCACAGACTCCCATGTTATTAACCTGCATTCATCATTTATATCCTTCTCCTGAGGCTTGTTTTAAGACTCTATAGAAGAAGATAAACAAATTACAGATACAGGAATTAATTGTTGCCTTATTGGAGTATCCCAATCAAGGGATTTTAGGAACATTGCTTTAGAGTGAAGAAGCCCATAGGCCACACTGATAGGAATAGTAGGATGAAAGATTGAACAGAACTGGAGAAAACAATAAACAAAAAGACGTAAAGATTAGGACAGATATGAAAATGCAAGCCAGAGAAAAGGATCAAATGACTGCAGACCTCCAAGGAATGATACTTTGCAAAACAGATGTTAAACACTCCATCCAGCAAAGT
Organism: Indicator indicator; assembly: GCF_027791375.1. Taxonomy (NCBI): domain Eukaryota; kingdom Metazoa; phylum Chordata; class Aves; order Piciformes; family Indicatoridae; genus Indicator; species Indicator indicator. The sequence continues at coordinate 18,348,653 of NC_072012.1, read as the reverse complement.
TTGCTCCCCGTTGCTCACACAACCTTTTCTACAAGCCATGTCACTCCTGCTGCGCTTGTTTAGATGGCTCTGCCTCTTTATTTCCCTGCCCATCTAGGATCAGGCATAGACGTGCCCCCTCCCTCTGATAAGAGAGGGATCCAAGAGACTCAACCCTTCCTGGTACACCCTTGTTGGACCATGGTCCCAGCCCCACCTCAACTACAGGACCGCTGCTCAAGGCTTGACAGTGCAGCCCTGGAGGAGGGCAATAAGAGCATGGAGAAAAGGAAGAACCACAGTGTTGAAAAGGAAGGCAGTGTTAAAAGAACAGTAGAGAGAAGAGGAAGGAGGGCAAAGTGAGTTCAAGAGAAATGTGAGGGCACATCAAAACGACTGTGTGTATTAAAGAAACATATGGTGCTTTAAACCACAGGGGAGGTGTGTTATGCTACAGTGGGTAATGACAAAGAGTAACAGACTGTCCTTTTTGCTGAAAATCATGTGTTTGAAATGAATAAAATACATCAGAAAGGAGATAAGTGACTGGCCCACTGTCCAACAGGAGCTCAGCAGCAGAGCCAGTAACAGCATCCAAGTTAGCCACTGTGCCAGCAGTGAGGAACTGTTGCCCTCCAGGAGCAGGGAAAAACTCAGGAAATAGGAGACACAAAGCTGTGAGGGTATGGAAAGGACAAGGGAAGGATACAAACTTTGTTTCCAGAGACAGCCAGCCTGACCTCAGGTGTACATAGAGCCTATGAGAGGGTGAGAGCATGACTGATTTCTTTGCTTGGAGCAAAAATAACGACTGTGAAGCAAACAAGAAAGAAACAGGCAGACACAAAAAAGAAAGCTGAAGAAAGAAACAGGCAGACACAAAAAAGAAAGCTGGGGGAGAAGGAAAAAGAACATGAAAACACTATCCTCAAAAATAAGGCAGACATAACAGCCATATTAATTTCCAGGGCAAATACTCTTCCTCCTCTGCAGTGATCTGACCACAGTGAGTGATCTGACCACAGCTAAGTTTATGCATTTTCAATAACAATAATAACAAAAAAGCCAATGCCAACAAAGTCAGATGTTCAGCTTAATTCTGCAAAAGGAACATAAGGAGAAGCTTTGCATGGAGGTGAATATGTTCTTCTCTAAGAGATTTGTGGGTGGTTTTAAGCAATTTCTGTGGTGGAGCTGATAATCCTGAAAAACAATCTCTTTGTTATGATTCACGTTTATTTTTGAGTCTCAGCTATCAATTACATTGTTTTGTAAAGAAGGCACGTGTCAGTACCTGTGCTCTTAAGAGGCAGCACAAAGGCAGGACCATAGACAGCCAGGTGCAGTAAGGACTCTCATCAACAGTGCCCCAACCTGGCCCATGCCTCTTTTGTGTCTCCTCTGTGAGGGCTATGGAACTTTGGTGTTGATCTGCTGGCATGACAGTCAGAAAAGCCCTGTACCTCATATCAAAATACAGGACAGATTCCCATTTGCCTTGACTGCCATGAGGCCAGAGGAAAGTGGTCATTTTTATGCCAGCAAGCTGAAGTAGATTATGGGTATCTGCACCGTAAACATGCACTGGAATAACTTCTGCATGGGCAGAAGTCAAGGTTTTCAGCTTGATTATAATCATACAGTGCATGTCTGCGAGGAAGCATTTTATGCCTTGAACAATTACATCTAAACTTTGAAAAAGGTCTCTCTGCTTTATTTTTGTCTTGTAGATAGAAATAGTAGCAACAGCAATAACTGGTTGAGGTTAGGTAGTTGAGGCCCCATCCCTGGAGGTGTTTAAGGCCAGGCTGGATGAGGCTCTGGCCAACCTGATCTAGTGTGAGGTGTCCCTGCCCATGGCAGGGGGGTTGGAACTGGCTGATCCTTGTGGTCCCTTCCAATCCTGACTGATTCTATGATTCTATGATTCTAATAACTGGAAATCAGGAAGATATTTCTTCCACTTGTTAAAACACCACCTCTACAAATTCTCTTGCACCTTCCCCTGCAGCACCTGGTGCTGGCCACTCTCTGACACAAGATGCTGGACTAGATTAGACTTGGGTACAGTCCAGCCTGCAATCCTAAATAAATTGTGAAGTATTCTCACATTCTGTTTCTCAGTCTGTATAGAAAAGCCCAAATACAGCATCATTTTCTCCTTTGAGTAATCTCACATTACACATTTTCTTATATTCTGAAGAAAAATACCTTTCAGTGCTCTCTCTGAAGTACTTGTACTCCTCACAATGGTTTTGTAATGTGCTTATAAAGGCTTCACTCTCCCAGCAGAGAGCCACAGTTAATTACTACAGTCACAGAGTCCTTGCAGTGGTGGTTCTTAAACACCCCAAAGCTGTAGGGTTTATTCATTTTGAAATGATCACCTGAAATAACACCGTGGGTAGAGATAATTCAATTGGCTTGCAGATTTTGGTATGGGATCATTTATCACTTTTCCTACTTCCAGTTTGCAGTTTGTTAACACTGAAACAGAAGATGCAAACACAAGTTTTGAATGTGAATTCCATCATCCCATGGCAAAATATTTGTGCTACAAACAGAGGAGAAACCAAGAAAAGGTGTTTGTTTAGTTAGAAACCAGAAGGACTAGATTGGTTCATGGATGAAATTGGTAATTTTCATCATCACTTTAAATTCATATCAGTGATATTTTAATATACCTTTGCAATTACAAAAGGGAAGGGAAATGTCTACTTTCCTTGGCTGGCAGTGTTTCAAGCAAACTACATAATCTCCATGTACACTTCATTATGGAAAAACACAATATCCCAGGGCTGTGGCAGACAGAACTCAGGACCTGAACCACAATATTAAAAGAGTTAATGGGAACAGATGTAGATAGTTATCTTTGAGGGTGATGAACACAGCTACTGCCCTATATAAGAAGCTGGTAGGTATTTAATCCAACTTTGCAAACACTGGTGAACAGTCAGAGCTGTCAGATATTTCTGTGGGAATGAAGAGAGGAAGATCAAGTCTACATAACCAATAGCCTTAAGTAGAAAAGCTGTGGGTTTCCAGAAGCTGGGAACTCCGCTGGGGGGGGGGAGGGAGGGGGGGTTATGGGGATTAAATCACTATGTTTGTTTCATTGTGTAGTTTGCATGCTTCCATGCCATTTAAGGAATTATGTAACACACACAGGAAGAGAACAAAGAAAAACAACCAAGCATCTAAATCCATGTAAGAGATACAGCAGAGAAAGCAATCAACAGGGTTCACCAGCTGTGGTTCATCCAATTTACACATGCTGAAGAGCTGGCCCTTATAGGAAAGGAAATACCTGGCAGCTGCTGTCCAGTCACGTCAAGTGTTACCTTCCCTCCCCACAAATCACTAACGGCCAATACATTGATTTTACAATCAGTCCAAAAGCAACATCTTTAACACCATGCTGGATTATTGCCCCAGCTCTAAGTCAGGGAACATTTCCTTCAGCTTTTGTGTTTTCCTTGGAGACCTCTCCATCTAAGAACTGACCGAGCTCAACCTGCTTTAGCTTTTGAAATATGACAAGGCAATAAATCACAGCTGTGGGTGAGAAGGGTGGATGTGGTGGTGTATTTTAGCAAAAAGGCTGCTATACAGTGTCATGACAGCTTCCCACTTTACTCTCTGCAAGCAACAGTGTGTGTGTCCAAATTGTAAGCTGTGGTCAATAGGCAGGATCCCTCCTGTATGAGCACATCCCAGGGGGTAATGGAGAAAGGATACAGTTGTGCCACAGGTGCAGTAACACATTTTCAAAATTAACCTGGATGGCACATAGGACTCCACAGATGCCATGCTCCACAGATAAGCCTTTGTCTCAGGTGTGGTTATCCTGTCTACTGCTCTGTGATCCTCCAGGCTGGAGGCAAGCAAGCAGCAAAGCCCAGTGTTCAACAGCACTGCACTGCAACAGCACAAATCCTATGAAGTACCCCTCATGTTCAAAGATCACAGAATCATAGAATGAGCTTGGGTTGGAAGGGACATCCAAAGGTCATCTAGTCCAACCAGTAGTGAGCAGGGACATTGTACACTAGATCAGCTTGCTCAGAGCCTTGTTGAGCTGGACCTAAGATGCTACAGCAGATGCACCTGCTGCCCACTCCAGCTGCCCTTCCTCTCCCACATTACCCAGTACGTGTCGTGCTCCTCCCAGCACTCCTCAGATCATTACACTCATGTTGAGAAATAAGGAACCTTGAAGATTTGGTGCCAAACACTGAAGGAATCCTTGAGTAACATTCAGAGGAGTTATAAGAATTTTATTCAGCAGATACCAGACAGCAGAGCTCTGCCCCACCGCTGCTTCATTGCCAGGCTCCTGACAGCAGAGCTGGGGACACAGTCTCTAGCTGGCAGACCAGTTCCCTGCTGAAAAGGCAAATCCTCTTCCAGGAACTTTGAGCCTGCACGCAGCTGCTGCAACAGTTTGGAGGGAAATCTCACCCTCTGCTGCCAGCAGCAATTTACGCAGTTTGCAGGTGCGACATACTTGCTTCACATGACCTCTGGGAAGGCAACAGCATTGTCTTCAAAGTATGTCAGTGATAACACTTTGCACTTACATTTCAGACTTCAAAGCGTTCTACCAACATTAATGAAGTGAGCTTAAAAATAAGAGCTGAAAACACCCTAATAACATAAAAATATTGCCCTGGAATAACTGTATAAACAAACAGATAAGAAAGACATTATAAAATGAGGATGTTTTTTTTTTCTTTAATGAGCTGGCTTTGCCCAATCTATTTTAAATGCAGCTCATCTGTTTAGCTGAAACCCTCCAGCCATATCTTGATAGTACTCTACTGTGGAACATAGCAACTAGGGATGTAAAATTTCCATTCCTGTGACCCTGGTGGCCTGAGAGAATATAGCATTCAATTTAGGAAGATCTTAAATTATTTCACATATCACTCCAGCCTAACTTTTTGAGATATATGTAAATGTATAGCACAGAGTTCCTCAAAGAAAGATTCAATTCAACCCCTGTTGTGAAGCTCTAGGTCTAAGGGAGTCAGCTGAGATTTGATGAGGAGCCATAGACGATCAGAGATGCGATTTTCTTCTGCAAGAGTCACATATTACTGTGATAGGCTTGCATAAAGCAGGTAACATTGACACATTCAGGCATCTCTTAAGTTAGTCCCCCATTGCTTTTAATAGGGTTAGGATTTTGCCAACTGGACCAAATTCCTGGCTCTAGGTTGAATTTACTATAGTAGAAATCCCTTAATCGCTCTGTACTTCCTTCTTCCTTTGCTCTTTCCTATCTCATCTGCAGATAAGAATGATACCAATATCTGCCACCATGGGTATTACAAGAACTAATTAACTGAGCTTTCAGGGTGGCTTCAGCAGCAAAGGCAAATATATCATCTGGAGCTGTAACACACACATACAGATGTAGATATTTGTGTTTACAGAGGTACATACATATATATATATGCTATATGACCACCTGCCAGACTTTTCCTAATGTCAAGGCTCTTCTTTTTGTCTTGTCTTGCTGTTACAATCCCACTATTTTGAAATGCTGGGCTTAATTCCAAGTCAGTGTGGGAATGTCAGGCAGGTAATTGTTAGGGGGAAAAAAGTCGTTGTATTTTCTTTTTTTTTTTAATAGCATTTTTGTTCTGTAACCATTGCTCCTGCCAGTCAGAAAAATTGCTTGGTTTTTAATGAAAAATCATAACATCAACAAATTGTAACCCTCCCTTTCAGCACAGACATGCCTTTTGAATTTAATTATGCCTCAGGCAGAGCATTATAACAGGCATGTGATAAGTGACATCAAAATCTTACAACAAACACAGCAAATATCCCCCACAGGGCAAAAATAGCTCAGTACCAGATTGCCTGTTTTGGTACAAAGTCACTCAGGGCCAGAATCTGCCTGATTTACCCCCATCTGGGCTGAGATGTTGCAGCTTGACCCGACTGATACCAAGAAAGCTAAACCCCTTAGGAGTCACCAAAGATATGCTCACTGCCCACCCTTGGATTCCCAGGTCCAGCAGGAGGGAATGGCTGCAGGAATGTGTGAATCCCAAGGAAGGGGTGGATGTCTTTGGGGCAGGGACAATCGTAGTGGGGTGATTCAGAGCACCCAGCGGGAGCTGAGAAGAGCTTGGGACAAAGGAAGCGGAGGAGTTTGGGAGGTTTCCTTTCTTCCCAGAATAATTTCTCACAACTGTGTCAACTCTCTGCAGTTAAACAAATACTTGAAATATCAACATTTCTCATTTGGAGGGAGAGGCAGTACCAGTTACCTTTGGTTTTGTTGTCTTGGGAGCCGCAACAATCAGCAAGAGGAGACTGCCTGGGATTTTTCTAAATGTTCACAGAAGAATATTTGCTTTGAAAACAAACACCAACAGCCCTGCCTGTAATGCAACACCAGGGTCAAACTCTGGTCTTTGCATCCTTCTGGATGCTAACATGCAATGCCCTTGCGTGTTTTGGATCCTCTGTGATGGCCAGTGACTCCCAAGCAGCAGCAGATCTGTTTGCCACCTATTTGACAATGGTAGTGGTGTATATTGGTTAGGCTTCCTTATCAGCAGGATGTAAAGTGTTCATGTGTACAGGGAAACAGTCAGTTTCTGACTGCTGGTGGGCAAATATTGAGACAAATTCCATCTAATCTCAAAAGTCATAGAGCTATAACACAAAATGAAGCCATTGCAATTTTGCCAGTGAGATTCATTCTTTCAAATGACTGCTTTTGACCTGGTCCCTGTCTTTCATTCACTTTCTTTTCTCTACAGATGCCTTGGCTCACTGACATTTTAAGAGAAGCAATTTTTTTTAATTGTATAACAGATAAAGCTGTTCTGAAGGAACCCAGAAGGCTCACGTCAGGGAACTGTTTTCCTGTGGCTGTGCTGCTCACTCATGAGCTTCTGCACCACCTGTTTTCACTGAATTCCTAAAGATGAAAGACACATAGAGCTTTGTAGAAGAGAGGGCTGGGATGCACAATCAAGTTATTGTGGTTTAATGTCTTTCTGTGCAGCAGCAGCAGCTGAGCCACAACAGACAGCTGGGTTTATACCTTCAACTTGTGGTAAATGAAGGATTTAAACTACATGTTACCATGCCCTGAGTATGTCTCTGGTCAGATGTTTACAATAAATCACTCACTTTCTTGAACACAATAACTCCATCACATAACTGAGTCTTTTAGGTACCTAAATGTTTAATTCTTAAAACTGGCTTAAAAACAGGACATATCACCTCCTTTGGTTCCAAACTTCAAGCATGAAAGAGAATGGGAATCCTTGTTCAAAAAGGTATTTTAAGAAAAAAAGAATTCAATTCAATTGAAAAAAAAAAAAAAAGGCTTGTAAGGTGTTGAGATATCCTGAATACCTCAGCTGGCCTGAGGGACATTCTACACACACAACTTCTGCTAAGATGAATCAGAATAGCAGTGCTTTGGTTTTAGTCATTCACACTCATTACTTATACAGCTGTGAAGCTGACAAATGATTTGGAGTCTTGTCTTGCTACAGTGAATAGAAGTCAACAGGGCTGCATTGCTCTACAGCAACTGAAAAGCTAAACCACTTTGTTGCATGTTTTAATACAAACCTGCAGGTCACAATTTTTCTGCCCAAACATTTCCAAGTTTATCTCCTTCGAAAGATGAAATTTTAGGAGCTGTTGTCATATGTTACATATAAACAGTGTGAAGGATAACATCAAACATTTGGAAGGTGTGCAATTACACCAAAAAGAAATATGGTGATTTACTGAGCTTTAACCAGTTTAGTATAATTCTGTGAATTTTACACCTAAAGGACTGGGATTGCTCTAACCATTACCTGTGAATAAAGCTTGCTTATGGCAAGTGATAATTAATTCTTAATTCATAGAAACTTCTGAGTTTCAGAGACCCCTGAGCACAGTTCTATGAAGATTAGACATTGTTTCTTCTCTCCATTTTCCTTTGAAGTCTTTTCTTCAAAGATTACAGCTTGCTGTTCAGACTGCATAAACTCTCTTGACAGAAACTGTTTTTCTCTGCTTTGCAGAGGCTTGGGGTCTGACTCTGCACTCCCTTACTCCACTCTGCACCCCACTGGAGAGTACAGAGGTGTCAGCATCACATTGCTGTGAGTGGGGAGGAAAATCAAACCCTTTGCCAAATACGTCAAGTGAATTGTTCACCCCCTGTGGGGAAAATTTACCAGATAACAACGCAGTAATTGATACTGATGGTGCATGTTGTTCACATTTCAAGTTTTAGACACTAGTTTTCAGAACTGTGAGAAGCCAGGTTACAGTGATCAAAGGTCGGAGCCTTAAGTTCCCTGTAAAACAACTTCCCTGGGGCCATGCCTAGTGTGGGAAGAAATTAGTGGTGAGATTCATACAAGGCACATATCTAACCTAAAAAAAGACCAAAGTGCTAAATAATAGGAGTGAGATTTTCTTCTTATTTGCATCCCTATCAATGGTAAGCAACTGTTCTGACGCTTGAAGAAATTACCTCCTCCTCTTTTTTGCTTGGAGTAGGAAGTGTTTGGTCCATAGCAAATGCAGCTGAACTCTTATGTTCACACCTTAGATTAACTTCTTACTTCCCTCTCCTCAAGCTGTGCTCTCCTTGATCTTGTAATTAAAAAGTGTTTTGCAACTTCTTGTCTAATGAAAGCAAAACAAAACAAAAAACAATACCCACAACTATGCAGTCAAGGAGAAGCGTTTGGTTTGTGGGGTTTTGTTGGGTTTGGGGGTTCTGTGTTTGTTTGTTTTTTTTTCTGTTCTAAGGAACTGTTTTCTGCCAGCTAGGGAAGGGAAGGGAAGGGAAGGGAAGGGAAGGGAAGGGAAGGGAAGGGAAGGGAAGGGAAGGGAAGGGAAGGGAAGGGAAGGGAAGGGAAGGGAAGGGAAGGGAAGGGAAGGGAAGGGAAGGGAAGGGAAGGGAAGGGAAGGCAAGGCAAGGCAAGGCAAGGCAAGGCAAGGCAAGGCAAGGCAAGGCAAGGCAAGGCAAGGCAAGGCAAGGCAAGGCAAGGCAAGGGAAGGGGATTCATATAGTCTAGGAACTCATGTTTTTTTCATAGCTTAGGATAAATGACCACCAGCAATCTACCTTTATCATTTAGGAACCATAAGCATGGTGTATATATATATGTATATATCTATACACATATATATTATTGGTGAACAATAAGTTTTCCATGGGACAGAGATGTGCCCTAGTGGGCAAGAAGGCCAATGGTATCTGGGGGTGCATTAAGAAGAGTGTGGCCAGCATGTCAAGAGATGTTCTCCTCCCTCCCTACTCTGCCCCACTGAGACTACATTTGGAGTATTGTGCCCAGTTCTGGGCTTCCCAGTTCAAGAGGGACAGAGATATACAAGAGTTTCCAATGGAGGGCTACCAGGAAAAGATGAGAGATTTGGAGCTATCTAGCCTGGAGAAGAGAAGACTGAGAGGAGATCTTATTAATGCTTACTAATATCAGAAGGGTGGGGGTCAAGAAGAACATTCCAGTCTCTTTTCAGTGGTGCCCTATGATAGGACAAGGGACAGTAGATACAGACTGGAATACGGGGAGCTCCAAATCAGCATGAGGAGACACTTCTTTGCTGTAAGGGCAACAGAGTACTGAATCAGATTGCTCAGAGAGGGTGTGGAGTCTCCTTCTCTTGAGAGGATGCACAAAGGATGCGTTCCTGTGTGACATGTCCTAGGTGATCCTGCACTGGCAGGGGAATTGGACCTGATGATCTCCAGAGGTCCCTTCCAACCCCTACCCTTCCATGATTCTATGATTCTGTTATTCTGTGACCTGGACTCTAGAGTCTTAATGTTAAATAGTACAAATATTTCAAATATTCCTATTACTGCCAGTACTTTCAGCTGACCTCAGTGACAACTTACTCCCCGTAACTTGGTAAGGAAGTTACAGGATCACAGGATGTTAGGGGTTGGAAGAGACCTCAGGAAATCATCAAGACCAACCCCCCCCCTGCCAGAGCAGGGCCATAGAATCTATCACAGGTCACACACGAATGCATCCAGATGGGTCTTGAAAGTCTCCAGAGAAGGAGACTACACAACCTCTCTGGGGAGCCAGTTCCAGTGCTCTGTGACCCTCACAGTGAACAAGTTCCTCCTCATGTTGAGGTGGAACCTCCTGTGCTGTAGTTTATATCCATTACCCCTTGTCCTATCACAGGGTGCAACTGAGAAGAGCCTGTCCCCTCTCCCTTGACACCCATCCCTCAGATATTTATAAGCATTTATTAAATCCCCTCCCAGTCTTCTCCAGACTAAAAACCCCCCAATCACTCAGCCTCTCCTCAAGGTGAATAAACGTTGTGCCATCCAGATGAATTATTGTAGATTAAGTTTCCACTCAATGTAGTCATAGTAATGACCCAAAACATTGGTGAAGAAAATGTTTCTAACTCTTGTTCTAAGACTTTTTTTCATGAAAATTCAATGCACAGACGTAAAATTTTGGATCACTTCTTGAAACTGGTGCTGCCGGCCCCACATGCCTCTACCACCCACCCTGAGCATATACAGCTCTGCCCTGTGGTGGCCCAACATGCCAGGCACGCAAGTGTAACTGCACTAAAAGACCTCTCCAAGGGCCACAGGCCAGATGACAAAGAGCCAAGAGAGGAGGTTTATAGCTGAATATCTTTGCCCAAGGGAAAGCAGGCCAAAGAATACAAAATGTCAGCAGAGGGCATGTTGCCCTTGATTGAGTAGAGGAAGGCCCCTGCTGGCTGGAAACCCAGAATTAACAACAACAAGAATAAGAAAATTAATAAGGCTTGCCAGCTGGGAAGAGACATCTGGCTAGTGATCAGAGGGGCCTGTGAGTCAATTAATCCATCTCCAAGCTGGATTAGCACATTGAAACATGCTTCCCTTCACTGCTGCAGAGGGACCTGTTGAATGAGCTGTAAAGATGAATGGAACTAAAGAAATTTAATTTATATGAAGAAAAATGGCTCTGAAGTAGTGGGTGGTTTTTACATGCCTTATGTACTGCAAGAATTAAGCACAACTCAGAGAACTTAGGGTATGAAGCAGCCATTTGGATACAAACACTCTTGAATTTAAGTTTTAATGGATTTAAATTATCATCTAGATGTCTGCCTATTTATTTCTCATGCTTACAGCATACCCAGGATGAAGGATACTGCACATACAGATTGGGATAAATAATTCTTTCTGTCCATTCTTTCCCAGCTGTGCTATATCAAGTTACTGTGTGTGTCTCCACAGAAGCTACTCCCAGGCTCTTTTGCTATTATAGGGAATGGCAGGACTGTTGCTTAAAAACGTCATCCTATATTTAGCTCTGCAGAGATCAAGACTCAGTCTCCTGGGACATGGGTCTCCCTAGATATTTTTCAGATCATCAGAGACACGACTTGAAAGGACCTCTTTGGTTACTGAGTTCGGTTCCTGCTGTCGTGATCCATCAGGTCATATAATCCTTTCTATGGATTTCTTCAGCTTTCTCTTAACTTTGATTTTTTTGGCTGTTATTCCTGCTGTTGAAAGGCTTTTCAAAAACTTTATTCTTCTGCTGTTAAAGACTTTATGATTTCTAATGTCCATTTATTCAGGACCAGGTTATAGTCATTTGTTGTTGTATCAGAAATGTCTTTCAATCTCCTCCTTTCTTATTATTCAGCCCCTTGAAGTGTTTATTGATAGCTGTAAAAACTTCAGCTTTCATTTTATTCAGCTAAATAAGTTAAACCACAATGCTCTCCTCCCTTAAAACAGGCTCAGCAGTCCCATGGCTATTGTAGTAGTTCTTTTCTGCACCTACTCTATTTCAACTATGATTTCCACAATAAGACATGGATTACACACAAGTGCTAAATGATATCCTGCGCAATGGCACCAACATTCCCTTTCAGCTACAGAAAATAACTTTCTGTCTGTAGCCTGGAAGTTGTATTCACTGACTGAGTGCTGCATGCACCCAACTTGTCTTCTCCATTTTCAACAGAGGAACTTTAGGAAAGTGTGATGAAGTTCTGTTGGAACCTAGAAGCCAGTTCTGCAGTCTTCTAAGGAAGAGATACATGAATTTTCTCATCCAGAAGGAGATGCAAAGGAACAATCTTCATGCAGCTATTAGCAAAGCAAACTCAATGCTAGGATGCATTAGGCAAGATTTCTCTAGTAGAAGTGGTGAGGATTGTGTTTGTGTATTACAGTGTGTGCAAACAGTTCCAGGGAACAGACCTAGACAACACAAAGGGGGCCAAGATAGTTGCCTAATATTCAGGGACCACTTCTTCCAAGCTCAAGATCAGAGCATTCCAACAAGTAGGAAACTGAGAAAGGAAGCCAGGAGACCTGCATGGTTAAGTAAGAAACGACTGAGCAAAGCACAAGTTGAAGAAGAGTCTACGGATAATGGAGGGAAGGGCTGGCCACTTAGGAGGAGTGTAAGATGGTTGTTGGAGGATGTAGGGAAGCAACTAGGAAGGCTAAGGCCTCCTTAGATTTCAACCTTGCAAGGAAGGTCAAGGATAACAGAAAGGGTTTCTTCAAATACGTTGCAGGAAAAACTAACACTAGAGGCAATGTAAACCCATTGATGAGTGAGGTGGGTGCCTTGGTGACAGAGGATACAAAGAAGGCAGTTACCAAAATGTTTTGTCTCCATCTATACTGCTGGAGAGTCAGAAGCCCCAGACCCCTGAGGCCCCAGAGGAGGACATGACAAAGGAGGTGTTTTCCTTGGTTGATGAGGACTGGGTTAGGGAAGAGTTAAGCAATCTGGACATCCATAAATCCATGGGTCCTGATGACATGCACCTGCAGGTGCTGAGGGAGCTGGCAGAGGTCATTGCCAGACCACTCTGCACTGTCTTTGGTAAGTCATGGCAGACAAGAGAGGTGCTTGGAGACTGGAGGAAGTCAAGCATCACTCCAATCTTCAAAAAGGGTAAGAAGGAGAACCCAGGTAACTATAGACTGGTCAGCCTCACCTCTATCCCTGGAAAGGTGATGGAGCAACTTATCTTCAATGCTGTCCTTAGGCATATGAAGGACAAGAGGGTCATTAGGAGCAGTCAACATGGTTTTACCAACGGGAAGTCATATTTGACCAACAAGATAGCCTTTTATGAGGACATAACCAGGTGGATAGATGATGGTAGAGCAGTGGATGTGATTTATCTTGATTTCAGTAAAGCATTTGACACCATGTCCCAGAGCATCCTTGCAGCTACACTGAGGCAGTGTGGTCTGGATGATTGGGTAGTGAGGTGGATGGGAACTGGTTGAAGGAAAGAAGTCAGAGAGTTGTGGTCAATGGGATGGAGTCTTGCTGGAGGCCTGTGTCTACTGGAGTCCCTGAGGGGTCAGTATTGGGACCAGTACTATTCACTATATTCATCAGCAACCTGGATGAGGGCACAGAGAGCACTGTCAGCAAGTTTGCTGATGACACAAAGCTGGGTGGAGTGGATGACACACCAGAGGGCTGTGCTGCCATTCAGCAAGACTTGACCTGAAGAGCTGGGCAGGGAGACATTTAATGCAATTCAACAAGGGCAAGTGTAGAGTGTTGCACCTGGGAAAGAACAACCCCAGGTATCAGTACAGGTTGAGGACTCCCTGTTGGAGAGTAGTGAAGGGGAAAAGGACCTGGAGGTCTTAGTGGATGGGAGGTTGACCATGAGTCAGCAATGTGCTTTTGTGGCCAAGGCTAGTGCCATTGCGGGGTGGATTAAAAGGGTTGTGGTTAGTAGGTTGAGAGAGGTTCTCCTCCCCCTCTACTCTGCTCTGGTGAGGCCACATCTGGAATATTGTGTCCAGTTCTGGGCTCCTCAGTTCAGAAATGACCTCAGGGAGCTGCTTGAGAGAGTCCAGCACAGACCCACCAAAATGATGAAGGGACTGGAACATCTTTCTTATGAGAAGAGACTGAGGGAGCTGGAGCTCCTTAGCTTGGAGAAGAGGAAACTAAGGGGAGACCTCATTCATGTTTATAAATATGTAAAGGGTGAGTGCCAAGAGGATGGAGCCAGGCTCATCTTGGTGATGACAGGATAAGGGGCAACAGGTGGAAGTTGAGGCATAGGAAGTTCCATGGAAATATGAGGAGAAAAATTTTCACTGTGAGGGTGATAGAACACTGGAACAGGTTACCCAGGGTGGGTTGTGGAGTCTCCTTCTCTGGAGATATTCAAAACCCACCTGGATGGATTCTTGTGTGATCTGGTATAGGTGATCCTGCTCTAGGAGGGGGAGTGGACTGGATGAGCTTTCAAGGTCCCTTCCAACCCCTAACATTCTGTGATTCTGTGATCCAATTGCCTACACTGAGAAACTGCTGAAATAGTCTCTGGCATAGTTGTGATCTGAGTCATGGAGGTTTTCTAGGACATGTCACTGTCCTAAACAATTCCTAGACATATCTCGGGACTTAGCACATAGTGGGGACCATTCATCATAATTTTTCACTGTGGGGACTCTGTTTTGGAGGCTGAGAGGATAGCTATGGGTATGCACCACCATGGGGCTAGTGATCTTATTGCCTGACAACAGCCCCATTTAAATTTGATTTATGAGACTAGGCATAACATTGACAGCAGTGTACAACTCCTCATCTGAAGCACCGTCACAGTGCTGATTATCTGTGTTCATGACAGAAGCTAGAAGGTTGCAACTACAGCTCTTAAACAGTGACAGACACCAGAATAAGATCATTTATCACTTAATAATATCACTTAATTATCACTTAATTAATCATTTATCACTTAATATCACTTCCAAGATCATCCAGTCCAACTGATCACCTAGCCCTAAGCAATCAACTAGACCATGGCACTAAGTGCCTCATCCAGTCTCCTCCTGAACGTCTCCAGTGATGATGACTCTACCACCTCCCTGGGCAGCCCATTCCAATGTGCAATCACCCTCTCTGTGAAGAACTTCCTCCTAATATCCAGCCTATACCTCCCCTGGCACAACTTGAGACTGTGTCCCCTTGTTCTGTGCCTGGTTGCCTGGGAGAAGAGACCAACCCCCACCTGGCTACAACCTCCCTTCAGGTAGTTGTGGACAGCAATGAGGTCACCCCTGAGCCTCCTCTTCACCAGGCTGAACAACCCCAGCTCCCTCAGCCTCTCTTCATAGGGTTTGTGTTCCAGGCCCCTCACCAGCTTCGTTGCCCTTCTCTGGACACGTTCCAGTACCTCAACATCTCTCTTGAATTGAGGAGCCCAGAACTGGACACAGTACTCAAGGTGTGGCCTGACCAGTGCTGAGTACAGGGGAAGAATAACCTCCCTTGTCCTGCTGGCCACACTATTCCTGATGCAGGCCAGGATGCCATTGGCTCTCCTGGCTGCCTGGGCACATTGCTGGCTCATGTTCAGCCTACTATCAACCAGCACCCCCAGGTCCCTCTCTGTCTGGCTGCTCTCCAGCCACTCTGTCCCCAGCCTGTAGTGTTGCTTGGGGTTGTTGTGGCCAAAGTGCATAACCCTGCACTTAGCCTTGTTAAATTTCATTCCACTGACCTCTGCCCCCCAAACCAGCCTGTCCAGGTCCCTCTGCAGGGCCCTTCTACCCTCCAACAGGTCAATACCTGCTCCTAACTTGGTGTCATCTGCAAACTTACTGATGATGGACTCAGTTCCTTCATCCAGATCATCAATAAAGATATTGAACAGGATGGGGCCCAGCACTGATCCCTGGGGGACACCACTAGTGACTGGCCGCCAGCTGGATGTGGCACCATTCACCACCACTCTCTGGGCCTGGCCCTCCAGCCAGTTCTTGACCCATTTCAGGGTGAAGGCTTGCAAGAAGAGACTGGAGACTGTCTCAGCCCCAGAAACATTCACAACAGACCCATGGGATGTTACCATCCAGTTTTGAAGTGCCAGACAGTTTAGGTGTAAGGACACAACAGAAACAGACCAGCAGAGAGCAGTCCATGACCCATCTTACTTTCTAAGATAATTATGGCCAAACTGGACCGGATGTTGTGAATGTCTGTGTCATCAAGAGATTGCAGAATTAACTCTATGCAAACATGTAAAATATGTTTTGGATGCTTTTGAAAAATCCCCTCAGTATCCAGAGAGCTTTATGTACCACTGTCTGGTACATAAAACCACTGTCCACTGCCCCTGGAAGTTTAGTCCTTGGTACCTCTCAATGGAGCATCTCAAGTGATTTCACCTGTCACATGTCATGTCTTAAAGACAGTGAGCTTTGACACAGTATGTGCCTTCAAATGGATACAGCACTTCTCTGGGAGGCAGTGACAATTGCTGAGCATGATTTCCTTCCCAATAAATATGAAAATTCCACAGGCAGCTGTCAAAAGAAATTTATTCTTCTTTAAGAAATTTCATAAAAATCCCCTTCTTTCCTCTAGCTCTCTGCTGTCTGTCTTCTCTCTTGATGAAAGTGCCAAAGTGGATAAATCCAAGGCTTACCCTGCTTTAAAACAAAGGGGCCTAGAATAATGAAAGCCTGAACCTGTGAACATCTGTATATAACTAGGGTTGTAGCAGGCTTGCAGATATCAACTTCCTGCTGTTACTCAATGTTCATAGCCAACTATTTACTGTTCCAAACAGATACTGTCCCAGAGATAAACAGGGAAGGATTCCCTCTTGGCATGTGTATAAATCCTACCCCAGTGACTGTTTTGCCATATTAGAACTCCTAGTTATGCTTACACAGTGCTTAAACTACAATATTTGCCACAAATTCAGGTATCTCATCTGAAGAACCATGGAGGGAATGAGAAGTACTTCTCTGCATTTTTCTTTAAGTTCAACAGAAAGACTTAAACTTTATTCCCTGTATGGGACATGTTCAGACCAAAGGTCTAACAATGCAAAGCCCCATCAGTTCGTCCTCCTCTGACAGTGAGAAGATGTAAGTGAAGTATGTGCAAGCTTTTCAGAGAGGAGAGAATGCATGCAAAAGATCAATGACATGGACCTAAGGGATGCAGAAGTTTTTCCATCTACTTCCACACAGCTTTGAGGAAGGTATCTTGGACTAATCCAGCTGGCATCTTGTCCCTCCCTGCCAACTGTAGGAAACCCCTGTTCAGTGTGCCAGCAGTCTGGCTTCTATTCTAGGGCTCTGGATTTTTGTTCTGTTTGTGTGCACTGACACATTGAAGACTGTGAACCAAGAACCATTGACTGAGGACATTTATTACAGGTGCTTCTCAAACATGTTTATTCACTCATTCCCTGTCCCCCCAAAAAATGCAATCCAGATGCTGCCACATCTGAGGTGCTACAGTTCTGAGGTGTTTATATGCTTCTCAATTAATTCATTTCAGTTGCATTCCAAGAAATGAATCTTCTGAAACCTTTTGATCCATACATCAAAAACTATTCTAATCATAAATAGATACCTTTGCTTGAAAACAAAAAATTTACAATGAAATGCAGGTCAATATAAATAGATGAAAATCTGAATTTATTGTATTTATAAATATACCCAAACTTACTTTCGCAGCCCATCAGCATGATGAAAGGACTCTGATTTTTCTCACATCACCAGTGAGGAATATAGGACTTAGAGGAATGGAGAAACATGCCTACAATCACATTTGACACAGGACTGTGAATTCAGTCAAGATTTTCTGATCACCAAATCAAGTTAATCATGTTGAGAGAAAAGAGTCAAATAGAACAGCTCTAGGAGCAAGAAATAGCACTGAATATCCCTTTATAGCCATTAAGTCATGTTCCTTCAATATGGCACAGCAAGAGACCAGGAAAGGCACCAAGGAAAGACAAGCCTGGTCAAGATGATTATCTCCCATCTAATCTCTGTCAACTGTAGCACTGCAGGTGTTTGCTGCCAGCAAACACAAACCATCAACACTGACATCTGGGAAACAAGCAGTCCCTCATTCAAGAGGGAAAGGCAAAGGGGTGTTTTAAACCTTCTTTCAAACTACCCTGACCTTACACGCATACATAAGGCACTCTGTGCCTTATAAAAAGAAAATATTGTTTTAAAAGAGATTATTAGCTTGTTTAAGAGCATGCCCAACAAAACCTCTAGGAGTAATAAGGAACTGTTTAAAGCAGATTTGCCTGTCTCAGTCAGATGTGCTAAGGAGCTGATCCAAAGACACCCAGGAACTTTAGAAGGTGCTGGAGCAGACCCATCAGTTTCTAATACTAATAGGAGCAGAGCTGTTAGTGCTTTTGCATGACATCCTATACGAAAAAAACACTGGCATTTGGCTTACTCAGGAGAGACTTCACCATCTGTTATTGTAGAGACCAAATAATGACACAAAAAATAAATAAGTGAAAATCCCTAATGCTGTCTCCATTTATAATTTAGAGAGGTCTTAAAATATTCCTGCACAGACAGAGGATTTTACTGGAGAAGAATCAACAAAGCAACGGGCTCAATAACATCCAAGTTTCCTGTTTAAGATCTGTCAAGCAACTCCTATCATCACGCCTATAAGTGAGCATGAGTAATGACTTTTATTTAAATTCATGTGTTATTTACTGCCTGCACCCAGACAGATAATGGACAGATAGCACAACAATGATCACCAAGTGGCTACCACTTAATTCTTGTTTTATTCTGAAGCTTGCCTGCCTTCATCTGTCTTCCTTTCTGAGGAAGTAAGCACGTTCCTTCTGTCTCCAATGGAAATTCAACAGCCTATTATGAGTTCATTGCAAGTTTTCCATTTTCCATCCAAAATCATGACAGTGATAAAAAAATAAAACCAGACAATATTTGTTTCCCAAAGCATTCAGCTCCATGTGTATCTGTTTAGCTTTCTGCAGTTGGATTTCTCATCCTGAAAAAGACACAACCAACAACTGAACTTTCTAAATAGCAAATATAATATTTAAAGAGCCTATTTGCCTTGCCAAATACAATGGGTACTAAGTATGGTAGTAAGGGCAGAGCATCCTAGCAAATATTGAAATAATCTGTTGACTTGCTGCAGTTCTATTGATTTCAGAAGAATGAAGATAATACGTTGAAGAGGATGGGGGAAAAACAAAACAAAACAAAAACGTTAAGTAGCACCACATGAATTCAGTAGTAGAACATCCCACATATTTTCATCACTGTCAGATTCCTGCAGGAAGAAAATATGTGTTCAATCCTGAAGACTACCTCCTTTATGCATATTGGTACACATCCATTTGCTCCAGCTATCTGAATTCCTTTGGGGTTAGTGAAACTGTCAAAACCTTACAAGTGTGAATGCTGTTATGTAAGTAAAATTAATGACTCCTTTACTGCTTCCCATATTTTAGAGCTCTAAATGAGCCCTATTGCTGGAGGAAAGGGGATGAGGAGTGGAGGGGCTGACAAAATGGAACTGTAAATCTTTCAGCATTTAAAATCTCCAACCTGGTTGACCTCATGATGGTGCTTCAGACGGGCATTTATCCTGGTGATGTAAAGCAAGCAAACTATCTTTACCCAGGCATGAATCCCACTTCACAATCTGTTGTAACTAACTAGAATATGAGGCTCAAGTGGAACACTCCAGTCAAGCAAGTAATCATCAAAAAACAAACAAAAACATTTGCATTTGTGGAAGAATTAAATGTATTTATAGCATGCCCTTTGGGCATGTGTTAGGGTTGGAGTAACAGGACAGTGATCTGGACATGGATGTAAGTCGATTATTAAATAAACCAGAAATATATGAATAATAATGTTATAGCACTAATAGTTTGTGTTTGCCCAAATAGTGTGTGTTGAGGTTTTACTTGAAGCTTGTCATGCTAAGGGATCATGGACTAAGGGTTGTTTGAAGAGAAGGCTTCCTCAGTGTCCACATCCCCCAGCACATTGTGGGATGCACTGTGAGTGATAGACTGGCTTTTATCAGTACAGTGAGGAGGACTTCCTAGCAACATCCTGATTACAGCTGCAAGATGAGGGCTGTCTTCAGAAAGCACTGTCAGCCTGGCAAGCATCACTCCCACATGCTGTCCATCTATGTCAGTGCTTCTATCCCAGGGTAATTTAAACTCAAAACAATAGAAGTTATTGACACTCTCGTATTTCATCTGGCTGCGCTACACCTCCCCACAGTCTCTGCTCTCAAAGGAAAGTACTTTGGATCAGGACACACAAGTGCTCTGAAAATCCCATGGGATTTTCCTAAGGAATTTGCATGTGTCCAGTATGAAGAGGAAGCCCTGTGAAGATGGCTAGCTTATGATTTTTCTCTACATGCTAGCAGCAGAAATGACCCCCCACATACCTTATTCAATTGTTCTTCCATCAATCTGTTCAGAGGGTGTATGTGATATAATTCACTAGAAAATATCTCCTGCTTTACTGAACTGTGTGCTCCTAGTTCTTGATCAACCTACCTCTCACAACCCAGAAAAAATAATCTTTCCTTGTAAGATATGTCACAAAGTTGAAGCTTGGTCAGAGGCATGTCTTCAGCTAAATAAATGTGGCTGAAGCCTGGAGAAGATGGGATTAATGTTACTGTCGAAGAGGGCCAAACTTCTGCTGCCACCAGAGGCATGCCTAATTTATCTTCATGCAAAGAACAGAGTGTACTCACTGACTAGAATACCATTCACTGAAGAGACTATAGCACATTACAAGCATTAATTCTTAGGATACAATCACAAGGTTAGAAAGTAATACTATCCCTTTTTCATATAGTCAAGAAGTGGGAAGCCAAAGAGAGAGATGAGACTAGAACCTAGTTTCAGTGCACTGCTTGCCTACTAGACTGGAACTCTTCCAACAAATGGAAGAGGATTTGGAATATATCTATATTGTGAACTCAAAGGCAGTAAAAAAAATTCTCATGGATTTTTAATGAGTTGACCACAGGAAATATGGGGTATGCACGAGTTTTCCTAAGACAGCTGGCAAGCTAGACTTTGAATTAGAGATTGTCATAAAGTCAAAAAGTGCTGAAAGACACCTATATAAAAATTCCAGGGTTTTCTCCTTCTCATAAAATATAAAATGAATATTCAGGGATCTTAAAGTGGTTCTCATCCAATGTTGTAGAACACTATTATTTTGGTTCTGTTACTGGCTATGCAGTCACTTTCCTATAGAAATTCATCACTTTCTGGACAGACAGCTTTGCAAAGTGTTAGTGCTGTAGCCACAGTGGTCTATTATAAATGAGGCAGCATTTGTAAAGAGAAATAGGAATTCAGGTAAATTATTGAGGAGAAACAAATAAGCTTTGGATAATGAAGACCTGAAAAGGAATTTTGATTTTTTGGAGTCATATCAGTCTTAAAACAGGAACCACTATTTGTGTGTATCCTGAGTTGTACTGAAGGTAATACCCCATTGCCTCTAGTTTCTTGTTCTCTTCATTACTCTTGGACACTAATGATTTCTGAGAGTTAGGTCCTAGCACTGGAAAAGAAAGTCATCTTTGCTTATTCTGCCGTTGATTCACACCACGCTTTGTTTTCTCCACAGTTTCCCATTGGTAAAATACAAGCATGATAACTTCTCCCCAGTCATAAAGGGATTTGTATTTGGTGAAGTAGTAGAACATATTCTTGTTTATGAGTCCAGCTATGGAAAATGAGAGAGCTGTTATCAACTCTGCATAAATTTTTTTTTGTGTGAGGAAAATAAGATGTAGTGTAAGTTTGCTTCCCTTTTGTGTTGCTGAGTCCCTGAGTCCCTGAGTGAAGATCATGCCATTCCTTTAGACTTGTGGTCATGAAGCATAGCAAACACTCTCCTGTAATTTTTTCTTAATGTTGAAAGCATCCAGAAAGCCCACACACAGCCACAGGTATATATGCTTATTGCTGCTCTTAGATTGATGGAAATTTTATAAATTGCTTACCCTGTCTGGAACTGTATTGCTTCCAACCCAGTATCAGCACATTGATTTGAGCAGCAAGTCTAGGAGTTGAAAATGGGATTTGTGAAACAGGAGGCTTAACAGTTGAAAACACCGTAGCTTCAAGTCTCCATGCTGGCCAGCTGATGAGTTTATAATTTTAACTCTGTGGCTCCTGAGATACAAGAAAAAAATCATAAGTAATTCATGTTGACCTTTAAGTATCAACAGAGAAATCTTGCACCTTCTATCAGAAATTAAAATAGTCAATTGGTGTACTTTCATGTACATCTAATAGCCATACTGATATGGTCCATGTGCCAGTTTTGCAGATTTCATTGTTCCTTTACTCAATATGTTTACAGTGAAGATCTTCCTAGACTTGCAGAAATTACTCAGAGGTGTCAGCATGCATCTGACAAAACAGCTGGTTCACTTGCATACATTTCAGGTAAACTGCTGTCCCACACTGAATGTATTTGTGGCCATGTGCCTGAGGACAAGATTCAGCTCTACATCACATGAAGATATTATTAAATCACTCTGAATTTCCAGCTACACCTATTCAAATTCAGTATACTTCGCACTAGATCTATCAAATAAGAGAGTGAAGGAGAGATGAATTTAATTTTTCCACTTGAAAAATTATGGATCTTTGTTTTACATTTCCATGTCTTCTCACATTATACTCATATTTAATTTAAGATAAGTGGTTCTAAATAAGGTCCTAAGATTCAGTTGAAGTACAAAATATTCATTCAGGATGAATGAATAATTCTGAATAGCTGGAATAAGAGAACAAAAAGATTTTAACATTAACAATGGTCCAGATCCATCAAGAAGATAACTATCATGACACAAATGGAGTTTCTTTCACTGATATTTAATTTGGCCATTGTATTGCACAGTGTTTTATTCCACTTAATTATAGTCATAGCTCAAAACAGTCCATTGGTACACAAGAGCTCATAGTTCAAGCCTATAATGCCCCTGATTTAATGAATCAGTGGATCCAGTTAAAGGTCTCATGTTAAAGGATGCTAATTTGGCAACTAACACAAATTCTGGAATCGAGCTTGAAAAATATATGCATCTTCTCTCAGTGTAGTAGACCCTTTCAGTGCTGCCTGTTGATAAATTTGTCAAATGTGCTCTCTCAGTCCCCATCTCTGTGGAAATGTAGAGTGTTGTCTGCTTGAGGCTCAGTTTAAGGTGAGCTGAGAGTACTGAGGGTGAGAAACTTTAAGTCAGGAATTGTGTAAGAGATACAAATGGAGATGGAAATACTCCTTGCCCTTTAAAGCAATTCTAGCAACCTTTTCATCAAAAAGCAATTGCATTACCTTATGCTTTGAAGCAGGACACTGAGAGGGAGCATAAGAGTCATTTGGTCAAGACTTTTGCTAAACCTCTAAGAATATCCAGAAGTTGGACTGTTTCCAGCCCTTCAACATAATCAATGCTTATACTTACTCAGAAAAGCCTTCTTAAGTAGATGAAGCCTTTTGAGTCTGTCCTTACTGAAAATACTTGAGCCTCTCAGTAGTTCTAGTGCCATCCAGAATAATCACACACAATAGAGAAGAAGGCTGCATTGCTTCATTGTGCCTGCTTGGGACCAGCCTATCCATGTAAAGAATGATGAAAGCACAGAGGCAAAGACAGGATTTTACTGCAATTTCTGTAGGGCTGACCACCAGAAGAATCTCTTCCCCATTGTCAACAGAGTCAGGTAGAATGAGAGAAAAGAAAACTATGCCACTGAAATGCTAAGGGGATCCAAAGTGTCTTGCAGAGTACAAATAAGTTGAGAGAGAGAGGCTGCTAGCAAGAAGAGGAAAAAGTCTTGATAGAGGAACACAAGGACATTGCAACAGAGAACTAGGAGTGGGATGTCTAAGAGCTGCTGATGCACTGAGATGAGCAGTAATCAATGAAGGGAAACAGTTCACCGTCTGAAGAAACAGAACTTCTAGTATTTGAAATCCTACTGTAAAATGCAAACTTTCTACATGCAAGCTTCCTAATTACAGAGTACCAAGTTAACTCACCAAGTCCACGATGTACTAACTGGGGCATGCTGTAAAGATAATAAGAGCATTTATCTGTCATGAACACAAGCTTGGAGACTGATAGATCATTTGATCTGTAAGACTGTATTATGGATTTGCCATTAGCTTTCATCTTTAGCCATGCTGACAGAATCAAAAAACATATTTATTACACTTTGTGGGTTATAATCGACTTTGCATGTTCCTGTGAGTTGGAACACAGATAATTAGCAAAAGACACTGACAATCTTCCAGTTTAATCTGTCTTATTCTGGTAAAACCCAATCTGAATAGCATATCACAGATATCTGGTTTTCCCTGTAAAAGCTTTACACAAGATTTGAAAGAGAATGAACTAGCATTAACCATAGAAGAGAGAAAGATACAGTGCAAAAAAAACCTTATCCTCTGGGCTTGATGAAGAAAACAGCGCAAAGCCAGCAAATCAATGATTCCAGAATTAAAATGAAACACTACCCATAGAGAGAATCAATTTGCAAAATGAGAGTTCTACCTATTTCATATAGTATTGCTCCTACACACAGAGGGGGACTTTTTGTTAATAAGGCACATAGGAGTCTGACAGTAATGTGACAAAGGGACCAGCCTTTAGCTGTATTAAAAAGCTACGAGTGCATGAAGGGGAATCCATCTTATCTAGAATTCTTTCCTGTAAATTTCTGAATGTGAACTAAATGACTTAATGTGGATTTCATCAATATAGTCAATAGAGTGGAGGGTGTGATTCAGCCTAAAACAGACACCTCTGTTTGATGAAATGAATTGCATGCTGACCTCTTTTGGCTATGCTGACCTCATTGACTAAATGGGTGTCTGAAAAGTTCACTCGATGCAGGAAACTCCATTGTCCAGCTCCACAGGCCCTCTTTGCTGTCAGTGAAGAGAAATAGATACAGTTGGTTACAATTTATTTCATCCAATCCCAATCTTTAAAATATATTATATTAATTACATCCTATAACTGACTAAGTCCAGGAGTAAAACTACACTATTGGCTTACATAGGACATTTTTAAACATGAGAGCTTGGGACCTCACAAGGATAGAGGAGAGCTCATAGGATGCTCTGGTCTATTGAAGGCTGATTTCCTAAAGAAATAGGGCTTATGCAATTACATTAATTGCACTCCCAGTAAAGTTTGAATGCTAGCCACTTTCATCAAAATTATACAAAATACAGACCTCAAATACATTAATTTGTTATAGGTTTCCTTTAAAGGAAAGAAAGGTGGCTGAGTAAAGGAATGGAAAGCAAGATTAAAATCTGACTTAAAAGGAAAGGATGTAGCGTGAGCTGAGCCACAATAGCAGACAGCAGAGAATCCTCCCTGAAGAAAGCCACAGAAAACTAGATTTTTCAATAAGCTCACTTCCTTGGATAGGCTATATCACTGTTATAACATATCCTCCATCACCAGGTGATGTATCTGCTCTGCAGAAAATCAAATGTCCTGGCTTTATACAATGTTGTAAGGCAAACACACAAGCTGAGACTCAGTTGTCATCTGGGAATAGCCTGAGTTTGAATGAAATCAGTTGAAGTTAGGATTTAAATTCAGTATGCCCCACCCCAATTTCACACCTGGCAGCCTGTTTTTTTGGAGAGGAAAGCTGAAGGCAGGGCACACTGGAAGCATTCAGTGGCTTATCCAAGCTAGTAAGAAATCTTTAAGTCATGGTGACTAACCATCTCTGATACCTGGTACTTCCACATGAGACACCTCCTTATTGCAGGTGAAGGTGTTTGTTCTGCAAGCCACTAAGATGTACTGAAAACATGCAGCCTGTGAAAAAGTAAAGGGAGGCTGCTGCTCGAGTGTTTGCTTTCTGTTGGAGAAATGTCATCAGAGCTACCATTTTAAATATTGTCACCTGCTTTCATGGGACTCCATTGTTATGCATATATGTTCTGCATTTCTGTGTGTCACAGGAAAAAGCAGAGAATGTTGACCACGTTGATTCTACCTTTTTGAGAAAAAGTGTGCCAGTACTCTCTGTCACCAGAGACTGGTAGCTGGGACTGATCTCTGAAGGGGGAGTACTTCACAGAATCACACACAGAATCACAGAATGATCTGGGTTGGAAGGGACCTCCAAAGATCATCCAGCCCCCAACTTCCACTGCTTGTTGCCAAACTGAACGTGATGGTCCTTAAAGTACATGAGGTCATTTAATTTAAAACTGTGAATTGAAGCTCTTTTCACCTGTAAACTGACATCAAGCATTTTGTCAAAATTACCATTTTACCCTAGAAAATGAATTTTTACATTTCCTCCTTTAAAATTTTCCTTCACATTCATGGGCCTGTTCTTCCACAATTCCCCTCTGACCAGGTGCAGAACCACCAGAATTTGTCTCCAGGCCTAACCTGCCACTGAGATACTGCTGGAACAGAGGTACTCTCAGGTCTGCCATTTTCTTCCTGATTTCTCTCCTTGCTCAAAGGCACATCCACAGTTCATCACCTGCGAGGGAGGGTCCTTATCCTTTTAGAGCCATGGCACTGGCAAGGGGTGGATCCACAGCCTCCTCCTGTCCCTTCACTCCTCATGCATACACACAATAATCTGTGGAGATTGCTCTTCTGTCATCCTCCTGCCTCATGAAACAACCTGTGGATCCGGAACAATATGCCCTTGAGGGAAATGCAGCCTGGATCACAATCTGGCATGTATGATTCCTAGCCTACTTTCTTTGTATCCACCTGGTCTTGTGGTTTCTCAGCTCACATTTTTCAATCACCATTTGTCAGAAAAATGGGGGGCAGTTGTCACAGAACAGTATTCATTGTGTACCTACTGCTGCATGGATGGTTCTGCTGTTGTTCCTGTGGTCAGCAGAAATGCTGGCAGACATGAAGCTTCTCCCTGATGAAAGCCAAAAAGTACAAGCAAAGCATTGAAATCCTCACCTCTGGTTCAGTTTTGTTAGCAAACACAAGTAGTAACTCTTGGCCAGGTCCTGAATTCTTTAATGGGGTTATTTTTCATTCATGCTGGCCTCAGTGAAATTTAGGATATAAGCATTAACCTTAAATTGCAATGAGAATTGTAATAACAAGAAATATTGTTATTACAAGGAACGCAGGCCACACAGACAGAATATTCAGCCCTGATCCTCCCAAAATAAATCAGATCTAACTCCTCCTGGGGTGAAAGAAGAGTACATCCCTGATGTACCTTCTAAGAAATAATAAACCTTTATGCAAACAGCCATGCAAAACAGTGTTAACTCTTCCCTGGCAAAACCTCTTGGTCTGGCTTCAGTGAGGGGTGAAAGGACGACAGTTAGAAGTTAGAGTTGACCTGCTTAGCTTTAGGTTTCCATCTGAGGCAGTGGAGTTAAGGCTGCTTTCATACTAAGCTCCTGTTTTCTCCAGTAGAGGTAGCATTTGCATCCCATCCACCCAGGACAGGAACTGTCATTTATAAGTTGTTATCTCTGTTCTTCCGCTGTAAAGGAAACCAGACTAAGAAACCTCACTTTAGATCTCTAAAACTGGATATGAACATTTTTCTTTAGTGGACAGCTTTGGAAGTTGCCTTATATCTCTTAATTTTCATTCAGCCATATTACCTTTCCATCATAAGAATGAGAGGACATCAGACAAAGCTGGAATGAGGCAGAATCAATCAAGGAGAAAGTTTTTTTCTAGCTAATCTCAAGAATCCTATTTCAAAGCTCCGAAGGTCATTTGGCAGATGCTAACAGTTCTATGCATTCAGAGGGAAAATGTACTAATTTGTACTGCTGTTTAATAAATTCCAAGAAATTACACCCAGCATAGGAAGACCCTGAGTAGTGCATTGTTGGACCTTGGGAGCGTGTTCATGGAAAGTAACACAATGCACACTTGTTTAATGTTTTTCTCATTTTCATAGACACCAACTTTAAACACTGACACAGGATATAGGAAAGTGGATTGCTGGCCTCATGCACTGCAGCTGTTCACATTCCCTTTACAAATTAAGGTCCTGATTCTCTCTGCTACTGCACTCATGTCTTCCAAATGAAGTCAATCAAGAACCCTTTTGTTCCTGTCTGTAAGTGCTCACTCTTCCAGCCTGTTTCAGGTCCTAGTATCTTTGGCATCCTTGTGTACTGGAGTTTGGGAAGGGATTTCTTAAGGGCATTTTATGAAGAAGGAGGCTGGTGACCAAAATCTATCTCTCTCTCTGAATAGTTTTTACCAATTTGTGTACTTCATGTAAAGAGTAAGGAATGAATAACACCACCTTCATCTTGATTTATATAAGATGCAGCCATATGTAATAAGAGAGAACAAACACATATTTAGAAAGACATAAAGCTCATAAATTCACTAGGAATTCTTGAGATTAATCACAGAATCATAGAATAACAGAATCATTGCATTGTTTTGGTTGGAAAAGTCTTCTGAGATCATCTGGTCCCATCACTGACCTCACACCATCATGGCCGTTACACCATGGTCTAAAGTGCTGTGTGTACAGGTTTTTGAACACCTCCAGGGATGGTGGCTCCACCGCCACCCTGGGAAGCTTGTTCCAATGCCTGAGTACTCCTTCAGTAAATAAATTGTTCGTAATATCCAATGTAAACCTCTTATGGCATAGTTTTAGGTGATTTCCTCTCCTTATATCACTTGGTAAAAGGAAGAAGAGACCAACCTCATACAATCTCCTTTCAGGTAGTTGTAGAGAAGAATGATGTCTCTCCTCAGCCTTCTCCTTTCCAGACTAAACAACCTTAGTTCCCTCATAAGACCTGTTCTCCAGATTCATTGCCCTTCTCTGAACCTTCTCCTGCTCTATCACCTTGTCTAAATTTTGGCACCATGGAGTGACAACTTGCAAGGAGAAGTTCCACAAACATGCAGCATGCTTTGTCCTATGTCTCAGCCAGACTCTTCATTTGCCATCAGGCGTGCTGGTGCAGAACACTAGCATTGTTCAAGAGACTCTAAAATAGGGCCTGCATACTTCCTTGTCTTCATTAGCAAGGAATTCCCCCCCATGCTATCAAACCATGAAGTTTTTTGGCAGAGATATTGAGGACCAGACTGGGCAGATTGCAAATTAGGTTCTGCGGCTGCTCAAATTTCTGAAATTCTATTTACTATCAGCACAGAGAAGAACTAAGACAAAGCCAGCATTACAGAAAGCTGTTTCCTGTGCCACACCACAGGTGGCAAGGTCCCCAGTGTGCCTGGAGCCACAGTGGGCCATCAAACCATTGCTTTACACAGAACACTGTTTCATTTCTTCTTTCATAATTTGTGCTAAGTGCCTCTCAAAATTGTGAGTTAAGCAGTTGTTGCCATAGCAATGGCCATTTAGAGCAAGAGAAGGCAGTGAATGAGTTGAGGCTCAGACTTTACACATAAAAACATATATGGCTGTATGTACCCTGTTCTGGAACTCCATGAAAGGAACCAAACAAAGAACTTACATCAGCTCTGAGGAATGGATGGAGCACAAGGAAAAAGGAGAAACTAGCTGCAGTTTGGACACATTTGTTCAAGCATACAGCTTCACCTACAAAGAGCTGAGTTTGAAACAGAAATGAGCCTGAGTGATGACCAACTTAACATTTCATTTCATACCAGTGGAAATCATTCTCTTGGTCAAGAAAAGGCATGTTTGTTACTGCTTTTGTAGGATATGTTTTAACAGAAACAGGAAAAATTTGCTTTCATGGGTTTATTTTTACTGAAATACCCCCTACTGCTAACTCTTTAGGAAGAAATGCGTTTCAGCAATCTACTCCCAAGTGTCTGTATTAGTGAGTTTGCCAGGTCATAGGCTGACAAAAAGTCAATAAATAATGGAGGTATTATAGTACCCCATTTTAGGTCATCTTCTAAGATTTTCTTCCACTCCTAGTGGCAGCATTTCTGGTGATCATAGCAAGAGACAGACAGAAGTCCTAAGTTTTATTCCCTACTTTATGCCACCTCTCTGTGGGGTGAGAAATTGGCAAGATCCTGGAAACATACCTGAGCATATTTCCTTGGAGACTTGTGCAGAGTTTAGTCTTACTCTGACTAAATTTGGCTAATAAGTGGAGTTAGGTGTCACTGTGATCAGCAAATGCAGGAAGTGCATGAAGATAGGGGCTTTGGGAAATCTCATTCTGAGAGCAAGTTTAAAGTCCCCGTAGCACTAACGGATGCAGAACAGCAGGAGGTTTACATCAGTGGCTGGGGCTCGAATTCTGTCAAAGTCTCGGATTAGACTGATTGTGAATGGCCTTTTTAAAGTCCATAAATTCATAGCAGGGTATCCAAGTTTGAAAAATGTAGCCATAAACTTCCCATGGTATACCTTGTCCGTCTGCGAACCCAGACAGAGTCATGGATCAGAATTAAACATTAGTGAGTTCCTGTTAGAATACATGATATAAGGTTTGAAAATAATTTGGGGCACAAAAGAGAGAAATAGATTAATTTTCTAAATATAACTCTGTATAGTTGCTTGTTTCTCAGCAAACAGAAACTGCCAGCTCCTGTTCCCTATCAGTGACATTACTGGCTTCTAAGGGCACGTCAAATGAATGGTAGGTCTGTGAGATTGAGGATACTGTTTCCATCAAGCTTCCAGTTGTAATTTCTAGCAGAGAAAAGGCATTCTTGTACTTTTGTTTGCTGCCTGGAAATAAAAAATACAAAGATGATCTCTAAGTCAGCAAAATCCATAGATTTCAGTAATTGACTGATTTACAGAATCACGGAATGGTAGGGATTGGAAGGGAACCCTGGGGGTCATCTGGACCAACCCCAATTTACAACAGCTGCAAATCAAGTTCAGTAAAAATTCTCAAACAATCCAATTTCTGTAGATAGCTGAGGGCAACTTCTGTTTATAGTAAACTTCTGTGACATTTGTGATTAGAACTATAAAGGCAGTAAGCACAATTCACAATCAATTATGTTTTGTTAATGTTTTTTTAATACATGTTACAGCCTAGTAATCATGAAGCTGTTCAACAGTGTTGTTCTAAAATCAGCTAATAGCAGGATGTAATTTGCAGCCAACTCTGCTCACTTACAAAACACTTGCTCCGTTAATTGTGATTTCACACTCCGCTGAATGCTGTAGCCTGGAGGTAACATTCATTTGATGGAAGAGTTACCAGTCTGGGCTCTGGTGGGGGTGAAAGGATCTTTTCAAGAGAGGCTACTGTTAATATTATCATTCTTTCATGTAACAAAAATTAAAAAAAAAAAGGCAGCAAAAAGCTACAAACTAATGATAAACAGTTTTTTCCTTTCTTTAAAACTCTGATCAGTCTTTCCCCATTTTGATCCCTTTCCATTGCTTCGCGTGGTTATTAAGAACACAACAAAATTTATGACATATTAATGGCTGGACTTGATAGTCCTAAAGGTCTTTTCCAACCAAAAGGATTCTAGGATTCTATGATGGGTAGGTAAAACCTTGTTTGTGTAATCAGGCACCTCCCTTCATCTTATACCAGTTGAACTAGTCCAGCAGGTGTTGAAGTTTTTCATTAGAAAGATTTTTGAGCCTTTGGAGCTCTCTAGAGACAATTAATGTCTCTCTTAAGTCAGAATAGGCCAGCAGATTCTCCTGGGGGAGGTCAAAGGTGCCTAAAATGTTGTCATATGTTAAATAGTCAGATTGAACCGCATCAATAAATTGTCAGTGGTGATGAGACAAGACTTCAGCACTGGACAGCCATGAGCAAAGCAACAGCTCCTGCTCTGAAACACTCCCAGTGCATCTGACAGAGGGAGAAGTTTGAAATTTGACAAATGAGAAGAGTCATCTTAACTTGAAATATTCCCAGCTGAGTGCTTGGTACTGATGTGGCAAACCAGGAGGTACAGCTTAGACTAGACAAGGATGGAAGTACCAACCTGGAAAGGCTTGATTAATGACTAAGTCATGGGGGAGACGAGAAGCAGCCAAGGAGGAGGATTTATCTAATGATGTCCATCAGCTTTGCTACTCCTTTTTCTCCTATCCTGACCAGTGATCTGGAGAACAGGCCAGGTCTGAATGCCACTATTTGGGGATTCAGGCCAGGACCGAGTTGCATTAGAGCAGATTGGGCAGCAGCAGAAGTAATCCCACACAGAGATGGAAAAGAGAAAGGGTGCATCCTTAGCTGCCTTTCAAGGCCTATATGACTCCAAGGCTGCCTGTCCTGGCAGCCAGACTGAATCTCAACAGAAGCAACAGTGAGAAAGGACTTTCTGCCCTCAACATATGCAGAGGCTTAGATGTATTTTGGCCACTGCCACTACATGAAGGCAATGTCTTGGCAAAGAGGTGATGAGAATGAAATCTGGCAGCTCGTGCTGTTACCATTTGGAAGGAGCCAAGAATGCACAGGCAGAGCACCTCAGCTGGAGCATGGACAGAAGCTCACAGAGAGATCTGGGCCCAAGAAAAATCATGCAGGTGTTGCACAGAGCTGAAAAAACATTATGAGCACAAGACAGTAACGAGCTCTCTGAGAGCAGAAAGAAATAGATGCTGAAGAATCAAGCTAAAGGGAAAGGCTAAATATTGTCCCAAGATTAAATGCACAGCAGATACACCTTGGGTGGTTAAATTGGTGTTCACTTAATTAAGCTTGACTTGCATTAAGTTGCAGAAGTGTTAAAGCTCCACTTTGCTAAAAGTTTCTTCCCAGGACATGACAATGAAAATTTCAAGGTTCACTCTCTGCAGGACTATTCTACAAAAGTAGATTTGCTTTTACCTCTCTCACCCAGCCTTTGACACTTCTGACCTTAGCATGATGATGGTGTCCCTGAACCATCTAGCAGGAATAATTGCTGTGACATTTACAGGTCACAGAAGCCAGCTCCTGCTTTTTCTCTTAAGTCTTTATACCACACACTTTTCTTCTTCCATGTCTTTCTGGGACCACACAGGAAGACTGAGACTAAAGTCAACTAACATGCAATCAATAAGCAGACAGCATTTGTCTGTTCTTTGCTATCTCTGCTGGTGTGCTTTCAGCTGTCACCAATGCCTCGAAGAAATAAGCAGATGGATAAAAAGCAGTAGGATGCAGTTGAATCCAAAAAAGACAGACGGAAGGTGGTGAGACTTTCAAAGGTCTAACCCTGCATTACATCAAGATCATTACACCACAAATTGTCCAGATGGCACAAAGCCTGAGGCTCATGGCTGGACTTTTCAATACATTTGAATATACTTATTGTCAAAGTAAAGAAACTCTAATGAGTAAGGAGACTGCATAGCCTGACCCAGATTTCTAGTTCTGGTGGTCTGCTCCTCACAGCTTCCTCTCCTGAGAGCAAACTCACTTTAGAAGGATTCAGCCAGTGCCAAATGCACTCATGTGATTTAATGAGAAGCAAAGACCCATATTTTCTCCCTACATTAATGTCCACTAATCTCCAGGGACTCCTTGTTCCTCACCAGGCTAAATTAATAGGTCTTCTTCTAATATATAGAGTCTTTTGGTATCAGGAAACTTCAAGAGCATCATGCAAGAGACATCTGTTTTCCCATGTGATTAGTATTTTAAATTCTCTTTTTGAAACACGATAAATATATCATAGATTTCTGAGGAAAGGGCTGGGCATCTGTTGTGTGTTGACACTGGAAAAACCATAAATCATCACTTGCTGATGCTATCAGTACAAACAGTAATGCAGTATTCTGATATTTTTTCTCCTCGTAGGTCTGTATTTTAAGAGTAACTGTCTCCTTCTACAATGGCACATTACTTCTCACTTTATATGTTATTCTTTTTGTTGAAATTCCTCCAAAAATTTTAGGAGTTTTTGAACTCTTCTACAATATCCTAGACATGGGATGAACTTGTATGGCTTGTATGCCACCAGTGGTAATTGTATTAATTAATGTTTTTTTATGTATGAATTTCAAAGTTGAGATGGAAGGCACAAAACTACCTAGCTGTAGAGCCGTTTTTGTCATTTTTCACAAAGAAATAAAACAAAAATTCTCAGCTATAACAGCAAGCAGTTGAAATTTAAAGCACTTTTGATTCATTTTCAGCAAATTTATGTTAGCACCTGATTAACATTTCATGACAGAAATTTCTGTATTTCCATGGAAGAAATTTACTTGGCTTCTCTACCACATCATGTTTGTTTGTTTGTTGTTGGGATGTGTTTTGGGGATTTTTTTGTGTGTGTGTGGTTTGTTTTTCTCCAATGGATTCCATTTGTTTGTTTGTTTTTTGGGGGTTTTTTGTTTCCTTTTTTTGTTTGTTTGTTTTGTTTAATTCCCCATTGAAGTTTTCAGATTTCCTATAAGATTTTACAAAGGCCTGTGACGATAGGACAAGGGACAATGGTTTCAAACTAGAGAAGAATAGACTGGAATTAGATATTAGGAATAAGTTTTTTACCGTGAGGTGAATGGAACACTGGAACAGGTTGCCCAGGGAGGAACTTGAGTCCCCATCCATGGAAATATTCAAGGTGTCGTTCAACAGGGCTCTGGGCAACCTGATCTAGTTGGCGATGCCCCTGCTTACTGCAGAGGGGGTTGGACTAGATGAGCTTTGGAGGTCCCTTCCAATCCAGACCATTCTATAATTCTATGATTCTATGATTTGTAGGGCACAGCAAGAGCTTGGGGAAGGATAGCTCTCTGAGAGTGTGTCCTTGCAGACAGGTAGATGTTGTAATATGTCTCAAGAGCACAGATGTGGGGAATCTTTTCTGTGACCTTTTCTGAGCACAATCCTCCAAAGAAAGTTTACTAAGGGTGGTAGGTGATATTAAGTTGACATATGGCTCCAAGCACCAAAATATCACATTATAGTCCTGAATAATGCAGTAAAAATCCATGACTGCCAGGAGGGAGCCACCCACATCAAAGCTAAACATAATCTTCTCCAGCACCCACATCAGCTCCTGTTGCATCCTTTCTCAGAAAGCTGGGTAAACAGTTGAGCCCTGCAAAATACTGCAAAGGGGAACAATTGCGGTGGACTTTAGGACATGGTAGAGATGAGGGGAAAAATCCTCCAGAGTTTTAGCCAAGTCATGTAGGTTGTACCATTTGATAGTTAATGGTGTTGAAATATAGTGAGGATATTTGAGATGCCTTAGCTCTCAATAAAGTTTCCCATTTCACCCTTGTAAGTGAAAGACTGGGAAGTCTACAGCTGTTGGATAGACTGCCAGAGCCAACCATTGGGGCTGATATGATGGAAGGTATCAGCAAAGCTGTCATTAGTGTATGAAAAATCATGCTCAATTTACAAGTCACCTGGCTAAATGAAAGATTCAGCTGCACTTCTTTTTAGAGTTTGACACCTAAAAAAATAGACTGAAGACACTCAGCCTAATCAGAATTCATCCCTGAACTGATAGCAAAGGTAGAGCTACTCTGTGAGTTGCAAACAGAATGCCTGCAGAAGACCAGAGCTGTCATGCGAATACAGCCCTGGAATAAAGGCATGAAAGATGAATTAGGTTTTGGAGATTATATCAGTCAGATACTGAGTGCAGAATGCCCAAAAATTCTTTCTTATTCTAGCTGCTTCACAAAACCAAGAACATGTACATCCTTAGGAAGTAAGCAAACCTGCACCAAGAAATACTGGATTGGTGCAATCTGCTTTCTACAGACACAGAAATAGTCCACTAAAACTGATTGTTCAGATCGAGAGACAAAGGTATTTTAAACAAGAGCAGGACAGTTGCAATTTTATACAAGTACATGAGTTGGTTTTACTGAGGGAAGTGCTGCCAATGAACCCCTATTCCTACTGGAAAGAGAAGGTGCTCTGGAGTTCTAAGTGAAGGGTTTCACAAGCCAAGTGCTGCTGCCTAACGTTCACATATGGAAATACTGGCAGAAACCTGATACAGGCATGGAAATCTTTCTCCTTCTGCATGTTTCTGTTTATTTTTCAGTTTGATATTTGGATCACTTCCACACCTAGACTGTACATCTATTTCTACCAGAGATCCAAAGCCCATAGAGTTGGAGTGTACATATATTTAATATTAACACAGCACCTAGAATAATATAACCCAGCCTGCAGCCGGAGTTACAATATTAAATACAAAAGAAAAATTAAAGAATTGTCACCTGATCAGCAGGTACTTCTTTTTGAAATATCCCAGAAATATGCTTTTAGTAGAAAAAGGTACTGCCAAGCCGAAATGGTGTGGTCAGTGCAGTGAAATCACTTCTGGTAGGAAATGACATATCTTGACTCTATGATGCTACCTTCACCACTGTTAAGAGGAAGAATACGGGCTGTATCAGCCTGGAATAGGAACAAAACATTTGAATATATAGTCGTGAGTTATGCAAGCCTCAGGAGAAGCACGTAGGAGGTGCACACCAGAGAGAACAGGAGAAAAAAATGAGTTGCTAGCCTATCATTGAAAGCTGTGTTAAAATAATCTCTCCTCTTCATGTCAAGATGCCTGTTCAGTGTCACCATAGTGACTCTGCTCATAGGCCACCCAAATCTGCCTTGCAGCTTCCTTCAGGAGTCCCAGTGCTGAGAAGCCATTGCTCCTGAAGGCATTGCTCCTTACAACCCCAAAAGGGAAACTTCTGCTAACAAACCAGCCTTTGCATTAATGCCTCACCAACGTGTGCACAATTATCTTCAAAATACAGAGGGCAGGTTTCCACACAAAGTAAGAACAGAGTGAAAAACATGCAGCTGTTCCCTTATCTCTTTTCTGTCTAATTCTTTACTATTCCCAAGGTCTGGGTCTAATTAACATCTGTGAATCCTTATCAGCAAGAAGAGCTTCAAGCTCAAACACTGTTAGTTCTTTCTCTTTACACCCAACACTTGCTCCTTGACAGGACACTGTGATGCCACTACAGGGGCAGCAGTCTTCACAGTCTGCAGTAGAAGAAGCATAGCTGATACCTAATGCTGTGTTTCTGACAATGCTCCTATTTATAAACAAAGGGTTTGAACATGTAAAACAGGACAATCAAGTTTTCCTGGAAAGCAGGACTCTGCATGTGTGGTCTTCTTACAGTTTCAAAGTCTTTGTGAAAAGCTCAGTGCTTCTCAGGAATTGCCAAGTGGGGAGAAGATGATAAATGGTGTTAGGTGGGTGGCTCCCAAGCAGCATGCCCCCAGAGCAGCATCATGGATCTGGGTCACTGTACTATCCAATCCAGGTGGGATTCCCACCATCACTGACTTCAAACCAGTGCTCTCAGCCATAAGTGGCAAGGAAGAAACAGAGAAACAATCGTGCCTATTCTCAATCCTCACCTTCTCACATGGTCCTTGACTTCTACTGGGACTGATCCTCTGCTTTGCCAAGGCTGCTTTCTGTTTCCCTCTGCAGGGCTTCTGTACAAGCTTAAGTGATAAAATACAGAAATCTTGTGCGTTCTTTGCAGTGAATATCAGTTATCTATAGCATCATCCATTTGGCATATATGCTTTTTATGTGCAATGTTGAAATAATTTTCAGTACCTTTTTATTACTGCTGTACCAGAGACACATGGATGCCTGAGACACAGATGTGATGCAACGTGGAGGGTGATGCCATCTGTAGAAATCAGCACCTGTGAAGGAGTCAGCGAGATGAGAACAGTCTCCTTGCTGTTCAGGGTAAACCCACTGTATCTTTTAGAAAATGGTTTTAGAAAATGTTATAGAGGACCCCATTTAAAAGCCTTTTCTGAGGCAAAGTTAGTTGTTCTGGGAAGTGTTGAAGGGCTGTTGGAAAAGGGGTGGTTTTCATATGACCTTATAAAGCTCACATAAAAGCCAGAAGGAGCAATGGGAAACAAGAGAGGTTTATCATTAAGGTATCAGAGGGGCAAAGGAAAAGATCAAAGTTTGATTCTTGTCTGTGCTGATGACCTTTGGTAAATCATTCAAGAACAGTCTTGGAAGAGAAACCAGCTTGCTTAGGAAGTTTTTCAGAGTCAGTGCCTCAGTGGGAAGCAGGGATTGCAGTGCATGGTTGAAAGCATGCTCCTCAATTCCCAAAGGGAAGGAGAGACCTTTTCAAAGTTCCTTAATGATTGTGAGTGCCGAGCAAATCAAAATCTGAATTTAGACTCCTGAGAATCTCATTTCCTCTTTCTGTGTCCCTTTTTTTCCCCCAAGTGTAAATCAGAGAAAATAAATATTTTGCCAGTGTTGTACAGATAAACATATGAATATTTGCTGAGATTTAACGATGACAGAAACTATAGAAGTAAATAAAAGGGCTATTGCATTTTAAAAAAAATCTTAAATCCTGTTTT
This sequence comes from Indicator indicator, assembly GCF_027791375.1. Lineage (NCBI taxonomy): Eukaryota > Metazoa > Chordata > Aves > Piciformes > Indicatoridae > Indicator > Indicator indicator. The sequence goes on along the minus strand of NC_072012.1, from coordinate 18,310,555 downwards.
TCTCCAAACACTGGATTAATGATAAGAACTATGGAAGATGGTCTTATATTATTAACCACACAATTATTTATGTGACAAATGCCACATTTTTGTCTGATAATAATTTGCAGTGGGATAGTATCACCATTTTATATCCATGTATATGTATTAATATTTTTCAAAATACAGTAGTAAGTCTGACACAGAAAGTACCTCTGAGTATAGTTACCTCCTAAGATTGCCATAAAATATATTTTCTGTACCTGCTTAATAAATCACATGTAAGCAGCTAACTTGCTTACTTATAGATCACTGAGGAATGATGAAGCTTGATTTCCATTAACATATCACTTACCTCTGCATGGAAAATTCTGCTGAGATAGCCTGCAACTCAAACTACACATTACTAGGATTGCAGAGAAAGACCTTTAACAATGTGTCCAACACATTACTAAATGATGAGAGAACAAAGTTAGACTAAATATGAATAAAAAGCTATACTTTCATGCAAACTGGTACAGCAATACTGAAATTGTACCAGGGCAAGCAACTGCCTTGCTATAAAAGACTGCTCATACACCATTTAGTGTTGTCTTAATTGTTGCTCATTCCATTTTCTTTGTGTTAACTGCTTCTAAACCATAACTAAAAGTACAGCTTTAAGAATAATACATATGGCATTAAGGAATAGGTAAGTACAGAAATAAATCATTAAAGTGATTAAATATTAGCACACTCCTTTTATCTGAGGATTTGGAATTCAAGGCATCAGTTGTCATATTAGAAGAGATATTGGCAAGTCTATGAATAAGTCATGCATCTATGTTGCATAAATAGATTTTTGTGCATGTGTATTTAGACAGAAAATTGTTGCAACATGATTTCACTCTGAGGCATTTTTCTCATTTTAAGGTCATTGGCAAACTGTCTTTAATGAGAGTAAAATCATATCCTAAGTACATGCATCACTATGTTCTCTGCCTTGATCTGAGCACTGAACTGTGATTAACAGTGGAGAGCAAGTCCAGCCATAAGCATTTTCCAGCCTTAAGCAAGCATCAAGTATATGACCCTCCTTGTCATGTCTCTTTTTCACTTTCATCTTTTTTATTTCTTAATTTGCTTGCAAAATAATCTTTTGTACCTTAAGGAGGGATGGTTTTGTGATTAAGGCATTTGCTGAAGATCCAGGTTCAATTTCTAGGCCGTCCACATCATAACTTAATAAAGTGCCTTGAGAACTGCAGTGCTGGTAATAATTAAATAGACCATGGACTGCTCTCTGTTGGTGACACCAACTAACATGAAATGGCTGAAATGATGTGACCACATCAAAACTTTTTATTGGGAATGGTCTTATGATTCTTATAGTCCATAAGACTCCCAGTCCAGAAGAGAGAGGGTGCAATACGAGGGGATGATATAAGAAAAATATTAGAAGTGGTCTCTGTCTTTGCAAAATGTTAAACAATGTTGAGCAGTGGTCAGCATCAAATATATCACTCCATGTATCTGTGGTTTTGGGGCACAGCTATCATATAGATGCTTAGGCTGCAATGAGTTATGGATTTAATGGGATAAGGTGTTCTGTGAGAATGCAAGATAGCTCTAATTCTTACTCTGTATGCTATTCAACAATCCCTTAACAGTGCTTTTGAATGTTTTATTCATGAAAGCTTTGTAACAGCTCACATCTCCTTTTGCTTTTTCTGATTCCTTCCATCTCTTCTTTAGAGGCCCAGTGGAAAGATTTGGCTTGGTCTTCACTGGCTTGTGGGACGGCAATTCAACTCTGGCAATGGATCAGAAGGACTGAAAAGCACTTTTGCTCCCACCAATATTTCTTAGATCTGCTGCTAAAACAGGACCAATGAAGATGTTCACCAGGCTCCAAGTCCTTGCGTTAGCTTTGTTTTCCAAAGGAGTTTTCCTTTCCCTAAGCGACCACAGCTTTGTAAGGAAGGAAATTAAGATAGAAGGAGACCTTGTATTGGGTGGCTTATTTCCAGTCAATGAAAAAGGCACTGGAATTGAAGAATGTGGGAGAATCAATGAAGACCGAGGCATCCAGCGCTTGGAGGCCATGTTGTTTGCCATTGATGAAATCAACAAAGACAACTACTTGCTTCCAGGAATTAAACTTGGAGTTCACATCTTGGACACATGTTCCAGGGATACATATGCCTTAGAACAGTCTCTGGAGTTTGTCAGGGCATCTTTAACTAAAGTGGATGAAACTGAGTATATGTGCCCTGATGGCTCATATGCCATTCAAGAGAATTTACCATTACTCATTGCAGGAGTCATAGGTGGTTCCTATAGCAGCGTTTCCATACAGGTAAGTCACAGGAGCTGATCAGATGAGAGTCACTTGTTTGCAGTTCCTGTCAGAGAACCACTGCTTATATAAATTTGTCAATAAAGCAAGTCTTAGCTCGACCACTTTAGGAGTCAATCTAGTACATAATTTGTACTGAATTTATATGAATTTTATTCTCTCTTCAAAATATTTGCTGTAGTTTAAACCTGTGTCAACTGTTCTCTTCCTCTGGTTATAATGCATTCTGAGGGGATCCAAAGTCTCCAAAAGCCTTAGAATTGTATTTTACTTTACATTCCATGAGACTTTTATGACTCTTAAGTTCAGATCTCTGCTTTCACATCAATTGTACCATCTATATTTCTGAATATAGATTCAAAGAATGGTTTGGAGTGGAAGGGACCTTGAAGATCATCCAGTTCCAATGCCCTTGCTACTGGCAGGGACACCCTGTGATGGATCTTCAGGACTGAATGCCTGTCATGTTGCATGTCCATAACATTTGTCATTTAAACAATAGATGAAAGAAGAAATTCTTATCTTACTTCCCAGCTGAAATACAGTAAAAATTGCATACTAGTCAGAAACCTGAATTACACCTGACCCAAAGGATTGAAAGTTTTTAGTATCTAATTAAGTGCACCAAAGTCAATGAAAATTGTTCTGCTTATTTTGAATATCCTATGCAGTCAGTGCACTTCCTGAATGAATTCTAAATTTGCTGTCTTTCCCTTCATTTCCATATACAGTTCCTACTAAGACAGTTTTTGCCAGGAAACGTTTCCTAGCAGGGTGCAGTATGAACACTGTGAGAAGCTCAGCACACATGAAAGATACCCTCAGTATATCTTGCTCCATTCTTCTGGCACACTGTAACTGCAGCTTTTGTTTTCACAAAAGAAGTCGTGATTCCTTCTGTTCTTCATTTTTTTTATAAATTCAAGCTTTAAGTCCTTGGAATTTTTTTCCAATAAGTTAACCAGCTTTAGATGTTTTTAAATTCCCTGCCACTGTCACTGTGCAATATTTACAAGCAAAAATGCTCCTTTGCTTCACTGAAACTGCCAAATCTACATCTCATTATTCTGGGTTAAAATAAGTAACCCAACTCATGTCACTTACAACCACAAGTGAATGGTGTCTTAAGAGCAGATTCAGATAGACTAAGACCCTGCATCTGTGATTTCCTAATTCTCAGCTGTAGGTTTCCAAAGGCACTAAGCCTTGACAGTGCTGCACCACTATGAGCGGTATTTTTGTCCAGACTGAGTATAGTCCCTAATTACTGCATCCATGCCCAAGAAGAAAAACATTATTCTGTCCTAGAGACCATCACAGAAGTGGCAGAAAGTCCACAGAGCTTCATTTACCTGTTTCATAGACAGGCAAAGAGTTTATCCCATGCTCATTTGAGGCAGAATTGCAGTGAGGAAATGGCTACTGTCAAGGCATTAAATCCCATCTGTATAGGAACATGGCCAGTTTCCATAAGACACATGTGAGCATGGAAGAGGCATTTCAGCAAATTAAATTTTATTCTCTTTCATGTTCCAATGTGTGACTTATCTATGTATTCATAGAAGTTAATATGATTACCCATACCACAGGAGAATAGTTTCTGCAGAGCAGAACCTCAGCCATCTCTCATACTAGGAGTGGTTTTGCCCCTCTGCAGATGGACTAGCATGGAAGGGATGTATCCTTCACCAGTCACATGGGTCTGATCACTTGGAGCTCAAAGCACAAGTTCCAGGGCTGGAAAAAAGGCAGATCTGAAGAGGAGAAATGATACCTGCAAGACTTTAGGCAATGTATCATCAAGCATTTTTCACATGGAAAAGATATAGCTGGTTGATTTACTTTCCTATAACATAGGCTGGGTTGGCCTTCCTTCAGTCTCTTTTTTCTAGGTTTCACATTATTTAGAATAGATGTAATTAAGCTGTTCACTCCTTCTGCTCATCTCATTGAGATAGCCAGTCATGGGTTTGGTTTCAAAAAATCCTTGTCAGGTATAATAGACCTTGCAGAGTCAAGCCTGAAGATGTGAGGACTTCAAAACATTAAAACCACGCATTTTGATGCCACACCAAAGAAAAAGACTGTCAAATTTCAGAGTTAGTCACCTGCACAGAATAGCTCCAGCAGCAACTGGAATTGCACCACCCTGAACATGAAACAGCTTCAGCAGGCATGTGTACAAGGCTGAGTATCTCTGTTTCCCATGTTTTCAAACAGCACTCAGGGTAGCCCTGTCAAGCATTTCTATTTTCACAGAGAGCTGTAAACATCATAAAGTCCACAGCATAGTTTCTTAGCCTTAAAATAAGCCATGCTGAGCTCTTCAGACAAGAAATTATTTCTGCCTTTTTTTTTTTTTTCACCCCTATGGAATCACTGTTCTGTTTCAACCTTCCTCTCCACATAGTGGTCTGGACAGCTGTCTGCCAGATCACCTCATGATGCTCCTACTGTCAAGTTTCTTCTTCTTTCATTATCCTTCCACCAAGGAAAAAAGAATTTGCTGGTAAATCAGCAATGAACACCTTCCCCACTGAGTCAGTATGCACAATAGGCACTATTTGCAGACACTGAAAACAACAAGAGAATGCAGAATGCTTAATTATTTTCTGGTCACACTAGGCTATTATTGTTAATGATGATCTGGATAATTAGTTTTTAGATGTTGCATTTAAATTAGCAGTACGTCCAATCTGCACAGCATTTGATCCTTCAAAACCCAAGCCAGAATTCTCAGTCACTGGAAGGGTTCATGTAAAAAAAGGCTGTTTAAAGTTCTGACCTGAGCTGAATGTAGGATCAGAAGGTGAAAGTTTGAAGGACGTTATTCTGGGTTTGTGGCTTTTCATTTGAGACAGATTATCTGCTTTCTTCTAGTTTACAAGAGAAATTTCTTTTCCTTGGAGATATTCAATGACATTGTAAAAAGGATAAGAAAAAAGCAGTGTTCATTTGCACAGAGGAACACCTGCATAGTTAATCCAAATGCCATGTTTAAAATACTTAGGTCAGCTCTGTCAGGATATGCATGTGTAAGCAGAAGTATGTTATTTACGTGCTGGATTTGCTTTTCTCTGTTTCTGAAAATGAAGGTTGGGGTCCATTCCCTGCATTTATCTCTTAGAAACATTCTCTAGGTGGGCTGGGATTTGCATTTCCATATCCACTGTATTCATGATGATGTAGGGCTTCAGCCCTTTATAAAGCTTCCTTTATGCTCTCAATCCAGAAGACTTCCAGACCATGGTCATGAAAGGTATTCCCAAGTTAGAGCCTTATCCAGAAAAAAAACAACAGAAATAAAGTCAGTACCAATCTATCTTCTCTTGAAGTCCTTGCTGTATCTCAAGCAAATTGTAGCAAAAGCACCAGAAAAAGCTTAAAGGTACATTACTACTATCACAAAAACTAAGTGCATGATCAGCTATCTGGCATGAAACTCAGAATGTGATCTCACTTACTGGCAATCCTTTCCTGGCTGTCATTATTCCTTAGCCAGACAATTCTACCAGGGGCTCATGGAGCCTGAAAGCTAATCACCTCCATTTCCCTCCTCCAAGGATAAACCGTCTTCTAACCAGTCTTAGCAGTAGCTTGTGACCTCCATAACAGAAAGGAAAATCCTTAGAAGAGCTACGTGCAGAAAACCTCTTCTAATAACACAGGGGTCTCTGTTCCCCTGTGCATGGACCCATCAGGAATATGGGCAGGAGAAATGTGCAGTGGGCTGCAGGGTATCACCAGGGACCACAGACCACGGGTGCCAGTTTGTGCCATGCTTATACAGGAGCTTTGAATTCAGCTGTGCAACAGCAGCCTCTGGTAATGTTGTGTTTGTAAAACTAAGCCATATCCTTATTAAAAGATCTGCTTTATGCAATGGGCCACCTACTACTGGCATTTAAGCTGCACAGGCACTTGCTAACTTCCCAGGGCTTCCTTTAAACTCTACATCTTTTATCGCTGCTCTGTCCTGTCTCTCCTTACTTTACCTTTCAGCAAGATCCTTGCTGTTCGTTCCTCCCATTGTTTCTATTCCACATTCAGAAACTGAACAACCAGTAAGTTGAGATTTTCAAAGAGCCCAGAGAGCACTGGTCTTGACTTTCCTAGAGATTTAAAAAGCATGTATATGTATATAGCTCCCTCTGAATGGCTTCTTTAAAAATATCAAGATAGCTGATTCTTTTGCAGTCTTTTTTTATTTAGGGTTGGGATTATTTTTTTTTCCTTCAGTGTGAACATTTTCTCCTTTTGCTAAGGGGAAATGATACTATTTGACAGGGATGGGTAAGTAAACCATGAGACTACAAGTAAGAAGGAAGTAACCCTAGCAGGTTACAAGTGGAAAAGACGATAACTACAAGAAAAGTAGCCAAAAAATAGGAACTATCTAGCGATGTCTTAACATTACACACACTCATTCTGTCCCTTATGACGAGGCCTTATGCATTAGTTAATGAGTCTCAAGCAACCATACTTATCAATGATAGTTCTTTTAACCACAGAAGCCATTTCATGCTTTTAGAACCATCAGCTTCAATTTTAGTGCCTTTACTCATCATGTGTAAATGTAACATGAGTCACTCAGTCAACTTCACTAAGTCTCGTAGAAGAGTTGCACTCCTTGTGCAAAGCCAGGCCTTCTGCATAGATCCCTTCTCTGTGTTCCAGTGTAGTGCTTAGCTTACTTCATTTTGATAGTTAGTGCTGTATGGAGTCAGAGTGCATATGTGACAGCTCACTGTGCTATCCCCTGCAGGAAAACAAGAGGGAAAATAAGGTTTCCAAACAATTCTTCTCTCTGAATACATTTCTCTGCACATCCTTATTGGTTCATTTTTGATTACACAAAACAAAAGAAACTCTTGGGTCCTCTATAGAAATTTTGGCTCTTATTCTGACAGTATTTCCTATTTCTGATGTTCACTTTGTAGATTCAATTATTTCACTGTTCAACCACTGCTTCTCTGGATGTGACATCTATTGAGACCACTGCAAATATTTAGCTACATTTTTCCAGCTTCATTGCCAACATTTTCAGAAGAGGAAGGCTAAAACCATTTTTATCTTCTCCCTTCCCTCTGCTAACCAAAAATGCCAGGCATTTTTATTTGTTCGGCAATGACTCGCTTTTTCCTGAATTACTTTTTGGAAATAATTTTATTAAGGAGCAATATTCACTAACTAGCAAATAGCCCTCTTAATACCAAAGAAGGAAAGCTGATGAAAACCACTGCTTCAATCCGGCAGTGTGCCAGAAGAATGCACAGCAGAGCAAGCCAAGCTGTACTTCACTGTTTCTGGCTTAGCTCCTTGCAACTGACCTTTAACAATTAACGGGGCTGGGATGCTGGCTTTGCTGATATGCTCGTGGGCTACAGCCTGAAATCCAGTTGAAACCAAATGGCTGTTTTCTGTTGCAGATGGTGACAAAAGCCCCAAGTAGGGACTGTCTTCTATACTGCTTGTTATAATATCCCAGACAAAACATCTTAAAACTGAGATTTAAAATCATGGATTGTGGCATCCAGTTCATTATTTAACTCTACTAAATCTGGTCCGTTAGCACCACATCTCTGCTTCTTTGAAACACTTCCAGGAATGGTGATTCAACTACCTCCCTTGGGAGCCTGTTCCAGTCTTTGAGAATCCATTCAGTCAAGAAGGTCCTTTTAATCTCCACTTTAAACCTTCCCAGGTGCAACTCCAGGACATTTCTTCTCCTCCTATCACTTATTACCAGGGAAAAGAGACCAACACCTACCACACTACAACCTCCTTTCAGGTATCTGTAGAGAGTGATAAGATCTCCCCGCAACTTCCTTTTCTCTAGTCTAAACGATCTCAATTTCCTCAGCTACTTCTCATAAGACCTGTTCTCTAGACCTTTCACCGCCTTCTCAGGACCCACCCCAGGACCTCAATGTTTATGAGAGCAGACGTTCCAGACTAATAGAAGTACTTCAATTCCAAAATCAGTAAGAAATTTAAGCTTCTAATTTCCCCTTGAAACTAAATCAGAGTCTGGAATGAAGTATTTTCTCGTGTTCAAGCTGAGCAACTGCATTTGCATTACAGAGAGAGAACTCCAGCTCCCCAAAACTCCCAAACCATGTGTGTATGTCAGAAGTGCTTGAGCTGAGTCATATTGGGTCACAATGTCCCCAGGGTGAGAGCCATGCCTTTGAGCCTTTTGAGTCCTGAGAGGACAGGGAAAGCTATAATGGAATCTACTTCTTCAATATTCTTCATATTTATTGCCAGCAACACAACCTGGCAGTACTATAGGCTCACCACATGCTGGGCGGTGTCTGCAGAAACATAGCCAGTAGATGGATGGAAATTATTATTTTTATTTATTACATCTGACACACCATGTCCAGCTTTGGGCTCTCCAATAAAAGAAAGATTAAGTAAATACAGAGATGATTACAGGGACAAAAGTCTGCAGAACATACCCTGCAAGAAGAGGTAAAGAGAACTGGAGAAGACGTTTGGTCAGAACCTAACATCAGCTTTTCAGCACACACAGATTGGTTCTCAAGAAGACAAAGCACGTATCTGCACTGAAAGATAGAGAAAAGAAGAAAATGGTTATGAATTGGCTGAAAGGAGGTTCTAACTTGACATAAAATGTAAAAGCCGGGAGATAGGAGCATGGGGAAAGGTGTACAGGCCAGTGAAGGCCATCGACTACCTGAGTGGTTTTTAATGGTAGATTTATGGCCATGATTTATCACATAGCCATTCAGAACCAATGTTTCTTCCCTGCTTTTCTAAAATTACACTTTCTGCTAAAATTTGATTAAAATATTTGCAGATTTAATAAAAGTAAAAGTCAAATAAGATAAATAAATAAATAAATTATTGGAGCAGATATTTTAGCTTCAGTTTGACCTGCAACTGCTCAAATAATAACAAAAAGCCCACCGTGTAGATTTCTTCAAAACAAAAACTCAGTTCCTGTGCTCTAGCAATGACCTAGACTCTAGAAAAATCTTGGGACATGGCTTTGCCATGGTCTTACTCCGGAAATCTAGGCAAGCAATTTATCCTCATGCAAGGGTGAGGCACGAGATCAGGTGACCAAAGGCAGCAACTGAGTTTTCATTAGGATAGATTGCACTTCAGACAGGGATTTCTCCATTTTTTCAGTAGAGACAAACCTCCTTTACTTCAATCCTGTTCTGCTCATAAGCTTAATTTACTGTCTGTTCAAAACAGCCACAGGAGTTCTTGCCTGTCTCAGAGGAGTTCTGTGGAATTAGATTCATTAAGCTATGTTAAGTGCCATGAGATTCTCACACGGTAAAATTATGGAAGTGCAGAAAGCACTGTCGTCTGACAAGGGATCTCCTCTGTCCAAATAACGAGTGATACACACGTATATTGTGTTGAAGAAATCCTGTCTGTTCTAACACTCTTGAAAGTGTTTCCTGTGCTTCCCATCCCTGTACACATTCAAACAATCCATGCAACGCCTGTGGGCTGTTAAGAAGGGAAATTTTAACCAAAAACATCACAATAAATCCAGCAACCTGTGAAAGAGAGGCAAAGTGCTTGATGATAGTCAATAAATCCGTATATGATTTTCTGAGACTCAGAGGTGTTACCTACCTGACCCCATCTATCATCATGACCACAAACATATTCAGAAAACAAATTCACATGTTTTATAACTGTACCTAATTTACTACTCCTTGCAGAAAGGTATTAGGAAGCCATCTTCAATGTTATAAACTAGACTGGCAATTTCCCACAAGTACTTGTACTGTCTCTGATGAACACAAAAGTGGAAGTGACAGATGTGGCTACATCACTGTGAGAGGGACATAAGTCTCCTCTGGCACTGCTCTGGCCACCCAGTTTTCAGGATTTGCTGGTGTGGTCTATCCCTACAGATGGATGTGGACTTTCTTACATACTTATGATAGGCAGCTTCTTATTGTGGAATCATTCTGGCTAAAAATGACCTTTAAGATCATTAAGTCAGCAGTGTGAGGGCAAATGAAATTTTTCTATCATCCTGGAAGCTGATTCTATCAACACATTTTATTCAAAGCAAGCTGTGCAAAGCAGTTGTTTTAGGTTGCAGAAACAGAACATCCAGCCTTATTTTCAAAGGTGCAAAGTATCTGCAAACCCCACTGGTTTTGCCAGGGGAAATTTAAAAAAAAAATTGCTACTACTGCTCTTAAGTGCCAACATACGGATATCAGTCTCTAATTGCATGCACCACTGCTTGATTAAATTGTTGCCTGGAGCTTTGCCAAAATAGATTATTTCACTTAGCAAAAGCTGATCTACACTGCAATTTTGTAGCACATGTCCCAAGGCAGCATGGAGCTACGATGTAGTATGCCTCAGGTGGTTCAATCTTAGTATACAGAACTCTGGTTCACATTTCACTGTCCTCTACTACACTGACACACTGCAGAACTGACATGGCCTTAGACATCAGTTCCTCTGCAGAATCTGTTGTCTGTGTCCTTATCTTATTCCTCATTTAATCAGAATCTGATTTTCACCTGGGCAGCATTGTAGTGAAGAGTGTTACAGTAAACAGTATTATCACAGGAAAACTTTTTCTCCCTGTAGCACAGAAAGCAGAATTGCAGGTGGTTTGCAGAGAAATATAGTGACCTCCAAGGCTCAGGGTCCCCTTGTAAAATGGGACAGTAGTTCTGTTTCCCTGTACATGGTTATTTTTGCTGCTTGGACTAAAAGAAATTAGAAATAAAATTAAAAAAAAAATCAGGAATTTGCCGTATTTGTTAGGAGTATCTTTCTGTGAGCTGAAGGCTTGACTACACACAATAACAGTGCTTTAGCTATGAAATGGACTTCTTTTTAAATGAATTTGGGAGGAAAAATGCAGAAGGATGTGTGTGCATATCCTTGTTGTGGTTTAGCTCAAATACAATAATTTCTTCTAGAACAAACTGAGGCAAGAATAGCAATTCCAGCCCACACGGTTCTGCAAGAAACGTTCCTGAATAGCTGTATGGAGGACATTCTAATTACCAAATCAAAGTGCTCTTTTTGAGTGAGGACATGTGATGCCAACCACGTGGATATGTGGGCATGCAATCAATAGTTACAAAGTCACAGAGGCCTAACAATGCTCAAAGCAGCTATTGCAGCTTGGTGACAAAACAAGCCTTTCATCCCACCCTGTTGCTTGAAACTGTTTCAATCACCACAATGGAAGTTAATTTCCACATTTTCAGTATAAAGCAGATTAATGTATGTTAACACCTAACAGGCTGGTCAAGAACCCACTGGCTGTTTACTTAGGTTAACTTGTTAACTTCCCAGCCACAGCACCTCCCAGCTTCATGCCCACACCCTCAGGCAAAACAGCAGAGTGATTGCCAAATCTCCCTGTCAGGATACTTCTTCCAAGCAGCACAGAAGAGGCTTTATTTTGGTTTTAAAAAATAAACTATTGTGAATGATTTATGAAAACATGCTTTAGCTCCCCAGATAACAAGCACCTAAAGACCTGAGATGCCTGATCATCCCATCTGTTTTTCCCTGGTATCCCAGAAGGATTGCAGGACATGGATCTCCTTAAGTCCCCTGTTTCAGATGGCAAAGGTTGTTGGGGAAGGCACTGTGCACATATTTTAATGCATTAGCCTGGCCCAAACAAGAGATTACACCAGTTTACTGTGGGAGACAAGCCACAGAGAAGCACTGGTCCAAAATTTTCGTTAAAGAAAACACAGAATCTAAATCCCGAGAGATAAGGATTGTCAAAAAGCAATAAAATTATTTTGGCTGTTTTTACCAGGCTGTCTATTTTGATATTGACATTTGAGTCTTTAAAATTTGCCTTTTTCAACAACATCTTTTTTCAAAAGAGTCCTTTGACTTTGAATTTCCACAAACATAGTCTGTGGTTAGAGAAACTTCTGGGGAAAATGTGAAAAATTAATTGATTGGGCAATTTCTAATAAGTTTCCCTTAGGAATCCCAAGCCCACTATTGCTTTCCATATGATTTTGTCAGGCTGTAAATTTAGTTTACTGGATTCAATTTCAAATTATCAAGGGCAGAACCACAAAGTCTTCCATTTGTATTTAAGAAGCAATCTTTACTGATATTATCAGGAGCTATGTTTCTATGACATTAAGAGAGTAGGTTTAGGAATATATAAGGAAGGTACATAGCAACATGTGAAGAAAGCCCACAAAAGCAGGGCTTTGGATAACATAAATCACACCAAAAGGGAAAATAGAGATTATTAAGTGTTTTTAGAATTTATTAAAAGATGTGGGTCAACATGATACCGTGAACTCTTGAGGAGTGTAGGGTTGGATTGGATGATCTTCGAGGTCTCATCCAGCCAGATATATTCTGTGATTCTGTGAGTACTAACATGCAACAAATATGTCATCTCAGGAGGAATGCAGTCAGAACAGCTCAAAAGGAGATTAAAAGAGTAAAAAGTAGGAAAGGTGGGAACTCAGCTCTTGAATAAAGGAAGCCAGAAAGTTCTGTGAAAGGTCTGTATATGTATATCTGTGATAGTTGCATTAAAGAGATTTTTATGTCTTGTTAGTATATTTGGTTATCAAATACAATGAGTCTTGGAAAAGGTAAATCACAGTACAAATGTGAAAAGCATGTAAAACCCCAAACTTTAGTAAAGAGTACAGACTGAGACTGAAGTATATTGTCTGTTTGTGTCTTCTCCCAAGTACTTAGTGGTAGAAAAAGAGGGAATGGCCTCAAGCTGTGCCAGAGGAGGTTTAATTGGATATTAGGAAAAAGAAATTTCATTGAAAGGATTGTCAATTATTGGAATAGGCTGTCCAGGGAGGTGGTTGAGTCCCCATCGCTGGATGTGCTTAAAAGATGAGTAGATGTAATTAAGGATATGGCTTAGTGGTGGACTTGGTAGAGTAAGGTTAATGGTTAGACTCAGTGGTCTTGAAGGTCTTTTCCAATCTAAATGATTCTATGATTGTGTTGGTTTAAACAGACTTAGTTTGAGAGAAATAAAATGTCCATTACAGTCCTGGTGGGACCCTAGGACTTAAGTGGTCAGCAGAACAGCTATTCTGCACAGTGCACTGCTCTCACCAGAGTACATTCCCTCTATCTGAGATTGTAAGAAAACCTCTCATCAAGAAGTTGTTCATGGCTTTCCACAGATCTTCCTGTTTAGTTTTATAAACACCACCCTTTCAATATCTGTCTTCTTCCCCTTCTCTCTAGGTGGCAAATTTGCTCAGACTCTTCCAGATCCCTCAGATAAGCTATGCCTCCACCAGTGCCAAGCTGAGTGACAAATCCCGCTACGACTACTTTGCACGGACAGTGCCCCCTGACTTCTACCAGGCAAAAGCCATGGCTGAAATCCTACGGTACTTCAACTGGACTTACGTGTCAACGGTTGCCTCGGAAGGAGACTATGGGGAGACAGGGATCGAAGCCTTTGAGCAGGAAGCTCGCCTCCGCAACATCTGCATCGCCACCTCTGAGAAAGTAGGTCGGTCCAACATCAGGAAGTCCTATGATGGTGTGATCAGAGAACTGCTCCAGAAACCCAATGCCAGAGTGGTGGTGCTCTTCATGCGAGGCGATGACTCACGGGAGCTGATCGCAGCTGCCAACCGCTTCAACGTTTCCTTTACCTGGATTGCAAGCGATGGGTGGGGAGCGCAAGAGAGTATTGTCAAGGGCAATGAGCACATAGCTTCTGGGGCGATAACCCTGGAACTTGCTTCTCACCCAGTCAAAGAGTTTGACACGTATTTCCAAAGCCTCAGCCCTTTCAATAACAGACGTAACCCCTGGTTCAAGGACTTCTGGGAGCAAAAATTCCAGTGTAATCTCCAGAACAGAAAACCACATAAAAAGGCCTGTGAGAAGCACTTCACTATCAACAGTTCCAACTATGAGCAAGAATCCAAGATCATGTTTGTTGTAAATGCAGTGTATGCAATGGCTCATGCCTTGCATAAAATGCAGAGGACTCTGTGTCCAAACACCACCAAACTCTGTGATGCCATGAAGCATTTGGATGGCAGGAAGTTGTACAAAGATTATCTCCTGAAAGTAAATTTTACAGGTAACAATGTCTCTTTTGGTACATACAAAATGTCACTATAATTCATTAAATGTAAGTAATTCCCAGTAGAACATATTGTCGCAATTCAGATCAGAGTGGCACCCACGCAAAGCCATTCTTGCCACAGGAAGTGAGAAAGAGCAGGATAAGACCCCTAGAAAAATAGATCAATGCTCCTTCTGTTTCCAGCAGAAGGAAGAGATGGAGGTGACAGCATCTTGTCTTGGAAATGTTACTCTCCGTCCTCTATTTCCATACTTCCATTTCATTCACAGCCATCTTGGCTTTGCCTGGGTGTGTCTGGAGACCAATGGTCATTTCACCACCTGCTCCACTAGGCAACTGCCCTCTATGTCTATGCCAAGACTTGGCATTCTCTACCTCATTTTATTGTGAATTTACATAAAAGCTGGACCATAACCAGTGAGCACTGTCCTTGCAATAGTAAAGTAATGCTTCCAGCCACAGAACCAGGTCAGTAAAGAGTATTTAAATATGTGGGATAGTGCCATTACCTGTGTTACAGAACTTTAGGCTTGATGATGAAGTATAAAAAGCTAGACTGGGTATGTGCAGGGGACTTGAGGAGAGAGAGTGGGTGATCTGGCAATGACATGAGCAGGCTTCATGAGTAATGGATGTGCAGTGCATGACACCTCTGTGTTTTTGCCATATGGCTGAGCTTATGTTTGTTATTAATATTACACCATAGCAAGGGTAAATAGATCTACCAAGGAAATAAGCAGTGTAAGCAGAGTATTATGTCTTTTTGTTGTTAAATGCCTAACTTTTTTCTGATGCATCTAGGTTGAGCTTGCATTTATTATTAAACTGATATTCTCAGCTGACAGAGCCGATAGTAAGGAAACATCATGCTGTGCTTTGTATGAGAAAAAGCTCCAAGAGGAATTAAGGATAAATACGTGTATGATACAAGATATTCAGTCCCAAGGGAACTTTCATTACCACATTACAACATTAATAACACTGGAAACTATGTGAAAAAGTCAGATTGGAACTTGAACTTTTGCTCCTTCAGAGGTCTTCTCAGCATTTAATTCAAACCATCTCTAGAAACTGTCAACCACATCCTTAGTGCTTCTTGCACTCTCAGTAGGGTATGGCTGGTGTAGCCAAGTACTTGATTTTCTTGAGTATTTGTAGGCAAACTTCCTAGAGCATGTTGAAGAGGTCCTTAGGACTCCTGGTCTCCCAGCATTCTGCTTGCTGAGTAGCTGACCTGTTTAGAGAACATCAGTGATTCCTGTCTTTAACATGCCTGAGTTTGTTTACCATGGAAATCAAGAAAGGGTGGATGGAGCTGGTCACTTGATGCATCTTTGCTCATCTCTCAGGAGGGTCTTCAGGAGGACCTGGGATCTTGGGTATCCTCTGGTCATAGAGATTTAGTAACAAAAAAAAAAAAATGTGGTAGCAGGTGGAAGTTGAGATGCTTCAAAACCTTCATCTGACAGTTGTATGCAAAGTAGAGCCAGAAAAAATTTGTTTTCATTTGGACTGAAAAATCTTTTTCACTTTTCATGAATTGGAAATTGAAGCTGTTCAAGCTGAAAAAAAAATCAAAGCCTGTTATTTTGCAGTTTTGGATACAGAAGGCTCTTTTAAAAATCAAATTAAATTGTTTTAAAATCAACATGGAAATCATAAAGAGCTTTAGCTGCAGTTAATTTCTGATTTAAAGCATTTTTTAAAACTGTTGAATTATTTTACAGTGGCTTTGTTCACTATGTATTGTTACTAGCTTAAAGCATGATTTGCTCCTCTCCTGTCCATTTGCTATCAGTTCTTCTATTATAATATGAATTTATGTTTTAATGTCAGTCATTTTTTAAGCACATGAGTGATTTTTAGGTAGTGAGAGAATTAGCAAAGCTCCCATACCTTCTACCTTTCAGAGAGGTGTGAAATTTTAATACAATTCTTATCATTGATTTCCATGGGACCCAGAATTCTCCTTTGCTCTTTCCTGGTTGGAGAAAGTCTCTGGGTTTGTTATTTATACAATGTCAGGATCCTGCTGTGTGGTACATTTGATCAATGATGTTCTCATATTTCAAGCTCCAAATCCAAGAACAAATCCCCACTGCAGAGGTAGGACGGCATGGAAGCTACAGCCCATCAGACAAGTCAGGTTGTGAATGTTCTCTCTTCTTCAGCCCAGATAATGACCCACACCCACCGAAAGAAAGCAGGCAAGAAGGAGAACACCAGTGACATTCCCCCAAAGACAAGCAGTTATTTAAGCAATGCCTCCTGTCTGCTGAAAGGCAGAAGTACAAAGAGATGAGTCTTGCATGCATAAGCTGCAGCTTGCCATGAAAGAAATCTGACACATGGCCCTGAATATATTCATCCAGTTTCCAGGAACATATGATGGTGCATTTGAAACACACAGTCTGAGTAAATGGACATTTATGTGACTGGTGTGGGACTGTGCAATTTTAGATATTTAACATATATGCTTAAATTAATTTTGGTTAGCCTCTTATTACAGTTGATGGAGTGGATCAGCGCTTACAGAGTGTGGTTCAGTTCACGTGAGGTAGCCCGCATGAGATACAGTTTTCCCCTACATCTCTTGCTATTGACTATAGAACAACTAAAATTCTCACTTGTCATTTAGCTGAGAGCCTGAAATGAGACTCTCTGGCACAGCAATAACGGGATCTGCAGGGAAATACTTAGGGACCACCTAACAGCAGGGTTGGATCAGAGGACTGACCAGGATTTGTGCTCTCTCATGCTACCACTGCTGTTGACGAGTTACATGACAGGTATTGCATTAACATGTCTTGGGTCCTACTTATATCTCCTTTTTCATTAACTTGAAATGACTCCAGGGAACAGAAGTGTGACACAAAGGCATGGTGAGATTTCATTCTCTGTTGTTTGTGAGATACACAGAGCAGATAATTTTCTTGCAAGTCAGTAAGATATGTATGACAAATGTTGGGATACCCTGAATCTTTTCTGTGAGGGAGAAAAGAGACACCTCTACCTGATTCCCACTCCCAGCAGCAGATTCTGGGAATGCAAAGCCCAGCCCTTTGATAAACACGCTTACTCCATTTCAGTGTTCATTTGGTCTTTCAAAGAGATATAGGCTGGTTTATCTTCTTGATCCTTCCATCTCCTCTGTTCCCTCCCGAGGGCACAAGTGCAGCACTTGATGTTCTGAATCGTGATGTTCTTCTGCTGATAAAGAGATAACGGTTCAAGAGGCTGTTAGTTTGTATTACCAGAACAACAAAGTGCTGAACAAAAGCAAAAGACTCCATGGGAGAGAGGATAGAGTATAATCAAATTCTCATCAGCAACCAGCTGCTACTTGGTGGAGGGCAGCATGTAGAGGAGACTCTTGGGAGGGCTCTGAATCCAGGAATGAACCCCAATGGGAGGCAGAGCTCCACATATCCAGGAGGCAGCCTCTCTCAGAGGGATGGAGGGGCTAGTACAACAAACAGATCTGCCAACTGCTTCAGTTCCTTCAACCCAGCAGGATGACATAGAAAACCATCGTTATTATTGCCTAAAGTTCTAGTGCAAGCCTCACAACATTTGGCATGTGCCAAGAGAGTGAATTGTTAGCATGGTCAGTGTGAAAGGGGATAAAATGGCAGGCTCCTGAACACCTGTGCTTCACATTTTGTTATCTAGTGTAGCTGCTTCTCTGGGGTGCTGGACCGCAGGTTGACCAGGTGTGAGGAATAGCAGCAATGGCATTCAAGGACCAGCATTAACTTCATCTGTACCAGGGCTGCTTCAGGATGATCTGGTCTTCAGCTTTTCTCACAACACAGTTAGCAGGGTTGACAGTTGCAGGACTAATTCTGCTGTGAGTCTGGAGTGGGAGCACATGGGCACAGCAAGGTTGAGTTTAGGGCTGTATGCGTGTTCACCTGTCTTCTGCAGCTTTCTGCACCTCCACAGCAAATGTTGAGAGGAATTTGGTTGAAGTTTGAAAAAAATAGATCATTAAGAACCTTAGGCAGCATATATATGTTTAAAACAGTGCTTCCTACCCGTTTTCTCCTCCAAAGATACAAGTAGCTCCCTGTCAAGTCACTCTCTGTATGTTCAGAAATCCAGCTCTTCCACAGAAAAGCCTGTATCACCATACTGGGAAAAAATGGTGGAACAGAATGACTGCTCAAAATGAGAAAAGAATTGTAAGTCAGGTCTGATTTGACCCCTTTCATCAGCTGGACTTTATCACAAAACTGTCTGGCTCTAAATTTCTGTGCAGTTTGTTTTCTTTCTTGTCTTCCTCCCTATTTGCCCTAGTCAACACTCAAATAACATGAAGCAGAAACACAAATTCATCTTTTCATTTAGTCTTGAACACTGGTGACTTCTGTGGTGGAAGCATGCTTTCATGCATCATTTCCATGGTCTGCCTGAGTAGGAGAGAGCTTAAAAATCACGATCTACAACACACAGATGTCACCTCACTTCTGAGCACAGCAGCATTGCATAAATCCCTGCTCTGGGACTTAGCCATAACTATTCCATGCCAAAAGTTCACTTTGAAGCTTAAGGTCTTGCCAAGCTTGCTTGAAGCCCAGATCAACAAATGATGCATCTGCTATAACAAGCAGATGACAGATGCAGAAACTTCAAAGCCCAGGTATAAGTTTACAGCAGGGAGTGCCTGTGAGTAGGTGTGCAGGCTGAAGCTAAAGCTCATATCCATGCTCTGCAGCTGATTATCCTACTACTCCATCATCTCACCCAATGAGCTCCTCCTCATCAGGTCAGATACTCTCCTCCTCCTCAAGGAGTCAACTGGAAAGTCCTGCTGGCCTTATTTGTAAAACAAACCAGAACACTGCTTTCATCTCAACGTAACGCTTTCATGGGCAGATGGCATCCAATACCTTGCTAGTAATAACAATTTTCAAAGTATAATTTATAAAGAGTTTATAGCAAATAAAACCAAGGAAAATAAAGAGTGAATTCCCTGAGATAATCATTTAAAATATACACGAAAAAGATATTTAGTATTTATAGGAAAAATTACTGCCTTTTTCCTGAGACCACAAAGATGTCATAGTATTTAAAATCCTGAAAGCAGCTGAGGGACAGTCTCTGAAAGCACATTTGACACTTGTTATTTCACAGCAGAGGAACAACTGAACCTGCACAATATTTTCCCACACTTCCCTCTATACTAAGGTTACATGGGTCTATGCAGCACATAGAGCTGTAGCAAGGTATTTGCCAGCCCAGTTTTCTTGATGATCCCCTCTACCTTCTCATTCCTCCAGCTCTCTTTTTGCAGACCTAGCTGTTGATGAGGATCCGCAGTTCCTTTCCTTTGGGCAAATTTAACTCTCCAGAAGGCTTCTGGGCAGAACTTTCTGGTTAGCTTTTCCTGAAGCTTTTATAATGTGTGTTTATTTATACATTTGCATATTCTTTTAAATATACATGTATATTTAAATGTATATTTAATTGTGTATGATATAGATTAGTAAAACATAGAATCATAAAATTAAAGAATAAATCAGATTGAAAGGGCCTTTGGGTCTCTAGTTCAGCCTCCTACTGAAAGCAAAGTCAGGTGGAAGATCAGACCAAGTCACTCTGAAATTAAAATACTATGGAACTTTTTCTGCCTCTAGTTTAGGTTGGAGGTATCACAGTGGCAAACAGTTTGCACCTTGGATGTGCTGCATGCCACACACTGCACCATGTGAGATGGTACTTGGGTTGGCAGCACGGCACAAACATTTTCATCTCTAGAGCACAACTTGCAAATGAAACAACTTGTAATGAAAACTTCTCTTGCTGTAATGGCAGGTCAGTGACCTACCTGTTAATGGTGCCTGTTAACTAGCCAGAGATCATCATAAAATGCTGTCTTTTCATGCTTTCGTTTGGTACGAATTAACAGTAATTGGCCTGAGTGAGCAAAGGCAGAGATTAAATTGTATTCCTGTCTCTTGAGAGGTTTCAGTAGCAGAGGCCAAGGTGTTTTAGACCACTGCTTCCCATTTAATTTGGGAGCAAGGTATTTCTGCCTTCTGCCACCACTGCCACCACAGCTGACTGGGAGATGAGCTCCTATAGAGAAAAAGCTGATAAATGCAGCTTTAGCAAAGCACACAGCAGCTACAACTTTTCTTCATAGTCCTCAGGAAGATTCTGGAAATATATTGCCTCTGGCCTTTACACAGATGGGTGCCTTTTCTAGAAAATCTGCTGAAGCCACAGGCCAGCAATGGCTCCAAAATTGCTAAGGTAGCACATTTAGTTGAAGGTACTATGGCATCCCTAAAAAGGCAAACAGTTCTCCATCTCATTTTCCTCTATTTGAATATTTATATAATCCTCCATTTCAAATGAGCTATGAAAAACTTAACATTAAGTTATACAGTCTGTGTATTGAATGTAACTCATAGTGAGCTACTTTTGTCATACTAATAATCTTGCCTTTAGGCATCTTATAAATCTCTAGATTGCACAGCACCCATGGGGGTGTGTAAATGAGGATGAGATTAGACACCCTGTGTTTACAGAGAGAAGCATGACTGAAAACTGAGCAATTATTTTCTTCCAGATCACATATTTGAGAGACAGAATGTTTGGTAACCTAATTTCTCAAAATCACAGTCTTGTGTGTTTGCCTTCTGCTTGTTTTATAATAGTTACTATTTCATCTTTTATTTCACTGTCAAATGTCATATGAATCCACAACACTGAGGGTCTGCACAGTCAAACTGCTTGGAGGTGCAGGAGGACTCACTCACACAGCCTTTTCATCCCTCCAGCCATGCACATGCTCTTTTTCGATCCTGTTGATCTCTACAACACAGGGACAACTCAGAACAACTGTGTTGTTATCCTTCATGCAGTTTAACCTGTGCAAGACATCCACACATAGCTGAAAATGTGTCAGGTCTGCTTCTTTCTCCTTGTGACCTGGAAAAACAAGATACGTGAGGAAAGAGTTTGGTTCAGGATTCCTACTTCTTACATTTTATCGTTCTAGTTTGTCTCTGGAAAGCCAACGGGAGGACCAGATTCTGTTCTGTTACATGCTATGGAAAAGCACTTCCAGAAGTAATCTTAATTAGTCTCATGTGCACACTGAGGTGTTATTAAAGGGTCTGCAAAAGGCTATGCTCAGAACATGACCACTGTAGTATTGGGAATGAGAATAAGGACATGAGAAGGAGATTGCATAGGGACACACCAGGAAAATAAATTGCTCTTTTGAGTAATCCAGATGTGTCCTGGATTTACAGAGAATCCCAAGAAAACTGGTCTTTTCAAAAGGTGATAAAGAAAACTATAGAAAGTCATAAACCCAGATGCCAAATCCCAAAGATAACTGAATGCTATTTTTACCAAACCTCTATTTTTGTTGGCAGCTAATAATTATACTAGAAAGGCAGAACTGAAAGTATAATCTGCAGAAAAGTGTATTTTCTCCTGATATAACTTTAATATCACTACATTCCTGGAAGACACATTGACTTTACCCAGTGGAGCACAGTGTGAGGGCATTTGCAGGCTAACACTGACTAAATGGGAACTGGTATCAAACCAGTGGAGCTGCACTAAAGTGATACTAACCTTCAGCCCAGTCTGGTGTTGCAATCTGGACATGGCTGTTGACCTGAACTCTACATCACTTCCACGTAGCATATTTCCAGACAAACTTGTCACAAGCTGGCTGCTATACTCGCACTTATTAAACTGCAGCCCGGATGAGCATGTGAATCTATTTCAACTTGAAGTCTGAAATATTCTCTTCAAGCTTCTCTTGCCCATTTCTAACTCATAGTGCAGAAAATAAAAGCAGGTTACTAATGCAGTCAAGTTTCTCTGTCTAAAAGGGAGAAAGGAATTGAGCCCAACCTCAACACATCCCTTGTGAAAATTTTTGCACTAACATATTTTTCCCAAAATTTCACAACATTGGTGTAACTGTTTCATGAATCAAAAGAAGTACTTAGGACAAAAGTTTCAGAGCAATGGCTGAAAGGCTTTGCAGATCCTGACACAAATTCATCTTTCTGATTTGTGCAAGTGTTTGCGAGTGTTCTTATCAAAAATCCACTCCAGCCTAGATCACACTTACCTTCTACAAGCTAATTAAAAAAGCAGCCAGATCCACTCTTTTATCTCTTTCATAAAGCAGAAATTCATTTTACATATAAGTACTCTTCACAAACTGACCTTGAACTGTACACTGAATGGACCTGTCAGACAGATGTGTTAAAGAGTGACTTTCTTTTGCTTTCTCATCTGTCAGAGCCATGTTTCTAAACACCTCTTAAAAGCATCTCAGAGAATGTGTGCTTTGAGATCACTGCATTATGTATGGCTATTTTATTAGCAGGTATAGAATAGAATGTAAAAAGATATTATATAACTCTTATGTGGGTGAGTCATTTCCTTTTGTTTTCTTCTTCCTGCCATGAAAGCGTAGTTTGTCTGAGGATGTAACAAGTGAATATAAAGAATACTAAGATTCTTCAAGGCACTGGGAATAACACAGATATTCATGCACAGATGTATCAAAAGTATAACGACTTCTATTCCACAAAATCCTACCTGTAGCATAGCTCAGACACAGGAGCTTTGATGTGTTTTCTCACCTCTTGCTCCAGCCATGGAGTAGTAAAGCAACATCATCTTACCTGCTCACTATCGGGTTGCAGGGGGGTTCAGCCTTAAGCCAGAAATGATGATATCTCCATATATTAGTCCTTAAACCTGAGGCATGTAAACCATCAAGATAATTAAGTTGGCTTGTAGGGTGCCTACACACAAAACTCACTATCTCCTTGCCGTATAGAAAGAACAGCACAAAGTCTAAAGTGGTGACAATGTGCATGGTGGTTGCAAACGCCCAGTAAATAGAAAGCAGAACTTAATGTACCTCACACTATGAAGGTCCCTGTCTCTTCAGTCTTGCATCCACTTTTCATCTCCTACAGTTTTGCTTTTCTTGTTACAAACCCATCATTTTACTTGCCAATATATGAATCATCTCATCTGTTCTACACTAATGGCACATATATATCTAGCACTTTTCCTACAGAAGAAATTCAAAAGTATTTCTGAAAGATGTGAGGCATTCACTTTCTAAATGTGTATGTGCAATTGCTCCTCAATTCAATACAGGTTTCATGCAGTATATTTTTCTATCTGCTGCTATACACAGATTTCAGACAATTTGATGGGCAGCAGAACAAGCTAATGCATCAAATCCTTTCTAGGTATGAGATATTTGCCACTTCTGTGGCTGAAATATGAGATTCAGCTAAGAAAACACTAGTTTATGGCCAGGGGAGGAACTGCACTGTGTTCAGTGGGAACAGGAAAATTATTAGTGTGAGAAGGATTATAGAATTATAGAATGGCTTAGGTTGGAAGGGACCTTAGAGAGCATCTACTCCAACCTACCTGACATAGCCAGGGAAATTTCTCAACTAGACTTGGCTGCTCAAGGCCTCATCCAGCCTGACCTTGAACACCCTTAGGGAAGAGGCATTCACAACCTCCCTAGGCAGTCTATTGCAGAGTCTCACCACCATTATACTGAAGAACTTCTGCCCAAGACCCACTCTAAACCTACTCTCCCTCAGCTTCAAACCATTCCCCCTTGTCCCATCACTAGACACCCTTATGAAAAGTCCCTCTCCAGCCTTCCTGTAGGATGCCTTCAGGTACTGAAGGATGAATATGAGCGAAGCACAGTCTTGTACTAAGTCCTCACACAGAATGCATGTGCCACAGAAATCCCATGTAACTCAATAACTGAAAGCATATTGACTTTCAGGGTGAGATGTGATTCCTAATGGTATCTGACATCATTTTGACTTCTTGACACATTATCAGTCACACTATTGTATAGGAGGTTTGGATCTGAAAACCCAGACACAAGCATGCACACACACACGCACACACATACATGCATGCACACACAGACTCTCTAAAGTGCTCATCCACTGTTCTTTAAAATTCAGATTTAAAACAGTTCTACAGTCAAAGATAATACTTGATCTATGATTGTTGAGTTTGCACTGACAAAAAAGTGCAGAGACCATCATCCTTGCAGCTTCTTGTTATCCCTTTTATCTTTTCACCATACAGAGGGTATTTTGCATATGCTGGGTACATGTTCTTCTTTCTATTGATTATGCCCTAAAAATAATCCCCTCTTGTTGCCAAGATTGAATTTCTTCATTGACAAGTAGCTGACTGTGTGTAGCTCTTGGAGCCTCAAACATCTTCCTGTGCTTCTGCTACAGAACTCACCTGCTGTCTTCCTGTAGCAAGACGTTTTCTGTCCCTTTTTATCCTTTACAGTAGGTCTTAAATTTGCTACAATACACTTGGTCATATATAGAAGTGTATGGGATGGGTTTGCCAGAATCTTCTAGTCTATGCAGCAATGACATAGCTGCCTGTAAAAGAAGATTGTGCTCTTGTGGTCCCTTCCCTTGCCATAACAAACTATGGGTCATGTGCCCCTATAAATAAATTTTAGTCATAGTTTCTCTGAGTGTGTATTTCCACAGTATTTATGGCCATGATGGATAGAAAAGCTGATCACTGCTCCACGATCTTGATGCCAGCTTGATACCAGAGACTGGCCTGCTGTTCCAGGATGAATTTCCACCAGACAGTAGCAAATACGACACTCTATGAAGCTGCTATTGGGAACCTACAAAAATGTGCTGAAAAAATTCGCTAAACTGCCTCTATTACATTTGCACATCTATTTGAACAAATAGCTAATAGCTAGTCAATGGTCCAGGAACTGAAAGAGTAAAAAGCTTATCTTGCAAGGCTCTTTAGAGAAGAAAATATCCCAAGTCAGATGAAGGTTTAAGGCAGTGCTGTTAACATCCTTTCTAGATCTCTGAAACACTTTATCAGTTTAAGCCGGTCAATGTGTCTCTGCTTCGACCATTAAACAGGCAAATAAATCAACATTTTCACTTTACATTTCCCCTGAGGTCCAGTGATTGCTGTGACTGCTGCTGAACTGATTCAGTGGAACAAAACATTAGCAAAAATAATTCTGTGCTCTCAGCCTTATCTTTTCTTCTTGAGAGCAGAGGAATTTGCAAAATATTTATAGGACATGCAGTTTGCATGTTGTAAGATACGCTTGATAATATTGGGAGAGGTGATGTGCTACCTTTGCAGCTGGTGTATGAGATGCATGAATAGCTTTAAAAGGCAGGAGTTCTTACCCTTTATCTCACTATCTTTTTACTGAAAGTCATTGCTGTGAGTAGCCCACTTTCACCTCTTGATTGGCTGACTCAGCATTTGGTCATACATGAGCTATAGTCTATTAAAAACTGACTTAACCTCTCATTTTTGTAGTTGTGCATTTCTACCCATTGCATTATTATATGGAAATGAGTAAAAAGAAAAACCAGACTCAAACCTTTACAAAGAAAGATGAGTGGCATTTAATGTAATGAAAGGATTGATTTCTCCATCAGTGGCCAAAATTCAGACAGCTTTCATACCTGATCTAGTTGAAGATGTTCCTGCTTACTGCAGGGAGGGTTGAACTAGATGACCTTTGGAGGGCCCTTCCAACCCAGACCACTCTGTGATTCTATCATTCTTCTTTGACACAACTTGCTTTGTAGTCTAGTAACTGGAGAACTATATTGATGGAAGAAGATATCTGTCTTCTTGAGGGCAACACATTTTAGCTAAAGTCCGCTCTGGAAGTGTCTATTTCTCTCCACTGACTATAGCAGCTGTAACTAAACTTCCAATATAGACACTGTAATTAAGTTTATGTTAAAGAAATGTAAACTACTTTTTTCAGATTATTTTCACAGAGAAAACTGGTCCACTCCAAAATCTTACACCGTGAGGTGTGTGCAACATCCACAGTTCCATCTTTGTCTTCCACCAACGTTGTGTCAGCAGTGCCATAACTGAGCTGCATAATATGTCTGAGCATACAGATTCCTCTGTGTGTTTCACTGTAGCATTTTTCCTTTGTTCCAGCACTGAAGCATCCTACAACTCCTTTCTTTCCCCACAGAATGTTCAATACCTTTGAACTTCAGTTATTTTTAAAAGATGCTCTCAGAATTCACTACTTATGGTTTTATTTTCCTACTGGAAACACAATTTCATTTTGCAAATTACCTCACTGTTAGTAATTTGTAGGGTGATTGCTGAGAGTTTTCAGTAGCTTCTTAAGCAAAATAATAGCGTAGAGTCACAAGATTTGTAGGAAGCATCAATACCTTTATTAAACTGCCCACATATCTGGAAAAAAAACAGAGGAGCTTTTGGCATAACATCTTTTTGCTGTATCTTGTCTTGAATCTTGATCAGGCCTTATGTTTTTAAACTATATACTTTTAAAGAAGCGAACAAAAAGCTCTCGGCAATTACTCTGCAAATAGATAGTAATGAGGCTGTTTGCAAACTGAAATTTGGTTTCCAGGAGGAAATAAACAGCTGATATACTGAACTTCAAGCAGATCTGTTCTTTCAAAATAATTGAAGGTCACATTTATTGAACAATTTTTCTGATGACCTAATGAGAGTGACTTAATGAAGTGACCTTGTGTCTGAGAGCTTGTGCACTTCTTTCATCTATACGCTAGCCTAATAAAAAATGCTGCCTTTCCTATGGGCTTGAAATCTCTCATATCTTAAACCATCACAGTACAGTATTACTACTCCTAAATAGCAGTATTGCTTTATAAATAACTAGATTTATGTCAGCCCATCTGATTTGGGAGTGCCTTAATATCAAGCCAATTAGGAAATAACAGCCAGAGGGTCTACTTCATGGTTCATTTTGTTCTGATCTCTAAGGAAAAACTATCTAACTATATTATTCAGAGCACTGTCTGAAAACATCTCTCTAACCCTCAAGTCCCCACAGAGGAGAGAATGTTTTAACCAACTTCCTTTAATTTAATGACTGAATCTCTTCATATTTCCTTCAGGCTGACAAAGAATAACTAAGAAATATTATTAGGTGTTTAAAACTTCTGTAGCCATCAGTTGCTACATCTAGTCTGGGGGTGGAATTAGCACAATGTGGCCTCCAAAATGAGTAAGATTCATGTCCCTGTGACATAACCAAATCCCTCACTTAGTCCAAAAGTGGATTTTAGCAAAATTAAAACATAGCTTCAAGCTCTTACAGCTGCATTCTGGGTGTATTGAGAAGAGTGATTTAACCCAATGCTGAGGTTAAATGAGAATGTCCCTCATTCCTCAAACCGGACACAAGGAACCCATTACTTCAAGACTGGAAGAAGGTCCCAGACAAACTCTCAAGCTCTGAAGCAATGTTAATGTTCAGCTGTTCAGCAACTGGCAGAAACTCACCAACCAACTCATTCTTACCTCGGACCAAAACATTTGAAAAAATATCAAAGGCCAGCCCAGAACTTAGAGATCCAGCTCCCAATTTTTTTGTGTCATCACCCTAACAGCAGCCATAATTCTTCATTAGCAGAGTAAATTCCCACTGCTTTTGTTTACAAAGTAACTACATGGCCTGAGGGAGGAGTTAGGCAGCTTAAAGTCATGGTTTAATCTCCTCTGTAATTGCAAACTTATTGCTAATGTCAGACATTTCCTAAAGTGGATAATTTTAAATTAAAAGAATGATATCAATCAAAAGGTATTGCTGTGCAGGAATCTCACAAATCATTCATAGCAATTACCAACCTAGTAGATCTATTTAAAAAAAGAAAAACACCTTGGATGATTTTCCATGAATGTTTGATTTATTTTCAAGTTGGAGTCGTGCAAGCTTAACTAAAGAAATTAAAGAATTTTTCTTGATTTCAAACAATATGTTTTGTATTTTTAAGCAGAAATAGACTGCAAAACACTTGCATGCATTCTGTCTTCCAGGTCTCTAAATCCGAGTCCTTCCAGAAAAAGAAATTCCATTTTAATTCCTTACATTTTCTTTAAGAAATAAGAGTGATTTCATCATGTCCTTGAACACTTGTAACTGTCATGGCTTCAGTTGAATCTGCTGATGGATGTTCGATACTGTGCTGATTTTATGCAAGCTTTAAAACAAAAGTGTTGTCAGGAGCCAAGTATGGGTCCTGAAGTTCAGATTGTAACATTGAGAGGCTTCCTGTTTCTGGTTGCTGCTTTTGGTTTTCAGTGTTGGAGGGTTGGCCTTTTCTTCTGGGCAGGCTGTGGGCTTGGGGGATAAAAGGGTCATTTTATCACTGGCTTCTGCTGCTGCTTCTTCTTCTTTTGTTGCAAAATAGGCTAAGGTAATTGCACATTGTATTATTTCCATTAAACTCCCTATCTCAATCCAGGGCTTTTTGTGTTACTTTCCCTCCCAGTCTGGGGGTAGAGGAGAGAGTAATCTTGCTTCTGAGAGCAGGCTGTCTTAAACCAGGACAGGAATTTATTGTCTAGTTCATTCTCTCCAAGTCCTCAAGACCACACATAAGCCCAAGGGCCACACAACAAGAGGAAAATACACACCTGAACATTTATATCATTATGCTTGAGACAAGTGTTTCACAGGAAAGGTAGGTAGGGAGATCTGTGTTCAGCCAGGCTGAGAATGACAAGCCAGATGAATTCTTCTAATCTTTGGGGCCCTTCTTTGTTCATTTTGCCAGCACCCACGTTACTTTTCTCCTGGCCTGCTCTATCCAATAGCCTCCCAGCAGCCCATGCAGACAGCTTGCAAGAGATACCCCATTGCAGTATATTGCAGAGAGCTTGTACAAATGGCTATCACTAGGTGCTCCCACTGTGAGCCTGCCTACTCCAAACATTGGCAATACTCCTTTCGCCTAACTTCGTATACATATATTATAGATGTGTTTTAGTCGTTCTCATTATGGTCAGAAGGAAAAAGAAGGTAGAATCCAGTTGGGCTATCCTAGGTACCTGCTCTAAGGTAAATCCTAGAAATATCTATTCACTTCAGTAGGACAGAAGCTTAGGGTAACTAATTTATATGCAGATACCCATGCATACCCTAGATCTCTGCAACTAGGCCTAGGGAAACATTTCTGTCTCTGACTACTGCAAACATTTTGGGGGTTTATGGTCTGTATTAAAATTCCCTACAGCAGTCATTATATACACAGAGTTTGTTGGACAAACACACTACATCCTGTTATATTATTATCAACGCTCTTCCTTACAGTGCTTTAAAAAGGTATTGCCCAGGAAATGTAACAGGAAGGAGTAGGAAGCATTATCTTTTTTTCCATTACATAAACAAATGTCTTGGTTTTCATTCTTAAATCAGAATGTTAGAGTTTTTGCAGCACCATCCAGTGAAGCTAGGGAAGCTTTACTCAAATTTTCAGAAACTCCACCCTGTTCCCTATTTATATTTGCGTTTCTTTTTAATCATGATCCCCTTACAGCCTATTTGATGAAAGTCTATGGGCCCAGCAAGCTATTGAAGAATGTGCCTTTGGTGCACACAATAGTTCTTTTTACATTTCTTTCCAAACCACAGAAAATCCCGCAGCTTTTCAAACTGCCAAGCTGAAAATGTGCAGAGCTTTCATCAAGCCTTGCTATTAATGAATTGCCTCCTAGCTAGTGAGCTGTGCCTCTGATCTGTACCTTGTTTTGAAAGAATACACTTTGCAAGGGTAGAACAGATGCCTGTTTTATTGGATGTGAAGGATATTCTCAGATGTAGGCATACCCGTCATCATTCCTATCAGGAAGTGTTGCTGCTGATATTTTTCTATAAGACATCCATACATTCTCAGCTCTGTGCCAGACTGTATGCAAGACTGTATGCAAAATATGCTTTCTGGCCCAAAGATTTTGCTGGCAAACAAAACCCAGTCTGATTCCAAACCAGTTAAGATGACGCTCATCTTTTCCTAGGCTGTTCTGCTTTCAAAAGTTCCCAGTGCCTAAATAGGATTAAACCTGTTTTCTTTTCCTCATCTACTCATTTTAAGTTAAAAAAAAATCTTCTGTATTTTTCACCCAGCTGAGCCAATACGCAGAATTAGAACCTTTTCAAAAAAAAGAAAGAAGAAAATAAATACCCCCTTCAGAACTTTCTTTCTGAATTCTTTCATGTCACCAAGAGCTGTCCAACAGCGGCACCAAAAAATCATAGATTTCCAAATGGAAGCAGTACAGTATCACAGAATCACAGAAACATTGTTGTTGGAAAAGACCCTTAGGATCACCGAGTCCAACCAATGACTCTGCTCTACAAAGTTCACCCTTAAACCATATCCCCAAGTACCACATCCAAATGACCTTTAAACACATCCAGGGTTGGTGACTCAAATGCCTCCCTGGGCAGCACATTCCAATTCCTGACCACTCTTTCCATGAAAAACTTCTTCCTAATGTCCAGTGTAAACCTACCCAGTCGTAGCTTGAGACCATTCCCTCTTGTTCTATCACTAATCACCTGTGAGAAGAGACCAGCACAGGCCTCTCTACAACATCCTTTCAAGTAGTTGCAGAGAGCAATGAGGTCTCCCCTCAGCCTCCTCTTTTTCAAACTGAACAGCCCCAGCTCCTTCAGTCACACTTCGTAAGATTTATTCTCCAGGCCCTTCACCAACTTTGTAGTCTTCCTCTGCACTTGCTCCAGCACCTCCACATCTCTCTTGTATCGAGGTGCCCAAACCTGCTTCTAATAGCACACAAGCACATACTTCATAAAGTCATAGAATAGTAGGGGTTAGAAGGGACTTCTGGATACCAAGTCCAGCTCCCCTGCCAAAGCAGGATCACCTAGGGCAAGCCACACAGAAAGACAGAGGTGGACTGCCCGCACTGTGGCTCCACAGGTTTCTATATTCTGCACTCTCTACACCTGTTTCTCCTGGTCTCATTAATGTTTCTGCTATTGCATCTTCATTGCTGAGCTTCTGCAAGCTGGAGCACGAAGTGTCTTGGTTTATCTTTATGTCACTTTTAATTACCGTTTCTTTTCCTTCATAACTTCTTTTATGGAATTTCTTCTGGATAACTGCTTTACATAAGGGTAATTCATTTCATGAACTGCAAGGGGAGGAGAAGATTCAAAGATATTGCTCAAAAGAAACAAAGCTGTTCTTGTCATTCTGACAGCCTCTTAGCTAAATAGCATGGGTAGACCCAGAGAATATTGTCTCTCATCTCTCAAGGGACAAATCCAAGCCAGCATAGCTACTACTGTGAAAAAGAGTTGCCAGAATTACCTGTTACAAAGATTGTAGGTTTACTCTCAAAGCTGAAATGTAACTGCAAAAAAGAAAAATTCTCAGAATGACTTACGACATGGCCTGGGAAAATCTTCTATCAATATGCAAATATTACTTTTTTACTTTAAAACATAAAGACCTGTTTTCTTACAATACTATATTCTTCCATATAAGCATTTTATTTTTATAATTATTATACATTTTATTTTCTAAACAAAAATTACTTTTTGGAAGTGCTTCTACAGGATCTAGAATATGTTGATAAACAAACTAAAATGCTTTAGTGATTTTATATGTAATTGGTAGGTATATTAATTGCTGCCATGCAGTGAACTCATTTGTAGACTTTGGCTCACCATATTATAATTTAATACATCGTTGTTTGGCTAAAAGATTTCATCCTCTTTGTTTGAAGGAATGTGATTTATTTTCCTCTATTAGCAGCTACTAAAAATCAATGTTTCAAGCAACAAGCTGTGCTTGACATAAAACATATTGCCCTCCAAAAATCTTTTTGTCAGATTTGTAGTTGGCAATAACCACATAAAGGTGGTACTGAGCTTGAAGATAACTATATGTGAGAGTACCTGCTTTGCTTTCCAGACCTGCCTGCAAAATCCCAGGCAAATACTCTATTTAGATCATAAATATTCCATCAGAACTAAGTTGTTAAATGTGTTACACAGGGGAACTATTTCCTGAAAAACGTTGATGCGCATGAGGTTCAACAAGTCAAAGTGCAAGGTCCTCCATCTGCATCGGGCTATTCCCAGACACAAATAGAAGCTGGGTACAGACTGGGTTAAGAGTAGCTCTGAAGAAAGAGGCTTGGGTATACTGATTGAGGAGAAGCTCACCATGAGCCGGCAGTGCACTCATGCAGCCCAGAAGGCAAATCGCAACCTAGGCTGCATGAAGAGGAGTGTGGCCAGCAGGGCAAGAGAGGTGATTCTGCCCCTTTACTCTGCTGTTGTGAGACCCCACCTCGAATACTGTGTCCAGTTCTGGTGTCCCCATCATAAGAAGGACACAAAAGTGTTGGATGAAGTCCAGAGGAGGACCACAAAAATGATCCAATGACTGGCACAGCTCGGGGAGCTGGGGTGCATCAACCTAGAGAAGAGAAGACTCAAGGGGGATGTTGGAGCTTCCTTCCAATACCTGAAGGGATCCTAAAGAAAGGCTGGAGAAAAACTTTTCATAAGGGTGTCTAGCAATAGGACAAGAGAGAATGGTTTTAAGATGAGGGAGAGCAGATTTAGACTTGGTCCTAAGAAGTTGTTCTTCGGTATGATGTTGGTGGGAGTAGATCATCTCTAAGGTTCCTTTCAACCTAAGCCATTCTATGATTCTGTGATACTACGGAACTTGCATCGGGGTCCCTGTGCACTTGAAATTGTGCATTTGACAGAAGAGAAGCCATGTGACCAGCTAGCAATTCATCTTGCTTACCTGTGGCTCCACTGGTACCACTACACCTCAGGAGCTAGCCTGTATAACACTGAAGAGAATAAACTGGCTCTTAAAATAAGGCTTCTGTGTTAACAGCTTCTACAATCTGTATAAGCGTTATGCATAATGAAATAAGACACTGGCAATGACAACACAGTATTGAAGAACTGTTAAGTGCTGCATTATGAGTTCACTTTAATGCTGCTTCTGGATGACAGTGCTTGCATGCCTGTGCATGAGGAGGAAGAGGGAGAGAAGGGAAGATGCTTAATATGCTTATGGTTGACCTATATTTTAGCTAGTTGTTATTTCCAAGAGGACTGGCCATTTTGGGGAGAGTTATGCTGCCCTTAATTTTTGTGCTTTCAGAGGTCTTGTTGAGCCACACAGCAATACAACTAGATGCCAATAGTGAAGAAAAAAATATAAAATAATCCTCTGACACATTCCTCACTTACCCAGACCTAGTGTGAAATCCTGCAAACCAAGATTGTACACCACTGAGGTTGACACAGGGGATGTGGTAAAGTGAAGGAGAGGGCAAGGATAAGAACAGGTAGAATCCTGGCTCAAATTGAGAAAAGACTGTAAGAGAGAAAAAAATATCAACCAACCTTGTCCTAAAATAAGAATAAACTTGGGCAAGAAATATGGTCCAAGTCCAGCACATGCAGAGGTGAAGGTTATGCATCTGTTGGGGCTTCCATGCCAAAAAACACTGTCCCTTTTACTAACGTTAGTATGAGTACTTCAGACTAAGGAAGGTAATATTCTGAAGGAGTAAAGGTGGAAGAATTTGGCTTCAGTGCTTTGTAGAAGATAAATAAATCTCCTGCAAGAAATCCAAAGTATCTGGAGGCTGAAATGGAGGAAGATATTACATTCTTATACAATATTGCTCATGCTCAAGCACAGTATGGGCACAGAAGCAGGAAAAGCGATTTATTCCAGCAATGATAGCAGAACCACTTCTGTAACCAAAGACACTGGGGAACGATATCACCTTTATTGTTCATCAATGACCAAAAAAAAAAAACCACAACACTTTTGCTTCCTGTCTATAAAACTGTTCTCCTATGATGTTACAACAAACGTCTAATAAATCACGCAGTAAATGCAATTTCCTCCTACATTTTTAATATTTCTTCACTCTCTGCACAGCCCTCATCTGACAGAAAAACAAAAACTCTCTGGAGCTTACCAGTTGGAAGTGTTACAATATTGATTTCACAGAAGGTCACAGATTCAGTTTGTGCTTTTTTTCATCTATTCCCTAAACAAGATATAGGACCAATGCAGCACATGCTGAGAACCTTTGACCAAACAAGAAATATCAGAAACTGGTAAGGCTGAAGCAAAACAGAATGGATTCAAAACTTTGTGCAACACAGAGAGAAGTGAGAAAGGCATAGTAAGAAATTGTTGAGAACTTTATAGTTACTTCTCCACCATCTTCAAAATGAATCCTCTCTTCCACTGCATTCCAGGCTTTTAGCCTCAAAATTGACCATTTAGATTTCCTTATATCATGGCAGCTGCATTTCACATAATAATGTTGAGTCTCAGTAAGAAGCAGATCATGCTGGAACATAGCAGTCATCTATATCAGGGGAAATACTTGGAAATTTGTTTGTAAAAAATGTAAGGACATTTGTAATCTAACATTTACAAATATATCTCATGCAGCAAAGTGAAAAAGAATTTTATTATCGAGAGGTTTTTCTCTTCTGAGTTCATATATGAGATAGATACAGACCTCTCAACTTACCCATTGACACGGGAATTGGATTCTCTAAGATGTCAGGTGTCTGTGCTCAGCAAAGGGATGGAAAAAAAGTCATCTGCATCTTTGAAAATAACATTCTTTGTTTCTTTCTTTTTCACAGCTCCATTCAACCCTCCCAATGCTGCGGACAATATGGTAAAATTTGATGCCTATGGAGACGGGATAGGACGATACAACGTGTTCAATTTCCAGTACACTGGAGGCAGATACTCTTATGTGAAGGTTGGTCAATGGGCTGAAACCTTGTCACTTGAGGTTGACTCTATCCATTGGTCCAGGAGCTCCATCCCTGTCTCCCAGTGCAGTGACCCCTGTGCTCCTAATGAGATGAAGAATATGCAACCAGGAGATGTCTGCTGTTGGATTTGTATTCCCTGTGAAACCTATGAGTACCTAGCTGATGAATTCACTTGTGCAGACTGTGGACCCGGAAAATGGCCCACAGCTGACCTGACTGGCTGTTATGACCTACCAGAAGACTACATCAAGTGGGAAGATGCTTGGGCAATAGGTCCTGTTACAATCGCATGCCTGGGCTTTATTTGCACTTTTATGGTAATTGCAGTGTTCATCAAGCACAACAACACCCCCTTGGTCAAAGCTTCCGGTCGTGAACTGTGCTACATATTGCTCTTTGGGGTCTTCCTCTCTTACAGCATGACTTTCTTCTTCATAGCCAAGCCTTCTCCAGCTATCTGCACTCTGCGTCGTTTGGGGCTAGGAAGTTCCTTTGCTGTCTGCTACTCTGCCCTTCTGACAAAAACGAACTGCATAGCCAGAATATTTGATGGTGTAAAGAATGGTGCTCAAAGGCCCAAGTTCATCAGTCCCAGTTCTCAGGTCTTCATCTGCCTGAGTCTCATTTTGGTACAGATTGTGGTGGTGTCCGTGTGGCTTATCTTGGAGGCCCCTGGCACCAGGCGGTACACTCTTCCTGAGAAGAGAGAGACTGTCATATTGAAATGCAATGTCAAAGATTCCAGTATGTTAATCTCCTTAACATATGATGTAGTCCTCGTGGTCTTATGCACTGTATACGCCTTCAAAACAAGGAAATGTCCAGAGAACTTCAACGAAGCCAAGTTTATCGGTTTCACAATGTACACAACGTGCATCATTTGGCTGGCCTTTCTCCCCATATTCTATGTGACATCCAGTGACTACAGAGTAAGTCTTTGGCTATCTGTTGCCATAAACTGTGTCCATCACTTTAAGGGACTGCCTTGGTTTTGTCACCTGGATCCCTCGCAAAAAAGCTGTTTCAATGTTAATGTCCAACTAAGCATGTGACCCAATTTTAGCTTATTTTTAAGAAAGTTGATGTCATTCCAACCTGAGCAGGGAAAGGATAAGTAGAGCCAGTCTGACTGCGATAGAAACATCACATAGGGAGTAAGTATTTACACTGGTATATCAGTATGTGAAGTCTTCACAGAAAAACCTCATACATCATGAGCTAGAATAAGTCATCATGAGTTATTTGGTAGAAGTGGGCCTCAAGTTGAAAATCCAACTAACTAGGCTCTTTCCACAAAATAATTTGCCATTTAAACATATTTTCTCCTGAATAACAAAGAATATTAAATCATAGAATGGCTTATGTTGGAAAGGACTTTAGAGATCATCTACTCCAACCTCCCCACCATGGCCAAGGAGGCCTCTCAGCTAGACTCAGCTGCTCAAGGTCTCATCCAATCTGGCCTTGAATACTCTAAAGGGAAGAGGCATCCACAACCTCCCTGGGCAGCCTATTCCAGAGTCCCACCACCCTTGTACTGAAGAACTTCTTCCTAGGACCCAGTCTAAATCTACTCTCCCTCAGCTTAAAACCATTCCCCCTTGTCCTATTGCTAGGCACCCTTATGAAAAGTCCTTCTTCAACCTTCCTGCAGGTTCCCTCCAGGTATTGGAAGGCAGCTCTAAGGTCTCCTCAGCATCTTCTCTAGGATGAATAACCCCAACTTCCTCAGCTTATCTTTATTGCAGAGGTGTTCCAGTCCTTGAATAATCTTTGTGTTCCTCCTCTGGACTCACTCCAGCTGTTCTGTGTCTTTCTTATGATGGGGGCACCAGAAGTGGTCGCAATATTCAAGATAGGATCTCACAGGAGCAGAGTAAAGGGGAAGAACTGCCTTTCTTGACTTGCTGGCCGCAGTCCTCTTCATGCAGCCTAAAATACAATTTGCCTTCTGGGCTGCATGAATGCGCTGCTGGGTCATGTTGATAAGGAATGAGTTTCAAAATTTCCTATGAATTAGGGTTGTTTAAAAAAAAATTCCAACAAATGTTATGCTTGAATACCAAACTTTTTGTTGTTTCTCCACTTTGTAGGGGATAAAACACATATTTCACTGAGAAGAAAATATTGGCCAGCCTTTACCAACAAACTTTAAAAAATATTAATTTTTTTAAACTGTCACATAGTGTTGCAAGCTTCAAGTTCAATAAAATCATATTGTTGGACAGAAGGAAATTGACTTAGGAAAAAATTCAGGTCTGCTCCACTGGAAATCTCACAGTTATTATGATGTGAGAAGTGACTGCTGGAGCTGCCCTTTACAGCATTTTGCAGTGAATTAATTCAACTTTCTGCCCAGAAAAAGGTAGATTACAGAACCAAGAAATCACTGAATGATAGGGGTTGGAAGGGTCCTCTAGAAATCACCAAGTCCAATTCCCCCAATAAAGCAGGTTTGCTTAGAGGAGTTTGCAAAAGAACACATCCAGCACGTTTTTAAAGTCTCCAGAGGACACTCTGCAACCTCTCTGGGCAGCCTGTCCAGTGCTCCAGCATCCTCAAAGGAAAAAAGTTTTTCCTTATGTTTAGGTGGAACTTCCTGTGTTCTCATTTGTGACCATGGCCCCTTGTTCTATCACTGGGCACCATCACTCAAAAGAGGCTGGCACCATCCTCATGATCTCCACCTTTAGATATTTACAAGCATTGATAAGATCCCCTCTCTGTCTTCTTCAGGCTAGAGCCCCAGCTATCTCAGATTCTGCTCCTCAGAGAAATGCTCCATTCCCCTGATTATCTTTGTAGCCCTCTGTTACGCTCTCTCCAGTAGTTCCCTGTCTCTCTTGAACTGGGGAGCCCAGAACTGGACACAATATTCCAGATAGAGTCTCACTGGGGCAGAGATGAGGTGGAGGAGAACATCCTTTGATTACCTCTAGTTTAGGGTGGTATTATTACCAGTAGTAATAATATCATGTAAATCTATGGAGCTAAAAATGCTTTTATCATGATTGCCCTGGAGCAGTATATTTAGCACTATTTTTCTGATCTTAGGAAAGGTGTTAAAAACCTCAAGAAAACAAGGACAGATAACAAACAACGTAGCAAGGCATGCAGAGTGACAGTAAAAGATCTAAATATATTTAGTCTAGACAAGAGTAAACCCAGGGAGACATGATCACAGACTATAAATAATTCCAAGGCAACAAAAACAGAGAAGGGGATTATTGAGTCTCGGGAGAAATTAGAATGGCGAGTAATGGATTGAAGCTAATGAAGTAAAAGTTTAGGGAGTGCACTAGGGAACAGCTCCTGACACCCAAAGTAATCATGAAGATAGACACAGAAGGAGGGTAATATCAGTGCAGACAGTCACGAGTGGGCAATGCAGACACTAATGGTCAAGAAGAGCGTGAGTTGATTGTTCAAGCAGCATTTTTTCAGCCTTACCTCCTGAGTAGGATATTCAAAACCACCTGTAGGCATTTAATATAAATGCAGGGTTCCAAATAAGCCAACTTGAGTGCCAGCAAATAGACAGAAAATGCGTTTAACACTTTTTTTACATACTTTTATGACACATCAGGAGGTTTTTTAAAAACCCGTTGTAGATGTCAACGCTTATGAGATTCCATTGAAAAGCTCATATTTCATTTCCATGCAATGTTACATGTTGACTCTGAAGCAATCTGTGCCATCCCAGTGTAGACCAATACTAGCAGCATCACCAATAATCACCCCTAGAAACATAACAATAGAAATGAAAAAAAATGCATGTTGACTAGCTTGAGATGATATTAGCACAAACACCACTTAGGACTCATGCTTCTCAGAGAAAAGGGAGAGCTCCTGGAAACATATCCAGAGATTTGGTCTTGATCTCATTGTATTAGTTAAACATATTTTTAAAAATTTTTAAAAATGTAGTTCAGGATAGTATACATCCCCACCAATACTGAAGCAGAAATGGCCTTGTATGATCCCCTGTATGAGGTGCCAGACAGCATGGTAGATGTGCTGGAATGGCATATTACTGTAGAATCACAGAATCATAGGGGCCCTAGGCATCCTGCAACCCCAAAGCTGCAAAGCAGCAGCCTCCCTCAGGAGCTCAGTCTAGGTCAATCCTGAGAAGGATAGTAGACACTGACATTGTGCCCTGTGGCACCCACCTTGCTCTTCACACAAATACAGCCTTCAGCAAATTTTCTGTTCTACCCTCTTCTGTGCACATTTTTTTCAGTGCTGCTGAACCTGTTAGCTGCCCAGCATTTCCAGAAGGCTTTTCTCAGCACCTGCAACAATAACAAACTTCATCTAACCAAGAATCAGCTCAGACAAAAGCTCCAAGCCAGTCAAGAACTGCTGACAGAAATCCTTAGGAGTTGATGGAGGTTGTTAGAAGTCAGTATCCTGCAGCAATCCTCTTTCAGCAGCCATAAACCACCCTGACATTCCTTGAAATATTCCCAAGACTCCTTCAGTAATCCCAGAAGTTGTTGCCAGAAGGTCTAGAAGATCCCAAAGGAGAGGCCAGAAGCTGCTTGGGTGGTTCTCTTTTATCAGTATTGTCAAAAAAGATAGATTTTTTCTGATGCCGCTCATTTTCATGCACAGATTCACTCTGATTTCAAAATAAAAAATAAATGAAACCTGATATGCCTAAATAAGCAAACATAAGATAAATTCAAAGCAGCCTTAATATCTAGCATATTTCTAGGCAATTTCAATCTGAGTGCTGAGTGAAAAAAAAAATTAAGAAAAACTGCAATAACACAGGAGGGGGAAAGCCTGAATATTAAACTGGTTATAATGAAATCAGATATCAGAAGTTTCTCCCTGAATTTTCTTTAGGGGTAATTCTGTCTAAAGGAGCTCACTGTAGTCATTCCTGCCTGGTCTAGCATGTTTGCTTCCATTCTGCCAGCACACTGGTGTCCATGAGCATGGGTTACACAGCAAACCACTGTAGTGACCTGGGTTAAAAGGAACCTGGAGGCATGGAGCCATTTTTAACCCAAATAATTTTATTGATTGAATGTATAATTATGTCAGCACAGCTGAGCTGCTCAGGGAGGCACAAACTGTAGCAGAGCAGGGTAGGGAGGAGGGCATTGTTAGTGAGGAGAACTCACCTTGAAACTGCTGCCTTCATTTATTCTTGTTTTATAAGAAAACTCCCAGTCCTGTTTTATTTGGGCAGTGCTGAATTCCATACCTACCCTGAACTGACTGCAGAGCCCTGTGGATGAAATGCTGAGAAATGCAGGAGAAAGTGCAGCTGGAAACAACTAAGGTGCTCCTTTCTCATGCTGTCTCCATAGGGTCTTCTGTGTTCACTCACCCTGTGAAAGTTAAGCACCTTTCCATGATGCTTGTCACATCTACCCTCAGTAGAGTGATTATTATATGATCACATTAATTATACTCACTGCTGACAAAGCACTTGGTGCTCATTATATATAGAAAGCAACAAAGTGCATTCCCTACTCTATTCTTCAATTTGCACCAATTATTTCTGACAAA
Source organism: Indicator indicator (assembly GCF_027791375.1). NCBI lineage: Eukaryota > Metazoa > Chordata > Aves > Piciformes > Indicatoridae > Indicator > Indicator indicator. The sequence goes on along the minus strand of NC_072012.1, from coordinate 18,269,941 downwards.
GAGATATGAGAAGCAATCCCGTGGAAGAAGGCTAACCTCCAAGGACTACAAGAGTTTAACTAAGAAAAAATGAGCCATGGATGTATAATAATCCAAATTAAGCAGTAGAGTTTAAAGCAGTTTAATTCAACATCTTAATTAAAGAATCTGCTTGGAAGAAAGGAATATAAACTGAAAATGAGGCAGTGAACTGGTACCCAGTTCTGTTCATACAAATGAACAGAAAGGAAGATAGTGACAGCAAGTTGCACTAACAAAAGGCCCAAGGCAACTACTCTAAAATCCAGCAGGCTTACAAATTATTCATTTCTGTGCCCAAAAACTTATGTCTCAAAGTCAGGGCACCTTTCAGGCCAAGTCTCACAAGTGTCACCAGCTCTTATCTTTACTCAAAATCACAGTTACATTCATGCAAAGGATTGCTCAGGTTCTCTTACCAGGATTGAGGCTGGGGACTAAACTGATTTTTCAAATGGAAGCTTTGCATGAGGCATCAATTGTAAACTCACATAAAGTACAAGCTGGTTTCCACTGCAGACATCTTCTCTCATATATTACATGAGAGGCATTATAAAGGATTTTCTGATTAATTTAGAAATCAATAGCATGAGAGATGAGGAAGAGTAGAACTATACTTTCTGTACTAAACTTAAGAGCACAGTCAATCTGCCCTGATAGGCAGAGACAGGCCACCACCAGCACCACGCACCTCACTGATATGATCCTAGGGTTGTTAAAGACAAGGATGAGATTGGTGTTCACCAGCCTGTACCAGTGCAAATCCCTAGAGCTCTGACTCCTGCTGTGGTATGATAATGTTTCTAATATTCTGCATTTTCAGAGCTTCCCATTCTGAAACACTGCACTTTGCACCCACTTTCTCCTAGGTGCAAACCACCACCATGTGCATCTCTGTGAGTCTGAGCGGCTTCGTTGTGCTGGGCTGCTTGTTCGCACCCAAGGTGCACATCATCCTCTTCCAGCCCCAGAAGAATGTGGTCACCCACAGACTCCATCTCAACAGGTTCAGCGTCAGTGGGACGGGGACCAATTACTCCCAGTGTAAGTAACAAAACTGCGGTGAGTTATGTGGGTTTTGCCAGCAACAGAAATACTTTGATAGACCGGACTGTGTACCTTGTAGAAATGTCACTTCATTTGTGTCTGGAGAGAAAAACCCATCCTCTTCCCATGGGAAACAGCTCAGAGCCCACTCTGAAGGTCACTGAAGTCATCAGAAAGCTTTCAGCAAGCTCCAACTCCAACCCACTGCACAAACCAAGTAAAGCCTGTCACTCGCTGTCACTCTTACAGCAGTGACAGAAACAGATTGCCCTGGTGTGTTCTTGTCAAAATGACACGCTGACAGGACCTGGGCCACAATGCAGCACAGCCTCAATGGCTCTTACCACCTCCATTATAAAGAAAGGCTCCAAGTCTGCAGCAAATGCATGCAATGGATGCCAAAACCTTTATCTGTATGCAAAGCTTGAGGCAATACCCTTTTTTAAGTGCCACAGTCAGGAGAAGCAGTAAGTGCTCTGTTGCAAAGACAACTCATCTGCTCTGACTCCCTCCTTTCCCTCACCTTCAGCCTCTTTATCCCAAGCAGATTCATGTCTGCGATCTTGTTTCAAGGCTTTGGTCCCCTTCTGGATAAATTGATCAGAGATTTTGGGGGGTTTAAATTTTTTTACAACAACTATTATTATTATTATTATTATTATTATTATTATTATTATTATTATTACTATTATTACTATTATTACTATTATTACTATTATTACTATTATTATTATTATTTCACCTGTATGTTTGCTGGTTTTTTTTCCCTTGCCAAGGATGGCAGCACACAGAATCCTGTTCACAGAGCTCTGTGAAAAGCATATCTAACCTAAGGTTATTTAGTAATATAAGGTAATTGAAAGGGCACTCTACAACTATACAGAAGCAAGGAATAAGTAACAGAGGAAAGGGGGCACGTAGGGCACAGCTTGTCAGCAAGTTCACAATAACTTAGCTTCAGTTTTTTGAGTATCACCTACATTTCAAAATTGTCTGGAGACCTTTGGCACTTCAGTTTTCAGAGAGAACATGAAAGGAGCTTGAAACCCTGCTCTATGTGTGTCTCATTGTCAGGGATTAGGAGGAAAAGCGATACCAGCCATCTCTGGTTCTCCCACCACAAATTCTACTGTGCAGGATCTCTTAAGAAAAGGGCATCCATGTGGCTGTACTCATCTCTAATCTCATCAGAGTCAGGACTGCATGCAGCCCTGACAACAGAAAATATCTCCTTGTTGTTATGGAAAACTTAAACTAAGAGAGATGAGATGGTCCTAAGCATCCAAAGTGCTGAGATCTCCCAAAAGGGCTGGATTTGCAAAATCAGTGAATTCCCAGTAATCTTTAGAAGCTGGGTCCCTTGATGAAATGGTAAGTCCCATAAGAGTATTTTCAATCCTTGTGAATTTTCTATAACTGGTCTTTCCAATTTTTTTTTAATTCTTTCATAATATGGAATAAGCTTAATCAGAAACTGTTTTGATTAATGGAGACTTTTGTACAGGATTGCATTTCCAATTTGGATCTCTTTATAATAATGGCTAGGTAATACCTGTGTGTGCACAAGCATTCATGCAACAGAAAGGAATCCTTAAAAGCCTACTTCTTCAGGTTTGTGAGTAGCTTTAAGACATTCAATAAGGCATAAAAATCCAAACTTACAATCTCTTGCTACTTCATTGTTTAGAGAGGTGGCTGCAGTCATTTACTTTTACAACTTACATCTAGCTGAATAAGGGCTGCTTGTCCTTGCCAGTCCTCTTGGGCAATGGCAAAACATGGGCCTAGGAGTAGGACTACAATGTCCACAACATAGCATGGGGCAAACCCTGTGGTTTCCATTTAGAACAATTATTTGGGAAAATAACACTTAGAATTCACTATCACAAGACCAACATTTTTAGAAAAGAAACTTTTCCTTTACTGTGTTCCAGTTACTTTGAAAATTATTTTAAGTACATTTTCTTCTTCTTTTTTTTTTTCCCCCTTAACTGTTTAGTCATTTACAAACCTCCAAAAAGACTGTCATCCAAACTGATTTGAATCCATGTCTAAAATATTCTTCTCATCAGTCCTGGGGCTGTTAACTTGGTTTTATTTTGCTCTTGATAGTGTTTTCATCAGTCAGAAACTGCTTAATGTGAAACTGATTAAAATTAGCTCCAGGATATTCTAGTAATAACAATATCCAAAATTCAAGTTCTTGTTCATTATCAGAGCTTTAGAGGACAGGAGTACTCAAGCTGCTCAAATAGGCAGTATGTTTCCTGTCCCATGAATTCACAGCTACATTGCATCTCAGGGCTGCCACCACCTCTTCATTCCATCAGTCATTAATGACATGAGCATAGGGGGTCATGAAGAGCAAGTGACTCTCAGTTTCTAACACAGTTCCTTGAACCATGAAAATGCATCAAACACCATGAGAAAAGGTAAGTGACACACAGAATGCTCTTGGGTAACGTCAAGTTTCATCTCTAAATGTGTACCACAGTTATATCCCTGCACTGAGCAGTGAAGGGAGGACCTAAGTCAACGGTCAGCTTCATAAGCTGCAGCGTGATGGTGGTCACGAAAGCTGGACTGAGCACCTCATGTGGCCATCTGAATACAGCTCCTTTTCTCTGCTACATGCTCTGCAGAAAGCAAGCAGAGGTGAATACTTGACTGCTAAGCAAGGAAACTTGTTTTAAAGGCACCAAGCTTTGATCATTTTGACAGCTGAAGTCTGGAATACACAAGAACATAGATTTAAGCTGAAGAGAGGTGGGATTCAGGCCTACCTAGATACATGGCATATTTTAAAACTTATGTATCCATTTTTGTGAGTTTTTTTTAAATCTAAAATTTCATGTTTACATAATGCTGTATAAGTTCTGCTTCCCTTGCAGTGTTTTCCCCAGCAGGACATTCCTTAGTTTTCCTGGGCTTGCTAGAGATGTTCCCATAAAGCAGGAGGTCAGCACTCATAAAACTTACCAGAGAGTTCAGGATTGCTTTAAGTACCTACATGATTCGGGCCGAGTCTTTTCTTTTTACACCCAGAAGTTGTCGTTCATCCAAGTTATGTCCACATGGAGAGTTGCACACTGGGTCAAGCTCCTCCAGGTGTTCTCCACAGGGGCATATAAATAATTGAAGCCACCTCTCATAGCCAGGCTGGTAAATTTTCTCTCTCAGAATTTATTTTTCCAGACGGTGTTACAAACTACCCTTACTATATGGCTTTTATCATGACTAATCCACAGTTGCCCAACTGTGAGCATGAGTAGAGGCAGACAGAAAGCAAGTTTGAACCTGCTTGGTTTTCACTATGTAGGCATACTGCAAAGTTCCCTCAGCAATGCTGGGCTCTTGCATTTCACCTCTGCTCTTTTGCCTTGCATTATGAAAGCATAATAAGGAACTGCCAGAAAAGAGGAGATCAAAAGCATGAATTGCAGTCAAATCAAGACTTCTGGTCATGTCACACATGTTTTCTTGGCCTCACCACAAGGTAAAATGGAGGTGAAGTGTCTCTAGCAGATCCAGCAGTATTTCAGGAAACCCCTTGGCTATTGCTGTAAGACACAATGTGAAACTCAGAACCCTACAAGGCCAGCAATTAACATTGCTGAGGTCTGTAAGGAAAAGTAAGATCATCTGTTCAGTCTCAGAGAGAGCTGGACACTCACTGTGAACACTACTACATCTAGCAGAGTTACTAACTCTCTCCCAGCACTACAAGAGAGGTATGTGCTCTGGAGTAAGCCTGGGAACTCAAAAGGCAAGCCCACTCATTTCTCACCTGCCACCATATTTCTCTGACCGGCTCTGATCACCTCCTGACTCAGTTACTATAGTATCTGACCTATGTATGCTCTTCAGTGTGTTGGATTTAAAAAAACACCCTGAAGCTAGAAAAGTTCTTGGTGAGTGACTGATGTTCACAGGAACAAAATGCTTTTGCCTGTAGTCATACTTCAGTGGAACACAAATTTGAACCAGGTCTCCTAAGCAGTATTGATTTTTCTATTTGCCAGCAATAAGTAGAAACAAAAATAGCAACAATAATAAAATTTTCAGGTCAATGTATTGCCATAGTATATCTAGTTAAAAGCTGAATATAAACCTGATGGTTCAGTTTCACAAAATCGTAAACATGATGCCCTGTGCCCTTTTACCAACAAATGGCTCTTTTCATATATTTTACCCATAATAAATATGAGAAATCAAACTCCATCAACCTAAACTCAGAGCAGGGTCTCATTCTCGGCTCTCCTGTTTATCAGCAATATGTTCTGCCTTCTGTAGCAGGTTAGTCCAGTAAGTGCCTCTGAATTTCTCTTGTTAAAGCAGTTCTGTTTTCCATTTCTATTTATTCAGTGAATGAAATAATTAGAAATAGTAGCAAAAAGAATTATTTGTTGTATAAATGATGCTGATAGCCTTTGAAAAACCAGTCTACAACTAATAGTGTAGCCAGCACCAGTTTTGGAAGATTGAGCATGCCCTTGTCAGCTGCATAAATTGCTTTTTACATTGGATGATTGAGTTTACTAAGTCATTGCTTGCCATGTGTTTTCTTTGATGAAGGCATCACATTTCTCTGGGTCACTGTTATTATTAACCTAATGTATCTTTCAAAAAACAGCTTTATGGTGCTGGGAGCAGAGATATCACAAGGAGTATCTGAAAACAAATTCCTGATGCCCAATGTCTTAACAAAGATGGACAAACCAGCTGACTTTTAAATTAAAATCCACAAGGCTTAGCAGAATGATAATATATCCTACAGTCAAAATTCAAATAGAAACAGATTCCTATGCTCAGATTCAATCATTTAGAAAGAGATTCCTGTATTCAGATTCAATTGTCATTGAAGCAATGAAAGCCTGTTGTATAAAATATTAGGCAATGCAGATAAGCATATCAGAATGTGGTCCTCACCTCTGGATGCATGCTCAGTTCTGATCCAGAGCTCCTAGAAATTAAGTGGTTTATGGCCAGAAAATATTCTCAGATAAGTTTACAAATAATCATGTTTTAAAATTCAGTTATTAAAAAATTTCTTCACTCTATCCAGCATGTACTTAGATTTTTTTTTTTTTTTAAGTAGATCACAATACATCCCTAACCTGCAGAAGTAGATTCTCTTCTGGATTTAAAAATGCAGAGTTTTTATTTCAGGAATGTGCATTCCAATTATGTGAAAGTTCAAAGGATCAACCCTTAGCAGTTCTTGCAACACAAAAAAAAATCCAAAGGTGCACTTTTTATTCTACAGGGCTATTTACCTATATTAACCCACACTACCATGCAAAGTGCTATAAACTGAGACCCAGTGGCACAGAATCACCAGAAAATATATGGTATATATTTTGTTCAGACACTTCTTAGAGAAGCTCAGTCACTTTAAGCGCCATCAATGGCCAGCAAAGAGTAACCAAGTTCCTCCAGAGGATACTTCAGCCTCAGATCTGAATTGCTTTCTGGAGGTACAAGCAATACCTCCACCAGTTTCACTGCTAACAGTCACCTTACAGTGTCCTTTCATTTGGCATCTAGATTAAACTGGGTGAGATGGTCCAGACCAATACAAATTCCAGTTCTGTGTGTTGTAAGTTTTTTGTCACTCTAAAGTCACTGATTTTCCCCTCTCTTTCTCTTTCAGCATCTGCCAGTATGTATGTACCGACAGTCTGCAATGGAAGGGAAGTTCTGGACTCCACCACTTCATCTCTGTGATTGTGACTTGCAGTTTGGTTCTTGAGTTTTTAGACTGTTAGGCAAAATTTTGCACATGTTGTGCACTCCAGAAAACATGAGAAAACAAAAGAAATCAAAGGAAAACTAGTACCTTTTTTTAGAAACAGTGTAATAAATTATTTTTCAGGATTGTACAGTATATAGTGATGTTCTGGAAATTTTTAGACTGATTTTAGCCCTTCTGTTGTTAATGGTTGGAAGAGACATGTAAATAACCATGGTTCACAATGTGCATAGTCCTGCAGTACAGGAGTGATTTGTTGCAAGCACAGTTGCAATGTTAGGTGACTTCTTTCCTACGAAATTTTTTTGTAGCTCCTTGTTGTAATTAACTTAGACTTCATTTCTATGTTGTATATTACAGTTACCTTACGTGTAACAGATTGAGATTGGTTTTCTCAGCACAAAACAGCAGTATTAATGTAAAGGCACCAATAATAAAAAGATAAAAGTTTTTCAGCATGGTTTCATTTTTGTTTCTTCCTCCCTCAAGAGCATTGCATTTCTCTAGATACCAGGACAGGACATGGCATCCTGGCTTGTATTAGAAACACGGTGGCCAGCAGGAACAGGGAAGTGATCAGCCCCCAGGCCACACCTCGAGTATTGTGTTCAGTTCTGGGCCCCTCACTATAGAAAAGACATTGAGGTGAGAAAAGACATTGAGGTGCTGGAGCTTGTCCAGAGAAGGGCAATGAGGCTTGTAAAAGGGCTGGAGCACATGACCTGTGAGGAGTGTCTGAGGGAGGTGGGATTGTTCAGTCTGGAGAAGAGGAGGCTGAGGGGAGACCTCACTGCTCTTTACAACTACCTGAAGGGAGGTTGGAGCAAGGAGGGGAAGAGACTCTTCCCCTTGGTGGAAAGCAAAAGGACCAGAGGAAAAGGTTACAAGCTGCACCAGGGGAGGTTTAGGCTGGATATTAGGAAATATTTCTTCACTGAAAGGGTTATCAGAAATTGGAATGGTCTGCCCAGGGCAGTGGTGGAGTCACCATCCCTGGGGGTGTTCAAGAGGCATGTGGACCTGGCACTTGGTTTAGCGTTGAACCTGCAGTGCTGGGTTGAGGGTTGGACTGGATGATCTTTGGGGTCTCTTCTGACCATATATATTCTGTGATTCTGCGAGAAGGATAAAATGTCTGCAGTACTACTGTGTATACACACATACCCATGTATGGGTCTGTGCCTACACTACAAAATCCGTACCTCATAATATGTTCTTTCAATGACTGTGCTGTCAGGGTGAAGTCTAAATTCTCTCTCCTTTAAAAAAAAAAAAAGAAAAAGAAAAAAAAACATTATTAAAGTATCCCAAGTGTCCCTTTTGTTATTAAAATGTAGGGTACTTTTCAAAAGTGAAAAAGCCCAACTGCATCTCAACAAGGTGCAGAAAACTTTTGATTGTTGATTGGCATGACTTAATGCTATCATGCTCAAAATAGATTGGTAACAATTAAAAGCCAAAGAGATTATAGATTAGGGTGGTTAAGAGATGGAAAAAAATCTGCCAGAAAATTAGCAAAGACTGTTTCATACCTCCAGCCAAAACAAAGCTGTTTCCATTTCTCCGTGTGAAGAGTGCTATGGAAGGTAATTGGAAAAACACAGAAATAGAGACCAAAAAAGTAAAAAAGAGAAATCCAGGAGACATTTACACACATCTCTGAGGTGACCTTTACATTCAAACCAAAAAAATTCAACACACATACCACCTACTTAGATAATTGCAAAATAAGTTTGAAGGCTTTTATAACTGCACTCTTAAAGCTGCCCTGCCCTTTGAAATTCTCTTCTTCTGGGCCCAAAAAGTCATTAAGGAAACAAATACACCTTTGATTAATGTGTCTGGACATATTTACCTTAGGGCTTGTTCTCGTTGATCTCATTCCACCTGAGATCAATATCTAAAATTCTCACTGACTTCAAAGACACCATTAAAACCTGACAGACAGACACCACAGATGCATGCTGTTGGATGCACAAGTTCTCTGGCCCCCAGTTCTGCTGCTTTTACAGAAGGTTTTACACATTTCTGGAAAGGTTCAAGTCCTTAGCGCTGGACTTGCAAAGGAAGTAGTTGTTAATTTGAATGCAAAAGTTAAAGATGCAGGTTCTAAAAATTCCTGCTCACAAATAGATGCCTTTTTTTTTTTTTTTTGGACATCCACACGTCCACCAGCAAAGATGCCTTGATATCTACACTTCTGCAACAGGCTTCACAGGCAGCTGTTTAAGTCTCTATGTCATGTCTAGCACAAAAATTCCCCTGACTTTCCACAAAACAGGTTCTTTCTAAATCAAGACCTCTTTAAAGCATCTCAGCTTGGGCAGCTATATTATATTTGACTTTTGTGTGCTCTTTTATAGAGTGAGAGGCTGTTCACAGTATGGCTAAAGATTAGAATATTTGGTGATAATGCTGATGTCCGTGCATCTACATTATCTTCATGGAGCTCTTAAGAATGCCTAAGCCAATGAGGACAACAATCAGGGTCAAATCCATCTCACCTAACATTCATAGTCTGCACTAGGAGATTTTCAACCTCTTCTCCCTTTGTACTCAATCAAGTAGACACAATTCCCCCAGCCTATCTCAGACTGTTAGTTTAGGCTGAGATGAATCTCAAAAAAAAAAAAAAAAAGCTAACACAGCTTGCTCGGATCACAGTTTGCACTGACAACAAAAGGACTGTGTCAGATGAATTCCATCCATAGAATCTAAACTGGCATTACTGAAGCTAATTTATAGCAGGTGAGGATCTCACTGTTCTGGAATTTTCATTCATTTTGATAGCACTATTCAGAAATGACCCACTGTCTGCATTTGAACATGGGTTGCGAATACTTAGGTGTTTCAAAAGCCACTTGCATACCCATTTTTCATAGAAAAATAAAAAATAAATTTAAGAAAAGGCATGTGGAGCTCTGCAGTTGCAGCCTCACTGAAAGCTCCTGACATTTTTGTACTTGGTTTTGTCTTGAAAGATTTTCACTACTCTCTGTTGGATGTCCAAAGATGCAGATTATCTGGTGTTGCCCATGATTCAAGCAATTGAGTTTCAAAACACTACAAAACAAAAAGGAAAATGTCACCACACTGTCATGAAAATATTTTTCTTTTTCTTTTTCTTTCTTTTCTTTCTTTCTTTCTCTTTCTTTCTTTCTTTCTCTTTCTTTCTTTCTTTCTCTCTTTCTTTCTTTCTCTCTTTCTTTCTTTCTTTCTTTCTTTCTTTCTTTCTTTCTTTCTTTCTTTCTTTCTTTCTTTCTTTCTTTCTTTCTTTCTTTCTTTCTTTTTTGACTGTTGTCTCACTTTGTCATTTTAGTTTCTCTGTTTAAAACAATTCACATTTGTATTGTTCCCATTTGTGTAAAACTTGGCTTTAGACTACAAACCTTTCCTGGTCTTTTTATATGTAAAGATTTGGGTAATTCTACTCAAAACACAGTGGGTCTAATCATGGTTCTTTGTGTGATGGAGGGGATCTCCATGTACCTAGGGCATGAGTCTGAAAAGTCATTACACAGCTCTAAGCCCTACATGCAGCCAACCAAGCAAAATGTTTGGGACAAGAGCAAGGCTTAGCCCAGCATTGACAGTGCCTTACTGGAGGCTGCAGAAGATACAAGTTTTTCATTCAGGAGCCGTAACTTCAGAGTACCTGAGCTCTCTGATATGAAAACAAGAGCACAGAAAGGTTTGCGAAAGAAATAAGAATCAAAAATTCATTGCAGGTCAAAGCAAAGTAACCAAGGCTTGGGGGTTTCTTTGTCTTTGTTTTAGTTGTTTGTTCGGGGTTTTTTTGGTTTTGTAGGTGAGGTGTTTCTTTTTTAAGCCTGGAGTGAAGTTTGAAAGCAAAACCAAAATCCACCATGGTAAAGCAGTGGTGGGTTTTGGTTTTTTCCACAATTTATTAAGCACAATTGTTTTTAGTCATAGCCAAAGAAATTTCAAAAGAAATTGTCTTTTCAAATTGAAAACTCTAGCACCTCTTTCAAAATGATCAAAATCTGTTTAACAATACCGTGTTCTACCTGAACAAAACAATTACCTCCAAAAAATCAGTGCAAAATGTCCAAAATATCTCATCTCTGGTTAAAGAGGTTTCCACTGCAATCCTTCATCAATTAGTTCACAGAGAGTAAGGTAGACCAGAAAAAGCCCTCAGCTCATCACCAAACACAGTCTAATTTTCATGATGTCATTGATTACTCATTAGTGTTTGCAGTCTGCAATATGATGGGCAGAAAATGTTTATCCAGTGCCACACCTAAGCTTCTCAGCATCATAGGCAAAGCTGAGTTTTGCCACAGAAAGAAGCGGCCAAGGCTAGACTGGGCTGTTCTTGCAATATGAAAGGGATGGGTAGGAGGCAAATCTGGGGTGCCAGCCTTCTCACTTCTCCTGCCTCTAAGGAAAAGGCAGGGTCAAGAAGGAGCTTCCCTCTCACCAGAAGCATCATTTCCCTGCACACATCGACCCCTACTTCAAAGTCAACAAGGCAAGCCAGCTAACAACTTCACCGGTCTACAACTAGCTGGAAAATGGAGCATGCTGCTGCTAAAGAGAATGAAGTTCCAGTACACTGGGATTTTAAATACAGAAGGCAGCTAATCAGGATTGGTCTGTAGATAACACCAAAGCCCTGAGAGGTCACTCTTTCATGTCTTTTATTCAAGCATGCATCCACACAGCTCATCTTTGTCTTTTAAGTGTTTCTAGAGCACCAGCCTCCCAAAACATGGGACCTTAGAGTCTTCTTCCTGATGAGGTCCAACCCTATACATTCAGAGAAACAAACAAAACATGGTGACCACTTATGATGAATTCTTTTCCTGTCTCCCTTGTTGCTGATGCATATAGATTCAGCATGGGCACATCCAGCCACATGACTGGGTATGTCACCTACATTGTGACACACACTGTATATTTTAGGATGAGTTGACCTCCTTTTACTTCTGTTCCTATCTCCTTACATGCTTGCCAAAGAAGCACAGTTCACAAGAATTCAACAGCAGCAAGAAATTTTAAAAAGTGGGTTCAGTGACAGAAGTAGACAAGGGAAAAGACTAAGAGAAAAACCACCAAAGATAGCAGAACAAGATTTCTCTTGGAGTTAATCATTCCCTGCTACAACACCTAGAATACCTATTTAAGGACTCCATGCTTCATGATATAGACCAGCAGCACTGCTTTCTTAGGAAGAAATGTCTTCTTCATTCACATGTCAGCACCAACTGTAGCTCATTTTACTCTTGTATTGATACACTTGTGTTGGCCACTGCTGAAGATGAGCCAACAATCACTGCCTCCTAAATGGCAGTGTTTGCTGCTGTCTTCTCTGATTATAATTGTGATTATAATCTTGTGGGTACTAACATCTCTGGCAGGACAGACAAACCCAAAACTGCAAACTTTCCCCTTTACTAACAAACAATTTCAGAACCTCTTTTTCAAGAGCAAATAATGAAATCCTTTCTTTGAATAAAGATGACAGCTCCTTGAAGCTACTCAGCTTCCTATTGTGGCTCTAAGACACTTAATTTTCCCCAAACCTCAAATCTTAATCAATCATATTATGTATTACAAATACCAGCTAACATAATGAGAGCCAAGATAAAATACATTATTTGCACATTTCCCCCATAGCAAGCACTGTCAAATCTGAGACAATAACATTCTGCTAATTTCTCAATAATTTATACAGAGACACCACTAAAATGTGCTTAATCCTCAAAGAGATTCAGTTGCTTGACTCCAGATTTCAAAGAAAAGTATGCAAATGCAGCAATAAAATGCATTCCATTTAATCAAGTAAACATATAACAGACTGATTCACATTGTTTTATGGCATCACATAACAGTTTCTGGATGCGATTCTGTGTGGGAGAAAATGGGAGGTTGCTGTAAGTATATTTTGGCAGAGTATTAGAAGAGGTCACAGACAGATGAGTTCCTAATGAAGCGTTAAAGGCTTCCAAAATTTGCCTCATATGGGAAAATGGAAACTTTCCCTATCTAGTATAGCTTTAACAGAAAGGAAACAATATCAGAAGTCAGCTAAAATATGCAACTTTTAACTCGCTTAATTGTTGGAAAATGCAATTTTCTTATTTTAGGGTAAATAAAGTGCACAGTATTGGTTTGAATCCCACTATTGCACCAGATATGCTATTAGATTGCCTGGAACAATTTTCAGCAATAGCATGAGAAACCTTTTGGAAGCATTGCTGAGAAGGATCATATAGCAAGGTCTGTCAGAGCAGACAAAAAAATTCCACTCTCTGATTTATTTGGGAAAAAAAAGAGAAAGGAACCAAATGAACTCTCTGTGGTATTAAGTCAAATTAAATATAGCTCATTAAAATTAAGGCATTTTGGCATTACAGAGATATGGGTCCAATGATAAAAGATGAATCAATATTCTGGAGAATTAACTCTAATTACGGCTTGGAAAACATATGGAGAGAGAAGGAAAAAAATTAAAGGAGATTCATATAGATGCAATTTGACTACAATGAGAAGCTCCAGCCACCAGTCTGCAGTCTCACCAAACATCAGAAGTCCAAAATTTCAAATATATTTTCATTTTATTTTATGAATGCCCACCAGATATATAGCTTTGATGCTACATCACACTAGTTGAGTAAAAATCAACAAATTAAAAACCATCTTCATAAAAGATCCAAGAAGTGAAATCCCAAAGCCATAAGCATTTACTCCGTGAGCATATCATCTTTGACAACCATATAGAAATGACATCATGACAACAAATACAATGTACAATAATAAGTGTGCAATGGTACAAAATATACAAAAAGGAATGTGTATTTAATATACATTCAACAATACCCCATAAAAATCTTTGTTGGGAAGGTGAAGTGCCTTTTCCAGAACAACAAAAAATGTACACCACTTCAGTTAAAATGGCTGAAGCATCTCCCAGCAAAAGAGTGACGCCTTTAACTGAAGATATAAAATAACCAAGCTGAATTTTCACTAACAAAACCCAAAAAATCTAAACTTCATAATTTTTTGTCCACATCTATAGTATAATAAAATATTTAGAGTGCAGAAAAATCAGTTTCATTTCAATTTTACTTAAAAGTGGGCCCTCTTTTATTGATAGATCTAGGTCAGTCATATAAAATCAAAAATCTATATTCCCTATAGTAAAAAGACCATTTCTGCCCATTTTGTCTTTTCTGGTTTTGATGCATTCCACAACTCACATCATTTTGTGATAATGGAAATAGAATTCTGACCAGAGGTCAATACAAGAATTGTTCCTCATTTTCTCCTGGATCTATACAAGTCTTGCATAAGTTTACACAATTTTTTGCCTAAGTTTCAGATTCCTCTGAGTTTGATCTCAATGGGAATATCAGGAAATTATTCCAGTGGATGTTATGAAGATCTCATGCTTATTAGAATGTGGCTGATTTTATGAAAAAGTCCACTGCTCTCCAGGCACCATTTTGTGCCCTTTTCCCACAGCAGGTATTTGCACTAACAGCAGAAAGCATTTAGATGGTGAGCTGTGCAAGTACGTAACACACTCAGCTCCATGGGCATGTGTCCTCCTTTCTTGAGTGGGTCCAGGAATGACTGAATGTTTCTAATAAGCTTCCCAAGTGACAAAGCTGATCTCTGCAGAAGTAGAGATTCTTCCTTTACCACTAGAATTCAGGCTTTGTTGGTTTGCAACCCAGGTAAAAGTGACATTGGCAGCCCACAGGTGGGTACTGGAGCTGCCACAATCTCTCTTGAAAGGACAAGCTACCACAGAGGGGTACAAATATGACCTGCACTGTAAGTATCACTTTCTTTCTCTTTATAGAGTTTGAGCTTGCTACTACCTGCAAAATTCATGGGCCCAGGCCTACGATTCATACAACAGCAGTTAACACATTTAAATTTAACAGCACCAGCTTTTAACCCAACCCTGATTGCCATGGCTTAGGCATCAGAATGGGCTCAACTTGCAGGTACAACACTAGAGGCTAATAGAGAACATCCATTCCTTCAAAGCATTAAAATCTAAAGTATTTTCCAAAGTTCAAAACTCACCTGAGGCTCATTACAAGTACCATTCACAATTTTGATTGTAAGAGAGACTCATAGTTATGCTACTAGAGGACAATACACAGCCCCTGCAGGAGGTTCCAGGCCTCTCTGAAAATAATTTCTTATGACTATGCGTAGGAGGAGTGATAGAAAATGAAAGGTTCCTGTAAATCATATGGCATGCCTGAGCCATGCCCAGGTGAATGCAAAAAATTCATGTTATTTGCAGTATGTATATCTCTTCCTGAGTTGAATTTCATTCCCATTATGGAATCCGAGTGTCTTCTTTCTTTTTTTGGCAAGATACTCAATCACTTGGTAAGGCAATCCAATTTTCTGGTTTGCTTCCTGAAGTCCTCTTTCCTCCTAAATGGCCAAGCATTTCTCACCAAGATCACCACTACAATGTGCGCCAGAATACGTTTAAAATATGGTCCTGTAAAAATAGAAATTAGGTTTGTTTCTTTGAAGGCAGCATTAATTCTTCATATATTTTGGGATCTTGAAGATTTCAGCTGAACAGATTCAAAATTATCTTCCTTTTCCTGCAATAGAAAACAGAGGTTCCTATCAACTGAGACTCCTCAAATTCACTCCAACAATTAGTACAGTCCTTTCTTCTCATACTTCCAAAGCAGTCTTTGACAAAGATTTCAATTTATTTCTGCCAGAGTCATTAGGTGTGCGGTTTGACCCTTTTATTATTTAACACCACTACTAGTTCTGTAAAAATCTGCAAAATCAACAAATTAGGACATATATATTTCTCATGGTACTTAATTGAGAGGGTACAGGAAAAATAGTATACTCATAGTATAGAACAAGTAGTCAACAACAGTCAACAAATTGCAAGGTAATTATATCTGTGGTATTATTAGTTATTAATGTGTTTCCTAGAATTAAATGTCTGGAGTAAAGTCTGTGTGTGTGAACACCACTGCCTCACTCCTGGATTCCCACTATAATTCTTCTACTGCGTTACCCATAGGAAAAAAAAAAAAAAAGAAAAAAAAGAAGAGTCTACAAATCCTCTAATATTTCAAAAATCAGGGCTGAAGGGTTGAGTTTTCTTTCTGCTTTTATTTGCTGGGTGCCAGCCTAGGCCATATGGCTGGCAGGCATCAGGGTGCAAAGTATGGACATATGTGTTACTACATGTGTGAGTAACCCCATGGTTCATGTAGAAGCAATGAATGAAGGAGCCTTAATAAAAGCACTCACTAGAAAAATCTGGTTCCCACTACATATACCTACTTTTTGTACTTATTGATGTAGTTAGACAGTTTGGAAACTTCATGATCTGATTTTAAAGCTGTCTCACTCTGATCAGCCTAGAGGAGATATGAGAAAGAACAGGGAGAAAATTGCCCTATTCTAGCCTACTGCAGAATATGGTTAGAACAATCTTCACTATCAATACAGGCTGGGGGATGAGGTGGTAGAAAGCAGCCCTGCAGAAAAGAACTGCAGGGTGCTGATAGACAAGAAGCTGGGCATGGAGCAGACAGAGTGCGCTTAGAGCCCAGAAGACAGATCGCATCCTGGGCTGCATCAAGAGAAGTGTGGCCAGCAGATTGAGAGAGATGATTCTGCCACTTTGCTCTGGTGACACCTCACCTGAAGTACTGCATCCAGCTCTGGAGCCCACAATACAGGAAGGACATGGACCTGATGGAGCAGGCCCAAAGGAGGGCAACGAAAACAATCAGGTGGTTGGAACATCTCTGCAATGAGGAAAAGCTGAGGGAGCTGGGGTTCTTCAAACTGAAGAAAAGGTGGCTCTTGGGAGACCTAATAGAAACTTTCCAGTACCTGTAGGGCGCCTACAAGAAGGCTGGAAAGGGACTTTTGACAAAGGATAAGGGGCAATGGTTTCAAACTAGAGAAGAGCAGATTTAGATTGGATGTTTGGAAGAAGTTCTTTACCATGAGGGTGGTGGAACACTGGAACAGGTTGCCCAGGGAGGTAGTTGGGGCCCCATCCCTGGAGATATTCAAGGTGAGTCTCAAGACTAGTTGAGGATGCCCCCGCTTACTGAAGTGGAGGTTGGACTAGATGACCTTTGGAGGTCCCTTCCAACCCAAACCATTCTATGATTCTGTGATTCTATGATTCTGTGACTCTATGATTCTGTATTTCTTGTTCTGAATGACTTGGTATTGCTATGCTGGACAGACAGAACTAGAATAGTCTACAGTCTGAAGTGGTTTCATAATTCCTTAATTTCTATATTCTCATTAACTATAGCAGTCATTTCTTTCTACACTACAAGCCTAGTCTTCAATTTCTTGGGTACTCAAAACCACTTCATGGAGCTTCAGGAGGTGTTTTGCTCCATAGAAATGCCATTGCCTGAAGCTTGAACATATAGCTAGGATACTTCAGATCTCTCAGTTTACATTTCTCCTCTTTTTTCCCATTTTCACTCCATATGGTTTTTCCTGTATTTTACATGCTTATGCAGCAGGAGATGAATTTCCTCATCTTTTGCATAAATGAAAAGTGACGCCTATAACATTTGTTTTGGAGAAATATATATTGAATTCCAGTTATCTGCAGGGATACAGGACACAGATTTCAGTAAGCTAATGAGGTACTGGAAGCCAAGCTTGCCAGCTACGATTATTTAGCAGGAAAAAAAAAAAGAACAAGCTTAGAAATATCTGACAGTCTTGTTTAAAGAGAAGAAAATACACAGGGAGCCTGCTACAAGGGATACAGGAACTTTAAAAACCCCTCTTTTTGAGTCCAAATAAGCATTCAAGTGGTCTGAAGTACTAAAGCATACTTTAAAGAGGAAAAACAAAACGGAACAAAACTTCTCCCGCACTCTCATTTCTATACCTCTAATCAAGAAGGAGACAGTGGTGCTGCAAAAGGAGTCAGCAAAGCTTTTACACTTATCAGACATACAGCAAAACATTTCCCTCACCAACAGCAGTGGTCATTATGCTCAGCCACAGCCAGCCAAGTTATTTCATGGACAAAAGCCCATTTCAAAGTCAATCCCTATTGAATTCAAAATGGAATCAACTTCCATTTTTGCAACACCATCAACAGACTTTGATGATTTGATTCTATTTACATATTCAATATTCTCAATATTGAATTAAGAATTAATATTGAATTTCTGCTGCTTTCCACAAATAACATTATTGATTTTGAAAGACACGTTGTCAGGCTGGGGTTAAGGGGAAGTTCCACATATTAGCTGTGTAATGGTAACTCCTCCCAGAAGGGAGATCTGGGGAGCTGGTAGCATGGAAAGAGGACAGCAGGCTAACAATAATAAATAGATACATAAATAAATAAAAGAACAAGGATAAGAGAAAAATAAAGGAAAAGAAAGAAGACACAAAGGTTTTAATTACATTGCACTCACTAAAAGGAAAAAAAATGAATGCAAGAAAAAAATCTCAAATTTCAATATTATTTGGATCAGAAACAAGGAAGTGATTTTGTGAAAATATTTTTTTAATTATGATCTTTTAAGAAATCTTCCTATTTTGAAATGACACACTTCAGTAAAACTGTTTGAAAGGGAAAATGTGATCCACCTATATCCTGATCATAATAAGTGTCCCAAGCTGGACTCCCTAAAAGACAACACTACTCTTCCCATAGATTTTAAGGCATTTGGAAGAAAGATCAAAGTGCTTGCAGGATCTACCATGATGGTTCTCTGTTGCTCATCTCAGAAATGTTCAAATGTTGTGCAATGTATTCAGACATGCAACAACCTACATCATATGTGTTGCAGGAAAAAAAAAGCTTTTTGCCAGTGCTTCCCACTGAAATGGAGGAGGTTGAGTATGAATTGGGTAAGGCTATGGTTGATGTCTGTCCTGTACTATAGGAACTGAATCTTATAGTACTCAAAATAATGGTTCTTAGATCAGCCATGAAGCTAGTCCAGGTGAGATGCATGCATCTGGCTGATGGTTATGTTCCAAATGTTATGTATCTATAATAACTGTGTTTGCCTCAGCAATGGAGGTGTCTGGTAAGAATCCAGGCAGAGAGGTTCCCTGGAGGTCTCTAGTAGGAATCCAAGCAGAGAAGACCCCCCTGCCATTAACTACTCTTTTTCCGTATCACCCATACAATAAAAAATGCTACTGAAATCTCACTGCAGAAGAGGGAGCATTTCCTTGATACCCTGCAACATTTCTCTGCAATATCCATACTATACTTTGAAATTCAGCAGATCAGCCATAGGCTGAGTGACATGTGCATGGGAGGCTGCACAAAGCACTGCACAAATTAGCATCACAGCTTTATCAGGTCCAGCAGTAAATAAAGGTAATAATTCCTTTTTAGTATTAATGGTAGTAATTACTACTTACCTTCGTTGCCAAGGACTTGAGCTTCCCCAGCAGTGACTGCTTATTTGAATATACTATTTCTTCTTCATTATCTTCTCCTTCCATTATAGCACAGCTGTCAGCAGCTGGCAGCTCACACTCCTTTGAGTTTGCTGTCATCACTAATTTGGAATATTTATACTCCAGCCTGAAGATGTAAAGCCAGATATTCATGGATTTGTTTTTCGGTTTTTTTTACAAATGTCCCATATTCAAGGAGTTTATATTTAGATTATCTGCAATCCTTCCACTGAGGTATTTACTGGAAGTTAGGTACTTTTCAATTGTTGCAGTCGAGGGGGCCCTACCATAACATCAATAATTAAAAATATGCAACCAAAGTAGTATTAAAAATACATTGAGCTCCTGCTCTCCAGATTAGTTCTTTATCCTTGCAAAAGAGCCACGTTTTCTGACCGCGAGTAGGACAGGAGAATTTCCTGCATGAAGTGCAACCTGTGTCCTTGGTTAGGGCAACAGCAGATCTGACTTCAGCCTGCATCAGAATCTGCATAACATTCCTGCCCAAGGAGGCTATGGGAGAAAGTAGAGATATGTAATGGTCTGTGGTAGGAGGCAGCAAGAAGTAGGGACCATGATAGTTCAGTATGCTTTTGATGAAGCTATGGGGGTTATGAAATCCCATGCAGGTGCAATTGGGTTTTGGAAGTTTATGACACGAGATTTGGGAAGCAGAGGACAATGTGGGTGGGGAACAGTCAGTGTGTTCAGTTCAGAAAGAAGATATCTTCTGGGTGTATATCAGACATGCTCTGCCAAAATGGACCTAAGTAATATATATAGTCAAGAAGCTTATTTTAACCCAACTGAAAAGGACTAATTAGACTAAAGAGAAATCATTTTGGTCTTCAGATACTGAGAAAACCATGTTGCATTAGGACCTACAGTCAACTTTGAACTTTCAGGGGTTAAAGAAAACCAATTCTTGTTGGGAAAATATGCTGTAACAAATTACTATGGACTTCATATGCTTTCCTCACTAGCATTTTTGAAAGCCACTGTTGGCAGAAACGCCAGCTTGGTGGATTAATGGACTGATCCAATATAGTATTTCTCATCAACATGGGTCAGACCCATGAAACATCTTTCTGTTCACTATATCAAACTTTTAGCTTATTTTTATATGGAACACAATTTGCAGTACTTACTTCTGGTTCTTCTTCCAAAAATAGCAGGTCAAGGCTATGAGCAGAACAGCTGTGAAAGCACCAACACCAGCTCCAACTTTTAGCCAAAAGTCCACTGTTTCACAAGTGCTGGTCTTTTTTTCTGGCAAGGAAACCCCTTTAATGCAATGCTTTGGCTCATTCCATACATATAAAGTTTCCTTTCAAACAGAAAACACCAAAAAGTGAGCTGTTTGCACAAAAACAGAGAACTATTTTGAGTTGAAGAAAACAACCTGTTTTGAGATAGAAAGATTAGACGTCTTTCCAATGAAAGCAAACCAAATCCTGTACTTCAGGTTTTCAGGCTATGGGTGGAGTAACATTGTCTGTTCAACTGTCCCCTTGATTGTGCCTGCTGATTCAGATATGGCAAAAGGATTTCCTCTTCCATATTGCTCATCACCTGGCAAAATATGTATTGCACAGCAATTGTGAATATGTTGTGCCTGCATTGGAGCTGTTGATCAACAGTAAAGTTCTGAATCTGTGAAAGGACTTCCTTGTATTTGACTAGAGAATGCAGCAGGGGGAAAAAAGCAAGCAAGGAAGGGTGAATTTCTGAACTGAAATTCTGAATCCTTTCCTAGCCTGCCTCTGATGTTTATGGCTGTTAAAGGATTGGGCCTTTTGAGCACTCCATCCTTCACAAATTACTTGCCTGTGTGTATGAATGCATACAAAGTTCACATCACTACCCACATTTCTGGTCAGCACAAGCCCACTCTCCTCCATGAAACACACTGCTATTGACACAAACATCCCTCATTCTCAACACAGAACCTCACCAATAAGACTTGCATCCAGCCAGATTCAGATCTTAGAGGCCTTTTCCAACCAAAATAATTCTATGATTCACAGCTCTACCTGTACTTACACATCAATCTGCTCACTGATTTTCAGCAGAGTCCAAGTTACACCCAAATTAACCCCTGTGGCTTGGAGCCACTGCTCCCATACCTGAAATCCTTTTTTGCAGGCTCCCTCAATCTCATGGTAGTCTTGCTCTGTGCAGAGAGGACAAGCTTCTGCACTTTCCCATAGAAAGTAGAAAGTGCATCCATCGCAGGTGCCCGCAGGGCACGAGCTACGAGGAGAGCAGAGCTTGGTTAGCATTTATGAAACACTCCTGAGTTTGCATCCTCACTACACATTCCACTGTTGAAGGTTGGTAATGGCAAGTCCAACAGATGGGAAAACATCCATTGAGTCAGCAGATGGAAAAATCTGGAAGAAGAATTTTTCCCGGTTTTTAAAATGCTTTCTCAAGTGAAAACAGACATTGGGCTGCCAAAGTCTACAATAACAGCTCAGTTCCTGCCAGTGAGTGCCACTCATAATACCTACAATGAAGAAAAAGAAGCAAACCTTGGAGACCAGCAGAACTACTCCAGTGTTTCACCAGCACAGGCTAGCCCCGCATGCATTTCTATCACTGTTCTGCACTGGATGACTGTTCCATGTGAATGCTGCTATCTGGTTCCTGCTGTTGCTCTAATGATATCTGGGTGATTATTTCCATATGGAGTGGACTTGTCCTGTCACGGTTAATTACGGGAAGGATGTTCACCAGTTAACAAAGTGATAACAGCTTCTCTTAGTCTGAGAAAGACTAATGACCCTATTTTGTATTCAGCCTGCAGAAGAAAGTTGTACTAGCAGTGGCAGGACATTCACACAGCTTTTGCTACTGACAATTAGATCAGATCTAATAGCAGCAGTAGCCAAAAGTCAGTGCAAGAATTTAGACCACGTAAATGTGAAATAGATTCATACAGAAAAATGGGTTTTTTTCTGTATCATCTGAAAATCTTTTATCCTGATCTGATGGACTGAAAAATCCAAAGCTCTAAAAGCTTACGCTCAATTATCATGATTTTAACAACTGACAACTTTCCTCTGGATTATGGAACATTTTTTCAATGTACATGTCAAAAGCATTGGCAGACCTTTCTTCTCAACCTCCTTCATCTTAGAAGGAAACTTCATGTGATACTAAACACTGTGTCTGGAGGATCAAGGAGTTACATGCAGTATTATTTGACACGTATCAGATATCTCACTGAAAATAGCTGTCTAACTGATGAGCTAGCCAGAAGGGTCTCAGAAGGGAGAAGTCAACAAGAACTGAGATAAGGTCCATCATGTCAGCTGTGTGCCATTTCTTCCCAGGATCACACTTTTAAAAGCAAGGCAAGCCACCTGTTATAGTAAATGATCACAGTTTACATTGTTTAACCTGTAACACTAGAAGGACATTTGCAGGATTTTCATACAGCAGTTGATAGACAGTGGCTTGTTGCCTAGCATAATATGTAGCGTGTCAGGTCCCTGAGAAACTGGGGTAAGCATCTCCAAAGGTGTTCAAACATCAATCACTCATCCATCACCTGTGAGGCAGATACCTCTTTGCCTTCACTCAAAGGAGCATGGTTAACCCTTCCAAGAGGGACAGGGATCAATGAGAATCCCACACTTTGCTTTTGGGAAAAGGATTCAACTTTTGTGAGGGAGGATGAGTGAGAGGGCTATCTGCTGACAGTAATGTCCAGACAGACTAAGATGGGCCCTGACAGCCAAAGAAGAAGAGGGACTTCTGAAGAATCACACTGTTTTTTCTCTGAAACTTTTTCAGCACAGGCATAAGCAGGACTTAGGAAGAAAGAAGTCATTTGAATCAGAGTGAAGGGAAAAAAGGTCAGGTAAAATAAAAGCAACTGGTACAAGGGGTCCAGGATATAAACTGGAGTGATGAGGTGCATAAATAAATACATGCAGATCTTGAATTAGACAGAGTCAGGGCTCACATAAGCATTGCAATAGCAGATTTCATAGTTCTTAGGACAGGCTGATCTTTTTCCCCAAAATAACCTTGTACACAGCCACTGATGTAGGTCGAGGAAGAAAAACAACCTCTCAAAGCCCCAGCTAGGCAGCTCTAATGAGGAGGCCAAAGATCAAAATAAGAAGTGGAGACAAGAAAAACATCATTACATTTTCTTTTGACTTTAAGTTTGGAACGACCTGCCTGATCTCTAATCTCTGTCACCACACAGCCTGAATACAGAGCAGCTGCTCTGCTGGGAGGTGATGGGCACACATGTCCTTAACCTAGGAGAAATGAGGGAGACCTCCTGTGTGGATGATGAGGAAGACAGCACTCCTCATTGTAGTTAAGTATAAAATTAATAATAAATTTTGTACATATTACTTGAGGAGAAAAAGCTATTTGGCTCTATCTACTAGGATACAAATACTTAAATACCTGGGCACAGAAAGCTCTCCTTGGTCTGGTTTGTTGGTGTTGCATCTCATTGTTACAACAGTTGCACGACCATTTTCACAGGAGGTTGTCACTGTTGAAGACCTAATGTCAAACAAAAGAAGAAATGTGGTGTGTCTCTATTACAGTAAACAGAACTTGCTCTTCCATAGGTCTCTGGCCATTCATGCAACTGTAATACCAACTGCAATACCAACTGCAATACCTTTACCACAGTATGTTTGATTTTGTCAGCTGCAAGGCAGAAAAAAAAGGAGCAAGAGAGGCAGGGTAGGTTTCACCAACTCATTTGAATCTCAAAGTGCTCTAAGATGTCACTCAGGGAACTGCTCTGTTCTTCTATCTAGTTTGACTTCTGCAGAGTCAAGGAATAAACATGCACCAGAAAAAGAATAGAATGATTTTAAAAAGAGAATCACATGTGCTGTGGCTGGTGTGTTACTCTCTGCTGGAGAGTTTGTCACAGTTCCCTCCTTGCCTAGTAATCTGAGAACCATATTGTCCTGAAATAACACTAGGCAAAGGAGATTCAAAAATTTACCTTTATTCCAACACAGTAAAAGTTGTAAGCCAAGTTCATAATATACTCAGAGTCACTGGTGTGGGGTTCAGGCTGCATAATCAGACATATAATTTAAGTTTGATATCCAAAGTGCCACAGCAAATTAAGATCAATCACTAAAACCAACGCAATTTAGACAGCCAATAAATAGAACACATAAATACAGGTACGTGCTGAACAGCCCCATGGGCTCCAGAGCCCAAGCTTAGAAATCCGGTTCAAATGAAGACACCAGTGTGTAGACATAAAATCATAGAATGGTTTGGGTTGGAAGGGGCCTCCAAAAGTCATCTAGCAGGGACATCCTCCACTAGATCATGTTGCTCAGAACCCTGTCAGGCTTGATCTTGACAACCTTCCGAAATGGGGCCTCAACTACCTTCCTAGGCAACCTGTTCCAGTGTTCCACCACCCTCATGGTAAAGAACTTGTGCCTAACATCCAAACTAAATGTATTCTTCTCTAATTTCAACCTATTGTCCCTTGTCATTTCACTCTAGGGCTTTGTAAACAGTCCCTTTGCAGCCTTCTTGTAGGCTCCCTTCAGGGACTGCAAGGCTGCTACTACGTCTCCCTGGAGCATTCTCTTCTCCTGGATGAAAAACTCCAACTCCCTCAGCCTGTCCTCATAGAAGAGGTGTTCCAGACCCCTGACTGTCTTCATGGCCCTCTCTAGACCCACTCCATCAGGTCCATGTCCTTCTTGTGTTGAGGGCACCAGAGTTGGATGCAGTACTCCAGGTCAGGTGATCTTTGAGCTACTTCCTACCCAAACTCTGGTATTCCACACTGGAAGAGTCACCTAGAAGTATGTCAGCTCTGGTATCACTCCAAATATCAGGCTTAATTTAGGCTAGAGTGAACAATGTTTACTGATTTCATAAGATATTCTTCAACATGTCAATCATTATCATCCAGATACTGACTAAAGTGGTAAAGAATAAAGGTGGATTAAAGACCTCCCCTCACAATTTTAGATTCCTTCAAATAGATAAAGAAATTTGGCATACCAATAAATAGTATATTTTACTTACTTGTAAAAGAAATGCACATCAGGTATTTTATTTGGAGAGGGAGGAAACATATCTGTCTTGATGCTTATATTTTCCAGCATTGTCTCAATAGTAGCTCCTATAATGTAAGAAGAAGAAAAAGAACAAAAAAGAGGAACGAGCTGAGAATGGATTTTTGAAGGGTTCACATATAACATTTTCTAAGTCTGAAAGGTATGGGTGTCAACAGCATTTAATGACATGACTATACATTATACAACTTATATTATTCTAACTAAATTTTGCAGATTTATATGTTCCTCAAACAGACTGGGTTCCTCGTAAAGGCATAACAAAACCAAAAAATAATAAAAAAGCACCAGTGTAAATGAGTTTTACTCTTTTTTTTTTATGAGTTTAAAGCAATCATGGGATATTACAGAATAGGAAAAGGACTGCTGAAGAAATCTGATCCAATCAGCTGCTCAAAGCATAGGCCTTGAAGGTATAACCCTAACATACAATAACCATGTAACACCCCGAGGAATCTTCAGTACTACAACAGGGAAAACTGAAAGTTACAATGACAAGATTCTGAAGTCTTGATGAGACATTTTGGAACAAATGACAGGCTGGTGTGTGGAACAACACAGGTTACACACATCTGCATGGATACTAGAGAGGAACTAAAAAAGATGAAAATTCAAGTAACCAAAGTTATTAGACATCTTTCCAACCCCATGAACCAAAGAGGACAGTAAATGCCAGTGCTGCACTGCAACATTTTAGGAGAGGGAGCTGTATAAATGGCATAGGCTGCACCCTTCTAGAGAAATGAAAAATTGCTAGAACAATAACAAAAAATGGTAACAGCCAGTGACTGGTGGGAAGACTAGAAAGACCGAAGAAAACAACTTTTCCACTTGTTCTTGCAACAATTCACAGTCTAGCTGCATTCTTAGGACTTCAGCTTGTCTTTGACTTGGCTTTGGGAGGATGAGTCACACAGCTGGAGAACGTTAATATAGGAGACAACAAACGTGGCAGTTTGCAATAGTTCTGCTACCTGGTATAGGACAAATCAGAACCTTGGATTGCAAAGGCATATGGATCCATGTGCTCAGTAATACTGCTTAGGAGGGCTTGAAAGTTAGGGATAGCTATAGAGCATCGCAACAACAGACAGCTGTGGTGCAGCAACCCTCAGGAGCCTGTGCAGAAAGATGCCAGATTATTGTGGAGGAGATTCCATTCTGAGAATACATGCTGACATCAGCAAGGATGATAATTTCCTCTCATCAGAGACACTGCAGGGTAAATTAAATTAGTATTGAAAGACAATGGACAAAGATTAATTACTCACTAGGCTGGAAGATGATAGTTCCTAGGGACCTTATTATATTCAATAGGGGAAATAAGAGAATATTCACATGCAGTGTGCAGTACTGTAGAGATGGCATCTCAAAGTGTAGTTTCTCAAAACTAAGAACACTAGAAGCAGAATCAAGTGTGACATAATGATAATAATAATAATAATAATAATAATAATAATAATAATAATAATAATAATAATAATAATAATAATAATAATAATATGCCTGAAAAGCCACTATGATTCTCTCAAGAATGACAGTAGCTTTGACTGGATGAGAGTCACAGAATCATAGAAAAGCAGTAAAATAGCAAATTAACATATTGGCGTAAGTATAATGGAAGGAAAATAGAGAATCAAATAAAATCAAAAGTTATAAGTTAAAGAAAAATGTATAATAGATGCTAAAGGCTTCAAGGAAAAGCCTCTGATTTGCAGAACAAGAAAAATTTTAAGTTTGCGGGGTTTTCAGAAATACTGGACATAAAAGTACATTGTATGGATAGGAAAGGTAAACTTCAACCATTTCAAAAATGTAACAGTTAGGATAAAGAAAAAGCAGCAGAAGAGCTTGACATCTTATCTCTCTATTAGGAAAAAAAAGGATCTCCTTGCTTTCTAAGTCAATGACTGAACACCTCATTCCTTCAGTGGCAGAAAAGATATTGGCATATATTTGGCATGCATGCTTAGAAACTAACAAACCTGTACCTAAGGCTGACCTTTCAAAGAGATTTTAATGATACCAAAAGGTCAAAAGACTGATGGAGGGGGGAATACGGTGAGCCAAATTGGAATGCAATTAAAACAATGAGGCAAAGTAACAGCAATGGTAAGTGGAAGTTGGGCTTTAGCTAATGGACAGATACATTACGACTGACAGTCAGCATGGTTCATGGAGTTTTCTTGTTAAGAAAATCTTATTTCATTCCTTGAGTGCTGATAAATTTGGCTGCTAAAGAAAATTATGCAAATTTATCAAATAATTCACTAATTACCAGATGATATTCTAATTAAAAAGTTAGCAGTATCACATCAATGCAGTGCATACTCTGGATTAAAAATTACTTAACTAACTAATTATAAAATTGTCTGGACATGGAAAATTGTCATCAAATGTGGTATATCTTCAGGCTGCTCTAAGTATTGATATCAGAATCCCAAAATTATCATCAAGGATCTACAAGTATCTATATAATTACTGTTGGCTAAGTGTGTTGATGAGTCAAACAATAAGAGGAGCAGGAATAAAACAAGGTTCATTTGGTAAGCTAGTCCAAATCAAACTAAACATATTTTTGTCAAGACAAGTATAGCAAAGGATGAAGGCCAGTCCTAGGGAAGAGAGATTTTTTTCCCTTGGAAAGTGTAACATCAGGAAAAAAAAAAATCTAGAGTGCACATTAGATTCAACAAGCCATCATTAAATGACATCAGCCTGGAGAAAGGAGGAGTCAGAGATTCTAACCTTGCATGTAAATACAAGCATGGAAACTATTTTATTGCCATTCTAATAAATTAAATACGTGAATGTATCCCATTCTGATGTCCATGATTTAAGAAAATATAATAAAGAGTTAGAGGCTGCAGAAAGAGCCTCAAAAAGTATTCAGATGTTTAAGAGAAATACATGCTAGCAAGAGACTTAGAAGAACTTGGTCTGCTTACTTTACCAGAAGAGAAGAATGGGGAGGGTGTGATGATTCCAGTAAATAAAATATCTTTCCAAAGAGGAAAATGTGGGTGTGGAATGGAGAAGGAAAAATAAGAAGCAAGAGCTGAAAACTGAAGCCAGGCAAATTCAATCAGGAAACAAGTTTGATTTAAAACAAAATACAGAGACAGTGTTTGACCAGTGAGAAAAAATACCAGTGGCTGTGGCAAAGCTTTTATTTCTGGCAGTCTCAAAAGTCCAGGTTGAATGCTCTTCCAAAGACATGCTTTTGTCAAACATGAGTTTCTGGGCTCAGTGCCAGGGAGAAAGTACAAACGCTTAGTGCCTGTAATGGATAGGTGAGCAGGCTAAATTATTTCATTGTCTAATCTGGCCTCAGACTCTGGGAACTGGTGAGTTGGAGCAGTGCAAGACTATATGATGTGCATGGCCTCATGCTGCCCTAAGCCTCCCCACTCCTTGCCTAATTATGTCGCAGCACCAGCTGCTTCTTCTCAAATTGCCAACTGGGGAATTGGCATGAGCAGAAACACTTGGACTAATGTGACTACTAGAGAGATTGGTCTTGCCCTGCATGAAGTGGGTAGGAAACATGAAAGAAATCCAGCACTTTTAAATTACATTCTCCATTTTTTTAATTCTATGCACTATGGGAACCATCAGAACCAAACACAAGAGTCAACAACACAGGCATGGAGGGCCTGTAGAGGCAGCTCTTAGTCTTCTCCTCCAGCCACCAGCTGAACTGAAATAGCAGCAAAAAGCAATGGCGTCTGTCCAGATGTGCTTCATAGCTCAGGAACAAAGTGAGACTGAGTCTTGGGCTGCCCCTACACTCTTCCAGCAAGGCAATGCAGCACTGCTGAGCTGAGAAGGATTTATTCTGCCAGCCTAAATACATTAAGAACATCCACAACAACAACAAGCAGAAGAAAAATCGCGTACCTAAGAACCTGTCAGCAAGGCTGTTGGACTGCAGAGCCAGGGCTGTTCGGAAACCCTTGCTGTCCGATGGGATGATGGTGGACTGACAGACAAAAGCTCCCACAAAATTGGAAAAATCTTGTGATTCTGCAACCATGTCCTTCAGAGTGACATCCGTGATATTGTCAGTGCAAATAGCCATCTTCCTCCCCTGTGGGCAATCAACAATAAAAAGGGGAAGCTGTTGATAGTTGATAAGACATTAAAAATTTGGGAGAAATTGCAAATTTCCTGATTGCAAACTGCATTCATTACCCCACCTTAGAAACAACTTGATGTTGCTGTCATGAGCGGGACAAATTGCAACAACAAAATGCATGATTGTGAAAGCTCTGATTAAAGTCTTGTACAGACTCCAGAACATGGTGTCATGTCTGGTGTGTCTTATAAGAAACCTCTGCTACAAAGCACTCTTCTTTGTTTACCTTGACAGCACAGTGTTTACTTGCAAAGTACAATACAGTGGCTTGCAAAATAAAACCATATTTCCCTTACCTTTAAATAATAATCTGTAGAATACTTATTTGGGATTTATTCCAGATAAAGTATTTTCAGAACACAAATACACGAAATCCATAAACAGATACATAGCCCTCAAGACTGCATTAATGCCATATGTCACAACCAGTGTTAAAACCTCTGAGCAAAAGCAATGAATGACAAATCACCAGACTCAGTTGTCCTGATGAAATGCCAAGCATTCATGACCTATTATACGGTTGGCAGTACTGTAGTACCACCATAGCAGTTTGGAGAAGTGACAACCACATCCACAGGGGAGTGAGCTATCTGTGCCTTTGTGGATTTAGTTGTCAGCAGCTCTAATCCAGATGGTATTTCAACAGACTTTTAAAAGTATGGAAAACAGATTCACAGGTTGACAGATTACATTGGGTTGGAAGGAACCCTCAGAGATTATCTTGTCCAACAGACTTGCAGAGAGCAGGGACACCTCCAACTAGATCAGGCTGCCCAGGGCTCTATGAAGTCTGATCTTGAATGTCTCCAGGGTCAGGGCCTCAACCACATCCCTGGGCAGCATGCTCCAGTATGTCACCATTCTCACTGAAAAGAACTTCTTCCTTATGTCCAACCTAAACCTATCCTGCTCCAGTTTCAAACGATTACCATTCATCCTAATACTACAAGCCCTTCTAAACAGTCCTTCCTCAGTCATCCCATAGGTCTTCTTCAGATATTGAAATGTAGCTATAAGGTCTCCCCACAGCCTTCTCTTCACCAGGCTGGACAGCCCCAGTTCTTTCAGCCTGTCTTCAAAGGAGAGATGCTCCAGCCCTCTGATCATTTTTGTGTAAAGAAATGTGAGTACTCACTTGCCTCATTGGTACACAGGAATTGGTACACGCTCAATTCTTTGGTACACAGGAAAGAAAGTTCAGAACTTTACAGGGATAAACATTAATGCAAACTATACTCATTGGCTTTCATAGGACAACTCACATCACTGGTACTGCTCTGAAACTTGTGTGACAATGTGCTCTGGCACAGTCCAAACCAAGACAGGAAAATCTTGACTCGGGCAGAGAGTGTTTGCACTCACGGACAAAACCACGTTTTCCCACCATTTCAGAAGGCTGTAGTTGAAGTCATAAACTGGCACTTTGGCCACTGGCGTAAAGCAGGGTGCCCTGGGACTCTGCTGACAGCCAAGTCACAAGGGAAACACATGGAAAGAAGCTGCAACTGAAAGACTCAGACTCTTCACTTGAGTTCCTTGGTGGCAGCACAGAAGTTTAGGGTTGTGACCCAAGTGACTTGAAGGCACAAGAACTAAGAAAAGGTAGGGATATGACAGGGCTTTTCTTCTGAATGTTATTGATGCCTAAAACATAGTAATCTCTCCTCTGAAAAATCACTTGGCTGCTCAAAAGTCCTCTTGCACTGCCAAGCAAGAGGCAGAGGGAAATATTTGCATGGTGTCAATGACACCGCAGCTGCAGGGGGGTCCTCATCCTGTCTCAGCGTGATCCCACAGAGCAGTAGATTGGTTAATCCTCCTAACCCTCAACACCAGCTGAGCTCACCTCATTCCCACACAGGCTGATGTTAAAGAAGTGGAAAAACTTGGTTCCGCGGGAGGTGAAGCTGGGTCCACTCATCAATGAGCCCACCTGGCTGAGGTTGCTAAAATCATAATTCAGGCTCTGGTTATCCTTGATGTATGACAGCAGGCAGTCACTGAAGCAGGCAGAGTGGTCCTTTAGAGAAAGAGAGACAACCATTAGGGAGCAGTTACAGATCAGCAGCAAACCATTCACCTGGGAGTTAAAGAAGCAAACAAGTGAAGACAGGACTGCTTTCTTTTACAAGGATGGAAGGGAGGGAACTTTGTCCTTTTCCTGTAATTCACCTTTCCCTCAGGAGAATTTCCATTACTGTTTCAGTCCCTTGCAATCACATATCAGGACTTTAATGTTACCTGTGCCTATCCCTTCTACTGTCTGCTGCATTATCCAAGAAAATGCAGTTTCTTGCTTTGTTTTGTTTTGGGTTCCTTTAGGATCCCAATGTCCCAGCTTAAAGCCCTGTAGATAGACCAGAACATGGCCTCAGTTACACTTACATCTTGCAAAGGAAACACAAGAAACAGCTTAATAAACAGGGGCAGGACATGAACGCAGCCAAAGACAGAAGATGATCAAATTGGAGCAGTTCTTCAAGTCCCTTTGCAGCAACTTGCCAAAGGATGCTGCACATGATAAAAGTTTATCTAGGTTTAAAGGCAATTCTGTATCAGAGGAAGTTGTTACAGTTTTCAATAGGTACAGAAACACCATCCAGCTGAGGAAGTTCCTGAGTTTAAAACAAGAAGAGTCTGAGACAGTTTTAGGTGGAAGTAGTGTCTATACTTGCCCTGATCATACACTGTCCCAGTATAGCTTATTGAAATGAACTTTTGTAAGCCAGTGTGGTCAATTTTACCTTCTTGTTGCACACTTGCAAACAGAAATTAGACTTGGGATGTATTTGGAAGAGTGTGATCACTGGTTATAATTATACTTAAATCTCACAAGGCATATACCTGCACTAAAACTGGCCCTTTGATAGCTTGCATCCCAATAAACCCTGTCTGCCCATCACTCAGAGACACTCAGTTTCTGTACCTCAGTGCTCCTGCTGCCAGGCCCACATGGGATGCAGGCCTCCCTGCCGTAGACCTGGTGGATGGAGAGGAAGGTGTTGGCTGGACACTCCTTGCACTGGCTGCTCTCCTTCTCGATGTAGTGTCCTGCTGGGCAGGGCACACAGGATGAGCCAGACTGCTCAGAGCCCAGAGCACAGGCCCGACAAAAAGAAGCAACTCCATCCACTGCATTGGTCACCGTGATGGAGTAGATCTTTGCCATGTCATTGATGAACTGTCTGCTCTGGAGCAAGAGACAAGGAAACCAATAAGATGTCATCACATCATTGCACTTGGACACTAACCACAGCTGTATGCACCACTGCACCAATTCAGGGATTGACTTATACATGTGTCTGCCTTTCCACAGACCCATGGATCCACAGCTGCCTCCCAAGAACTGCTACATGGTGACAGCTACTCACCCCGTCTGCAAGCTTCAACAGAAGGCAAGAGCACTGGTAGTGGGTGTCCAAGGAAAGCTGTGCTATGAAGCTCTGTGCATAAAGAAGTACTTACATCTTGGCCCTCACTTATTCTCTGAAAGGCCCAGGTGAATGTGAAGGAAGCATTTTTGGAAATGATGTGAGTGTAGGATTGTTTCTCTTTACTTCTTTCCCAGGATTCCACCACATTGGTATTTTTTCGATTAACATCCTATAAAATTGACATAAATTAAAAACAAAATATTTAAAATGTGGTCATACTACACTAAACACCAGTGTTCTATAATATAAAGATTACATATAAAGGACTTTACAATCACATTCAACATTTAATAAGGGAGAGCAAACAGAACAGAAATTTAATTGTGAATGGGTGTCCCAGGCACAAATACAGGCTGGATGCAGAGTGGATTGAAAGTGGCTCTGAAGAAAGAGAGTTGTGTGTAATGATTGATGAGAAGCTCAGCATGAGCCTGCGGTACACTCATGCAGACCGGAAGGCAAATCATATCCTAGGCTGCATCAAGAGGACTGTGGCTGGAAGGGTAAGAAAGGTGGTTCTACCGTTTTCTCTGCTCTTGTGAGAACCCTCCTTGAATACTGTATTCACTTCTGGTGTCCCCATCATAAGAAGGACTCAGGAATGAGTCCAGAGGAGGGCCACAAAGATGATGCAAGGGCTAGAACACTTCTGTTATTAGGATAAGCTGTGGGAGCTGGGGTTGTTCAGCCTAGAGAAGACTCAGGGGTGACCTTTCAATACCTGAAGGGAACCTACAGGAAGGCTGGAGAGGGACTTTTCCATAAGGGTGTCTAGCAAGAGGACAAAGAGGAATGGTTTGAAGTTGAGGGAGAGCAAGTTCAGACTGGGTCCTAGGAAGAAGTTTTTCATTACAAGGGTAGTGGGACTCTGGAATAGGCTGCCTGGGGAGGCTCTGGGGTTGTTCAAGGCCAGGCTGGCTGAGGCCTTGAGCAGCTGAGTCAAGTTGAAAGGTATCCATGCCCATGGCAGGGAGGTTGGAGTAGAAAATCTCTAAGGTCTCTTCCAACCTAGACCATTCTGTGATTCTACGATTCTGTTCCAAAAGATGCTCTAGTTCACAGAACAGTTAAGTTGAAAGGACTTTATAACTGTAATAAGGACAGATTCAGCACAGTTATTCTTTTAGACTTGAAATTCTGTTTGTGTATAAAACATGCAGGTATCAGAGCACAGAAAGGGGAAAGCCAAAATTCAAAGAAAAAAATTGTAGTTTCCACCATCTTTGGATGCCTGCTTTGTTGGTGTCTCTAGTGAAACAGAACTGAGGCCAGTAAAACAGCATCAAAGATTACACAAGGAAAAACTGTTCAACCTAACCAAAATTCTTGTTTCTTATTCTCTATTAGCTGTAAACTTTCCGGTGAAAAATGCTTTACCTTTAAAACAGATTCTTTTCAATAACCACTAAAGGCAGATTTCTTTAAAATTGCCATCCAATTTCTAATTCATTATCTTTAAATTAGGATCAGATTCCTCTGAAGTACCACCAAATACAGAATAGGATCAGTTTCCCTTTGCAGACAGAGAAAGGGTCAGGGAGCTATCACAGATCCAGTTACCTTCCTCGGCTGATGGGCTTTCAATAAGCAGAGAAGGAAAGTAAAACACAGGGCACTTTACTTTCACAAATAAATATGTGTCTGCTGCCCTACTGATCCTTCAGTAGGCAGTATCAAGACTAAATTTCTAAATTTCCCCATTTCCCATCCCTCCATCTCACATCTTCACTTGTGACTAAAACTTCTGGAGGTTAACTTGACTGCACAAGAGACTCTGAGAATGTTATCAGTTGGATTAAGAAGGGAAAATTTGGCACTTTGGTGTCCAGTGATTTCTTCTAAAATAAAGAGATACCCAGGAATGGTTCACAACTCATGTGGTGGAGGAATTTTGCTGTATCATTCATTAAATCCTTCCTGCAAGGGCACTGTGTATATTAAACTAATATCATACTTAATCTTGATCATCATAAACCAATTGCTACTAATCACATCTATGTAGAGATATTAGAGCGACATGTGGAATCCCAGGCACAGTCCTCAGTCACAGAGAGAGAGGTCTCACTTACTGCCATAAAGTACAGCACGCAATCTGCTGAACAGATGGTCTCAAAAATAAAAGTAATCCGTCCTAGTTCTGACCCAGTTGCTCCTGTCACCGATGTTGGAGGTCTGTTTAACAGAGAAGGAACAAAACATTTACAAAGTTCTCTCCAGACAGGCAGCAGTCAATCATTTAAATCGTTTTTTGTACAGTGAAGAAACTATCAAAGTCCTGTCACATAAAACCTACCCTTCCAGAAGAGTTTGCACAGGGCCTCTGCACCGGGTATCAGGTGCAGCAGGGTTGGTTTTTTTTTTTTTGTTATTCTTTATGGTAAAGTTCCCTCCTTATAATCAACACTCACATTTGACCATATTAGTAGGGAATATTATGGATTAACTGCATTACATGCTTTAAGAGATTTACACCAATTTAATTGCTTTCATTCCCCCCTGGTGAGAGATGTTTTCAGGAGTTTCATGCAAACCAGAAGTACTAAACAGTACAAGCTTTTCCATGGATACGTTTCTTGCTTCTCTTTAATTTTCTTACTGTTGCCCATACTGTCTGATGAAACACAAGGCAAAAAGTTTTCACAATGAGAACAATCAGCCACTGGAACAATCTTGCTCAGGAAGCAGTGATGTCCTCAACACTAAACATTTTTGATACTCAGCTGGACAGGGTGCTGGGCCATCTTATCCAGACCATGTTTTTCCCAAGAAAGTTTGGGTGATCCTTGAGGTTCCTTCCAACCTGGTATTCTACAATTGACTCCATGACTGATTGATTAATTGAAAAATTAGGGTTTGCACATTGGTTGTAAGAAGCCACAACCCTCTCAGTTCAGATACAGCAAAGGGAGGGTGAGGTTCATTTTTCCTGTCACAATATTCAGTACCTGGTCTGAGTTAAAAATCTAAGCTCACTTTTTTTGACACAGACTCAAGCAGCTATTTCATCCTGTCGGAGGGTCCAGGAGAGGTGGGATGTCCTGTTCTCCTGCAGTGCCTGCATCTCTACACTGTCTCAAGATGAAGCACAGACTGTGCAGGCTGCCCAGACTCACAGCACAAAGGAAGCTGGGTTTCTGCAAAATACTTTCAGGGCAGGCAGGAGTATCCACTCCACAGCAGGTATAGATGGTTACATTGGGATAATTCAGAAACAGAGAGATAGAAATATTTTTTGTCCTCAGTTTCCACACATCTAACCAGCTGGCATCTCAGGCTGAAGCAAAAACTGCTAAAAACCAAGGTCTTACAGAACTGTCTGCTGCAATGGGCTGATTGGGACATAAGAATAAAATCATAATTTCCTTCTGTCTCTCATTCATGACATCATTGCATTTCTGAAGGGAAAACTCATACCATAGAAAGGGTAGCATGAAATAGGTGTAAGGCACCGAGATAAATGAGAAATAGATGAAAAAAAAAAAAACCAAACCAAAACAAAAAAATCCTGTTCCTTACTTAAATCCTGGGATGTGCAGGTTCAAGATAAGATAGTCATTGTCAGAGCCTCCTGCCCCACTCTGGATGTGATCACCAGCTACCTCCCAGCCTTCACATGACAAAAAAGAAAAGAAAAACAAAACATCAATAAATGGATGGTATGGCAAAAAATTATTCTACATTACCATACTTTTTTAAGTAATTCAGTACTTAAGCACATTTCAGAGATGTCTGGTATTAACTATAGAGCAGTATAATAATGCTTTTGAATGAATAATTCTAGTAATTGTATGAACTGCAGATTTTATAGGCAAATGTCACCTTGAAATCAAGCAACGCAATTGAAATTCCCTGACCTGTGCTATGCTGCTCAAGGGGGACGATCCATCTCATCCCTTCTAACCTTAAAACAGATGAATCAAATGAATCTGTGTGTTAAGTGTTATTCATATACCTCAGTGTCCCTCTGCTCAACATGCGTAATTCAAAGCTTGAGTTACATCAGCTCAGCAGGGTGGATCAGACTGAGGAAAACCATTCAGAGAAGGCTGGAGACGGGAGAAGTCCTGAACAATATCATTTTCACCAGTGAGCTGTGACTGCTCTCTACTGCAGTCTCAGCACACATGCAGAGAGAAAGCTCTGAGTGCTAAATGGATGAAATCGCAGACTTTAATTAAGTTTTCCAGAAGAGTTATGTGTGACTTCAAGGACCACAGTCATTACAAAACATGAAAGCAGATAAACTAGAGAGAAGTCACTTAATTGTGTTGTGCTTTTTTTCTTTTTCCAATAGGAATATTCAGATGCCACAAAGTCTATGGTGAGGTCCTTAACTGAGGGAACTTCACCTGGGCTGTAGCTTGTGCTCTTCTAGTACACAAGACATTTTCTGTTTCTTTTTTGTGATATCACAACACTGCATCTTACAGTGAATCCCAAGCCTGATGCAATTAATAAAAGGGGAAGAAACTATATTGTGACTCACACAACCAAGCATGTACTCATTTTGGTGGGCACTCCACTACAGCTGTGATCAGCACCAGAGAAAGACAGGCACATAACAACACTGGGAGTTTGGCTCACCATTCATCCCATCGCACTTGGAGTTGCCAACATTAAAGCAAGATGTCTTCATGTTGGCTGGCAGGATGTTCCACCACTTGTACTCAAACCCAAGAGCTGGTTCAGTCCCAGCAGGACAGGCTTTGCATTCTACAAGGCAAGAGGGAAGGAAATGAAAATCACACAGCCAAAGAACATCTCAAACACTGTTTTAAAGAACAGAAGTATTATGTTTTACACCTTGAGGCAAGTAACGAGCAAAGAAAATAATTTATTTCTTTATAATTAAACTGTCAAGGAGTTATCAAGACCAGCAGAGTGCAGCCAAGACCAGCATTTTACAAATTGCAGATTGTAACTTCATGGTAAATAATAGGCAACTGATCCCCCAAGCCACACTTCCTTTTAATGGCTTCCAATGAAGGTTTGATCACACTGTTAAACATGAGTTCCCACAAAATGTTGTAAGGCGGTCACTAGGTCAATACATCTCAGAATCAACAAGCCAGAGATTAGCCTATCAGAGCTGAATGAATACTTATCTTACAATGCTTCACGTTATACTTTTATGAAGAAGAAATTGGTATGGACAGGAGAAAGCGTGAGGAGGAATTACTGACTGTGAAAGTTCTTTTTCCCTTCTCAGAATCTCTCAAAATAACCCTTAGGTTGTTTATATCAACAAACAAATCCATCTGGAACACAGGAGGTCAACTTAGAGCAGAAATCCCTGGTGAGAAAGGACTTCAGAGAGAAAACAGATATCTAGCTCCATTTCTCCAATGTTATTTAATAAGTATTTTATGAAAAATGAATTCTGGCTTATGATGATGAGTTATCAAACTAAATCACATACAAGTAGACAACTGCTTCTGGGGACACAAGCAGGGGTTTTTTTGTAGACACCTACCCTGAGTCCCATCAGAAAATGTGCCTGGAGGGCAAGGAGTGCAGGAAGATGAGGCATTGTTGTAAAAGCCAGGATTGCAGGGTGGACAATCCTTCCTTTCTCCAGAAGGAGGTAGGGTCAATGCACCAGGGAGATCCTCTCTGCAGATCTTGGGTTCAATCCATTTGTACATGATCTGTGTCTGGAAGGAGAAAACAATGATCAATGAACAATGTTGTTACAAAGCTTTAGGACTAGATGCACCAATCAAGGTCTCCTTTGTGGATGAAATTAGGGTATTATGTCAGGCCAAAACCAGGCCTCACACATTGAGGACAGTATGTGAAGGGTGGAGAAGGGAAACAGAAGTGATTGGGTTCACAGGTTATTCCAAGATACCAGACCTTAAGAACAAAGCAAAAGTGTGAGGCTGAAAGAAATTACTACTGTTCATTCCAATTTATCTAGTGAATTTTCCCATGAAACTGCATGAGCAATATCTGCATTGTAACCACAGAAACCCAAAATATAACTTCTGCATTATAAGATCCCATTGTTGGGAAGGCATCTGCTATCAAGGATCACCACAAGTTTTGCTTTTTTCTCCATACTTGCCTGTTCTTTGAAAAGTCTTCAACTTCTCTCCAGCCTTTTTCATCTACTGAGTAAATGCCAAAGACACACAGGAGCTCTCCCAGTCACCCTCCAGTCCCTCCACATCATATAAGGAGCGTTTTATGAACACTAACATGAATTTCTGTGCTCAGAAACAGGCTTAGGTGAGATGCATTACCCATGAAGCTGAGAAACTCAGCTGGTAAGACTTTAACCTGGCCATAGCTGCCCCTCTGGGTACTTCCACCTTATGGTCTCAGCAGTGTCATCAGGGATCCTTCAGGCCAGAGGCACAGACATTGAGCTCAGCAGCAAAGATTTCACCTTCTGAATCTGATCCAGGACTCTGAGTACATGCACTTGTTCTCTTGGGTGTTGCACTTCTTGCACTCAAGGTTAGCTCTCTGATATCACAGAGCAAGAAGTATTGATTATCTTTGAAAGTGTTTTTTAAAAAAGCTGGAAAAATCCTCACTGTAGGCTCCGGCTCCTGGAGGCTGCAATTAAGCGGAGGATCTCACCCTTTGTCCCTGCCTGCACTGTCTTATAGCCATGCTTGTGCCAGGTTCTGTACCCTAGTTGACCCACATCCCGACTGATTCATGGGCCTGATGTCCCAGCTTGACATTGGTTGTGCTTCATCATTATGGACTTGTCTGGCAACCTCAGCTGAATCTGGCCAGTGATGCTGGGTCTGTTTTGTTTGCTTTGCTCAGGTACCACAGGACTGTTCCCACTGTCCTTGTGGCATCTGTTCCTTATGGATCAGTCTACCCTTGTTTTTCCTCAACACTTAGACCTGTATTGTGTCTGTATTACTCCAGAAACACTTCAGCAGCATCAGGGTACGCAGCATTTAAAATAAAAGGGGTCAGGAGGTGCCAAAGTGCTTGTGTGGTTGCCTGGATCTTCAGACACAGTGTACGTGCTAACCTGGCTGTGTCTGAGCAGAGGGAGAAGGATCAGAGTGCCTGCAGTCACCCAGGTGAGGGGTTTTAAGACTGAGGCTGAAATAATCTGGGATTTTTACAGCAGTAGGAAA
This sequence comes from Indicator indicator, assembly GCF_027791375.1. Taxonomy (NCBI): domain Eukaryota; kingdom Metazoa; phylum Chordata; class Aves; order Piciformes; family Indicatoridae; genus Indicator; species Indicator indicator. The sequence goes on along the minus strand of NC_072012.1, from coordinate 18,229,901 downwards.
GTGGAAACTCAATAGGAGTCAAGTGCCTAAATATCCTGAAGTCCCTTCTACACAAGGAGTGGGGACAGCAGGAGGGAGACATGGATCAATATGGATCAATAGACCTTTGGGCTAGTGCTTTACAGCCACTGTTCACCTGAAGATGGACTGGAAAGTCAGGTCCCTTCCTTGACATGAATCACATGGAGACACAGCTGGGGAGTACAGCAAACCTGGGCAAATTTCCAGAGATGCAGAGCACTAAATGGTCAAAGCAGTCAGAATCTGTGTGTCTACGACATATGTTGATGTAACTGGAAGATAAAGGGTGTCTGCAGGAAGACCCACTTTGATTTCTGATGGTGTCCATTAATGAAGGTAAAGGCCACAGAGGAGGCAGGAAGAAGGACAACAGTGAGAGCCTGTTCAATGCCAGGGAGCCTTGACTTGCACAGAGCGGTGACAAGGTAATCAGCAGGAGGTTGCAATTAAAGCAGTACCAGGGGTGTGGCAGTGAACAGTGCTGCTAATTCCTTAAGTCATAACAGGCAGTTAACAGAGCAAGAATCAGTGAGTCAAGACCAGGTTGCAAAGCCTGCCATGTCTGGAGCTAAATTCACTGATGTTTCCTTATTAAAGCAAACAAAACTCTCAGGTTCATTTTACAACTGGCTGACAAGGAGACTCTAAAATACTCCATCCTGTCAGCAAATATTAGGCCAGCAACCTACAGGTGCTATGGATTTTGACTACTTGCCATCCTATTCAGATCTAAGAGAGATGGAAAAGGGAAGAAAGTAGAAAAAAACCAGACCTGAACACACATCCACTTCTCTATGGACTCTGTGGACTCCATATTCAAGTAAATAGGAGTTTCTTCTCCAAATCCCAACAAAATCCCCACTTGACTGCTGGGACAAAGGGCAGGAGAGCTCCAAAGCCAGGCAGCTCCACCAGCAGGTACCTCTATGAGAGATCCATTGGATCTAAATTCTCTGGGTGAAATAATCTTCTGAGAGTCCAGGTGTTTTGAGGCATCCCATTGAGGCAAGCACATTATTAGCAGCTACTCTGCTTAGCTATGTGTATGCCGTTGTTTCAAGAGATTGCAGGCTCTTGTTTGATGTTAAAACTGAGGGACATGATACACATCAACCTATTCAGCCCAATATTCCTCCCTGAAATAGGTACAGTCATCTCCAATGCTCCTGTGCCATGGTAGCACCTGAATTACGCCTGGGCACTGCTGGGACAGAGCAAGTTGTCGCAAGCCAAAAGTATACCAGCAAAGATTGCTAACTAAAATCAACAGGGGACATTACTTCATTCTGTGCTCCAGCCCTATCTTTTTATGAGCATGAAGGTAGGACCAGTGGCCCAGTCACACTAAGCACGAGTGCAAGGCGCTTAGTATTTCACAATGACATATTCCTTAAGCAGACCTATGACAGATTTTTACAGACAGGTAAATGCTGGAGAGAAGGCAGCTATAGGACAAGCACAAAGCCTCAGAGAGATTCAATGTTTGATGCAAAATTGGGGAAGCAATTTTGAAAGACATTCCTAGAAACCCTGCCTTGCTGACAAAACAGTAAGCTCAATGAGCTTAAAAATAGTGTTATGCCTTCTACTTACTTTTCCTTCCTTATCACACGGGGTATGGATCTGGAAAAAGTCTCTGTTTGTGCATGGAGGACGGTCTATACATGCACTGGATCCCTCATCTAAAAAGAAAGGGTGAAGAACAAGACAGTAAAGTAGCAAAATGGTCCCTGGAAACAATCTTAACAAGATGAAAATCTGGAGATTAAAGTCAGCAGAAAAATGCAAAACAAAAATGAAAAATCAAACATTTAATGGAGTGTAAATGAGCCTTTCCCTGAACTGAAGTATGGGAACAGGGAAAATACCAGCTATGCTTGTACTGCTACACTGAAATTTATTGACTCAGTACAATCAGGGAGTCACCCAAACCCTTACCCCACCCCTTCACCTTCACCTTGGGTAGTTTGCCAAGCATAGGAATCTGTTCTCACTTGATAAGGAACAAAAATAATCTAATCCATTAGAAACTTCGTTACAAACACTGGCCCCGTTTTTCCTCTACCCAGATATTTTTGTGAAATTTCCATTCAGTGAACACAGGCACAAGTCTCCAGGCATTTGCAGTAATCAGTGATAGCAGGTGCTGTGTTTGGTGATTAATTCTTCAAAAGTTTTCTTATCAAATGACTACAAGGAAGAACACTGAAGTTTTGACTATGAAGAATGGATTGTGCCAATTATTTGATGATCACAGCTAATGACAGATAGGAATGCAGGCTTTGGGGACTAGAGTTTGCAACTCTATCATCACATTTTCCAATGACACAGGAGGCAGGGACAGCTCAGGTGAGGATTTGGAAAAGAAATCCCTCCAAACACGATAAATCTGAAGGCAGTGATGAAGCCAATTCATTGCCAGCCGATAACACAAATTACCACGAGAGGGCACAGCACGACTGTTATTATCCTTCAGAAGAACTGTTCCCTTCAAGGTCATAACCATCTCCATCCCTTCATGTTAGCACAGATGACTGTGCCCAAGATCAGCTGTGGCCCATTATGTATACATGTACCCTCTGCAGCTATTGATAAATCCTGCATTTATTTCTCTTTTTGATATCAACCAAAGGCTAAACCTCCTTGTTGGATAAAACCATTCTCACATCTGCCCACAGAAATATCTTATGACCTTACACAGTCAGACCCTCCTAGTTTTTCTTAAACCATTTTATTTCAGTACCTGCATAATACATTTCTTCTTTACACTTGGTGCACTCCTTTGCTCCTTTCTCAGAATAAGTATTTCTGGGACACACCTGGCAGCCAGATGAACCTGGTTTGTCACTGAAGGTACCAGGCTTACATGCGAAGCATTCAGATGTATATGCAACTCCTGTAAGGTAAATTGCAGGTAAAGTACTGGAATACAGGGAGTTATGCTCTATAACTACTGACTACCTGCTTCTGGGGGAAAGCAAGCCAGGTGCATAACTCTACTTAAAATTCACAAACTCTCACCACTCACTTCAGACACTTTTGGCTGTGCTGACTTATAATTTAGGTCACAGAATCACAGAATTATCAGGGTTGGAAGGGACCTCCAGGATCATCTAGTTCCAACCCCCCTGCCATGGGCAGGGACACCTCACTCTAGATCAGGTTGCCCAGAGATACATCCAGCCTGGCCTTAAACACCTCCAGGGATGGGGCTTCCACCACCTCTTTGTCTCACCACCCTCATGCTGAAGAACTTCCTAACATCCAACCTGAATCTACCCATTTCTAGTTTTGCTCCATTCCCCCCAGTCCTGTCACTCCCTGGCACCCTAAAAAGTCCCTCCCCAGCTTTCTTGTAGTGCCCTTCAGATACTGCAAGGCCACAAGAAGGTCTCCTTGGAGCCTTCTCTTCTCCAGACTGAACAACCCCAACTCTCTCATCCTGTCCTTATGGGAGAGGTGCTCCAGCCCTCTGATCATCCTCATGGCCCTTCTCTGGACACATTCCAGCACATCCATATCCTTCTTGTAATAGGGGCTCCAGAATTAGACGCAGTACTCCAGGTGGGGTCTCACAAGGGTGGTGCTGAGTGGGAGAATCACCTCCCTTGACCTGCTGGCCACAATTCTCTTGATGCAACCCAGGACATGGTTGGCTTTCTGGGCTTCAAGTGAACACTGGTGGCTCATGTTGAGCTTCTTATCCACCAGAACCCCCAAGCCATTTTCTTCAGGGCTTCTCTGAAGCCAGTCACTGCCCAGCCTATATCGGTACCCCTGCACTTGGTCTTGTTGAACCTCATGAGGTTGCCTTGGGCCCAGCTCTGCAGCCTGTCCAGGTCCCTCTGGATGGCATCCCTTCCCTCTAGCAAGTTTGCTGCACCACACAGATTGGTGTTGAAAGCAAACTTGCTGAGGATGCACTCAATGCCACTGTCCATGTTGCTGACAAAGATGTTAAACAATACTGGTCCCAAGACTGATCCCTGAAGGACTCCACTTGTCACTGACCTCCACTTGGAAATGGGCGCCTTGACAGCTACTCTTTGGGTGCAGCCATCAAGCCAGTTCTTTACCCACTGAGTGGTCCATCCATCAAACCCAGACTTTACTAGCTTGGAGACCAGGATGTGGTGCGGGACAGTGTCAAAGGCTTTGCTCAGGTCCAGGTAAATGATATCAGTTGCTAGGCCTTCATCTATTGATGTTGTGACCTTGTCATAGAAGGCCACCAGGGTTGCCAGGCAAGATTTGCCCTTAGTGAAGCTTCATGACTCCAGGAGAATCTGCTCCATGATCTTACCGGGTACAGAGGTGAGACTGACTGGTCTATAGTTCCCTGGGTTATTCATCTTTCCTTTTTTGAAAATGGGATTATATTTCCCCTTTTCCAGTCAGTGAGGACTTCCCCAGACTGCCGTGACTTTTGGAATATAATAGAGAGTGGTTTAGTGACCTCGTCTGCCAATTCCCTCAGCACCCATGGGTGTATCCCATGGGGTCCAACGGACTTGAACACTCTCAAATTCTTCAGATGGTCATGAACCTGATCTTCACTCACAATGGGCAGTTCCTTCTTCCAGCCAGTGCCATTATCTTCTGTGATTTCAGGATTGTGGTTGGAGCCCTTGCCAGTGAAGACTGAGGTAAAGAAGTTGTTGAGAACCTCAGCCTTCTCCATATCACTTGTCACCAGTTCTCTGATTTCCTATCTGAGGAGGCTTACACCTTCCTTAGTCTTCCTTTTGCCATTAATGTACCTGTAGAAATTTTAGCTATTCCCCTTGATCTTGCTGGCTGGATTTAATTCTAACTAAGCTTTAGCTTTTCTAACCAGGTCTCTTGCTGCTTGGAGAGCTTTCTTGTATGCTCCCCATTCTAGCTGTCCTTTAAACTTTGCTCCTCAGTGCAAGTCTGACCCATGTAAGGAACTTATATGTAACTCCAAGTTTGATTATACTTAGAACAGGACCAAAAGAGCAATCCCAGATTAATTAAATTATTTAAATAGTCATGTATCTGTCACTGTTATGATTCATAGAATACCAGGTTGGAAGGGACCTCAAAAGTCCAACCTTTCAGGGTAAGAATATAATTTAAATGAGATGGCTTAGCAATCTGTCAAGCTGGGCCTTGGAACTGTCTAATGTAGGCAAATGATGTATATACCCATTTATCACTGTTGAATGGCTTACCCATAAGTATGGTCTCTCTACTCTACATAAAAGAAAATCTGTTTATTCCTTTTAGTCTCTATTTGCTAAGCCAGTCTTCTCCAGTAGATGGCATCATTTACCAGCTACATTAATTTTTCAGCCTTTTTCTGAACAGTGTGAAGTTTTGCTGTCTGTTTGTGCACTTCAGAGAAGGAAACAGTGAACAAGAGGGCTAAAAAATGCCACTTCAGTACTGTAGGAACACCAATAGAAATGGCACTTGCCAAACACTGAGATGAAAAAGTGAGATAAGACCTAAAAAGCAAATATCACTTACCCTCAATAGTGATGTTTTTCACCAGAACTGGTTTTACTGCTTTGGACCCCATGAGAATCCCTGTTGTTCTCCAGTATAATATATTGCTGCCTGATTTCAGAGTTACCTGCAACAACACACATATGTCAGCTAGCAGACAGCCCCTCACTATGAAATTGTTTTCTTTCTTATTTCTATTACTCTCTTTTCTTACATCCTAGCATCAATCCTGCTTTTTCCCAAGCTACTTAATGAGTCAAGAAGTAATGGGGAGACAGCTAGGTAGATGCTGTAGAGACATCTCTGAGAAGTGCCAAAGCATGCTTCATAAAAAGGCTTCTCAACATCCTAGTTTTATAGAAAAACACCAAGAGCTCTTTCTGACCTTGTTGTAGGCAGAACTGGAAAAAACTGTTCCTGCCTTTATCCATCTACCCATGGCACTCAGGAGCTTCTATCTCTAGATCTGTGTTCAGATATAGTCAAGCAGCTTATTTTTTAAAGCCTTGCAATACACTTCTAGAAAGAAACCCAGCATGACCAACAGTTTAAAAAAACAGGCTCATAAGTCAATTCTGTTTAGAGGCTTTAAAAAAATCAGACTCTGCCTGCTTCTAACACTACAGACAGATGATCAGTGAGCCAGGCACAAACATGAATGACCCCAGCAGCAGCATCATCCCTCCTGCTCATTTCTGACCTTGAACAGGAGATGAGATGCACAAAACAACCCAGTTTCCAATTTCTTGACCTACTTGTCTTCATGGTATGGTTCAGCAAGTAGCTACACAACCTCTGTGCCAGCACAGCAAGGATAGTTGGGATCCACAGCTGGGATAAGGGACAGGAGGAAGGCAGAATCACTTCTTGGGGTAGCAGTGTTGGTGCCTGCTGCCTTCAACTCACCTGTGTAACACTATCACTCTACTCACTAAACACAGCAAGTTTACCAAGACCATGCCTGGCCTGCAAAGCTGGACCATGCCTGCTAGCCCAGTATAAGATATCTACTGCCAACACAGTGATATTGACCTGAAGGTGCTATATTTTCATACATAAAGAGGGATAAACTCTACCAGCGTAAGTCTCCGGGATAATGAGATTTACACACCTAGCAGGGCAACAAATTTTTTTCTTCACCCAGGAAAAAGAGTCAAAAAATTAAAGTGAAAATAGAGCATGTTGTATCTCCTGCTCCCCAAACAGCTGTCAGACAGGGCAGTAGAGGGAAGCTGGTTTACCACAGGTAAGAACAGAACTGGGACTATACTGAACCAAACATCATATTGCATGATGTGAAGATACACAACATCAGCCCTGGTGCAGCAGGACCAGCATGCTGAAACAACTGCAAAACTGAGCTTATAGATGCCACCATGGCAGGATTTGGAGTGCCAGCAAAAGCCTTGAGAAGAAACAGAATGGTCATCTCACCTAACTTGTGTGTCTGTATTTCAACTAGGCATCCAAGTAACCTTCATAGTCAGTAAAGACATTTGTACATTCCAGATGATGACCTCAGCTTGTACCCATCTTCCATGCAGACATTTTCTACCTCTCTCAGCTCCCCCAGGTGGATGCCCTGGCCTTGGACCTACATCAGTCTGTGTTACTCACCCCTCCTCACCCAGCTCTCCTGCCTTCCAATGTGACTGACTCACACGGAGCTTGCACCTAAGCTAACAGGCACTGTCAACCATAGCTGGCTTGTAAATATGAATTCTCCTCCAGGAGAATAAGCAGTCCATGGAAAACAGAGAGAGTGCTGCTGTCTATGCCCATAAAAAGCCCCTTTTTTCTGGCATAATGTTGCCTATGATGGGTCTTTGTCTCTGGGAATTAGGGTATGATGATACAGTGGAAGCCAGGCATGACCGTGAGCTAATGAGTTGGTCTACACGTGGTCTGAGCACTGAGCAAACTCAGCTGGGTCACAAGCCAGCCAAAGGGCTGCTTATCCCAACACAGACACACTCGTATCAATGCTGTATCAGCTACCCTGGTATTGCCAGTTTGTTTATCAACTGGGTGGGTGACTATGGAGCAGAAGGTGGGTTGTAGTCCAGCTCTTCAGCACACGCCCGAGAATAAAACACCTGTCCTGCCTGCCTCCACATACACACACGGCTCCCACCTGTCTGCTGACCAGCAGGGAACAATCTTGTGTTCTCATGAACAAACAACTGTTGTAGAAGATTTCGTTTGCAGTCATGCAGAATGATGGTGGCATGAGGATTTGCTTGAACTTCATAAAGCACTTGATTTAAAGCCCAGAAAAATCAATACAAAGCCTTGGCATCTCTATCATTTGCTTTGGGATCAGCCCTTTAGAGTTCTCTGTGCTCTCAGTACTAGGAAAGCTGTCCTTCTTCAAACGTACTCACAGGATCTGGCACTTGTTGGCTGTCTGCTGATAGGAAATCACTGACATTTATAAATGGGAAAAAAGCTTCATGAAAGCATTTTTTGCACACTTACAGAATGAGAGCCCCATTCTCCATTGTCTGTTAGCTTCACCCACTTGTCTGCCGTGGACTCCATCTCTTTGCACTGGTCATTTTGTATCTGTTAATAAAAACACAAGATCAGTGACCACAATCAGATGTATCTCTCTGCCAGTATAATCATTGCTGGCTGGGAAAAACATTCCATTTTATTCCTTTTGCCTGGATAGTTAGAACAGCTGCCTTACTTCTGACAAAATAAAACCACCAACTTTCAAAACCTGCTAGCAACTTCTTTCCTTTTCTGATGCAGATGGGGAACAAAAAGAGCAGGAGGAGATCTCAGCCTTGTCCTCTTGGTATCTGATCAGGCTTGGATTCTGAGCATCTTGTCTTGGCTGCCTGCTCCTTCTCCTGAAGCCACCAAGACCCAATTCTCTAAAATCCATGGGCTTCTATGTGAGAAGGGCATTAAGAATGGATGTGCCAAAGCTAGAAGACAAATTGCTTTCTCTACAGCCAATATCTGCAGTCTTTGGTTCCCTGCCACTTGACCACACTAGGGGTGAGAGTAACATTATCAAGGGAAAGGCAACATGCCATGGAGAGTTCGTCCTGACAGATGTGTGATGTTGATTCTACTTGACCCAAATCTGGCACAGCTCATTAAGCCACTGCCACTGAAATGCCACTGTGCAGAGCTGAAGTGCAATTATTAAATATATTTAAGCACAAAGACATGTTTAAAATAAAAAATGGACTTTTAGAAAAGTGTTGAACATGGTTTCCTTGAAATACTGAGGCTGACTAGGAAATATTCACATGGGCATTTCTACAAAGGACTGCACCACTCACTGCTTCTTGAAGAGGGGATGATAAATTTAAGGAGGAAAATGAGTGGGATATTGACAAAAGTAATAATCAAAAAGCTATTTGCAAAGCCAGCGTTCAAAGAAACGACGTAATTTTTCTAGCATGATCAGTCAGACAAGCAACAGGAGGTAGGATTCATAAGCCTGGTACATTCATCTGAGAGCAGAAAACCTGTTCCCTGCTTTCTCCCAGTGAAGAAGGCAGGAGAGTCTAATATAAAGCTGAAATAACTAAATAATATCATCTGCACTGTCTGTTATTAAAGTGCAATAACAATCTATTGAACAGATGTAGCAGCAAGAGGTTGTTTTTGTCCTCCTTTCCCATCTCTGCTGAGGAGAAGGATATATTGCCTTGTTCTCCAAGCTTCAAGAAACATTAACCAACACCAGCTAAGGCATCTCATTCCTGTGAGATACTATGAGCTATGTTTTCTTGGAGGAAAATCACAGCTCACTGGACAGTGAGGCAGTAACAGGGGAGACAGAAAATTTCCCGTCATCTCCTCTTCTGAGCTGCCCTCCCATTATGTTATTTTCTGTCCAAATGGCAGGTACAACATGCCAAGAAAAGCACTGCAGGTGTTGGTGGAATCTTCTAAAGCATCTCAGGGGCATCTACACCCTAAACTTCCAGCTTCCTGGATCCCAACCAATCCGTCTTTGTGGGCAGAGCATGGTTGCCTTTCACATTCTGATCACTGCTGCTCAGATTGTTTTAGTAATATAGGTACAGCATGGTCCAAGTCCAGCCAGGCTGCTCCTGTTTCTGGTCCCCAGACCTCCATTTCACAGTGTAGATGTGTCCTCAGATTCTAATTCCTACTGAATTTTTACTCCTAAATCTCTTTGGAGAATTGCTGTTCCTGGCTTTATCTTTCGGGGGGGGGGGGGGGGGGTGTAGTTTGGGTGGTTTTTTGTTTGGTTTGGGTTTGGGTTTTGTTTGTTTGTTTTCTTAAGGATCAGCCTTTTGTCTCTTCTCCGGCTTTTCTTTTCATCTTAGTTGTTATGACCCAAATTGACCTAAAACTAAAGCTAAGATTTCTATATACAAATGCCTTGGAACACTTCAAGTTCTGGATGTCTACCTTGGAACAAGTCTTTCTAAACATCACATACCTTCAAAGCTATTTCAAGTCAAGCATCCCCAAACTGAAGCTTCTACCACCAACAGTTGTCTCATAAAAGGCTGGACTAACAGGAACAATCATGATACCTAATGGAAAAATCCTAGTGCATGGTAGATGGGATCAATTTAGTCTAAGTTCTGAAGCTTAAATAAATGCCAAAAGGCAGCATAAGTAACTGAAAGAGCAGATTATAATATTTTTATCTTGTTCAATAATAAGCTATGGAGATATGGGGAATGTAAAGGGAGAGAAAGGCTGTTTCTGATGGTCTTCGTATGGATTGAAATGTTACAATTTAAGGTTGGATTCACCATATAAAAGGCCTTACAAAAAATTCAAAGAAGATGTTGTTGTCAATATACTGATATTCAAAGAAGACAGAACCAGATTTCTTCAGGTGCACAGCGTAGATGAGAGAAACTGTACAATCATCCCTGTTCGACTCGATGTAATTCCCTCGAGGTGTCCATGAAGAGCTGATGAAAATAAACAAAACAAGCCTCAGTTAGGAGACTTTACTTACACTACTATACAAAAACATGTTGCTTAAAAAAGAACCCAGAATCCCACCATAGATAACTGCAGTTAATTTATAAATTTATTACTAGGTTCCCATTTATTTTTCATGTAAATATAATGCTTTTAACTAAAACTGCACAGAAAGAGATACTGGACTAGAAAATTAGGACCTAACCTACCCAGGAAAGGTTCATTATCCATAGGTCAAACATACTTTCAATTACTCAGAAACAGCCTTCTGCAACCACCATGGATCTCTGAATAGGCTGTGAAAGTGCTAGACACAGTTACTAGACCTGGAGAATTCCAGTTACAAATAAGAGCAGCCTCAGGCTGGTCTTAGGCTCGCTAGCTGGTAATGAGCCTGAGGATGACAACAGCAAAAAGATGGTTACAAATTTCACTTCCCAGCTGCTCTTGTTTGCCATTAGTTGGGCTGATTACCTTCTGAAGATCTTAGATAAGTCATTAAGCTGGCTTTGTGCTGCTGAACTGTCTCAGGTTTACCCATGGTTGTGTAAACCAGGTGCAAACACAACTTCTTACTTGTTGCAGCTGTCAGCTTTATTCTCAGATGAGCCAACTGCTGTGTCCATGAAAGTTGCCACATTGGAAAATCCTGCTGGAAGCTCGTCCCATTCGTCAAACTTGATCCCACTCCCAAGTGAATAGGTTCCCTCCGCGCATTTGCTGCACACCTGGTTCTTCATCTCCAGGTACTCACCAGAAGCACAGGAGAAAGCTGGGGAGGCAATAATTTCCAACATGTGAATGTAGAAATTAATCTCCATTTATTTTCCATTAAATTATTTTGCTGCTTAATTAATTCAGAGTGAACCAAAAAGGAATGACCCAGTCCCATGAGCACAACAGTTGAACTACCAACATTGGTTGCAGAATTGAGGTGTTCACTAGTGCCTATTTCTTCACAATGCAGCAGCACTGAGACCATATTTCAGATGACAAGTCCTGATTTGTAGCTTGTCTCTGTTGGCAAAACAAGATTTAGAAATTAAATTTCTACCAACAGATTCTGCCCAAAAGCAATTTGTGAAAACCATGGACTCGTAATACAGTTCTCCCCACCGTTGCTCACCCACTTGTTGCACCTTGAACTCAATTAAAAGCAGAAGCACTCGAAAGCCAGAGCAGACTCATCTTACCCACCCATATGGTAGCTAAGAAGAATGCACAGCCACATGCTGACAGTAACACTACAAACCTCAGATGAGAGCTGCAGACCTAATCCAAGGCTCTCTTCACGCTGCCTACAAAGCTTTGAGTATCTTGCATGATAGACTGGGTGGTCTTGGAAAAGATCCCTAATAGTGCTGTGTCTTGTAAATGAGGATATTTGGCAGAGGTGATATTAGCATGCTGACAAAATATATGCTGGGTGCTAACACAACAAAGGCAATACTTAACCAGGAAGGACATAGTTGGATGGAGTGGGTCCAGAGGAGGTCCATGAAAATTATCAGGGGGCTGGAACACCTCTGCTACTAGGACAGGCTGAGGGAGCTGGGCTTGTTCAGCCTGCAGAAAAGACGGCTCTGGGAAGATCTAATAATGACCTTCCAGTACACGAAGAGGGCCTACAATAAGGCTGAAGAGGGACTTCCTTCCAAAGGACTTCCTTCTAAAGGACTGCAGTGATAGGATGAGTGACAATGGTTTGAAATTAGAGAAGAGGAGATTTAGATTGGATGTTAGGAGGAAGTTCTTCACCATGAGGGCAGCAGAACACTGGAACAGGTAGCCCGAGGAAGTAGGTGAGGTCCCATCCTTGGAGATATCTCAGGTCAGGCTTGACAAGGCTCTGAGCAACCTGATCTAGTGGAGGATGTCCCTGCCTACACTTGCAGGGGGGTTGGTCTAGATGACCTTCGGAGATCTCTTCCAACCTGAACCATTCTATGATTTTATGATTCTGATTTTATTTTTGAAAGGTGTAGAGAGAAGCCATCAGAAAGGGAAATAAAAAAGCAAGCTCTCTCATAATATCTTTGAATCCTTTAACAGATTCAACTGCTTTTTGGTTTTTTTTTTTAAGAAAGTTAAATAGTAAGAAATGGAGAGTGATGCTTAACCACACTTTCCAGATCTGTGAATTTCAAATAAGGAGTCAGTAACCACAAGCAATTTGCTGCCATAATGAAGACATAGAAGGCAGCAGAGCTTCCCGTTCCATTGCAGTGATGTGAGCAGAGATCATCGCTTTACCAAACTAATATCATTCAACTCCTTAGACCCTGATCTTCAGAGAAAAAAATAGGTGTAAAAGATCAGGCAGGCTGCCACACAAGACACTGCCAGACCTTCCAGGAGAGAGATGAGCCTTTCTCTTATTTTGATGGGAAATTACCTTCTTTTTTTAACTTATTTTGGTGGGGAATCACCTTCTTTCCCTTTTCTAAGAATTGTATTTCAAAGGCAGCAGTATTTCCCATCAAACACATACGGCAGCAAGTAAACTAGCTCTGAGCATGCCAGCTGCTTGCCACATTCAATTTGGGGCTGAGTGTGGCTAATAGCAACACAAACCACTTTCGACACTGGAACAGATGCATCATTTGGTCTCATTCCAGGCGGTTGGGAGCAGCTGGAGAGCTATGAGGAGGAAACAAGGAGTGTGGTGAGCATGGAGATGGTCTCCTCTCCTAGTGTTGCACAAGTTGCTCTTCCATCAAGAAGGGAGACCAAAAGCCAGGCCAAATACTCTTTAATCTTGGAGACAGGCAGGTTGTGGCCATGCCCAGAGGGACCCTGCAGAGCAGATGTCCCTCATGATAGACCAGGAGGCACTTGCAGAGGGACATGCACAGACAGATGATTCATCCCAGGACACTGATACTCTGCCTTGCTCGTGGCTCCTCCACCTCACTAAAACACAGATGAGAACAGATCCAGTGATGACCAGTAAGTGCTTGTCCATAGTCATAGCTGACATTATAGCAGCACTGCTGTGTTTGGGAGGGTGACACAAGCAAGATGCTGTCAAGGGCAAGGACAGTATCATCACATAGGAGGTGGTTCTGCAATATGAAATTTCAGGAATCTAAATTTTAGGTGTGTGCTCTTATTCATCCTCCACTAATTCCTTCTTCTTGCTTCAGACTTCAGAAGAAAAATTAATTTCTTGTCTTAGAGGTAGCCTTTGTGAACACTATCTGCCTCCAGCCCCAGAACCCATTTATCTCAGCATTTAATTTTCAGAGAAAGCATGTCTATTGAAAAACTCCTTACACATCTACTCTGTTTCAGAAAACAGAACTAAGGCAGCTAAACCACACAGACAATTCTGAAAAATCTATTGCAGAACAAACTACTGATCCTGTTTGGACATCACTATTCCCTTGATAACTGTAAACTTCATTACAGTGTTCAGATATCAACTTGGGTGCTACACACCAGTTTAAACACTGAGCAATGCATAATGTGAAGATTTTGTTTGATTTTCTTTCTTTCTGTGAAAAAAAAAAGTGAAGCACATTACAAGGTTTCATGACTTGCCCCATTGTTGGCATTTTTAAAACTGGAAGAACATTTTCAGGGGCAATGCTAATGGATACACTGATGCCTTCATTAGCCACAGTGGAGCTGATGAAATTATGGGTGATTTGCAGCTGTAGCTTTCTTAAAATAAATACAGAAGGAAAAAAATGTTGTGGCTTGTACAGGTGCCCATTTTGGTCACAAAAGATGCTGTAAAGAACTCTTAGACATATACTGCCACAGGCAGCCACACAGATTATTAGAAGCATGCAACCAGGTTCACTTCATAAAACATTAACAAGAGCTACAATACTAATAGCCATCCAAAGCATTGCATTTCTCAGTAAACAGAACTCATTTCATTCTTTAAAAGTATTACAAGTCACTTGATAAAGGTGACTAAATGAATGTAAGAGACTTAAAGTTTCTAATACAGTTAACAGAGTTTTGCATGTCATTCTGATAAAGAAGGTAGTACAATGCCAGTAAGGCACATCTTAAATGGATTAAAAGTGGCCTGAGTAACAGATCTCAGACAGGACTATTGGTGGGAAGCCATCACTGAGCAGGGGGAAGAGGAGCAGCTCTGCCTGCCCAGGACTGAGTCTGATGGCTGTCTACATTTTAATCCATGATCTACAGGCAAATAGGAAAGGAACATTATTCAAATTGGCAGGTGAGAGACTGTTGTCAAGACTGAGCTTACTTCAAGCCAGAGACTTTTAAGAGTCAAATATAAAGACAAGCCACTAAAGGCAAGGAGTGTTGGCCCTGCCTGCAGAAAGGCTGAAACATTCTGGGCAGCAGCAAGCCTGAGGGTGGTAGTGGACCCACCGTTCATGAAGAGCTTCCACTATCAAGACATGCAAAAAAGGTGCTACTGAGATCTGTGGATGTATTTAGAGGTGGAGGTAGTGCTGGATAGGATGAAATGTGTTTATTACAGGCAAGAAGATCATTCTAATACTGAATATGGTTGTAAATTGGCATTTTTTAAGAGGTCAGTGCAAAACAAAAGGACTTTAAATGCTTTTAAAATTAGGGGTAATGTCTTGCAGCAAGAGATCTGAATTGCTTAGTCTATTTAGTTTATCAAAAGACTGAGAGTCAACTCAATTAATATACAAGCATCTCCATGGGGAGAAAACACAGGATCCCGTTCAACTACTTAATCAAGCAGAGAATTGCATAAGAACTACCTTCAGGAATCTGAACCCAGACAAATTCAAGTTGGAAACAACGTACACATTTTTAACAGGAAGAGTGAGTAGTGATTACTGGAACAATCTGTCATGGCATGTGATGAATCCTTTGTCTCTCAAGTGCTTCATACCATAACTGGACACCAAATGCAAGAAAAGCTCACACAAATTATCAGCCTCATCATCAGCCTAACTGGATGCATTTTAACAGCCTACAAGGTCAGTCTACAGAATCTAATTAATCCCTCTCCTCTTAAACTGTGAGTCAAGAGTGATGGTACCTTGACCTCCCTCTGGGACACACCATGGATGGAAGCGGGACATCCTGAAGCAAGAGTCCTGCCCACCATGAACCATTTCCAAGGACTGCTTACAATAGATTACTTTGTGGATCTGATAGCACTTTACAATCGCTTTGCAGACATGGAAATGGCTCCTCCGACAGGAAAACAGATCATAAACAAGATTGCCTCATTTGCCCTTTGACTGTAAGGTTCCATGATCATGTTCTTCCTTTTAGTACAGCTGTGGCTCTCCCAGTAGTTTTAGTGGACTAAGCTCAATGTTGGTTGGCATATTTATCTTCTAGTAACTGCCCCTAACAATCTCATGTTGCTTAACTTTCTGATGCTGGGGGAGAGGACAGGCTTACCAGGAACACAGCTGGACTAACTGAGCTGATCTTCACATGTATACAAGTACTCAACTTCCTCTGAGGTCTGAAACCTTTCTCTGGAGTGTTTTCTCATGCTGATTATCTTCCAATATCTTGCCACACTCTGAGATGTATCGGAATATTTGCGGCTTCACCAGTTTAATCAAAGCTGCCTCAATATCCTGCATCTTCCAACATCAAACCTGTAATATACTCAATTGCTTTCCTCCTTTATGCAGCTCTGGCCACCTCAGTCTTCCACCTTCCCTCAGCTAGCTTCCCATCCCATGCCTCTTGGACCTGCTACTTCTACCTTCATCACCCTTGTCACCAGATATTTTTCTCCAGGTATTTCTTACTTATGATATCAAAAAAATACTTCAGCTCTACTCTTTATTCTATTGCCACTGAGCACGTGCTTGTTCATCTGTATCCCAAAGGGACACAGAAGGATATATATACAATATATAATACAATAATATTGTATTATATATTGTAATATAATACAATATTATAATTGTAATTATAATATTACAATTTATAAAAAGACACGGGTCTGGATTTTGCCACATTGTAACAACATTAGAAAGGGGTAGCAATGAAGCAATTCTATCAAAACCAGTGAAAATAACACAGGAAAAATATTCTCAAACCCTGGCTTTCCATCTCTCCCCACTTCATTCCTATGTTGTTCATCCAAATCTCCACTGTCTGGGATTCAGGTGAGATGCTGCCATCTCCTGCAGGCAGAGTCTGGACTGAATTATTTCAGGCTCCCATGGGCAGCAGTGAAATCTGTAGCTCAGAAAGGAAATACAAGGTTGGCAGCATCACACAGCTGTCCCTTTGAACAGCTGCTGGGTTCAGCAAACACATGCCATAAGCCTGGAGGGGAAGATGTGGCTAAGGACAAGTACATAGAAGCATCTGTTTAGTGATACCCAGGGACATCAGGGTCCACATAGCATGAAACCAGGGACCAACCAAAATATGGGATGAGGAGGATAAAAGAAAGCCAAAGGATATAGGCAAATCATCACTCTATTATTAATGTTTCCTATAATCTCAGCCAGCTTCAGAATGTCTTCCATGAATAATTTATATGAGGCTTCTCCAATAGACTGTGAATAATTGATGCTCGTTTTCTTCAGTCATTGTATCTCAATGTGTTACCAGGAACCAGACTGAATCTTAATTTAAGAAAAAAAGTTTGTCAAGGCTGTTTAGGCTTGAAATGTGATCACACTGAAAACTGATGTACCTTGGAGAAGAATCCATTCTGTGGAAGAGACCCTTCCTTTTCTTAAGAGTAAATATTTTTTCCTTTTCTCCAAGAAATTATAAAGTAGAGCAATGCATTTTCCAGAACACCTCTTTGATAGGAACAGAACCATTTTCCCCAGCTGGCCTGGCACATAGAATATATTTATTATCACTTTTATTAAATCATTTGAACACTAACAGCTGTGGGTTTGGAATGGGAATGCTCAATACATTGCTAAAAGTGCAGTGTAGAGTGGAGGAAGGCAGTCATCACCAAGAGGTTAGCAAGCACTTTAGCTGCCAGGT
Source organism: Indicator indicator (assembly GCF_027791375.1). Classification (NCBI taxonomy): domain Eukaryota; kingdom Metazoa; phylum Chordata; class Aves; order Piciformes; family Indicatoridae; genus Indicator; species Indicator indicator. The sequence continues at coordinate 18,212,522 of NC_072012.1, read as the reverse complement.
TACAATTCAAGTGACTCAGCCCTGGAGAGGACAGGAAACATACCTCAAGGTGAGTGAGTAGCTCTCCTGGCACCACTGGCTCCATAAGTCTTATTTTGGTTGGTGCAAATGGCTTCTTTGAGAAGGCCTCTGCACACACACACGCACACACGCACACATGGTTTTCCTCCCATCCCTCAACCAAGCCATAGCAAATCTCAAGGCCTTGTCAGCTGCTTTCCCATCAAAAGAGAAATCAGTGACTCAGAGTAAGCTGTTTAACTTATTTAATTATATCATATACACAAATAGGGTAAAGAAATCATCAGAAGACATTAAGGCCAACCTTCCTCTTGGAAGTCTCAATATACATATCAACATGCAGTTCCCAATAATTCTTCTTCAGGACCTAATCTCTGTGGGTTCAGTGCCAGCTCTTCTGCTTTTTTTAACTACTACCTAAAAGAATCTGTGCTTCCAAAAGCCAAACAATGAGACTTTTTCTGCAAAGGCCCTGTATTACTCATGCACAGAGCAAAATATTTGGAAAAACTAATTGTAAAACTAGGGTATATCTCAAGATAGCAATATACATGAAGAAAACATCCAGATGGAAATGCCATGGCAAAACATAGCCTGGAGTCTCAGTCCAGGTGAAAAAAGCTAATGCCATCAATAGGACTCATCTTCCTAACTTGAGTCAGGAAGATACAGTAACAGGGATGCTTTAAGAGAAATAGGAGTAAACACCTGCTTGAGTGCATTGCCAAATCACAGTCTTTTAGTAATGACTCTCAAACTGTGCTACACATACCACTGCTAGCTAAACAACTTTGCTACCTGACAGCCTTGCATTAATTCCTCAGCTTTATAATGTTCTCCAGCACAGCCTCCACTGCTGTGTGCTAGTCCCCTCCCCAGTGTGCTCTAGCAGGAAAGCCTTTTCTTTGCCTTTCAGGAAAAAAATAAAAACTTTCCTAGAGAAACAGAAGAGACTCAGGTAATTGAGTTGTTCAGTCCTGCAGCCCATGCACACAAAAGTGCCCCTACAAAGATCATGACTTTGAAAGCTAATTCTTGCACATCTTGCTGTTTATGTCAGAGGTATCTTCAGAGATTTATGTTTTCCCTGTCAGACATCCTTAATTGCTAGGTAATACATGACAGGCCAAGGGCTAAACATACAGCACATCAAGAAATTCTCAGATTCCCTGGATTTCATGACTACTAAGAATCTACTTCTTTGGTACTTAGGTTTGAAAGAGCAACCTTCCATATGTTGAGGAAGCTTCATGGGAGCCATATGATAACATAAATAAATGTGTCTGTTATAAATAGTACCATTCTCATTGCAGTATTGTTATGTACATTTACATCCAACTGTGCAATAACTAAAGAAACTACTAAAACTTATTAGCATTATTTTCAAGTCTTAACCAGTCAAATTTTGAAATTCTAAGTAAATCTCCAAAAGAAGCAATTCTTTAGAACAAAGACTACACAGAATTTGCCTGATTACAAATCTAGTTAGTAACAAACGGGCGTAAACTTTATGTCAGAAGGCTGTAACACAAGCATACAGGTTTTGACAGATGCATAACACTCATTTTTTATTATCCATCTACACAGATATGTATGTGCAAACACCATGTTATAAAACTTGCAGATACCCACTGACTTTGAGGGAGTTAGGATCAGACTCACTTCTTACTTATTTGCCATACTCAGTCTTACCAGAGACCAAGAGAACATCAAACTCAAAGCCTTCTATTTAAGTTTTCTGTTTCAAAAGCAGAATATTCAAACTCCTTCACATCACGTAAATTGCCTTAAATTGTTATAAAACCTACAAGTCTTAAAAAGGTCATTTGCCCTCTAAAGTGCATTTCAATTAGCAGAAAAATCCATAGCTCCTCCTGTGGCATCCCAGGAACAGATTACACAGGTTAGAATAAGCTCAACAAACACAGCTCAATAGCAATAAATCAGGACAAACTTTGCTCACAGGTCCCAGTGAAGTCCATTGTAATTAAGGACAATCTATTCTCTAAAGTCAGTGGAGCTTTTCACGTGTTCACCACTTGGCACATGGTGACACACCTCACCTGAAAACTGAAGCACATTTCTGATTCAAGGAAGTTGCTCCCGCCATAATGGCACCAAGTAAAGGTGAAGTTTGCCAAGACAGAGTTATTAATAACTGCACAGCACCATACTGAAGAAAGTTCTTTCACATCAAGTTCTTTCACATTAGCAATGTTTTTTGTGTCTCCTCTGCTAAGAAATCCTGCTGATTATAACTGGCATTTGAATCACAACCATAACAGTGACCCTACCAGCACTTTTTCCCCTCAAACATGGCAAATTAAACTCCTTTTGAAATTGTTCTATTATTGAGGTTACTGTTTCTTTGTTATGCTCATAGTTCCACTAAAATGAACAGGTAATTCTTGTTCAGGATGGCAAAAATAACTCACATTCTAAGGAATAAGAGAGTCTCCTTCTCTGGAGACATTCAAAACTCACCTGGATGTGTTCCTGTGTGATCTACTGTAGGTGATCCTGCTCTGGGAGAGGGGTTGGACTGGATGATCTTTCAAGGTCCCTGCCAACCCCTAATATTCTGTGATTCTATAATTAAGTTAGTCAAATTCTTTTGAAGAAAGAAAGGATCAAAACATGAACCAGTGAACCCTTTTTTTGGTCACCAACTCTGCTTACAGAGCATTATCAGTGCACCTGGGCACAGCAAGGACACACCGGGTATCTGGGTTGTAGGTGAGTGAAGTTAGATGAAGAGAGGAAGGGAAGGAAACGAGGACGGAAGGCAGGCAGGCTCCAAATTCAGACTTCTAATTTGAGTGCAAAACATGCAGCATATGGTCAGGCTGGCAGAAAAGCCTAACTGACTGTGGCCACCAAAACAGACTGCAGTGTTCTGTCAGCAGAAGCATGATGCCAAGCCCTTCTCTCGCTGCCAAGGCCCAAAAGGTCTCCATCATGCATTGCATACAGCCTCACATCAAAGCTATGGGTTTTCAGAGGCACCAGCTATAAGGAGGAGCAGGCAAGGGCTTAGAGCTGAAAGCAAACGGCTCCCATTGACTACCAAAAATATTTCCTGTGTAAAAAGCTGTCCTGATGGCAGTCATCCTTATCACCTCAGTTCCCTTCCTGTCTCATACAGACATAAGAGTGAGATCCGTGGTAATTAACAAGGAATTAAACCAAATTAGTTAAGCACATTCCCAACTGTCAAGATGTAATTGAGTGATTCAGAGTCTGGATTTTGATGAGGTATGCTCTTGGCCCAACACCTCCATCAGTGCAACACTCCTTGCCTCCATGTATGCACCCTACCTCCAAAATGGTACTGGGAGGATGCCTGGAGGGGACATTTTAAATGGGAAGCAGATGAGAGCTACACAGAGTAGCTTTAGGTGTAATCAATATTGTCTTTTCCTAGCCAAGATCTTGCATTTTTAATCGGTCTCTTTGCAGGATACCTTGCAATCGTGATGTTGCAGCACCAAAAATATGACACATCTCTAAACAAGCAGAAGCCTGAGAGAGGTGGTCAGTAGTCTGGCATGGCCATGCTTCACAGTGAAAGCATTAAAGTACCAATACTGTGCAGAATGCCAAATGCAGGCTGACACCCTGATGTGAGGTCTGAAAGTGGTGATGGCTGCAGACCCACAGGGCAAGGAGATCAGAAGAGAGGAGAGGGAAGTATAGAAAGGACTATTTGCCCCAGTGTGTTGCAAGCAAGATACTGTGCTGCAGAGCTGATCCTGCACCTTCCCTGCTGTATCTGGCACCACTGCAAAGCAGGACCTGCTACAGCATCACAAACATCTATCATGTGAGGTTCCTTCCTTCTTCCCACCTCCCACTTGGATGAAAGATATCTGGAGAGGAAGGTACCAGGAGGGGAAGGTGCATCATCATGCTGCTCTGTGCTCATGGTAAGATAAAGCCAAAAAATACCCTTCTTCTAATATCTAGGTCATAAAGCAGTGAAAATATACTTTCTACTCTGAATTCCATGACTGTTTATTTCTCAGAGGACCCTGTCTTCTCTGCAAGTACACTTTGCTGATTATGCTTTTGAAGACTCAAAAAAAGAGCCAAATCCCAACATGTTTTGGAAATTGCAGCCATTTCAGGGAATGCTGGCAGCTACACTCAGCAGGTCACAGTCAGCTGTGCTTTACAGGTCAGCATGCACTTCAAAATCCAGCAGAGCACAGAGAGACCAAACCTAACAGTAAACAGGTTCGTTCAAATGACAAGCAGTGAAACACAACATCCTGCAAATGACCACATCTCGAGTCACTCACTGAGCTCTGGTGCCACAGTTAGATTGCTCCAGATATGGGAAGCACCTGACCTTTTTAGCAATCTCAAGTGTCTTTTGACTCTACTGGAGACCACAGCCTAGACATATTTATAGAGATGACTGGGAAACTTGAATGTATTGTTACACAATTTTTCTAATTCCTGGTTCAAGCACAAATTAAAGAGAATGACTGCTGAGCATCTGGAATTGGGAGAGGTTGGCACAGTATTTTCAGGACCCAAAATTAGTGACAGCCTGCAAGTCACTTCTGTTTTCAGGGAGCAGTAAAGATCAGCAGTAGATATGCTCAAGTAGCAGGCATTTCTGAATAGATGAAAACATCTGCAAACAGTTCTTCAGGAAGTTTGAAGTGGTGGCAGATGTGTTCACAAAAAAACACAAAAAATTCTCAAACAAATTATTCCATATCCATTGTGTCCTAACTGCCACCAAGGATCACTGAGGGCTTCAACAACCTCAAGGAGACAAAAAAAGAGCCCTAAGATCTCATGCTGCTATGCAACCGTAATCCTTTTTTTTAAGAGTTTCTGCTCTTAAAAAGTTGGATCGGTTATGTCTCAGGACTAGCAAATACCAACCAAAATCTCTGAAGATAACAAAGATGGAAATCTTCCTGTCTAGGATAATTGTTCTGTGGTCCCCAGTTCCCCAGACACAAGGGCTGAAAGATGTACCTCAGGGAATCCAGGACTCTACCAAATGTCAAGATAAGCCCCAATGTCAGTATGTGCTGGCATAGGGTAGGATCTACAAGGTGTAGGAGAATCTGAATAAATTTGCAAAATGTCCACAAAGCCTCATCTCAAAGGATATGTCATAGTTAGGGTATTTCTTGATAAGCCTTGGCATAACATATCACTAGGCCTATGAGAAAAGGAAGGCATCTCAAGGAGATACTAATTACCTGGTGAGGTGTAATGTGGTGTAAACTGTATCCAGTTTGGGGTTGGCCAATTCAAGAAAGGCAAGAATCTACTGGAGAGGGTCCGACAAAGAGCTGTGAGAATGATTAGGGAGCTTGAACATCTCTCCTATAAAGACTGAGAAAACTGGGACTGTTTAGTCTTAAGAAGAGAAGAGAAGGCTGAGAGGGGATCTTATTAATGTCTATAAATATCTGAGGGGTGAGTGTCAAGAGGAAGGTGCCAGGCTCTTTTTAGTGTCACCCAGTAATAGGACAAGGAATAATGGATATAAGCTAGAACACAGGAAGTTCCACCTCAACATAAGGAGAAACTACTGTGAGGGTGATGGAGCACTGGGACAGGCTCCATTCTATGGAGCCATTCTATCATTCTATCATTCTATCATTCTATCTATATGCAATCCTTGGCCAAGCTGGTAGAACAAATCTCAATCTTTACACATGAGCTATAGCAGCCTCAAATACAGAAAGTTTCATTTTTCTCAGGCTGCAGAAAATTTTGCTTTTAGTATAAGGTATCCTTGGTCCATCTGCTGTGTTGTCTGACAGGAGAAGCCAGCAGCTCAGAGAACATGACAAGTCAGCAAGGAGATGTCTGTCTGTCAGCATTTTCAATACAACTCATCACCAACAAGGGGCCCACATGCACAAACTCTAAAGAGCTGGAGGGTACATCATATTCAAAAGCAGCCAGTGTTTCTCATACACTGAAGAATGGTCTATCATCAAAATTCTAAACTGGTTCAAATATTTTGCAGTAAAAGCCACCACATTAGCCAAGCTGGACAAGAAGGGTGTTTCCCTACACATCCCTGCAGTGACTGACTGCTGTTGACATTTTTACATTTTCAGCCTGAAAGAATGATTCTTCTTAAAGTAAAAGGTAAAAGACTAAGAGATGAGAAACCTAAAATTACTTTTGCCATCAGAACATAGCCAGACAGCTCCTGAAGCCAGATAATCTACTACAGATAACAAAAAAAAAAAAAAAAAAGAACACCACACCAACAAACCACCACATATCCAATTGTTTCTCAAACCAGCTCAATTGCCAGGGGACTTAACTGCAACACTACAAGGAGGAAAGGCATCTAAAGAAATGAGTTTTCCAGTGTATTAAGCAGAAGCCTGTATTTAAACGTATACTATCACAGCCAATTTACTGGGTAAACTTTTGTCCTTGTCTAGCAGGGGGGGAAGATCTGAAGAAGCCTGAGATTCATCTATTGTTATAAACCAGCTGCATTTCTGATGAAACTGATTTACAACCAGACAGGCACACAAATAAGAAGAGATGAAGAGGGAAGTGCCCCATTTGTCTATATCTGTAGCAGAAAGTCAAGGAGAATGTCATGTTGTATAATATTGTTGGACCTTAAATCATTTATCACAAGATTTAAGAACTAGTGTATATAAGGGGGGAAAAAAGAGTTCTACCTATGTACTTCAGAGTATACTGAAAGTGGTTGTACAGCAGAAGGGATAACACATTCTTCTCCCTTAGAGTGCAAGCAGCAAAAAGCAACAGGCTTGAAGTACAACATGTGATATTCAACCACAGGAAAAGTTGTAGCAGGATGAAAAAATAAAAAACAAAATAAATGGACAAATATATGGAGTGCTTGTGTGTTTTTCATCACTGAAGGTCCCTGAAAACAGCCCAGCTAAATATCAGCAATGAATGACAGTCCTTGCTGCTATTGCTACTTGGGCTGGGGGTGAATTATGGGATCACCTGAGGTGCTTCCTAGCTTTATATGTCTATACCTAAAATGTACATCCTCAGGATATACAGAGATCTCACATTTCAAACCTCAGCAACTAAACCCAAATACCAGGAATGACACAGGCAACTTCTCAAATGATGCTTGCAAGCAATCGGAAATCTTCCAGTGGTCAACACTGCTACAGAAAACATTTATGTGTGTCACAGTGGAACATATGTCATAAAGAAATGAACAATAAACCTTTATGGGAGGAAAGTCAGAAGTGAGTAAATCTCTCCTCTCCAACTGAAAGGATGATGCCATTGTTCATCCTGTTTGTCAGATACAATAATTTATATCCCCTGGTACAAAATGCTGAGAAAGTAAAGCGTGGGTAAGATCCTCTGTGAAGAGAATTGCTAGAGCAAGGAAGTGTGATGGGAAAAGGCACTCAGCCTGGGAAGCTACAAACCACTGAGGGAATAGTTCAAGTCTGTTAGCAGAGCAGTAGTTCAAAGGTGCAAAGAAGTGTTTTAACATTAAAAAAAAAAAAAGGCAAGATCAAGTGAGATGAGAACACAAAAAGCTGTTACAGATAAATACACAGATAATTAAAATGCAAAACCTTCATTCTGAAAATGACTCAGGGAAACAAGACATGTAGTATTCAGTTTATTAATTAACTAATTAATCACAGAAATACTCTGGTTGGAAAAGACCCAAGTCCAACCTATAATTCTACTCTACAAGGGTCACCCCTAAACCATATCCCCAAGCACCACATACAAACCACCTTTAAACGTATGCAGGGCTGGTGACTCAACCAGCTCCCCAGGCAGCACACTCCAATGCATGACCACTATTTCCAGGAGAACATTTGTCCTAATGTCCAGTGTAAACCTACCCAGTTGCAGCTTCAGACCATTCCATCTTGTTCTATCACTAATTACCTGTGAGAAGAGACCAGCACCAGCCTCTCTGCAACATCCTTCCAGGTAGTTGTAGAGAGTGATGAGGTCTCCCCTCAGCTTCCTCTTTTTCAAACTAAACAGCCACTCTTCCTAAGATTTATTCTCCAGGCCCTTCAACAGGTTCATTTTCCTCCTCTGCACTGGCTCCAGCACTTCCACATTTCTCTTGTATTGAGGTGCCCAAAACTGGACAGAGTACTTGAGGTGTGGCCTCACCAGTGCCAAGTACAAGGGGACAATCACCTCCCTACTCCTGCTGGACACAGCATTTCTAAGACAAGCCAGGATGCCATTGTAATGCAGGTAACAAGAATGTGGACACTATGCAAATATCATTTGGCCACTTCTGGTCACCATTTTAGTGAAAACAAATGAAAGCTGCAAAACTTAGAAGTATGGCAGCTCAAGACAAGCAACCACATCTCCAAGGGATGTCATACAAGATGTGCCTTCTCTGTGAAGTAGCATACAAGGGTACCTGTTGCAGATACTGAGCTCTACAACTATGCTGCCAAAACAATCCCTGCTCCTCAGCTCCAAGAGACAAGAAGAAGGATTAGAGAGGAGGGACTAACTCAGGGATACTCAGGACATCAGTGACAGAGCTAAGAAGCCATACAAACAGCTAGCAAGAATCTGTAAAATGAAAAGTGTCAACATACTGCATTCCTTCCCTTTCACCGGATCAGGTAGTCCAGAGCACTCCACCGAAGGATTTGGGACAGCCACCCTCCATCTGGAGCCACTGCTGTCGCACTCTGTGTACTCGAAGTGGTAATCTGTCTGCAAGCAATTACAAAGAGTTTCAGTTTCATCACAACATTTGCATATTAAGCTCATTAATCAAGACTGGTATTAGCAAACTCAGTTATAATTAAACCAGAAAGGAAGTAGCTGGCGTGGAACATACAGTGCACCACTCTCACTGCTTTGATCATCACCATGTATCATCACAGAGAAAGCACAAAGCACAATGGATGCTGTGCAGCACGTATGATAAGGCAGAGGGTGGGATTTGCAAATACACTTGAGAGAAAGGACATAGATTCCACTAATTTTTTTTCCCAGTCTCTTAGAACAGCCACACTTCTGTCTGTCATGGTACCTGACCTACAGCAGCCAGTCAGGCTGGTCAAAGGAGCAAGCCATACCCAGAGCGCAAGTCATCCCATGTTAGGTTGGATGTCTAAGATGGATGGAATTATTCACCTTCTGCAAGTGCCTTTTCTTCATAAATTTCAGAAGAAGCCCAGAAAAACAAGGGGACATAACACCTGTATTGCAATATCTAAAAATACCATCCAAGGTCAGCTCTGAGGAATTCCTCAAGTCAGAATGATGGTGTGAGGGGATGTCAGCCCCCTGTTCTCTGCGACTGAGATAAGCCCCAAGAAGTCTAAGTGAAAAGCAGTAAGAAATGTCCAATCATTAGCTAGGAAAGATTATTAGCTATTTATCTCATTAATAATATTGATTCAGATCCCACATACAACCTAGTCTCACATCTAGTTACATTTTTAGTTCTGCCTTTGTAGCTTTGTTTCCAAATTCATAGCCTAGAATTTTACTATTAAAAGAAACCTCAGCAACACCTTGTTTTTGAACCAGACTGGTATCAAGACAGACTGAACGAAGCTGATAGAATCGGTGCATAACTTTCTTCAGAGGAAACAGATCCGTATTAAAATGACACATATGGCAACCTCAGTGAGATGTCTTTACATGGGTAAGGTCACCCCCAGCTCCCTTCACAGTCCAAAGGGAAGTCACTGACTACATGTCTGCTTTAGACGTCTGCTACAGAGAGCACAAGGAGATAACACACATCCTAGAAACACTGCTTTCTCCCTGTTGCCCACAGCAGAAGACCAGCCACTTGTTTGGATGAAGACTTCTCCATTTCCTCAGGGGAATCCCAACTCCAACACTGCATGACCCTGCATAGTTCATAAAACTAACACTAAAACAGTGCAACTGAGGAAAACAAGATCAGAGCTTTAGCCACAGGCTCAACCCAGGCGATGCTACCCCTCAGGAAGAGGTGCTTTGTGCATACAAGGAATATTTTGGGGGCAGTTTATTCCTGCTCCTTCTATGACCTCTTGCAGTCCTGACATTGTTCATAATGGAGCAGAAGGGCAATCAGGGGAGTAAGGTCAGTCCATGCTGGCTCTGGTATGGATTAGTTAATCCTTGCAAATATTCAACTGACTTCATAAATAGAGAAGATTTCTAATTCTCTTTATTTACTTAAAGAAAAACAAACAATGTTGAGTTTAATATGTCTCCTACTCTTGCCATAGCTCTCCAGAGATATTGGGATGTTAATAAAATTCTATCTAATATCTTTTAAACCTTGGGTATTTTGCATCCAAGTGTAAATAATATTTTGACTTCTTTGGAATTAATATTTTCAAGATTCAAGAAATGTCTTTATGGCTCAACCTATGGTTTACAAACATAACTTACAGCACAATGGGAAACTATTTGTCTCAAAAATAAATTGAGGCATGAGAACATGCTATCAAATTCAGAGCCAGACATGAAATACAATAGACCACACTTTCAACTCTACAAATATACTCAATTAAAATCTGCATTTTCCCCCTTTCATCTCATTTTACAATCTTCAAGGAAAAGAAAAAAAAAAAAAGGTCTTTAATCATCTTGGTATGAAATCTCCCCATGAGGCAACTAGAATACATAAATAATACATTGTAACAGATCCATCTCATAGTTCATATCACATAAGACAAAAAAATTATCCAGTAAATTAAATACGCAAGAACAGAGTTAAACAAAGAGAAGGATATTGAAATGTTCTGATGCTGACTCATGTTCAGATCAATTTTCTATTATAGAGAGCAGTTTGGTGCCAATAATCCACACTGCTGTCAGAGCTGTGCTCTCAAAATACAATTCAGGGATGTCTAGCCAGCATGCAATCCCTCTGCAGCCCAAGGGGGTCTCAGAAGTGGTGCATCTGGGAGGAACACATCACACAGTACCAAAACATCTGGATATTGAGCCATTGACCATAACTCTTTGAGTGTGATTATCCAGACAATTCATTATCCACCAACAGGTCAACCTGTCAAAAACATGTCTCTACAACTTAGTGACAAGGATGTTGTGTGGGGGGCAGTACCAAATGCTTTGCACAAATCCAGGTAGATGACATTAGTTGCCCTTCCCTTGTCCACCAATGCTTTAACCTTATTGTTAAAGGCCATCACATTTTTCAGGCACAATTTGCCCTTATTGAAGCCATCTTGGCTGTCACAAATCACCTTCTTAGTTTCAATGTGCCTTAGCATAGTTTCCAGAAGGATCTGCTCTATGATCTTGCCAGGTGAGGTAAGAATGACTGTCCCATATTTCCCTGAGGTCTTCTTTTATACCCTTTTAAAAATGGGGGTTATTTTTCCCCTTTTCTAGTCACTGAGAACTTCATCAGTCTCTCAAGACTTCTCAAATATGATGGATAGTGGCTTAGCCACTTCACCTGCCAGTTTCCTCAGGACTCACAGATGCATCTCATCAAGTCACATGAAATTCTATACCTTCAGGTCCCTCAGATGGTCTCAAACCCGATCTTCTCCTACAGTGGGTGGTTCTTCACACTCCCAGTCCCTGACTTTACCTTCTGGCACTTGGGCATTGTGGTTGGAGATGTTGCTGGTGTAGATCAAGACAAAAAATAGTGATTGAGTACCTTAGCTTTCTCCATGTCAGTTGTATCCAAGTCTCATAAATTCATCTATTGGGGGTGGGTGGGTAGAGATTCTTTCATCTTCCTTTGTTGCGCTATGTACCTGAAGACAACCTTCTTGTTATTTCTCATGTCCCTAGGCAAGTTCAGCTCTACCTCTGCTTTTCCTTGCTTTGCCTGTACTATACAACACGCTGCTGTGCTAATTCTAGAGTTCTTCTCCTCTATACTATAGTTTTAGCTAGAAACAACCACTAGAAGCCCAATTGTATCCCACTTGTATAACCACACTGCACCATAGGCATGACCGCAGCACACCACTTTGGCCACCACTGGCCAGCTTTAAATTAACCAGCCTGGCTACTTACTGTGGGTAGATATAACTGTACAGACTCTGGTTCATCTGAAGCTGGTTTAGCAGCCATACCCAGCATAGCTCAGGCCCATCCCTACAAGCTGGAAGCATGCCTGGAAATCACCCATTAACACTGGCTTACCAGGCTCAGCACTTCTAATCTGCCTCAACAACTTGAACTTCCAAATTTAGAAGGTTGACAGAGAAGCTTCGTCAGCACTGTGGGACACTTAGAACACCTTTGCTTTTCACTGAAAAATGCCTTTGCATTATGTTGGGATTTTTTCTCTTCTCTGATGAAGAAATTTGTTCACCCATCAGTTCTCCGAAAGTAATTTCATGGCAAATCCATTGCCAGACGTTATCTGTTGCCAGCTATTACTTTGTTTCTGTTTTCAATGTTTTTTGCCTACTATCATCCAGACATATAGTATCTTTAAATTTGGCCATGGGCCTGTTTTAACTTTAACTGTAATTATTACTCTGTTTTATTATTTTTCTGGGCTTGGCCTTAATGTTCTAAACATGCCCCTCCCCAGCTCAGCTGTTACTTCCTATAACTTTTCCTATTTTATTATTCATAATTCCTAGCCTTTGGCAAAGCTGGTTTGAATTTCAGATGCAGAGAGTGGGTTTCCATAGGAAAGTGTCTCTCAGGAAAAAAAAATAATAACATCCCATACAGGCTTAAGCTTTAAAAAAAAAAAAGGCAGTTTTCTAAATGGAAAAATTGATGCTGCTCAGAATCAACATGTAGTCCTCACCTCTAAATTTCAAATGAAGGGTTAATAGTAACCTGAAAAATGATACTAAAAATAGGCAAATGTGTTTGTTTTACCCTGTGCTGAATTCTGCTTTATTGTTCTTGGAGAACTGGTGAAATAACATCTGCACTACTGTGCAAAGGTGTTATAAGAAACTCTCTGACGTATGTACACTCTCTTTGAAGGACACCATGTACAGAAAAGATATCCTTGCACAGATACATGACATCAAAGATATGGTGCACTGGTCACAGCTCTGCCAGGGGGAGAAAACAAACAAATTTCTCCAGTGTGCTATGGGATTGATGGTGTGGGTCTGCCACCCTCGCACGCAACCTGTGCGGAACTCCAGCAGACACTTCCTGGCTCCCTGGGGGCAGCTGCACCTCCACCCTGCAGCACTTCTCCAGCTTCCAACCCACCATGAGCTGGGTGAGCAAGACTTCAGTGAGGCACATCCCCACTCAGTCTGTCCTCCAACTTCACTGCCCCTCTTCTCAAGCAATCCTTGGCTTGACTAAGTGACAATGAGTGCTCCTCCTTGCCCAGGTCCCCAGACCCAGTGCACGTAGTGTTAGATGTCTCCAGTGTAGACTTGAGCTAATCATCTCCTGGTCCTTTACAACAGCCAACAGACACATGCATTTCTAGGCACAACTTTTATTGTCTTAAAGGGCATGCCTATTTCAAGGCATTTCTGAAACTCTGAAAGTATCAGTTTTCTCTCCATTCACTGGAGAGCTTTCTCCTAGATGACCTCCTGTAGCTCCTCCTTTTCCATGCCAAAGGGCAACACCAATTTAATGCTTTTCTAATCTTTCTGGACTAATCTTTTCACTCCTTCCTTTCACCTAAATGAGAGATGGCCTGTAGCCCTTCCCACTTAACTACAACTGAAAGGCAGAGAGGGCACAAGCCTCTGTTATGAAATGTGATAGCAAGAGTCTCTTGCAATTTAACAGCTTGCTATGTCCATGTTTTCCAAACACAGACATCACTGAGGAGAAAAGAAAAAAACAAACACACAAAAAGAACCAAACAGAAAACAAGTTTCTACCCTACCCCACCACAGTATTACTAACACAAAAACTCCCAGGAGGTCTGTCATTTATTCCTTCCCTGAACTTGCACCGCTTGCTCCACTGCTACTTTTGCTTAACCCGATTAACTGCATGCAATGCTATTAAAAGATATTGCTTGCCAAAAGGGACATCCATAATCTTTACAGACCTCTGTGCTATCTATATTTACATGTGCAACCAGGATTATCTGTGTATTTACAAAAAAAAAAAATTAAAAAAATAGAGAAGACCAACACACAAATAAAATCTTCTTTAAGAAAAGAATGAATACAGGAAGGGATAAGGAGTCAAACACTGCTGAGCACTCTCAAGATCCCTCCAGACTAATAACACTGAAAAGGAGACAACATTTGCATTTCCCTGGTACACTAAGACATGATATTCCAAAAGATGGCAGATGTAGAACACAACAGTCTCTGTGCACAGCTATTTCCCCATATCTGGCCTCAGTAGCATAATCACACTCAGGGACAATGCTTTCAACACTTGGAGACTACTCCAGTGCTTTCAAGAGATGTCTATCAGTCGCTTCTAATATAGGCTTTGAAAGAGAAGATGCAAGATCTCATTTGTTATTAGTTTTGGGCTTCCAGCCCATCCTCCTCTTATACTGCACTGAGTATTTCTAATTATATCCTCTGGCATCAGTAAATATCCCTGCTTCCCCTCTTTGCTCCTGTCATCCCCAGCCCATGAGTGAGCAGCAGACTCGTTCATCAGCAGGGCTCCATCACATCATTCATTCAGACATAACACCCAGCTCTTCTTCTCAACATGAATATGTTCCTCTTTAATCTCCTTTTTCAAATTATATTACTGCTTTTCAGCTGAAAAGTTGATCTAGGCTTTCAATTATTTCCATCTGTATTCCTAAATCCCCAAATTCCTGAAGACATTTATGTGTATTCTGTCACATTTCTCTTTCCAGAGTCCTAATTCATTTGCGGGTTTTTTGGCAGTGAGAGATAAACCCAGCCCTAATTGCATTACTCAGAACTCCACAAAGCAGCTGCATATATTCAGACTTTCTGAAAAATCAGGCTGTTTGCATCTTGAGACTAAATCAAGCACCAGGTTTCAACTACCAGAACCTGAGGTTGAAACAGTGCCAAAGCCATCTACAAATTAAAGATTAATTGAAGAGGTTTACTGAATGAAAGCCAAAATTCAGCAAAATATATCATCAATATTTGTGAATAATCAGAATTAATTAAATTTTAGGTAAATTTTTATATAACATGTTCAAACATTAATTCCCAAGATTCTAACCCAGATGCGTTAAAATCTCTAGTCTTAGGCCAGTTTGTGGAGTGACCTGCAGTGGACAGATACCTGCAGAATGACAGGGTAAGTGCAGAGAGCCATGAGCATGTCTGTCAGCAGAAGGAGGACAGAGGCAACCTTTATCAATTATCAGAAACAAACAGCTGATAGAAAAGTGTTTGAATGTGTCACAGTGGAGACAGAAAAGTGTTTGAATGTGTCATAGTGGAGATAAGAAAGGTCCTGAGCTCTCATATCAACCAGGTCAAAGGACTTCCTTTGGCCTTGGTCAATATATTGCAGCATAGGATGATGGTCAGCAGAGAGAGGAGGTGCTTCCAGCACATCTCAGATATTCAGAGCAGAGCACATTTCTCACTCCAGAGCTAGGGGAGCTATCTAGCCTAGCTTGTACAAACATTTCCACACAAGCATCTGAGGTTATGTGGGACAAGTTCTTCCATTTGTACCTCTTCACCCAGCTGTAGCATACAGGGCTGCCATTTCAATTTTGAATGCATTGCTGCAGCCCCTGAATAGCTCCGAGTGCAAGAGGGACTCACCTCTTAACTGAGCCCCCCAGAGATGCTTGTCATAGAAATAATGTGTTGTCATTATCATGGCACAGTTCTAAAGAGATAGCAGCGCCAGAAGGGTATTTCAGAAGGCATTTAGTCCAACTTGCCCTCTATCTCTAAACCACTCCTGACAGAATCTTGCCTAACCTCTTTAGAAAACCCCCAGTGGTGGATGATGTGCAGCTTCACAGGGTAGAGCTCATGGTTATCAGCTAAATAAAATGATGCTAATGTGCACAGACCATTCATCAGGCAGCAGTTACCGTCACCAAGGAAGCTGAGCGCAAGAGCTAGGAGAAATACATAAGGAGGGAGGATTTATTAGTTGAAAAGCACAGCCCAAAAGGTACCATTTCAACATATAAACAGATTCAGAAAGCGTGGCTGGCACCAAAGGGTGTCCTTCCGAGAAACTTTATTTGCTATATTATACATTTACTATATAGCATGTTACAGACTTTGCATTCCCAGGTAACAAATCACCTGTATGAAACTTCAGGGCTGTTCTGTGCAGTGTCTTCTGGCCTTCAGCCACCCTCACTGTGGCTGAAATAAGTGGAAGATTTCAGCAGCCTCACTGGGCATCAGACAGGGTCAGATACAATCATCTTTCAGCAGAAACAGTGCACTTTTTCTCTCTGACATTTCTTCAGCCTTTGCCAAATCCCTTTCAGCAGCAGTCCCACAATGTCTAAGAGAGTTTTTCTTATCATCTTATTTATCTGATGAGTGACCATTTTCAGTCTGAAAAGGTCAGGTCACCAAACAGCCCTTTGACTAGAAGAAATTTATTTTTCTTTTAAATAAAACTTCACAAACAAGCTATGTGCAGCCCTACCCTAGAAATCTTTGAAAATGTGTGAGATTATCTATTTTTGCAACCTACAGAGACATGTAGTCATTAGTAAAACAGTGGCTTTTTCATCCAGAGCTTCATCTGTTATCCAGATAAGTCAATAAAAGATATCCATTGACTTCAAAGAACCCCAGAATGAGCCACAATCAACCAGCTCATGCACTTCTCAACATTGGCAATAAATAACAGGCAATGGGCATTGGCATCCTTGCAAGTAAAACTCTAGAGAAAGCAAAGACCTTTCTGCCTTTTAAGATCATCTCATTGACTTTCATGGGTAGAGATGCCAAATAAAAAATTCTACAGGATGGTGTAAAATGCTCCTCAGAAAGATTATTTTAGGTAAGACAAACTATATGCGCTGAGGCATCTCCAGTGATGGTTTCATAAGTTAATAAGGGATATTGGGCAGTTTGCCTGCCCCCCAACCTTTTTTTTTTTTTTTTCCCTTGTGTTAGCAATATAGCTTAGAGAAATATGCTCCATCACAAAATTACCTTTTTTCACTAGTTTTCAGCCAGAACAGCTCCCTGACCCAGTCCATCCCATACTGTGTGAGCACTGATGTAGACAAAGAGGAGAAAGTGGCAATGGATGGCAAAGGTAGAAATATGGAGAGTGGAAAAAAAACAAAGAGCAGAATGGACCTAATTGCAGACCTAATGGACACACAGATTTAGACTGGGTTAAACTGATGGCAAAAGTGTGCCTTGATCCTGATATCTCCTCTCTCAGCTTTCAAAGCTGTGTTATGCAAGGGTTTAGGTGTCTCTCAGGTACCACCAAACAGTTTAATGAATACGGAAATTACAACAGTCTTTAGGGATACACATCTCCATAGGATCCACTCAACAGGATCCATTCAACAGGATTTCCAAATGTATATTCCAGTTCATAGAAACAAAATTTTACAAATCTTCATCAAAAGAGCCTTTTTAATGCCAATCAGGCCATAAAAAGTAGAGAGTTAAAGAATAAAATCTGTGTTTCAACTGCAGCTTTGGTGACACGTTGACTCCTGCTTTAATGCTTTCCCCACCCTGCTTTACATAAGCAATTTGCAGAAAAATCATCATCAGGAAATTCAGACAAGATGATGCATATTTGCATGGTAACTTAAGCCCTAAGGCACTTTTTTCCTAAAGGAGAAAGTAGGAGTTAAACCTTCCTACCCTGCTCCACTCCCCTCCAACCCCCTAACTTGATGGGCAATTTGGAGATGTGGGAATGAGGGCTGTGGACACATCTCAGATAAGGCAGATGAAATGGAAGTAGTAACTGGCACCTTGTAAAAAATACCTGGAGAGGTCAAATCCTTTAGCAAATAGGAGAACTAGGGCTCTTCTATAATACATAGGCAGGTTAGTATGGACCAGAGGTAGAAATCCTTCTTGATCAATTTGCTGTGGAGTCTCAAAGAAGTCTTTAAGCACTTGCCCTACAAGTATAATCTCATTTTACATAGCCAGAAATAATATACTTCTCTGCAGAGTATTTTGGGAGCCAGACCATTTTTGAGTGTCTTTACATAAAGCAAATTATGAGACAAGTCGGGAGTAGAATCCAGAAGCTGAGTTCTTAAACAGTAAATACTTCCTACTGTACAGGAAAAGAGCAACCACAAAACAAATCTAAATTAACTAATGTAATTCCACAGCATCTTGCCCACTATCTGCATACTTCAGAGGAATGAAAGGCTTGAGGCACTTATTTTCTTTACATTTAAGACTCTGTAATAGGCCAGTTACAGGAGACTCAGAGAGGAGAGTTCTGTAAGAATAAAGCTTGTTAAAACAGAAGCTTAATAACCTGTTACAGTAGCTCTAATAGATATTCCATACATGAGAACTGACAAACACCTACTAGAAAGAGAGCATAAGCTGTCAAATAATACAGCACAAAAAACAGCAGAAGTTTTCCACTCCATTTCTCCACCAACATATCCCTCTCATCACCTGATAGAAGTCTTCTCTCTAGGCTGAAGGAATACTCCCTGCTTTTAGATTCCACTACACAGGACTATGAAAAGCAATGCAAGTTAATGCCTTTGGAGTATGTTTTGTTCAGAATAGGATACCAGTCAAACAGGAGTGGTTCAAGGACGAGGCAAAGCATTTCAACACAGCCCTCAGGTGGGACCTGCTGCCACTGGCCTGGATTGAAGAGTTTCACCTTCTCGTCAGAAAAGTTTTCATAACATCCATCCCTGTATCTCCTACAATGTCACCAAACTTTTTAGCTGAAAGTTAACTGTCTCAAGGGTGACAAAACTTTCTCAGGTCACAAATAAATTTAAATGATGGTATAAAACTGTCTGGCATGTTTCCAACAGCAAGGATAGACGAGAAGTGAGAGACATATTCAATACCAGAACTTCCGATGGGAGGGAAATCTGCTAGACGTGATCAATTAATTTGTTGTAATAAAGGAGCACTGCAACCTGCTATTAATCATTTTTGTCCTGTGCTTTCTATCAGATAGATTTCTAATATATGCATATCAGGGGACTCAAAGGAGTATTACTCAGTGAGTCTTTCATGTGGCTAACAAGTCAGAGGTGTGTTAACAATCTGATGACATTTCTTTTACAACTGTTGACTAGGAATGGCCTCCAAAGTGCACCAGAAACAAACAAACAAAAAGATCAGTCACCTTTAACTAGTGTGTGGGCACGTACACACCTGCATGTGCATTTTCATACACACACAAAAACTCACCCAAGGATAATTCTGTTATCATTTAACCTACGGGCTCCATCCCTCTCTGGCTGAAAAAGTTTGGTACAGCTCCACCACCTGCAGCAGAGCTACACTGATTTATACCCACAGAGACTTGAACTTCTTGTTTATTTTTTAATGGAAAGACAAAAGGTCATTAAAGGTAACACACAAGGCTCAGGTGAAATTTGGTGTATCTCTCTGCTGCTCCATGAGTTCCTCTGATTGTGCAGCCTGCAACTGTTCATCTCTGTGCTTCCAAACCTTTCCAGCAATGACAGCTAATTAGGTGCTGCAGAATTGACTTTCATCTTCCACCTGTGTGCTGATGGTGATTGATTGCATTCACAGAATGAATCAGAAAGCAACTCTAAGCATGCCAGTAAATCCCACCATGGATCAATGAAAGGAGATTCTAGAAGGAAGCCAGAGAAGATTGGAATGACCTCCGAGGAGACAGACAACAAGGATGACAGAGCAGGAGCTTCATGTCTTTCCCTATCTTGGAATTAAAAAAAAATATCTGACAAAGTGCTACTTTCATAATGCAGTATCTCACTGCAGTCAAGGTACTGGGCACAAATACTGCTCCTTTCCATGTGCTATCATGGTTCATGGTCTATAGCATGGGCATGTCAAGGCAATGCCCACGTTGCCCTGAAGGAGGGTTGTAGCTAACTCCTGCCTTGCTAACTTGCTAACACCCACAGAAACCTTACTGCAAAATCCAGGGCCAGCTTTGTTCCCAGGATCTGACAAACCCATTTACCTTATCCCCTCTCCCCAGATGCCTTTATGTTATGGTACGTATCAATGGAGTGCTGGTGCTCCAGAAGGAATATTAACATTTAATATAAATATAGGCATTACAACCAAAGCCATCTGTTCCTTTCTGTTGATTACAAATTTATTCTGCTCACCCTGCACTACTCCAGCCTCACACTTTCTAGTTTCTCCTGCAGCCTCTGTCTCTGTGGAATCCCAGCAAATATGTACACACACAAATTTGACTCCAATTACCACTACACAGGGACTCAGACTGCCTGAGTATCTGAGCCCCTAAAGTGTGTAAAGCTGGATGGAAAACATCCTGATGGACATTGAGAGTGAAATACGTCACAGAGGCAATGCAACTGTTCTCTGTATCCAGAGGGCTTCAGTGTGTGCTTCACCTCCACCACATGGAGACAACCTGTGACTCCAGTAAGATGAAAATTACACTTCAAGTGAAACACGTGCTGCTGAATTCAGGTGATTTCCAGCAGACCACTTTAACCTGGCCTGAGACAAGTACAGGTTTTTGGAAAACCAAAGGGGATACAGGTGCCTCAGAAATACAGTAGGGTAGAAATAATAACTTGGGTGAAAGCTGAAAGGCATTCAGACCCACATGGCAAACCAGAACCAACCAAAGGGCCTTCCCTTTCCTTTATTGACTGTGACCTAAAGCTCCACTTAAAACAGCTGCATTAATACTTCCCCACAAGCTCCATGTAATCACATTTCCTCCTTTCATTATTTCCACTTCCTATTTCTGTGCAAAACTCCCATGGGAAAAAGCCACAAAAGATTTTGACAGAGAGAGTCTTCAGCAAGCAGAGCAGCAAAAAAATCCATTTTCAATCTTTTTCCTGGGCCAGTGACAGCCCTCTTCAGACTGGAGATGCTGATGAGAATTTTCCTAGCCTTGTGTTTCTGCCAAACAAGAACAGCCTCATCTTTCCAGCAAAGAGCAGAAACCAGACTCCCCATCTTGTCCCTTAGCTACTCCTCAGGATCACTGCTCACGCCTTGTACGGGTCAGCCAAGCTGCTCAGATCTGCCCCAGGCAGTAACAATAACTCAGGAAAGCTGTTGGCTCCCTCGGCTCCTCTTCAGGTAGCATGAAGGAACAGAGCCAAAAGCCAGCAAACAGAAGTTCAATCAGTCAAGGCTTGAAATAGAAACAAGACCGTGCTGACTGTCACAACAGAGTGCGGAAAGAGTTGCACAGGCTTGATTGCATGCAGAGCTAAAAGAGGTGTGATATTTTTTTTCCTGGGGCTGCAGAATTTGCATTTGACTCCCCCTGGGCTTATCAGGCATTTTCGCCTTAATTCTGAGCCAAAAGCAGAAGAAACTCCTAATCAAACAGGAATTTATAGAACTGAGTGTACAGGCTCACTGTGTTGTTCCACAGTCATCAGTGGCATGCAGCTAGGTTCCACGTCTTTGCCTTAGAGCTGGGGAAGGAATTGCAGCTAACACCCCAACACTAGAATCAAGCCAAAAAAAGCACCAAAGGCAAAGTTTAAAGCACACCTGAAATTAAAACAGCAAACCTACACCTCTCTCCAAAACTGGAACATCAGCTGAGGCATGGGGATGAGGAAAGACCACAATATATACTTAAGTCAGTCTCCATTAAGCAAAAGTTTTCCGACTGTGCTGGAAGTTCAGCATCTTGTGAGCTCTTGACCAGCTAACAACACATTCACTGAATTTCACTCATCTTGCTGATAACTCCTGTCCAAAGCCTTTTCAACCTGCTCCTTTTCACATGCCTTTCTTTATGCAGCATCCTATCCTATTTACACATAATTTGTCATACAGTAAACAACTCTCTGCCTAATGCCATAATTCAGTGTTCATAATGAATCATAATTAGTCTGCTCATCTCATCTACAGTAAATCAATATACAACTACACCCTGCTAGGCACAGAGAGAGAGAGAAATAATTTTGAATCCTCTGCCTCTGTCAGGTGGCGGTCATTTGACTCTCTAAGTGGTAACTGTGTCCAGTGTGTGATTTCATTTTTTTTATTTATACACACATACACGCAGACACCAACCAAACAAAATAAATCTCAGTTACAGCCTTTCTACCTGCCTGACACCTCAAGCAGGAGTGCAAAATCCAACATGAGAAGTGATAAAGTCAGTGAAACTTCTGGGGGTTTCCTGCAGAAAGACAGAATAGCTGTGCATCCATGGGATTCACAAAGAGAAGGAACAAAACGCTAAAGCAAATCCTCCATTAGCAGCCTCAGACTCCCTAGTTGACTATTGCTTCCACATTGGTCTTTTATGGAGATCTATGACCACCTGAAGCTGTTTTGCTTTTGTAGGCTTTTACTTCCAGCCTTTATGAAAGTTTTTCAACACCAAAATTTAAAGGCTGAGACTCTTTTTAATACATAAGCACAAGCAGAGATGAAATACATGCCAACAGATACATAAGCACATGGCAGCAGATTATCTTGATGGGAATGAGGTTGCTTTGCTTTCCAAAAGAGTAGTTCCCTCTTCTGTGTTGTTCTTCTGCGTAAGAGATTCTCAAGTGAAGCAAACTGCTACAGCCAAGTTTCATATCCCAGGAAAACTGTTGTTTCTGATGGAAAATGCTGGCTTGTAGTGAACCACAGCTGCTCTGTCAGGAGCCATTACAATGAAGGATTACCAGCACAGGCCATCTGCCTGAGCTTGAGGGTTTGCTTTCCTTTTTCTTTTTTTTTTTTTCTTTTTTTTGTTTGGTTTGGTGTTTGATTTTTTTGTTTGTTTGTTTTTTTCCTTTTCCCTGTGTGATGCTGCAGTAAATCACAACAAAATTAAGCCCAGGAGTGACCAATCTCTTTGAGGCTGAGCTGCCTCCAGAGCACTGCTATCCCTAGTCCACCAAGCAGGAGATTAAAATAAAAAAACAACCAGACCTGGTGATTTATGAACAATGATTCAGCACAATATGAACTGCACAGCCAACATGTCCTTGTTAAAAAGTATAAACAGTGTCAAACAGAAAGGAGGGCTAAATCAATAGCCATGATTTGGGCTGCATTGATTTCAAATGCCTTTTGCTGTGCAAATACATTACAGTGATTCACAGAGGGAGTTTCAAAGATCTAAGTGCCTCTGTGCCATTATACAGTAAACTGTTAGGTGCTTGGGAGTCATCCCGAGCAGACAGATGATGGCATTAGTGATTTAATTGACCCTTATGGATAAAAACACATATGAGGAATGGCAGAGCCATCAGCAAGCAGCAGTGCATGCTGCAGTCAGGCCAGTGGAGAGCAGAAGAAGAGCTAGGATGTTTTCCCTGTGCTAGTGGAGCAACACAGCTGTTTGCTTGGTGTGAAAGCTGTGGCCAGGAAGCAGAGTTGCTAGGGGATGCAGATGGGTTCAGGCATGGTAAAGCAAGAGCATCCCTTGGGAACGTCCCAGTCCTGTCCATGGCAAGGGTCATGTTCACCTTGTGGAGACCAGGGGAACACATGACAGCAAAGGTGGGTAGCGGAAGCCCTGTAGAGGGGAGGAGAAGGTGTAATCCCAGGATTATCTTTGCGTTTATGTCAGGGAAACGCTTTGCAGAAGCTACGTGGTGGAGAGGCACACCCCAACAATGCATATCATGGAGGTGCAACCAAAACCATTGCTCTTGTGGGTTTAGGAGGTGCCTCACCTAACCTTAACATTGCAATGGGGAGATGTCCTTGTTTTACTCACAGAAAGGACAATAAAGTGTTCTTCATTGCCTGCAAGTGGTGCTAAGTGCACACTTGGAAGATAATCATAGAATGGTCCAGGTTGGAAGGGACCTGCAAAGGTCATCTAGTCCGACCTTCCCACAGTCAGCAGGGTCATCCCCAAACAGACCAGGTTGCCCAGGGCTTCATCAAGTCTTACCTTGAATATCTCCAGGGAAAGGGCCTCAACCACCTCCTGGGCAACCTGTTCCAGTGTTCCACCACCATGATGCACACCTTGACCTCTCTTATTGTTGCCCATTCACCAGAGCTCTGCACTGAGGCCTGGCATGCTGCAGACAGACAGCCAATTCTCATCATCACAATCCCCTGCCCACAAGCAATTTCTAAGCACCAATGTCTTTATCTTGCCCACAGCCACACATCCACATGCCACTTCTCACTGTAAGCAATCCCAAAGAGATAAAAGCTGAAGAGCCAGGACCTAAATTTTGCAGACAGAAGTGGGTGTAACCAGACCACTAAATGCCATTCCTGCATTCTGCACAGAGAGCAAGACTGTACAATTTGAAATAGCACTAACGTTTTTTTGCACAGGGCCACTGCACTTAAACACTCAACATGACTTTTAAGGAAGGAAAAATGGTGCTATTGATGCTACCAGGCCCATAACCAAATTCTAACTACTTTTTTCTTCTCCAGCCACATGCTACTCAAATCATAAGCTACATCTTGTTCAGTGATGGTAGACAGAAGCAGAAAGCAGCTTTTTGCTGTCTTTCTTTGCCCAAGGGAAACCCATTGCCAAACGAGGTCCCACCTTTGGATTAGTGAGAACTCACAGCCTGTGAGGCACAGCCTTCTACCCAGACAATTTAGGATATTTCCACTCACAGATGTTTCACCCACCTGGGTCCTGGGCTGTAACAGAGCTTCCACAGAGGTAAACCATCTGAGGACACCCAGTGTAGTGCAGAATATGAATTAGCAGCTAAACACCTAAATCTCTGCTGCCATTTGGCAACAAGCAAAGAACATACTTGGGAAAACCAGACATAACTGATACTGTAGGCTGTGCCTCAGTGTAGCAGGTAGGAGGGCTTGAAGACTTGGAGGCACACTTGTGGGGCTGGGCAAGGTGAACTGTGAGGCTGTACACATAGCTGAAAAGAGAAGTAGCCCAAAGAGCTGTATTTGGAGTCACAAAGAGGACTCTAGGGCTATAGAGCCCCTCTAGGAGAAGGACGGTTGCATATCTGACCACACAGTTGGGGTATTTGCCCTGTAATTACTCATGGCTGGAGTTCATGGATTTAACACAACCATAACTAAGTGGCTCAGAGAGGAGTATTTCTGATGTAATTGGGTAATCACAAAAGTACAAAGATTTTCTAATACTTGTATGCCAGCAATGTTTGTCCTTTTACCTTGAAGGATCTCACATAATTCTGCCTATTATAAATGGTCTGATTATTCAGTATTGCAGTTCACATAAACCATAATCCTTTCATCCCAAGAAAAAAAAGTTCTCTGTTATAAGGATGTTCAAGAACAGCTTCCTCCAGAAGTCCTGATGAACCTAAGTGAATTCATGGAAATGAATATGAGCCCAAACAGCTAAAAAAATATTTTTCATGAGCAGAACTTTATGCAGGAAAGAAAGAGAGTTATATCGAACTCCAGTAAAAGTCAGGAATGCAAAATAGTTCTTAACTACTGGAGCTCAGGTTGGGGTTAGATTAGGAAGATTAGGCAGGGGAGTCTGTGTTCCCTGTTTTAGAGAGAGAATCAAATTTCCAGCAGTTTAGCAATTTAATTTTCCAAAGTGAAGACAGAGATGGGTCAAAATTAAGGTTATGATACATGAGGAAAATGTTAATGACAGTGGGTTTGGTGGTCTGTGGGTGAATAATGTACTTTCCTCAGCAGAAGACCATGGGTTTCTAAAGAAAACTCTCCTGGATTTAGATTGTGATTTCATGAAATAAAGAATTTGTCTTAGAAAGGATTAACTCCTCAGGCCAAACAAGCTTTAGCACATGACTAAGGATACTCTCAAGATTTGTGCAGCAAGGAAAGGGGAAATGCAGGGGGGGAGACGGGGGAAGGCTTCTGCAGGCCAATAGGCAGCATGGCTGAATTAGGTTTGACTAATGTTTGGTTAAGATCTGCAGCCTCCAGCAATCATTTTCTATTAAATGGATTATATTCAGCACAAACACAGCACATTTGTAAGCTTAATGATAAGAGGCAACATATGGGAAAGGAAGGAAATAAAGTGTTCTGGGAACAGAAGCAAGAGAACTATAGGGAAAATAACCAGTTTTAAACTTAGGAAAGGAAGTGTTTAGTATTTACCAGAAACAATGATCACCCCTCAAAGAATGTATTCTTACTCCATCAATAGATCCAGAATACACAGACCCTCTCCTCCTACCCAAACGGGGAATACAGTGATGAAAGGGCTCAGAAAGATGCTCTCCCTGGGCCTCAGGAACCTTCAGGGCTCTTGCTGCTGTGATAAGATGCTCCAGACCACAGCACAAGTTTCATACCCAAGTGCACCACGTCTGGCCTTACAACATAGCAGAAGCTCTGGTTCAAAAACTTCAATGTATATGGGCAGGAACTAACTGGGAGTTTCTGGTTGAAAACTTGCTGCTTGGAAAAGCATTAGCTCCCTGATGTATTTTATAGGAAGTGACCAGATTTTTGTAAACTTTTAGAACTGAGCCATTTTAGAAAATCTGTATTGTCCACATCCCCTTGTTAGACATTCTACATATAAATAACCCACTTTTTCACTGAAATGGTAGACATACTTTAACCTCCAAGCAGATCAACTCCTAACATCTAGTCTTATCTTTTCTAGCTTTCTCTTCACTTTTGGTTAAAAAATGAAGACTGATTCTCACAATGCACTGGAGTGGACTTCTTCCAGCTTCCAGTGCTTTTGCTGAGCAGTGAAACACCTGGTTCCAGAGAAGATCAGCTTTTAACTGACTCAGACAAAGACCACCAATCAAATCCACTAAGTCAGTAACTATTTTTCAACCAATTTCAGGCAGGTGAACTGGAAAGAAAAGGACTCTCTTAGGACCAAACCATACAATACACCAAATTTTCTTCACTGCCATAAGAAAGCTGCATGCTTTAAAGGATGAAGATCTAAAAGGGCACCTGGGATTTAGTCCACAGGTCCTCCTGACTATAGAGATTTGGCACTCCCATCAATTAGTAAGAAAAAAATGTAGTTACGATCTCTCAACAGAAAAAAAACAGTCTTTGATAAAATGTGTTGTTTCTTAAGTGGCTGGAAGAGTTCTCTGCTTTTCTGGAGAAGAAGCTCATGTTTTGCTATTTTCTGTCTGACTGCATTTGCCACATTTCTGCAATATTAAG
The DNA here is from genome assembly GCF_027791375.1 of Indicator indicator. Classification (NCBI taxonomy): domain Eukaryota; kingdom Metazoa; phylum Chordata; class Aves; order Piciformes; family Indicatoridae; genus Indicator; species Indicator indicator. The sequence continues at coordinate 18,185,385 of NC_072012.1, read as the reverse complement.
CAAGTCAAAGTGAGCAGAACAAAGCTGACAGCGGTACCCTCGCTCTGTGAACCTATAAATCTAGCATGGACAAAGAAATTAAACGAGAGAAGGAAAAATCTCTTTTAAAAGGAAAGTTCTCTACACAGGGAAAAAAAAAAATAAAGGTAGATCTGAGGAAGACAAGCCACCCAGCCCAGATTTCAGCTTGGTCTTTGACAGAGCTGGAGCCACAAAGAAAGGCAGAACAGATTGCCCTAAAAAGTGGCAGTCATCTGCTGACAGGGAAATCAGTAAATCAGTAATTAACAGCTGCCTATATCTGTCACTTTGGTGCTCTGTATCCCAGCAACCCTCAGCAAAGACAAGGCTCCAGCATCCTACCACTGGAGGGGCTTGTTCTTCCTATGCCCACTCACCCACCTCAAGGATGTCATTCCTTATGAGTCTCTCAGTGGGAATATATTGCCATTAAAGTCAGCTGGAGTTTATGTGAACATATGAGGACCAAGATGCAGCTGCAACCAGCATCATCTGTAAAATGACAAGTATGGGGAAGGCTGTTCAAACATTTATAGCAACCCTCCAGCACTGGCATCCACAGAGAACACACAATCTTCAGGTGCAAAAGGGAAAAGGCTGGATCACCAGTAACTCTGTGATGTTGAACGTACTGCGCACCCACTAAGAAACCAGAAGTCCTGCCATGCTACAGCCTCCTTTCCTTACCACAGTCTAAGGCAACTTCTATACCACAGAAACATCAAGAGATTAAGATTGCACTGTCTGAAACAGGGTTGTCCACATCTCTAGAGGGCAAAAGAAAAGGGATTGGTGGGACCTGTTTCTTCACACCACACTCCACATGAAGAAATCCCTCTGGGGTAGGAACCACCTCCAAGGGGAATCACACAACAGGGGCAAGAGGGATGAAGAGGAGGAGAGAAAGTTCTATCCCCATTGAACACTGCTGAAATGCCCTGGTGAAAAGGTTTAATAGCAATGTGACTTTCAGTGATTTCACAGTATTTTTGTGCTACCCAAATCATAAAAGTCTTCAGGTCTGTCACCCATCCTTACTCCTTTGTATAGCTGGAAATATCCAGCATGACCATATATGCAAGGACAGGCTGAATACAAGGTTTATTATAGCTTGGAACTGCTCATACACCTTCATAATTCTAGTGTATTTTAGTCTTACAGCACCTTATGACACTGTGGCAAAGCCAGCTATAAAAAGAGTGGTTCTGTGTTTTCATTGTGATGAAGTTACAACTACATGTTGTGTACATGTAGTTGTGAAGACACAACTACAGAAATTGTGAGAGATAGATGGACAGGAGGACATGGAGCAACTCAAAAAAAACCTGAATTCAGTGGAAAAACTTCCCCTGCCTTCATTACTATTTGGATCCCTTTTCTTTCAGTGTGAGCTGAGGGAAATTCACATTTCAGACTTCTTTTAATGAAACCCTACAAATATTTACTTCAGAGCTCAGAGCTGTCCTGGAGTTCATCTGAGGAGAGAAGCTTTCTCATTTCATATCAACTTCAGGGACAACTTCAATGCTCTTCAGAACTGCCACACTGCAATTTGCAAATATCTGTGAATTTCCAGGCTCCTAGTCCAACTTGGCTTCACAGAGCGTTTCTTATCAGTTTCCTGTTAGTAGTAAGAGTTTCCTTCCTTGGATTTCCTAATTATTTTTTTTTTTAACTGCAAAGTATGATTCAATAAGTAAATGATAATTCTGTTCCTTTACCTTGACTTTAATAAAGTCTTGTAAGAGAGAAAAGAAGAAGAAAAAGTTGATGCAACTCCCAACTCGTAGGATGTCAGACTTGAGATCTTATTTAGACTGGGCAAAATGCTCTCTAATACAAGAGCCAATTTTTAACTGAAACCAAGAGTATCTATATGCAGCACATCGGTATGTTAAAAATATGTATACATGCTCTGTAAATGTAGTGCTTTAAGAAAGCAACAAGAGCTTCCAGTGTATTTCATAGCAAAGGTTTCATCCCACATCTAGAAACTCTTTTTCATTTAAATTGTTGATACTATCATCAAGTTACACTTCAAAAGAACAGGATCTGGTTGCCAGTATTTGTCTTTCCCTATCTTTGTTGCCTGTGTTCTTGTTCTTTAAGCAAGTCATTTGCTCTGTTTTGATAGCTGCTATCTACAATAACAGTCTGTGAAATGACCCCTGGTGCATTTACATCTAACTTCAAAAAACTACATTTCTGCTCCAAAGAGCAAGCAGCACAAAGTGTTAAATCAGAAAGATTTCTACAACTCTCGAGATTAAAAGACATTTCTCTGCTCCAAACTCACCCTGTTACATGCTAACTGAAAATACAGTTTGGAAGAGTGCTTTTGTACTTGAACATGTACTTGAACATGTATTCTTCTGCTGAGTCAAACACAGTATCCAAATACTACTTCATTTCCACCACTGAAGTCAATGGAGTTTCCTTACAGCTTGACTGAATAATATATTTCAAAGAAAAGGGGGAGAAAAGCCCCAAACCATAAGCTTATGAATAGCAGAAATCTTCCACAGCTTCCTTCAGGATTGATTCTCAAGATTAATTGGTCTTTTATGCACAGAAAACTTGCAGGAGATGGCTCTTCATCTCTGTGAAGTTTGCTTCAAAAATAATTCCTCAACCTGACTATGCTACAGCAGAGGAGGAAGCACAAAGCTTGTAGAGAAAGGAGACAAAGGAAAGGATTATGAGAAGGAAGGAAAACTATGATGGGGGCAAAAGGCAAGGTCATCTCTGTCAGAAAAGGAGGGACACACACACACACCTGTAAGGAATACATTAGAAAAATACATTAGCGATCATTCAGAGAATAAAGTAGGCAAAGGCAGATAATACTGCAGCGTGGTTATATGAAGTCAGCAGAACAGACCACATCCATGGTTGGCCTCATCTTACAGTTCGGAATTTTACATTGAGCTATTTTTCCTCCAGTGGGATTATTTTCCCTTTTTAAAGCTTTTCTCTTTGTTTCTAGGTAGTGGACAAAGGCAGCAGGTAGAACAGTCTCTGGCTGCAAAACACAACATTCTCACAGGAACCAGGATACATTTTCTTGATTAATTTAATGATCCTGAAACCTAAACACTGCTTATAATTGGCCTTCCAGCTCCACTATTGTGAGAGGCAGATTCATTAAAGACTTTTGGGCTTCAGACACTGGTGGGAGCTGTATGTCAGAGAGGACAAAGCTTTCAGCCCTTAAGAAGCCTTAGCAACATGGGGTGCTGTCAGAGCTGGACCTTAATGGATGCATGCTTCAGGAAGGCCATGCCAGGCTGCTGACTCTCTGGATCCACCTCAGCACCCAGAGGTGCTTTGTTAAGGCAACTTGAAAAAGAGCTAAAGGCTCTGTCAAAATTGCTTCAGTACTTGTCTTATCTGCATTTGCAAGGGTTTTCAAAAGGCAGTGGTTCCATCAGCAGTATCCCTCAGGACAACTGTACTTAATTTAGGATATCTAAATCCACGCCAGCTTCCCAGGAAAATATTTTTACACCACACCTTTTCTCCCCAGGGGTGAAGACAGAGCATGGAAAGCCTCCATCATTGCCATCCCAGGATGCAGAGGTGGACCCAGCAGTCTATGAGCTAGTCTCATTCACCTTGATCATCCCAAATCAATCACTGAATTCGAAGTGAGATGTCCTCATCTCATGCTGTTGGTATTTCAGGCAATTCAACTTCAACTCAGCATTCATGGGGTCATAAATTGCAGAATAAAACTGATGTTGCATTTTCCCTCTTCATTACAACCAGTTACAATCTATTTGAATTTTAATTGGATTTTTGAATTTAATTTGAATTGAGTTTGAATCAAATTTGAGTTTTTATTGATGTTTTCCTAAGCCATCTATTTACACCCTTCATTTCTTCAGGCAAAGCCACTGGGAGACAGACTATCACTTTCTGTCACCAAACTGATCTTTTTTACTAGGCTACTTGGCAAATTTAGTCTGTTACATTGTTACCCTTTCTCCCTGGATCTCTTCAGACATTCCTTATTTCCAAGTTTTTGCTTTCCACGGAACACATATTTTAGATTATTTTTATTACAGATACTTGAATTATTCACTGGAAGTAATTTTTTTCTGGTTAATATAATCCTCCCTTCTCTAAGAAGTCATTAGAAAGTAGGTTTTTTCATTACTGGTAGATATTAGCTAGCATGCAGGAATCGAGTAATTTGGGAGACAATTCCCATTTGCACTTGCATGGCAGAGCACTCCAGCATGTGTCAACATTCCCATATCCTCCATTTAAACCCCAAAATACAGAGTATCCTTCTAGGACCCAGTTCAACCTCAGAACTAAGCATGCATTCGAGGGGGGCTGACAGATAAAGGGCTATGATCTGTATACTCTATTACCAGTAGCATGCCCCGGTACATGTTGTATCAGATCCTTTACAGGAGGGATGGAACTTTCAAAATAAAATTATCAAATGTGCATGGACTAAAAACTGTCTAAATATCCAAGAGCAGCCTGGTCACCCTGAAAAGGATGTAAGAAAAAAAAAATTGGATTGCCATTGCAAATTTGGCCAACATTGGTTCAGTCTGCTTCCCAGTAAAGCAACACAATTCTTCTGTTGAGACACAACCAGTCAATTCAGTGCTTATTGGCCATATGATTCTCTTTCACAGAAACAAGGAAGAGTTTAATGCAATTTTTCAATCTGTACATCTAAAATCCTGAAGAAATAAAGCAAACACTGACAATGTAAAAATAATGTATTGGATGCTGTGTCACTAAGTTACACATTTAGCAATTGAATAGCACCAGGTCATGAACTATTCCTTTTTCCTCAGTGTCTCCTGTATTTCCAGTTTAGTAGCATGTATACAGTTTCTGAGGACAGTTGAAACTTCCCCTTATCAAAAGAAATGTTAAATATAAATGCATTTTGCTCTGCGAACTGGTTACCCTGCTATCAATCTCTGTCTGGACGCTTCATTGCTTTGTTTATAGCTCCTCGGCTACTTATGAATCCATGCAATAGAATTCCAAGCACAGGCTGAATTTGTTTTATGAGAGGGTTTCAGTGCAGTAAGATAGGAAGTACTTTATCACAGGACAGATGTAAATAACATGAGCTGTAGCCACTCTCATCTACTGATTTGTCTCTGTCACAAAAAGCAATGAAATTTGTCTGACATCCTTTGTTCCAGTGAAAACCATGATTTTGCTATTTGCTAGATAATGATTTTCTCTTCTCCATAATTTATTACACTGTTTTGCTCAGGTTTATGGACCAGCTATAGCCAAGACTGCCTTGTTTTTTATTGAACAGCAGTACTGCATTATTTTTTTCCATCTCTCAGAATTTTCCATTACTCAATGGTGTATGAAACTCTATCTAAATTAATTAAACATTTGTTTTCTGGACTCAAATCATCCTTCCAATTATTGCACAAGCTCTTCACCACTTTCTAATTATCTTCCCGGAAGGTATTTCACAGGTGAGTATCCCTTCATCACAAAATACTTAAGACATTATCAGTAATGGAGTTAGTGTAAAGTAAACATTGTTCTCTCTTCTCCAGGATTCTGAAAGCTCTCTCCGTTTCCTTGACACACTCTGGCCAGCATCACCAGGCAACATCACCTATTTTATATAATATATGTAATTCCTCGATTTTGTTTGCTGTTTTTCCCATATTAGTCAGAAATGCCTCTTCAGATTTTTACATGGTTACCTTTCTCAGTGCAGATATTTTTATGCCCCCTGTTTTGATAATACCATTGCTTTTATTTCTTTTCCAAAAGAACTCTAGTTAGCTGGTCCACAAGTACATCAAGAAAAATCTTATGTCCTTTACTACTACTGGATTTTTTTCAGCTGCTCTCCAGTGGTCCCAGTTCCAATAAGAACACAGGCACACTGTAGAGAAATTCCTGATGCTCTGCCCTCAGCAGAGGAGTCCAGCCATGCTCAGATGCCACTAAAATTATGAGCAGGATCATCAGTGGATCAGGTCTCTTCCAACCTAAACCATTCTATGAATCTATTAAAAAAAATAAAAGTAATTTTTGATAGAAAGAGTTTCTTGAGTCATGGTTCCTAAAGTGATAAAACTACTGAGCCCACAACACCATCTACTCAGCAAGTCTGAATTTGTGCCTTCCTTTTAGAAGCAGCAACTTTCCTTTAGCAACACATGTTTCATTAAGGACGTACAGAGCCAGATACAATGACTAATGGCCTCTATTCGAGCAAGTCATCCCACTGACCTCAGAGAAATTACCTTTGTGAGTGAGACTTGCTGAAAAACACCATTTCTCATCAACTGATGCTTTCAAGCTTATTAATCTTACTACAGCTGCTTCTTTTAAAAAATTGTTAAAAGATTTACTGACAGTGAAACTGGCTTATCTACCAAATATGGACAACCTAAAGGTTATAGACTCCTCTTTGGCCATGTAAAAGAATGAGAAGCCATGTGGCAAGATCTATTTATAGCACAAGTGGGTCTGAGCATCCCAAGGTTAATATGAATGAGAAGATCCTTCCTTAAGTGATACGGTCCCCTGATGACATTTAACACAAGAAATAGCATCCCTTCCAATAGCCCTGCCATCGTACTTCTGTCATGGAACCAAGGGTTTTGCACCTGCAGCATCCACCCTGCCAGCGCCATGCTGCCAGGAGAAAGGGTATGGAGATCATATCCCAAGAAGACAGTTGCCATTTCAATGAATTCAGTAGGTGTTTTTCTTCAGGTCTATAGGACTGGCAGGACTAATCCTTGTCTGCTCTGTGCTTCCCTCCTCCACTCCTCCTACTAGAGACACTCGACATTTTTTGCTTGCTGCCTTGCTTTTCTCTGCATCACCATCTAAGAAGATGCAGGAGGAACACATTCAACCCCACACCCATTCAGAAATCGAATTTGCTGCTGAGAATTTAATTATAATAATAATCAGCACAGCAAACTGAGAAATGACCAAATGCAAAACAGGGGTGAGTGCCAAGCATAGGCGTGATACAGCAGTGCATCTCTTCCTACACACTACACTTCATCTGCACCCACAAAAAGCTTTAGAACACAGAGGGATGATATTATCCCACATAAAAAGAACACACTTTAATTACTAATAAAAGAACACTTAGGCTGACAAAAAATATCAAGTTTTTTTATCAAATGTTGTCATCTCCTCCAAAACATTTCTACAGTTTGGTGCAGTATGCTAGTTTTAACATCATATTCACTAATTAAAATGTGTTAATGTTTTTGAAGCACACATTACCCTTCATGTACAAAAGCCATTTCTATTCCCAGAAAAGATCATTTTACCTTGACATTTCTAATTAAATGAAAAGCATTGCTCATAGATAAATAATGAGAGTGCAGATGCTCTTTCCTGCATGGCAGAAGGGAGTAGGGAATTACTCACAAGTGTTTATCCAAATGAAACTACTAGACATGTCCACAACATACACACCTGGGAACCATAACAACTAGAGAGTCACTGACTCATTTTCTACCTGCTTTTCTCCAATATCCCATCTAATCAGTTGTATGGCTTTCTTTTCCTTCCTGAGGAGTGATAAGTAAGTACAATGAAAATGAGCATCTAAGAATGAAAGCTGTGCTTGGTCTTTGGGCTGTAGGTAGTTTTGGTAGTCACCCTAAGGTGTGCATTCATTGCATGTTTTTTGCTGACCACAAGAAACTGATACAAGTAAGTAGAGATATTTCCATCATTTTACCAGCTTGATTACTCATAGTGGCATAGAAGAGTGAGTCACAACTGGGACTGTGTATTAAATATCTGGGAAGGCTGAAGATAACGGGCTTATAAACATCCTGAGTTTCACTCTTTGGATATTTCACAACACAAACTAGGATTTGGCTTTGCATTAGGAAATTGCATATTCATTAGCATTTAGAGCAAGCACTGGGAATAGGGCTTACAGTTCCTGATCCTCCTTCTGTCACCAGCTTGAACTATTCTGTGGCTTTAAGAGAACCACTGGGCCTCCCACTTAAATCTCTGCATCTCTAATACCTTAAAAGCACACTCTCTCAAAGCCTTTCATCACAGGACACACACATTACAACTATAAGTTCACATACAGACTTGTTAATGTCCTAATACACCAACGGTTAAGGGCTGCAGCATATTGTGTTATGTCTTACTGTTTGAAACATGCAAACCTCAGAGGCAAGGCACAATTATTTATAGGCTGCTTAACTCCCAAGCAGTAATGCAGGTTTTATCCCCATCCATTACCCTACACAGTCAGAGAAGAGAAATAGCTGCAAAACTTAAACCATGCACCTATAATAAGAAAATTCAGGTAAAAATTGCAATTCTCCTGATTGCTTTGGGAGCTTGGGTTTCCCAGGACATCCAACAGTCTGAATCAGTCCTGCTGCTCTTGAAGTGAAGCTGGCAGCTCATGTGCCTACTGTGGCTACCTGACCATGGCACAGAGTCATCAGTAATTCCAGTTCCTTCTTAACCTACTCAGGTAGGGTCAATGCGTATATCAGACTTTGTGTATGTCCTTTCCCTCCACATAGGCCATGCCAGCATGGAGGAAGGGAGAGAACATTTAGTCACCATCATATCTCCTCAAAATAATTGGCTCAAAGACCTAGAGACTGATTTAAAAGGCAGCACCCAATAACAGAGAATGAGCCATTGTTAAGTCTCCAGTTTTGGTAGCACATCATTAATCCTAAAGGCAAAATAACAACAAACAAGCAAACAATACCCTCTATCATTTTATTTTTATTACTTCTCCAGTAACAGAGAACAGGACTGTATTTTACTACTGCTAACTAGCTCTGATACTCTGGGAATAAAAGGCAAATACTGTGCTACCTTGCGTAGGAGGCTGAGAAACTGAGATGTCAATTTTCCTCTTTTGTAGAACTAGAAGCAGAAATTCTACTCAGGTCATAATGTTCAGTGAAAAAAAAAAAAACAGCTTTGACACTGATATTGCCTAAAGGCAGGAAAATGCTGCCCAGATCGAGAGGTGAAACATTTGAGACAAAACAGTGAGATCATAATAATTAGAGGCAAAGACTTCAAGGCTGTCAACACATCTGTAAAAGCACAGCTAATTAATCCTCTAATGAGGAGGTGCACATTACCGCCTGTCCCTTTAGCTAGAATGACTCAGGGAACACTCGAATTATTTTATGGTAGTTATTCCAAACATCTTCCCATCCAAGCGAGGTGTTTTGGTATCACCCAAGCACACAAACCCTCATGTCCCATGTGGTGATGATGTGAGAGATTAAGCCCAAAGCTCAGGGGCTGAGGTGGACTGACACAAAACAGCTCCTCCACAGCTCAGTCATGATAGTTCCTGGGGCACAACACATCTCTGGACAGGTAAATGCCATGGCACAGCACCCAGGGGGGAGGGAGTTCAGTGAAGAGATGCTATCCCATTAGGGCCCAGCATGGAAGTTAATGTTGAGATAGGGACGATTGTATGGCTGAAGCTAAAAAATCAGCTATGCAGGGAAAAATAATCAAAATCAAAGCTTTGAAGAAGCTTTGGTCATTCAGAATTTCTCTAGAAGCTCCAGGAAGGTTTCTTTTCCCCTCTCAGAAACTGAAAATAAAAATCTATTCAAATTAAAAAGGGATAAATTCTGAAAAAATTCAGTTGTTTTTTTTTTTTAAGATTAAAGTGGTAAAGAACAGACTAGAAATACCTCAACATTTTGTCCAAATGAAAACTAACATAGTAATATTTTAATAGGAGTGAAACTCCAAACTTGCCCTAAGATACCTACAATCCAAAAATTGACCATCTTTGCCTGTACCTCGTGGCTTATACCTCTATATTGACTGCAGGCAGCTCCAGTACATTGCAGAATGCAGCACTCAGTCACCTTGCCAACCAAAAACCCCGTCTCTAAAGCCCAGTTTCATGGCTCCAACCCAGGCTCTCATCTGAGCATAAACTTCCATGCTACAATTTTGGAAACCTCAAGGACAAACCATAACAAGGCAGTTCTCACTTGTCAGTGTTTTGCCACACATTTAATTATTGCTCTTTCCAATCCCTGGAATACATCTAATATTTTGATAACCTTTGCTCACCTGAGGTGTATCAGTTTGCCTTTCAGGATTCCCAGCATCAACCCCTTTGTACTTCTGACATACACTCATAATGCTTAAACCACTGAGGGTTTTGCTCCTCATGATCCAGAGGACCTTTCTCAAAGAGTTTTGCAATCTAAATACTACACTGGAGTTGATTGTAAGGCCAGATTTTATGATTTCTGGCCTTAAATAACAACTGCTTTGGAGGAATCATAGAATCATAGCATGGCTTATGTTGGAAGGGACCTTAGAGATCATCTACTGCAACTTCCCTGCCATGGGCAGGGATGCCTCTCGGATAGACTCAGGTGCTCAAGGCCTCATCCCACCTGGCCCTGAACACCCCCAGGGAGGAGGCATCCACAGCCTCCCTGGGCAGCCTGCTCCAGAGCCTCACCAGCCTCGTACTGAAGAACCTTTTCCTAAGATCCACTCTAAACCTACTCTCCCTCACCTTAAAGCCATTTCCCATTGTCCTATCACTACATACCCTTATGAAAAATTCTTCTCCAGCCTTCCTGTAGGATCATTTCAGGTATTGGAAGGCAGCTCTAAGGTCCCCTCAGTGTCTTCTCCAGGCTGAACAACCCCAGCTCCCTCAGCCTACCACCAGAGCAGAGATGCTCTGGCCCTTGGATCATCTTTGTGGCCCTCCTCTGGACTTGCTCCAAGAACTCTGAGTCCTTCTTATGATGGAGACACCAGAACTGGAGGCAGTATTTGAGGTGGGGTCTCAGAAGAGCAGAGTCAAGGAGCAGAATCACCTATCTTGACTTGCTGGCCACACTCCTCTTGATGCAGCCCAGGATCCAATTTGCCTTTTGGGCTGCATGAGCACAATGCTGGCTCACAGTGAGCTTCTCATCAATCAACACCCCCAAGTCTCTTTCTTCAGAGCTACTCTCAACCCACTCTGCACCCAGCCTGTATTTGTGAGGAGGTCAGCTACTCTGACACTAGCATTGTCTTTGGTGCAGAGCAAAGAAATTGGTGCAAACATTTTTTCACAACTCTCCCACAGAATTCTTAAAACTTTGTAGAAAGATGCTGAATGCAATAAGCCAGAGCCAGGCGTTGCCTGTAATAGACCTGTCAGCAGCACATTGGCTTACCGTAGGGTAGCAGCATGTCATCTACTATCTCTATGAATTGTACCACTGAGCACTTAGACACACAGCCTTTCATCCTCATAAAGCTCTACAAATATTAAAGGAGCACAAAGGAGAGTTCAGAGCCTTTCCTCTTGAAAATTAACCTCTATGAAAATGAATTCACTCTAAATCCATCTTGCTTCTCCATCTTCCTCCTAGGAGCGTGTCAGTGAAAGTCCCTGGCACCAGGGCTCTTAGAAAGCAAATATTACATCCTCCAACAAGGGATGGCAACTCCACCATCTAGTGAGAGGACAGAACCGGAGGGCAAGCCTCATGTCCATTCACAGTATACCAAGTGTCTTTTTTGGCTCTCCAGGAGTCAAAGCATCCTCTTGAATGCATTCACAGTGTCCACACACTACACCCTTTATACACCTCCAAGACACAACTTCCCCAGCTCTAACTGTGACTGTTCACCATCATTGCTGGATGAACACCAGCAGAAGAAGGATGGATCCAGATCATCCAATTTTCAGCCATCTACGTGGTGCAATGTCTTGTGTGGTCAGCACATGTAAAGAATAGACTTGGTACAGGATGGAGTGGGGTACAGGATGGAAATGTCAGTGGTACCAGCAGCAGAAGTAGCACTCAAAAAGATTAATCCCATTTCATTTCACACACTGAAAGATGCCCAGCAGCTCTGGTTCTAAAGCACCTTGTTGTTTGCATATGTTAGTTGAGACTGGGGCTGTCATAACAGAAAAACTGACCATTATATTCTCAACAGGCAGAAGTGGCTGACCCCTTCAGAAACTGCTTTGAAAGTTTGCTTCAAAACTTAATTACCTCATAATATTGTGTTTTCATCTCAGTTGACCAATCTTTCTTCTCAGGGAGTTTTTTGGTGTCATTTACACAGACTAAAGTTAACTCCACAATCAAAGCAAAAATCCTAACAATTTCTATTATCAATCCCCTTTCTTCACCACAGCCATCATGTTCCATATTCCTTTCTCACAAGAGCAGGAGGGAAACAAGACTGTCAAATGAGATGATGAAATATAAGACTATCCTGAAGATCTGCTCAGTATAAAGCTTCACAGATCCCACTAACAAGTTACAACAGAGCCCAGAAAGTGAGCTCAGCCTGCAGAAGAGCTGTGGTGAGGCATATCCACCCAGTGAGGCTCCACAGCTAGAAAGCAGGACTCAAGATTTTCCCACTCCTCAGTGTTTCCCCCTTGTGACATCCAAGTTTCCTACACAGTCTGAAGCTAAGAATTCAAGGTCTAATACAAAAATAAAGATTTAAATCAATGCAGGTATCAGCACACAGGTGGAGAACTCTCCTTTGACCCACACGTCCTTCCTGACTGCCAGGAACATATTTCTGATGAACCCAGAAATCTGGGGTTGTGTTGTGGGGATTTTAACTCTTCAGTCTCGAAATCTAACAAATTATCTGCAAATCTCCACTGTTCCTCAAAAAGGTTTCAGACAAGACTGCTCAGATTTTTTTTTTAGTGAGCTGCTAAATCTTGTGACAAAAACACCAGCAGATTAAAAATAAAACTGAAGTGAAAAACATGGTAGTAAAAAATGTTTTTAAATATATTTCTCTTGTTGTTCTAATGTTATTGAGTCATCCAGTCGTTTAGTTACCTAGCAGTAATATGTGGACAGGTTTAATCCAGTTTCATGCAGTGAATATTTTTCCATTAACTGTAATGAGCTTCCTATGAGTCTTTATAATTTTCCTTTCACATTTACAGCCAAATATATATGATGTGTCAAACTAAGAATGACTTTTATTACTACCAACCTATACATTACAACTGTTCTCTGCTATTCATGATATGAAAATATTACAGCTAATGGATTGAATCCATGAAGGTTTGGCTTTTGTCATTTTTCTAAGATACTTACTTGCTACAATCATTTAAATGCACATGTAAAAATACTTTAATAAACACACACAACACTTCCTAGATGGCTATATTTCTTCAATGATACTTTTTACTATCTGTGGCAGCATATATGTGACAGTGTATTGTTATCAGCTTTCAGGAGGACAGAAACACTTCCTTTCATGTCCTTCCTCTTCAGCACACTGCCCATGTTTCTTGACTCATCATTGACCTAGCTGAGTGCTCTTCTCATCCAAGGAGTCTGGGCATGAATCCTTCAGGACATCTGCCTCCAGAAAGAGACTGAACCCAACGTCCTTTCTCAAAGGAAGGATGCTGTTTCCTCTGCCAGACCACAAACAAGTTTCAGTTTTGTTCCCTACCTGGTAGTGTTCTTCCAGGAGCAATTAGCCTGGCCAGGAAAGCAACTGAGTTACCATGCCTGGAGGGGCTTAAAAAATGCGTGGATGTAGTGCTGAGGAACATGGTTTAGTGGTGACCTAGTGCTGAGTTAATGGTTAAACAATGGTCTTAAAGGTTTCACCTAACCAAAACGATTCCACGATTTTACTGCTCTACAAATATTCATCTCACTTCACTTCTGCACAGCAAGAACCAGATTTTCCAGGAGTTATGAAACTCCACTGTTTCCACCCTTTTCAAGAGCAATGCCTTTCCTGACGTTCTCTCTCCCAAAGCAGAAAGCCCCATTTCAATACACAATAAAAAACATTTTTACATTTCTTTTTTCTTGTGATAAGAGATTTTCAGATCACTGCATGTGCAAGTTTGTGATGGAGAACAGGGTCACAGCACTATGGGGCACATCTTCACCTCGACCCAAAAAGACCAACCCCTTATATGTCTTGCTGAAGGAGGCTCTCAGGAATTAAGCCTGTAATATTGAAGCCAACTAGCTTGAAAGATCAAGCATTAAGAAAGATCAAGCATTAAGAAAGATGTTAAGGAAAAAATGTCAAGTTTAATGCCAATATTTATGATCCCATGCAGGCCCATCAAAAGCAGGATTAATGGCCTAAAGCATTTAAATTATTAATGTTTAAGGATCCCATCCACAGCTTAAGCATTTGCTTTGTTAACTGATGTGAATCTATCCCTTATTCCCCTTTTATATCAACAAAAAGAAGTGTAGTGCCTCACGCTTTAGATTTGATAGTGTATTCCCTCCCCCTCCTCTCCTACTGTTATTGTCAGAGTCAGAGTGCAAAGCAAACAAGCAGCCTGGCACAGGGAACAATGACACACTGACTTCATGTGCCACATCTGTGAGGAATTTCCACATCCTGCTTTAGCCAAGAGCTGAAAGTGATGTCCATACTGACTACTGAAAGGTCTTCCAAGACCATTCACATGATTATACTCAGTCCTCCAAACATCAAAGAAAGCCTTAGGCAACAGTGGAAGATGTTCCTCAAACACTCCAAGATGCAAGGTGCTCCACTACACCCCATGTGTTGCAATGTCATCAGAGATGCCACTCACCTACACTCTGCCACACTAACTTCCAGACACACTGGCAGAGAACTGTTTGTGCAAGGACACTTCCATACATGCAAACCAGCTTTTGTTTACAAGAAAGTAAATTTTAGTGCCTTTTATTCACAAACATCAACTGTATGGTACATCTCATGCAAACACTGTTTGCATATGGACACTAGATGAAGCCACCCACAGGATCTCAGGTCAACAAACTAATTCATACACACTGGCATTGTGTAATAAGCCAAAACCTTCTCCAAGAACAAGATTCATATTTCACTACAAATATGGTTAGGTTTTTTCTTTCAGAGCTATGCAGTTATTATAGTTGAGAATGCCTGACAGTATCAAAATTGATCACAGTTCTAATTATAACTTTTAATATGCTGAATTTTATTCATTCCTCCTCCTTTTCAACCTCAATGTTTTATTCCCAGCTATTCAAGGCTTAAGACTCATAAATGAAAAGAGAAGCTTCTCGGGTTTGAGTATAGATGCTGCTAACTCTTGCCTATTCAGAAGGCAATCTGCACAAAAATATTTCAGGGTATAACCATTTAATAGCCCAGAAACAAATCCCAACTATCTAAGTGAATTTCTAAGTGAATTTCTAAGTGAACTATCTAAGGCAACTATCTAAGTGAATTTCAGCATCCCAACAGATGTATTAAAGCCACAGGGAAAATTGCTGAGCTTTTGCTTGTGATGGAGTTGAGGCGTTCAGAAGTTTCCTGACCTGAAATTGACAGCAGACAGATAAGTGAACAGATCATGGCCTCAGACAGCCTCTACTCAACAGACATACAAGCTTTCCTCAAGCTTCTCTTGGGCACTCATCTTTCCATCCCCCAAGACAACCTTTTTCCTTTTCATTTCTGCACCTTGCTCTTCTGCTGAACCCCTACACCAATGCTGTGCCTAATATCAGCAGTTCCTTAAGCACCAGCCAAACAAACTCCTTGTCATGACTTGTCACATCCTTTCTTTGTCAGATACAAGACAAGATAATGAATTTGGGTTCTTTTTTTTTTATATTCTCAAAACAGAGGACACAGAAAAGCCTCTGGTACTCCTGAGATTTGTACAGTCAACGAACTAGAACTACATTAGATATAAACCAGTTGAATAGGGTAAAATCATTTACATGAGGAGTGGTGGAGTCCCCAACTCTGGAGCTGTTTAGGAGTCATGTAGATGTAGTGCTCAGGGATATAGTTTAGTTGAGGACTTGTCAGTGTTAGGCTAATGATTGGACTCGATGATCTTAAAGTTCTTTTCTAATGCAAGCACTTCTCTGATTCTGCGATAATTTTGGTGGGAAAATATATCCATGTACATGAGAAAATGAAAGAAAGGGATCAAATGTTAAGGTAAATACAGTGTATTTATCTATGAGGGTCCTCCAATCTGAGCAAACAATTTAGTGTAACACAAACATTTTGGGACATGTGCAAGTGCACCCTATAGCCTGTGCATCTCCTTCTGTATGGCCACTACCTCACTGAGTCACCACTTGGAATCAAGATTAACTTCTGCAGTTACAGTATCCACAGGGAAAATGAAGCTTCAAGGATTCAGTCCACAGCTATTGCCAAACCACCCATCTCATCCTTGCAGGGCTCCCAGCAGGTTCATGTGGAGCAGCATAAAGCTGTAAAACAATTTTACAAGAAAGTCATCCACTTTAATCCAGTGAGAACCTGAACCATATCCAACTTTAATCATCTGAGGAATTGGTGTGTCTCATTTCATTGCATTTCCTCTCCAGTAGCAGTCCCACAGCAGTATCCTGTCCACTCTGCTTCACCAGTTACATTTTTAAAGGACAACATTGGTTAGTCTTTAAAAGTCAGATGAATATACATAGAAAAAAAGTATTTTTATGAAAACCCACAAAAGGTAGTAAGAAATGAGCACCAAGCTGATGCAATATTTAAATGTTTTTAAAGAACACCAATCAATGCATTTTTTTCAACATCGTGCCTAAAGAAAAATCTTCAGTGTACTGTAAGTAAAAAGCTCCTCCATTAGATCAGGTTGCTCAGAGCCTTGTCAAGCCTAACCTTCAACATCTCCAGGGAGGGAGCCACAGCCAGCTGCCTGGGCAACCTGTTCCACCACCCTCATGCTAAAAAACTTGTTCCTAACATCCAGTCTACATCTCCTCTAATTTCAAACCATTTCCCCTCATCCTATCACTACAGGCCTTTGTAAACAATCCCTTTCCAGCATTCTTGCAGTCCCCTTTCATGGACTGGAAGGTCACTATGACGTTTCCTCAGAGCCTTCTCTTCTCCAGGCTGAACAACGCCAGCTCCCTCAGCCTGTCCTCATAAGAGAGGTGTTTCAGCCTGCTGATCATTTTCTGCACCTGCTCCATCAGGTCCATGTCCTTCCTGTGTTAAGGGCTCCAGAGCTGGACACAGTACTCCAGGTAAGGTTTTACCAAAGCGAAATGACAGAATCACCTCTCTTGATCTGCTGGCCACGCTTCTTTTGATGCAGCCCAGGATGCAATTGGCCTTCTGGGCTGCAAGTGTACTCATGTCCTGCTTCTCATCCACCAGAACTCCCAACATCTCAGTTATGCCAGAGTACTGCACCTGCCATTCCCTGACCTTAATCCAGCACAGTATTTAAGTATGAATTTCATCCTAAATAAGACATTGGTTTTCAAACATCAGTGGAATTATTCATGTGCTTAAAACCAGACACACACATGAGAGTTTTGCAAAGCTTCCACTCCTGCCCTTCAGCTATTGGTTATCAGTTTCTATTAGGTGTGTGAATTGTTCTTACAGCACTAGGCAGCAGAAAAATAGTAGAAAAGGAACAATACTGTTACAAGAGGGAAGTCTAGGTGATGCTCACTCATCTGAACTCGTATAATTTTTCTGCACTGTCGCCTCCTCTACAATTTCCTAGCAAATGCATTTGCTCTACATTTCCTTTTCTCTCTTGAGAGATGTTATTTCATGGAAAAATATCAGCTAGCTGTTTGGCTTTCAGAGGGCAAGAGCAGGGTACAACTGTGGCAAGCCCATCCCTCATTTCCTCCTCACTACTGACCCAAGCCTGTGTGCTCTTGGCTTATTCATCACTTGGAACATGAGTCTGGCTCGCTTCTGAGCCCAGCTATTCCCTTTCAGCCTCTAACTTCCACAGAGGCTGAGGTTAACATACAGATGGGAAGAGAGAGAGTGAAATAAGCTTTCAATGTGGAAGGGATTACCCCAATTCTACCCCAATACAAAGTCTCCAGCATATATACCAACATACATACATAGTCCCCAAAAGAAGAGGGATAATAGCCAGAGGTATGAGCAACTTCTGCTGAAATGATTTGTAGGATAACTTCAACTCAAATAATTGCCTTGAGACAGCATTTTAACCAAAGTGGTCACATTGACAGAAAATGTGCTTCTAGCCAGGACTTTCATTGTTACACTTCTACACAATATTACAAAGTAAGGGTTCTGATAATGATAAAAAGGTGTGTTTCTTCCACTGAGTCTAATTAATCCTTGAGGGGAAGTAAAAATATAAATATTTTCATCAACTTTAGGCTTTGTCAGAGCTGCATTTACTTATATGAAGATCACAATCAGATTCTGGTTTTTTACAAATATCAATTTCACGCAAGAGCCTTCTGCATGTGGGAAAAAAAAAAACTGGGAAAACCAAAATCTACCAGACTACAGAAAGACTATGAACTGTTTCCTTCTCCCACCAGTTGTTTTTCAGAGTATGCTTTGCTGCCTATATCATGCAGTATTTTATTTGTTTGCTGACCAGATGGCTGAATATTTTCAAACAAGGAAAAAAACAAAAAAGGCAATTCATAGCAAAGAAGACATTTTTTCACAATTTTTAGCTGAATCTTCATCGGTACTCAGCTTTGGGAATGTCCCTTGGTTTTATGGTTATTCCCTTTATAAGAAAGGAAAAGAAATGCAAAAACGAGACTTGGTGACACCTCTAACATCAGAGGGAGGTCATGTTTGGGAGGTTTAACTCAGGAACTTCTGCCTGACTTGCGAGCACTTGTCTCAGGATAGGACCATGCCCTTTGAGAGTGCTTAACTGTATTCTGTGTCTGAAATAGACTTGCTGATTGAATGAAGCAAGATCTTAAATCACAGCCTGAAAGAAAAATATGTAACTGGATATTCTGATGAGGAAGTCTCATCCAGTATTGTCGTCTTGGGTTGCCTCCAAGCCCACAGAGTCCATTTCCACTTCAGGAATAACTAATAAATAAACCCAAGGACAAGCAGCCCAAGACACTCCAAGCTAAGCACATGATGGAGAAAACACATCTTAGATTTAAGTCAGCTGCATTCAGGTTGTAGACTCTTCTCTACTCGTGCTGCTAACCCCAGTGAAAATGATCTCCAGTGGCACAGTCTAGCCAAGCCCTGCTCAGTACACAGTTCCTCTGAAGTTCAGATTCACCCAGAGGGCTAAGGCAGCTTTTTAGGCAGCCATTCATTTGAATCTGTCAGTATTTCTAGAATCAAGGCTGGGTTGAAGTTTGAGCTGGAGGTGTGACACCAGTAGGCAGAGCTTTGGATGCAGAAACATTCAACTCTTTAAGAAGTGTTATATCAGCAGCTATAGCAGTCAAATCAAGTGACTCATCAGCCTACAGGCTGGGGGGAAAGGCAGGACAAGGAAGAGATCAGAGTTTTGCCCAGGCACGGTTCCCAGGCTGCCACTTGCTACTGATTTGAGTGCAAGAGATATGATCCAGTCAACAACATGAAGAAAGAAACGCATTTACCAGTGGCTTTCCTGCCCAGGTAATGCAGGCAACCTGTAACCATGCACTTTGGAAGCAATCATAAATTGAACACCCGCCTTCTTGTCCCAGGAAATTAAATCCAGATACAAGATCCAGCCCATCTGACAAACAGTTGCAATAAATTACAAGTCAGCCATTGCATGCAAGCTTATATGTTAGGTTTAATCCTGCATATATCATGGACAAAACCTTACACTGACATGAGCCTGGTGTTAATTATTTCCTGGAGAGGAAGGGCCTCTGCTGTGCAATAACACACCTTTGGTGAGAAGCTGCTGCAAGGCAAAACAATAAAACTCTTTATTCACAAATAGTTCTCCAGAACTAAGAACTAAGGCTGTGCTCCTGCTACTTTTCCATTTTATTTCAGCAATTCAGAAGCAAGGATTTAGGTCCCTTCTCCACGGTAATTAGGTCATTGTAGAGACTTAGCTCTACCACTGCCATGTCCCAGCTTTATCAACACACCTTCACCCCTGCAGCTTACACAGAACTGCAGAACAACCTCACGGTTTGTGTAACAGCTCATATAATTCATCTCGGTTGACATTAATTCCAATGATAGGCCTAGATTAATTATATTTTACTTTAGAAAGCTAAAAGTTAAACACCTAGCTGATATAGTCAAGCTAAACTACCACAGTTGTTCTATTACCTGAAGACCCCTCCCCAGCCAGGAAAGGGACTGGGAAAAAGAAAGGAGATCTATTGGTTGAAATGAAAACAGATTTAATGGAATGGCAAAACTAGTATTAATACGAATGCCAATATAATGTCAATGGCCTGCAGCCCATGGCTGGCCTATGATTCTGTCCTAGCAAAACTGGGACATCAGTGGAAAAAAAATCGGCACATTCAGCAGAAAAATCACATCACCATTTCAGGATGTGAAAAATTAGTCTCAAAGGGTGATTGTCTCTGTCTTGACAACTAGATTTTAGGTCAGACTAGGCGACTAACTCACATAGTTATAAGAGAAATAAGTCCTTTTCATGGTATGAAATGCTTATTCTGTTCAGTGCTCAGCTACTCTCACAACACCAGGATCTCAGGCTTGGACTATGCATGGATGACGGGAGCATGTTTTCTGCTGTTCTGAAGAACTATGTGCCCTCCTAACGTAGTAGGAATAAGTGATGGATTTTCAGAGAAGCCAACAAACATTCAAGTAGGGTTGGCTTTAAGTGCAGTTAAAAATACTGCAAAAAAGGATAGGGGAATTGATTCTTTTTTACATTATGGCTCTTTGTTACTAGGGGAATGGGAATCTGATCATCAATCACAGCTATTTCAGCAGGAGTGCAGGTCTCAGTGCTGAACTATTTGCTATACTTGGTCTGTGCATCCCTAAAAGGATGCCTTGACACTAATAGGACATGTTACTGTGGTGCAGGATTGAGCAATGTCTCTTGATCCCATATGTCTCACCACAAAGAGGGTAACAAAGAGCAAACAAAGGGTAACAGTGGATTTCCAGCCAAAAAAAAAGAGAATTCAGAGTCCTGGTGAATCCTATATTCAGCAATCAAAACCAGGCATTAATTGAAAGAGTCACCCTGTCTAGTCTTCTGGAAGAGGAGACAGTTGGCTGGGATTCAGCTGTTACTTGAGCAGCTGTAGGGAAGACAGCCATTAACTTATTAACCAGCACACTTGACATTCATCACAAGTCAAGACAAGCTGCTCATCAGCAGGTCTGCGGGGCAGGTGATTGCCAAGAAAGATGCAGAATGAAGAGTGGAATCATTTCTCCACTCCAGTTCTACTGAGCAGCCTCCCTGCCCCCCATCAGCCCAGAGATGCACATCCGCTCATATTCCCTCCATGCAAGTATAAATCATGCTGCAAAGGGGACTGGTTCGTGCCCCTGTTTCTTTCCTTTCAAGAGAAGTTTGCATTTTTTTTTAGGTTGGATGAAATAAGACCAAACAAAACAGAGAAGAAATGTCTTGGGAAAATCTTTCTTTTTCTTCATTTGCTTTAAGGAACCACCAAGCTGGAGATAAAAAGCAGCTAACCAGACACAAGCAGCATTTGATCAGCACTGCTGACCTACCAGCAGGAGGGAGATATGGATATAAAAGCCTGGGAAAAACATCAGAAGTCATCCATTTCTGACGTATACCTCTCAAAAGACATGGCGCCACCCCTATGTGTGTATAAAACACGGCTGGTCTGTGTGAAGATCTTCCTTTGAGAAACTTCAGAGAATGAAGCACAAAACCAGAAGCATTTCATGGGCCACAAGGAACACTACAGGAAATTAATACTTTAGGAGTCAATGGCTGAGGTCTAAATCTCTTTTACCCTTGAGTTTGCTGCTAAAATTCACCACCTCAGTGCATTTTGGTTTCTGGGACAGTATGATCCATTTAGACACTGATTTCTCTACTATTAAATGTATACTGTACTTTATCAGGCCAGCAGCAACTATGTTAATGCCATCTTCACATTTTGCACTCACCACTACTACTTCTAGCTTTGTCAACTGATGCATTTCAATTTTCTGACCATATTCGATTACATCAAAAATACCTCTAAGCATGTTCAGGTCAGTTCCAGCCTCATAAGGAAAGTTCACTCTTTCCCCAAAGCAGGTTTTTTTTCATCAAACCGGATTATAAGATTAACATTAGTAACCCACCTTGGTAATTACTGTATAGGAAACAGCTCTTCTGCCTGTCTACCCTGGTAATTAGAAGAGGATCAGTGTTGTGAACTGGCTCACCTTGTTTACATGAATCTCTTCTCCTGATGCTCCTGTACTCGGTTATATCCTTTCAACCAATCCCAGGCACCCTGAGCCACATTCCTATGGATTGTCCCTGGAAAATATTTTAACCTCTACTATGGAACAAAATCTAAACAAATGAAAATTGAGCTTCCCAGCATTTTCATCACCAAGTAATATGAGATTCCTATCATTTTTTGTAGGTACCTTCCAAATACCTTCAAGTATCACCACAAACCATCTCTGTTATGTGTTGTATTTCTTGACCATAAAACACAAACAGGTAAGAGAATTTAATGTCATATCAGCATGGGAAATTGGAATAAGTGATTTGCCCTCTTTTTGTAGCAGTAAAATTCTTTGTCAAACAATTTTTCTAGTTGAGAATAGCCCATCATCTGATTCTTTTTTTTTTTTTTGGTAGGTTGGGTTTGGGTTTTTGTGGGTTTGTTTTTTCATTGTGGGTTGGTGGTTTGTTTTTTTTTTTTGGGGGGGGGGGGTGGTCCTGGGTTGTTTGTGTTTGGTTTTGTTTGTTTGCTTGTTTTGTCATTGAAAACATATCCTACAGCTAGCAAATACTTCTCCTTGCAGAAATGGCAGCTACATTTCTGAAGCCAGAGCACAGACCTCCACAACAGAGAACAACAATCCAGTTCTATCACAACCTCAACACACACACCCCTCTTATTTTCTTCTTCCTACATCAGGAAATACAATCCCTTTGCCATTATGTCAGTGTAAATCCAGGTTAGCTCTGTCCAACCACAATTTTGTGTTCTAGAAATAAAATGAGACCAGCCTTCTGTTTGGTGGGACCCAAAACCTTCTGCAATTGTCCTAGCCCCCCAGAGACCAAACAGTCATCTTTGTGACTCACACAGCTAAACACCCATTCTTTGCTTTTCTTTTTTTTTTTTTTTTTTTTGGCAGGTTATTTTTCAGCCAAATCAGCATTCACTCTGACTCAGCACACAGTGACAGGATCATCTGTACAGGGGAGCCAGCAGCTCAGCTGCCTATGTCATCTTACATCGTCTTAAATCAGTTGTGAGCCCACGTCCCAAGAGCACAGCATTTACTGCCTGGCACAATTTATAAAAGGGAGTATCACAATGCTTGTGAAACAAGTTCATTACTAGATTTGGCTCAGGTTTTGTAATTGAAACATTTTGTTGGTTGGTTGGATTTTTTTTTTTTTTTTGAAGGGGGGTTTAACTATTCCTCTTATTCAGGATAAAAGCTAAAATATTGCCAAGGGCAAGGGGGAAGCAGAAGGAACTCTTCCATTTCTTTTCCAAGTAGGTGTGAGAGTTAGAAAAGACACTGCCATGCTGGTATTACCAGCAGAGTACCTTCACAACAGCAGCCCCTAGAAACTCTTTGGCAGTGTCTGGGAGACACATGGGACCTGTTCCCTGACTTGTTCCCAAAAACTGTTTCTTTCCTATCTCAAGTATGAGGAGCTCAAGGCTGCTTTCTTGTTATCAATCTTTATCTGCTATCCACTTTTTTTTTCTATTTAACTGGTGCTTACAACTTTCTTCAGAAGGCATTGACAGCAACTTACATAGATGGCATAGGGGAAGTCTGATGGCATCTCCCCATTTCCCACAGAGCAAGCCCTGCAAGTCCCAATAATACTTGGCTGTGCCCCATGGTCATTGCAGTCAGTGGCAGTCCTGCCAATGTCTTCACTGAGCACAGGGTCAGACTGCAGGCAAGGATTCCCCTTCAAGCAATTCCAGCATTTCTGACCCCGGTCATCAGCCAGCACAAAGCAACGAGCAACACTGCTAAAGCTTTCCCAGCCAATACCCAGTAGAAACTGTGGTCTGGAGGAGGCAGCCACCAACCCAAACCACTGTGTACCACCCAGCTCAGCACCCAGCTCACTGATGGTCCCCACTGATAGCATAAATGTATGTGTCAGGAGTCTCATCTCAGCAGAGTTCCTCTCCTCACTTTCCCTCTACAAAGCTACACAAGCTATCAGGAACAAAAAAGGGGGGGAATTAAAATAAAATCACAGGCCTTTTTATAGATTATAAAGATTCATCCTGAATGACCAAGTGGTGTTTGACGTCGGCAGAAATGCAACGGGTTGGCTTAATGTCTACTACTCTTCTGAGTTTATGGTCTGTTACAGCAGTTTCCGCTATGCCTAATTTTCTTACTCTTGAATCATTACAACCAAGGCTCATTATCCATTTTTTAAATCAGCATCTGTCCTCATTCTCAGATTTCAAGTTCTGACACCTCACCCATTTCTTCTGTGCTTCTCCCACCAGCTCCCACCTTGGTCTGCCCATGTGCTGTGGTGGTGATGTTTTCTGTTTCAGTATCTGAGCCTCAGCATCTGTCTTCTCACCTTTTGTGCACCTGTTTCCACTCCATCAACTTTACTGTCAGCAGTTTCATAGCATGGCTTTTTTTCTCTTCTTTACTCATCTTTATGACCATCCATCACAGTGGTAAATGAAAGCTGTACGTCTCTCTTTTCACTTCAGAGAGACAAGTCTGCATAGCAAGAGATGATAAAAATCTTTCCATAGCCTCTCCTGTTGCCTATGAACTGTTTATAAATTAAGATCTTTCAGAGTGGTTAGAAATCAGGGAATCCCACGCTGGATAACCCCAGCAGCCAATGTAGACAGCTCCTGCTTTGTTGCCAAAATAACCAGTGCAGATGCTTCAAAGAAAGGAACACGGCTACCAATAAGGACAGCAATGGAGCTGACTTTGAAGAATTCCTTCCTAAATGTTTAGCAATGATCTAATTCCTTCAGAGATTTTAAGGCTAACAGAGACCAAATGAATCCCAAAGACTCAGAAGTCCCAGAGGTTGTTTACAGTTTCATGAAAAGATAAAAGACTATTACCTTTTAAGAGTGTAATATTTAACCTTTCAAGTGCACAGTCTTCTTACTCCTACCTTCCCCCAAAGATTTGAATTTCATTAATTTTCTCTACCCCATGCATTAATGCATGTTCTTCTTTCTCTTCCTGTTATTCCTTTCTTATTTTTACAGCATCACCGTCTGCTGTGATCCCTGTTTGCTTGTTAACCAGTTAAAGACCAAACACAACATTCACAGTTCCCAAGTACTAATGATAGGATAAAAACTCACTCTTTATTCTTTTTTTTTAATCATCCATCCAACTTATTTCGCCATGAGCACATGGTCTGTCTTTACAGAGCCATCCACAACAATCACAACTCTTTTTCCAAGCAGGTACAGTTCCTTTACAAAAGAAGAGTATTTCAGATACTCGTATTTGTTCTGGCAGACATCCCTGTTATTCTTGTCACATATATTTGGTGACAGGTATGCTGATTTTTATCTAGCTTTGTTACATAACATCCTTCCAAGAATGACATGTATCTCCTCTCCATCCTTTACACAGAAAGACAGAACTTCACCTTGCCTCTCAAGCTGCTTAGCTTAACACACAGTATCCTGAGTTAATGTGCTAACATACTTAAATATTTCACAATTAACTTTGATACGTCCTATTTTTCAACTCTTCTCATCGTGAAAATTAACATTATTTCAATACATTTAATTCACTGTACTTGACCTAGTTTCAAGTTCATGATTCCCTTCCCTTCCTAAGGTTACCCTGGCTTTGTCTTGCAAATGAGTCTGCAAAAAAAAAAAATTCATTGTCCAAATACATTTTTCTATCATTTTTTTCTTCTCCAGAAGTATTCCAGCAGACCAGTACAAAAATACTTTCCCTTATAGAAGGCATTTAGCCTTTCTATTCACTTATTCACTTTATAACTCTATATTTAGTTTACCTGCCTACTGAAACATGAGGTAAACCATCCAATACCACAAAATCACACCTATTGTCTGTATCAAAACCAGATGTGTTTGCTCTCAGTCTGCATTGTAACTGAGAATCAAACAGGGTACGTGAAAGAAAACATTTTTGCCAGAAGCTTAGATACTCCCCATCTCTCTTTGCAGATAATTTGGCTGAATGAGATGTAAGAGAAGAGTCACTTGGTTATTTTTTTTATGGTTGCAAAAGCAACAGAGAAAAATGTCTAATGAAATGAATAAAAGACCCATTTAGGCTGAGTATCATTTAAACCATCCTAAAAGAAAAATCTGCTCACATTTGGGTGAATCTCTAAGGGGAAACCAAAGAAGACTCATTCAGTTGGAAAGTTCAGGAAAAGCACTAAACACTAGAAAATAGTATGCAGCAAAGATGCTCTTTGCAGTGGCAGAGGGATAGGCATGAATATCTACTAATTTCCATCATAGCAGCTGAATGTGTATTTAATAGTGAAAACTCATCTTGAAGACATATTTTGTGCAACACATGAAACATTTGCATTAGTATCCTGTTCATCATTGGCATAAGTAGAAAGAGTTCACCAAGCAGTTATTCTTCTACCACTGTCTTAATTTGAGTTACCAAGTCACCAAGGAGTGCAGGACACAGCAGTTAGTCTCCTCAGCTTCTGCACCCCAGAGGTACCCCAGCCATCCAATCCAAGCCTGCCTGTGTCTCTTGGAGATGTATCTAATGCACCTTCAAACTAGATGTTAGCATTGGAGAGCTCAAGGAAAGCTCACGACTGAATGGCCATCACAGCCGTGCTGTTATGCCAGAAGCTTATGGCTGTATCAGTTTACTCCAAAAACTCCTATGGACATTCATTAAAGATTCTTGTCCATTTGGTTTGCAGTACAAACGCACCTATCCTAACCCTAGTGTGCTGAACTACTAAAGTCTCTAATGAAAGAAACCAATGGCAAAAAGGTTTCTGGAAAGTGACATTGATGTACATTATTATTTTTACTATCTATGTAACCAGAGCACCATGAAGCCTCAGGCACAGCCAGAGATCCCACTGCTCCAAATGCTGTCTGTACCAGAGCAGAAATCTCACAAACTGGCAGACATCCACATTTCTCATAACAGTGAGGAAACAGAAAAACAAGCTGTCAAGGAAGTAGGGAGGGGAATGCAGCTAAAGGAAAGATACCTTATAGATTCAAAGGGAACCACCTGATAGGGCATTAAGTCTCGTGCTTCTCAACTCTTTTGGATGTAAAACGATAAGACCTTCACCAAATCTCCAAAGGAATGCAATACCCTCTGACAGGCCATGCTTTCTCACTGCCTGAAGCTGCCTCAACCAGAGTCAATCACAACAGCAGCTGTTGTGATGTTAATGGCAATACATCCAGATCACTCCAATTAGGCTGAATTTGGGCAAATGGCAAAGTTTTGAGACCAACACATAATAACCAGGGTTTAGTCATGTTTTACATAAACTATTAACTTTCGTTCTTCCCTTTTGGAAATTAGTTGATCTTCTACCCTGGAACTTTGGAAGCTTTTTTTTTTTTTTTCCATCCAGACATGTCTGTAATTATATTTCCTGGGACATGGTATTGCATCAGCTGCACCCACATCCCATCACAAACAACATACAGCTTTTTAACCATAGGAGTGAGGGATGTCTCTGTCTCAAAGAGTATTCAGCTGAACTAAAGTAAAACAACATTTGTTATCTTTCTGAAATGAAAGCAAAAGCACTCAGGTCCAGATCCAAAGTGGCACAGAAGTGGAGCTCAGGAAAGAGCCAGATACAGAATGCTTAAAATACCAGCTCTAGGCCTTTGGTACCTCTGCTCAGATTCAGCTGTCACTTTTAACCATCTTCAAAGGTTAATTTTTTTCAAGTGAAGACTTTAGGGTGAGACCAGCTCTAGAAGGGCCTGTTTCCCTTCACTAGCTGAAAATGGAAACAGGTAATTCAAAGCAGATGACGGTATAAATCCTCCACTCTGAGGATGGCCGATGTTTGGGAGAAACATGCCCAAACAGCCACTGATTTGGGTATCCCGCCCATTCCCCTACTGCAAGATTTCCCACACTAGGCTAGGGCTGAGCTCTTCCACTGAGGATCTGCTACTTGGAAGACAAAAAGATTCAAAAAAGAGGGAATATTCCCCCGGTCAGGGATGCCCTCTTTCACCACAGGGAGGAGACATGAGCTTCTGCACCCCCAGCCCAGGAGGTCCCACACTGCAATAGCCCCCACGCATGGATCAGGAACCTTCGCCAGTCAGATTATCTGACATGGCTGCAGTCTCCCTCCCCTAGTCTAGTCTGAGGATATACAAATTATTTCTTGCTAAACAGTGCAACTGCAGTAATAGAGGTGAGGAAGCTCTGTTCCCGGAGCATCCTCAGAGGGGTAGCAGAATGCTACCAACCCTCTTACAGGGTTGGCACACAGAGCAGTACCCCGGCCCCCGAGACCTGTTTGGGAACGTGGTGCATAGGTTCCTCACCCCTACACCTAGATTTAAAACACAGAAAAGACCCACTTGCTCTTTAGAAGTAGCTGAGAGGATCTCTCAGCATGTAAGAATGAATATGGAGACGCTGGAGCAGAGGCTCAAACTTGGTCCTCTCTAAAAGGGCTCCTCCTGGATCACCCAGTGCTGGGTATCCCTGCCCCACAGCCTCCGCTCCCGCACCCTGCAGAGCGGTCCCTGCTCCGAAGACACCGAGTCCCTCCCGTTTCGGGTTTTTATAGTGGGAAAAGAGGCAGAAAGTTTCTCTCCTCATGTCACACGTTCGGCTCAGCTTAGGACACCTCGGGCTGACACAAGGAGGTCGGGACAGTTCCGCCACCCCCCTCCTTAACTCTCTACCTTTTGCACTGATTTCACATGAGTGATTAGAAAAGCTGAGAGGCCACTCGAGTCTTCCTTGTCCATGCTATTTCCACCGGAGAAAGCACCGGAGAAAGAAGCACAAGCCGGGGGGAAGAGGGAGAGGAGGGGAGGGGACAGCTACGGGGGCTGCTCTGCGCTTGATATGGGGGGGCTCGGACGCCTCGCAAAGCCCCTGGCATCACTGCGGTGAAGGGTCCTTCTCTGCGGGTCTGACCCCTCTTATCTTCCCACGGACAGCCCTGGGGGAACAGCAAGAACCAGCTACACCCCCCTCTCGGGATGCCACGCTCCACCCGAGCCGGTGCATCTCTCGCTCCCAGCCCTACAGATGGGGAAATCCCCAGAGAAGAAGGAAAATCTCACCTCTTCGCAGGGAGGAAGCTGCAGGGCGGCCGCCTGCCAGCCCAGAAGCCAGCAGCACACCCAGGCACTGCCCGGGTACCCGCGCTTCGCTCCGGCCCGCCGCATCCTCATTCTCATCCCCCGCCGCGGAGCGCCCTGGCACCGTTTCCTGGGGGTGGCAAGGGGAGAATCACCGCCTCCTGCTCCTGCCGGAGACCTCCCTGCCCCAGCCGCAGCCGGCGGGTCGGGCTGCCCCTGGCCCTGCGCCCCGCTGGAAGATGGGCATAACCCCGGGGCTGGCACAGACGGCAGCGGCCCCGCTCCCGGCAGCCGGCACCGCCAAAGCCGGGAGGAGGGGCTGGGAGGGGGAGGAGGAGGAGGGAGGACGAAGGCAGGCACGCAGCGCAAGCGCATACTGCCGAGGCTCATCCAGTCCCGGCGTGGCAAGCGGGAGCCTGAAAGCATCCTCCCGGTTGCATCTCCCCAGCCGCGAAAGATCTGTGTTAGTCAGCGGCACCGGCGGGGTTAAAACCCTCGCAGGCAGCGCCCGGCAGCCCCGGCCCTGCCAGGGGACCACGACAGCACGCCCTGGATGCACTACCTTGGCCCAAAAAGGCTCTGGGGTGGGAGCGGTGAAACCCCCAAGGCCTAGCCCTCCCGGGGTGTGCTGGCCTGCAACCCTGACATCCTTCACTCGTTTGTTGCCACCGGTGCTCCCCATGCTTGCGCCCGACAGCGCCAGGAGATGCGGGATGCTTGAATCCGTCCCCCCCTCCTCTGATGCTAAGGATGTCCCCTTCCCCCTTTAAGGTGACATCCAGCCCAGTGGAATGTGCGGCGGGCCACTCTCCTCACAACCCGAGCTCGACAGAGACCTTCCTCAGTAGGATAGGAAAGCAGCTTACTCGTAGCCTGATCAAAATTATTAACCCCAGAATTAAGGAAACTTCTCACTCAATGGTTGCCTTTCCGCTTGGATTTTTTTCTCCCCTTCCCCAGCAATGTCCAGTTCCTCATTCCTAAAGAAATGCTTTACTGCCTCAGGCACTGACAGTTCTCTGCTTCCCTGGCATCTCTGCCAAACCTGCTCACTTATGCTGCTCCCTCTTGTCTCTTCCCTTCTCTTGACCTCCTCGTATCTAACCCACAAAACCCTGCACAGTCACAGTGCTCCTCATCTCTAGCACAGTGTATTCCTGTCCCTACCGATCCATCTTTTCCAACCTCAATACACAGCAGTTTGACTCAGCCTTTATTCACCTCTTGAAAAGAGATGAGGAGTCTGAGGGTCAGATCTTTGTCTGCATCATGTCACCTCTCTCACCATTCCTGGCTGGTATCATCACTGCAACTGTATGCTAACACAAAAATCATTTCATATGCTGTTTTATCTCATTTGAGGACCTTATTGGAGCAATCTGCAGGAAGCCCAGTCACACTCTGCTAACATAGACAAGTTTGAAATTTCCTTTTGTTCTTACACCGAGCCTTGCTCTGCTTTTAGCTGTATCTGGAGGAAAGAAAATGGGTTACCAGTTTGTCTGTCAACAGTCCCTATCCCTCACCAGGGTGTTAAAGGGAGCAGCTTCTGTAAACTGTTACACCAAAAAAAAACAAACAAACAAAAAAAAATTATCTTTCCAGAAAAGTGAAGAATGGGATAGAAATCATCATGTGGTTTTATGTTTTGTGCTCCTGGACTAGATAGATCCCAAAGTCAGGTCATTTCACCTCAACATGAGGAGAAACTTCTTTACAGTGAGGGTGACAGAGCCCTGGAACAGGCTCCCCGGGGGGGTTGTGAAGTCTCTTTCTCTAGAGACTTTCAAAACCCACCTGGATGCGTTCCTGTGCGGACTATCCTAGGTGATCCTGCTCTGGCAGAGGGGTTGGACCTGTGATACTGTGATACTGTGAAAGAATCATTGTTCACCTTAACTTTGGGATAAAATCCAGTGTTTGAGGAACACTGATTTCAGCTGGAGCAGGGGATCTCTTTACATTTGCTAAAGTGGAACACACAGAGCTGCAGACATGCAGCAAGGGACTCACCCTGAAAAGGCATGGAAAAAAATATTACATTGGTTGGATTCAGCCTGTCTTTCATACCAGGAAAATGGGTACAAGGTCAACTTCCAGAAAAGTACACGTCTTGGTGCGCTTGTTGTCCTTGAATAATTCAGGGTGGGGAGCAGAGGTGGCAGGGGCTGCTCACAGAACTGCATTCTGCAGTATGAAGTGCTCCTGATTCCCAGGAACTCTCAAGAAAGCAAGGGGGTGACAAATACAGCAGGGGCAGGAGTCAGTTCAAGTGAGGCAGCCTCCTATATAGTATAGAGGTAGGTGAGGAAAGGGAGTACCAGAGTGTGCTTTGTCAGCTGCTCTGTCACTCTTTTGTTTTACTAAATTATTAATTTTAAAACTTAGAATGGGAAGAACTCAATTTACAAATAGAAAACTAGATACTCATCTTCAGTGCTCACTCTGTTACCAAAAATTATCTACTGTCCTCTGTGGGACTTGCTGTCTTCCTAAAAAGAAAAATCACTAAGATCTGAGAATTTTTTTGTCTTGCTTTGTTTCCAAATGACAGAAGGTCCAGAAATTTCTCGATCTTTAAAAGAAATGTTGTCACTTCAGTTTCTGTGCTATTTGAAGAGGATCTGAAATGCTGGTGATATTAAATCCTGCAAATCTTACCTGAAGGCAGCACAGCAAAAATTCTGCAGTGCACAGTAAGCATGAAGCTACCAGAAAAAAAAAATATACTGTTTAAAAATTAATCAGCTTAGACAGACATGAACAAATGAGGTAGAGGAAAGCAGTGCTGGATTTGAGAAGCATCATGTAACATTATGACCAAAGAAAGTAACATCTATATATAAGGGAGCAAAGTTAAAGGATTTTAAATCCAGTAAAAGCAGAAGCAGATACTGGAAATGTTGAGCCCTGTACCTGAAATCTTGATCTAGTATTTTGAGACAACCAATAGGATAAACAATTCAGAAGAATCATGCAATCTGAGTTTAAAAAAACTTGCCCTACTCTACTAAATTAAAGTAGAAAAGAAAAGGAAGGGAAGAAAGGTAAGTAATAATTTATACTGCAACAACTGTGAGAAGTGTTTCAAGCTACATCTCCAGATTTGCTTGTGTTTTATTGTGCCCCTCTGTTAGTCTGGTCTGTTAAAGGTGCTCTTGAAAAGTGTACCTTTGCACTGTCGTTGTAAGCTGTGCCCAGGAAAGCCCAACAGCTTTCAAGCACTTAGGATGCAGCTCTGTAATTGTTTCTTCCTGGCATCAGTGAGATGCTTAAAGTTAATCACGGACTTTCACATTTGCAGAGCACAAGGGATAGGTTTCTCCAGTAGCCATTTAGCCATGGCAGGGAAGCAGCCATATGTCACTAATGTTAATGACACCAAGTGAAAGGGAAAGTTAAATGGCTACCAGCTACTGTTTGAATGACAGCAATTAGTAACTACACTTGGGATTAGTCAGGGCTGTAGGCTGACACTGACTTGCATGGGAATACATCATAGAGTAAATGAAACTATTAACCCTTTTTCACTTTGCCTGCTTTTGATGAAAACTTGTTAAAGACTTTGGCTGCAGTCACATTTCACTGCAGCTTTTGAAAAAGGTAATCAATATAAAGCAATTTTATGGAGTTTCTTCACTGCAACTCATTTTCCATCACTAGTGACTCTCCATGTGGTTAAATTATGTGATGCCTCTACAAGGGTAACTGGTTTTCCCACAGAAGGTAATGTGTTTTAATTTGCTAACACATCCATCCATGGGCTCTACCACAGTATGTTTTGCTCAGACATCTTTTTTTATGTGCCATATACTTTTCCCATATAGTATGGTCATCTGCACACTCTCCATGATACTTTATCTGCGTGTCCTAGCTTTGCTAAGACAGAATCAGCCATGGGCTGCAGGCCATTAGCAGTTTGGAGTCATCCAGGAGCTGAAGATGGAAAGGGTCAAAGACAGGGCAGCTGACCTGAGCTGACTCCAGGTATATCCCATACCACGAATGTCACATTCATCATACCAGAGGAAATTTGCTTAGGATAGAGCTTCTGGCTCCTCCTCTTCCAAAGGGTTTCCCTCCCTGAAGGGATTCATTCATCATTCTGCTCCTGAGGACTGTTTTCCCATTTTTGGTGACCGCCACACATTTTCTGGGCTGAGTATAGCTTTTTATACTTTGTATTGGCATTAGTCTTAGTTTGGCTGTTCATTAAATATGTTTTCCTTTCAACCCACGGATCTCCTGGCCTTATCCTGATTCTTCTTCTTGGCTGAGGAGGGGGTCATTGGGTGATAGGCCAGCTGTTACAGTTTAGACCCAGATATGGGCTAAACAGAGATATCTGGTACAGTGGTTGCTGGATTACATGACGTGGTTGTGTAGGCTCCATCACGTAGCCATAGTCTCATTAGGTAAACCTACAACTGCAGAACCCTGGGAAAAAAAAGAAAAAAAGAAAAAAAAAGAAAAAAAAGAGCTTTCTAGCTACAGAAAAGCCTGGATCAGCCTGTACTCCTTTTTCATAAGCCTCACTCCTATACGTACCACTCGGCTTTTATTCCTTTCCCTCCTTTCTTAATACCCTCATTCCTGAATGCTGTATTTTTGCCTATTCTCCCTGGAGATGTTTAGAGTGCTTGTGTTTTGCTTTTCTAGCAAACTTCATCTTTTGGACCCCCTTTAAAACTCCAGAAGCCTTCCAGTTGTGATCCATTTTTTTCTTCATCCTTTCTCTCTTTGTGACTTTAATTGAATTTTCCTGTAAATCTTGCTCTTGGCTTGGCACCGGAAAAGCTCCTTGAATGCAAACAATTTAATACTAGCTGTGCAAAGGTTAGGTTATAAAGACCCAAAATACTCCTGCATCATTTTAATCTATAGACCTGAAGAAGAGAGGTTAGAGAGATAAGCTACCTTGCTTGAATCTGAATGACAAGATATTCAACCATAAGAGAAGAATTTATCTGCTTTTGAGATAGCCACATGATTTGACAGCTTCTTCTTTGCTTTCTACACGAAGGTGAAAATACTAATTTTCCTTTTTGAAATGTATAGACCAGCTGATTCTCCCCCACCACCCCAAACCATATAGAATAAGAAGCAGTGGTCACTGCATTAAAATTGTTATGTTTGTTTTGAACAAGGAGGAACAGCAGCGGTAAATATTTCCAAGAAAACAGATGATAGATGTTAGGATCAACATCCAAAGCCTTTTACTGTTGCTACTGGAGTTTCTTAGCCGTTTATCCACAGATGCCTTTTCCCAGCAGACCTATTTATCTGCTGTTGGTAGCATGAGCATGTTGAGTAATGATGATTCCCTTGACTTTGTGTGCAAAACAGTGCCTCATTAGATGACTCTCAGGGACCCATTGTGACACAGTTATGTCCAAAGAGGACATGCTATCTGGTGGGGGCTCAGTGAACAATCTGAAAAGTAACATAGCTTGATTTATAGAGCACTAAGTGCAAACAATTGGAAAGCTAAAATCTACAGACTCTGGCTGTGTTGATTTAGTGTGTGGTCTAAGTTAGCACAAATGACAATGAATAAATAGCTTTCTGTAGTCAGGAAAGGTTATTTGGGCTAATTCTGTATTTATTTCCACAGTGATGCTGAACATGTTGATCATCTTCACTGTAGGTTAACAAGGGCTCTGCAATGCATATCTTTGGCTCTGGGAAAGAGCTGCCTCCACACAGTGCTGTATCCCTGTCCCATGGGTCTTTACATTACCCAACGTCTCTAGCCACCATTTGTACCTCTTGCTATGAACAAAGTGTCAGAGTATTACTATCTCATGGTGTGGTGAAGAGAACTCCCTTTCCCATCCATCCCACCAGAAGCATGTTGCTTCTTCAGAAAAATAAATGTCACAAGGCTTTCACATAGCTGGACTATATGACCTTTAAAGGTCTCTTCCATCCCAAACCGTTCTATGATAGTGTCCCCTAGAAACAAAAGGGACTCATACTTTCTATTGATCTGCTTGGTCTTGATGAAGGCTTTTCTGACTAAAAGGCTGCATTTTCAAGGGTCTTAAAGGTCTTTCTGCTTTCAGTGAATTAATGACAACATCTTCTGGCTCTTCCAAACTTCAAAGAAAGCAATGCCAGGCTCTCCCTGGGAAATCAGTGGGAGCCGTATTGAGCCAACTCACTCAGAGCCAACTCACTCACTGAAGTGCTTTGGAAGTCTCACATGTTTGATAAACAGGATTCTTTTTTTTTTTCTTGTAGATATGATGTATTTTATTACTATTCTGTTGCTATGGTTGGCAAAAAAATTAATTGAGCTGACAGTGCCAATAGTGTTGACATGCACAACAGCAGCAAACAACTATAACTTGGTACTAACAGGGCTGACTTTCTGCACCCAGGAAAGCTTTTGTAAACTTTTGAAAACCAATTTTTTTCAAATAAAAAGCAGCAAACTAAATTTCAGAGACTGTAACAAAGCCACTTTAGTAGAAGGCAGAGATGTGAGAAGCCTGACTCTCATCTCACACATGGGTATGAAATTGTGCTGACCTTATGTGAGCAAGTGGCTGAAATAGGTCTTACCAAGATGACTTCAAGGTGGTGCTGTGACCAAGCAGCCTGATATAACCTGACAGGCAGACCTACAAGTCATTGTAAAGTCCTATCTATTATTTGTGGAGCTTCAGCTGTAATAAGGCCGCAGCCCTTCATGTTGCATCTGACACTTAATGCTGTGAAATAGGTCTTCTGTGGGTAAGGATCTATCTAAAGGTAAAGCACAGCATGTGATATTAGACGGTTTTGCAGCTATGACAGGGAAAGCTTAAAATGCAGAGTGCTGTTAGTGGCTGTCTCAGCATCTGGGAGGCTTTCTTCTCCACCATCACCAGTCCCAGAAGCAAGAAATACCATCAAACATGTGCACTAATGCAAAATCTTCTGTAATGACCTCTTCTCTGTCGCTTATTGCAGTTAGATGAGCACATCTAACTGTCACATGCATCATCTATTTCAGAAGTTATTTTGTCCTAACACTGCAACAGTGGTGCTTCAGGTTTGCTGTAATTCAGCTCTGTATGAGTCACAGAGTATTTACCCAGCACATGGGGCTCGGTTATGTTTAATTTCTGAAAAGATTTTTGTAGCCATTCAGGTGCTGCAGGCAGATGCCTGCATGCTCAAAATTAAAGACTGCAGAAACTCTTTGACCATCTTGCTAAGCTTTCAGCCTTCGTCTCCTGAAGCCACACTTTTTCATTCATTAAACCCAGCTCTCTCTATTGATCTCCAAGGAAAGAGGAAGTTTTGGGGGCAAATCCAGCACAAAAGCAGCTCCCCAGTTTGGGGGTTTTCACCCTTGTCCAAGAGGGAGAGCCACTCATCTGGGGAAAAGGATGTACAGATCTGGAGGATGCCTGGGCTTTGTGTGCCTTTCTGCACACAGCAGCCCTGTCCCAACCTTCAGGAGATGCTGCCAAACCAGCCTTGGCTGCTGCATACACAGTTTCAGGGTGAATTGTCTCTTAAGCAGATGCCCTGAGTCCTACAGATTAAAAGGTATCATGGTGTCTTTAGGAATACAAGCTGTTTCATTCACCGGGATTATGGCAGTATTTAAACAGGGAGTATAGCCCTGGCTGCAGGTTTACTTCTCCAGCTCCCTCAGTATGATGTTTTGACACAGAGTCTTGGTTCTATTTACTCCACAAAATACCAGTTGCTCTGTCGGCACCTTTACATTTGGTAACCCATCACAGCCTTCAAAATACACAAATGTAAATTTGCAATTTAAGGGGTAAAGTGATTTATTGCACTATAAATATCTTACCACATTAACATAGTACTGCCCAAGTGGCACTAAGCTGAGTACTTGTAAATGTAATTTTGGTGCTTTATTAATTGTTCCCTCATGGATTTGCTTTCCTCTTCACCACTTTTCTTGTCTGATTTTTTTCCCTCTCTTTAATCTGATGTTTACCCAAAGATGCATTTCCCCCAGCATCTTTCCAACTGCCCTCTTTCCCTACAAACTCACTTGAAAGAAAGCATTTTTAATTAAAAATCTGTGAGGCCCAGTTTGTTTTAGAGCCCACTTGGCTGAATAGAGAATCAACTCATGTGCCAGACCCACTGGTCATGAAGATGACAAGTCCCTGCAAGAAAGCTGTGTTTGGTGGGTAAAACAAGCACTCCCAAGAACATGTTTTCTCCTTACTTCACTGCCACTGACTCATTATAGGTAAAATTTATTCTTTTGCAGAAGCTGAAATTTACATCTTAGTTAAAGATTCAAGGTGGGATTTTAATAGACTGAAGAGACGAATGATGCTTTTAGAGGTCTTCCTTCCCAGACTGGACAGGGGCTTCTGCTCTCCTGGGGAAGCCACTTTATACTTCTTTATTTCAGTTTGTTTGTAAATTAGCATTTCCTCAGCCTTTGAGATACTTATATGGGAAGGACTTAAGACAGAACAGGAAGGGTTATCTGCCAGTTGATTATGGCCAAAAAAAAGTGCAGTATCTTGCAACTGAAGTTGGACTGCAAGTCTCCTTAATACAAGATTCCATAGGACCATAGAGGCTCATGCTGGAGCACTTGTCTGTTTGTCCTTGATACAAGGATGCTTGATGGATTCCAGCCTAGACCTGCCCAAGGAGCGATACAGGGTGGTCCATGAGAAGCCTGGTCCTGGCACAAGTTCCACAGGGGTCAGCCAGGGCGATGAGGAGGACCAGGCATCTCAGGATGGTACCAGAACAGCTGACACATTGTCATCCCAGGTGGAAAGAGATGGCAGAACTGTGCCACTGCATTTCATTACCTGTGGAGGGCTGGTAAGATTTTTTTTTTTTAAACCCTTGTGAGGCTGTGTGTTAACTCATCCCTAGATATTACCAAGAAATAGTGAAGGTGAGGGCAAGGTGAATCTTTAGTACCTCTGGCTTTAAAAAATACAAGCATTAACGTCATTAGAAACCCAGAGACCTACAAGAGATCAGACCAAGTGAATTTGAAATTAACCTTGCAAAGTGAATAGTGTGTTTGAATTTCTCTCTACAAACGTGCTTCACCATGGAGGTAAGGCAAAATGTCAGCCTGAAGTTAAAAGCTTTGTTGAAGCAATCTCTGATTTAACACTCAAAGTGCCCCTTGATATTTATCAAGGTAATGAAAATACTACAGGCTTCTTCAAAAGCTGATGAGAGGTTGTACTGTACTCACCTGTCATAATAACTAGGAGGTTTTGCCATAGCTGGACAGCTCACTTCTCTATCAACTTCCTGCATGCTCAAGCAAATCCTGCAGCCTAATTATTCTTATTTCTCAGTGTATTTCTGCTAAACTTTAGTGTTAATTAAATATTCATATATTTAATACATGTTCCAGTATCTGCAGGGGGCCTACAAGAAAGCTGGGGAGGGACTTTTTAGGATATCAGGTAGTGATAGGACTAGGGTGAATGGACTAAAGCTGGAAGTGGGGAGATTCAGACTGGACGTGAGGAAGAAGTTCTTCACCATGAGAGTGGTGAGAGCCTGGAATGGGTTGTCCAGGGAGGTGGTTGGGGCCCCATCCCTGGAGGTGTTTAAGACTAGGCTGATCTAGTGTGAGGTGCTCCTGCCCATGGCAGGAAGGTTGGAACTAGATGATCCTTGTGGTTCCTTCTAACCCTGACTGATTCTATGATTCTGTGATTCTATATTTAAGTATATATATGCAATATATATGTACCTTTGTATTTCTGGTGACTGAAGCGGACAACAGAGGTAACTCAGCTGACCCAAACATGCTCCAGACAACCTGGCAGGCAAAGATGCTTTAAGAAACAGCGATGACAGAGGTGACTCAGTCCTCTTTCAGGCATCTGAAGAGAGACAGATGTCACCTCCATCACGTCCACAGACAGGGGCACAGGTGATAAGCTGGGTGGCTGAATGTGCAGCCTGAGGCTGATGAAAATATGTCTTTAATTTGTTGAGCACAATATGAACACAGAAGACAAAACTCCTTGAAGTCAAACTGCAAAGAGGTCCTATGTCCAAAATGTCAAATAAGTAAACTATAATTTCTTTCCAAATACAACACTTTCCTGTCTAGTCAATACATCTGGCTTATACTGCCAAGTACTTTTCCTCCACCCAGGAAATCACAGGGAAACATTCAACCCCCATTTGGAAGAAAACAGGGGATGTCCACGATAGTGGACAACTATAGATTTTGTCCCTCACAGTGAGGCAAAATATAGGCATTTTGTGGACACTTGTGTTCCAGTTGCAGTTATCCTCTCTACATGGGCACCTATGTGAAGAACCAAACTCCCAAAAGGCTACTTTACATGGGGACCCCTTTGCATGTCTCCAGCAAACCCAGTACCAACCAAAAGCAAGTCATCTGGAGGCAGTTCAAGAACAGTGGGGTCAAAAATCCCCCAGACCCAAAGGTTTAAAAGTAGCACAGCTACTGTGAAGTCTGATTTCACTTTTTGCCACCAAACACAATATGGGTTGTTGTGCTAATGGATTGGAAGCCTGGCTCAGACCAGCTGACCAGGACGTTCACTATCTATAATATATTAACCACCTAGGTTTCAGAAATCCCATTGCCAGCACAGAGGAAACTATAAGGTATAGTTATAGATATATATATAAAATAAAATTTCATGTTTATAGAGAGAAAAATTATAACATGAGACATTGCTATGTCACTCTAAATCTAATACCAAATTTCTTAATTTGCATTTTACTAAGTGATGCTCATTTTACTCTTATCTTAAATCTTCCCTAATCATTTCAGACATTTGAAAAATTCTTGTCAGAGCATCACCAAAGGAAGAACAATATTAAAACAAAGTCAGCTTGCTGTGCCAAACATCCCAACGCGGTGTCAGGAGTCCCCAAAGCTGGCAATTGCAGAGCTATTGCAAAGCTGGCAACTGAATCGATGGAGAAGGGACTCTTACCAGCAAGTCTTAACCAAAGCTGCTGTACTATTCAACAAGACTGTGAGGGGAGAGATTGTGGGGTCTCTGTGCAATTGTAGCATTGAGTTTATAACACATATTTAGTCAGTGAACTAATAATATGAGCGTTTTGTACCAACCACAGCTTTAATTGAAAAAGATTGCAAGATGATTGTTTTGTATTGAGTTATTGAAGGGTTTTGTCCCATTACACTGATTTGCTAAAAACAGACTGAAGCTCTTTCTGATTTTTAAGGTGGAACAGACAGAATATCATACATTTCAGAGCCATCTGCTGCATATTTGGATTCACATGGCTATTTTCAGACATCTGCACAAAAATAGGAGGAATGGTGTCCAATAGATACTTACTTCACTGGCTAGAGTGTCTAGGCAGGTCATTGAAA
The DNA here is from genome assembly GCF_027791375.1 of Indicator indicator. Classification (NCBI taxonomy): domain Eukaryota; kingdom Metazoa; phylum Chordata; class Aves; order Piciformes; family Indicatoridae; genus Indicator; species Indicator indicator. Next base: position 18,144,792 of record NC_072012.1, on the reverse strand, counting down.
TGCAGGTGTCTGTGCTGTAGATATACACTTGCCCACAGGCATTCCAAACCAGTGCTAGTTTCAGCTTGAGGTCCCTTCCAACCTGGTGTTCTGTGATTCTGTGACATTGCTAAGAAAATTTCCACTTGTTACAATAAGGTTTAAATGTGACCTCAAAGGTATTTAAATGATTTATCACCATCTCCAAAATAGGGTCCACAAGTCACCTCTGTGTGATGTTGGAGAAGCTCAACTGTCCAAGGTTCAGCTCTGGGTGGAATTCCTCATTCTCCAAAACTGTAAAATCCTACAGCTTTGCCTGCAATAAAACTGAATTTTAAATGCTGTACAAGTTTAAGCAGTGCTTTGATTTTTGGCCAGGAAAATGAGCCCAATTTTTTAGTGGAAATGCAAAGCTATCATGGTACAATTTATGTTACACTAACATGCCCCTTTGACGTGATACCATTATGCAGGATAACCAAAAGCAGAGGCCTTGCTAATCTTAGAAATGCAGGTCTGGAAGCAATCTCCTGGGCAGTGGATACCTCATCCACATTCCAGGCACTGAAACTCCTGGCCTTGTGTAGAGATTCTGGGAGCTGCTTTTATTAAGATCATTATCTATCTTAACCTCTATGCAAAATTCATAGAAATGGAGAGTGCTGAGAGGCAGGATTCACTTTACATCAGTCACAGTAATAGCCCTGAGGCCCCTTCAGCAATGAAAAAAATATATATTCCATTTTCATTTTGATTTAGACCAGACAGGACACATCCTGGCTAACAGAAGCAGTCCTGCCTGCTTAATTCACAAAATCATCTCATGAGAATTCACTTTTGTCACCCAAAGAAGTTCTGCCTTTAATCATGTTGTTAGAAGAATCACCTCTCAGATCTGCTGTAATGCAGAAATGCCCTGGATTGCCTCAGAGAGCTGCTTTAGGCAGAAAATAGCATCAGCTGCTCCCTTAGACTTCATTGTAACCCTGGAGCATAATAACAACATTTCTTTATAAAATAAAGTAGAGGTGAACCTGCAGACTTACAAAGTTGCTGAATTGTGATTCTGGGGCAAAGAATAAATAAAGCAGAAGCAAAGCAGATGGGGAGGGAGAAGTGTCTCACTTGTGGTTGGTTGATAAAAGACAGAAGGAAAATACATAAACACTGATCTTCAGCCCATTACTAGCCAGCTGATTACCTAGGCAGAGCTTTAATTTTGGGTTGAGCCTCAGAATCATTTTCATGGGATAATTTCATCCTATACATAATTTTAGGTTATTATTAAAATTGTAAGAGAAAGGACTTGAATACTGCATCCAGTTCTGGTGTCCCCATCATAACAGGGACACAGAGTTGTTGGAGCAAGCCCAGAGGAGGGCCACACAGATAATCCAAGGGATGGAACACCTCTGTTCTTAGGATAGGCTGAGGAAGCTGGCATTGGTCAGCCTGGAGAACACTCTGGGGGGGCCTTAGAGCTGCCTTCCAATACCTGAAGGGATCTTACAGGAAGGCTGCAGAGGGACTTTTCATAAGGGTGTCTACCAATAGGAGAAGGGGGAATGGTTTTAAGCTGAGGGAGAGCAGGGTTAGGTGGTTCTTAGGAAGAAGTTCTTCAGTACAAGGGTGGTGAGGCTCTGGAATAGGTTGCCCAGAGAGGTTGTGGATGCCTCCTCCCTGGGGTTGTTCAAGGCCAGGCTGGATGAGGCCTTGAGCAGCCGAGTCTAGTCGAGAGGTGTCCCCACCCATGGCAGGGAGGTTGGAGTAGATGATGTCTGAGGTCCCTTCCAACCTAAGTCATTCTATGAGTCCGTGTGACTGTGTGAAGTGGGATTTGCTTTGTAGCACTATAGCAGTGCTTAAGGAGAGTCATGATTTCCTGCTCAAATTTTATTGTCAGGGTCCCGGATGATATAAATCACATAAAACCTATTTATGTGCCAGTGTTTTAATCACAAGGAATCAGGGGCTTCCAAGTTCTAGATGAACTAGGTGAGCTCCATAGGTCCCTTCCAGCCCCTGCTATTCAGTGACTGTGATTCTGCAGACTATCCCACCTGTAATCCAGGAGGAAGTAGTTAGTGACCTGCTGTGCCACTTAGATCCTAACAAGTCATTGGGTCTGGATGGGATTCATCCTAGGGTGCTTAGGGAGCTGGCACGAGAGCTGGCTAAGCTGCTCTCCATCATTTACCACTGGCTAACCGGGGAGGTCCCAGATGACTAGAGGTTGGCCAATGTGATGCCCATCCACAAGAAGGGCTGAAAGAAGGATCTGGGGAACTATTGGCCTGTCAGCCTGATCTCAGTGCCTGGCAATGTTATGGAGCAGGTAATCCTGAGTGCCATCAAGCAGCATGTGCAGGACAACCAGGGGATCAGGCCCAGCCAACATGGGTTTAGGAAAGGAAGGTCCTGCATAACCAATCTGATCTCATTCTATGACTGGGTGACCCACCTGGTAGACAAGGGGAGGGCTGTGGATGTGGTCTACCCAGACTTCAGCAAAGCCTTTGACACAGTCTCCCACAGCATCCTCCTGGAAAAGCTGGCAGCCCCTGGCTTGGACAGGTGCACCCTTCACTGGGTTGAAAACTGGCTGGATGACCAGGCACAGAGAGTGGTTGTGAATGGTGACACATCCAGTCAGTGTCCGGTGACCAGTGGTGTCCCCCAGGGATCAGTACTGGGCTCAGTTCTATTCAACATCTTTACTGATAACCTGGATGAGGGGATTGAGTCTACCATTAGTAAATTCATGGATGATGCCATGGGTCGATGGGCTGAGGCCAATGGTATGAACTTTAACAAGGCCAAGGGCAGGGTCCTGCACTTTGGCCACAATAACCCCATGCAGCACTACAGACTGGGGGATGAATGGCTGGAGAGCAGCTTGGCAGAGAGGGACCTGGCAGTGACAGTTGACAACAGCTGAACATGAGCCAGGAGTGTGCCCAGGTGGCACAGAAGGCCAAGAGCACCTTGGCTTGTATCAGGAATAGTGTGGCCAGCAGGACTAGGGATGGAATTGTGCCCTGGTACTCAGCACTGGTGAGGCCTCACCTCAAGTACTGTGTGCTCAGTCAAGAAAGATATAGAGGTGCTGGAATGGGTCCAGAGGAGAGCGACGAGACTGGTGAGGGCGCTGAAGGGAAAGTCTTATGATTGGTTGAGGGAGCCGGGGTTGTTTAGCCTGCAGAAGACTCAGGGGGGACCTCATCACACTCTACAACTACCTGAAGTTGTAGTAAGGTGGGGGTCAGGCTCTTCTCCCAGGCAACTTGTGACAAGAGTGCATGTCCTGAAGCTGCACCAGGGGAGGTTGAGGTTGGATGTTAGGAAGCACTTCCTTACAGAAAGGGTGATTAGACATGGGAATGGACTGCCCAGAGAGGTGGTGGAGTCACCATCGCTGGAGGTGTTTAAGGAAAAACTGGATGTGGCACTTCATGACATGGTCTAGTCGACATGGTAGTATTAGGTCATAGGTTGGACTTGATGATCTCAGAGGTCTATTCCAGCCTCACTAATTCTGTGATTCTGTGGAAGGTACAACAGTGACTGATACAGAGATGATCAAATTTCCTCATTAGGAAGAGTTCTGTGAAGCAAGGTTGATTTTCAATTCTTTTAAGATTTTTTTTTTTTTAGGAATTACATAAGAATTTATATGAATAATATTCCCCCTAGATAAAACTGAAAGGAAAGGAATCTTGGTGCTTTCAGACAGTAAAATACCATCTGCTTCTATTTAAGAAACCCATGATAATGGAACCCAAAACAGTTTGATCAAATGTTTAATGTGACTTTAAGAGTTTTGAATTAGTATTCCAGATCAGCCTCACAGAAAGTTATCAGCTCCAAAATTGCTTCTCAGCTCCTTTCCATGGCAGTTTAGAAAGAAAAACAAAACAAAACAAAAAACCCCAGTATTTCATTCTATGAGAACAATTTAAAAAAAGATTTCCCTACCAATCTGATAAGCACAGAGGTAAATCCTGACAAGTACTCTAGACTGTATGCAGTTTTAAACACCAGATTTGAGGCAGACCAAATGAAATGGCTCTTAGTCTGAATCATCTACTTAAGGAAAGACCATTTAAGAGCCTCTTCCTATAGATTGTAAATGGAAATTAAATATCATAACATAGTAAGACTGCAAAATGAATAACCCACAAAATTAAGATTGAGAAGAAAGTTAAAATGGCAGAGAGATGCCTTTCTAACCCCAAGAAAAAAGATTAGGAACCTCAGATACATTTCAAAATAAATGTCTACATCCAACTGCAGATGCTGTGACCTTATAGGGATTTCTTCAGTCATGGTAGGACATGGCCAGGTGAAGGGACAAGAAAATCTGGTATTGCTTTAGGCTAGGTTAGGACACTAAACGTGTTCAGGATTAAGTCAGAAAGATGAAGCAGGACTTGATCAGAGCCGGGAACATGAAGCAGACCACCATGAAGGAGCTGAATTAATAGTGAAACACCTTCAGAGACTAACAAGCTGAGAGAGCTGCAACAAGGAGCCAAGACACAGTCACAATGGAAGGGCTGACAATCATTTGTGGCAAAGGCAAGAGGAACCACCTCAAGAAGGCAGTGCTCTTAGGCAAGGACTCAGCACGACCTTGTTTTCGGTGAACATCTCCTTCTCCAGTATCACCAACACATGCTGTTGTCCTTGGGCAGGTATTGTGGCCCAATTTTGCCCTTCTGTAAAGGAGCTGTGCTCCTGTGGGAGGTGTCCAAGCTTCTATAGATCTTCAAAATGGAAAATCTCTATACACTGTGATCAGGCATCTAGAATAATAGAATGGTTTCAGTTAGGAGGGACCTTAAAGATCTTCTAGTTCCTACTCCTCTGTCGTGGGCAGAGGCACCTTCCATTAGACCAGGTTGCTCAGAGACCCATCCAACATGACCTTGAATGTTTCCAAGAATGGGGCATCTACCATCTCTCTGGGCAGTGTCTCACCACTCTCAGAGTAAAGAATTTCTTCCTAATACTTATCTAAATTTATCTTGTTACTCTCATTCTATCACTACACTCCCTCATAAAGAGTCCCTCCCCATCTTTACCAAATGCCCCCTTATAGTATTGGAAGGTCTGCTATATGGTCTACCAAGAACCTTCTCTTTTTCAGGCTGAACAATGACAACTCTCTCAGTCTGTCCTCATATGAGAGGTGCTCCACCCTCCTGATCATCTTTATGGCCTTCTCTGGACCCTTTCAAGCAGGTCCATGTCTGTCTTGTACTGGGAGAGCCCAAGGCTGAATGGAGTACTCCAGGTGGGCACTACAGAAGAGCAGAGTACAACAGGGGGCTTGAAACAGGCAGATTTCCTCAACCTCTTTGGTGAGGAGGAAAAGCCCTTTTATAGGGCAGGCACAGTGAGGAATGCAAGAAAGAGCATCAGAAGTATGAGAGAGAGTGAGAGATCCTGGAAGGGCATTTGTACTGTTGGTTTCTCTAGGTTTTTCCTTAGAGTATGGATGGATTTTACTTAAGATCTGCATCAGAGCAGAAATGTTTGCTTTTCCACAGGACTTATATGGAAATGAGAGTAGAACAGTAACAAAAACCATTGCTCATATCCCAAAAAGAAGAGAGCAAAGGACCAAAAAGCTAATAAAATTGCCAAGCACCAAAAAGTATTCCAGAGCAAGTCATGGCATACATTCCTTGTAACCTTGTTTAGCTCAAATCTACTGGCTAGATAAATAGTGCCCTTCAAAATACCCACTAAAAAACGCAAGATTAAGACATGTTCGTGTTTCCCTGTATACATGAAAACATATCCAAAACTGCAGTGTAATGCAGAAGCTGACAATGTCATTGTCTGTTTTGGTAAAAACAATTTCCACTATAGTATTATTGAAAACAGTTTTCTCTTCAGCAAAATATGTGAAATCTGGCTATGCAGTCTTTGTGATCTGTAATTCAATAAAGGTTACACAAAACATTCTAAATTCCTGGAAGTGAATCTGTGATCTTTACAACAGTACTTGGTTCAAGTACTTGGATTGTTACAGAGATGCAGTCTTTTTAAAAGATCTGTGCAGTACGGTGAGGACTGCCCAGTATGCCTGACTCATCCTACTCTAAGGAGGAAGGGATGGAGGCATAGAGGAGAGAATAGCCAAGCTCTCTATTATCTTCAAAGGATGGAAAGTTTTAATGCCAAGTTGGGGGGGGTGTGTTAATCTTCTGGAGGGTAGGAAAGCTCTGCAAAGAGATCTGGGCAGACTGGATAGATGGGCTGAGGTCAATGGTATGAGAATCAATAAGGTCAAGTATCGGGTGTTGCACTTGGGCCACAGCAACCCCACGCAATGTTACAAGCTTGGGGAAGAGCGGCTGGAGAGCTGCACAGCAAAGAAGGACCTTGGAGTGCTGACTGATAACCAGCTGAATGTCAGCCAGCAGCGTGCTCAGGTGGCCAAGAAGGCCAATGGCATCCTGGCTTACATCAGGAGTAGTGTGACCAGAAGCTCTAGGGATATGGTTGTCCATCTGCTCAGCACTGGTAAGGCCTCACCTTGAATATTGTATTTAGTTTTGGGTCCTACACTACAAGAATGGTATTGAAGTGCTGGAGTATGTCCAAAGAAGATCAACCAAGCTGGTGAAGGGCCTTGAACACAAATCTTAGGAGGAATGGTTTAGGGAACTGGGATACTTCAGTCTGGAGAAGAGGAAGCTGAGGTGAGACCTCATCATCCCCTACAACTACGTCAAAGGAGGTGGGAGAGAGATGGAGTCCCATCTCTTCTCAGATGCAACAAGTGACAGGGCAAGAGAAAACAGCCTTAAATTGTGCCAAGGGAGGTTCAGGTCAGGTATTAGGAAAAATTTCTTCACACAAAGGATTATCAAGCATTGGGACAGGCTGCCCAGGGAGATGGTGGAGTCACTATTCCTGGAGGTATTTAAAAGGTGTGTGGATATGGTGTTGAGGGATGTGGTTTAGTGGTAGTATCTTAGCAGTAGTGTTGAGATTGTGAGCTCTAGGTGAGTGGTGGGATTTGATGATCTCAAAGGTCTCAGCCTCAACAGTTCCATGATTATGTGATTTAAAGTCCCAGGTTCCCAAAAGATCATATTCAGATTTAATACACTTTTCTATAGTTGTTTTGGAAATAAGGGGTTAAAATCAAACATTTGTGCCCTGCCCAGCTCTGTCAAAAATAAACCTTTTAAAGGAAGAAAGCAGTAATAAAATTTATTCCCTTTACCCAGTTAAGGAAAAGCTAAATTAAATTAGTTTTCTAGATGTGTTCCAGTGAAAACGAGTGCCATATGGTTTTCCCTGGGATTTGTTAACCTAGATTAAGTGATAATTGAAATCAGATGACTTTTAGATTATTCAGGCTATGTTATTTTCAAAACATGTGGATACAAGCACATTTTAAATCTCTGAAGATACTATCAATCTTGCCATTTCACCTGTGCATGCTGTGCATGGTGAGGACAAAATCGCCAATTCTTTAGATTGCAGTGGAAAGGAGATGTCCAGCTCTTACCTTCTTATCTTCAACACCATTTTCCACCCCAGATATGGGCATAGTCATGAATCTGATGCTCATAAGCTTGCAAAAGCAGAAAAAAAAGCCCTCTCTGGATCATCCAGATGCTACTCACATATCAAAATATTGCAGATCAGACTAGACTAAGTTTCAATTATGTCTGTCTTTCCCATCAGACTAGACTAATTTCAATTATTTCTGTCGTTTGCATCATAGGAAGGACTCAGAACTGTTGGAGCAAGTCCAGAGGAGGGACACAAAGATGATCCAAGGGCTGCAGCACCTCTGCTATGAGGATAGGCTGAAGGAGCTGAGGTCGTTCAGCCTGGAGAAGAGAACAGTCTGAGGGGACCCTAGAGCTGCTTCCTAGAGCTGAAGGGATCCTACAGGAAGGTTGCAAAGGTACTTTTCATAAGGGTGTCTACCAATAGGAGAAGGGGGAATGGCTTGAACCTGAGGGAGAGTAAGTTTGGACTGCATCTTAGGAAGAAGTTCTTCAGTATGAGGGCAGTGAGGCTCTGGAATAGGTCGCCCAGGGAGGATGTGGACACCTCCTCCCTAGGGTTGTGTAAGGCCAAGCTGGATGAGGCCTTGAGCAGCCAAGTCTAGTTGAGAGGTGTCCCCACCCATGGCAGGGAGGTTGGAGCAGATGATGTCTGAGGTCCCTTCCAACATATGATTTCTACTTAATTTGTATATTGGGCATGATCTCAGTATTGCTCACTTTGCAGCTAGTTTATAGAGGAAAAATGACATGAGGTGGGCACATGGATAGAAAAATCCTGTGCCCTTGCCAAGAGAAATAGGCTGATCAGATGTGATCACGAGGACATTTTTAAGAATGTCATCTTTAATTCCTGTGAAATATACCTTTGGGTTTCCCAGCACACTCAGTGCCTTCCTATCAAAGCCTCAGGAAACAAATGGAAAATGCTGAGGTTATTTCAGTGTGTAAATGACTGCAGCCTCATGAAGACAAACTTACTCTTTACATTTGCACCAGCTGCAGAGGTGCATCCAAATCTGCCTAGAATCCAATAAATCGTTCACATCACCTTTTTTTTTTTTTTTAAATATTCACGGTGACTGTTTGCAATGATAATTTGTAGGATGCTAAAAGTCTGGCAAAGTTTGCAGAGAAATAACCAGTTCCATTTTAATGATCACACGTCTTGGAAGCACTTGTTGAAACCACCCATAGGAGTTCAGAAGAGTACCATCAACTAGTGAAACTCAAAGCATGCAGAGCATATTGCTAATAAAGATGCAGGTGTAAGCTTTGATAGGAGACAAAAGGTTAGAGGGGAACTCCCTCTTCAGTTCCTCATTTCCTTTTATCTTTCCTTCTGGATGTCCACAGAAATCGATGCAAGCTAAGCCTGGAAGCAGGCAGAGCTGAGCTGTCATGTCTGGCCTTTTCGTGTGTCATTCTGGTGCTCCCAGCTGTGCAAGCTTTCCCCCATTTGGCAAAATAAAGCCTAAGCCCTTTTCTCCTCTGGGAATAAAGCACAAAGCTAAACACTAGGCTTGAAATAGCTGCACACCAGGCATGAAATTTCTCTTTGGTATGAAGGCTAATTTGTGTAGAGGGAGCATCTGTTCAAAAAGTGATTCTGCCCATCTCTACTCACTGGGGTACTGATGATGTGAGTTGGGTGATTCAGCTCCTCACAGATGAGGTCTCCAGTGGGGTGCTGGCTCTATAGATATCATGCAGCTTCCCTGAGGCCAACTCTGCTGCAGTCCTACTGAAGTCAGTGGAAATGCACAACACTGAAAATATCCCACTGGTGCAGCCATCCTGAAGAAGCTCACCTGTTCCCATCTCTTTCCTATGTACTCTTATTTCAGTGCAACTACACTTGTTATATTGGATGCTTCCTCATTAAAAATGGAAATAATGCAATAGTAAAACAAGCACGTATGCTTCAGGTATTTTTAAATATCAGCTCTCCATTCTCAGAGATGAAGAATCACAGGGTTTTTCACATAAGCAGTTTTTCTGAAGGCTAAATACTGAAATACTTTGACCCCCAAAGACATCCCAAGGGCATTAAAACACCCGTGAAACTTAAACACAAGCAGTGAGTGAGTTTTCTTCCATTTATGCAGTATTATCCATTCAGGTATTTTAGGGCTCTAGCAAGAATTAAAATATGAACTTGCCTCTTTCTTTCCTTTTCTTTCCCTCCCCTTTCTTCCTCCCTGTATTTCCTTCCAAATCACTAATACTCGAAATGGGATATAAACGCCTGGACTATGTGACACTCACTGCAAGGTTTGCCAGAGAATTAAGCTCTTTGTCTCCTAGCAATAGAGTGACAATCCAGCCATTTTTGTAAAAATGTGTACTGACCCTGTCTCCCTCCCTCTGAACCTGGCTCTGCTGCTCTCACAGCCCTGCCTGACCCAGCCTGCAGCCACAGTGTGGCTGAGACAAATTAAGCCCAGGTCACATCACATTGATTTGGCAGGAGGGTTTCCCCAGACTCCACACTGTTATGATGTCTCTTGTCTTTGTGGAGCTGATTTGTGCAAATATCAGTCCAGGAGGCTGAAGATGGAGTACCACAGAATCATAGAATGGCTTAGGTTGGAGGGGACCTTAGAGATCATCTACTCCAATCTTCCCAGCATGGGTGGGGACACCTCTCAACTAGACTCAGCTGCTCAAGACCTCCTTCAACCTGGCCTTGAACACCCTCAGGGAAGAGGCATCCACAACCTCCCCAGGCAACCTATTCCAGAGTCTCACCACCCTTGTACTGAAGAACTTCTTCCGAAGGTCCACTCCAAACCTACAATCCCTCAGTTTAAAACCATTACCCCTTGTCCTACTGCTAGACACCCTCATGAAATGTCCCTCCACAGCCTTCCTGTAGGATCCCTTCAAGTGCCAGAAGGCAGGTCTAAGGTCCTCCCAAAGTCTTCTCTTCTCTAGTCTGACCAACTCCAACTCCCTCAGCCTGTCCTTGTAGCCCTTGCATCATCTTGTGGCCCTCCTCTGGACTCGTTCCAACAGCTCTGTGTTCTTCTTATGATGGGGACATCAGAATTAGATTAAATAAGTAATTACCTCCCTAAACCAGAATGCATTTGGTCTAGCAAAGATGGAGTTCATTTTCCCCACAGCAGCCATCATACTGACGTGCTTTGTTTTTGGAGCTAGAAAGTTGTTGATAACACAGTAGTGTTTTGGCTCCTGCTGAGAAGTGCTCCACAGCATCAAGGCTGTCCCTCCAACATTCCTCCCCAAAAGTAGGCTTGAGCTGGCCAAGATCTTGGGAGGGGATATAGCCAGGACAACTGACCCAAACTGACCAAAGGCAAATTCCATACAATGTGGCATCTGCTCAGCAATACAAGCTAAGAGAAAGGAGAAGGAGAGGCAGTATTTGTTATTACATTTGTCTTCCAGAGCACGGGGGGGAGGGGAGGGGAGGGGAAGGTGGAGGGAAGGGGAGGAGAGGGCATCACATCATTACTTTCCACCAGCATGCAGAGTTATTGTTGGCTTTTAATGCCTAAAAGCTCGAAAGTTGAAGGAAGGTGATGCATTACCACAAAGGCAGCTTGCAGGTGCTTCTGGCCATCTCTGCTCCACATTCATGTGAAGAGACTTAGCATTTTCAATAGAAATACCTTGCTGGATATATGCCCTGGAAATGGAAATTAAATCATCGTCCTTTGACCAGCAGGTAGGACTGGATCAGGTCAGGATTGCCTGTGATGGTAAAGTAAACAGAGGCAACTGTGCATGAAGGATTGTGAAGGCAGAAATTAGCAGAATATAGACAAAGCACTAAAGAAGTTTTGTGACTGCTTGTTTTCCATTTCTTTTTCTTGCCTGTTTAATACTTTTCTGAAAGCCTACTATATTTAGCTGTTAACTATTTGATAATTTGACAAATGTATTGACTGAACATGTCCCAAGAAAATCCATAGGCTCTCAACTAGACTCAGGTGCTCAAGGCCTTATCCAACCTGGCCCTGAACACCACTCCAGGGAGGAGGCATCCACAATCTCCCTGGGCAGCCTGCTCCAGAGTCTCACCATCCTCGTACTGAAGAGCTTCTTCCTGAGATCCACTCTAAACCTGCTCTCCCTCAGCTTAAAACCATTCCCCCTTCTCCCAATGCTAGACACCCTTAGGAAAAATCCCTCTTCAGCCTTTCTGCAGGATCCCTTCAGGTACTCAAAGGCAGCCCTGGAGTCTTTTCTTCTCCAGGCTGAACAACCCCAGCTCCCTCAGCCTATCTTCATAGCAGAAGTGTTCCAGCCCTTGGATCATCTTTGTGGCCCTCCTCTGGACTTGCTCCAAGAGCTCTGAGTCCTTCTTATGATGGGGACACCAGAACTGGATGCAGTATTCAAGGCTGGGTCTCACAACAGCAGAGTACAGGGGAAGAATCACCTCTCCTGTCCTGCTGGCCACACTCCTCTTGATGCAGCCTAGGATACAGTTTGCCTTCTGGGCTGTATTAGTGCATTGCCACCTCATGTTGAGCTTGAAGATGAACTTGATACAATGGCCTAAGAGACAGAAGTTCAATGTGTTACATTTAGTAAGTATACTCCTGATTTAATTGATTTCTTTATATACAATTATAATAAAAAATTATTCCCTTTCCACAGTTCCTGAAATCACAGCTCTTCAAGTTAATTCTGATTCATCATGAAGATTACTTCCTTCATCAAAATGGCAATGACTTTGTTTGATGCATGGAAGCTTGCAGTGCTAGGTGTCCCTGATTCTTCATGGCTATAATAGATGTATGTGTAATGGTTTGTACCTTTCCACAAAATTTATAGGTAGAGATTGTCAGCTCTGCCATAGACAGATATTTTTTGAGGTTGTGAAATGGTGGAACCTAAATGCAGGCACTTAAGACCTCCAATCCTACCTGAAATTGAAAAAAATAGATGCAATGATTCTACGTAAGTCTGGAAAGCATGAATCACAGCAAGAGGGAAAAGATAACCCTTTCCCTCCATTTATTCAAAGGAGGTTAAAAGGTGCTTTGTTCACTGGTGCCTTGATAACATACTGTATGAGAAACTTATTTTGGATTCTAGGTGGTTCCTTCCCCTAAGAAGAGACATAATGAGAACTAGCTCCAGCTGGAAGCTGATGCTAAATTACTTCACATTAAAAATAAGATAAGGCGACAGGAAAGGTGAGTCATGGAATGTGTGTGGGGTTGTGTGGGTCGTATATTACCAGAAATCTTTAAATCATGGACACATTGTTCTGAAAGGTCTGCTACAGCTGAAACAAAATTTCCCACTCCATGCAGAAGTTACTAAGTGGGACTGAGAAGTATGCACTGTGCAAGGAGTGAGTTCATTAGAAGGAACAACAGAACCTTGTAGTTAAAACCCAGTTTTGTGACACTGCTAAAAGCAAGTGTGAATGCAAAATGACACCACTAATAACAGACATGAGGCCTCAAAATCTAATTCATAAATTCTCATTGAGCAGAACATGATACTCAGCAAATCATTCACCCCTCCAGGAGCTAACAGCTTGATGGGGAGAGCAAAAATCCTGCTAGCAAAGGTTGTTTTCAGCACACTCGATACTGTATGTTATGGCAACTGTTTGCCTACACCCATTTTGTAAGTAGAGAAATTCTCTCTCTGCTCCCCTCTGCACTGTGGAAAGGGGAAGCCAATAAAACATCTATTGCAACTCTAACAGAAAAAGATCAAGCAAGAGCCAAAGCAAACAGCAGCTGGCTCAACAAATATGAATTTCAGGTAATGGTCATAAACAACAGGCTGGAACTGTGGGTGCTAATAAAGTGAGAACAAAGGTCAAATCTTGCTTTGAACAACATGGTTTGGTTCAAAATGACACATAATACAAAAGCCTGGTCCACAAAAAAAATGCCATTTGATTCTGTGAGTAATGAAGACAACTCTTTCCATCCCAGAATTCACTCGGTTTCTGTGTGGAGTGTTGCCTCCAAACCAACCAGCATATAAAAAACATGCAAGAGAATGAAATTGCTGCAGAACCTCCTGACCAAACTGCTCATTTCGCAGCATTCCTCGGTCTGTGATTCACATCTCCCTACCATCTCTTCTTTGATAAACAGATAGTAAATTGTTTAGACCAAAATGGTTTTTTATTCTTTCATTGTGTGGTGGGTCAAACAATGGCATTCTGGTCCTGACCTTGACACTTTGGATCTTTAGAAGCAGTTGTAACAGGTATTTCATCCTCAATCACTAAAGTGTGTAGAGCCCCTGGAAATATACAGAACTCACACTGGCATTGCTGTTCAGGGAAGAGATTCAGTAGTTACACAGATAACTAGGATATTCATTCACAGCAGGACAAAACCCAAGGAAGGTCAGTCTTGGTGAGGTCAGTGCTGGAGTTGGCTTCTTCCCAATCTGCTTGTATTGGATTTCGGATGCAGCTGTGCAGACAGACCAGATGCAGGATGCTGAGCCATATGAATGTCAACACTGATCCAGACTCTCAGTTCCTATGGGAAGCATTAGCACCCAGAGAGATGCAAGTGATAATAATCAGATTTCATGCCTATCCCAAGAAAAATCTTGTAATTGTCCTAATTATAAAATCATAGAATGGTCTGAGTTGGAAGGAACCATAAAGACCACCTAGTTTCAACTCTCCTGCCATGGGCAGAGACACCTTCTACTAGACCAGCTTGCTCAGTGCCCCATACAACCAGGCCCTGAATACTTCCAGAGATGGGGCATTCACTACCTCTCTGGGCAACCTGTTCCAACATTTCACCACCTTCACAGCGAAGAATGCAAGTTCTTCACATCAAACCTAAATCCACTCTCTTTCAGTTTAAAGGCTTTACTCCTTGTCCTATTGCTACACTCCCAGATAAAGAGTCCCTCATTGTCTTTCCCATAAGCCTGCTTAAAATACTGTAAAACTGCTATTAAGTCTCCCCAGAGCCTTCTCTTCTCCAGGCTGAACAACCCCAACTCTCTCAGCCCATCTTCATACCAAAGGTGTTCCAGCCTCCTAATTATCTTTGTGGACCTGCTCTGGACACTCGCAAGCAGGTCCATGCCTGTCTTGCACTGGCAGGCCCCAGACCTGGACACAGTACTCCTGGTAGGGTCTCATGAGAGTGAAGAAGAGCTGCAGAATTACCTCCCTCAACCTGCCAGCTAGACTTTTTTGATGCGGTTGATGATACTGTTGGCCATCTGAGCTGCAAGCACACGTTGCCGTCTCATATTCAGTTTTTCATCCACCAGCATCCCAAGACAGACCACTCCATCTCCACAAGGCTACTGTCAATCCACTCATCACCCAGCCTGTATTTGTGCTTGGGCTTACCCTACCTAAATGCAGTACCTTGCACATAACTTTGTTGAACCTCATGAGCTTCATCCTGCTGGTTCTTCCTTTGTTTGCCAGTACAGTAACCTGAGCACAGATGGTCAGGAAATGCTTTTTCTGTCATGTGACATTTAGGGTCTATTTGTCATCTTGGTTTCTGCACCACGGAGCAAGCTCATTTGTGAAAAGGTAAAGAAAGAAAAAAGCAATAACAACAACAACCAAAAAAAACCCTACAACTTTGGCATATTCAAGAACTTTGTGTTAAAGCATTCACTCGGGCTGGATAAATGTACCATCTTGAGACTGGCTACTTTCAAGGCAGGGAAATCTCTGACTGACACAATGACTGTTTCTTTGATTAGACAATGTATAAAAGATCTCACAGAAACTAAGAATTGCACCAGGAAGCCAATAGTCACTGGCTGCCTGGGGCATTCAGGAGGTAGGCTGAGGTCCAGGTCACTGCCTGGGGTCAGGATTCAAGACTGGAGCTGTCACACGCCTATTTGTCCTGTTTCTGCCACAGGGAAATTTTACTTTTGAAACTCAGAGGCAAAGACAGAAGAATGTAATGATGCTCTTCTCCATCTCCCCATGCTCTAATGAGGATTGTGGTTCCCAAACTGTGATGGGCAAATGGTTGAACAGACACACAACCTCTGTGCAGTAAGCCATGTGTCATTCAGCACCGAAAATGATCTCAAACTTTCAATGGCTACCTAAGTGGCGATGTTAGAAGGCAAAATTAAAGAGGCAATGTCAAATTCAAGAAAAAAATCAATACAAATATTTGCTAATTACGTAGCTTGGAGATACTGCATCAATGTTACTCACACTTTGTGGCATCTTGAGACAGTAAATAATGCTCTTTTTTATCTTAAAAATGGAAAACCTGCCAGGTTCACAATGATGAGAGAAAGGAAAGAGGTGCTCAGACATGCTGCAATATGACAGTGTGTGGACTGGCATTTAGAACTGATTTTGCATCTCTGGAACTAAACTGTGCTATAACCAAGTTATGAAACTCTGAAAACCTGTACTGGAGCCCAAACTGACCATGAGAACATCTGTGTTACAGATGATGTCCCAGAGGCTTAACATATTTTAAAAGAACAGCTTAGATTTTTCCTTTTTAGAGAAAGAAAAAAAAGGATATTTTTGTTTAGATTTTTCTTACTGAAGATAGAGCTTGAAACTTTTGGTTTTTTCCTTTGGCAATCAAATACAAATATTATTACCAATAATGGCTTTTTAGAGAAAAGCCCTTTTTTTTTTTTAATATGAGTGAATTGAAAATTGAGTAGTTCTATTTCTTGAGCAGAAAAAGGCATACGTACTTCAGGCAAGGTTAAGCAGCAACACAGAAGGTAAGTGAGGAGACAGAACTCCTGGCTCCCTGCTGTGTGTGACCTTACCACTATAGCATGTTTCTTTCCATGTATTTATAGTAGTCAGGCATTTGCTACCTACAGGTGCAGAATGAAATGGATTTGCACAGAGCTGTAATGATTACCTGCAATGAGCAAACAGAGACACTTTAAAAGACATCTGTTTGTCTCCTGTATATGCTGCTGGGCTGCTGGTGAAATGTTTATTCAGGGTTTTATTTCTCCTTGTGATAAATGCAATTCACCTTTTTCCTACTACTGAAGCATTAAATAGTTAATTTTTGTTAATTTACTATGAAGTTAATTATTTTTGCAATTTTTTTTTTATGATTAACCAATGTAATAAAGTTGCATAGAAATAATTGCTGGGAAAATACATCATGTTTTTGTCACTCCTTTGGTGCTATATTCACATCTCTCCCAGCTCTTCATGCACATAACGGAGCTACTACACACTGTAAGGTTCAAAAATAGCTGCATATAAAAAACTAAATTTGACTGGCAAATTCCAATGAGAGGGACTTCACACAA
This sequence comes from Indicator indicator, assembly GCF_027791375.1. NCBI lineage: Eukaryota > Metazoa > Chordata > Aves > Piciformes > Indicatoridae > Indicator > Indicator indicator. The sequence goes on along the minus strand of NC_072012.1, from coordinate 18,128,014 downwards.
TTTCACATGGGTACTCAAGGCAAATATCTTATCCTACTGCATTCTGACATATCCAAATCCCTTCATCTGAATACTACGATAACTAGGAGAAGACTGAATGTACATTTAATCTCTACAAGTAGCCTTTGCTGCCTCTCAGTCTTGACTTCAGATAAGAGCAGCTTCTAATTTAGGAAATATTCAGAGCTGAAACACAATAGAGATCTGCACCTGAAACCTAGTTTTTAATGCTGGCATCTGACTTTCTTGCTACCAGTGAACAGTGTCATAGAGCTAAGGCAATTTCTTCAGCTTGAACAAGCAGGATATAAAAGGCTAGATTCTCCCCAACAGCAATTTGAAGGGCTTCTATGGTCAAATCATCATTAGAAAGGGAAAGACAGAGGAAAAGTCAAGGCTTGGTGCACAGTTTCCTGCATCAGACCTGAAAGGCCTGACTCACAGCTGCTGTCTCGACAGGCAGCAAACAGCTTTGAGATTAAAGGCACAGTACAGAAAAGCCAAAAAGCAAAAAAAAGCACAAATTCATACAACAACTAAATCACTGATTTCAGCATTTCAGCCACATTACTGCATCTATAGCAAAAGTATTTATTTGTTCCTTTATGGGATTAAAATGCTAATATTTACTGTCATTGAAAGGTCCTTCTCTTGGGTTTGCCTCCATGTTTTCCCCTTTACTTTTCACAACTGGGTGTGACGTAGTATATATGAATTATTAAAAGCATTCTTTTTAAGAGGGCTGAGGTGTTCTGAAATACCTGCAAGGGCTGATGTTACAATTGTGGTTCTTTCAACCATACATTAGGTAATCAGAGCTGATTCTTTTTCCCAAAATAAGTAAGTTGACAAGCTGTCTGTCATAGCTGTCAACATTTCTGATGTTATATATGGCAAATGTGTCTATTTGCCATCCCTGACGATATTTCTCATCAGGAGATTTGCAAGGAAAAGTCTAAGAGGGGTTTGCACTGCTTGTGCAAAGACGTCAAATTCAGGCTCTTTAAGCTGTATGACTTCTTGGATTTCAGCCACTCTGGAAAAGGCCCTAAATACCCAAATATTCTTATGACATGTATGTTCCTGATGTAAATTCACAGAACAAGTTATGACTGAATTAAGAATATAGTTATAGGTATTTACATGCTGGGAAATGTGAGGCTGATATTTTTAATTTCTCAGCAGGACTGTGCTGAAGAAGGTGACGATCCTGCAGATGTTCAATGCACATTTCTTCCTACTCATGTGAATGCTCACATTGTCTTAAGGGGAAGAACATGCAAGAAGTGGATCTCAAGACTACGATCTTAACATTTGAATATTTTAGGCTTTCATTCCAAACTAGGTGATTGCTGGCAGAATATTTTAATTGGCATACTGTTTATTTGAGGGGAGAAAATTGATTTGGTAATTCTTTTTTTCTTCTTGTCAGTCCTGTAAGCAGAGATGCCTTTTTCCCCCCGAGCATGGATTTTTCTGATCACCAGTGACATGCCTCATCAACTGCAGAGATAAAAAAGAATTTCCTACACAGATGACTCAGAATGACCTGTTACAGACAGGCCAGGTGTCCATTCACTGTTTGACAGCTAAAACTTGGGGTTTAATGACATAATGCCTCATTTTCTGCCAGTAACTCTCCCTTGTTATAAATGTTTGGAAAAGCTGTGTTTCTAAGTTTCAGGGACATGTTGGATTTAGTGAGAGAGTGATACCAAAATACAGAGTCTGTCTCTAGCTGAAATGCTCCTTCCAAATTTCTTACTGTCACGAAGCAACCTCTGTTGTTGTGTACATTACTGTGTATTAGAACGGGTGTGATTAGTAGATCCAGAGGTGCTCCTCCTCCTCTACTTTGCCCTGATGAGGCATCGTCTGGAATATTCAGTCTATTTCTAGGCCTCTCAGTTCAAGAAGGACCTCAGGGAACTGCTTGAAAGAGTCCAGCACAGACCCACAAAAACGATGAAGGGAGTGGAACATCTCCCTTATGAGGAAAGGCTGAGGGTGCTGGAACTCTTTAGCTTGGAGAAGACAAGACTGAGGGGTGGCTTCATTCATGTTTATAAAGATGTGAAGGGCAAGTGTCAGGACAGACCCAGGCTCTGCTCAGTGATGTCCAGTGATAGGACAAGGGGCAACAGGTGCAAGCTGGAGCAGAGGAGGCTCCACGTAAACATAAGGAGAAACCTTCTCACAGTGAGGGTGACAGAGCACAGGCTGCCCAGAGAGGTTGTGGAGTCTCCTTCTCTGGAGACATTCAAAACCTGCCTGAGTGCTTTTGTGTGTGACCTTGGCAGGCGCGGTTGGACTGGATGATCTTTTGAGGTCCTTTCCAACTCCTAACATTCTGTGATCTGGTGATCATCTCCTTCGTCTGTGTCCTGCTCCTTGTAGATGCAAGATGCCCCGCCAGCAGCCACGCACCATAGTGAAAGTTTTGTGCGAATTTGAGAACAAATTCATCTCAAAAACAATTGAGCAGATGAGAAGAGAAATTACAACAGGAACCAGGATAACAAGTTGCAGTCTAGCAGTCACAGCTACAATGCAGAAAACGAGCCATATGTTTGTGAGTGTAGTATTTTGTGCTTTATTTTCATTCTGGTTGGCTCAATATGGTTAGAAAGCTTTTACAAATGAATCAAAGGAATGAGTCTAATACCTGACTGGCTAACTCCATCACTATAAACTAAAAATCTTCTAAAAAAACCTGGACACATTCTGATAAGAGTCAGCCAAGTGCAATAAATCAACTCAGCAACAAAAGGAAAAAAGGATATAACAAAAAAATCTTCCAGATGCATTCAAATCCCTAAGAGGATCACTTCTTCCCACTCATAAAAGAGGAAAGAGGAAGAACAATGTGTTTCAGCCCTGCGGAAAGGAACTGCCACTATCAGCATTATCATAATGAAGAAACCCATAATATCATAAATCATTTTCATACCTGAAGTTTTCTGATTGGATTTCCACTGCAGACAGCACGCTGACATTTACTAACGGATTTGCACATCATTCTGCATCACATCAAATACACCACAGCAGGATAATCTCCAGCCCCACACAGACAGTTGCTATTTGATATCAATGGGACTTGCACGGACACTGCAGCTGTGTCAGCCCAAGGTGAGCTGATCTGGTTATTAATGCCTACCAGAGGAGAAAGCAGCCCTCAGACTTCCCTACCAGTGGAAAAATCCTGATAATAAAGTCTAGGATTTATTAGTTCAATCCTGTTTGAACTGGTTGCGAGCTGAGTCCTGCAGCTCTTAGCTGGATATCCCTTCACCAGGCTCCTCTGCCCTCAGACTCTTGAAGGCATTTAAGCTTCCATACAGCACTTGCTCCTGGCTGACTGCACTGAGAGGTGGGTGGCGACAGTATGCCTTTCTCCATAACCACAGGAGTTCCCAAACCACTAAAGACATACATGACTGAACTTAAAACAAAAGAACCCAAACCCTACAGGGCCAGAGTGCTCCACTGGGAAGCACAGCTATGCACCTATCCATAGGTACAGACCAGGCTGGGAACAGGAGGATAAGCCATGATTAGGACAGTGCTCAAGCAGTAGCTGATTGAGACGCAAGGAGAGAGTGAGGTTGGAGTGTCCACCATGTCATTGCTAAGCAGATACTTGAAGCTATTTTCATCTCACAGGGCTAGAATAGCCCAGAGGTTTCTATCAGCAACCAAGCTGGATAAACCAGCACCCCAGGAATGAGGTACTTATCTTGCAGCCTGAAGTCATTTGCACACCCCTTTACCTGAGCTGGAGGATCATTGCCGGAGCACAACCAAAGGGCAGGATTGAGAAATATTAAAGAGCTGAAAGGCTTTTTATTGCTGGAAGTTGATTTCACAGTTCAGCTTCTCATTTGATAAACCCATAGCTGTCACCTACAGACACTTCAGGGCAGATTCGTTGTGTAAGAGCACAATGTGCCATATCCCCAACTGTGATCTTGGCAGAAAAAATAATGAAAAATCAATTTCTCACTCCTTTGTTTGAAATTTGGCTCTCTGCAAATGATAATTGTAAACTCATTTTCCATGACACCCATGTCCTCATTGTTCCCTTCCACAATGTAGAAGAAATGTATCTACAATGCAACACAGGGGAAAACTGGTAACATGGGTCAGGTAGGATGAACAAAGCATCATGGGTGGCTGTGTCAATCTGCTAGAGGGTAGGGAGGCTTTGCAGCAGGACCTGGACAGATTAGACCAATGGGCCACGACTAACTGCATGAAGTTTAACAAGGCCAAGTGCCAAGTCCTCCACCTGGGTCACAATAACCCCATGGTAAGCTACAGACTTGAGGATGTGTGGTTGGAGAGATGCGACTCAGAGAGGGACCTGGGGGTATTGGTTGACAATTGATTATATCTAAGTCAGCAGTGTGCCCAAGTGGCCAAGAAGGCCAACGGCATCCTGGCTTGTAATAGAAACACTGTGGCCAGCAGGAATAGGGAGGCGATCATCCCCCTGTACTCAGCACTGGTGGGGTCACCTCGAGTATGGTGTTCAGTTCTGAGCCCCATACTACAAAAAGGACATCAAGGTTCGGGATCATGTCCAGAGAAGGGCAATGAGGCTGGTGAAGGGCCTGGAGCACATGGCCTGTGGGGAGTGTCTGAGGGAGCTGGGGTTTTTCAACCTGGAGAAGAGGAGGCTGAGGGGAAGCCTCATTGCTCTCTACAACTACCTGAAGGCAGGTTGGGGTGAGGAGGGGGTCAGCCCTTGGCGTCAAGCAACAGGACTAGTGGAAATGGTTACAAACTGTACTAGGGGAGGTTCAGGCTGGATGCTAGAACCTCTTCATGGAGAGGGTTATCAAACATTGGAATGGTCTGGCCAGGGCAGTGGTGGAGTCGCCACCCCTGGGGGTCAAAGGTTGGACTGGATGATCTTTGAGGTCTCTTCCAACCGGATGTTTCCTGTAATTCTGTGATTCTGTGATGACGGTGTACGTGCAGCTCCTGTTCCACTGGAGCACAATCCAAATTTGCAGCAAACCAGACAAGACAGCCAGACAGACAGCTTGCATCTGGATGGCACAATCTTCCTACTCATTGACTCTCTACAGAATCACATCCTTGATTAGTCTAAATCTGCAGAGCTTGACTGACTGCACCGCAGAGAAGTGGGTTTACAGCAGGTAGGCATTGTTGGGACAATGAAGGAGAAAGTCTGAAGCCTGATGAACTGAATTTATCCTTCTAACTCCTTCAGAAACTGCTAAAGCAAAGGGCTTAATGAAAAAAAGGGAAAATACAGACACAAAGCATTGACATAACCATGGGGAAAAGACCGGTAGCATCATGTACTTTCCCACTCCAAGGCAGGGATAGCTTCCAAAAGCAATTAATTCCAGGAAATTCACCTCATCTTTCAAAGTTTTTAAAGACTGGAGAGTGGAGTGCAGAATAACAAGCTGAACAGCTCACAACCACCAGAAAAGGATTTAGATCAAGTGGGTCTCAAACCATCCTTTAAATGCCCTGGAAGATATACCTTCAGCCATGGAATTCTGGAGGCTGCAAGAGGGGGCCATGACAATTTTCATGTTGGGCTCATGGCTCCCATTGAGCCTGAAGCTATTGGTGGCAATTTCATCGGTGGGATAAATTCAAGAATTGCCCCCACAGCGAGCAGCTTTAAATTAACCTGATTATTTCATCCCAGCTCTTTGACAAATGAGTCTGATTTATTTAGCTCATTTGAAGCAAGTTCATTTTAATGAAGTTATTTATATAGCTCCTTGATGCCATTAGCCAGATTACATGCTGTCCAAAGGGCATAATGCATGATCTCATTTCCAACTTAAACTCCTCCTATTTCTTTCATCCTCTGACTTAAGTAGCAGGAGTTCAGAACATATGTTCTTCCGTTTTCTCTCTAGATGGCAAAAAGTCATTTGACAGCTGCCAGGTAGTATTATCAGCTCATTTAGTCACTTATTCTCTAGCCTCAGAAATTATATTAGAATGTGCTAAATCGTATGGAAATAGAGGGCCTGTTTAAGGTCTAGAGCCGTATCTGTCACTTTTGGAAATGGATAGTGTCATCCTGGCCACTGCCCTGGAAATTACCAAATTTGATTTGCTGCTTTGATTGCTTTTGAAGATTACTCTCACTATTTTTTGCACATCTGTGATAGGAAAAAAATAAGTCAGCTGTGACTCAGATTTCAAGGCCTACTCCACAATGAATTTTCCAGGAGATGAACTTCTTGCACTCTTACTCAAGTGAATGGGCATAAGGACTCTGAAGTCCACTCTACAGAGTACCTAGCATGTCTGAGCCTTGCTCAGAACACATAAGAAAGCTCAATACAAGGGAAAGAGGCACATCAAATTACCACTGAAACTGGTTTCTGGCACTGGGCACAATCTTGTACTGAGACTCCCCAGTTCTTTGTGACTTCAGGTGGAATCATAATCAATAAGGTAAATCTATCTAAAGAACTTAGTCATGGAGATCTGTACTTAACATTATTGATGTTATTTATGAAGTGATGAGTTTGAAAACTACTACCTGAGGCCCAGATAGCTTAAACATCGGATGCCTCACCCTGGTCCTTCTAATGTAATGCAGACATTTACTGAGATGTTAGAGGAGAGAGAAAAGATTTCTGCCTATGTTAGCCTTTGTCTCTTCTTGAGGGTGAGGAATGCTAGGCACTTACATTCTAAGTGGGCCCATTCACCTGGCCATCACCTCAGAACACCTCCCTAATGATCCGTTTTCTTAGTAAAAGGGAAGAAAGTGAGAGGTGCACCAGTGCTCTCTTCTTTTTGCATGAGAGCTTCTGGCACAATCTCTTTGCCAGGAGCCTGGTCCTCCTCAGTGTGGGGCATGAGTCCATAGGCATGCTCTCTTCAGCGGTGAAGCCATCTAAGGTTTCTGAGGTGCTCCGCCTGCAATCACTTCTACTCACACGTCCTGCAGCTTTCTCTTAGGGCTTTGCTTTGTGTCTTTGTGCTGAAAACTGGGTCACGATAAAGATTCATGCTCCTCTTGGACAGCAATTCCAAGAAAGCAGATGAGATCTACCACTTGTTTTTTGGCAGCCTTTTAGACCTTTAAATTTTGAGATTAAATAGGCTAATGCCAGCCTTCACTAGTTCCTCTGAATATCTCCAATATTTTTTTTCTTTTCCCTTTTTCTTTTTTTTTTTTTTTTCAATAGGAAAGGTTTTGGGTTGGGTTTTGTGGATTTTTCTTGCTTGTTTCTCAGAAAGAAACCACTGAGAGAAACCTTTAATCACCCTGTATGTTTCAAGAAAAGCAATCAGCAATGGACCATAGTATCAAACAAGTGAGATAAAAACACTAAAAACTAGGGCAGAAGGGCATTTGGAGTTGAGTTCTGCCTGCCAGCTTGGTGCTAATCCAAAGAGACAAAAATAAAACTGCTTAGATAGTTAAAGCTGGAAGCAGAACAACAAAGAGGAGAAGACTTTCATTTCATAGTAAACCAAATTTAGGAACCAATTAGAAAATACAAGTAGGTGTTGCTTGCTCGTATCCCCTCCCAGTTCAAGAAGCTGGTTCCCAGATGCTGGGTATATTGCAGCACCATCTGCCATCAGAGAGCAGAATTACATGAGAAACGGTACTTTTTTTTTTTTGTTTCCCTGAGAAAAACGTTTTGGCCCTTTCAAATGCACGGGAGCTTTGTCATTGCTTTCATCCTAACCAGCATTTGTTAAACACTGCCAAAAAAAGCTAGACCTACATGAAAAATAAACCAATCTGCATCTCCAAAGCAGGATGCATTTTTACAGTGTGGAACACATCACTCTCCTCCTGCACCTCTTAGGAGAGTTCAAGACCAGGGTCATGCAATTTTATGGGAGGCGTAGGCCAAGGTACCACCTCTTATTCCCCATGCTGTCCCTCCCTCCCCTGCACAGCTGCCACCCCTCCACCAACCCATAGCCCTTGCACAAAATCTGTGTATGATACAATGCAGAGAGCATCCCTCCATTTTTTGTCTGTCCCTTCTACAGCAAGGACTAAATGCTGCCATTGTCACAGAGACTCTCAACATAGATGAGGCAGGTACTGAAAATGAGATTTGTACTAATCAAAACTGTTTAGCACTCCAACATTCATTAGTAAACTACAGGTTCAGATGTCAGTCAAATAAAACTAATAGTACACAGCCGACTTAACAATTCCTAAGCTTTCGATGAATGATCCAAAATGTGCAGTCATTCACCTGAGAAGGCAAGGAAGGGCTCACAACCTCAAGGAGCTACCTTGGGCACCTCTAGATGGCAATCCAAGTGGTTAAGTGTGCTTACCCATGCAGCCTAGGCTGACTGTGACTGTAACTTAGGTGTCTCAGTGGAGGTTTCAGGAACAAAAAGAGAGGAAGACGCCCTCCTTCCCTGCTCCACAGGTTGTGTATTGAGGCTTCTGAATACACTGACATTCTCTAATAATTTCTTAGACTCTGACAGAGGGTAAAGTGATATAGCAGGCATTCAAACTGTATCATCAGAGGCTTTCAAGGTGCGTCATGACGTCCATTACAGCCTCGCTCTGGTGCAAGTGAGGAAATGTATAAGACAAGGTCACCAAAGACAAGGTCTCAAAACGAGTGACCACGCTCTGTAGGATTCTTCTGGGTCAGGCCCCAAGACAATAAGTTTTCTTCCAGGAGATTCACTCTGCAGTAGAGAAGCCACACAAGCTGACACCATGCTCTGTTACTCTTTCGTTGGCATTGCTCTCTTTTGTGGCAGCCCTTCAGAGCCTGAGTAATCCCCCAGAACCTGCACCTTCCAAACTGTGAGCATACCAATGAACAAGTGTTATATAAATACTAGATTGTTTATGTATGAAAAAAATCTATAAATGTCATGAATATATTCTCTATGTCCATACAGAATTAGATACATATATAGAGTTACATAAATCTATATAAATATGAATAATTTCCTAAAGAAATAGGAATCAGATTGTTTGCAGGACAGTGCAGTAAAAAGAGATGTCTTTCCTGTGATGGGTTTGTTCCTCTCAGCTTGTGCCAACTACCGCCTCCACACAGAAAATCCCTTCCTTAGAGAATAAGGAAGCAAAGTCCAGCTCCCTGGGAAAGGATGGGAAACCCCACATACAAAGTCTTAGTCAGGGGACAGTCTGCAAGAGAATTCATCTCTTCTCTGTGCACTTGCCTTTTGCTTGAAGCAAAATTTTTATGACTGCCATGAAGATGCATTTTTGTAATGTGAATCCTGAACTGTTGCTCTGCACCCCGACGCCTGTCAGCACAATTGGGAATGAATGGAGTTGCAGCAGCGTACGTTTGGTGGGTTAGATCAGTGGTTCAGCTCTACCAGCCCAAAGCAACAGAGAAGAATCTCATGCTAAGTGGGCACAACAGATAACTAAATGCAGCCAAACAGGGAGAATCTCTGGAGGTGTGGATTGCAACAAGCAGGGGAGAAATGCACGATTTCCATAAAACTGAAAACAAAAGTAATAAACCAGTCTAGGTTCCAAACTGGGACCAGTGCACCAGACTGCATTAAGCAAGGAACATCCTACATACAAAGGCTGAGCAGAAGGACCATTCCCCTTGTGAGCACCAAAGCTCCTTCTGATGTCATTGCAAAGACATACAATCAAAGACCAAATACACTGAAATCAGTAGCTCTTTCTACATTTAATCACTTCATGCATAACAAGAATTTCCCAAAGTCAAAATTCTTGAGATCCTCACCTTTCCACAACACAGGGAATGAAACCATATTGCCTTGGAAGCAGGAGGCACAATGGAGCAGGGTTTAAGCAGCTGGGTGCCCTGCATGGGATGAGGCTATGACATGCACTGGGCCACTTGCAACTGCTCTGGCCAGCTCTGAATCTGCTGTAAATGAGCCACTGTGTGACAAAACACCAGTTGGTCAGGGGAGAATGTGAAGCCCCTTCTCAGACAGATTTAAGAAAGTGGGACAGCTGGAAAAGTAGGAAATAGAGGTAAAGAGAGAGATAAAAGTAGAGACAGCTGAGACATGTGGCTGGCAATGCGCTCTTGGAAGGAGATGTTCTGCGCCAGAGTTGACCTCCTGACAGAGTGCAGTCATGGGCAACCCACACTGGAGCAAAGACACCCCTGAAGGACTGCAGCAAAGCTGGTGAAGGGTCTGGAGAACAGGTGTTGTGAATATTTTTACAATATTCATGGAGGACTATGTGATTTGTGTCAAGTAAAGAGTTAAGTTCAGTGAATTTCGTTTGGAAGATCATTTTCAAGGGGCTCGATTTGACCTCTTATTAGACAAATCATAGATAAAGGTGGCCTTGCTTGGCTCTGCCTTGGAATGCGTGTGTCAGATAAGTATGTGGGAGTTCTGCGGCGTTCTGTGAGAAAGATGCTTTTACTCTCTGATCCCTTTTATTTTCTCTCCTGAGCACTTCAGAACATTCTGGGGGCTCATTATCATGTCCTGCCTTCTATTTAACATAAATCTGTTTATGTAAATGAGATAGCTATATAAGAAGGAGAGAAAAACTATTGCCTTGCTGTATATTCGTCCCTTTTTCTCAGCCCAGCATGCTGTTTTCTTTGCTTATCCTTATTCTTAATAAAACTTTAAAAGACACTTTTGGTTAGTTCATTTACTACAACAGGCCTTGTGAGGAGTGGTTGAGGGAACTGGGATTATTATTGAGTCTGGAAAAGAGGAGGCTGAGGGGAGACCTTATTGCTCTCTACAACTACCTGAAAAGAGGTTGTAGTGACATGGGGGTTAGCCTCTTCTCCCTAGTAACTGGTGATAGGATGAGAGGAAATGGCTTCAAATTGCACCAAGGGAGGTTTAGATTGCATATTAGAAGAAACTTCTTCACCGTAAGCCTTATGAAACACCCAAACAGGTTCCCTAGGGAGGTGGTTGAATCCCCATCCCTGGAGGTCTTTAAAAGACACATAGTTGAACACTGCTGTTAAGGGACATGGGTTTGCAACAGACTTGATAGCTAGATAATGGTTGAATCTGATGATCTTAAAGGTCTTTTCCAACTGAAACAAGTCTATGATTCTACACCAAAATCTGCTCCAGGGTTCCCTATATCGACTACTACCTTTCCCTGTCATCTACTTCATATTTACACCATACACACTCTTAACCCTTAGTTCAAGAGCAAGCTGCTAAAGCCAGTCCCACTGCTTGTCATCTCATGCATCATCCACCCTGCTCACCTCCCAGTATTAAATACATATAATCCAAGCCCTTCTCTAACTTTTTTATTTTCTTCTCTTGAATCTTGCAGATTAACCCTTTTTTTTTTCTATTAACAAAAAGGATCTATACCAAGGTTTCAGTCTTCTACACTTCCTGTCACTCTCCATGTAATCAGATTTAGGATTATCAAGAGTTTATGCTTTGCCTTCAGGATTTACTGAGCACCATAGTGAGCCATCAGCATGTTGATGATCCTCCCTCTCACAATTTATTCTTATCAAGCAGTGCCACAGTCTCACTTTTCCCCTCATGTCTGATGAGGAGTGAGTATAGTGTACCTGTGTGGTGGCTACTACCACAACCTACAGAGCTAAACCTCGTTTACTTTATCACAGCAAAGGGAAAAGTTTCATCTCTGAGAGGCAGCTGAAAGGTCCAGAGCACATTGCAGTAGAGACACCTGGTGGCTACCAGGAACATAGGCGCTCTGGAAGAAAACCCTGCATTGGTGAGTAAAAAACTTAACAGCTACTTTTAAAAAATGGTGTGTTAGCTCCATAGCAAATTCTGTGCTTGATTTGTTTGTCAGCTTAAGGAGGTATATACACATGTAATTGTTCCCTTAACAAGAGACAACTCAAGACATGTGAACTTCATTTGCTCCCCAGAACAAGAGTCCATTACAGAGTAAGATTTTATCATGTTGATGAAACACTGAAGAACTCCAGTCATTGCTTCTCCTACATATATCTTGAACCTGGCATAACGTAAGTGTTCCAGAGTGTGGTTATATCATGTATCTGTCAGGAAAGTTATATTATTCCCATTGTACAAATGAGAAAGGGAGCACAAATGGAGATCGTAATCCCAAAATTGTGCAATAAATATTGCAGATCTGTGACTAAGACATGGGATGGTGGCATACAATTTCCAGTACCCCAGTCCACAAAGTGTTGCTGTGTGACATGACAGCAGCAGCTTATCATCTTCATATCCCACTACATCACATCCCAGAACAGCGCTACATAAAAGAAGGCAACAATTTTGCAGTTAAAATATAATTTTCCACAAGGTACATCAGATAAATAAAACAAAAAGAGAATAAAGAGAAAGACCTTATAGCCAGCATGAATAAAACCCTCGTAAGTGAGGGATAACATACGGAGAAATTAAGCATTGTATGAAAGGAGCTCTTTCCATGTTTCCTGCTTAATACATGAGGTCTTTCTAAAAATTTTCATATGATGAAGGCATATAGGAAATGGCAAAATTACTGCTTCTCGTAGTCTGAATTCAGCCTCTTGGTCATGCATTTTGGTACAGCTCAACTCAGTAAGATCCTGTTATTTTTAAAGCAAGTTCATAGTCACCTTGAAAAATGAAAACAAAACAACCCCAAACCAGAAATGTACTTCAAAAAAGGCAAATTTAGGGTCCTCACTTCATTTAGTGTGAAAAAAATGTGGGAGCTGCAAGATACCGTGGGCTAGTGAGTCTAAGAGGGGTATCCAATACTAGAAAAACAAACTGTATCTCTACTTGGGCCAAGGAGTGACTGGGCACTGGGCACTTCAAGCAAACTTTTCCATGGAAGTCAACTACTGGAAGCAGCATTTGAGATCTCTGAGGTTTGATGTCCAAAAAGACCAAGTACAGAGAAACCAGAGTTAAACTGTGCTTTGCACAAAACAGATGCTATATATAAATCCTGCTTTCAGGGCTCTTATCCCAACTACATTCTCCTAGCCATGCATTTTGATGCCATTCTTTCACCACCATTATCATATGTGCAATGTCTCCTCCCCATCCTGCCCTGTCTCCTCCTTTCAATTCTGAGTCTTAGCCCCTCTGCTTCTACACCCAAACTACAAAGCTTTGTTTTACAGATACAAATCTCCACCTTTTCTTCATGACTATGTTTTATTCTAAAATAAGAGACAATGAAGTCAAGCTTTGCTGCACTCCCTTTCAGAGAAACTCCCTGGGAAGAGCCATGCATGGAGGACCCTGTTCAATCCTGTATCTCAAAAGCTCCAGCACGCTTAGGACAGAGATACCTAAATCATGAGTAAGATTCAGTTACCTTAGGTCCATCTGACATATCCTAGAGTAGATGGGGCATCTCTTCTGCCTTGTTTCTGCTTTAGAAGCTTGAAGGGCTCTCCTTGCTATGCTGACTTGTCCTTTACAGGCATCTTTGATGCTTTGGGGGTTTTAAGACACTAAAAGGCACCAGATGTTTCAGACAACTGAATCCTGCCTGGCTAACAGATTCTGCTTCTTGGCATCCCTGCAGCCTGTGAGGAAGGTCTTCAGAAAAAGCTGTTAACAGGGCACAAGGGCAGATTTTGAAGCCCTTGGTGGTTTGGTGGAAGATGCAGATGGAGGTCCACTGCATGAGGGAAGCAGCCCAAAAGGGTCGTTGTGGTAGAAGTGTAATGAGGCTTTACACATAGACTTGCAGACACGGGGTGCCACTTGCCCTCTCACCCTTACCAATATGGATTGCCTCTAAGGGGACTCAGCAGATGGATTTTTTTACCAAAGCTTAGGGTGTCTGCAGGCACCCACTCTGTGAAGCAGAGAGCACCACAAATCGCACACCATAGACCCTTTTTTGTACTCCTTTTTATAGTTCTTTTTTCCTAATACTTTTTTTTTTTCCCCCCAGGCTATTAGGTAGGAGGAAAATGAAGACCAAGCCATGGCTGGGAAGAGCAGCTTTTTCTCAGGGCCGGGCACGAAGGGCCTTTCCCACCTCCCCCGTGGCGAAGAAGGGAAAGGTGCTGTGCGCTTTGTAGCACCACCGCCACGGCAGGCTCGGTGCCGTGCGCTTTCTGGCGCCGCGACGGAGCGGAAGCGACGGGAGGGCGGGCGGCGGAACCTTCCGGCGGGCTACGCGGGCTGCCTGCGCCTTGCCCCGCCGCTGCCTCCGCCTCCCCCACTCGCCGCTCGCTGCCGCTCGGCGCCTCCATCCTGGTACTTGGGAGTCTCCATCCTGGTTTCTCAAGTGCCCGGACCCAAAACAGGAAGTAAGTGCGCGGGGGCCTGCGGGCTGACAGGGCCGGGAGCGGCCGGGCCGCCGCGGAGGCTGAGCGCGGCGGACTGCGGAGATCGGGAGAGCGAGGCGGCCATGTCCGGCCTCACGCCTCAACTGCGGTCGGACTGGGCTGAGCCGAGCCGGGCCGGGTCGGGCTAGCAGCGGGGCTAGCAGCGCAGCTGGCAGCGGTCGGCCAGCGCCGCCGCCCGCCGAGAGCAAGGGAAAATGGCGGCCTGGGACCAAATGGCGGCGCTGGCGGCCGGGGGGCAGTGGGGGGCTGAGGCGGGCTCTGAGGCACGGAGCCGCCGCCCTGGGGGCAGTGCCGGGGGCTGGGGCAAGGCTGGCAAGGCCGCTGCTTGTCGGTGGCTGTCTTCTGCGCCCCGGTCGATTGCCGCCGTTCCGGGGTGCAGCTGGGCCTCGGGAGCGCTGCGCAGAAACGTGGAAGGGGAGCGTCGCGGCAAAATAGGGAAAAACTTGAAAATAACCAAACCTTGGCTCCATTGGGAGGGAGGGGGAAAGAGAGGGTGGCGTGCGAGGGTTTTTTGTGTTTTTAATATTTCTGTTCTAAACTCCTTTGCCGTTGCCTTGATGCCCGTAATAAAAGGCCACCAGCACGAACGCGCTTAAATCTCCCGATTTCCCACCGCGGGGTCTGCGGTTGGAGTATCCTAAGATTGTGGCTTTTATCTTTTGTTTTGGTGGTGGTGTTTTTTTGGTTTTGTTGTTCCCACCCCCCCAGCTGTGATTTGAGGTTTCTTGGGGCTTTTAAGTGGAGTCTGAAATGTGTAGCTCTGCTAAGATCAGAGGTTTCACCTAAAAGCAGTACCAGGCTTCTGTGCACTGGAGTTATGATGGGGCTTTTTCTGGGGCTTTTTTGCCAAAATAAAGAATTCTGGTCCGAGACGAGCTTTCTTTCCTTTCTTTCCTTTCTTTCCTTTCTTTCCTTTCTTTCCTTTCTTTCCTTTCTTTCCTTTCTTTCCTTTCTTTCCTTTCTTTCCTTTCTTTCCTTTCTTTCCTTTCTTTCCTTTCTTTCCTTTCTTTCCTTTCTTTCCTTTCTTTCTTTCCCTCTCCCTTTTTTTATTTTTTCGAGGTCTCTTTATTCTTGGTTGTGCACTTGGGCATAGTGAAGTATATTACACTTCTACTATCTGCCTCGTTAGCTGACAATATTTGTATGTGTTTATTCACAGTTACCATTGTTCAACCCCACGTGGGCATTGTGAGTTCTGTGTTAAAGTAATCTAGAAAGCACTTTTTGTTTGCCAGCATTACTCTGGTCATAGATGTAAGTTGGCTTCTTGACAAAATAGTTAAACTCCCTTTGCAAAACCAGGCGATGTAGGCTTTGCAATGAGAGGGATGCATCTCATTCAAATTCTGATTTCCATCAAGCCACATAAATATAATAATAGCAGCAACTTCATGCTTGTTTTCCAGACACAGAAACTTTCTACGTAGTGTTTTATCACCAAAAAGACTGAACATTAAAACATCTTAAATTGAATGTTTAAAAACACTGACTTTTGTCTTAACCACTCAAAATTTTAGAAGGTGGTGTGTAACAAAGACCTCCATGTGTCTGTACTTTATTTTACATTTCCTTATTTATCAGCATTAATTCTGTTGTTATCCATTAGAAAGCAATAGAGCTGTGACTTTGTCTATCAATCTTATGTACAACTAGGATTACAGAATTATTGAGGCTGGAGTAGACCTCTGAGATCATGGCCAGCCTATGACTTAACATCACCACATCAACTAGACCATGGCACTAAGTGCCACATCCAGTTTTTCCTTAAACACCTCCAGCGATGGTGACTCCACCACCTCCCTGGGCAGTCCATTCCAGAGTCTAATTACCCTTTCTGTAAGGAAGTGCTTCCTAACATCCAACCTCAACCTCCCCTGGTGCAGCTTCAGGACATGCACTCTTGTCACGAGTTGCCTGGGAGAAGAGCCTGACCCCCACCTTACTACAATTTCAGGTAGTTGTAGAGTGTGATAACGTCCCCTCTGAGTTTCCTGTAGGCTAAACAACCCCAGCTCCCTCAACCACTCATCATAAGACTTTCCCTCCAGTTCCTTCACCAGTCTTGGTGGTCTCTGGACCCACTCTAGCACCTCGATATCTTTCTTGATATTTTATTGCATGCTAAATTCTTGCCTGTTTATAAAGATAAAGTTACTGCTGGAATTCTTAGAATGGAATTGCACTTACATGAAAGAAAAATAGTATTTATTTTAGTACATATGAGGCTTACTAAGATTTTTATTCATAGTCATAACCTTGTGCCTGAGGGACATTTGCTATGACTGAAAAAGATAACTTAAAACTTTCTGTGTTCTTTTCTCTGGAAAGAGCTAGGAGTTGGCTTTTTTTGTTGTTTCTTCTGTGTGACATCTAAAGCATGCTCAGTTCATTTTATTAAAATATCAATGGATAGGCTAGAACCCATGGAGTTCTGCCAGATTTGGATCAATGCAAATGAGAACAGTTTGTCCTGTTGTGTCTCCCATATATTCCATTTTTGTGATGTCTCGCTTCTGTAATTACCACTGATGAGTAGAATGTAACTCCTCTTAGGGGACTGTAATGTCATACTGATACAGTTTAATAAATCTTTGTGTGTCTTAAACTCAAGTCTTTGGATCATTCTGTTTTGTGCCTGTTCAGTTTGGTCCCTTAAGTCTGTTGGTACAGATTTTAGACATTTCCTGTGTGGTGGATTTTTAGGTATGAGTTGAGAAAAGATTTTTTTGTTGTTGTGGAATAGCATAAGAGTAGTAGCATTGGAACTAGCTGAAGAGTAAAAATTCCTGGTTATGTATTGAAAGTATTGACTCAGTAAGAGCCATGATATGGAATACACTAAACATGCAGACTTCCTTAAATCTGAGGTTCAGTAATTAATTTATTTCCTTATGTGTTATTCTTGAATGCATGCCCTGAAATCCCAGTGCATCCCATGTGATTTTTCCAGTTTAAATGCCTCAGTAGCTGAAAGCTTCCCTTAATAAACTTCCATTTTTGCTTCTTGCAGAATTTAGTGAAATGTCTTCCTTCTTGTCCAGTGCAGAGAACACATCCTTTAAAACAATTTCATGTAGAAATTGTGAAAGATTTACAGCAGTCCCGCAGAAGACTAGACATAACATTCAGTTAATAACTGGGCATAGTGACAGAATTCTGTCTGCAAGGGTAAAAATACTATTTCTAATTTTTACATCCCACAGTATAATTGAGCCCATCTGCCTGATGAAGATGATTTAGAATTACAGGGATTTTTGTATAAAAATATTCTTTTTTTTTTTTTGTAACTAAGTGCAAAATACTTTTTTTTTGGGAGGGGGGAGATGTCTGCCTGAATCTGCTGCATGTTTCCCAAATAAATAAGAACTGCTGTATTATATGGCTTTAGTTGAAAGTTTATTTTGGAATTCTCTATTAAATCGTTCTTGTAGGCAAAGTATTTTCTTGTCTGTTTGGTTGCATATTGAAACTTGTTTAAAATTGTAATGCAACTCATAAAAACGTTGAATTTTGTAAATGCACCCAAAAGTGCTTGTGAAATTCACACTTTTTAAGCTGTGCTCTCAAACACTTAAGATTATGCAGTTTTCACTGCATTTCCTAGCATACATCTACAGATAATGTTGACGCATCCAACAGTGCTCCCCCTACAAGCTGACATCCTCTTTCAGAACATAAAATATTAGTTGTAGATTGGTATCTATAATGAATATGTTTCAAATGGAGCGTTAAGGAAGTCTCCTCATGCATTTAAAATTAAAGCAGCTTTTTGTTTTAAAATAGAAGGCAATGCATTCTCAAAAGCATATTGAGTGAAGTTATGAAAAGAAAGTGATACTTTTGAGGTGATGAGATTACTGGTATGTTACTTCTCACTAATTGAGAAGCATTGGCTGTCATTAACTTTGTATTTATCTTTTTCAAGAGCAGACCTGTAGTGGATGTGCAAGTGGCTGTATTAAACAATTTGCATGGCACATCCTAAAAGACCTCTGCAGTGGTACAGCATTGTTTAGCATGGCTTGCGCTGTCATCCTGTGATAAATCAAGGACATACAGGACGAGTAGAGTGTCACTCCAGGCAGTATCAAAGCCCGCATCAGAGGGTATTGTCTCCTGCAGCAGCACTATGCTTTCACCACTGAGCTCACCATGAACCTCCAAGCGGACCCATCATATGTCATATTTGATGTTACCTTCAGCATATGTGGTAGTTCCATCATTATTTAAGTGTAATGCAGTGATTTTTATGAGATCTGGAGATTGTTTCCAATTCACACAGAAGAACCACTGAAGTTGCTCCAGATGTTTTTTCTCTACCTTTCAGCCACTAATTCATGGCTTCATAGGTTAACCCTCCTGTCCTGGTATAGATGTGTCTTGGAATAACAACTTCATAGAATCATAGAATGGCTTAGGTTGGAAGGGACTCTAGAGATCATCTACTCCAACCTCCCTGCCATGGGCAGGGATGCATCTCAGCCAGGCTTGGTTGCCTCATCCAACATAGCCATGAACACTACTCCCGGGAGAAGGCATCTACAACCTCTCGGTAACCTATTCCAGAATCCCACCACCCTAGTACTGAAGAACTTCTTCCTAAGGTCCACTCTAAACTTACTTTCCCTCAGCTTGAAACCATTCCTTCTTGTCCTATTGCTAGGCACCTGTATGAAAAGTCCCTCTCCAGCCTTCCTGTAGGATACCTTCAGATATTGGAAGGCAGCTTTAAGGCCTCTTTGGAGTCATCTCCAGGCTGAACAGCTCCAACTCCCTCAGCCTGTCCTCATAGCAGAGATGCCCCAGGCCTTGGATCATCTTTGTGGCCCTCCTCTGGACTCGCTCCAAGAGTTCTATGCCCTTCTGATGATGGGGACACCAGAACTGGATGGAGTAGGAGTATTCAAGGTGGGAGTCTCAGAAGAGCAGAGTGAAGGTGCAGAATCACCTCTCTTGACCTGCTGGCCACACTCTTCTTTATTCTTCATAGGATACAACTTGTCTTTTGGGCTGCATGAATGCATTGCCAGCACATGGCAAGCTTCTCATCAATCAACACCCCCAAGTCTCTTTTCTTTCAGAGCTGCTCTCAACCTGCTCTGCACCCAGCCTGAATTTGTGCCTGGGATTATCCTGACCCAGATGCAGGATTTTGCACTTTGACTTGTTGACCCTCATGCAGTTTGGCCCACTTCTCAAGCCTGTCGAGCTCCTTCTGGATGACATCCCTGCCCTCAAGTGCATCCACTGTGCCACACAGCAAACTTGCTGAGGGTGCACTTTGTGTGTTTCCTTCAGATTTCTTGTATTTGTGTAGTCTTAATAAAAAGTGATCGCCAAAATACCTGTTTGGTATTGACTGGAATCGTCATCTTCTTTGCAGGCCATTTTCAGCTGAGGTCTGACACCATTAAAGTTGATGGGAATTCTTCCAGTCAAATCAAGAATTTGTCTTTTCCTAAGTTTTTATCGAGGCTTGGTTATTAGTGCCTTTATTCAAAAAACTTGAGATACGCAATTTTTTTTTTCTTCCCTCTGGAGAACCTGCACTTACTGTTGGAATAAACCTGTCTTGAGAGGTTGGCAAAAGTTCTAAAACCCTCCTCCAAGTGCAGGAGTTACACTGAGGAAACTTTTTATGAAATCACAGTTCTGTTTACATATGTAGAGTCCTCTTACAGTTCTGCTTGAATGGAAGTGACTGAGTAGCAGCCATTGATAGTGATTTATCTTCCTCCCCAACTTTGATGGAAATCCCAAGTTTGGATGCATGGACCCCTTCCATCCTGTGTCCTTTTCTAAGATGGCAAACCAGTGAGGGAGAGCAGGCTAATTGACAACACTAATTGCTCTGGTTTTCATTTGAGAGCCTAATCCTATCAGTTTATCCTTTGATTCTCAGAAAGTCCTCAGTAACTGATGAAAAAATGACCCAGCTTTGCTGTCTCTCTATTCAGTTTTCAGTATTCTTTCAATATAAAAGAAGGAATGTCTTTCTGTGTCTTCTGCTGTAGATGAGTTTCCACTGCATCTAGATCAGCTTTAGGTGAAGTAGATGGTTGACATACAATGTTTTATAAAACTCAACGTTTTTCATGCCGTTACAGTGGTAAGAAGAAAAACAAGTGGTTCCAGTTCACTATAAAAAAATAAATGTTATCACTACTTGTTCAATTATAAGTAAAGAAGAATCCTCCATGGTACCTTTGGGAATTTTTGCTACAGCATTCCCTATAGTGAAAATTATACATACATATATATATATATATATATATATATGTATGCATATAAACATGAGTAAGAGAATCTTACATATTTCCTTTGCTCCTCCAGAATTACCTGATTTATTCACTCCCAAAAAGTTTTATTCACTCCCAAAAAGTTACATGAATAACTCACAACTGATTTGAAGTTAAAGCACCTTGGATTTCTTTCTTCATATTTCAGAGTTACGGAGGTCTCGTTCAGTTCTTAAAAATGAGTGCTATAGCTGTGCAGCAAACATCACTTGTAGTAAAGAATAGAGCAGAGGCTGTAAAACTCAGAAGCAGATGACTGCCAAGGAAGTTGCGCCTCCTACACTTGCACCTGGCAAGAATCTGTTGCCGATGGTAGATATGAAAGTAAATTTGAGAACCCTCTGATTAGAAGCATCAACAGTATCTGAAATTTTTGACACGTTCAGAAGGGTAATATCAATTAATTCTAGGAATCAGGCACTACATGTGCTTAAAGACATGCCAAATCTTCACAAAGCTGGAGAGGTGATAAGTAATTTTATTGAGAGTTTGGCAGTAGTTTTATCCTTCTAAGAAAAAGCTTCTCTTGGGAATCTTCAATAGCAAGGAACGTGTTTTCTAATTGAAAGTTAAATCATTTCCTGCTGAAACAATATTACTATCATCATACAAGGGATTTAAAATCCAGGTTGTGAATTCCACTTGTTTACAAGTACAGGGGTATCCTTGCCTAGTGCACAGAAGCTTTGTCATGCAATTGTGATTTTTTTTTTTAAGGCTATAGTCCATGACTTTTTTAACAACATAAGCTACTATTGTTGGTAACAGTATTTTGACCTTAACATAAAAGTTTTAAGTAATTACTTTTTACAGAGAAACATAAGAAGAACTGAACACCAAAAGGAGAAATGGATTATTTGTTTTTTTTTTTTTTAATGAATCTGTCAAAGACAGTCACTAAACCTAGGTATTCAAGACTCAAAAGATCATTGCAAAGCTCCTGTGTGTTTTGGATGTGATTCCACTTAGCTTGTGCAGCAGAAAAAGCTACATTTCACAGAATCATTTACTTGTATTTGATGGATTAGGACTTTGTGTGTGTGTGTGTGCATTTTGGTTTATTTCAAAACTAGTCACGGTGGTAGTTTACATTGCAAATTGTACAAGCTTTGGATTTCTTCATAATACTTTTCATAGTGGAAGTGAGATCATCAGAAGCACTTTGTTTTGTCCTCGTTCACTGACTTCAGTGTATAGTACTTACCCTAGATAACTTTTATACTGGTGATTTCTTGCACCCAACTTCTTTGTTGCTCATGATGTTTCAATGCTGAAGAAAAAGGTCTAGATTCACATTTAGTTCTATGCATGCAAGGAGAATAAAACTGCAGTTTGGCAGTCTGTAAACAGTGCAGCTATCAGTAGTGTAATGCTATGAGAATGCTTCTCAGCCCTAACTGGCTTTGTGTTATATAATGGTAGAACTATTAAATGAGCAGTGAAACAAATATTAGTGAAACAAAAACATAATAATAGGTTTCTGTTTTAAGAAATATAAAAAAGTGGTAGACCTTAAAGATCATCAGGTTCCAATCTCTCTGATCCTTTAGGTTGGAAAAGACCTTTAAGGACATCAGGTCAAAACATTAATCTGGCACTGCCACGTCCACCACTAAACCATACCCTTGAGCACCTTATCTATGGGTCTTTTCAACATCTGCAAGGACAGTGACTCCACCACTTCCCTGGGTACCCTGTACCTATGCTTGACAACCCTTTCTGTAAAGAAATTTTTCCTAATATCCAATCTAAATCTGCCCTGGCACAAGTTGAGGACATTTCCTCTTGTTCTACTACTTGTTACTTTGGAGAAGAGACTTGACACTCATCTTTATACAACTTCCTCTCAAGTACTTGTAGAGAGTGGTAAGGTCTCCCTTGAACCTTCTTTTATCCAGACTCAGCCAATCCTCATAAAAGTTATACTCTAGACCCTTACAGGGTACTACTTTTAATTGGAATAGTAGCTGTGAAACTCTGATACTACCCCTGCATGATACGTAAGTATGTAGAAAAAGGAAAGGCAGGTAAATGTCTTAAACATGGCATTGTTCATGTAAAATAGCATTCTTCATGGGAGTTTATGCTGGTGGTTTGAGATAAAGGAAGCAACATTAAAGTGGCAGTCTGGCTGAAAAAAAGTAATTTGTGTATTGCTTTTTCAGGTTTGAGTATGAGCACAGTTGAAGAAGAGTCTGACACAGTGACAGTAGAAACCGTGAACTCTGTGACTTTGACTCAGGACACTGAAGGAAATCTTATACTTCATTGCCCTCAAAATGGTATGCAGTTGTATTGTGTAGTAGTTTTTTCTTCTTTCTTCGTCAGTTTCAGCTTCCTTTGTTCTGTTTTGGCTTAAAGAAGGATTAATTGTCAAACTAGGTGTTAATTGACCATATTCTCTATGGTCCAAACAAGGATATAGCTGTTCTGATTTATTTCAGTGCAGATGGGTTCTTGGAACCAGGCATTTTTCTGTAGACTTAAGGGGTTTGTTTGTGTGCAACGGCCTATGAATGGATTTTTGAAAAAGAAAATTCCTCTAACAAAAGATAAGTTGAAAAAAAGTCAGTGAACTATTGATGCCTCTAACTTGTTCCTGAGCAATAGTAAAGCACTGAACCAACCTATCACTTTTGCTTCCACCCTTAGTTTTGGTCCTCTTTGTTAACAGAAAGTAACCTATCTTATGTTTTTGTTGTTAGAAACTGATGAAGTAGACTCTGAAGACAGCACTGAACCTCCACAGAAGAGGCTTTGCTTATCAGAGGATGATCAAAGCCTGGATGATTCCACCCCATGCATTTCTGTTGTTGCAGTTCCAAGTATGTTTGTAGCAAATGTTTCTGTTGGTAAAGGTTAAAAGTTGACTCTCTGGAGCACACTAGAATATTTTGCATTTTATTTTTAACTTTTATGAATATACTTGAGTGTCATCTTTACCTCTCAGAGCCTTGGATGGGTTTGCAGAAATTGTTACCTGTACAATACTGGCAAAATAAATCTGCCTTACACATATAGGACTGCAGGCACAGATGCATTGATTAATTTGAAGGATAAATGAACAACAAATAAGATGTTCTCTTCTTGCAGAGAGTCATTAGGGTTTTTTTGATGACCAAACAGTATAGTTAGCATTTCCATGTTTTGTAATACTGTCATATAGGGTCTTTTTCAGATAGAAATTGTTGTACAGAAGATAGGTTGAATACTGCATTAGTCCTAAGAAAGTTGATTGTATGTTAGAGAGTTCAATATAATTTCATGAGAAGCAAAACCCATCTAACAAGTGTAAACAGCAATTTACAATACCTAGCGTGACTGTTTATTTGGTGTAACTTAGTAGAAACTCCTTAGAAATAAAGGCATTATTGTGAAGGAAAGCTAGGGGGAAAGAATGCAGCTGAAAGATTTGAGTGTTGTCCTTTAGCAACTGGAAAATACTGAAGACAAGGCTGGAAAGGAAGGATTAATACGGTACCAAAGGGCTGTACCAGATCAAACACCTTTTATTTATATGTTTCACACTACATTTTGCTTACAATGAAGTGTAAAAGGGAAGGTTTCAAACCCCATCTTTATATTTTATGAAGAGGAGCAGTTGTTTTGATTATTTTACTGTGTTGACAGATAAGTACTGAATAAGGCCTCTTTAAAATTTCCAGTGCAAAGGCAGCAGTTTGTACAACCTGTAGCCTGCATTAAAAATGTTACAAAAGTAAGATGTACAACTAACTTAACCTATTCTGAAGTTTCAGAAAATGATCAGAGCTTTGAGGTGACCATGACTGCTACCACTGAGGTAGCTGAAGATGAGATTGATGAAGGGACTGTTACTCAGATCCAGGTACAGTAAAACTTCAAGACTGACCTATTTGATGTATATTTTTATTTAAATTGAAATGGAAAGGGAAACAAATACCAGAAAGGGCTTAATTAATGAGATTTTTTTACTATGAAACTAATGTATTTGAGCACACATCTTCTTTGTACAATGTTCTATAAAAGTGCAGTTGAATCATTTTAGATATAAAATATGTTGTTTGTAGTGTAACTTACTGCCCAAAGGGCAATACAGTAAACAGTACTAAACCAATAATTACTGTTTCTGTGGTGATCCACATAGAAGACAAATTTGTCTGTTATTTCTGTCATTCTTTGATTATAAATTAAGCTTTATAGCAAGTCTAAGTAGGCTTTATGTTACCACCAGTCCTAACAGTTACAGTTCTTGTTGTGGGTATATCATATTTCAGAGTTCTATATTGGAGATGCCAGACATAGTCTTCTTTCCACCAAAGCCTGTGAGACTTATCTAATTAAGTCTCACAACATTTATAGGCTAAGATGTTAAGTGTTACTCAGATGTGTTAAGAAATATGAGCATACTTTTAATACAGTATCTAAAAGGTGGCACTTTCTGACCAGCCAGCAAGTAATTAGGTGTGCTGGTGTTATTTGCCTTCCAAGTTATGCCTCCATGCTAAATACAAGATGGTGGACAAAACTGAAGAACTTACTGGATGATTTCATATTGGTCTTTTCAAGATTCTTCAGAACGAACAACTGGATGAAATCTCCCCAGTGGGCAATGAAGAAGTGTCAGCTGTCAGTCAAGCTTGGTTCACAACCAAAGAGGATAAGGATTCTCTGACAAATAAAGGTAGGATATTTAAAATTTCAGAAAGATACCATGTTGCAGGTGTCTCAGAACTTCTTACAGGTTGCATAGTGTAATCTCTGGCTTTTTTAGTGACACTATTTGAGAGGACCAGTTCTAAAAATGCTGAGATCTAATGTGTTAGGTCCTCACCATACCACTTAGTATGCAAGAAGAAAGTTAGAACTCCAAGTGTACTTGAAGAGAGAGAGGGTGACAGCGATTGTAGTGGCTGTGGTAGAGAACAGCTGAACAGACTGGGCAGTTGCTTGCTCCATTTGCACTTCTGCCTGGTTGTGAAATGAGCAACTGCAGTCAGAGAGGAGTACACCAGGTTAAAAAAACAACTGTGTCCAGGTTACTGTATCTTCCCCCAAGCAGGATTTATTAGTCAGGCTTGTGATTAAAACAGTTTCTGAAATGGAGTTGCTTCTGAAAAAGAGGGATCATAGAACATTTTGGGTTGGATGGAGCCTTTAAAAGTCATCTAGTCCAATCCTCTTGCAGTGAGCAGAGACATTCTTTGACTAGATCAGGTTGCTCAGAGCTCCATCCACCTTGACCAGTGCAGACCAGGATCTACTGAAATAATCACTGCTACTCCAAAAATTGCTGCTGAACTTGAGAGCTTTTCCACACCACACACCATACCCTGCGAAAGTGCCTTTCTAAACGTAGAGAAAATACTTAACTTTCAAATGAAGGCATATTCTGGTATCCTCAGTCTCTTTGCTATTTTTCTTACTCTGATTTAACCTCTTTCTTCTTGCTCTGACTTAACCTCTTACTAGGGGGAAAAAATGGCATCTTTTTCTGTCAGTCCAAAGTACTTCAATTTTTTGTTAGAAAAAGTTAGGTAAAAAAGGAATACTTAGGAAAAGAAGTAATAATTTTCTGTCACAGGAGCAAATGATCTGTTACCCAGTGATTTCTGCTCCAGAGAGCTGAGTGTAGTGCTGAGTCAGTGAAAAAATGTGGGTGGGGCATGCAGAACCTGGGTGTGCAATGTGGAAAATTTAGAGAAAGGGAGCTAAGCAGCTCTGTCAGTGACCACTCACTGATCCCAAGTGTGCACTAACAGTTACTTGTAACAGCAAATACATAATTTCTTCCCATTTCTTCTTGGATTCTTATTTAGTGGATTTATAGGGCTTCAGAGGTATTCATTGGTCAGTCCAGGGACTGGGGCAGAGTTGGGTTAGCAAAGAGAGCCCAAGCATTGAGGCAGCTGGGTAGAAGTAGTGAGAAATGTTGCTGCAGTTGCAGTGCACTGGGGTGAGGAAGCACAGGTATTACAATCATTTTTAGTACCCCATGGTAAAGTGCATTGGTTGGCAGCAGCACATCCTCAGCTGTGACTGGTGGCTTGGCAGAGAAATCACTGTCTTCATGTGACTTGGTGACCTCATGTTTAATGTGTGTCTTGTTAAATATATTACAAACTTACTGCACTCACAGGTGTATCAAGAGACAATATCATATGTGGCATGTACGGTTGTGAATGAATGAGGGTCATAATCAGATTATTCTAATTAAGAGTTTAATAATTTGAGGAAGACATTGCAGTAAAACTCGACAAGAAGAATATCTGAGAATCCATACTAGCTGGAATTCTTTACGTTGAGGGTGACAGAGCACTGGAACAGTCTGTCAAGGGAGTCTTATTCCATGGAGAGATTCAAAACCCACCTGGACATGGTCCTGTGCAACCTATTGTAGATGCACCTGCTTTAGCAGAAGGGTTGGACTGGATGATTTCCAAAGTTCCCTTCCAATCCCTATCATTCTATGACTTTTCTTGAGTTCTGCATGCTTTGTCACAGAGATGAGTTCTGGAGAAATCACAGTATGGGTCTCCTTTTACAGTAGCTTGGATTTTGATGTGTGTTGTCTCAGTTGATCATTTTATAGCAGTCTCCCCCTAGTAAAGCTTTCTTTGAAAACCTGTGAGCAGGTTATAATAATCTCAGCACTGAATGTGCAAACATGTGAAGTGCAAATACACTTCCTTTTCTAGAATATTTGGGTCTTAGTTGTTCCATGTTAAGAGTAGTAGCGTCCCTTTAAGTCCATTTAGGTGCTTGGATAGAGGTGTGACTCACAGCTACAGTAGTAAATTATTTTTCTGCCTTTGTAGTGTTGGAAGAAGAGATTTAAGCCATCAGGTGCAGGGAAGAGTTTTCTCTCATCAGTTCCAACAGAATTAGTAATAATGCCTGTACTTTTTATTATAATTGGATTTGAGTAAACAGCCTCTTTGGTGTGTTCTGCCTCTCAGCTCTAGTAATTAGCAGGCTGAGAAGGAAGTACCCTGATTTTTTTCTGAGTAGAGATGGGCAGGTAGCCAGCACACACTAGTATGTGAACTGGGTCAGCACCATAATCTTAATTATAAGTGGTCATCAATATTAAATGTGGTATGAGCATGAAGGAGTAATGGAGGAATCTTAAGTGTAAGTTGAGGGTAGGAATGTTTTAGTGGTTTATTGATACACCTTACATTTAAAATGGAAGTTGATTGTTTTTTCTTTTAAAGCTCAGCTGAGGCATTGTAGTTACTGAAGGCAGGGACAGAGATGAAACATGTCTGTTTCTGTTGGTTTGCAGCATTTATTTGGGAAATAAAACACTTGCCATGAGTCGTTATCTTGACTGTGACTAGTGGGCATTGTTCCCAATGCAAGGAAAAAGAGAGAGAGACCAGCTTGTCAAAATAGACTAGGTAGAGCATTTCCCTCTATGAAAAGTACGGTAGGTGGCATCACTTGCGTGTTGGGAAGTGGTAAGGCATGTAAGAGAACCCCATGTTGTTACCAATTCCTCCAGTAATATTATGAGTCACATTGTAAGTCCCAGCTTCTGGAATCATTTGAGTGCATGGAAATTTCTGCTGTCAGTTTAAAGACAAATTTTGTAGTTGTGGTTAAAAACCTGAAAATGTGACTTGACGGCAAATAGAGGAATTCGTGTTCTGTTTTTAAAAATTGGATGGTTTTGAAGAGGGGTCTGACCCACATTATTTAAACATTAGTTGACAGTTACCAGGCTTTGTTTAATTCTGAAATAACATCTGTTTAAAATTGTTGCAGTTAAAGTGGCTACAGTTACTCTTTTTATTCATCAATTACAGTAATGAGGATTGTGTTTTCTCATATTTCTTGTTTTGCTGACTTTCACTTCAGTAATGAGTTTGTTGTTTCTATTTCCAGGCCATAAGTGGAAGCAAGGGATGTGGTCAAAGGAAGAAATTGACATTTTGATGAGTAACATTGAGCGTTATTTAAAGGTATGCGTAAGCCTATCTTATCTGCTAGGTGGTGTGGTTATGTACCTCCTGCTAGAAACCAAGTTTCTTCAGTAGTTCTCAGAAGATGCAATAAGTGATTCTGATTAGTTTGTAATAGAAATGGTCGTTAGCCATTTGAAATACATAACAAAATAGTATTCATACACAGGATTTAAGATGAGTGAATATAGCACTGCTTTTAATTTGTGTACTTCAACAGGATGGTCAGGTGGCTTAATCCCTTTCTCCGTGTATGCATCGCTCATGAAACCTTTGATGAAGACAGCAGAAAAAAATTCCACTCAGAGTAGGGCAAGTTTTCCTTGCAAAGAATTGAATACAACTTCCACACCTGATACCACACCTGTATTTGTTTACTACTAGGATGCCTTTATCTGCTTTCTTCCTCATAATCTATTGGTGTCAGAGTTCACTGTAAAAATTGGCATGCAGGTAAACATGGTGAAAGTGCTAAGTGCTCATAAGTCATATTTGTGGTAGGCTAACAGCTGAGAATATTTGAGTTGGGAATATATAACCTGGGTATTACAGGTTCACCATCCTTCTTTTGTGGAACAAAAGAAAGCCCTGAATTCAGTTTTCATTGGTATAAAAATCTTCAGTATTAGTTATATGAAGTGTGCCTGCCCACACATGTACTAGAATTTATGACACAAAATCGTTCATAGGTAATACTATTTTTTAAAATGTAGAAAAGCTTTTATAAACTAGCTAAATAACCTTTTTGAGTTACTGATAACTCATTCAAATCATAATTTCCCCATTTATCTAGTTTGTTGTACTGCTTTGAATAATGGAAATACTGTTATTTTTTAGTTTATGCTGAAGTTAAACTAAAGCTTTCCTTTTAAAATTAACTCCTGTGGGTTTATATCATATTGACTTCGAGTTTCCATCAAAACAAAAAGAGTATTAATTGAAACAAAATTTCTTTCAGATAAGGAATATCCAAAATTATGTAATAAATTGATATAGCACTCTTTGACAACCTTCCCCTCTAGAACCCCAGGCTAATTCCACCACAGTCTGTTTTCCCTGATGTTCCAAATGATGGTTCAATGTTTTAAAATACACATTAGACAGATTGAAAGTAAGAATTTGTTTCTAGTGTAAAACCAACCAAACAAAACCTAGTGTTCAAGAGATAGCTAATTCATAACTACTCAGTTTTAACTTTTGTACTGTAGTATTTGAGATGCATAGAAAATTGATTAATAATACGCTAGGCTTCACTTCTTAAATGTTCTGCTTATTGATTTCTAGATTTTATCTAAGGTGCTTTGTTTGTGGTTTATGGTTAGTTTTTTTTCTTTTTAAATGTTTTTCTTAAATGCTTTTAAAAAAATGTTCTCTTCTAGGCCCGTGGAATAAAAGATGCCACTGAAATTATATTTGAAATGTCAAAAGATGAAAGGAAAGATTTCTACAGGACAATAGCTTGGGGTCTGAACCGGCCTCTCTTTGCTGTCTATAGAAGAGTTCTTCGCATGTACGATGACAGAAACCATGTTGGAAAGTATGAAAACCTCTAATGCTGCATGGTTTTATTGGTATGAGTAGGGTCATGTATTTAATGTTTGACATGTTCTGTGTGAGACAGAAGATTCTAGTCCAACAGACCTAGTGCTTCCTAATCATAAGGCACCTATGGTCAATTGTGATTAATCAGCCTTGACAATAATTGTGTTAAATTGAAGAAAGAAGAAAAAAAAAACAAAGGTGCCAGAGCATTCTGATATGATTGGAAGACTGATACAGATCTGCTGAGATGTAGTTTCTTTC
Organism: Indicator indicator; assembly: GCF_027791375.1. Taxonomy (NCBI): domain Eukaryota; kingdom Metazoa; phylum Chordata; class Aves; order Piciformes; family Indicatoridae; genus Indicator; species Indicator indicator. Next base: position 18,097,687 of record NC_072012.1, on the reverse strand, counting down.
TAGATCTGATACCCTGAGCCAATTGATCTCCCTCCCTGTGCCCCTAGTTTGCCTATCTATAAAGCAGGGGGTATGGCACCATCCAGAAGTGCTGAGAAAGGTGTTCGAGTTTAGTTTTGAAGGCAGTTGAAAATTAAAACTACCATCTCAATGCTGACTTTTTTTTTTTTTTAATAGAAAGTCAGCTCTATAGTGATTGTGAACTCAGGTGGGAAGGAAAAGTTAGGTGTTTATTTGAAAGCCTAATACACAAAATTCTGATTCTGTTCTTACCACTAAGGTGACCAAGAATGAGGAATTTTGCTGGCAGATGACAGGAACATTACACCAGATAACCTTTCACTAACGTGGAAAATAGCATTTGCTCATCCCTTTCTTTTGAAGCATTCAGTCAGATTATTTTTTACAGTTGAAATTCCTTAATCTCTTGTAGCTAAATGTTTACTGTGTTAGTAACGCAGAAGTCTTTATGCTCTATGCTGTCTATTTAAAATAATATCTTTTTATTTATGCTGGTTAGGTATACTCCTGAGGAAATTGAAAAACTTAAAGAGTAAGTAGTTTCATTAATAAGTATCATGCTGTCTTGTTTATATTTAATAGCTTGCATAGTTTTTACAGGTTTTATTAAGTGAAATTGCTGAAAAGTTAAAAGTAAATATGACTGCTCAACTCTTTCAGGAAGTAGTGGTCACTAAAGTACATTTGAATTACATTTTTTTAACATTTTCTAATGTGTCATTAGGGACATGAGCAATATGCAACAAAATTCCAAAGCAGGCTTTCTGTTGAAACTAGTAATGTTTCAGATTTCACAGGCACAGTTAACATTTGCAGTTAAGTTTGTGAAAAATAAATTCCCTTTCTTTAGGAAACCATTCCTTAGATTATTTCTAAAGAAGGTGGCAGGCAGAGTAGGCTCTGCCCTGTGGAGTAAATTGTTAGTAAGGCTCTTTGATTTTGACAAGGAACCTGACAGGTCCAGGAGGGGCTGCAGACTTGTCTTCTCTTGCAGCTTTCTAGGGTTGAGCAGTTTGAAGAAACCAGATTGGATTGAAGGAAGGGAGTATATTTCATTGAGTTAATGGACATATTTGGATCAATTTAGCTGGCTCATGTCACTTGCAAGGTGCCTGTGGTTCCAGAATTGTCAAAAGTAGCCATGGCTCACTGTGTTAAGCCTGTATCCTGTATGGAAGGAAAATAACAGTTAAAATTATGAAAATGATTATGCAGTGGTTTGCTTCATTTAAATTATAGGATTCCTGGGTATCCATTGGGCATTATTTAGATTTCTCAAGTGAGCTCTATGCCACCTGTAAATCCTTGAGGATCTTGTATAACATGGTTGTGTTAAATACAATATGAATATTAATTAAGCTCCACTACAAGACAGTTAAATATGTAAGCATTTTATAAGTGACTATCCTGTGGCTTAGCTGGTCCAGAAGGCTTCTAGAAACACATAGAAAAATTAGTAATGATGACAGAAAATATTAGTAATGTAGTATCAAAGTGACTTCCTATCCTGACCTTAAGCCTGTAAACTGCAGACTTAGCTCATTTTTATTAGAGTACATTTGATATTTTGGTAATCTGGATATAGTGCTGATGAGCATGTTTCTGTTTAGGCTGAGAGTAAAGCATGGTAACGATTGGGCCACAATAGGAGCTGCACTGGGGAGAAGTGCTTCATCTGTAAAAGATCGATGTAGGCTGATGAAGGATACCTGCAACACAGGTGAGGTACATGCTGGTGGCAGGAATGGATGTTCCAGTTAAAACTCTGTCACCTTTGCCTTTGTCAGTGCTACTTTCCCTGAACTGAGGTGCTTACAATGTGAAATCTGGAGACATCTTTGGTATTTGGTATAGGTTTCTCCAGTTTCATTTCCTAAAGATCAGAACACTACTTTTATTTTTGTAGTCCATTATCTATTGTAGGTTTGTGTCACTGCAGCATGCTTTATTGAAACGTATTTTCCCTTTGTTTAATGTTTATTTATAGATTCATACAATAGTTTGGGTTGGAAGGGACCTTAAAGATCGTTTAGTTCCAACTCCCCTGCCATGGGGAGGGACACCTTCCATTAGACCAGGTTGCTCAAGGCCTCATCCATCCTGGCCTTGAACACCTCCAGACTGGGGATATCCACAACCTCCCTGGGCAACCTGTTCTAGTGTCTCACCACCCTCACTGTAAAGAGTTTCTTCCTAATCTCTAGTCTAAATCTCCTCTCTTCCATCTTAAATCCATTCCCCATCAGCCTATGTTTATAAATACATGCTCTGTATTTGGTGTTGAGAGACAGATGCACTTTACAAGTGAAATAATGTTTATTTTGTAGTGTATAAATTCAAATGGAAGGAAGATTTAGGCAGACTTCATTTAATGACTGTGTACTAAATCGTTGTATTTACTTCAGTACTACTCAGGTAGCTTGGACCAGTTTGCTTTGGTCAGTATTTTGATGTTTTGTGTGGCTTCAGTTATCTGCAAGAGAAAGATAAGAGAAACTTGGAAGCAAACCAGTGTAATTCAACATTTGTTAATTAAGAATGGATATGATATAAATTAGTAGTAAGTTCTATCTCCTTCACAAGTCAACATTTGCATCTGTAATAAGGTGTTAGGCTCTCAGGTTAGATGTCAATGTGTTATGGGTCAGAACAGAGGGCATCTGCTGTTAGTAAGTTGGAGGGCTTTTTTTCTTTCAGGAAAGTGGACAGAGAAAGAAGAAAAAAGGCTAGCAGAAGTAGTGCATGAGCTCACGAGCACAGAACCAGGTGACATCGTCACACAAGGTGTCTCATGGGCGGCTGTGGCTGAACGGGTCGGGACACGCTCTGAAAAGCAATGCCGCTCGAAGTGGCTCAACTATCTCAACTGGAAACAAAGTGGGGGCACTGAGTGGACCAAGGAAGATGAAATAAATCTGATCCTGAGGTTTGTTACTGTTACTTGTGAAGGTTCATAATACACAATGCTAGTGGGATTTCATTTGGGTCCATTTTGCTGGTTTCTTAGACACTAAAAACTCTAGAACCTTCCAAAAATCACAGCTGTGTTTACAGTTCCCAGAGATTTATTATTGAACATATTTTTTGTTTTTTGTTTTTTTAGTGAATGTTAGTGTTCGTGAAAGGTGTCAGATTGAAAACCCTGGAGACTGAAGTCTTCTTTATTCCACAGAAAAGGTACAGCAGAGGCAGCAACTGTTCAAGCTTCCCACACATTGCCCCACCAATTTGCTTCAACCTGTAACTAGAGGGTAGTTCAGTCTCCCTGCCCATTCAATCCTTGGCCTCTCTGCTGAGACGACCAACAAGGGCCAAGTGTGGTGGTGGTTTCTGTGATGTGGACATCTTGTCTACAAAGAACTGAACTGAGACTGCAAATTAATTTTATGTAGGCCACTGAACACTGATTGGATGTTAGCATCCTTGACAACATTTGAACTAGCAACTTGATAGTAACTTTGGAAATGTTTTGCTCTCTCCAGTCCTCCTCCCAGTTTGAATGCCTTTAACTCAGTCTTTTTAGCCAGTGGATTTTTATGGGTTGATAGTTTTGGGTGGAAAGAAAACGCCAAGACAGCCAGGGAACCTAAATGTTATTTGCAAAGCAATATTCATGAACTCAAAATGAGGAACCTGATTCCACATTTCAGAATGTGATGGTTATAATTCTTAATATTTCTGTACAAACGGTTTCTGTTTTGGTCTGTCCAGATACACAACTCATCCTGCAGGGTTGAGTTTGGTAGCTTTATACTTTTTTCCTTTTTTTTTTCTTTTTTCTTTTTTTTCTTTTTTTCCTTTTTTTTTTTTTAAGTCTGTTCAGTGCTATTGCTTGGTTTATGAAGAGAACTTTTCTTCCACAAAAACCTTTACCACTCTCACTGGTTACCTCTCTTACGTATGCTCCATATAGAAATAATCTGGAGACAATTCAGAGATATTTAAACAGATTCTGGTAGTGTGTGCAGAAGATGTGCTAAAATTGTGTAAAGATTGTACCTTACCTGGAGAGCCTGATGAGACTGATTTATGAGAAACTCTTTAATGCTGTAGTTAACTTCATCTGCTTTGGCTAAGAAGCATCTGAGAGGAGGCCAAAATCTATGTTAAGGAGGGATAAATGTTATTTAGGAGAAAACAGAACTAAATATCATAACATGAGATTAATTAAATGAAAGTTCAGAGCGAATCTCAGGAAGTGTTTCCTGCCTTGGAAATGTGTTTGGGGAATGATTTTTCAAAGACAAAAGATGCAAGCACCATCATTTGAAATGCTTCAAATTAATCTGATCAGAGTCCCAATGTGTATGTAAAGGAGAATAATCCTGCATGGTGAGGAGATAGGCTGGATCATCTTAACAGGTCAAGTCCATCTTCTTTTCTTTATGATTCTGATTGACCTCTGGCAGCGTGGTGCCTTGGAAGCCTGTGTCGATTCATGAGCTCTGGTGGACTATTTACTAGCATGCCATTTTGCTGCCGTTTTGTGTGACAAGACCAGAGATGTGCAACACCCCTGCCAGTCTTGGGGGGTAGTTTCTAACAGGTAAATATTTTCTCTATCCTGCCAGGATAGCGGAACTCGAAGTTTCTGATGAAAATGACATCAACTGGGATTTACTAGCGGAAGGATGGAGTAGTGTCCGCTCACCACAGTGGCTTCGGAGTAAATGGTGGACCATTAAAAGACAGATTGCAAACCACAAAGATGTGTCATTCCCTGGTAATGTACTATCTACATGCTTCTCTTTTGAAAGCTCCTTTCACAAATATCAAAGGAATAAGGCTGCATTTTGTTGCCTGTTCACAGGATTGCTGGCCAAATAGCATATTGCTGCTTTGCTGGGACTTAATGGCCCCTTGGATCTGCTGCCTGAATTGCTCCTACAAGCAATCCTTAAGTGTTTCAGTCAAAACAAGCCAAGCTGATGTATACCAACTAAACACTAGATTTTGCCAACTCCTGTCACTTTGGCTGAAGGGAGTGCGTGTATCTAAGCCGCTCAGCTGGCAGGTCTCAAGATGATGGTGTTTGGTATGGAGGGCAGTGACCTCTTCAGGTGAAAGAGAATATTTATCTGCAGCCTAATGGTATCACCTCAGGTTAAAATGTTAATAGGTATTCTTTGTGAGGTGCAGAACCTTAGCTGTAGACAGAAAGTAGATCTAGCTGCACAGTGTAGAGGAGACAGGGAGGAATTGGGCATATAAAGTTTCCCAAGTATGTCTCTCATAGCATTTTCCATTCTTGGTCAGAGAAATTAGTGCCTGAGCCAAAGAATATTTTAATCTCTGTGACCTTCAGTCCTCCTTTTCTCTGACTTGGGCAGAGGGAAGAAAAAAATCAGATTAGCCATGTTGTAATGAAAAGTGTAATTTAATGGACGCTTTTGCTGTGGTCATCAGTATGGTTATAGTCTGTCCAGAGGCTGCAATTGATAAGGCAGACATGTTACATTTACCATGCCTTAATAGGCATGCTATCAGATAATCCATAATACAAATATGCCACTGAATTAACAGGCCCCACTCCTTCTGTGATGCTTTCAAGAGTGGGAGATGTTTAATCAGTTTGCTCTATAGAATGCTAGAAAAGCAGAGGTCTCAGCTGTTGTAACCTAATAGATGTTAACTGCTCTCTCAGTGGGACCAAAGTGATCACAGGGAAGAAAGATGGGTGGTTTTATTGGAGCAATGGGCCACTTCATGCACAGATAAGGAACTGTAGTGTAGCCACTGTGAAATTAATTCTCTCTTGCTTCCTGTTTCCAGTGTCAAACACTTCAACAAATCCGCTTCCATGTTTTGTAAGATTGGAGGGTTTATTTCTAGTAGCAGCATTACACAGCTGGTGATACTGGCACTTGATTGTAGCTTGGGGGTGCAGCAGGCATGTTTTTAGAGACATCTGAAGCTTTATGAACTGTTCTTCTCTTTCCAAGCATCCTAAAATGTAAGGGTTCCTTGAGAAAATCAAGTTATCTCCAGTAATTTAATGTAAATATGTTTCATATATGCACTAAATTTCTGGTTGATATATCTCTGCAAGTTGTTTAGCTTCCAAATTCAGAAGGATTTTGGTTACTTTTCTAGTGTTAGATAAATTTCACGTGCTGCATTTCAAATGTGCTTCTTCAATGTGTTTTAACACAAGTATTCTTTCTCACAGTGCTGATAAAGGGTCTTAAACAACTTCATGAGAACCAAAAATCCAATCCAGGACACCAGCTTTCAGAGAACAAATCTGGAAGTGGATTAGCAAACCCTAATTCCAGTTCAGGCGTTCAGCACGTGCAGATTCGAGTGGCTCGCCTAGAGGAGAACGCAGGCAATGCACCAAGCCCTATGGCAGCTTTGCAGATTCCAGTCCAGATCACTCATGTTTGTAAGTAACTAGAAGGAACAACTCACTGTCCTCTCATGAAACCCAAAGCTTTCTTATGTTAAGGTGGTGAAGGAGCAGTGGGCTCCTTAAATTTCTTTGAAGAACTTTATTATTTCCTCATTGGTCTTGTCCTATCTTCAGTTTAAGGATTTCTGGATTCCATTTGCTGTTTCTGACTGTGTAGGTATTACTGTGCAAAACTAGCTAAACCTGCACTGGTGTATAGCTTGGACTAGATGATCTCCAGAGGTCCCTTGCAACCCTTATCATTCTGTGATTCTGTAATTGTACCAAGCAGCTGCAATTGGAGTGCCTGGACCTAGGGGTTGTAGGTATCTGTGTGCATGCACACAAGAGTTGCCATAGAACATGTTCTTTGAAAAGGTTTCAGTACACAAGCTTCTTAATCAGTCAACATGTATGTTTATTTCTTATATTTCTGCTGGTAGCTGTTGTCCAGAACAATGAATTTCATGTAAAATAGGTGCACTGCTGTCCCTGAGTTCTGATGAAGGACTCTGAAGGGAAGGTAAATAACATTTCTCCTACTCCTGTACTTTATTACTCAGTTACTTCTAGGCACAAACACTCTGGAAACCATTATCTGCCAACTCAACACAGACATTCAGCTGATGATCTACTCTAACTACTGTTGGTGTTTCCCATACTTTTACGGATGAACATTTATTAGGAGGTCTACTTGGACTGTTGCTTATTGCTTGTTTTTGTAATTAATGTTACTAAGCAATCCAGTTACTCTAGTTCAGTCACCCCATATGCAGGCTATCATCTCCGTTTTACACAATTTTGCACTGTTTGTCATTTGTGATTTTTTTTTAGGAAAATTTAGTACTTCAGACTTGCTGATTTCAAAATTAGTTAATTAGGTTAAGACCTGATTCTTCAGACTCTGACTAGGTAGACATTTAGTAAACAATTTCCTTTTTATGATTCCACTAAATTAGCCTATCTTAATTTACTTTTTAAGTGCCATCTTCATTTTGTCTGGTTTATTTTTTAATTAGAATGGCATGCAACACCACGCTAAGAATTTTTTATCTTTCGTAATTCATCCATCATCTCAGACTTTCAACCAAAACTTGGTCAAAGCCATTGGGTTTTGATGAGCAGGCAAGATGTTCTGGTATTCTGTAACTTTTAGATCTTTCTGAATTGAAACATAGAATCATAGGATGGCTTAGGTTGGAAGGGACTTCACCCATCATCTACTCCAACCTCCCTACCATGGGCAGGGACACCTCTCAACTGGACTCAGTTGCTCAAGGCAACATCCAACCTGGCCTTGAACACCCCCAGGGAGGAGGCATCCACAACCTCCCTGGGCAGCCTATTCCAGAGTCTCACCACCCTCATACAGGAGAACTTCTTCCTAAGATCCAATCTGAACCTACTCTCCCTCAGCTTAAAACCACTCCCTCTTGTCATAATGCTAGACACCCTTAGGAAAAGTCCCTCTGCAGCCTTATTGTAGGATCTGTTCAGGTATTGGAAGGCAGCTCTAAGGTCCCCCTAGAGTCTTCTGTAAACTGAACAACCCCAGCTCCCTCAGCCTATCCTCATAGCAGAGGTGTTTCAGCCCTTGGAGCATCCCTGTAGCCCTCCTCTGGACTCACTCTGACAGCTCTGTATCCTTTTTATGATAGGGACACCAGAACTGGACACAGTATTTGAGGTGGGATCTCTCAAGAGCAGAGTAAAAGGGCAGAATCACCTCTCTGGCCCTGCTAGCCTCACTCCTCTTGATGCAGCCCAGGACACCATTTGCCTTCTGGGCTGCATAAGTGGACTGCTGGCTCATGGTGAGCTTCTCCTCAGTCATTACACCCAAGTCTCTTTCTTCAGACCTGCGCTCAACCCACTCTGCACCCAGCCCATATGCTATGATGTCATGTGCCTCATGGGCCTGTCTGCCTACAAGCCTTTTTCCCCACTTGGTCTGCTTTCCTGAAGAATTTCTGTTTGTGTAATCAAAGGGAATTTTGCATTGTGTCTTTCCCAGTCCCTTGAGAGCTGAACCTCTGAAACACTTGCAGCTGCATTTGATAGAAGGCTCAAGGTTTCAAAGGCGTAGTTCCTGTAAGCTTTATGAACATAACCGTCTAGGTAACAGGCCATGCTTTAGAGCTGTCTTCTATTAGGTGCCAGGAAATCTGCAGCAGGAAACCTTAAACATGCCAATGGAACAATAAAAGCTTGTATCTTCTCAGGAGACCAATATTGTTCTACTTTGAAGCCACTGAGTCATAGATGGCCGTGTTTTCAATGCCTGTAACACTGCTGTCATCATGTAGATCTTTTTCCCTTTCAGTATTCATGGAACTGCTGGATAATCCCAGGCAAAATATTAATTTACCTCCAGCTTCCAGGAACTTGTGACTTCTTTAAAAGTGAAAGCCATAATTGTGGCTCAGAATATTTTTTTTAATATGTTATAAAGCTTTGGGCATGAGCTGTTTGGTGATCTTGAAATATACACAAACTGTTTTCAATGCTTCTCTTAATGGAGATAATTGCATTAGTTATCACACACCTGTAGTAAGAATATTAAACAGCTTTTATACACTGCAGTCATAACACAGGGTAGGCAAATATCTTGGGGATCAACTGATGTTTCATCAGTGATGGACATTCTGTGGAGAGCAGAAAAGGTTAAAAGTAAAGAAAACCCTCAAGAAGTCTGTGGGAAGCAGCACTATGAAACATGACACCTGTTAAAAACAAGTAATACCTGATCCAAAGGATATCTTTACAACAGAACCTCTTACAAATCTCATTACAAAAAGTAATTAGATCACATCAGATAACTTTATTTGTCTGCTTTTATCCCTGGGCACTAAAACCATACTTCCTTTCTTTTGCACTGCAGAATGCCCTCTTTAAATTGTTGCTTGGGTACTAATTAGAGAACCTTGTCATTAGGATTACAGCCAGTTTTCCTTTTCTTACTGCTGGAATTAACAGTACCCTGCTATGTAGTAATTATAGGGTGTTATGCTCTCTGCATTTTTGCTCTGCAGTTACGCTCTCTGAAGCATTTTTGGTTTACACATTTTGGTTTTTCTTCCTTTTCTTCCTTTTTCAGCTTCATCTGATTCCCCTGCTGCTACTGTTGACTCTGAGACAATAACACTAAACAGTGGAACGCTGCAGACATTTGAGATCCTTCCAGTAAGTAGAACTGAGATTTATTACTGTGGCTTGTGCATTTGCAAAAAGAAAAAGACAAAGAAAACCAAAACCAAACAGAAACAACAACAAAAAAAACAGTTCTCAAGTGCAAAGAGAAAGTTAAGAGAAACTTGAAAGTTCAAAGAAAAATGTGTTTCTAATTTATTCATTCATTAGAGCTGTAGAGTAAAACATGAATTACAGTTAAGTGGTTTAAATCTGTCTTAATGCCTTAGTGCTATGAAGTTTTTCTTTGTGCTTTGGGTTTCTTGATTGAAATCTGACACAACAGAGCCACAGGAAGCTCCCAGCAAGCAAAGATTCTCTCAGTTGCATTGTGCTGTAATTCATAGCGTGGTTTCACTTTCATCTCAAGAGTAAGCTGAATTTCCTCTTTTCTTACCTACTGTTGTACAGCATAATACAGTCTTGGTTGGGTCTTAGCCTTAATACTTGTGTTGGTAACCTAGGGTTATAAATGAGTTCTTTCTGCTTCTTACCAGTGCAGCAGGGATTGGATTTGTTTATTTGTTTTCCAGAGGAATTACAGTTAGGCTGGATGATGTAAATAAGCAGTGCTGAGTGCTTCTGTGACCTAGGAAGGCATCATGTTTCCAGATTAAACTTGTTTTGTCTTTCATAGTCTTTCCACCTCCAGCCAACTGGAACACCAGGTACATACTTACTACAGACAAGCTCAAGCCAAGGCCTTCCTCTAACACTGACAACTAGTCCTACCATGACCCTGACAGCAGCTGCTGCTGCTCCAGCCTCCCCAGAGCAGATCATAGTCCATGCCTTATCGGTATGTGTTCTGAGCTGTGAAAAGACTGGAGTTTGGGCAGGGGAGGGAGGGAAACATGATAATGCATGTCCCTGTCTGTGTGTGCATGCTACGTTTGCCAGGCATTTCTTAAGTCATAACAGTGTAACTTTGCTTAAATAGTGAAGACTGAGAATTTCTTTTTGTGTTGTTTCTAAAAAGCAACTTCAAGTTGCTTCGAAACAGCCACGTTCTTACTACAGCTGAACGTAGTGTCTCCATCTAGTGGCTTTCCCCCCAGCAAAACAAAATCCTCCTCTTTTCCTGGTATTTCCAGTTACTCTCACAAGTTAATATTGGTGTTCACAAAACTTGCATAGTAGTGACTGTATTACTTTTTTATTTGAGGGAGGGACGGGGAACAAACTGAAACTGATTGACAAATGGGATGGAAAATTATTCAGGGGAAAAAAAAAAACTCTGATATTTTAAATCTACAGTGATCCTCACCTAACAGTTGCCTCTTTCATACAATCTATTTGTTTTATTTGTGACTTAAAGAACAGCTGAAATGAAATTCAGTCTGTGTATTCATCATTTAAGGCCAGGAAAGATGAACAGATGACATGGACTGACATACTATGTAATTAAAATTCTAAATTACACTTACTAATGAGTTCTTTGAATCCTTTTGCTTTTATTAGCTGAAAGATTTGAAAGGAGGAAAGTCTCTGACATTGTTTGGGTTTTGTTTGTGTCTCTTTGCAAATACTGCTTACAGCCAGAGCATTTGTTAAATACAAGTGACAATGTCACAGTGCAGTGCCACACACCAAGTGTCATAATCCGCACCGTTGCTGCTGAAGATATCTCCTCCTCTGTCACTCAGGCAGAACTTACTGTTGATTCAGATATTCAGTCAGCTGACCTGACGGATCCTCCTGATACCCTAGAAACCAATACCTTCCCAGATGATATCCATCAGTCCAAGCTGAGTGATGAAGAACGGACAGCCTACAATGAAGATGATGCCTCCAAATTCAGCAACAGGAATAGCAGTGAACTGATGGATGGAGTGATGGTAAGAACCGAGGAGGAGATTTCAGATGCCAGTCTGAAACAGGAAGAGGATTCTCATTCTGATTTACCCAGCACTTATGTTACTGAGGTAAGGGAGTGTGTGATACTTGATACTTTCCCTGTCTCTGCATGGAGAGTGATTTAACTGCATCTTTGACTTTTATGTTCAGATATACATATGAAATATGTCAGTGATTTTATGTACATCAGAGTTCTGTGAGTATTTTGTTCAGAGCCTCTATCCTTGAGCTTTATTAATATGGGTGTGAAAGTGATCGCATTTAATTTGGTACTTAGGCTCACATTTGACTTCTGCAACATTAAATACCTTACTAGCTGTGGACTTGCTTCACTACTTAGGGTACTATTGCATGATGACTGTAGAAATTGGGACCATTAGTGTCACTGAGCATTTGCCTTCATCTGATTACTCTGACATTCTTCCTTTAAACTGGGCTTTTAATTGTCAAGCATATACTTTGCAGATAGGTAAACTGCTGAGCAAGGGAGGTGAGATAGACTACTTAGTTTTGCATTATGATTCCTAGTAATGTATTTTTGAGGGGCACAACAGTTACCATTTTTGAGGACTTCTATTAAATGTGCTACTCCAGTTAAGTACCTGTTAAACAGGAGTTTAAAGCATTTAAAATGTTTCTTTGGCCTCAGCTTTATTAAGGTTAGACACCTGAGATGCAGAAATTAGTTTCCATGATTTTGGGCATTTGGATTGTTTATACTAAATGCCATCATGTTTCACTTGCTGGAATTGTGATAACAAGTCAGTCAAGGAAAATAGAAATGCTAAAAAGAAGATAACTCATTTTAGTGGGTAGAAAATACCTTTTTCTGTAAGAACTTGATTAGGCTAGACTGTTGGAAGAGATGAGTTAGATTCAAACACTCCACCGTGTTCTCCAACTGTTCTCTACAGTTGCTGTAATTGTTTTATCAGTCTTGAAAACCCATTGTTGAAATGCTTTGACTTTGCCAGGCTTTGCCTTTGAAAAAGTGTGTCACAGCCACTGCATGTCCATTATGCTTTTACAAAGAGGGGGATCTTTGGATGTCTCAGCAGTCTGCTACTACAGAAGCATTTGAACCCTGAATACACCCAAAGCTGGGAATTATTATTTCATTTTCCTCTTTCATGTCTCATGGTTGACACAGTTGTGGTAAGATTCTCAACAGCTGAGGCAGCTCACCAGCTTTCTGCTCTCAGTTTAAAATTTCAGTTTCTTGAGGTAAAATTATTAAAACTTTCCTGTAAACCTCGCTTCTAATTAAACTGTGTAGAAGTCACTTACAGCTGGCAGGATATAAAGAGATACTAAACATTTTTTTCTATATAGAAACCCAAACTGAGTTTGTAATTCTAATTTGCCTTACATTTCTAGTAAGATTTGAGTTTCACATGTGTATTTAAATTCTAGGAAATAGTGAACTGTCTGTGAAAAGTCACTCTAGAGTGACATGCCTACATTTTGCTTGCTTTAAATCATTGCCAGTGTTGTGCTGTCACTGTGGGTGTGAGTAGTGCGAAGCAGGCAGTCACGCTGCAGGGTTGTATTCTGTGTGGCTGGGAAAGGTGCCCATTTGCCACAATGGCTTCTTTAGTTGTTCACACCTCCTCTTCCCAGCTTTTCCAGCCTTGCACCGTACTGCTCATCATAGGCAGGTTCAGCTGGGCTCTCTGCAGGAAGCTGCTTTTGCAGGTCAGGCACACTGTACCTTGCATGAATGGGTACATGTTTAGACCAAGGCTGATTCACTGAGATGCAGCATAGGTAGTCAACTCTTCTTCAGCAGCACCAGGGAGGGAGTTTCAAGGCAATTGCCTTTGCAAAAATATTGTGAAACTATGCAGGGAAACAAGTTTTCCTGAAAAATATAGGTGGAGGAACTACAGGATTTTCTTGAACAGAGAACTCTGTAACCTCTTTCAAAAGACAAATGTTTGTGTTTGCAAAACCAGGAGTCACCAGAGCATGCTATGGCACTGAGTAAGCCAGATGTATTCCTGCCATTCCAGTACTACAGCAGGCAGCAGCAGCTCTTTGGGGGCTGGGAAGAGGGCAGGGGCACTGACAACTTGTACCTGGGAGGAATTGATGTGTTGCCAATTTTTTGATATAATGAGGCTCAGCTGAAAGAGTTTGGAGTCTACCTACAGTCAGCAAGTGACAGGGCAAGCATGGCACAGCAATTGAAATGGGTGTTTTGAGCTGTGTTCAGTAGTTAGAACTTGACACAGAAGTTGTGAATCTATTAAATTCAGGTAATGCTAGTGCATTTGTGGAGCTGGTAAGTATTGTGTCAGTATCTCAGAGTATCTAGATAGCAAGTAGTGGAAAAGCTAAATGATTCCACTTTAGAGACAAAACATTTGACTTAAAAAGAAAACATCACCACCTGGCAGTCTCTCCTCTCTCCCTGCCCTCATACTGCTCACAGGGTAGGATTCTTCTCATCTTGTTTTTCGATTCCTGCAGTAGGATGCAACATGCCCTATAAATGCTGAACTAGCTCAAACGTTGACATTTCAATTTAATGAGATAAAATTCACCTAGGGAATCTATGGCTGAGCAAATCAGGTTTTCCTGTTTATGCTACCAAGAGTACACTCATGTCCTGTTCCATGTTCTGCAGGACCTGGGTTCTCCAACAATAGAAGAACAAGTTGATCAGCCTACAATAGATGATGAGACTGTGCTCATTGTTCCTTCCTCCCATGGTTTTATCCAGACAGCAGATGATATAGACAGCGAATCAGTCTTGCCCCTGACAACACTAACAGGTACAGTTGATGCTGGAGTTAGGATTCATGAAAACATATGGCACTTTGGAGTTCCTGCAAAGAACACTTTATAGATCCTTGCTTTCTCTTCAGTAATTTCCCGTGTCGTTGCTATCAACCTTTAAGCAAGTTGGTTGCTCAACTGGTTATTGGTAGAAGAAAGTCCCACTTAACCTCTTGGGAAAAGCATGAGAACAAGCAGCTGCTTCATTGCTTGCTGAGCTGTTTCCATTACCCTTGAGACGTGAATGAGCACACATAGCCTAATAAGTAACTCTAGTGTGCATTTCTTCATGCCTGGTGCTTGAATGAAATGTTTGAGAGAAGACCTGAGGCATCAGAAATGCACTTGATGCCTCTCGTGGTGAAGGGCTGGGCTGCTTAGGGTTTGCACAGGCTCACTTGGAAAGGCATGCTGGCTTCTGCCACACTTCCTGCTGCCAAGAGTCATCTCAGACTTGGAAGCAGCACTGATACGTATTCTCCCACTGCAGCATCTAAAAAATACTTCTTTCCAGTGGAAGGATCTCCTTGCAGAGCCACCACAGTGTCAATACTAGGTCTGATATAGTCATATCTGATGAATCCAAGTATGAGTTACACCAGTTGTATCCATATTAATCATAGCTTTCTTGGAAACAGAAATTGAGAACTGCCTAGTTTGAGCAACATTGCTTAAAACTGGCTAAAATTCCAGACCATTTTCTGTCTCCTAAGTGTGTGTTTTGTGTGTTCTTGCAATGGCACAGTAAGTAACAGTTCTAATGTACTATGTCTCATGACAGATCCTATCCTACAGCATCATGGAGATGGGTCACACATCATTGGCTCATCACTGGGCAGTCCTGACTCAGAAAATTCAAAGGATGTTGAAGACTTAGTGAGCTGTCACTGAGAAGCAGTAACCACATCCATTTCCTATCGACCACGTTTGCATTGTGAAATTAGTTACGACCCTGTGCCACATTTCCAGAGGAAGCAGTCGGTCTCCATCTTTACACAGACCGTTCCACTTTGCAGTGACTACCATGCACTTTCTCTGCTCAGCCTTTTTACCTCATTTGCAAGGCTGACAGAGCAGCCAACCCAAGCCTGACATACCATGTCTCAGCCAGGGTGTTCCAGTGTTCTAAAGAACCTCTGCTGCAGCGGTCACTGCTAGGATCCACATGGTCAGCTCTGATCTGACTTGTTACTGGTGTGTTGAACTGCACATCTGGAGAACTGGACTGAAGTCAAGGATCATGGACTGTAGCCTCTTAGTGCCACAGCAAGGATTAGTTTGCACATGTTTCATGAAGAATGGAGGATGATTTCTGCACTTACTGACTCTTGTAATACATGGAGTAAGAGACTGTTACATTTCAGGAAGAAATGTTTTCCATCAAAGACTTCAGGGAGAAGAGACAGCATCATGAAGAAATGGGATGTATTCCCATCTCATCTAGCTTATTAGTACATCTACAGCATAGGAAGAGGACAACAGATGAGCAGGGGACTTGCCTCGTCTGCTGGTTCCTGAGGAGTCCATTGCCGGCAATGGACAGAGCTCAGAAAGATCACTTGTGGAAACTTCAGGGTTTTTGGTTTTTTGTTTTTTGTTTTTTTTCCTTTTCCTTCATCACTACAGCAAGCTGAATAAAAAGGGAAGGGCTATGAGAAAGGGAAGTACTGGGACCCACCAGCCTCCCCCCACACAAGCTTGTTAAATTCTTTGAAGACTGTTCTGAGTAGGCTGGAGCCTTTGTCTCTTGTGTTGTTTACATGACACTACCAGCCCCCTCTCCAGAGGTGATTTATGCAGTAAGTTAGTTGATGGTGGGTGACGTGGAGGTGGCAAATCCTGAAGTAAGTCTGAGAGAAATTTGGCATAGGGCCCAGAGGCAAAGGAAGCTAATTAATTCCTGCATTAATTAAATGGTTTGAAACAGACACTAGGCTGAGCAGCAGCCTGTAGCTAGGAATCAAGAGAAAAAGCTATAGAGAAACTAAAGACTCATGTATAAATTATTTTATTTATTTCTGTAATTAACTCTTCATAACCAAGAGTTGGTCTTTTTCAGTCTGTGGTTTTGTTAATGTGAAAAACAAGTTGTAGTTTCAAATGGTTGCCTAGGGAACAGAAATCATTGTATATTCAGTTTAAACAAAATAAAGAGTATTTGTCTTATGTAACTGTAAGATGCCATTTATTTATACTGCTACAGATCCTTGCAAGGCTGCAGTTTATTTGTACAGTAATAAAAAATGCAGTTTTTTTCCAAAATGAAAAAGCTTGTGCCATTCTGAAAACATCAGCACAACTGGAATGTTCATTAAGTGCAACAGTAGCTCTTCAAAAAAAAGCAGAATGTCACTTCTTATGGCAATAATTTTCCCCAACAAGAGGGACATTACATATACATTTACATGAAGATCATGTACTGATTTATTCTTGCCCAACCCACTTCTGTCCTCTCAGGCTGATTGTCCTCACTTAAATGCCTCTGGTAGAGCCGAGAGCTGAGCTGAACGCAGTCTGACACAGTAGCATCGTCACTGGGTATTCCCAATGTCCATCATTTACCCACTTCATGGAAGTACAGGTTGGCACATATACATAACATGACAATAGAAAATAATATATAGTAAATTAAATTCCTAAATTTAGGTTCCAGGTCTCCTTGCCGATACCAGTAGATCTGGAATAGAGAGGAGTTTGCATTACTTTAAAAAGCTGGGTACTTCTGAGGAAACTTTCTATGGCAACTGACCTGGCAACTTCTAGACTTCTTTTTGCTGAAACAGCTCCGCTTCATCTGCCTAGAGAAGACTGGGGGTAGAGTCCCACTCATTTTCTTAACAAGTAAGAAATGCCACCTTTTTCTTGTCATGCTTGTGGAATACACAAGAATTTGGCAAAGTGTGTCTCCCCAGAATAAGGCTGTTTGTTTGTGAAACTAGTGTGCCAGGTTAGCTATGAAGACGGGTTGTCTGGTCAGTGTTGTCAAAGAGGGTGGATGGGTGGTTGGGTTTTTTAATGCTCAAAACTGGTTATACTTTGGTTGATGGGGACAAGGTTTTGCACTACAGAGTCTCTCTTGGGCAGAGTCATGGCTACCAGCCACAGAGCCAGACTCTGGTACTGACCAGGCAATACAGCACTTTCCCAGCTTACCCAGCCGTGAGAGAGAGAGGATCAGGCTGTGACTGTTCCAGGTCACAGCTGGAAGAATGAATGTTCCAAGTATGGAAAGCTACAGCAGAGAAAGGAGTCACTGATGTCCCTACCTACAGCAGAGGAAGGCGTCACTGATGTCCCTACCCCACAGCAGGGCAGTTGGACTAGATGATCTTAAAAGCTCCCTTCTACCCCAACACATACCATGAATTCTGACCTGCCAGTTCCCTTTGCCAGTGCTTGGGGCCAACTCTTGGGATGCCACAATTGTGGAATAGAAGAACCTCTGCCACTCTCCCATTGAAATGCCAGCTGCTGTAGCTTCTTGCCACTAACTCATCCCCTTTGCCTGAAAGGTCAAGGACTTCTGCAAGCATCTGGCTGGCCCCACCACTTGAGTTCAAGTTTTGCTCCACCCTTAGTCTCCTGCAGCACAATCCACCTTTGCATTCCCATCTCACTGCTCTGCTCCCTGGTTTCCTACTTTGTCTCTACAGGCAGCTACAGATGGCATTGTCACAAAGGTGACAAGTCTTGCATCACAGCTGGCCTGCAGAAGTTGGCTCAGTCCACATGCTTACTCTGCAGTAAATACAGAACTGGTGACTATTCTCCCACTGCCAACTCCTTTTAAGGAGGCAGGAAAGCTTTTCTAGGAGAGTGCAAAAACAAGGTGGCAGCATGTAAAATAGATCCTGTTCAGATCTTCTCAGTCACAGACTCAAAAGCTTGCACGGTACTTACAAGTATGCCAGCAGAAATGCAACACAAGGAGATGCAGAAAGCAAAAAATATATTCACAGGTTTTGGAGGTAGTTGCGGGAAGACAAAAGCACTGATCAGAGTGACCTGTATGGAGGAAAACAAAGAGGAAGACTTTGCTCTTGGCCACCATCAGAGGTATGATGAGAAGAGGCTCACCCTGACAGCTGGCATTAGTGCAGAACTCACATCCTGCTCTGCACAACCCTCCTTGCTCTTCAACTCTCACCCCATGAAGAGCTGGAGGGAAACAAAATTCTGTAGGACAATCACTTTGAAACAACCATAGAGAGAGGGGTGGGAATAAAAAAAAAGGACAAAGATAAAAGCTTTGCTACCCTAGCTTTTCATCAGAAATCATCCTCCAAGCACCCATAAAGCCAGCAGGCACAGGGGTGCACACTGCCCATGTAGGAGCATCCCTTCAGTCAAGCTTTCCACCAGCTGGCACCTTGGCTTTCCCTACCTCCTCGCTCTACACCTTGGGTTGCAAACAAGCCGTGGTCACCTTGGACTGGAGAACTGATGCTCTTCAGTAGTGATGGTGTTGGGTTTGTCTCTAAAGCTGGGGCAAAACCCAGCTCAAAACAAAGCAACAAGCAATGGACAAACTCCTATAAATCATAAAGAGAGGGAAATGAATGGTAAACAGAAGGAAATGAAGGGAAGCAAACATGTTCTCCTGGGTCATAAGCATTTGTCATCTCACTCTGCCTCATGCTCAGCCAGGATGGACAATCTGCCCATGGACTTGGGGCTTGTTATTGCACAGCCAGATCTTAAAATATGGATTAAAGTATTCTCCTGTCCAAGCGTTTCAAAAGACAGATGTGCCTCAAAGGACTACCTGGGCCCGAAGCTGCAGCCTGTTGGGTCAGTAGGAAGGAACACTGGCTTTCACCCTGTCACCTGAGGGAGGCACAAAACACAGGATGCGATGGGGATACTTACTACAAGCAGCAAGGACGTTAAGCTGCCAACAACCAGATTGATGACTCTGTCCTGAAGAAAAGAGAGGACAGTTAAATGCACACCTTCCCCCCCCCAAAAAAAAAATCAAACCAAACCCCACATAAAACAGACCAGTAGCCAGAAAAACCAAGACCCATATTATCCCCAGCACAACCAGCAACACCATCGAGGCTACCTGGTCAGCTCTGCCAAGCAGGAAGGTTTCCCTTCATCCACCTCCATGGACCTCAGGAAGTTGTACTGGCCAAGGCCCCATGCAGCAGGTTTGCTCATCTGCAATTGGCTTCTTTGCCACATCTGCACCAATTAACAGCTGTGCAAATCCTATTTAAAAATTTTAAGAGGGTGCACAGACAGAAGTTGCCATAAAAAGCTTATTTTAGCCTCAGTGCCTGAGAATGAACAGCTTGATAGTGTCTTAGGTGGGAGCTTGTGGGCTGCTGGCAAAGAAGTGATGTGTTCCCTGTGCCCCAATGTTCCTTCCTAACACCAGCAGACCTGAACATGCCTCAGGGCAGCCCCGCTTGGACAGATAGATACCCACACACACTTCTTTCTGCTGCTCCCCATCAGTATAAAACACTTGGCTGGGATCAGACAATTCTTGCGCCTGGGAAGAGGTCTCCCTTGGTGCTGGCATTGCAACCCTATGCAGATGGCATTAGGGCAGGGACACAGGGCTACATGATTGTGGGGCCAGAGGAGTGCCCAGGACAGGATCCTGTACTCCGTGGAGTAAGAAATGATGTGATGCAAAACGAGAGCATTCCCATCCCTAATGGATACCCTTCCTTCATGGTCCTGCTCCAAGTGTCACCATCTATCAGTCAGACTGGATTGCACGCAGTCTGTGACACCCTTGACAGCAGCCCCCCCAAATAAAATGCTAGCAGAAACAGCTACATTAGAAAAGATGTGCAAAGAGAAAACCCCCAGAAGTTCAGCCAGTTAAAGTCATTAAGCAGGTACAGTTAAAGGAAACTGAGAAAAGAGTTCAAGCAGTAAAAGCATCTCATCCAAGATATCCTAGCCAGCATGCAGGGCAACCTAAATTTCCACCTGGTCTTGCACACCTTCTTCCCTCCTAGCATTACATTTTTGAAGGCAATATGTAGAGGAAGAAGCCCCAGGTCATGGAGAAGTAATTCATGGCACAGCAGTAGGACAGAAGAAAGCAGAGAACAAAGAGGAGGAGAAATCAGAGAGCAAAGTAGGAAACCACGAGCCCTGAGCTGAAGCTTGTTGGAGCTTGGGCACCTGAGCTTGCAGTTCACTAACAGGCAGATGTGTGCCCTGGTTCTGTTTGTCCCAAGAGAATGGACCACAGAACGCAGACTCTTTAAAGCCTCTTCTATTAGTCCCCAGCTCCTCTACATAAAACCAAACCATTGCTGCTGCAGTTCAGAGGTCCCACGCTGTGGGGGCACAGTGGTGGCTGCAGCAGTGGGAAGTGACCCACCTCCATAGGAAATGGTCACCAACACCCCCAACACAAGGTCCTCACCAGCCAGGCACAAACTCTTCTCAATGGGATTTGTGTGCAGTCCCTGAGAGCCATCTATGAGTTATCCATCACAGACTCCAAAAGATGAGCTAAGAGAAATAACTCCAGAAAAGTAACAGAAGCAAGAGAGTGAAATGCAAGCACCCTAGCTCCACCAGAGAGAACTGTGACAGCTCAGCTGGGCTCCTCCACCTAAGATAAAATAAAGAACTCAAAGCTTACTTCACTCTGGACATGTGGAGGGGTCATTATCCCAAAAAGCAACTCCTGGTATCAGGAAAGGACAGAAGTTTCACTCTGCCCTTGCCCTGCAGACCCACCTGAGTCCATCAAGATGATTTTATGGAGAAGGACCAAAATTTGCATTTGGGCTCAGCTACCCAGGGACAAAAGTGATGGCAGGAGGCAAGCAGCTGGATCCCCTCTCCCTTAGGGCCAGGGGAAGGTGGGTTTTGAACTGCAGAGGAAAAGGAGGGAAAGCTGAGGAGCCAGCTGCAGAGCCATCCCGTACAGCTAACCTGGTGAGCACAGTCACATCCTGCTCTCCACAGAAAGGCTTTCAAAGACGGACACACGGTCACATACCTATGGACAGCACACACCACCCATGATTAGCCAAGGTTAGGATTCTCCTAATTGCCTAGAGACTGGAGGGTGGCAGTGTTCAAACGGTGAGTATTCACCTGTTTTGCCAGGGCAGAGACTGGTTTGCTGGGAGAAAATGCAGGGGTTGGACTCAGCATTGACCACAGGGCATTTCTCTCTGCCTGTTTCACAGGCTGCGGGAGAGCTTCCCACAGGCACAAAGAACCTCTCATCTGAGGCCACCAAGGGATGGACATTACAACAACAGCTGTATCAGGTACGGATGCCAGCAGCGGAGCAGCTTTGCCATGTGGCAGCCAGTCCCCGCGGGTCAGGGCATCCCCTTCTCTACGGTTAAACCCACGGTCACGGAAATTTTCCAAATGAACCACCGGCAGAGGAAGGTATTTCAGGATCTGGGGATTAGAGCCACTGATCCTGAAATCCCAGGCTTGGCAAAGCAGCCAGAGGCTGCATTCCCCGGTGCCCACTGACACCTCAGCCCCAGGCAGCTTAGCACAGCAAAAAGGTTAAAAATACACAAGCAGAGGCCGAGACAGCTAAAGGGATTGGGGATGACGGAGCCTTTCACCTCCACACCACGTCCGAGTGCACAGCCCAGCTGGGGCTGACACCTGTGGATACTGGGCACAGAGAAATGGGCTGTGACAAGCTGTGTGTCCTACAAACCATGTCACCCAGCTGGCACAGTCAGCTCTTGCAACCAGAACAGCTGATTCAGGGAGGGCTTTTCTCCACCATTACTATGTATTATGATAGCTCCCAGAGTAAACCACAAAAGGCACTGTGCACACTAAACCAGTGTGCACACAGGCTGCTGGAGGCCACCAGTGCCGTGTGCTCACACAAAGGCGTTAACTCCCACAGCCCAGCAGTGCACCATGTGCCGATGAGGGTCTCTGCTCAGCCAGCCAGCAGCCAAGACATCACAAGCTGTTCTCCAAACAGATGATGACTTTTGTGTTCCAGCATTGCACAAGCTGCATTTCCAAACAGGAGAAATTCTGCCCTCTCCTCCACCAGGGAAGGTATTGCAGGGGTTGGGGCACCAGGCTTGTCCCAAGGAGCTGCTGCAGTGCAGAGGACTCCCTCCAACTGCGTCTGGGCAAGAGAGACAAATTCAGGAAGCATTCATGGAACAGGAGGGCACAATCCTTCCTTTGGGATCTGGGTCAGGGTTCTTCTGAGCAAGAGGGAAACCAAGGCAGGACTGAGGGTGTTTCTGTACCACTGTCCCTGCAGCATGGGCTCTGATGTAGTGACATCTTAGCTCTTCACTCTACTCCAGCTTTGCACTTTGCATTCTCCAGATAGCAGTTTGTGGGCTGAGCCCATGGGGAACAAGGTCCCAGCAGTGGCCTGACCAGAATGGTCAGGGGGGATGGGCTGGTCCCCTAGAGGGTGGGAACCTGGTGGCATCTCTGCACGCATGACAGAAAAGCCATTTTTATGCCTTACATCAGCAAGTCCAGATGGCCAGCAGCAATCACAGCCCATTGCAGCCAGTTGGGACACTTTAATCTAGTGCCAGGTTAACTGGCATGGAATAGCAGACAGCATATGCTATACATGAGAAGAGTCATGTTCAGGACCTCACTGGCCACTCTCCCTCTTCAAGACATGCAGAAACACTGCTGTGTCCTCGGTGGCTCCTCATTCCCCATCTTGAGCTGCTCAGTATCCTTCTATTGCCTTCAGCTTCCAGCATACAGCAATTAGAACCCACATGCTTAAATTTAAATGCTCCCCTCACAGAGGAACCCAAGCAGTTTCTACTTTCAACTTAAGAAGTCCTGCATCTGCATCTCAGACTCTCTCCTCTTTGCCACTTTTCCGCTCGTGCCCTTGCTTTGTGTTGTATCACACCCACTCACTGCCAGTGCTGCATCCCTAGTAACCACAGCTGAATCTACAGTGCTTGGCATTCATCAATGTTGTCTTGCTACACACCAGTCTCTTCCCACCAGAGACTTCTCTGGTACCAGCTCAACCCATAACCTCTGCTTGGCATCCAGCACTTGGGAGGGCAAGCTTGGCAGAAGTAGCTGGGCCAACAGCAGCAGAAGGAACCCAGTGCTACTGCTGCTCAGCTCTCTCATCCCCATGGGGTGGCTTTACCCCCAAAGCCACCAGCTCGAATTCCAGGAGAGCATAAGGCAACAAGAAGAGGGCATCTCCATCTCTACATCCATCTCCAGTCACCAGCAAGGGTACAAGATCCCTGTGCAGATCTTCCCGAGGCATGAACACTGCCTCTGCCCTTCCCCATACCCAGCCTAAACAGAAGGTCCCAGCTTGCCAGCACCAGCCATCACTTGTAACGACCTAAAAGCAGAACCAGAGCATGGACACAAGTGCTTCTCCCAGCAGACCTGCTCCCATTTTAAGGCAAAGTTTAGCTTCACGTTTCCAAGACAGAATATATCCAGCTCCAGACCTCACCAGCATCCATCTCTAAGCAACCTCAGAAAATCACAGAGGAAACCACCCCAGGCCAGCACAGGGATAGCTTGTCCGTCGGGCACGGGTACAGCAGCAACACACCATCGGCTGCTGCTGGTCCCATAAGAAGGGTTCCAAAACCAGCCACAGGAGATAGGCAGGGATGATGTGCAGGACACTGGGTCCCCACTCAAGCACAGGAACTGGAATTAAATTCTTGTCATTATTCTTTGCTGCTCTCCTTTGCGAGCAGAGCTGCAGCAAGAAAGAGATGAGGGGTCAAGAATCAAAGGCTTGACCCAGGATGGGAAGTTCCCAGGGATGGGGACTGCTGCCCAGCAACCACAGCACATCCCAGACCCCATCCCTGGAAGCATCCCAAGTCAAGGACCAGCCAACACAACCTGTGCAGGGCACAAATCTGGTGAAGGTCCCATCACTTCCAAGTATTCCCATCACTGCAAGCAACCACTGTCAGGGGAGACCTGTCCCCCCTGACGTTCTCAGAGCTCCTGCCTGTCCTCCTCCTAATCCCACATCATCCCGGTTCTCCCCCAAAATTTGGCTGCTATCATTTATGTTTTTATTAAACACCATAATTTCAGCAGCATTTCCAAGTATTTTGGGGAAGGGATGATGCATTTTGTACACTTGTCAATAACTCAGCATAGCTCCAACCTGGGTCCTTCCAAACCCACACATACCACGATGGGTCAACTCTCCTACCAGCAGACAAATACCAAGCCACCACCTGCTGTCACCCTGCTGCAAACAGGTGTGCACTGCCGAGTATTGCAATTCCTGAGGGATGGAGATGTCAGGCAGTGCCCTGAGAAGATCCCTCCCTGGCACAG
This sequence comes from Indicator indicator, assembly GCF_027791375.1. Taxonomy (NCBI): domain Eukaryota; kingdom Metazoa; phylum Chordata; class Aves; order Piciformes; family Indicatoridae; genus Indicator; species Indicator indicator. Next base: position 18,073,152 of record NC_072012.1, on the reverse strand, counting down.
CCCCCCCACAGCAGCAGTGGAAGCTGCTAGCTGAGCAGCTTACCAGGATTGACACCTGAAGAGTCACCACCACTGCAGAGCTGCCACTGAGGGAAGAGATTACCAGGGCAGCACCAAAAGCAGCCCCCCCATTCCCAGCAAAGGCACACACACACCCCCCGAATTAGGACAGATGCAGCTCAGGGGGCTGCAGCCCTAGGCCCTGTTTGGGGGGCTGTGGGATGACCTACCCCCTGTCTGAAGTGACTGTCTGCCTGTGCCCAAGCCTCTTCCCCAGCCCCACTCAGGGGGATCCCCGACCCTGGAGCTCTCTTGACCCCAAGCTCCTGCTCCCTATCATGGGGTTGGTTTGGGGGTGATTATTTGGAAGGGTGGGGGGGGAAATCTTTTTCATTTGAGGGGGAGTTCTCACTCTGGGGAACTGTTGTGAAGCTGTGGGGTTTTGTTTAAACTCGAGTGGCTGTTTCTTTTTGTTTGGAATAGTTTTGATGGATTATTTTTGCCTTGTTTTGGGGCACTGAGCAGCAGGCTTTAGCTTGGGTTTATTTATTTTTTTATAATTCTGCCAATTTGAAGGATTTCTTCTTTTGGAATTTGGAGGGCTTCTTCTTATCTTTTCCCATTGGGGCGCAGATCTGTTGTCGCTTTACCGGTTTTTGAGGCTGGTTTTGGCGGGGGGGGCGGGGGGGGGGACTGAGGCTGTTCTTATTTTCTGGGTGTTTTTTAATTTCTTTGCAGGATTTCGGCAGGTTCCTCGCTGCTTGGGGCTGGCTGCTCCGGCTGCCTGCGGCGCTCTTGGCGTCTGCTGAGCCGGGGGGGAGGGGGGGTCGAAGGTGGGGGGAGGGCTGCCGTTATTGCTGGGGGGGGGGTGATGACGGAGGGTGCTGAGAAAGGGGGTTCTTCATTACTGTGGAGGACTTGCGCTCGTGGGGGGCTTAGAGCTGCATTTTCTTTGCTGGGGGACGGGGAGGGCGGGAGGGGGGTTTTAGAGGGGGTCCCCCTTTTTGGGTTCCGGGCAGTGTTTTACCCTTCCTCCGGCGAAGCGGGGCCGCACACCTTCTCTCCCGCACGCCGCCCCCCTTACCCTGGCCGAGGTCTCCCCGAAGAGCGGCCGGTTGTCCGTCCCGCCGGTGCCGTAGCTGCGGGCGGCGAAGCTCTCCATGGCGCGGGGGCGCTAAGGGGGGCGGCCAGCGGGGTCCGCGCCCTCATGCTGCGCCCCCGCGCCGCGTCCCGCCGCGTTCCTCCGCAGCCCCCCCCGACCCCCCGCTCCGCTCCGCTCTGCTCCGCGCTCCGCCACGCCCCTGCGCCCCGCCTGCGCCCCGCCTCCGCCCCGCGGGGGAGCTGGGAGTGGGCTGCGGAGGGTTGCGGGCCGTGCACCTGCCGCGGTGTTCGTGTTGCGCTAGCAGCACGCAGGTACGCGAGTCTGTAGGCGCACGGGCTTGCGCTCCTGCGCAGATGTACGCGGGCGCGGGGCGGCTTCGCGGGACCTCCGCAGCTGCCGAGTCGCCAACCTCGGCTGTGGCGTGAAGAGGAGTTGAGGTCGCTGGGCTGTTAACTGCCTGTGCTCAGGTATCGTTCCATAAAGTCACGTTATTTAGGCAGAGCTCATTGTGATTTGGAGAAATCCTTTTTTTTTTTTTTTTTAGTTCATTTCATTTCATTTCATGTAATTTTTAATTTTATTTCACTTCATTTTAATGTATTGCATTTTATTTTACTTCATTTTATTTCATTTTGGGTTTATTGAATTCTATTTCATTTCATTCAACATCATTTTTAAACATCTGACTCTGGCAGAGCTGAAAAAAATAAGCTTACAATGATCTTCCCAGTCACTAACATAGATAGACACATAACATATGTGTTATCTACATAGAATCATAGTTGGAAAAGACCTCTAGTATCATCAAGTCCAACCATCAACCTAACACCACCATGGCCACTAAACCATGTCTTAGAGTGATAATTCCCAGAGTGATAATTCCTGGCCTTTCCTAACTTCAACGCTGGAATGAGAAGAATCCTCTTGACTGTTGAACTAGAGGACTCATTCCCCTTGTTATGCAGTTTAAAAGGGTTCTCAACCATGAACCTTGATTCAGCTTACTGGGTTTTATTGTGCCATCAGGGCCCATTGCAAATGCCTCCACAACCTGAGGTACCCCCTTATCTGCTGTACCTCCACATTGGCAATAGATGCCCTATGTAGATGGAGCAAGCCAAGCTAGTGATAACCCAGAAGTTGCTGCACTGCATCTGATTTCCTACAAAGATGGGATTTTTTGCATAATGTCACTGCTTTTGGAGAGGGGAGGTAGCATCTGCATACACATCTTGCATAGGGTTTTTCCTGGTTTGGATTGATTATATTCCACTGTTTATTATCTCCAACACTGTCACTCAACAACCCTGATATTTTTGCCATTGCTTTTGTCAGGAATTGGTAAACTAACCAATGCTGTGGGTTTAGGAAGTAGATGCGTATCCAACAGGTTTCCTGCTTTAATGATTCCACCATTGACACATGGAAATCATACCCCACATTGAGTTTTGGAACAAATTTACTCCTCATTTTGCTTTTTTCTCTCCTCTGAATGCATGAAACTGAGCCTGCCACTGCAATTTCTGAAATCCTTGCCAATCAGACCTCTGATTCACTGGGTGATTTTTGCAGCCTCTGTGCTTGTGTGTGACTAATAATATTTGGTTTCTATAAGAATCATTCACTGACAAGTCCAATGGATGTTTTCCATAATCATGCCCCGATATATTTATCACCACTTCCATTTGATTCCACTACAGACAGAATTCCAAAATTCTTAACCTCATGTTGCAATGCAATTATTCCAGTACTGCTTCCGTTTTCTTCATGTGGGAATGATGAATCCAGGAATCCTTTTCTCCACCTTGAATACTGTGCTGAGTTTTAGGCCCCTCTCTACAAGACTTTGAGGTGCTTGCGCAGGTCCAGAGAAGGACAACAAAGCTGGTGAAGGGTCTGGAGAAAGCCTTATGAGGAGTGGCTGAGGGAACTGGGCTTGTTTAGTTTGAAGAAGAGAAGGCTGAGGGGAGATCTTCTTGATCTTGACCTGAAAGGAGATTGTAATCAGGTGATGGTTGGCCACTTCTCCCAAGTAACTAGTGTTAGGACAAGAGGAAATGGCCTCAAATTACACAAGGAGAGGATTAGATTGGATGTTGGAAAAAAACTCTTTACTGAAGGAGTGGTCAGGCATTGGAAGAAGTTGCCCTGAGAGGTGGTGGAGTCACCAGCCCAGGGGGTGTTCAAAAAAACGTGTAGACATGGCATTTCAGGACATGATTTAGTGGGCATGGTGGCATTGGGTTAATGGTTGGACTTGATGATCTTGGAGGATCTTCCAGTCTAAATAATTCTATGATTCTGTGATACCTAACTTTAGTTAAGTAGTAAGTACCGTGATGGTTTGAAACGGTCTTTTTAATTTTTCTTCTCAAAGTTCAAGCAGAGAAAGCTGAAAGAGTGTAAATAAGTCACTATTGGGTGTAAGAAAGCAAAATAATGATTGTTCTAAACACTTCCATTGGATAGATAGAAATGTTTAAGAACTACTACTCAAAACAAAGTGGGGCAGTCTTCAGTTGGGGCAACTTGCTGGGCTGTCTGGCTGCTGTTTCTTCTCTTCTGGCTGAAGATAACACACTGACCTTGGCAGCTAAGTTAACAGCCTCTTTGCTTCTACCTAACTAACTGCTTTCCGCCAGGGGAGTCTGGGGGGAGGCGGCCCCTGGGAGAGAGGCCCCTTGGGAAAGGTCCCCTTTGTGGGGAAGCAAAGGGAGCTTGGCTGTGCTTTTCTGTTGATTGTATATATATGTAAATGTTGTGAATTTTGTATATTTGTACATATTCATTGCATTTCATCATAGATTGTAGATTCTGCTTGTAAAAACAGCTTTCATTCGCTTCCAGACTGAGCTAGCCTGGTTATTGTTGGTGTGGGGGGAATTTCAGCTCACACTGACACAAGTACACAATAACAGTATAAAGTCCTTCCAATTTTGGCTTAAATTTCTTTTTTCCTTTGATAATTTTTACCCATACTTAATCTTTGGTCTCAGTGCCATACACCTTTATTTTGAGCAGTACTCCCTGATACCAATGAGCTTGGTGCCTATAAACTTCAGCAAGTTTTTTTTATATATATGTATATATATATATACTGCACATACAGTATATATTGGGTTACTCCTTCATCTCCATCCTATAGAATCACAGAATATGTTTGCTTGGAAGAGACCTTCAAGATCATCCAGTCCACCTTCAACCCAGAATTGCAAGGTCTACATGAAGTCCCTAAGCACCAGGTCCACACACTGCTTGAACACCCCCAGGGATGGTGACTCCACTACTGCCCTGGGCAGACCATTCCAATGTTTGAGAACCCTTACGGTGAAGAAGTATTTCTTAACATCCAGCCTGAACCTCCCCTGGCACAGCTTGTAACTATTTCCTCTGGTCCTGTCGCTTGACATCAAGGAGAAGAGGCTGGCCCCCTCTTCACTCCAACCTCCCTTCAAGTAGTTCTAGAGAGTGGTGCGGTCTCCTCCTCTCAACCTCACCATAAGAAGGCTTTTGAGGTGCTGGAGAGTGTCCAGAGAAGGGCAATGAGGCTGGTTGAAGGGCCTGGAGCACACGGCCTATGAAGAGTGCCTGAGGGAGCTGGGGTTGTTCAGTCTAGAGAAGAGGAGGTTGAGAGGAAGAGACACATACAGCTGCCCCAAAATGTGAGGCCCTGTCTGAATCTGTCACTTCTGGCACTTTCTATATAGGAATTATTTCCTCATGTAAAATTTTACCAGTTCCTGAATCTGCCTTTCAGATAGGAAAAGCCTTTACCCACCTTGCTAGTTGGTTTTGTATCACAACAAATGTTTGTCTCCTAGTGATGCTGGCATAGATGTGTAATCAACCCATAGCTTCTGGAAAAGGAAACGTGCTGGGGGTCATATGACTTTGTGGTTGGGGGCTTTGATAGTGGCAAACTACTAACAAGTGTTACTTGCAATCCTCTTTGCAGCAGCATAAATTCCAGGTGCTGCCCAAATCCACTGTACTTGGTTCCTAATGTTTTCTGCTCCACCATGAGATGTATCATGGAATCATCTAGCAATGACCAATAAATGTTTTTTTAGTAAGACAGGCTTCCCCCCATGGTCCATGTCTTTCGTCACTTCCCATTTTTTCCAATTATTTTTTTTTCTGGCCTTACCCCATGTTATGTTTCTGTCATACTTGGTAAGCTCAGTCCCTGTGGATTTTGAATCGTGAGCATGAAAACCTGCTGTCTGGCTGCTGCTTTTGCAGAGGCACCAGCTAAGTTATTTCCTTGGAAGACAGGACCGTCTTTCAAGGTATGGGCTGTGCAGTATATCACTGATACTTGCTCTGGTAAATGTATAGTAGCTTCTTTACCTCCATTCCATTCACTGCTTCTTTCCCTGCACTAGTCAGAAATCCCCTCTCCTCGCACAGTGCTCCTATAGCATGGCACACTCCAAAGGCACATCATGAGTTGGTATAAATATTTACTCACTTGATTTTACTTGCTGCCTGTGCTAGGGCTATCTGTTCTGCTCCTTAGGCATTTGTTATTGCTGGTAAAGCTCCTGATTATCACACTCTGTTGTCCACCACTGCATATCCAATCACACATTTCTCATGTTGGTAATATGAGGATCCATTCACCTATAAAGTTAAATCAGGGTTTAACATGGATTCATCTTTTAAATCCTCTTACAGCTTAGGAGTAGTCATAAAAACCTTCTCACAGCTATGGTGTGGGGTACCATCCTCTGGCAACAGCAAAAGTGCATCAGGGTTTAAGGTATTGCAATGCTTTAAAATTATATTGACCACCATTAATAAAAGAAGTTTGTCCCTTTGAGCTCATTGTGGTGATAGAGCCTGAGTTGCACATTGCTTTAATAATATTTCAACCTCATGTGGTACAAACACATTTAACTGATGTCCCAAAATCAAAGGACAGATTCTTCCTACCACTGTGGCTGCTGCCACTAGTGCTCCAAGATGTTGAGGAGTATCACTTATAACAGGATCTAATTTAGCTGAGTAATTTGCTACAGGCCAGTGATGTGGTCCCAGATTCTGCGTAATATCATTCCACTAGCTACTCCCTTTCTTTCATGAGTACACAGGTTTAAAGGCTTAGTATAATCCAGTAGGCCTAATGCTGGAGCAGTCATTAAAGCTCTCTTTACAGTTTCAAATGCCCACCTTCTTTCTGTGCCCAGCACCAGGGGTTCTAACTTCTCTTGTCTCCTGGTATCAGTTCTCCTAAAATCAATGCTCTGCAGAATCCCACTAATCCTAAACCCCCTCTTAACTGTTGGTTGTTGGGGTTTTGATTGTTTGTTTGTTTCCTTGCTTTTTAGGGGTTTTTTGTTTGTTTGGGGGTTTTGGGTTTGTTTTTTTTTTTGTTTGTTTTGTTTTGTTTTGTTTTGTTACAAGCTGGGGTAAATTAATGATTGCTTCAGTTCTCTCTGAGTCTGTTAACCTCTGCTCTTCCTTTAAGATAAATCCAAATATTTCACTCCTTACACAGCTCTAACTTAGATGGAGATGCACAGAATCCCTTTTCCACCAATTTTGTATATAAATGTGCATACAGTGTCTACCAAACAGTTATCTTTCAAATAACTCACTAACAACAAACCTTCCATATACTGTACCAATGCTGAATGTCTGGCTAATTTTGTATCTTTCAAATCAGTTTTCAATATTCATGAGAATACAGTTGGTGAGCCCACAAAAAGTATTTCCCTTCCCAAGTGAAAGCAAGTATCAGCTGGCTCTCCTCTTTGACCACCACCCTGAAAAATGTAGCAGTTAAATCTATAACTGGGAAAGCAAACTCTGCAATAAAAAGGTACCAGAGGGTGTGGCACTATCACATGCTCATTGATTTTCCCTAAATCCTGTACAGCTCTATACTGTGGACTCTTGATTACCTTCTTCATCAGTTCTGGGTTTGGTAACCAGCAGCATGGGAGCATTACACAGTGATTCTCATTCTGTCAAAAACTTGTGGATTTATTTTTGAACATTAGGATGTGCTTCACTTGGGATGGGATACAATCTTCCTGCTGGAGGAACAACCTCCTTTGTTTTTATCTGCAAGTGTTGTGCTGACTTGAACAACCCTAGATCCATACTCCTGGGATTCCACAATAGTTTTGGAACTTCCTTTAATTCTGATGCTATTTCTATTAATTTCTGGTTGCATCTTCCTTACTCTTCTGTTACACTTGCTTGCCTGCCATGATAATCAAACCTGTTCCTTCTGGTGTAAAACTTTATTCCATATCCAGAGCCTCTTCCCAAGAGACATACTGGTGAGTCTCCAGCTAGTACAACTCTTCCCCATATGCTCTCATTTCCAATAGTTACTAACAATGGTTTAGTCAGTTCTCTCTGCTTCTCCCACTACACCCTATACTTGGTCTTTTGTACAAGACCCTTCAGCTACTTAATTTAGGAGTGATAATGTTGCACTATCAAAAGTACCATTTCTTTATCTCCATTGGTTGCTGTTATATGCCTCTCTTGATCTAACTTTGTTTTCCAGAGGGAGAAATATAAACTAAAAAATCCAACCAATTAAGACCCACTAAAAGTCACATCCCCCAGGACAGATTTACTTGTCTATTCAAACTGCCTCTGCTGTTTCCCCCCAACACTGTTCTTCCCACCACACACCTTTGCTGGAGGCTTCTTGCCCTGAAAGGCAAATTCCACTCAGTGAATTTGGTAGAAATTTCCTTCTTGCTGCATAGAAAATATTTAAAGGTCAAATTTGTAGGTAAAAAAAAACAGAAAGAAGAAAAGTAGCTACAATATTAATTTTCTGTGGCTTGGTTGAAGATCAATTCCTGCTCACCCCTAGTCATCTGAGATCCCCCTGGTTGCAGCTCACAGGAGCTCCCCAACTCTTGAACAACAGTCCAGTGAAACCAGTCATTTTTCTTGTGAAAGATTTCAGTCATTTTAGGTGAAAAGTGATGCCAAGGCTGCTTGGGGCAAGTTTTGTGTACACAGGGCTCTGGGTACACTTATTTCCTCTCAGCGTCCCGTTGAAGACCAAAGCACCACAACTTCAAAGACAAAAGTTATTAAATTCATGCAAGGCCAGGATGGAGGCTTGACTCCATCCTGAACTGAAGTACTGGGTGGAAAATCATAAGGACCTCCTGTAACCCTCCAGCAGTTGTTCCCACACTCACTGTATAGTGAAGAAGTCTCTCCAGGACTGAGTGGAGAGATTCTTCATCTCAAGTCACTCAGAAAAAAAAAAAATCCCATGGGGTGAAGGACGTGGCTTTCTGACACATGAGAGCTCTTGACTTACAGAAATTTTATGATTGGCTTTACACTCACTTTTTCAGCACTTATGTGTTATATCCCTGAGCAGTCTTTGGCTCTGCCCAAATTAAATATTGAGGGCTGTGTAGCAGCCGGTTGGGCCCTGGGAAGCACTGGCTGCCTGGAGGGGAGCCACCGTGAGGACTGCATACTGTCTGTATGCCTGGAGTTAAAGCTATACAGGAACAATAGCAACAAAAGGGGTGTGGATGTGTCAAGACTCATGGTTCGTAGAATAGCTCAGGTTGGAAGGGACTTTAGAGATCATCTACTCCATCCTCCCCACCATGGGCAGGGACACCTCACACGTAGACTCGGCTGCTCAAAGCCTCATCCAACCTGGCCTTGAACACCCCCAGGGAGGAGGCATCCACAACCTCCCTGGGCAGCCTATTCCAAAATCCCACCACCCTCATACAGAAGAACTTCTTCCTAAGATCCAGTCTAGACCTACTCTCCCTCAGCTTCAAACCATTCCCCCTTGTCCTATTGCTAGACACCTTTATGAAAAGTCCCTCTCCAGTCTTCCTATAGGATCCTTTCACATATTGGAAGGCAACTTAAAGGTCTCTTGTCTGACCAACCCCAGCTCCCTCAGCCTATCCTCAGAGCAGAGGTGTTCAGCACTTGGATCATCTTTGTGGCCCTCCTCTGGACTCACTCAAACATCTTTGTGTCGTTCTTATGATGGGGTTATTCAAGGTGGGGTCTCACAAGAGTAGAGTAAAGGTCACTTAAGGAGAAATTGGAATTTCTACTCTAAGCTAGGATTTCCCCCCATCAGAAATGGAAAAGGAGGAGAAAGCTTTTGGTATTGCTCACACAATATCCACAAACCAATGTGGTATAGCAACGGCAGAGATTGATGCGATCCTGGGTGAGGAGTAATTTCTGCCATGGTACCAGGTACTAGTGAGATCCCATCTGGATGCTATTCATCGTTTTGGCCACTCAAGCTCAGGAAAACCTATTTTGTTCTGAAAGAGCCATTAGGAAGCTCAACAGTGGGATGATAGGCACAAGGGCCTGTCTTCCCAGGGAAGACTGAAAAGCTTGTCTTGGTTAGCTCTGCCAAATGGACACATAGAATGGATACTGAGGTTCTTATACACAGCATGAGGAGTAAAATGTGACATAAAATGTTGAAGCTGATGGGATTTGCTGGCACAAGAGCAAATGGCCATGAAGGATGCACCTGGAGTGTTGTGTTCAGAGTAGGAGATTTCAATTAATTGAAGGAGAGAGCAGAGAGTAGCTCTAGAACAATCTTTCAGGCAGAGTTGTGGGAAGCAGAAAAAACACACTGGGGAGTTGGACTAGATCATCTCCAGAGATCCCTTACAAACTTTACCATTCTGTAATTCCATTAAAGGTGGAGTTATACTGACTTGTGAAAAACAGTATAAAATGGGGGAAGAAAACCAAACATCATTTTCACTCTGAAGTCCTCATTATACAAGCACAAACTCAGGAAAAATAATATTTTGGCAGGAGATCCTACTCCATGCGTGGAATAGGATGTATTTGGTGTGGTCCTCTCCTGTAGCCAGAGCTCCGGGAACAAACCCTGCTGATACACATGACTCAAGATGCAGGATCCATGGAGCTTGTATTTCAGAGCTCATCAAAAGTCTCCCTTGGAAAATGAGTCCTGATACGTGTGGTTAAAGACCTCCCTACCTTAACAAAACACAGGTACTCAAAATACATCAGAATGCTCTCAGTCTTCTTCACAGATACTCTGTATCCTCCCTGGCTGGGCAGTGCTGCAATGTGGGTGTGCAAGGGGACCAAAAGTTGTCTGCTGGTGCTCACTCACAGAAGAGATGACATAACAGAGCCGTTGGTTTTCTGCCATCCTGTGTGCCCTTTTTACTACCCAGTGGAATTGAACAAATAGTAAAAACATTGGCCCAATTGATTGGGGATTTTTTTCACACAGACTGGTTTTGTTTTCTTTTCTTTTGTTTTCAGAAACCCTATCAAGTTGTATTGTCTAAGAATAAAGACAAGCTGCTAACACTAAATTCAAAACAAGTGCATCCATGACTTCCCCATAACACTGACTCACCTCTCAATTTAAAGTAAGTATATCAATATTGAGTGAAAAGCACACATGCTTTTCGGGACTTACATAAAAAAGCAACCTGATTTTTAATGCAAGAAATATAAAAGGAAATCTCAGATGGTTTAACATTGCAAAAGTTTGTTCCACTCAGGCTGTACACAATTTGCCTTCCCATGTTGTTGTTTAGTGTGGTTTACATTTGTCACAGCTGGCTGTGCCTAACTGTTAGAACAGTTCCAAGGTTTAACAGGCTGAGCTGTATCTCTGCTTTCTCAAAAATAGTCCTGACATGGCTTTCAAGAAATAGATTTGGCCTATAAATTGTAGAGAGCTTTGGAGTCTCTTCAGAATATCAGAACTGCAGACTCGTAAAAACAGAAATGCTCTTTCCTGCCTAATATTTTATTTATTCTAAAGGCCATCATGTGCTTTTTCCTGTACTCTGGGCAAACATTTAATTCAGCATTTATATGAAAATTTTAAAATATATCCCAAGGCTAATTATACATCACTGTCATTGGTGCTGCTGCCTCTGTAACTCACTTGGCTGGCTGTCCAAGTCCTGAAGTGGAGGTCAGTAACTCATCTGTGGAGGCAATGCTGTCTTTAGCTCTTCATAACCCATCTCTCTGATGCTCTGCATGTCCTTTCAAGTGATCTAGTGTGCTGGGTTTTCTAATGCATCAATTTATTCCATAATTCTTTGTTAACACTGGCTTTCTGCTGCAATTTATCTTAGTCTACAGCTCCAGCAACAGCAGCCACTGCTCGCCTGTCTCCTTCCCCATAGTAATTTCAGCTTCCCAACACAGCCCTCAGTGATTACAGCCTGGTAATTGTTTTTTGCACCATTAAATCAGCCTTCAGCTCCCAGCACCATGGCCCTTTGGCTATTCTATTTGGCATGCTTTACTTTGAAAGGATACAATTTTCTTTGGAGCTTTCTAACGAAACTTCCACAACCCAAAATTCCTGGACAACTCAGGAACTGTTTTCACCTGTGTTTTTAAGCCCAAAGGGAACACGATTAACAAACTTGCTTCATTACAATGGACTTTAAACTCATCTGTGTCCTAAATAAGATCCAACAGCCTCTAAGTCAAGGAAATGCTCTAGAAGGCAAAGTAAAATGGACACTTATAACACTGAGATCCCTCTCTGTTGTGCCAGAAGAGTTGTGTCTGTCTCCCTCTATGGAAAGATTCACCCAACCCTGCCTGGCAAAGAGGAAAACCAGTCTGAGGACTTTCAGCATTTCTTAGCCAATCCAGAGCAAGGGGAATGATTTTTTTTTATTCCTGCAGTACTGAGATTGCACATTTCCTGCATTTGCATGTGTTAAGGGCATGTGTCTGCTGCAAGGACACAGGGTTCCTGAAGGTTCCCTGTGAAAAGAGAAAGAAACCAAAAACTTTGTTTTGCTGTTCCCATAGTTGGTTTTACTTAGTAGCTGCCTGTAAGGACCAAGAGATTCTTAAACTGATACCAAGTGGTATCACAGACATATTCAAACTGGAAAAAAAAATCAGCAAGTATTTCTAGCACACATGGCCTAAGGTCCTTGCTTGTCTCTCTCATCTTCTAGCAACTTTATTTGAGCCTCTACCTTACAGCTTTCAGAGATTTTCTCTCAAACAGGGGTTCACACAATATTTTAGTGCTAATGAAGAACTCCAGTGGCAGTGGGACCAAGGGGGAAGAGGCCACACAGGGGAACATGGCACTGCTAGAACAACCAGCACTGGCACTGCAGGGTTGAAGCTGATGTGAGCAGCCTGTATCCACCAGCTCCCCAGACATTGCAGTCATCGCCTGGGACACGGAGCAACATTAGCTCAAAAGAAGGGGGAAATACCATGGCCTTCTGTTTTTTGCAACCAAGGAGGGGCTTAGGGGAGGCAGTCACCAGGGGGAGGCATGAGCTCACAAATTAAGCCCTGCAGATTCCTTGGAGATGGGACATAGAGTCAAAGGCTTTACATGGTACTGCAAAACTATTTAATTTTACTTTTTCCACATTTATGTTTAGCTCTTAGAGATCAGATGAGAGGCTGAATAAATCAAGAAACTAAAACAATTAGAGTTGGGGGATGTGTGTCCAAATTATTTATTATAATCTTCCCTCTCCTTTTGGTTTTCCAACAATTTGAGTTTCCTGGGGATTGTGGATTCTCCCTCTTTTATGTTATCTTATTTAATGTAGCACAGAAGCTTTCCCATCTGTTCCTTCATAAGCAAAGCCTCAGCTGGAAGCCACAACTTTTGATAGAAGATGTTGAGAAAAATTACCTTCAAGATTTTGTTTTTTGAGAAAAAACAAGCTTCAAAAAGATAAATGTTTCATTATATATAATGAACTTTTCCCTCTGAGCCTCTGTTGCATGTACAAGAAATTTAACAACATCCAGCTCTTCTTTCAGGTTGGTGGCAAACTCAAAGTGAGGCAGCACCTGTGAACCTGTTGCAAAACATTTCTTTGAAGAGCAGGGGAAAGAAGCTCAATCTGGCATCAGTTGTTTCTATGTTTGGAGTCTGTGTAGGAGCTGAACTGAGGACAATGGTGAAGGTTAACAACAAAAGCAGTCTTCTCATTTGCTGCATTTTCCACTTGCACAGCATTGCTTGTCAGCACAGGGAGGGTGGCAGTAACAAAACAGGGAGATCTGGATTGTTGCTGTCTTCTCAAGAGGACAAAAATGCTACTTTTAATAAATCTCAAGGACAGTACCACCTCCTGATTTTGCAGGGTTTCTGTCTTGTGATTTGAGCTTGCCACAGCAGGGTGAACAGAAAAGAAAAATCTCCCCGTTTCTGTTCTTCCTCATTATGCACATATAGTTCCCTTGGCACCACCACATCCTTGGAGTGCAGGGGTTTGTGATGCTCTCTGCAGACAGGTTGAGGTGAAAGGTCTTCCTCACTGTGCCAGGAGAGGTCATCACACCAGCAGCGAGGGTCTGCATGACTCCTGCATCTTCCCAAGTCACTCTAAGACTACTTGGCAGCCAAGCACATGCAGGAGGAGATTTCCTTCCCAAACTTAGTGTCCCTGAGGCATATGCTCCATTAAACAGCAGTTAGCCACAGCATGACTCAAACACCTGCCTGAAATCCAGACTGCTGCCTCCTGTGCTGAAATGTTTCCAGCTGGCACTGCCAGCTTTTTCCTTTTCATGAGCAGTGCAATTCAAAACCTGCAGCAGCTACAGCCTCTGAATTGAAAAATTAGTAATTTAAATTCCATTTGCATGGGGGAGCTGTTACCTTCCTAAAAGTTTGATTTTCACAGAGTCTGAGGGTGGAGAGCTCCATCCCATGTGAGAGGTTTGAACCTCTCATCTCAGGGGCTCACAAAGCACCAGTCGTTGCTTTTATTTAGGTAATTCTGGGCTGAGATTGATGATAGTGGTTAAAAACTGTGATAGTCTTAAGGCAGTAAAATGAGATGTTTCAGAAAAAAAAACCCAAACCAAACAACTCCAGAATACACGTTTCTTCATTTCTCCTGTGGCTTGTTGCTGATATTAAAATCAGCCAAGATGCATCTGATCAGCTGAGCACAAAGGAAAATCCTTTGCAACTCCTTTTTCAGGATCTCTTTGTTAATTTATCCCTGATTAGAAGCCATTTATCCAGTGTGGTGTCATTCTCTTTTAATTACCAGAGCATGTTGACCCTCTATCAGTCCTTTGGCACCTCTCCAAAGTTTGTTAAATGATTGAATTACAGAGTCCTGAGTTACTGGTCTTAAGATTCAGAGTGACCAGGAACCCAGACTTCTGAACTGAAAGTGTTTATATGTAGCAAGTGATGCTTCACATCCTCCTTGGTTATGGATAGTGAATAATGTCATCTGGTGTAGATGAATCCTACTACTTTGTCCTGTTATAATAAAACAAGAATAATGAACATTTGGTGTGTTTTTTTTTTTCCTGGCTGATGGATACAAATGATAAAATTGTAAATAACAGAGAAGCTATTCCTAAACTAAGATTCTGAATGACCTTTTAATGTCTTCTGTCTGTTGCATACTTAAGCTAATATATTTCTTCTGCTTCTTTTGCATTGTCAATAATCTTCTTGCAATATGCATACTACCAATAAGTATCTCTTCTAAACACTTTTTATGAACTCATCCTTCAGATACATAAATCTTCCTTCCTTGTTGACACATTGCACTGGTCTGACAAAATATTAATCCAGTTGCATCTTTTTCACTTGTTGGGACCAAAGTTGTAAGTGATAGGCTATTTAAAAAAAAAATCCTGTTTTTAATGAGCATCTCCTCAAACCAGTTGTCTTTCAGCCCTTGGTACATAGACTTCCTCTTTTTTGAAGAGTCAATGGAAAGAAGCAGGGTTCCTCTGGGCTGTGACTCAAGTTCTTTCTGAACAAGATGAAGATGGATTCATCAGGGAGGGAAGTAGTTGGCAGGCTCTACCCACTGCAGCCACAGAACAGAGTTACAGAGCAAAAGCTCTGCTGTCTGCAGCTTTAGGAGACAGAGCCATGGAAAGAGGTAGATCTATGAGGCCACCACACTCTTTCCTCCAGGAGAAATACTGCCCAACACATCCCTGTGTAGAGCCTGCCTGGCTTTCTCCATGCACAGCATTCTAGCACCTGTCTTGGAGCACCCACAGCCCACCTGCTGGTTCTTCCCAGCACTGACTGTTCCTTGAAAGCATTCTGTATTTGGTGCAAGGATGTTCTGCAGGCCAGCATAGCTCAGCTGACATCCTCTAGGCACCCTGGGCAAAAATGAAGAACCTGCCACACGTCTGGTCTACCTCCTTTTTGTTCCATCCCCCTTGCAAAACCGAGCAGCTGCCAGAAGATTATCCCCCCAAGCAGGACACCTTCACCTTGGCTAAGGCATGCTGGTACTCCTGCCCAGGCAGAATGAACATCTGCAGTGAAGAGCTGGGACTGTATCCTGCTTCCCCAGTCAGCAAGAGCTGAGCTACTGCCAGCGAGGGAGGAGGTTTCTGTGGATACAATATCACTGGCAAAATGCTCATGCATCTATGTGGTTGAATCCTTACACACCCTTGTCCTTCCCTGAATTCAGGCTATTTTTTCCCCTGCCTTCCCCATCCTCCACCTGTTTTCAGGCATTCCCTTCCTTTTGTCTCCGTGTCCTGAGAACCGCCAGCTGCCTGGATATCTGCAGCAGCAGCACCACAGAGGTCCTGCTGCATGTAGATGCCTCTACATAGCATCATCTCTCACACTGCAGCCAAGCTGCCTGCCTTGGCACAAGGATCTGTGAAATATGAAAGCATCTGGTTCTGGAAGTTATTGGTTAAGGACTCTTCTGTATCAAAGAAATAGCAAATAATGAGGAAAACACCAAATTAAGCACACAGACATTAATGAGCAGGTGAAATGAGGTCAGAGCTTATCAGGCCATTAAAAGAACTACTCCAACCTTAATTTTGTAACTTGAAAAAAGGAAGAAACATAGTATGAATATTGAGGAACATTTGAGAGCTTGGGATACTGCATGAAACTTCCTATGGGGTGTTTAAAGGAAGGAAGGGAGACATAGGAAGGAAAAGATCAGGGTGGAATAAAGATGGGAAGATGGCAAGGATGGAGGTTGGGGGGGGTCAGACATGGGCAGGTTATCAGGCAGGACATTCACCTAAGTCCTGTGACTGATCCCTGCAGTCTGGCCTGTCTTCTTCTTAATTCCTATTCTTTTTCCATGTCATCTTCTATTTACTTTTTCCATGTCATCATCCCACTAACCTATGTGCCAGCCCCTGGAGAAGGGCCTGTGAGTGACAGGAACCACAGATCTGAGTGCCAGCACCAGAGGGATGAGGCTATACGTGCTCACTGGAGGTGTGTAAATGCCAGCACTCACAGCAGCCTGGCTGTTTACATTTTCCTTAGTGAATTTCATCCCATGTACATTTAATTTTCTAGCAAATGTCAAGCTCACTAGATGGGGAGTGGAAGAAAAAGTCTCAAGGTCTGAGGCCAGGGGTGGGTAAGGGTGCCGGGGAACAGGATACTGGATAGGATTTTCAAGGGATCCATGGTCATGGGGTGCCTGTGGAGGCAGAAAATGTGGAAGAGTATTGAAGAAAAAAAGAGCCACAAAAGCACCAAGGAGCAAAAATACTGTTCCAGCACTGAGATATGTAAATGCACTGGCTGAACAGAGTATCTATAAAAATGGTGATGTTTGTTCAAAGTTACAATGCAGGGTTTTTTTGGTGCTGAACTGGAACTCTCCTGACAGTAGATATTCAGCAGGGACCCTCCCAAAAACTGTTTGCAAGGGTGCTGCACCTCAGACTTGAAGCAAATGCAGTCTCAGCTGCAAGAAGGGAGTAATTACAACTTGTCAACACAGGCAGGCTACTAAGAAAGCAGCTCCTACAAGTAAATGCGAATCCAGGGGAACTCGGGTAACACGAGAGAACCTGCAAAGGCCATAAAGCAACACCAAGCAACACTTCATTTGTATCAGACAATGTGAGGAACAGCAGCATTAACAGCTCTTGATTTAGAAATTTTCCCAAGGGCTGGAATACTTCTGCTGTGAGGATAAGCTGAGGGAGCTGGGGCTGGTCAGCCTAGAGAAGACTCTGGGGTGGACCTTAAAGCTGCCTTCCAATACCTGAAGGGATCCTACAGGAAGGCTGGAGAGGGACTTTTCATAACGGTGTCTAGCAATAGGACAAGGGGGAATGGTTTGAAGCTGAGGGCAGTAGGTTTAGACATTCTTAGGAGGAAGTTCTTCTGTATGAGAGTGGTGGGATTTTTGGAATAGGCTGCCCAGGGAGGTTGTGGATGCCTCCTGCCTGGGTGTGTTCAAGGCCAGGTTGGATGAGGTCTTGAGCACCTGAATCTAGTTGAGAGGTGTCTCTGCACATGGTGGGGAGGTTGGAGTAGATGATCTCTAAGGTCCCTTTCAACCTAAGCCACTCTATGCTTTATCTATAATAAGTTTCAAGCCAGACTATTTTCAAAACCTTGAAATAAGGAAATAATTTTTGAAAATCCAAAGTTCATGTTCAGCTGTCTATTTAGCTGGCAAGACAACTGTCCACTTCGGTACCAAAGTGAAAATTAAAACCTTTTCCCGTCTTTCTGTGTGGTGCTTTGAGCTTCTGAGACTGCAAAGTAATCAAATAACCATAGTTCTACTTTCAGACAACACAATTCCATAACAAATTCAAGTAAAGGCTGAAAACAGAAAAAACAGCCTACAACACACAAACATAGCTTTTATTTCCCCAATGTAACTGGATGAATTCAGAGAGGTTGCACCCTTGCCATTTCATTTCTAGCTGTCAAACACAAAGCCTGGAAAACAGTCTGGGAAATGTTCTACCTCCTTATATGAGCTTCAGGAGGCAGAGAAAGCATTTATTCCTGTCTTGTATGAAGCCAGGAGGTGAATTAGAAATAGGCAGATACAGCAGACCTGGACAGCTGGTAAGCACTTGCTTAAGAGGGAGCTTTGCCATCATCCATTTCTGGAGCTGCTGCAAGTAGTCACTGGAAGCATTACAGAGTTCCATGACAAGAATACCATCAGATAAGGAAAGTACCTTGGCAAGTATTTTCACAGATTTACTAAGACTCTAATCAGCAAAATAGCAGGTACTTCCATCTCTTAGCAGTAAAATGGAAAGATGTGATTTTTATCTCTCTTTAAAGTTACCAAATTTTACTAAAAAAAGTTTTTGTAATGGCCTTCAGAAATAAGTTATTTATCCTGATATGAACTGTTGTGTCACCCCTGAAATTACCTCAGATTGGTTCCTTCCCATACATTTTCACAACTTGGTGACCTTAAATTGAGGGGTAAATAATGGACAAATAATTGGGCATAACCTGACAATTATGTGCTTGCATTCCAGAAAGTGAACCATAGCCTGGGCTGCAACAAAAGCAGTGTGGCCAGCAGGTCAAGGGAGGTGATTGTACCCCTCTGCTCTGCTCTGGTGAGACCCCACCTGTAGTACTGTCGCCTGCTCTGGAGTCCTCAATAAAAGACAGACATGGACCTGTTGGAACAGGTTCAGAGGAGGCCCCAAAAACAGTTAAGAGGGCTGGCACACCTTTCCTGCTGAGACAGTTGGGGTTTTCAACCTGGAGAAGAGAGGGTTCCAGGAATACCTTACTGCAGTCTTTCAATACTTAAAGGAAAGACAGAGAGAGACTTCCTGTTAATGCATCTTCCCAGTTAGTACCAAACAGTCTCACTTACTTTGTGTGTCCTGATGCAAATCAATTCTGTCAATAAATGTGAGATGGCTACACATCTACTTTAGTGAATTTTTAGGCTCTTTTCATGTTCACTGGAAGAGCTCTTTTTTAGCAATCTATGAAATTAAAGTGAGATTCACTCTTTAAAAGGTACAAAATACACAGGCTTTCCTGATAATTGTTATGTTCCCCCTAGGTGATTGCAAAGAATGCAAAAATCCCTCTCAAAAAGTGCATCCAGAGAAATCCAAATAAAAAGGAAATCATAATGAAAATCTGAAGATAAATGTACTGTGGCAATGCTTTATTTCTGTCATTGCAGCAGCTCTCTATTTTCATGCCATCAGAACCTTCCTGGAACAACAACAAGAAAAAGCTTCACAGTGGCCTGAGTACCTTTCAGTCATTTCTCTAACAAAGCTCATAGAAATTTAAGCAAAAAACTTCCAAGCAGCCTAAATAAGGTGACTAGATCATTACCTATTATCAATGAGATATTTTGAACACTAACTTTGACTTGAAGCTGCAAGTTCTCTATTTCACATCCCAAGCTGGTTACCATTGTAGGTTCAAACAAAGTAAGAATATCCATAAAACAGGCTGTCAGCTGTACACTGATAATCTATGCCTGAAGCTTTGTTAAGATACCCCTTTACAGTCTAGAGACAGGAGATACTAATAACATATTTTGTGTAACTACCGTGAACACATCTACAGATTGACATAACAATAATCTGGCCTGGTCAATTTTCTACAGTTTTGGCACTTACTTGCATTCCCAAATGAGTGAAGGTAAGTAATCACAGAACATTAGAGGTTGGAAGGGACCTCAAGAGATCATTGAGTCCAATCCTGCTGCCAAAGCAGGATCACCTAGGGCAGGCTGCACAGGAATGCATCCAGGTGGGTTTGGAAAGTCTCCAGAGAAGGAGACTCTACAATCCCTCTGGGCAGCCTGTTCCAGTGCTCTGTCACCCTCACTGTCAAGAAGTTTCTCCTCACGTTGAGGTGAAACCTTCTATGTTCAAGTTTGTATCCATTGTTCCTGGGCTTATTACTGTACACCACCAAAAAGAGATTGGCCCCTTCCACTTGACACCCACCCCTCAGATATTGATAGACAAGTATGGTACCTTGCATTTACCAAGTGTCTCAGAGTGGCACACATCTGAACAGCTTCTGCAGAGCTGATGTCACAGCAACATGTTGAAAGCAAATGTTACATATCTACATTTAAATGAAACAAATTGTGCCCAGAAGAGCCAACTTCTCTCCATTTGGAACAACAGGTGCCTAAATGACAGGACTGGGTGTAGACGTTGACAAGTTGATATTTGAAGTTAGATGAGATGCAAATCCCACGTATCATCTGCATAAGTTACCTAACCTTAAATAGTACACAGTATGGATTTTCTCTTCTCCCTGCAATTTTATACTCCCTGAACTTACTGTGTGTAAATCCACAATCTTTTTCTTTCCCCTTCATAAGAAAGCATTTGCTGTCAGGTCAATTAATACTTCCTTCTCTAGTAATTAATACTTGCACCTAACAACGATACTTAGGGGATACCTTACCTATTGCTCAGAAAGTCTGAGTCACTTTTTCTATGACAAGAACCAGTTTTCAAATCTGCAGCTCAGCAATGGTCCTTGCTACTTGATTGTTCAATGTTTTTCACTACATGATTTGCTTGTTCTCGCTATTGTCCAAGGCAGTTTTAAATACCATTTCAGCCTTACTTTGGCCCTTTGTAGTCACAAACCAAGAGACTGTGGCTGATGTTAGCCAGTGTCAACAAGATTACATTGTTTTGAGTGAAGATTGATACCTGTGCTCTAACAGACTTTACACACAGTTAAACCAAAACTGTGATGCCCATTTACCACCTTTTATATCTTTGGGTCAAAACATCTGTAACTAGGGAAATTAAGGACTTTTGGTTACAGCAGGAAAAAAGTGAAATTCCTATGTCTTTAGTTCCAGACATCTCTAAATTTCCAGTATTCCCCCTTCTGTCCAAGAATGACATCAATACTTAAGGTAAATCAGATTACACAGCCTCATTTACTTACAGGTTCTAACAAACAGATTTCAAATATAACACAAATTGAAACAATAACAAAACTAATACACATAAATTTTCACTTTACAGACTTCTTTCTCTTCACATTCTCTCTGCTTATTGTAATAATAAAACGTATTGTCCCTTCTCTGAAGTTTCTTTACAAATCCAGTTTCTGGCCAACATTCTACCTACAAATAGAATAGAAGTTATATACATTCACCTGAACATGGTCACATTAAACAATATTTCTACATTATATTGCAAAGAATATAGGGTATGTTTCCATGGGAAAACCTGATCTGCATCTAAATTTGCTTAACTTAAAAAAACCCCACAAACAAAAAAACCCCACCAACAATTAAGAGTCAGATGTCAGAAACCACTTTTGTTGTCTGATATAAAGAACTATGTGACCAGAAAAGTCTAGAAATAAGGATGTAAGAATATTTGATAGAGTAATTTTAAAAGTCAGTCAAAGCTTTCAAAAGTCCTCATTTATGAATAAAACATTCATGCTGTTCAATTATTCAGTAATCCGAGAGGCTGAGAGAGTCTGCTGCTGTAAGACTGACAGACACTTAAAGGTTTCTTCTGGATGTTTCTGACCATGAAAAATGTGCCTTTAATTAGCAATTTCATAAAAATAAAGTGAGCTCTGTGTGTCATAGTCTCAAAGACAGCAGAATTAGTCTTGCTGAAGCACCATCATGGTTTTCTTCAGTATTCTATGATGTGAAGCTTTAAGCTAAAGGCTTGAGCACTCATACATCAAATAGCTTTGTGGATTTAGTAGCTGTCTGCAGCTTGAACATGTGTGACTATTTCTGATCAAACTGAACCTTAAAAAAGCAGTTAATAAGGATTTTATTTCTTTTCCAGACAAGGTCAACAATAGGATGTCAAGCTAGAGCATTCCAGAGAGCCCTAGAAGCGGCAGTTTCATCACTGACCTTATCAGCTTGGGCATACAGCTGAGTTATGTGCATTTTTTGTCTAAACAGCCTTCATGTTCATTCCATCTGCATTATCATTGCCTGATTAATAACAACTGCATTATGGAAACATAATATGGACTAAATAAGACACTTCAAAATGTCTAAGTTGAAAGGGAATCACTCCCAGATCCCAGCAAATTTAAACAGAATGCATGCTCATTTTACACTGAGGAACTTTTATCACTGTTTAATTGCCTATGGTTATGCTCTGCCATAAATCTTAAACAGACTGATTCCAACACACTAATTGCATGATTTCCTTTTGCACAGTTCAAGGAATTTACACCACAAGTTTACAGTGGTATCCCAGCCCACAACAAAATAAAAAACTGCATCTTATTATGCATACCAGTGTTTTGATTTCAGTGGGTGAGGAGTGACTTTCTTAGGAACATTCTGCTCTTTCTGATGTACACAGGAGGTTAAGATGTTTTAAAAGTGGATTTTTTAATACTTATACATATGCTTCTTTGGAAGATAAATTACAGAGATCTAATCAAGGTAATATGTTGTTTGCTGTATTAACCTCTGTGCTGCCATTCTGAATCTCAAGTAGCCACTGAATGTCTGGCCATGTGTGGCAGTTTAGGCTGGGTGCCCCCTGCCACTGCTGCATGAGATACACCTCTGGTGTCCTGGGTGCCCACCCACAGAGGTGGACACAGGAAACGACTTATTTCTACCCATAAATTCTGCACCCTATAAGGCCATCTGCAGAGTCATTCTCTTCCTCTTTCTTCCCTCTCTGCTCCCCTGGGAGATGTCCTCTCTTATCGGGTAATGCCGGGGGAGTATCCTCAAGGCCTCTTAGGCCTGTCTAGGCCTAATGCCAGGAGGAGAATGGAGGGGGGGGGCAGTCTCAGACCTGGCCAGCCTGAGACTTGCCTAGCAGTGGGAGGGGGAAGAAAGAGCCCTGGGGGTTTTGGGTTTACCCTCAGGTGGGAAGAAGGGAAGGATTGGGAAGCCTCTGGGAATTCTGTGAGGGGTTCTGTATGCTTTGGGATACTCTTTGTCACTATGCTTTGTAGCTTGTAGTTCTCTGTAACTTCACCAATTACTTTTCCATTTAAACTTTCCATCACTCTCCAATCCGTTTGCGTGAGTCTCATTCTTTTGTCCCTTTCGGGGCAAGAGACGATCTGTCTGGCCCCAAACCAGCACACCATGATTTATTAGCTCATTTGATGTGCTAAGGGAATATTTCCACCAACTACAGCAAGAAAATTATCAAGTCCTCGATGTTCTCAGTTAATCAAAGCCTGTGTCACAACCCCCTTTACCACAGCTGGCATCAAATATTTCTATTGTGGACAGTTTCAAGAGAAGCCAAGTTTTGAGGGTGCACACAGTCTGATCACGCTACCTCACAATTCAGCTGTACAACTGAAGTGGGCAGCAATGACACAGGACTGACTCTCTGGACAACAGACGAGTTTCCAAACAACTCTATTGGCAGAGTAATGAGGAGACTTCAGAGAAAACCCCCTCTAATGCATTCCTCTCCTCAAAACAGAGTTGCTCTTTTAGATAGCAGCTACATCTATTCAAAGAAATCTATACTGCTTCCAAATGCATAAGTGCAGGGGAACAGAACCACAGGCTGTTTCACTTCTGTGTTATCCTGCACAGTTAATAATAGCTCAGAAATTCCAGTCAGAACTGGGAGGAGAAAAAATAATAATCAGAAATTAGCCTAAATGAAAGGAAAGAGGCAGCACCCACATTTGTATTTAATTGACTAGCATGAGACAGAAGTTCAAAGTAATAACCCTTGCAGAGTTCTAAATCTTACCATATCAACTTGTTTTACTTGTTTATATTCAACCTCATCTCTGTATCCAGCTTGCTGAAATCTGTATAAGTTCTCTACAACATCTGACCATTCTTTGGCATGATGGACAGATTTTGGTTTGATGTCAGCTTTAGCCATAACTCCAGAAACTTCAAACTTTTTTCCTGAAATTAGATTTTTTAAAGTTCAATAAAAAATTTGGAAGCAAGCAATTTTGTTAGGGATATATAGAAATGGTCAGAACAAAACTTCAAACCACAGGAATTACAGGCAGTACACTATTATCTTCTCCTCAAAGACTGAGATTAGAAAATGTTCTCAGCAATTGGAACCAAATTAAATGAACTACGTGATCTCAAATAAACTAATTTCTACTGCTGTAAATTCATCTACACCTTGATGTAACCCATATAAAATTTATTCGTGCATATTAATGCATTAAAAATAACCAACCCACACTATTTATTTATTTTTAAATTTCACATCTTTGTAGCTGACAACCCTTTGGGGCAGACAGTTCTTCAGAGCTGGGCTCTGAAGAACAGCAAACAGGATGGGAGAGGAGGGGAAAGAGGAAATATATGGCAAGGCATAAGGCCACAGTGCAGATGGCAAAAAGAGATCTTAAGAAATACATTTAATATGGAGGCATAGCAGAATACTAAAATTCATCCTGTTCTACCCTTGTCCAATCAAAATCTGAACTGTCACTGACTTTCTCCTCACACAAACCCCATCTGCTGAGAAATAGTAAATAGGTTAAGCATCTGCAAAACTGACCAGGGCAGAACTGGGACAAGATGAAACACAAACTGTTAAAAAAAAAGAAAAGAAAAATTACACCATCAGGAGAAACTCAGTAGGGGTGGATTTGAAGTATATTGGGGAAAAAATGAATCATTTAACTTCTAATATCTGAATTTCACTGCAGTTGATTTCTTCAGTGCATCTTATTCTGCTACTAAAATAGAATTTTATGTTGCTTTTGCAAGCAGAACACTATCATGTCTAGCACATAAGATCAGAAATATAACCCTTTCTTAATTCTTTAATGTCACCAAGCTTCAGCTTTGTAATTAGAAAGATATTGTCAAGGAAGGAGAAAAAGTTTCTGGTTCTGTAGTAAGAGAATGGACAGTCTCACTCCTTGTGGGTATGCTGTCTCCAAGTCCTGCACACAAAACAGAATTTCCTTACTTAGCAAGTTTCTGTATCACCTGAGAGCTTGAAAAGTTAAATGCTGCTGTCATATCACATGCACAAATGCCTTCAGGCAGTTAAAAGGGCAGAAAACGAGAAAAAAAAACGTACCACAGCATACAAATCCTTGGAAAAATGATAGCAAGAATTACTGTAGACATAATGTAGAAATAGCAGAAGTCTGCATCTCTGTAGTCTAATTGTATAAGAGCCAGACAGCCTTTCATCTCTTACTGCATACACTTTATTAAAGATCAATAAACATATTCACAAGGGCTCTTTTTTTTATTTTCTGGCAACATTCTTGCAGTTCAGCATTCCCAGCATTCTTTTATCACACTCTGCAACATTTTGTAATTGAAGGCAGTCATTTACTAAAAAAAAAAAAAAGTTATTTTCCCAGTAGGTTATAAGGTGTCACATACACATTAACATGCTGAGCACAAAGCCGTGTTCTAAATCTTTAGTGTAGTCTTTGATCTCAACACCATTTATTTCACCCCCTCATTGCAGAGGGCTCTTTTGTATCCATTACAGTATTTTTCATGCCTTGTATATGCTCGTCACTACTTGATGAGAACTGCTGTCAATATGGAGCTTTAGACTGTCAACATTATTAGCAGTAATATTAGATCTTAATAAATGCTAAACTACAAAGAATTTAAGTATCTTATGATAACATATATGTTACTAGTGTTAAGTACTTCTGAATTCAACTAATGAATGTGCTTCTTTCCAAGATATGTAGATATGTGTGGCACTTCCTGAGTCACCATTAATTCAGCTGGCCTGTCCACAGGTGTTCCTATTTAAAAAACATATGTAAAGACCATATATTTAAAGTGCCAGCTTGGTGACTTCAAATAATAAAAGTGCCATCCTGACATTTTTTGGCTGCTTTTTGAGCCCTTTAAAAATGGTACTCTTTGTCCATTGTATGCATCTGAGTTCCAGGCATGGAACTGGAGTCATTGTATGAGAGCATGAGATGAGCTGTCCTCCAGACAGCTGCAGTTCAGAGAAGAGACAAAAGACAGCAGACAGACATAGGCAAATTAAAGAATGCAAGAGGATGGTAAGAAAATATCCAGCATAATATTAATACCTTTCATTTAAAGGGAATTTTCGAACAGTGAAGTGGACTTTGCAAATATAAGGGAAACAGATTTCATATACCTCTGTTTTGGCTGTTGGAAAACAGTTTCTTAATGTCACAGCAGAATTTCTAGAGAACTCTAACTAACATGGGCTTGCATATGGTAGTTTTCTTAATGCTTATGTAAGTTACAGGGGTACATGGGAGGAGAGTGTCTTCTTCTTTAAGAGCATCTGGTCAAGGGCCTTTTTCAGTGCAACAAGGGAAAATAAGAAAGGGAGGAAGCCATAAACCAAGAACATATGGGGACACAAATGTGACCAGTAAATTATGAAGAAGGTGGAGATGAGAGCCAAACCTGGTCAGCTGCACTAATTGATAGGGGCATGTGGAATAAGAACATTTATTGCAGCATGGTTACCTGATCAGGGACCTCTCAGTTGGGAAATTAAGGGAAAAACAGGAAACAGAAACAAAATCTAGAGACACTGACCTGACAAAACAAATACTGACCAGTGACAAGAAGCAAACCATTCCACTCAATAACTAATGGGCTACCAAGAAAATACAGACACCATTTCCAGAAGATCAACCTGGACTTTGCAGCTGATGAGAATGTAAACAAGCAGAGAACCCCAGACTCAGAGAGGTGTGGGAATAGGTGTTGCTATACAAACCCAGGAGGAGTGTGCAGGGGAAGGGGAGCAGGGAGGGAAGAAGATGAGAATAAACACAAAGCAGTGTAAAGGAGGCTGGTCCTGTGTAAAACAGTGCCGGTCAAGTACACTTGTCTGACTGAGCCTGATTGTCACAATCTGTCCTGCCTTCTTATAACTTGTTAAATCTTTTATTAACTGTCTGCCTGCATAATCTTGTGCTCTTATTGTGTGTGTGTGCTTCAAGGACTAAGTGCCAGCTACCAGGTGAAACCTCTGTATGTGAGTGAGAACTGGTGCCAGCTCCTGGAATCAGACTGACAGCATAGATGCCCCTGGCCAGGGATAACAGCTGCTGGTGTGAGCAGGGCATTTTCTAACTGCCAGTTACTGGAGCCAGAACTATATGTATCCTGAAAAATCAGCTGCTGGGGAAGACTCCATGCCAATGGTTGGAGTCATATGTGGCATGCCTGGTGCCAGCTCCTGGGAAGGAGGAGTGTATGTATCTTCCCCAATACAAGTATACAGGGGATAAGTATCCATACTCACTAGCAAGCTTTAAGAAGGACCAGCTGGTGAGCAGGGGGAAAGAAACTGCAGCCAGTCCACAGTATCAAGTGAGGAAAGTAACCATGCTGGTGCATCCAAGGAGAATTTTGAACAAGTGTGAGTGTATATCTGCTAGTGAACATCAAGCTGGACCTGCAGGCAAGATCCATGAACCAGGTAAGGGGATGTGGGATCTGTGCTTGGGTGCTGAGCAGACAAAAGCAGCGTGCTGGTGCTCAAGAGATCCACAAATGTGTGCTTATGATTAGGCTCTGAGTCACCTCTGTGACCGCAACCCCACTCTGCTCCTGCCGCCACAGCCACAACCCGGCCGCCCAGCATTTAAGATGACCCACCTCGGTGCGAGGGTTGCAGAACAGAGACTCTCTCCAGACGAAAGCAGAGACAAAGCACGATGGCAGTACCCTTCGCAACGCCGCTCACACCGACAACGGCCACCGCCGAGCACCGTTACTAGGCAACCTCCGGCCGTTGCCACTTTAAGAAGCCGTTCCCGTCTCTCCCGCCACGCTTCTGATAGGTTACCAGGAGGTGGTGCCGCCTCACGATTGGCTGAAAGGCGGGGGAGGCGGGGCCATATTAGCGGAAGCGGCTCTTCGTTGGTCACCATGAGTCGATTTGGGGGTCAGTTACGCGAGTACCCTGCCGTGTCTATTGACCGCTTCGACCGCCACAACCTGCGCGCCCGTGCCTACTTCCTCTCGCACTGCCACAAGGGTGAGTCCCGCCCGTCCCCGTGGCGCCGCCTGTACCCTCCCCGCTGTGTCTCTCTGTGTTCCCTCGAGTGACGGCTGTGCCCTTTCTCCTCAGATCACATGAAGGGGCTGCGGGCGCCCGCCCTGAAGAGGAGGCTGGAGAGCAGGTATGGGCTGGCGGCGGGGCTGCCTGAGGAGGACAGTGGGTAGGCGGGCTGCCTTGCCCTGCCGTGCTGTGGGCTACCTCGACATGGCCCAGTCTCAGCCGCTGCCTCCCTGGCCCTGCCTTGTGCCGCAGCATGCAGGGCCAGGAGCCCGGAGGAGGAAGTAGCTAGCGCGAAGCAAAACGTGAGCAAAATAGACGTTAGTGGCTATAGAAATAAGCGAAGATCTGCGTGCATGTGACAGTATACCACACGGTTAACATCTGCAGGCGTGGGCACACACAGGTTTTGGGGTTTTTTTGGGGGGTAGTGGGGTGGGGTGGTTCTGTGTTGAAGACAAGTCTCCTCAACAAAGTGGAGCGACTCGTCTTGATCCCACTTCAGAGTGGCAATGTACTGGAACAGGATGGCCAGAGAGGTTGTGGAGTGTCCATCTCTGGAGTTATTTAAAACCCACCTGGGCATGTTGCTATGTAATTTAATCTAGCTGATCCTTCTCTAGCAGGATAATGGGACTAGGTGATCTTCAGAGGTCCCTGGGACAAAACAGATCCTGCAGGTTTACTGCTCTGCAGGTCTCTTCAAGTGAGAGAGGAGTCTGCGGGCATGTTTTCATGTACAAGGTGCCAGGTGTTGCTGTGTCGTTAGGTTGTTCCCTGCCTCTGCTTTAAAAAAACACTCATCTGTGTTCTTTTTCTCTCTTTACAGTTTGAAAGTGAAATTGTACTGCTCACCTGTGACTAAGGAATTGCTGTTGACTAACTGGAAGTACAAATTTTGGGAGAATCACATTGTGAGTTTGTTTTGTTTTTCAACTTAATACTTTCCAATGAGTGATTCTAGGGAAGGGGAAGCTTCCATTCCTCAGAAATATCTAAATGTTGGTGTTGATAGAATGTTCCAGGCCTGAAGTACTTGCATCAGTATGCTTTTCCTTGTTGGTAGCTTTGTGGGATTGGTTTATTGTGGTTTACTGCTTAATCTGCTTTTTCCCTCCAAAAAATGTATTTCTTTTATTTCAACTTCAGCTTTAAATGTCCTCTCTCAATATGTTGATCATTTATATTGCTCTTTCATTTCCTTACCTTGCTCATCTCTCTTTGCACCTGTTAATTAATTTCTCCTTTGCATCATTTAAAGTCCCATGTTGCTTGGAGTATTTATGTTCTTTTTTTAATATTATTTTCTTCTTTGCTTTTTGGGAAATGGACACTCTCTAACATGAAAATGTTTTAGTGGTATAAAATCACTAAAGAACTTAATTAGTTTACTTATTTCCACTGTTTGGAGCTAAACTTCAAGCAATCGGTGTCCATGTATGGGTATGACTTGTAGTTATTTCCTTCCCTTTGCAGATATGGGCTTTGAAATCCAGCATGTTTCTTTCCACATCTTACTGTATGTAACTACATCATCACTTAGCATAAAGATTTTGCTGAATCCCCCAAACAAGGATAGGAGAGTTTTCTAGGAAAGTGGAAGGTCAAGAAGGGCTTCAGGCAAGCTGAAACTTCTTTTTTCTTCAGGGGGAGTTATGGCTCAGAGTTGCCTTAAATAGGCTGTAAGTGTGGTTCTTAAGCTCCATATCCAATAAAACTCCTGTGTGTGGGTCCTGGGAGGTAAGTCTGGGTATAAGAAAAAAGCAAAATAAGGAATTTTTCTGTTTGAAGTCCTAGTTTAATTGTGAAGCTGAGGGAGAAGATAACTAGCTTTATATGAAACCTTAAGAAACTGACTAATTTGGAGAATAAATATGATTCAGGGATCTGGTGGAGAAGCCAAATGTTACCGCCTTTGTGTGAGTGAGTACCAACTGAATGCATCTTGTGGAGCTGCCTAGAAATTAGGTGATGTGTGTTGTGGTGTCTTGTGAATCCACCTAATCCAGTTGAATTCAAAGCGTTGAGAGAGAGCTCAGCTGAGAGAAGCTAGAGCGTATACCTGAGGAGAGTAATGTCAGGAGACTTTCAGTTTGGCTTTTTTTGGGTGGGAGAACAAATATGGTCTGAAACAAAGGGAAAAAAAACAGGAGAATGGGAGAGGAGCCTTCAGAGCATTAACCATGCAGACAGCCACAGAGCATGTGTATTGCAGGACTCTTTTGTAATGGGATATGAGAAAAGAGGAGACTGATTGCAGTCTATATTACCTCTGCACAAACACAGAAATATTTGCTGGTTGTGATTTGTGGACTCTGGTTCTGATAATAGGGAACAGCAAGAAGGATTGCAGTACAGAGATCTGTCCTAGCAAGATCCACTGGTTCTGGGACTGCACTTTGCAGTCATACAAAAATAAGACAAAGCTGTGGCCAGCATGTTCTCACCATTTTAGCATGCACACCTTGATTGAAGTATCTCCATTTATTTTCAGACAGGTTTTAGGAAACTTTGTTTTCCACTGGAAGTGGAAACTCATGACTTGCTATGGGAAAATGAGCCTAATTTTACAGACAGCATTAGCCATAGTAGGTGCTAAAGATGTCTACATAACAAACGCTTCTCCACAAGCATGAAGCAGAATGTTCAGTAAATCCTGTGATGCATTTACTCATTTTGTTACAGGTTGCACTGGAAGTTGAAACTCCAACTCAGATTTCTTTAGTAGATGAAACATCTGGTGAGGTAAGTTACAGGAAAAAACAAAAGTATGTACTGGTAATACTTACTCAAGTGTGAAAATAATGCTGAGCCATCTCTTCCAGAAAGAAGATATAGAGGTGACACTTCTACCAGCTGGTCACTGTCCAGGATCAGTCATGTATGTCCCTTTAATACCCTAAATTTCTCTACTGGGAAATTTGTCCTATTAAGTTCTTACGAAGTACTTTTTTTTTTTTTGTTTGGGTTTGGTTGGTTGTGGGTTGTTTGTTGGTTATTTTTCTTTTTTTAACTAGAAAAACTTAATGAATTTAAAATTCTTACTTGGAGATAATCCTCTTGTGGCAGGGTCCACCAACTTTGGTCAAGGTTGGAACAGCACTGTACTATCTGGGATCTGTCCAGACAGAAGTTGTTACCTTGGTGGAGCAGATTACTTTTCTCCATGCCTCTGGACAACAATTTTCTTGATTTAAACTGTACTTAAAAATGACATACAAAACTTGTGAGTAAAAATAAATTCTTCACTCCTTAAGTAGGGCATTAAAAAGAAGGTGCCTAACTTCCTGGTATGAATGCCAAATAGATTCCTTTGGCTGCAGCTGGGCTACCCTCACAGGGAGGGTTTTGTCTTCAAGTCCACCCAGCTTAGGTTATTTCCCAGACGTAGAGTCTGAATTACTGGATTTATCTGAAATTACTTTAGGACCAGACAGCTGAGTATTTCTATCACATCATAAAACAGTGAGGTCGCCTGCCCTAAGCAAGGCAGTAAATGGACACCTTTATATCTTTGAGTTTGACCAAAATGTTTCTGTTTGTAGGTTTTTGTTTGAAGGTGGAAATGGCACTGTGCTTTATACGGGGGATTTCAGGCTTGCAAAAGGAGAAGCAGCCAGAATGGAGCTTTTGCATTCAGGGTCCAGGTTAGACTTCAGTTATTCATGGGGTTTAGAAGGAATAAAAGATCACACAAGCACGCGCGATCCAGGAACAATGTACTCTCTTCCCTCACTTTCAAAATTCTGGATTAAATATATTTGGAGTCAAGCAATGTTATGAGCCCCTCTTTGTAAGAAAGAGGAAGAATTGCCTCCTTTGGAAGAAAGGAAGTGGTGTATCTTAGTACAGTGATGCAGTCAATGCTCGCTCAGGTATCACGTTTCTTTCTTTCAGAGTAAAAGACATCCAGAGTGTATATTTGGACACCACTTTTTGTGATCCCAAATTTTATCATATACCAAGCAGGGTAAGTCTAAGCTGTGAGAAGAAAAGTTGTTAAAGCTACTAATTAATTAACCCCACCCCTTTGTTAGGTTAGCCTTGTAAGGTGATGCCATTTGGCATTACCAAATCACAGCACTTTGGAAGCAACTTCAAAGACGATTCACACCCTTTTCTGAACTTTTCAGGAGGAATGTTTAAAGGGGATCTTGGAGTTGGTGCAGAGCTGGACTTCGCTGTCTCGCTATCACATCGTGTGGCTGAACTGCAAAGCTGCTTATGGATATGAATATTTATTCATAAACCTCAGTGAAGAGCTTGGAATTAAGGTAATGGTTCTGTAGTTGTTGCTTTAGAATAGATCTTCAGGAATGATTGTGGCCAGTCACCAAGCTGGAAGTGGCTGTTCAGAGGACTACTGTATGTGAAGGATGTGCCTGCATTCATTAACTTCACTTCAAAAGCTGTGGTTGTGTTCAAAATTACTTCACTAGATTTGAGTCTGGAGCATCTGGAGAAGTTAACCCCTGGTTTTCAAGCTCCCTTTTATCTTGTGATTGATAAAAGCCTTCTTATTTTACATATGACATTAATACTTACCAGATACATTCTGACTTTCTTCGATGAATATTCATCCCTCTTCAGCCAGGAATTTGTTCTGCTTGTTCTAGATGTCCAAGTTACTCTTGGCTGATACTTCTCTGCTCAGACATTATTAGTGGGTAGCGTTTAAATACCTACCAGCATTTGTTGAGAGCAGAACCACATTTGTGTAATTGCTCCAGCTGCAGGTTGGAAACACATTGATGTAATTAAGAGTAAACTATGCCTTTTCTCTAGGTGCACGTGAACAAACTTGATATGTTCAAAAACATGCCAGAAATCCTCTACCATGTCACTACAGATCGACACACTCAGATTCATGCCTGTCGATATCCTTGGGTGGGTATCATTTTGCAAAGCCTCTGCTAGCTTTGCTGTGAAAAACTGCTTTTAGGTGCTAAGTTTTTGGTCCTGTTGTGTTTATGAAGACTTGGGCTAAATGGTGTCTTAAAGAAGAGGGAGAACTTCTAGTTAGTGGGTTGAAATTTTTAATACAAAATAAAAGGGAAAAAATATTAGCTGATGTTCAAAATAGTTTAATTGTATTTGAAGCCTGAAAAAAATAAGTTATACTTTTAAAGGAAGTAAGCAGCAGATCAGATCAGTCAGATTCAAATTGTTAATACTTACCAAAAGTGCCTCAGATGATGCCACCTGCAGCTATGCACAGAGTGCTTGGAGTGTAAGGCCTTCAATTTTCAGGACATCTATCAAGCTGAAGGCTCTAGCTTGGAGGAATGCAGGTAGAACTGAAGACAGACATTGGGGTATTGGACTCTGATTTGCTTTGTCAGCTGTACTGTGGAAGCAAGATGCAACGATAAAGAGTGTTTCAGAGGAGTTGGAAGTGAGATGATGGTCTAGGTGAAAAAACGTCAGGATTGCACTTAATTTTATAATGCACTTGACAGGATGATGACTGTTTTCGAGGGAACAGACTGCCCTGTGGGATGACATGCCAAAATGGAACTCCCTTGCATGTAATCAGTATCAAGCCCTCCACTATGTGGTTTGGGGAAAGGATCAAGAAGACTAGTGTAATAGTGAGGTGAGCATTTGGGCCATGCATAAACCTCTTGCTTCAGGTGTGTGTCTTTGCCTGGTGCTTGTGTAACTAAGTCTCAAAATGGACTTTTTAAGTCTGTTGAATGAGGATGGCAAGCAGTTACCTAATGTTTGTGCTTCCCCTCTTTTTCAGAACTGGAGAGAGTACATACAGAGCTTGTTTCTCTTTCCACTCATCATACAGTGAGGTTTGTATACTTGTAGTACTTGGCATAAAAGGGTTTTGATTATTTTGGAGTGAATGATGTCACAAAAAAAAAATCTTCTGTAACAAGACATAAGGGGATAGTAAGTTCTGGATGCTGAAGGACATAGGACTTTGTTTTGATACAGCTGCTAAAGAGCATGTGGAAGTAGGGCAGGATTACAAGCCTGGGTTTTTTTGTGGTGAAAGGCACTGCTACAGCTGTTTTGACTGTCTTTCTAGTTTGGATTATTGTGCAGCTGTGCAATGCTTAAAGCTTGGAATTTTGGGTTTCAATACATTGTTTATCTGCTGTGACTCACTTTGGGGTGGGTTTGCCTCCTTTTCCCTGCCCACACATTTAAACTGAGTTTTCTCACATAGTAGATGCCACTGTTACTTCTTTTTCTGTGTTAAAGACTAAAACAAAATTGATCGTGGCCGCATCCCCTCTAGAATCATACTTTCATTTAACATGACTCCATCTATATCTTAAAATAATTCTCTCACCTAAGAAACTGAACTGAAACTGGATCAGTACTAACAATTAACCTGTCACAAAGCCTTGCATTTGTGAAACAGACTGTTCAGCAGTCTTGGAAAAAGACAGTCCTGTTTTTAAGATCCTGGTTAATTTGTTCTGCCATGCAGGATTATTTTGAATGGAGGCACTGCATAGTACATAGAGCATGGCAGCTTTGCTGGCAGAGCATGGGAGGCAATGTATCTTAAGAGACTTGCAGCTCCACGTGCAAAGATAGGCGAGTCCTCCAGCTCTGTGTAGGCAGGAGTGCAGTCTGCAACCCTGGAAGTGTTTCCTGTGCTCAGTACTGAGCCAAAGGGGAGTGCCCCAAACCTGATGTGATTCTTTGAAAATTACTGTCTGAAGAGCATCTGGACGACAAGAGAGTGAGGCTTGGAGAAAGTGATGTTTTGTCGTAATGTGCTGAAGGGTGACTTCAGGTAGAGTCTTTGAAGAAGGAATCTGCCCAACTAGGGACTTGGAGTCCAATAAGAAAAATGAATGTCAAAACAGATCTACAGCAGCAGGGATAGTGAAGCCCAGGATCATGTTCCCTAGGAACAAGTCTAGCTAGCCTTTTCTTCAGAGACACTGATGATCTGTGTAGGGGTGGCAGTTGCTGTGAGGTGGTTAGGTGAGGCCAAGTCCCTGGCATCTTTTCAGCCCTGTTTTCTTGTTGCAGACCTATTCACTTTTGATACAGTTTAGCTCACAGGACACATTGGTCTTTACCTGAGACAACAGGTAGCACTTGTGAGTGTGCTTTAATTAGTGCTGCCATTAAATGAAATTATTAAATGTTGATGCAACTTGTTAAACTGTTTCTTCTTCAATTTAGATTAAGGATTTCCTGAGCTATATCTGTCCTGTCAATGTCTATCCCAATGTACTGCCAGTGGGTGGGACAGAAGACAAGGTGATGGAAACGTAAGTGACCAGTGGCTGCAGAATGGGGTTGATCTATCTCTGTTCTTGTAAGGACAACTCTTCTCCTGAATCCCACCCTCTCAAGCAGGCCACTGCCCTTTGCTTTACTTGCCTGATAATTCAGGTGTACCTTTTTTGTTTCTGTAACCATTCCTGCAGACCTCAGCTTCCTGAAGAACACTTGTACATTATACTGAGTCTGTATTCCACACGTTCCTTCTGTCTACATGTAGAGGCTTTGCTGCTAACTCTGAGTGGAGCGTGAATACACATTTATCGTGCTTTATTCTATGACCTATTTCTATTTTTCATTGCTACTTCTCAGAAGATTCTTTTACAGAGGACTTTAATTCCTATCGTCTGTACAGCATCCCAGAGGCCTGCTCTTGCCCTGCTACAGATGTTGGCAGCTTAGAGCTGTTATGGAGCAGAAGTGGTGTCACTCAATCTGACAAAAATGGGGACTTAGTTTCTTTGTTCCTTTTGCTTTTGTTCCTTAATAAGAAAAGGGATACTTCACAACTATTGAATAAAACTGCAGTCAGATTTTGAACCTGTCATCTTCTCTAGGCAATATAGTTTCCAAATATTAAGGTGAATATATAGAAAGGACAGATTTCTACCTTTAAGCTTCCTAAGCTCACCAATGAATGAAGAACTCTTCCCTAGCTATTGCTGCCTTTCATATGACACATTTGCTGCAGTGCCTGTGAAAAACATGAAGCTGTGTACCTAGATCAAATTAAAAGATTTATTCTTGCTCCTGAAAGAACTTCTAAGTTGTAAATATGAACCATTTTTCATTCATCTCAGATTAAAGCCTTTATGCAGGTCATACAGGAGAAACATGGAACCCAGGTACAAGCCCCTAGGAACACTGAAAAGAGTCCACAAGAGAGACTTATCTGATACAGGTAAAGGTTCTGCTGGTGCTGCTATGCCTTAAAGTCCAAGACTAAGAAGAGATGCCAAAAGTCATAGTGTTAACCACTGTTCAAAGCAATAGTTAGAAAGGAGAGAGATAAATGAACTTGGGTTTAGGAGGATGTAAGAGTACTAATTGTGTGAAAGCACACTTGTTTGCAATCTTAAAACAATTAATGTTCAGCTGTCCTGCAAGTTCCTGGCAGAGTTCCATCCCACAACCTTCCACCACCCCTAGTAAAGGGTATTTTAACTTCACTTTTATCCCTTCATGTGTTGTGGAGGACAGGGTGATGTATCAGTGGAATTACTCTTCATTACCTCACAAGGCAGGCTTTTTAGTGCCTCATGGATTTTTTTAACACTATGGTAAACACATGCTGTACACAACCTCTAAGACGCCACTTGGGACCTAAAAGACAGCTCTGGGCTTGCGGTATTTTTTGGAGCTATTTCTGAAGCACCAAGTATGAAAAGGTTAGGTAGTTCCCTAATGTTGGGGGGGAATTTTCAACCCACCACACCTGGAAAACATCAGAGGTCTGAATAAATTTGTCTACCAGGGCTACATCTGCTCTGCTGTGGCTTACACGAAAGATGGCGACTGGCGGTTTTCCTTGTAAGGCACTGTGTGAGACAGGCAAGGTAAACGTTAGCAGTAAAGTCCTGCTGAGTCTCCATCTGGGTTAAAATACCTTGTCTTCTCTTTATACTAAATGAATTTTTATTAAAAATTTGCTCTTAACAAAATTTTAGGACAGATGCAGTCTTTTCTTAGTGATTTTTGTATTTTTCCTTTTTTTTTTTTTTTTTCCCCCCTTGACAGATGAAGATGATCTCTTTGATTCAGAACTAACTTCTGCAAGGCCCAAGATTCCAAAACAGGAGAAAGAACTGAGCAAATCCTTCAGCACAGGACAATCTGAAAATGCTGAAGGAAACATTAATGAGAGAACAGAAAGTTACAAAACAACCACAAATTACACCTTACTCAAGGCAGACTTCATGGACTGTGAAGAATCAAATGATGATGATGAAGATGACGATGAAGAATTGGAAAAAAATACAGTTCCATTTCTTTCCAATGAACCAGCTGCCACTTCCACAACAAATTTCAATGGGGCAACTAGTGACCATCAGGAGTCTAATGCCAGTGTCCCTTGCTGGGATGCTTTTTTTAAGTGTAACAAACTAGAAGAAAGCTCTGAAAATGAGGAAAACTTCCCCTCTTCAGCAGATGCTGGTGGGTCCCAGTCACTCTTCAGTGATTCTGATGGAGTAAGCGACTCCACACACATCTCCTCCCAAAATTCTTCTCAGTCAACACACATATCAGAGCAGGGGAGCCAGGACTTGGACAGCCAAATGGACACAGTACTCATTACCTCCCAAGAGAGAAATGCTTTGGACTTCAGTTGCATCAGCAAAGGTAGGAGCAGAACAGTTGCTTCTGTATCTCAGGAGACTGCCAAAGACACCCAACCTGACAACAGTAAGTGGAAGCCACTGGGTCAAACTCAATCTTGTGCCTGTGATGTTTTCTATGACTTGAAGAGCAAAGACTGTGAGAAAAATGAAGGAGCTAGCACTACCCACATTCATGATGTGCTCGAAGTAAGTGACAACTCCAGGACTCCTGATCTAGAACTGAGGAGAGACTCCCAGAGCTCCTCTGACTTTGAAATCCCCTTGACTCCTGGTGCTGAAGTGCCTCAGCCAGATAAATTGCACTCTTTGTATAAGAAGCTAGCAGCAGGTGAAAACATAGTGAGAAAAAAGCCTCCTGAAGACAAGTGTAACTGATGCCATCACACTTACAAACACTGAAATTTATTATTAACCTCTGAATTAATTTTCTCTTTAGTGCTGATCACTATCTGCAGTTGTGCTAATGAATGCATTTTTTTTTCCAGAAATATCTTCCTGTCAGAACTAGGAATGTGCAGCCTGTACAACCTCATTGTTCTTTCTGTGAAATACTGACAAGGAAGTATTTCTAGGAGAGACTGTAAAAAAACTTCTATCTTCCAAGGTTCAGTTCTGCAGGACAGTAACTAGACAAAAACTAAGGGTAGGACATTTAGTGTTTCACTTTTTATAATGAGCTCTAAGAGTTTGCTTTGATACATACATGATCTCAGGTTTGAATAAAATATCACAGCTTTAACTGTTGGGCAGGGACAGCACACCATCCAGGAACAACTCTGCGAACAACGCAACAGTTGCACTTTGAGTTTTCACTGCAGTTATTTTTAGAAAACAACTGCAGAACAGATCATTTTACTAGAAGGAGTTTTAACAAAATCATCAAAATTGTTATTTTCAAGAAGTCTCTCTGTATACTGAGCAAGTGTATGCACCTAATTTTAACTCCTCAGTGAGGCACATACACCATTGTCTATGGTTCAGATCTAATTTGCTGCAAACAACTTGTCATCAGCTCCTTTGCATTTTGGTCTGTTCTGAATTTGTTTTCAGAACAACTTAAAATTCTGTGGCATGTGGCTCCAAAGCCACCAGCAGTAGTTTGCTCTGGAGGCAAACTCCCAGCAACAGAAGCTAACTTCGTTATCCTGCGCAGGTTGTTTTGCTAACTATGTAAAAGCAACAACTGTCACCTCCTCTGCCACATGCTGGTGCCTTCACTGAATTCATACCTTTTTTTAAATCAAGACAATAGATTCTCCTTCCATGTGCCATAATAACTAACTCTTTGCCAAAATTCTTAGCTTCTAAAATGGAAATTTAAGTCAGATTTTTGTAAAACTTCAGTGCCTGAGCAGCAGTCATCTAAAAATCCGTGATGCTTCCCCTGCATGTGGTCTTAAGTCCCAAATACTTAAATAGACCTTTGGTATGACTGAATAAGCATGCACTCAATCTTTCTGCCACCTTGAGCAACCTGTGGTGTTAAACCAGCCAGCTTTGGAAACAGCAGCAGGAGGTGGGAAAACAAAGACATACTGCTGTCATCTATATGTGGTTTTAAGGATACTCAAATCCATGTATTTCTCCACTGTCACCTTGATCACTGTTCCTGGTATCGGTTAGACCACATTTGGAAGCTGTTGTCACGTTTGGGGTGTTTTCCAGCTAGCCTGACACTGTTGTAACTGTGAATAAAGTGCAACAGAGCAGTGGGCTTCTTTCCTTAACTGTACTAAGCTAAGGTCACTATTTATTGTGTGCTTAAATATACAAGATCCCAGTCTGCTTTAGACAAGTTGACAGTATAAATGTATACCAGTTACAGCTATAAACTGAATAGGAAACACAACTTCCTCATGATTGTGCTACTCCAGTCCTTACAGTGCTAGAAAATCTGGGTACAGGACAGGAATTGAGACATTGCAATCTTAAAGCAAATTTGACAGGGTTTGATTACTTTTTTTTTTTTCCCAAAGAATGACAACAACAAGAGCAAAACTAAGTTTAATTTATTTTATCAAAATCTATAGGAAGATAGCAATACTAGAGATCACACATTATGAAAAGAAAGTGTTCCTGAGCTTACAAACTGTATATTCTAATGTACACAGTCCTAAAACATACATAAAAATAACCAAAATATTGACTTAAGAGATAAAATAAACGACAACTTTTCTTCCAGGTGATCTTGCAGCTTTACTTTTGCTACCAAAAGAAAAAGAAATTAAACTAAATAAAAAAAAGACCAGCTGGAGCATAGACCACAGGTTACCAGTCTCTAAGCGCATATACACCACTGAACTGGTGGCCATAGTGATGCTAACAGACCACAAAGCAAAACAAAGGCAGAAGCTAGGCTGGTTTAGGCTCCTTCAGAAACTGACCACAGCTTTTTCTCCTTTTCTAGTTTTGCAGTTTTCTCCAAACTAATAATAACAGCAAAAGGAGTTTTACCAACAACACAGTGTCCTGTTAGGCTAATTCACTTGCTGCAATCCAAATGCAGTGTGAATATGCAAATAGGATAAATACTGTTCAAGGCTCTACATTGGAGCCTGGAGCTACTGGTTTACCTCCAATAAATACCAAATGCCATCACCTCCCAGCACATAAAGAAGGCTCTTTTATTTATCACACAAGAGGTAGCACCCTTAACCTTAACCAACAGCAGTGTTATTCCAGTGCTGCTAGTAACAAACTGCACTGGAAAAAAGGCAGACACTGAACTCAAGTACAACTCCTAGACTTTTTATCTTTTAAAATGTATTTATTTGCAGTTTCAAAATCAAATGGGAACAGGCACAGCACAGGTAAACAAAAAGTGTCAAACCAGCCCTGTGCCAGCCTGCATGGGAGAGCCCAGAGAAACCCACTTGGTACAGAATCTGTTTCTTGCCGCAGCTACCCTGACAGGGCAGGCAGCAGACTAAGGAGCTGGAGACTGCAGATGCCATCCATGTGGAATGCATCACTGCATCAGGCCACAGGCAAGAGAGCACTAATGACTCCAAATGGTACAAGATCAGCTGGAGTTTGCCACATTCCACTTCAAATTTATATATATATATATATATATAATATATATATATAAAAGGTTGTTAGAGATGTGGGATAATAAAGAATAGATTGAGCATTTATCCAAGTGTAGGATACTAGTGAGCCTGGTAATGTCAAACACTTTTAAATCTAAGCCAACATTCACCTAGTAAGTACTTATTTCAAAGTGTATCTCTTTGTATTGTAGATCACAAAACTTACACAGTACTTCAATGCCCGACTCTCTTCACCACAACCATGAAACTAATTTTGGCTAGTAGCATTAAAATTTCACTTCCTGACATAGAGCCAGATCTTCAGTGCAAATGCCACTGTGCTTCTTAATGAACAACCAACCTGATTTATCCCTTGAGACGCTTTTTGGAATGCTAGTAACCAACATGAAATTTAAGGCATTTTCTAACAAATAAAGTAAACTGTTATCTTCTGGGTACTTTACTTCATTCACCTGAGCCAGCAGCTGTACACCTTATAAAGGTAACTAGCCTATGATACATAGCTAGCATCCATTTATGCAGCAACGTTATTCTGCCTGACCCAATCAGCATATATATGATTTGTAAGCAATATGCAAGTTTTTTTTTAAACTAGAGAATGGTAGATTCAGATTGGACATTAGGAAGAAGTTCTTTACAATAAGGATGGTGGAACACTGGAACAGGTTGCCCAGGGAAGTGGGTGTATGGCCCATTCCTGGACATATTCAAGGTTAGGCTAATTGGGAGCTCTGAGCAACCCAATCTAGCTGGGGATGTCCCTGCTCACTGTAGGGCGGTTGGACTGGATGACCTCGAGAGGTCCTTTCCAACCCAGTACATTCTATGATTTTACAAACTTTTAATCCGCAAGAATAAAGCAGTTTGGCTGCTGCTCCCCTGATAATCTACCTCAACTGCTCTTCAGTGTTTCGAAGCCAAGCAAAACTTAGCACATATTATGAACAGATCAAGACAACTCTAAGATGATCAGGGAAAAAGAAGAAAAGACAATGACTCAAGCAGCTGAAGAATAGTACAATTCTCAGCTTTTACATTCAAGAACATCTTACAAATGTCTGCAGCAAATGGATAACACCCCCTAGCCTAACTTCACTGAAGTTAACATTTCTGCAAGTATCTCAAAAGTCTGTCACTAGATAAAAATGTCACAGTATGTAAAAAACTTAAATTCAGCTGTGAACACAGTTCCTAGGGTATTTCTGCACCTAATAGATAACTGAGCACGTCTCCATAATGCATCAACTCTGTTAGACCATGGGCTGCTCTGTTTCTTTTATCTATTTCCAAACCATAGCCAGCACTTTTTTTCAGCAATGACTGCCAAATTTCTGCAATGAAAACAGTGTGTGTGACTATTGATAATCCAGGATGTACAACTTCTCTGTGGAACTGCAAATCTCCTGCAGCATCTTAACGCAGAACAATACAAGTCAAAAAACTTCTGTATGTAAAATTTCTAATTTACAAAACATGAGCCAAAAAAAAACATTCCAGATTTTGATCTTACATCTGGAATCTGCTAAACCCAACCGTGTTATTTGCATGAAATTCAATGGACATTTTACAGCTTATGTCCCTATGAACCTTCATTTAGACACTGTCCAATAGCTGTCCTCAATCCTTCACCCAATAGCCATAAATATTATTGCTAATCTCTTGGAGCCTTTCTTTAAACACAAAAAAAACAAGAGCTGCCAATTATTATTTAGCATTCAAGTCAAATGCCTCCAAACTTTCCAAGGTATAGAAAATACATAACATCATTTCATCCCACTGGAACAGGCTACTAAAAAGCCTACAGGGGTAAGCTCACACTCAAATATTTCAACCAGGTAAATTTTAAAGTTTTCTTCAGATATGTTTTACTGCTTCCTAAATAACAGATCTAGAAAAATGAGGTTTTAATCCCCGTTATTAGTTCTGTATTCACCTGAAACACTACATCTCTTTCTTTGGCCAGTGCCATTTCAATCACAACTGTAATTGCCTTGGTTTCACGTTACTTATTTACAGTAGCTGTAAGAATACTTGGACGTGTGTGAAAGAACAGTCTTCATGGAACACTTTTTGAAAAGAATAAAGCATTTGTGACTTTGGATACCCAAGCTCAGTTGAGGTAACCTCTGCAGCACAAGGCTCCACATTTACAGACAGTCCTGATCCTCTTTTTGGATGGGCTAAGTCCATCAGCAGAGTCTGAAGTCAGATCTATTGAACCTGTAACACAGAAAACCAAAAAAGTTTTAAAAGACAGAGTGAAACCATGCTACATGTTCAAATGGCTTCAAAAAGCCTGCTACTGCCCCAGTCCTTAGAAGAACTTTGTGAAGCTATGCTCCAATTCTACCAACACCCATGTTACAACTACTTGGACAACACCTGGCAGACATCTCAGAATTCAAAGCCCAACACAGAATCACAGAATTGTCAGGGTTAGAAGGGACCTCCAGGATCATCTAGCTCCAATCCCCCCTGCCATGGGCAGGGACACTTTCCACTACATCAGGTTGTCCAGAAACACAACCAGTATTGCCTTAAAAACATCCAGGCGTGAGGCTTCCACCACCTCTTTGGACAACCAGTTCCAGTGTCTCACCACCTTCATGGTGAAGAACTTTTTCCTAACGTCAAATGTAAATCTCCCCTCCTCTAGCTTGGATCCATTTCCCCTAGTCCTATCACTTCCTGATACCCTAGAAAGTCCCTCACCAGCTTCCCTGTAGGCCCCCTTCGGATACTGGAAGGCCACACTCCAGCCTCGTACCCTCAGGCCTGTATCTACACCAACTGGCTGAGAGTGCAGCCTGCTTGAACAGCCATGTCACAGCCACCACAAAATAAGCAGTTTTAAGGATTCAAGTAAGATCAATTTGTCAGTACTTAAGAGAGCTTCTACGAGAACGAGAGAGAGCTCTGGAGTGTAGAGATGCTTCTTTGAAAATAAAATAGCAGGGTGAACAATACCTTATTGTGAATAAATGGGTTTGCATGCAGAGTTTGTCACACATAACACCCCTGCCAGCAAACCTCAAGAATTTTTTATATTGAAGTCTTTAACCCCTTCTATAATGGTTTTGGTTGAAAGGGATCTTCGAAGATCATCTAGTCCAAGTCCCCTGCCATAGGCAGGGATATTTTGCTCTAGTTTAAGTTGCTCAAAGCCCCATCCAACCTGGCCTTCAACACTGAAGGGAAGGGCAATTATCAAAAGAATCGTCCAACAGCCCAGGTTGGAAGGGACCTCAAAGGGTCATTTGGTACAAACTCTTGTGGGAGAGGGAGCCTAGATGAGATTACCTTGCACCCTGTCCAACAGCATCAGGAAAACCTTTGATGATGGCAACTCAAACAAGTCCTGGGAAACGCTGTTCCAGTGAATCATGGCTTTCATTCTAAGAACACTTAATCACAGAAGA
The DNA here is from genome assembly GCF_027791375.1 of Indicator indicator. Classification (NCBI taxonomy): domain Eukaryota; kingdom Metazoa; phylum Chordata; class Aves; order Piciformes; family Indicatoridae; genus Indicator; species Indicator indicator. Next base: position 18,029,246 of record NC_072012.1, on the reverse strand, counting down.
ACCAATAGTATTTCACTTCTGTTTCCCAAAGTCTCTGCACAATGATCAATGAACCCAACTCAGCAAAACAACAGACACCAGAATCCACAGAAAGGCTATGGTGCCTCAGTCAGCTGCTACAACTATCTGTAACTATCACTACCAGATTGCTTCAAAAGTTGTTTGCTTGAAGGGCCACTTTGAATAAAGGAAGTTTTTTTTAATGGTAGCCTGAGGACTCCTTTGAGAATTCCAGTGACAAACCCTCAAAATAATTTGCCTCATCAGACATTCCAACTATAATCCTGTGCTATGAGCTAGGAGTGCTACAAGAGGCAATGAACTAGAGGTGCACACAAAAGCTTCCGGGTGCAATCCTGTCTGCATTGCCTATCAATGAGCAATGACTGTTCCAGAATCCAGAGAGTTGTGGTAGGGGGATGCAGAGCCCAACCTAAGGTGCTACCATCAGTCACGCTGCCACAAAACCCACCAGTGCCCAACCCTCCCACAAGAGTAGTGTTAAATTCTGCAGACCTTTCATCTGATAGTCAAAGGTTAGCTCTTCTCCAGCCTTGATAGTTCGTGTAGAGAACAGTGCTATTCGAGGAAGACGCAAGTCAAGGTTATCAATGAACACATTGAAGACTTGAAGATTTGGATCACACTGTAAGGCAAAGACCAACATGGTTTCTGTTAAGAAAAACACACACTATGTTTCATGGAAGTGGTTAAGTAAACCAGGGTCACAAGAAAGGAAGAACTGGTTCTCTCAGTGACACAAGCCTGAAATTAAGTTACCTTCTGAAATCAACAAATCATGTTCTTCCAATAGCATTAAAGGAGAACAAGCATAGCTTAAGTCCTTTCAAGAAGGCAGTACACAGGCTACACTAACATGCCACAGCCTACTAAGAAAAATAAGGTGCCCTCAAAAGATGACAAAAAAAAAGATGACAACCAAAGCAATCAAAGTTACATTCAAAGGCTAGTATTTACCTACAACATCCACAAGAATTAAAATTGAAAAAAAAGAAAAAACAACCTACCTTCTGTATTTAAGTACTGCTTCTTGGCCAGACACAGTATTTTCCTACTGTGTATAAATTTTTATTTTCAATTGCTTCTGCATTATCTGCCGTGAACTGGGTGGCAGAAGGAGGGTCAATAACACTAAGTAGCAACTAGAAAACACTTTTTTTTTTTTTTGATTCTCAGAAGTCAGTAGTCAGAGTTTGTTGAACTCTGCATGCTTTTTTGATCTTTAACATAAAATATATCCCACAGTAGAGAACCAAAAGTGAGGGCATTCAGTTGACACCAAAGAGTGAGAATATTTCACTCTTGTTTCCAAAATTAAAGAGCAATTGGCTGTATCTAAGACCCTTCTTTGTCCTTCTCCCTGGTGAGCCCATGTAAAACAAACATCAGTTCACAAACCTGAAGACATTAATTTTCTGTATTTGTAGAACACTGTTTGCATCACACACATTACATCAGTAAGAAATAATAACTTAGTTCAGGAATCTTTACAAATGCAGTTCAAGCTATCTTGCTTCAGGTACTCCAGGTGAACGAGAAATAAATACAAAAATTTTCTGTTTAAAATTTACTCTTGAGTTCTCTGGCAAATTTAGATTTAGGAGAGGAAAAAAAAGAAGGAAAAATAAATAGATAAATAAATAAATAAGCCAAAGAAAACACAGGAATTTTCACTTTTTTCTTCTACTAATATTTGAATGATAAAATTCATCCTTACCTGCCACAAAATAATGCATCAATTCCTATCATCTTTGACTCTTTTATTATGTACCTTTCACACATTAGGTGTTTTAGTTACTTGGAAAAAATACACCAAAACCAATCCTGTTTTGGTCACCTAAAACCAGCAGATTCAGTGATAAGCCCTGTCCTACCAGATGATCACTTCAGGCACCATCTCACTCCCAAAGTTTTGTAGATAATTCTACTCCAAGAAATGATGAGTATTCCATTCTATTTATTATGCCATCTAACTGGGTGGGCTGCTCTGGCATGAGACAAAATACTCCAGAAAAGATGTGAATATAGTAAGAAAACGTTTACAACAGGAGAAGGTATTTCTGGCACATGTAGGATAATCTCCAAATTCTTAGTACTCAAAACAAGGTCTTACACTGTGATTCACAAAGTGGGACACATTTCCATATCGAGCTGCATCTACTGTAAATTCATCTGAGTCATAGTCCAAATCAAACAAGTATGTATTTCCCTGGTTGTCATAGAGCTGGCCTCGACGCTCTGCTTCCTCACTTGTAATCACCTAAAAAAAAAAAGAGGGGAAAAAAACGCCTGCATCATATTATTAACTATTACTAAAAAAAAAAAAACAAGCAACCAAAACACCAAAACCACAATCAAGTTAGAAAAAACACCTTTGCTTAATAAAAAATATCCCATTCTCCTTTTGCTACTGAAAGAGCATTCCACCTCTAATGAATAGACATACTGTGTCGGTGAGAGCTGAAATTCCCCCCCCACCAACAAGTAACCAGGCTAGCCCAGTCTGGAAGCAAATGAAGGCTGTATTTACAAGCAGAGTCTACAATCTACGATGAAATGCAATGAATATGTACACATATACAAAATTCACAACATTTACAAATATATAACAATCAACAGAAAAGCACAACCGATCTCCCTTTGCTTCCCCCCAAGGGGACCCTCCCAAAGGGGCCTCTCTCTCCCAGGAGCTTCCCCCCAGACCCCCCTGGACAGAGAAGCAGAGTTAGTTAAAGCAGAAAGTTAACTTAGCTGCCAAGGTCAGTGTGTGTTATCTTCAGCCAGAAGAGAAGAAGAAACAGCAGCCAGACAGCCCAGCAACTGCCCCCACTGCCGAACGCAGAATGTGCAGAATGCCTACTTTGTTTTGGGTAATAGTTCTTAAACATTTCTATCTATCCAATGGAAGTGTTTAGAACAATCGTTATTTTGCTTTCTTACACCCAACAGTGACTTATTTACACTCTTTCACTTTCTCTGTTTTGAACTTTGCAAAGAAAAATTAAAAAGACAGTTTCAAACCATTACACATACATGCAGCTAAAGTCATTAGTTAGTGACTGAGGCTTCTCTGGATGCAATTTGTCTACAGCTAACGCACAGCACTACCTTGTCTTGGGGAAAAATAAAATGCCAACACCTTCTATTAAGAGTTTTGGTTATGACAGATACAATCACCTGTTTCTACCTGAAGTTTCTATACACACAACTTTGTCATTAGACCCACAAAAATCTCATGGAAGTCACATAAATTATGTATAAAGTTTCAACTTTCTCTCTTTGCATGAAGATCCACATGTACCAGTCCTTACATCCTAGTCACACTGACAGTTCAGTATTCACCTCCTTCCTTCCTCCTCCTGCTATCTTTTACTGCAATGAAAGATCCTATTCGTGACAACTCAGATATGTGTCCTGGTTTGGTTTAGTTTTCTTTTCCAGTCTGTATGTCTCTCTCCCTTTTTCTACTTCTCCTTCCCCTGTGGAAAGGGAGAGGGGTTAATGTTGTTTATCTAGTGGCCAGCCCAGCCCCAGCTCTTGATTTCACAAAGCTGAACCTGTGCAACTGGCTAGCATGTACTGGCACATGGCAGAAATCTGGAAACTCCTCAAAGGAAGGGAAGAACTACAGTCTATTTCAACAGGAGCAGCAGCTTAACTTCATCTGCAGCCTGCTATGTTTAAATGCATTCTGTTGTGCAGACTCAGCAATCACAACGTGGAAGCAAGACAGGTATCAAACGTGGTGGAATTGGACAGAAAAGCCCTCTAAAATCGTTCTGACAGATCACATTTGAGAACTTACTCAGCAGCCAGGAGTAAGCAGATTCAGATGAAAGGGTAAAAACACACACAGTTTCCTTTAAGCCACAAAATTACATAATCACCTCTGCATTAACCCAGCAACACAGGTATTTTGAATGAGTGACCTCTTGTACATTTACCAGACAGGTGTGAGCAGAAGTTGGAAGTTTCGAGACAGGAAACGTGGAAGAAATACAAGACATCTGGATGGAGGGCCAAAAGGAATTCTTTTAAGTCAACTTGGCAGCAAAGGAGATTTGTCAGAAATACAACAGACAGGATCAGAGAGTCTGACAGGAGCTACTGATGTAAAGAGTTCTGAAGCAGAGCAGAGGCTTAACCAGATAAACAGAGGACCACAGAGAATCTCAAGAGTAACTCAAGGTCTGTATTTCCTAACATGAAAGGACTGTTTGAAACAGCAAGTGACTGAATAACGAGATAATGTCCAGTCTTATTCTTGTTGTTAATCAAAAGTAATAGAAATGTTTGGAAATACTGCCTTAAAAGTTCAGATGAAACTGAGAAAGGACTGACTGGGAAACTGGGTGAGAAGTTTGCCAACAACTGTGCTTGAGGAACAGCAAAAATTACAGTAATAACGATGACCAGGGAAGAATAAAAAGTATGACTGCCATGAATAAAAAGACTTGCCTTGTGATATATTATTAGGGAAGGTACCCAAAATAATTCTTCAGTGACACAAAGGGGTAAGCATTTTTGCATTCAATCTTTCACAACTGCTCTGGAATGGAGGAAAGTTCTTGATAATATAATTTTGCTGTCATTTTGCATGTCTACTTACTGTATTTCTCAACTCAAAAGCAGACTTATCTATTATACAGCAGAAGCCAACATTTTCTCCAACACTTCATTTATTGTAAATAATTTATCTCTATGAGATAGATACATACCTCTCCAACATACTCCATCACAAAACTGTTGGTTTTAATTTCCTGGAGGGTTTTCACTCCCCAACCACGGCCATTGTTAGTTCTGAAAATGCAAAGTGAATATGGTGTACCTTTCTGTACTATCCTATTCGGACAGTCAGGCCCACACCTACAAAATGAATTGCATTCATAGATGGGCAAGCCAGGCTGGATTTTCAACTTCTTTCGCTTGTTGTAAGCCAAAATAAATCCAGCCTCCTTTGGGCAGCACTTCTCAGCAGGGCAGTCAGTGCACTCACAGCCAGTCGTTATTCCATTTAATACATTTATTCCTGGAGCAGGTTTATACTCATTAATGTAGTAGAAGTCTAAAGGAGGGCCTTCAAGATCCACTGTGTTTTCTACCAGAATCATCGCTTTATGATTCTTTTTCCTGTTGAGTTCTTCTTTCCACCTCTGCAGAGCTATTCTTTGCTTAGCCTTCTTTACAATGTAATCTGCAACCGCTGGTTGCAAAGCTTTAATGTGGTTTGTGACTTTCAGTGGTTTGCCTTCTCTCGCCCGAGACAAGTACTCATTCTTGTCCCTAAGGAAGTTTTGAAGAAGCAATGGGCATTTCAAGTTTTTCTGAGGTTCCCAAGTATTTGAAGATTCCGGCCATCCTTTCCATTTCACAAGATAGTATTCTGTGCCCTTGAAATACAGAAACAGACGCAGATTTAGCCATGTTTCCTTTTGCTGAATCAAGCAGCAGAGAGTACTGAGACAAACACGAAAGAGTCCTAGAGAGATAAGAAATGGCAGGTCTTGATGTCCCCATAACAAATAGAACTGGGGAGAAAGAAAAATCAAGTCTTCTGTTAGCAAATTAACTTATAGCACAACTTTGGGTACTTGATATATCATCTCTAGGGGCAAAGAAACAAAACAGCTGGGAAGAACAAATGGTATACCTGGAGAAGGCTAGTTTGTTAAGGCAATTACACAAGTTATGCTAACTAGCTGAGACTCATATACACAAGCAGAACAGAGCTGTATTGCATCCAGGAAAAAAAAAGAAAAAGAAGTTCTAAACTTAGTGAAAAAAATCCTAACAATCTAAGCCCCACTACTTTTAATATCCACCATCCTCCCAAAAGAAGAATCCATTCAAACCATGCAGTACTGCGTTTATAATAATGAAGCATACATTTGGCGCTTATTTTAAAAAGGCCAAATAACCAAACAAGGCCAAATCCTGAGACTGAATTTCACTGGCATGAATAAGCCATAGGAATCCAGTTGCAGCACATGGCCCTAACTCTTCATCATACTAGAAGAGTCAAGAGAGAAATACAGATTGTTACCTGCAAATAAAGGAGAAGCATGGTAACATGTACCAAGTTGCAACCTAAATGCATCAGCATTTTGCTTAACTTCTAGATATTCAAAAGTGAAACATTTCACATTCTAACACCTGTAATTTCTGACAAAGATCTTCCTTCAACATACTGAACACAGCAGGCACATTGCTGCCTGTTTACAATTCAAAGTTTGAACGATATTTCACATTGGACACCAGCAAGGGATTTGTCCTCACAGTCTGCTACTTTATATTATGAGCAAAACTACCTTTGGCTCGCTTCCAAATTTCAGCTGAAAGAGTGATCAAATTAGTCTGTGTTTCTCTTACCTCTTCTACCTTGTAGTCACACAAATATTCCACCTCATATCTCTTTAGACTCCTGTTGGTGATTCCAATGGATTTACATTTGAGATTTTCCTTCCTACATAATTCTTGGAGGGTCTCAAGTGAAGCTAGACATGGCACATACCAAGCTACAATAAGAAAATTAGTAAAGAATCTTATTTAATGTCTCAGCTAAATTGAAATCCCAGAGTCCCCACATTATCATTTGTGATAGCAGTCCATGAGTTGCTTGTACATCTACAGTGTCTCAGAGAGACAAACTCAACCCTTCTCTGATGGGTAAAGTGAAACACATCAGCGATTTCAACGATTCCCCCCCTGCACCTTTATTCTGTACAGTCTGTACATTTATAAAGCACAAGCATTCTGGAGATCAGACTTCCACAGGTGAAAGCTGCACTAAGAAACAAATAATTTTCCAACAATTACAGCATTCTATAACTGAACTACAGCAACAAGGCAATCTCCATTCTTTAGAAAGGCTGCTAAATATCTGCAGTTAGTCAAGTGGAATCAAGAACTTGCCATGCAACCATGGCGAATTAATGAAGAAAGGTCCACAGGGCTCTTCCAGAAAGGGTCGCGGGTGCCTTGTCAGCTAGGCGGGATTAGCAGGACGCGACACTCCGCACAGAGGCATGGACAGAGGGCCAGCTCCCTGCCAGACCATGGGAAACACAGCCAAGGTGGGAAGGGACAGTGGGGAGAAGAGCCACAGCCGCGCGTCGCGTTGCGGCTAAGGCCGTGACTCCCTCCCCCGGGCGCAGGCGGGGGCACCGCGGGGCATTCGTGCCTCAGTACCCGCCGACAGCGCGCAAGCGCCCCCGCCCCAGCTCCCAGCCCGTAAAGGGAGAGGGCCGCCCCGGAGGAGTACACCTCCAGGCCGCACCGCCAGAAGTTCGGGAAGACGAAAAGCGGGCAGCAGGCACCTTTCCCGAGGCCGCCCCAGGCCCCCAGCACCTATCCCTCACTCCCCCTCCTCCATCATTATCTCGGTCGCTTTCCCCACCCTCCTCCCCCGGAGAGCAGGCAAAGCCCCTTCCAAGGTAGCGGACAGGGTCCCCAACTCTTCCCGCCCCGCTGCGGCCGGCTGGCTGAGACGTGGAAGAAGGCACAGGGGCAAAACTGAGCGGAGCTGAGCCGAGGGACCGCCGTGCGCGACCGGCAGGCCTTCCTGCGCCCTCCCACTCAACCCCAGGAGAAGAGAGAAAAGCCCGAGGGAGGCGCTCAGAGCGGTCCCGTACCCAGCCATGCCAGCGCTGTCTCACCTCCTCGCCAGTCCTCCTCCATCTTTGGGGCCCGCGCGCGGGACCGGAGGCGCCAGCCCGGGAGCACGCCCGCGCGGCTCCGCCCCCCTCCGGAAGGCAGGGAGCGGTGCCGGCGCGCGCGCGCCTCCACCCGTCAGCGCGCGTTGGGGTTTCGGCGGGCGTGCATCAGCCCAGAGAAGCCCCGGGACGGGGGAGCCCCTGCAGCAGCGGAGCCTACGGCTAGACTGAAGAAAAACGAGGCAAAATGTAAAGCTATTTCGCTTTGTTCGTTTCTAGGAGGGCGCGAGTGGCCGTGCCTGGGGTGGGGGAGGCGCAGAGCAGCGGGAAGGCTTCCACCGGGCTCTTCAGCGCTGTCTGCCAGCTGCAGAGCTGAAAGAGCCACAAGGAAATGTTGCAGATATTTTTGTCTTTAATTACGGTGTCACCTCAGCACGCTTCTCAGATGTTTCCTATCAATACAGCTTTCATGTTAGTCCCAAGCCAGACTGAATGGGGCTTTGAGTAAGACGGTCCGGTGGAAGGTGTCCCTGCCCAGGGCAGGGGAGGTTGGAACTACATCATCCCTTCCAACCCAAACCATTGTGATTCTACTCCACTCATGCAGGACTGCACCTGTAGTACTGAACTGAGCTCTCGCACACTCAGGGCAGGAAAGACACGGACATGTTGGATCAGGTCCAGAGGAGGGTTGCAAAATTGGTCAGAACTGTAATAACACAGGTAATTGAACAGAGGTCTCTTCAAATCCAGGCATCTCTTGCTCTAGGTTTGTCTGATTTTTGAGACTCTACTGTGCCACTTGGAATATTTTACAAGGTAACATCTGGCCCTCAGTGCTGAACTGTTGCCCCTTAAGGGCTTATACTGAGGCCCTCAAATCTGGTAACTACCTTTGGGGGCTCTATCCCCTCCTTACTACTCACCTACCAAAATGTAAAAAAATGTGCCAGTTTACATCCACACAATGTCTTATGACTTACAGATTAGAACAGTTCCTCACAGAATAAAGGATGTCAGGATCCACATTAAAAAAAGATGTTTTATTAGTAACATAAATAAGCACATATAACCCTTACACACCACAAAACCATTTAAAGATAACTCCAGAAAAATAAACAAAACCCAAACCTGCTTAAGAAGCCACCACACTGAGCAACCATCAGATTTCAGGCAGCATTGAGAGCAGAAAATTTCACTACAATTTGGTAGTTAGCAGAGCAGATTTTTACCAGTCTAGCTCTCACTGGTTCACTGCTATGCTGTTGAATCCACTGGGTAAATGGGTACACAGCCTAACTAGTCCAAAAGAAAAAAAATCTTTAGACTCTAAAACGCTTGTTGCTGAACCACAGGTACAAGGATTTGCACTCCGTATTTTATACATTGGGTGATAATTCCATGCTCCACCCTTGGCCAGTCTTGATAGCATTTTGTACCATGTTTTCCATTCCAAACAGACTTGGTGGCAAATTAATGTAATTCAGTTTATAACAGTCTCCTAAGAATCATTAAAAACTCAGAGAGAGTCTTTGGCAGAAAAGCCAACAAGAGACACAAAAAATCAGCATAGAAAAAAAATGTTGCCTTTCAAGAGACTATGACGCCACTTCAACAGTGATGATTTCACACTTTCCAGTATCTTGATCTGTGCAGGTAATATGCAAGGACCCATCCCTAGATAAAAGAAACAGTTATATTTAGGGCTATCTCAACACAGTACTTCATCTGTTAATGCATGCTCCAGGGAAGATAAACAGTGTTCATGGAGAGGGAAGAAAGCTGAGCATCAAAATACTCAGGGAAGAACATGCTTCAACACAGAATACAGAATACATTGATTTATGAAATTCAGAGTGTTTAGGTATGTGCTTCTTGCTCTCCATTAAAGCATGGATCATCTCTATGTGTTTGGAACAGATGCAGACACATGTTTAAATATTGTAACTGATTCATTTAGCAAATGTTTCTAAAAAGAATATGAAGTAATACTGTTCAGAATATTCACCTTGAGAACTCTGAATAACACCAACCAACAGATAAGCATATCTTCTCAAAGCACAACAACCTGACTTTTAAAAAGTAGTAGTTTTTAAATACCAAGGATCTCCTTCAATGAGGAAAGCCTTAATTTTCAAAATCCAAGAATTAAAGACAGTATTGAATCCTACTTCATCTACACATATGACAGAATATTTAGATAGAAATAGATGTATTCTAGTGAACTTCCCTTTTTCACCTGTATGTTACTAAATACTCCTTTAAAGTAATGCAGGTTTTCTGCACTACACAGTTGCATATATAATCTCTACTATCTTACGAAAGTCAAGTGCAAATATCTGTATGAGTAACAAGGTATTTCAGGTGAAGTCTATTCAAAAAGCATTAAAACACCAGACAGTTAACAAAAGAAAACAGTATTTTGAACTCAAACAGCAAGTAATGTTTCGAGTTTTTTCAGCTTTCTTATTATTTAGAAAAACAGTGTGAACTTCAGGACAAACATACTCTTGACTGCTTAGAATTCCACCTCCTGATAATCCTTGTAAACTATTTTAACTATTTCAAATCAGACCAAGCACTCCTATTAAGGCTCAAGAAAGTTAAGAAAATTTATTCAACATCATGCAATCCCCATTCTCCACCCTGCCATAAGATACTTCATATTTTCCCATAATAAACAGGTAACTCTGTAAAAAGCAGATTTATGAAGGCAAATTTCCTATGGTCTTCTTTCTCGCAGTTAGCAATCCTGTCTCTAACAAGGTTTCTCCATAGATTTTCAGCACAGATGCTGCATGTGAGAAACCCTTCATGGATTCCTTAGCAACTAATAAGATAGATTCTATTTCAGTTTTTATTAAGTGTGGGCGCTCAGCAGAACTACTTGACCCCCTTCCACAGGAACTCCAAGGTCCTGACTACTCTCAAACAAGGTTAAACTACTCAACAGTTCAAAAGCTGTCAAAAATCATCTGTATAACTGTGTTCAGTTGTATTTCTTTATGAACAAAACAATGAAAGCATAGAAGGTACTACATGGAAACCATACTCCTACTGAATGCCAGGACAGGGCCCTGCAAGCAATGAAATGCCAAAATTTCTCCAGATTAAGGAAAAGAAAAAAAAAAAAAAAAAAAAAATCAAACATCCTGTAACAGGGTAAAAAAAGCTGCTTGTCCCAAGTGAGACACAGCAAGTTAAACAGCAGAACAGTTAAGTGTTTTGGGTACCTTTTCATAGTGAGAACAGTTAATATATCATGCAGACCATCCTCCTTTTTATCTAAATCCTGGAGTACAATCTATTAAAAAAAAAAAAAAGAAGAAGAAAAAAAAAAAAAGATGTTCCATTACAATTCAATTCTCTTAATCCTCACACAGCGGTTTCATGGAAATGACACCACAGCCATGGTGTGGAAGTCATTCTGTTCAGCATCTCATACTATTAACACCAAAGCATGCCCAAGTGGATTTCATTCACCTGTAGTGCAGATTTTTTGCTCTTGGGTTTGTTTCAAGGTCTATCACCAAGGTAGCTGGAGTAACCACAACTCCAAGCAAAAGCTAAGCATGCTCCTTTAGTTAGGATCAGTTCTGTAATTATTAGGCAACATCATTCCCCTATCCCCATAATATTCCACTTTGGTACTGCTCAATTTTCTCAAGTATTCCATCCATTTCAGCCCCTCCCTGATGCACTGAAGCCAAGTGGTACACATCATCACTAAGAAGATGTGTTCTCTGTACAGCCTGACCCCTGAGTAGTATCTTTGTATCAGGTAAGGATTTAATCACATCTTACCACTGTGAATAATGAAACGTGGTGTTTAATACCAAGATCCTATCCAGTTTAGGAAGATAAAAAAAATTAACCAGCAGTACATAAGGACATCATTACCTCCAGCAGGTTTATTTCTAACACATTGGAGGTGTCTGCTACTGGTTTTGATCTCTCATCCCAAGTGAGCTTACTACAGTAATGTGCCAGTGATTCACAAATCAAAAGGGAAACTTCAGTTTCTTGAAGTGCTTCAATAGTTCATAACATTTAAAGAACACTTAAAGACCATTTTCAAAGAGATGTATGCCATTCTAATTTTGTAACAAGAGGCTTTGGTTTGATTTTTTTAAATTATTTTTTCTAGATCCATTTGATTTCCAAGTTTAAAGTTTTCAATTTTCAAAGTGCCTATGAATACAAAGATACTCACCTGTGCAAATTTACCTTCTTCATTCATGGGGCTTTTCCCCAATGATTCGTATAGTTCAAGGCATACAGAAGAGGTGTTTCCAGGAGCATGCAGGGTGTGTTGCCTTCGAGCTGGTAATGGAGTCCCTGATGGAAATAGCACTGTGAATTTGTCAGCCCCTGACTCGTCTACTCCCTTTAAAAAGAAAAAAAAAGTTCATGCCTTTCTCTATGTACTTTACTGAGCTGGGAGGGTTACAACAGTGATCCACCAGAAAAGAAACCGAAGATTCATTCTCTCTGCCACATTTACCGTCACAACAAATAAGAAGATAAAACCAAGACATTCCTACAAAGACACAAAAAAGTCCAGCTATTACAAGACAGCAAAGACACAGTCTCTCTCTCCTTAAAATCAGGCAGTTTTTCCTGTGTCATTTTTTTGTCGATAAATCTAAGTTACCACTTACTGCTGACCTATAGCTAACTGCAGAACTAATGATAAAACAATAAAACATCCATCATGCAAAAGCAGTACTGAATATTTATTGCAACAAGAGCAGTAATGGCAGCCTTACCTTAAGAAGAATATCTTTGGCAGAACACTCAATAAGTGCCTCTTCTTCTAATAAAGGATTCTCTTTCCCTAGCAGAATTCCTGCCTCTGTGGCTGCACCAATGGGAATAACCTCATCTGGAGGAATTGAATTCAGTAATTCCACAGCTGGGAAAATTTCTTTGATCAGCTGCTGCAGCTTTGGGATCCGAGCAGACCCACCACACAGAACTACCTAGAAAACATGCATTAATGATTTCAGATCTCTTAACAGACAAAACAGATGGGTCACAACCTGCAAGACAGAAATGCAGACTCCTCTAGAATGTTTTATCATCTGCAATTGTTAAAAGATGATGACATCTTTGCTTCACTTGTTACTTTTGTATTTGAAATTAAATAGCTTGCAAGTTTCAAATGGTGTTCTGAAGTGTAAACATCAGCTAGATTTTAATTTTTTATTTAAAAAAATTGAGGGATTCATCATGAAGTAACACCAGGGTGGAAATCAGTCCAAAACAGGTCCAGTTTCAACAGGCTGCTCAGGACCTTATCTCTGTTTATACAGATTCCACAAACTGTGGGCCCTTGTTTCAGTGTAGTGTGGAGGAAATCAAACAAATTCTTTTCTTGGTGTCTAAAATTTGCCCATGTTGTAACTTCTTCTGCTTACCAGTCATCCTTCCACCATGCACCTATAGAAAGCCATGCCAGGTTTTGTCTTGATTAGGGAAATGTAGGCATAACTATTCTCCCCTAAGCTGCCTTCTACAGGTAAGCAAACCCAGCTCTCAGCCCAAACCATCTCAGTAGCTCTCCAAGTAGATTGGCTCCAGTAGATCAGTACCTTCCATCTCTCATGAAGCCCCAAAATGATAAAACTGTATCTGGATACTCTATCCAAGTGCCAAACACTTGGCTACACCCTTGCTATTGCAGCCCAGGATGCAACTGGCTACCCTTGCTGCAGAGTTTCCCTTGCAGTGGTATTTATTGCCGCCCTTGCTTTGGTACTGTCTGCAAACTTGCTGCGAGCATGCGCTAGCCCATCATGTGTTACTGAGACATTAAATGGTATCCATGGTATTCTCTGCTAGGAGGATAGGCTGAAGGAGCTGGTGTTGTCCAACCTAGAGAAGAACAGACTCTGGGGCACCTTATAGCTGCCTGAAAGGATTCTACAAGAAGGCTGGGGAAGGACTTTTCTTAAGGGTATCTAGCAACAAGACAAGGCATACAGGTTTTAAGCAGAGGGAGAGTGGATTCAGAATGGATCTTGAGTACAAGGGTGGTGAGACTCTGGAACAGGTTGCCCAGGGAGGTTGTGGACACCTCCTCCCTGGGGCTGTTCAAGGCCAGGTTGGATGAGGCCTTGAGCAGCTAAGCCTAGCTGAGAGGTGTCCCTGCCCATGGCAGGGAGGTTAGAGTAGATGATCTCTAAGGTCCCTTCCAACCTGTGCCATTCTATGAAATCCTGAGGGATGTCACTGACAACCAGCTGTCACTTACTGATCTTGTGCAAGAAAACCCCTTAAAGCCTTATTAGAGTAACTTTGTTGAGATCAACTGGATCTGGAAATAAAGCTAACTTCCGCTTTTCTTTATGTAAAGCATAACTTAAGAGTTGTAAAGTAGGTTCATTTATTTATATAGTTAAAATGTCTCCCCCACCCCAAAGCAAACAGCACAGTGGGCCACCTGAAACACACTGCCACCCAGAACCAAAAGACATTGTTCTCTGACAATGCCCCATGGTATCTGATTATTCTACCACTGAAACTCAGATGTGCACAGCAAACATTAACTGTCTGAAGTAACATCAAGTATCATTAAAAATGCCAGCTAACTTCTGCTGCAGAATTTATGTGCCAATTCCACGAGCAATGAATGCAGTACTATTTGCAATACACAGGTGCAGAGGGGTTGGGATGAAGTTACTCTCTTCTATCAAAGACAAAAATAAATTTGAATAAATTAGTAGTATTTGCTACTTTACTCACGATCTTTTGTATTAAAACACCCTATGATTTGTGTTCCTAAGTTTAAACTAAGAAGGAGGAAAATGGGTATCAAGGGGACACCAAGTGATCTGCTGAACTCATAAACCTCAAGATAAGACTCAAGTTTTCTTCACAAGTGCCAGCAAACCCCATCCAAAGCTCAGTGAAAGCAGAAAAAGTCTATATGCTAAATTTAAAGAAGGTACTCCTTGGCTCCACCAAAAGTTACAAATACACCAAATGCAGACAAATGCTCTGCTATTTACTCAAACAGCAGTAAAAACAGAGTTGATTGTGACTCTTTCACTTAGCTAAAATCAAAGACAAGACTTTTAAAGTTCCTCAGCCTAGGTATTTTTCTGGTTCTAAGCCAAAATTGTTTAAACACATCATGAACCAATCTCAGTCTGCAAGGATAACAAGCCCCATAAATATTCTTCCTGGGGAGTTATAAAACATACTACAGACAAGTGATTTCCATTGTTACCTTATTAATATCATCTGCTGTAAATCCAACTTGCTGCAAGAGCTTTTTAATTGCTTCTATGCATTTACTAAAAAGGGAAGAACAGATGAGCTCAAACCTGGCCCTAGAAGGAAAAAGAAATAAAAGTAAAAATAAAATTCAGTATTGTTTCATCCATGAAAGACAAACAGCTGAAAATGCAGTCCTTTTTGGAATATACCTAGGCTCTCTAGCTATACCTGTCACTAAGGCAACTTAAAAAAAAACAAGAATAAAAATATTTCCCAGTGATACATCTTGAAGAAGTGATTTGTTGTTGTGAAAATATCTGTGCTACTGATTCCATCATTAACGCCTACATGGATGCACATTCATTCTTCTTCAGTGTGCTCTGGAGAAAAAACAGCATTGTTGTCTTGACTCATATGTAGAAAAAAAAAAAAAGGCAGCAAATATCCCGAATTGCTTCATCATCTTTAAAATGGAGAGAGAGGCAGTCAGATGGCCCTTGTCCTGACTTGCACACAGGGAGTACATTAAGGAAATGGAAAAAGCAAACTTGTGCTTGCTTCAGGCTCTTTCAAGCCTGAAGAGGAAGTTTTACCCTGTACAAATACAGCAAGTCAGCTAAGCCAGAACAAGTTTTGCTTCTCACACTTGCAAACAGACTGTGTCTTATTTTATCAGATCCAACGCTACAGCAGCAGATGCAGATTTCTAAAACTGCAAAGTCTATTTAATTTCACTAAAGCTGCTACTGACTGGAAGAGCAATCAGTAAACATCTCAGTCAGAAATCATCCCAAGACAGAAGAGCAGGACACAGCATTATGAACAAGAGAAAAAGCCTCTTTCTACTCCAGTTGTCAGAAAAAGGCAACATCAAGACTTCCATGACTCCTACAATGCTGGAACTCATTTAAACAAAAAAGTCCAAAAGCCTTATTTTCTTTAAGGAAAATTCAGCAATGAACACAGTAACGGGGGGCAGACTGCCTTCAGTAATTACAGAATCTATTTAATCAACAGACTCCAAAGACAGGATCTCCTTGGTTTTCTAACTATTAAGGCAACATTGTTGCTGTTACTACTCCAACTACTGCAGACCTAATGGAAACAGAACCAATCAGTATGAAACAAAGCCAAAAGCAAGTTTGTCTTCTGTCTTAATTTCTGTTTCTAAAATTAAAAGAACTAAAACCAAAAAGTTTATTGAGACTACGAAATACCACCTAAAAGGATTTCAAACATAATGAGCCAACAATGCATACTTGCAGCCCAGAAAGCAAATCACATCCTGGGCTGCACCACAAGAAGTGTGGCCAGCAGACTGAAAGGGAGGATTCTGCTCCTCTGCTCTGGTGAGGCCTCACCTGGAGAACTATGCCCAGCTTTAGGGCCCCTCCACACAAGAAGGACATGAACCTGATGGAGATGGTCCAGAGGAGGGCCACAAAAACGATCAGAGGGCTGGAGCACCTCTTCCACAAATACAGGCTGAGTCTGGAGAAGAGAAGGCTCCAGAGAGACCTTACAGCACTCTTCCAGTACAAGAAAGCTGGGGAAGGACTATTTACAAAGGCATGTAGCACCAGGACAAGGGGCAATGGTTTTAAACTCCAGAAGGGAAGATTCAGATTGGTCATTAAGAATACGTTCTTTACTATGAGGGTGGTAAGAACACTGGAACAGGTTGCCCATAGGCAGTGGAGGCCCCATTTCTGGAGCTACTCAAGGTCAGGCTTGATAGGGTTCTGAGCAACCTGATCTAGGTGGGGACATCCCTAATTACTGCAGGGGGGCTGGACTGGATGACCTCTAGAGGTCCCTTACAACCCAGTGCATTCTATGATGATTTTATATAAAAGCAGTAGCTTCAAGATTTGCTTTACCTGGACACATTACAATCAAAATCTAATCCATCGTACAATGAATCTACAAAGCAGTTTGCACTTCCAAGGGTTGATAAAGAATGCTTTGCAATATCAGCACTGTTCATTAACTTCATCATGGCTCTGGGATTTCCTCTGATATCATGTTTACAAGACCTATATTTAAAAAACAAAACAAAACAAATAGAAAAAGTATTAGTTTAGAACATCAGGCATTTGAGTGCTACTGCTAAGTTTCTGAAAGGAAAAAACAGATCAAAGCAATGAAGTTTGTTGTTTTTTTCTGTAGACATTTTAGCATTATTTACAATGCCACAACTGAAAGACCACAAAGAACTTTAAGTGTCTGTCTATTTCAATTTCAACTAAAATGCAGTGCACGGAGATCACCTGAGTTCAGGGTTTAGTGTTTATCATACAGATTTAAGTTTTTCCTCAACAATTATCCAGCTGAACAAATCCTGTGACTGCAAAGAATACACTAAGAAAGGCCAACAAGTTAACCAATTTTAACTAGAGAGTAGGAAATAGAACATAAAGAATCAGACACATTAACAAAATAGTCTACACAAATAACCATTTCAACATCACTAGAGCTAACTTAACGGTAACACACTTCTTAATTTTTCTTGATCACAGGGTGATTTGCCACACAGACTTCAAGCTCATACCCTTCATGCCAACAAGAAAAACAAACTGTCCCAATAGCTTGTGACTGAAATGATCATAGAATCAAGAAGGCTGGAAGAGACCTCAAAGATCATCGAGTCCAACCTGTCACCCTAAACTTCACGACTATCTAAACCATGGCACCAAGTGCCACGTCCAATCCCCTCTTGAACACCTCCAGGGATGGTGACTCCACCACCTCCCTGGGCAGCACATTCCAATGTAAGCAGCCTGTAAGCACATACATCACTCAGAACAGTTCATGGCTGAGCTTGTGTGGCAGCAGTACAAAACCATCAGCTTCTCAGCCTTGCTCCTTGGCTCCCAACAGCTGACTGTTCCTTTAGTAACTTCCAGTCATACCACATGCAGACAGTCTGCTAGAGCTAGCAAACTAGTATCAATTATTTGAAGTTCCTGTCCTAACAGCAAAATGCTTGGAATTCCAAACCTACCTCTGAAATTCAGAAGCTAAGTGTTGTGCTAGAGCTTCTGTGAAGCAAACTCCACCAATGCTATCATCTGTGTTTGTAGCAAGCACACGATACATTCCACTGTTTACTTCTATGATTGTGATGGACAGTGATGTTCCTCCAAGTTTATAAACCAACACGTTGCTGCCATGGTTAAAAAGAAATAAAAATGTTTTGATGAGTTTTGCCAAGAGAATTTGATTTGAAGTGTTTGTATTTAAAGCATCTGAGGACTTCTGATTACTTGATAACATTTCCCTAAAGGACAAAGCTAGTCTGTTTTATGTAGTGAGAGTAACCAATCTTTTTTGTACAACACAATTGAGAACTGAGTTTTACAGTCAATATCATAAGCAAGAAATAGATAAGAAGGGTGAAAAATGCCAAGAAGGGGAAAAAAAAACAAACCAAAACAAACCACATCTGACTGCACTGAGAGCAGTCTGCTATCCTGAACATCTTGTGAATTATTTGGATATTCATACAAGGAAATCCAATGCACCTACTGCACTCAGGATCTGCTTCAGTTCTTCTACCATAGTTCTTCTAATGGGTAAAGTGACCCCATATCTCAATTGAAAAACAACTATGCAGTTTTCTTCATGACACTCTGCTCATTAAAGAGCGAGACAGGTTCTGGAAACATATCTTTTAAAACCATTAAAAAAATAATACAACACCAGAACAAAGGGATTTTAAACACTAAGGATTTATGAATTCTAAATAAGAGTAAAAAAGAAACACAAGCCTCAAGTCATTAATTTTGTATTAACTGCTAAAACAACATAGTATTTCATCGTTTAACATTTCTCAGGATTTAAGTACAGCAGTTTCCATTTGAAAAGTAAAATACTAGGATTTTACCTTTTCCCAGTGGGTGAATCTTGGCCAATTCCATAAGCCAGGAGAGCAGCAGACGGTTCATGAACTAATCTCATAACATTAAATCCAGCAGCTGCAGCTGCTTCCCTATGATAAGGCAGAACAGCATTTAATTTTAAAGACTTCACCATAGTTACACATGCTATTAAGATTTCATCTGAACTACATATGTCACCAACTCAGAACTTGGTTACAGCATGGTATCAGCAAAGCAAAGTGACTGGAAAAGGAAGGTATCATAAGTTCAGTTGCTACTGTATTCTTTAGGTAGTTTTAACTGCTGTGTGCTCACTGTCAAAGAAAACACTGACAGATCACTCTGTGTACCATAAAAACTAGCCAAAACCCCTACAAGACGAAAAACTCCACTCTCAAACTTGGCAACCTATCTTCCAATGCAGCGTTAGAAGTTATTTATGTATCAGTCTAAGTGATATCATGCTAGGAAAACTGATTTAAGTTATAAATCAAGTTACTGCACCTCACTGCTTTTTCTTTACATGCCTTCTTGAAACTTCAGTAACCCTGTGACTGCACTGCAAGTTGATTCCTCCAAGTTATTTTGAAACTTGTGCACCTAAGCAAAGCATGGTTTATTATACACACTGCAAATATGCAGCTTGCTAACGTTTTATGAACAACCTTAAATGTGCTTTTAAGTATTTCATGACAGTTAAACGTAAGAGCTTCTACATATCAGAAAGTAGAAACAGATGCTGCCAATTATGGCTTTAAATGTACTCCTTTTCATATGAAAGAATTTATACACAATAACTTTTTCCAAACAGAACTTCCAAGTAGAGTACTGTGGTGTATTCTGATTCGCTCTCTGATAAAACAGTCCTCAATAAAGTAACACCATTTGGTTCAGTCAGTGCTGTTGTATGAAAGGATGGGAAATTATGAAATAGGGATGAGAAACTATTTGCATTTCAAAGGGGACACCGAAGATCCACATCTGAAATGACATTATCTTTGATGATACCAAAATTCCCTTTCTTTTTAATTGACTCAATTTCATTGTGGTTGCAGCAGTGAATTCCATGAAAAGCTGCTGAAGTCAAGAGTTAATCTCCCGCTCTCCTATTTTCCCAATTGAAACAACATCCAAGTATCTGGACTGACGGCTGTAAACTGCAATCCAGCAGGAGAATTCCCATTGCTAAGCTGCCAGCCAATCTGCTTTAGGCAAGTTAAAAAACCCCAGAAAGATCTTAATCCTCTTACCCAAGGGCATTTTTCTGATCCTCTCCAAAATCAAATGGTACAGTGATAACAACATCATTTACATCCGAACCCACTGCAGACTGAGCAGTTTCTGTTTATAAACATAGGTAGAACACGTTGATTAAAAAAATTAAATAAATTCAATATAACACATTCAAAAAGTTCAAGGAGAGATTTAAAAAAAAACCCCACAACTATTTAATGATTTTACACATTAGATACCTTTCATTTTACTGAAAATTAGCTTTGCCACATCTTCTGGGCTGATAAGTTTATTATCTATTTCATACTGAAGTTTTCCATTCTTCTCAATTACCTGCAAGCAAAATCAACACACCTTTGTTAGACAGCAAATAATTAAGAAAAGGTAATGTTTAATTAGTTCCTTTTCAAAGTAATAAGCACTGGACTGTGTGAATACTTTTGAGTTTGTACTCTACTACAAGAAAATAAATGCTTCTAAGAACCTTATCAAAGATTACAAAAAAAAGCCTCTATGATCCCAGAGACAGTAGAGTGCCATTCATACAGACTTAATGACTCCAGACTTACTTTTTCTATGAAGCTTTCCTTAGTACAAAAGAAACTTTACAACAAAAGTACTTATTTGTTTATATGCCATTAAAAAAATAAGAACTAATTATACAAGCATGTCAATACCAACAGTCAAAAAACAGAAATTTGCAGCTGTATTTCCAGGGTATTTTTAATCCTTTTGCAAAATGTTTTCCAGTAACAGTATTATCCAAATTCAATACTGAGATTTAACCAAGTGGATAAGCATTTTTGTGCTGTAACCTGAGGATCTCTCAGGACTTAGAAACACCACAGTGCTATTGCCCAAATATATAATGAATCATCCCTTTTGAGATATATATCACCTTTCTGTTGGACTATATTATGGTGGCAGATTTCAGAACATGGTTAAAGTTCTCTATAGCAAGAGAAATACTCCATGAAACAGCAAATGGACCTCATAATGAGAGCTGATCACTACAGAACACATGCATGGTGTGGCACAAACAACACCAAGAAAAAAAGGAATAAAACGATACAAGTTATTATGAGAAGCACAACAACAACAAAAAAAACACAACTAGATCATACTTACTGAACATTTGCTTTCTGCAATATATTTCTCTGCCTGTGGGTCACCAGAGCTGTCCAGACAAATTCAAAATAACAAAACAAATCATATACTCAAGGCTAATTGCACAAATTTATCTTGCTGTTATTCCTCATAACTTCTACTGCATATGAAGCTATACTTCAACAATTCCTGTTACTGCTGTACAAATGTTTCCAGGGATTGAGCATCTACCTGGGCAACCTGAGCCAGTGTCTTACCACCCTCAATGTAAAAAAATTCTTCCTTGTATCAGTCTAAATTTCCCCTCTTTTACTTTAAAACCATCACAGTTTGTCCTCTCAGAACAGGTCCTGTTAAAAAGATTCATAAAATGGTTCAGGTTGAAAGGGACCTGGAAGATCATCTAGTTCCAACCCCCCTGCCATGGGCAGGGACACCCTCCACTAGATCAGTTTACTCAAGGCCTCATCCAACCTTGAAGAGCTCCAGAGAGGGGACATCCACAACCTCCCTGGACAACCTGTTCCAGTGTCTCACCACCCTCACTGTAAAGACTGTCATCTTTCTTACAAACCACCTTTAAGTACTGAAAGGTGACAATAAGGTCTCCCTGGAGTTTTCTCTTGTGCATGCTGAACAACCCCAACTCCTTCAGTGTGCCTTCATAGGACAGGTGTTCCAGCCCTCTGATTATTTTTGTGTCTCTCCTTTGGACCTGCTCCAACAGGTTGTCATCCGTCTTGCACTAAGGGCTCCAAAGCTGGACAGAATACTCCTGGTGAGGTCTCACAAGAGCAGAGTACCAGAATCAACTGCCTTGATCTGCTGGCCACACAACTTTTCATGCAGCCCAGGATGTGACTGGATTTCCGTGCTGCAAGTGCACGTTGTTGGCTCATGTACAGCTTTTTATCCACTATTATGATCAATTCCTTCTCCACAGGGCTGCTCTAAATCACATTATCCCCTATTACATCAATGTGTTTCATAATTGCAATAAAAGCAATACAAAGTTCTACGCAATTAAAACTGTGGATTTTAGCCACAGTAAAACATCTGGATAACAAGATGTGTTAGATAAGGAACTTTAGTGTACATACATGCAACTTGTTACTAAGCTTCACAACTTCATTTCTGCAAACTAATTTAGCCACAAAATATTACGTATCTCTTTACTAATGGAATGAAATGCAGAAGAGGCCTCACAGCTGCCTTGCAATACCAGAAGGGAAACTGCAGGAAGACTGGAGATGGACTTTTCATAAGTGCCTCTAGCAATAGGACAAGAGGGAACAATTTTAAGCTGAGGGAGAGTAGGTTTAGAGTGGATCTTCGTAAGATGTTCTTCAATATGAGGGTGGTGAGACTCTGGAACAGGTTGTCCAGGAAGGCAGCAGATGCCTCCTCCCTGGGGTTGTTCAAGGCCAGGCTGGACGAGGCCTTGAGCAGTTGAGTCTAGTTGAAAGGTGTCCCTGTCTATGGCAGTGAGGTTGGAGTAGATGCTCTTCAAGATCTCTTCCAACCTGAGTCATTCTATGGTAACATGTAATTCATAACGTAGTGAACTTCTAAGGCATATCCTTGTCAATGGCAAGTTAGCTTTACTATTACCACACTACATTAAAACATCAGTGCTAAAACTACGTTTCACTGAGCAGCTTTAATGGAGTGAACTAAACTTCTCACCTTCCCTTTCACACCAGTTCTCTTACCTTCGCCCAAGGATCTGCTTTACTTTCACTACAGTGTTTGAAACGTTTCTTATTCTACTTTGTTTTGCAGCTAAGCCAACAACCTGAAGGAAAAATACATTAAGGGAAAAAAAAGTAAGCGAACATCAGGCAAAGACTCCCCGCCCCTCCAAACCCCCACGTTAGAAAGGAAGCCTCACCTCCTCGCTTTCCGAGAAAGCAACGACCGCTGGTGTGACCCTATCCCCGGCGTCATTGGCGACCACGTCGGCGCGGCCATCCTATAGACAGAGGCACCACCCGTGAGCCCAGCCACATTCCGTCACGGCTTATACTCGCTCCCTGACCCCGCAGCGCCCTGAAGGAACAGAGGTGATCGCAGCCACCCTCACGGCAGGGACTCCCGAGAGTCCACAACGCCTCCGTCCCAGCTCACTCAGGTAACAGCCCGGGAGACAGCCCTTCACCTTATAGACAGCAGCACAGGCACAGGTAGCACCCAGGTGGACACCGATGGCCGCCATGAAACCCACGCGCACACACCACCCCACGATGCACCACGCGTCCACTATTCAACAACCAATCCCGCTCGCCTCTTCTCCCCGGCTGCCAATCAAAGCCCGCACCGCGCTCCCTTCGCAAACCAATCACAGAGAGGCGCACTTTAAAGTGCTGTCATAGGCCAAGCAACCAATGAGAAAGATACTGATGGGTTGCGTCACCACGCATGGCAGTAGGGCGGAGTCCGGGAGAAGCGCGGTGGTTGGGCCGGCAGGCGCTGCTAGGAGCGGATGTGGCAGAGTGCTGCGCGGCCTGGGGCGCGGGAAGTCGGGATTAAAGTGGGGAAAGGCCAACGGAGCTGCTTCGTGCCTGTGGTTTATGTCAGTGGCATATCGCGGCGTTTAGTTACAGGCAATGAAGCACTTGAGAGACTGCCTAAAGATTTTTTTTTATCCAAGCATTGTAGTTATTAGCGAAGCAGCCAAGCAGAAGTGCTGATTGTACATAACCTAACCAGGTATATCCGATGTCTCAAATCAAAGCTCTGTGTCTAGTCACGTTACCCTTCCATTGGAGGAATAAATCCTGGCATTGACTGCCAGAAAAAAAATCTAATCAGTTTGATGGGAAATGAACATTGTTCACACAGAATTCACATCATCTGGGCCAGAGCCTTCAGCAGGCTCCTCAGATTTCGTATGGTCCTGTTGTAGGCACAGCAAATTTCTCTGTGTACCTTAATGGGGAGCAGGTCACCTCATACATGCAGCTTCATGTGCTCTCACTAAAATGACAGCATTTCTGTAGGTTTGGGTGCCTCATTTCTACAGGGAGTCTAAATGCTCATCAGTACCATCTCACTGCATTGTTCCAAATTAAAGATTGTCCTTGCTTTATATAAGATATGCTGAAGAGTTAACAGAATGAATCAAGATCATGTAGAAGTTAAAGGAGGTACCCAGAGTCGCAAAGGGGTTTTGTGCCCCAAAACTGATAATGGGCTTCCTAAGTCATGGCACAATCTTCCTTTCAGTAATGGAGCTTGGTTGAAGTCTGGCCAAAGGCTGGAGCTCAGATTGCCATCAGCTTGTTCTTGGGAGATGATCACAGTGTTGATAAAGGTGAAAGTAATGCAGCTGAAGACAATAATTTTGATGTGCGTCCAAATTGTAGTTCCTTTCTGCCTCCTTTTGCGAGAAGAAGGGTAGAGGTGAGCAGGAGGGACCTGCGGGAACTTGAGAAAGATATTGTAGAAGTGATGACTGAAGTGATTCTTTTGTCAAATGTAAAGATGAAGGAAGCCTAGAAAGAGACACTGAAGATTCAGGATGCAAGAGCACTTAACCTTCACACCTCCATGAGTGCTAAACCTCTGAGTCAGCTGCCTCTTCTGTCCCGGTCTGTGGCACAATTTAGGCACCCAAAAACCAGACCAGCCACTCTCAGACCAGCTGTTAGCACAGTACATCATGAGCTCACCCAAGCTCTCTTTGTACCAAGGGCTTGATGGCATCCTGAGAGGCTTGAATGCAAAAATGAATCCCCCTGGCACTGTCCATAGCTGGCTGACTGTAGAAGAATCTCAGAGATTACAGCAAAAACGCAGTAACATCTGCTGGGTTATTTAAAGTAGAAGCAAGTGTTTCTATTTAACAACAGACTGTTTTGTGTCTGGTAAACAGCATATAGTCTAAAATGTCCCGTGGGGTGAGGAAGGAATGAGAAGGGAACATCTTTTAATTATCTTGTGTGTGTTCTGACTTACTTCTCAGGAAATTAAGCTCCAAGGAGGATAGAGATGGCAGCTGCAGGATTGTGGCCTGTGATCATCTTTGGCCTGGGAATATGAACAGTCAGTGGAGTCAATTCTCAGGAGAGATGTGGAAGAACCTGGCTGTAGGGGGAACCTGGACAGTGGTCTTCCAGGTGCCATCCATATCCCCCACTCCCCAGCTTTGAAAATAGCCCATTCCCCAACACAGTGACATGAAACTGTACAGTTCTGCTGGAGATGATGTCTTTGTTGGAAACCTTCCATTCACATCACTTGCCTTCGTAAAAGTAACTACAAATTATTTTATCTGCATAAAAAGAGGCTCCTCAAACTCTTTTATAAATCTCTCCTCAAAATTGCATTTCTTATTTTGGGCCCAGGAACATGTGCTGTTGGGATGTCTGTATATCACTCTCAAAGCTGCTGGGTTTCAATGGAGGCTGGAGGCTGCTGCTGGGTTTCAGTGGAGGCTGTAGGCTACTTCTGGGTTTGCTCTAACACTTGCCACCCATAATCTGTGCTTGCATCCCAGAGGCCGATTGCATCCTGAGCTGTATCAAAGGAAGCTTGGCCAGGAAGTCAAGGGTGATGATTCTGCCCCTCTTCTTTGCTCTGGTGAGACCCCACCAATGGTACTGTATCCACCTCTAGGGTCCTCAGTACAAGAAAGACATGGATGGACTTGCTGGAGCAGGTCCAGAAACCACAAAAATGATCAGAGGGCTGGAGCACCTCTCTTATGAGGAAGGGCTGAGAAAGCTGGGATTGTTCAGTCTGGAGAAGAGAAGGTTTAGAGGAGACCTTATTGTGGGTGAGCTTTCAGTACTTGGAGTGGACTATAAGAAAGATGGGGACAATCTTTTTAGCATGGCCTGTTGCAAAAGAACAAGGGGTGATGATTTTAAACTAAAGGAGCGTGGATTTGGATTAGATATGAGGAAGAAACCTTTTTGCAGTGAGTCTGGTGAAACTGTCAGAGAGAGGTGGTAGATTGCTCCATCCGTGGGAACATTCCAGGTCAGGTTGGAGGGAGGACTGAGCAGCCTCATCTAGTTGAAGAAATCCCTGCTTTCTGCAGAGGGGATTGTTTTAGATGGCCTTTAAAGGGCCATTCCAACACAAGTAACAAAAGTCACTTGATATAGTTAAATTCAGTATCCTCATTGCTTCATAGTCACAGTACCTAAGTGATAAGAAAGAGGCAAGTTTGTTTAGTGGATCAAATTAATTAAATGCTTGTGTTAATTTTTAATTAGCTGAACAGAATGTTTTTATGGGTCGAGGGTCAGGGCTAACTGTTTCTCACAGGAGTCCAAAAAAGCTGAAGTACTTAGAAAGTCTGGTAGGCAAACCTGTTGACAAGCTGGTGTTGATGCCTGTAGGTGGCATAAACGCTGCATGTAATTGCAGTGCAACAAGTCTGCAATGTTTAGTCTGTTTGGCTGCTCAGTAGATTTGTAGTAAAGTTGAAGCTTTTTTTTTTTTTTACTTACACCAGAGCGCTTGTTAGAGAATATCCCAAGATTTTCCTATATTTTAGATGACATAAAGCATATTAAGCGTCTATTTGGTTTTACTTGTAAGTCAAGAATATTTTCCTTCTGTCTTCTCTTGAAAAACCTTTGAGTGCCTGCAGAATAATCATCCTTTATTGTACTTCACAAATGTGAGCCACAAAGTAAGAAAAATCTGATTTTCTTACAACACCAAACAAGCAAACCTCCAGTCTGTACCCGTGGCATCGATCAGGGTTCACCAGACGAGCTGCTGACCCTTGATGAAGTATCCTGAGGGAATCAGCCATTGACTCCAGCTGAAGCAGTTTGTCTTAAAGCAGCTTTGTCCGTAAGATGCCAGCCTCTTCCAAGCTACTGTGGTATACTTCTCTGCTGCCACTCAGATAACTGCAGATTATTCTTGACAGGAGTAAAGAGGAACTTTCCTTGTGAGGAAGGGCTGAGGGAGCTGGGTCTCTAGTTTGGGGAAGAGGAGACAGAGGGATGACCTCATTCATGTTTATAAAGATATGAAGGGTGAGTGTCAGGAAGACAGAGCCAGGCTCCACTCAGTGATGTCCAGCGACAGGACAAGGGGCAACAGGTGAAAGCTGGAACATAGGAGGTTCCATGTGAACTTAAGGAAAAACTTTCCCTCCGTGAATGTGACAGAGCAGTGGAACAGGCAGCCCAGAGAGGTTGTAGAGCCTCCTCCTCTGGAGACATTCAAAACCTGCCTAGATATCTTCCTGTGTGACCTACTCTAGGTAATCCTGCTCTGGCAGGGAGGTTGGACTGGATGATCTTTCAAGGTCCCTTCCAACCCCTAACATTCTGTGATTCTGTGAACTAAAGGCCAATTAAACACAACAAAACATACTTCATAGCTAGAGCTGACAACTAGCACAAGTCACCTTTGACAAGACTTTGCTGGCTATTATGAAAATCAAATATGTGTGACTTTCTTTAGAGTAAAAATAAGTATGTGCCACAGATAATTGCATGTACAGTCTGTGATAATAAACCAAGAAATATGTAATATTCTCATGACTGTTTTGGGAATTACTGTAGACTGTATCAAGCACTATCATCTCTAGGCACACCTATGCTGGTCATGGTTGGCTGAGCAACTTTATTACTCTTGTGAAGTCTCAGACCTTTTAAACATATTAGAAATTATTTATTTATGTTTTCCCAAGCAAAATAATTTACAAATCTTCAACTAGCCTCTTTTGTAATTTGTGGCCTTTTTTCCTCTCTGTGTCCTAGTTTTTCCATCTCCTAAATGATGTCAAATTCACTTTGCAGGAATGTTGAAAGCTTTTAATAATAGATAGGAAGTATACTGAGATCCTTGGCTGGAGGATGCTCTATAAATATAAAATGTTATGGTTAATAATGCAGATCTAAGTTATGACATGAATTACAAAGAGTGCCATGAGGCAAGCCCAGAGCTTTCCAAGCAAACTCCATGGTAAAATATGCCTGAAATTAACTTTTGTGCTCTGGGTGGAAAACCTTATGTTCATTGAGCACTGGCATGGGGTTTGCACTCTGCAGGACAAATTCAATTCAAAACTGAGCAGTGTTTGAAGCAGCTGTTTAAGAAGAGCTGACTATCAAAACAGGTTGTGATTAGCTTCAGGTTGGTTAGTGACAGATGTCTTAATTTTAAGCAAAGAACTGATTTAGGAGTGAAGGTGCCAGCTTGAAACAAGAAAATAATTCTGTGCACTGTCATATATTTACTAGGTGACTTTGAGGAAGTCATTTAATTTTACTGAAAAAAACCCCAACAAACCAAGGGTAGCATCTTCCCTTCCTCCCAAGGGTGTTGTGAGGATAACCACATTAATTAGTTATCTGTTTAGGGGTAAGTGTAATAGGATGGAGTAGCTAGAACACAGATCTTTCCTATCTCTGCTGACCAGTCCTGGTCAGTATCACGTCAACTAAATTGATTTTTGCAGAAGATGATTAAACACAATTAGATGTCCATATTAAAACCAGTGCTAAGATGAGCCTTACTGAACTGAGATCAAAGTGGTGATAGATTCTGAGCTCCTTTTATTAAAAAAGTGTTAATAGGACACATGCAAAGCTGACAGAACAATTTCCTTTCCCACAAACTCACCATTATCTATAAAGTTAAAAGATGAAATTATAGTTTGGTTTTTAAAGTACAGAGCAAATGATGTAATTTTTTTTAAGTGCTAATGATTCCTGTCTTGTTAACACTCCTGTGGTAGCTTTACCAGTTTCTGCTGCTCAGGTTAAGATTTTTATTTTATTTATTTTATTTGTTGCAGTATGTAAAGAAATTTTGGACAGATTTTGCAATTCATTTAAAAGAAATTCAGATTTTGCTGTGGATACCCTAGCTGGTCAGCAGCTGTGGGGATGCAGAAGTAAAAGAACAGCATTTGGAACCATTTTCCTTTGTTTTAAGTTCTGAGAAAGTCTTAGTTAAATGGCAGAATTTGTGTTCAGTAAAAATCTCTGTCCATCTGCATTCATGGGCATTAATTCAAATCTAGTAATGACAATGATAATGATAATCACGAGTAACAGAGGACAGTGCAATGGCATGTGTGAAGTGAATTTGGAGGAACTGTATTTAATTTTTGGCATATATGGCTGCTTTTTTTTTTTTGACAGCCATTCAAATCAGTGGGACTCTTTCCAGCAGCTTCCCTGGTCACTGGCTAGGGCCCTAAGTGGCCTCTTACAACAAAGGAAAAGGAAAATTAACATAGTCATTGGCAGCTAATCATCTGATGACTGAATAGATACCCTGAAATCCCTTTCCACCTTTCCAGACTGAAACTGAAAAAGGCCAGGGGTGCAAAGGAGGGAGGCTGAGCTGCTGGGGCAGACAGCTGCACTGGTCTCTCTTGATGACAACTTCAGGGCTTTGAGGTATTTTAGGCACCCAGTATTTTTTACTGTGGAATGTTCTGGGTTTAGTGACCTGGATCTAGAGAGCTGCCTCTGAAAGAATAGCTATCCCTTTTGTGGAATGCTACATGTGTTGATGGAGACTTGAAAAACTTTGCATTCAGAGCAGACCTGGGGTCCAGGCAGTATTATATCAACTGATCTTACTGCAGGAACTCTGTGCAATGAGGTGGTTTGTGTTGTACAGTGTCTCCATGCTCTGCTGTTAATCAGTCATGCTGCAGGGACTCCACTTCTTTAGAAGCTCTAGGGGAATCCCTGAGATCTTCACAGGGTGCAGAAAAAGGTGCTGCAGAAGGTGCACTGCTCACAAGAGGCGCATCTTCTGTCCCTTACTTCACCAAGAAGCAGTTGTAGGCCAGCTTCAGCAGATGTGTATAGAACCAATTTCTTCTACAGGCCTACTCTCTGAAGCATGCTGGATTTTCAGCTCTGGATTTTCCCAGGTTATCATTTGGGGACTTTCCTGGTCTGTTCTCATGCCCAGAGGTTATTCCCCTGAGTGGTGTTAAAACACAGAGCAAAAAGACAAGATCTTCTCAAAGAATTTACAGTCATACTAAGTGAGAAAGTGAGGAAATGAGCCAAACCACCAGGAATTCCCTTTTGTGCAGAGAAGCAGTGAATCAGCCTGGCTGAAAGAGATGCAGAGGTTTCAGTGGAACATCTTGCTCTCCCTGTGCTGAAGGGAATTTATCCACCATGGTTCCTGGTAGGACAGATTAGATGGGTAGAGGTGGAAGACTCATCCTTGACTTAGAACCACAGGTGATCTGGCTATGTTGTAAAAGCTACTGGGAATACCCCACTGCTCTCAATGGGACGCATTCTGCCATGAAGAGGAGTGCTTCACTGGTGTATTAACTTACTCATTAATTCATTTAATTGTACAATCAGTATGCTTCTTACTCAAGTGACAGACTGACACAATCCAAAGCTTACCTTTGTGGTTCATTATAGGTCCAAAATTAAACAAAACATTGCCAAATAGTGATGACTTCATTCAATATCACCTTGAAAATACATTATTTGTATATTATCAACACCCTTTACAAGCAGGTCTAGAGCTGCTATGCCCTCTGCTGTGCCATGTGTTTTACCCCATGGAAGAGGGAGTCCCATGATCTCAGCAAGTGGCCCATGGCAGTCAACACCCCTGGGGTTTTAGGTGCCTTCTGATGCCATGGGTTTCTGGGGGTGTGACAGTATTTCCCACTTTGCAGCATGCTCTCTTTTTTGCCTTAGTATTAACTCTCTGTCCTGAGTTTTTCAGTTCTGTTGCTGTGGAGCCACCAGTAACACACCCCACAAAAATTGCAGCTGAAATCAGTTGCACAGTGGGTGCTCACATGCCCCTGCCAATAAATCTATGAAAAGTTAAGAGGGCTCTTGGTGAGCTCAGACAAGGTAGCTTGATGTTTCAAAGCAAATTGCTGAGCTTTGGGGTCTCATTGTCTAGTCGCATTCATTTATCCCTTCCTGCCCGCAGACACTTTCTGTTCTTTAGCCTTTCTAAATCTAAGCAGAAAGGGAAAGAAATAGTTCTGTACTCTCCTTCCCTCCCCTACTCATCTTAGGCCAGGAAAAGTAGAAAGTTGAGGGCTTAACACTTTTCTCCTAGCCAGAGCAGCCTTTGTTGGAGGCCTGTCTGGATGAGTCACGCGTGTGGATGGGCACTCTCCCAGCTCTGCAGTGCAGGAGGAGCAGTCACAGCTCCTTCAGAGAGAGCTGGCTTGTTCAAGTTGAGCAGCTGCTAACAAAGGCTGCAGAATTTTAAATAACTTGAATACATGAAACCTCTTCTCCCTCTTCAGTTGATGAGGGCTGTCTTTCTTTGTATGTCAAAAACCTGCTTGCTTCCTTCTTACCCAGACAGTTTTTCACAGCAGATAAAAATTGAATATAAGACGTAGCCAGTCCCATGGACTGAATGAAGCCTCGTTTCCAGTGACTTCATGTCTTGTGGATCTGCTGCTTTTGTCTTAGTAAAGTGCAAGGGGTGGCATAAGCTTTTCTCATGGCTGGGCACTTGCCATGATTCATTCTCCTCTGTGATTTCTCTGGCTCCTAGAAAGATTTATTCTACAGATTTCTCCTATGAGGGGAAGGCTGTGGTGATCCCAAAACATGGGGAAAGAAGTGAGACACAGGAGCAGGTGCCATCACCACTACAGATATCAAAGACTGGCAAGGCCCTGGCCCTTGGCTTTAAATACTTGGACCTGCAGACAGATCACTGTAAAAGCACGAGACTGCAAGGCCACATCCTTTAGGGTACAACGGCTGCTCTCCCTGGCTTCACCATCCCCTGTGTTGCAGCATGAACTGTGTAATTCTTTCCTCTCCAGCAGCACAGAGGAGTTAAGAACAATGTGAAAACTTACATGCTCTTTAAAACATCTCTCACATTCTTTCCTCTTGTAGCAAGGAAATTGGACTTAAAATACATGCAGCTCTCCAGAAGTCTGAGAGAGGCTGAGCTCTGGAAGTACTGACAGGCTGGGGAGAGGTGAGCAGGCTCTGTATGGAGAAAGCAGAGCTTATGAGCTTGATTAAGGAGCTGGTGTAGCCTGATTAAGTGTACCTGTGAAAATCCCCAGTCAGACCTTTAATTGACACAGGTATCAAGCCCATATTAATCACAGATAGTGTCTAAAGGATTGGTTGGGATTTTTGCTAGGAATTGCTTTTGTAGCACCCTAGCAGTGCAAGGCATTTTTCAAACATCTTTGGAAAAGGTTACTAAGAGGCCTGCAATCATTAATTATTTACCGTGCAATGGGTGAGCAGAGACCCCTATCTGCCAAGACCTATGTGTACACACACACACACGTGCACACACACGCGTGCACACACACACACACTGAGGCTAGTTTCCTACATTATTCCCTGAGGACGTGGTGTAAATACCACGAACAACATCCATAAATAAATAATAATAAAAAAAAAAAAATAAAAGGGCCTGTAACCAGTGAAATCAAGGGTCTCTTGCTATGAGACTGAGAGCAGAATCAGCCATGAGGTACTCTTGGAGTATTATAGAATGGACATAGGGAGGGAAGTGCCAAAACGCAGTGGAGGTGAAACTCTTGCACCCTGGCTTTGCTGCCTGAAGCACAAAGCCCAAGTCTGAACTAGTTCATGTGGCAGAAATGTCCATCTCAAGAGGTGCTTTCAAGCCCATTGTTTTTCAAAGTGCTGACAAGCCCCTCACATGCAGAGATATTACCTTCAGACATGTAGTCTACCACAGATGGATTGTGTCCTACATTCTCTATTGCTTTTTCTCTCTTTCAGCACAGTTAGGCAAGTGAGCAGCAGTACAAATAAAAATTGCAGCTATTAGTCAGAATATGCTAACCCAAACTAACCAGCCTAAAGCCTGTGTTGCTAGGAAACGATCTGCCTTTTGCTATGCATTGCTACCATTCATATGCATCCATTCTTCTGATTTTCTTATTAATATTCTTTGGCTCAGACCCAGTAAGAAATCTCCACTACAAGCTGGCACAGAATCCCATCCTCTCCAGGTCCCATGATGGTTTAATTTAACCTCAGACTATGGATGCAAGTGGCTTCAGTTACTTTTAGCTTGGTAGAAAACTGGTAGAATTCACATGCCTGTTTCTGCACATGGATATAGGCAGAGACAGCTGAGCTTTGAGGACAGAACTAGCATGTACTGCTTTCTGTTTATCCAGCCTTTCCTGGAGGTTTCTTCCTTTACATGATGTTCTTAAGTTGCCTCTTACATATTTTCAGGAACTAACCTGCCTGCTTGTGACTGTTCAACCATATTCAGAGGGAAACCTGGGAAAAAATAATCTTGATAAAATAATAATCTTGATAAAATAATATTTTATTACTTTATTATTTATTTATAATTTTGACCTGTATTTTTGTGTCAATGCTAGGGAACTCTATTGGTCTACTATATTTGAATTTAAGTCAGTGTAGTTAAATCAATACCAAATCAGAGTAAGGATTAGGTTCCTCATTGATTTTAAGTATGCCTCATGTTGGCAGAGTTTGTAATTTACAAGCACAAGATATATTGGTGCAAGGCAGCTTTAAATCTGTCTGGCCATGTTGCACAAGCTGCATCCAAGCTCTGCTAAGATCTAAGCTGGGAGCTGGAACAGGGTTTCCAGTGATACATTCCCAGTCTGCCGATGGTTGCCAATATGTGAAGTCTCCTAACAAAACACAACATATGACTTCTTCCCCACACAGTTCTTCAGAAAATGGAGTTTAGCAAAAATAATGGGGTTTACTTTCCTGGGGTGTGTTTCCTGGTGAGTTTAAGCATGTCATGCTCACAGAGGCAGGAAGGGACTCTGTTTGCAGTGCCATCACCATATGGGAATGCCATCACTTTGGTCCAAGCAGGGAAAGGAGTGCACTGACCAGCAGAAGTCACAGTCTAAGCACTAGCTGCTAACACTGAGAAACAGCAGCCATAAATCACATCACCTTATAATCTCATATGAAGGTATTCGACACCGGTTGCAACTTCCACAGGCAGCTCTTTTGCCACAAATCCATCTTGGCTTTCCTGGAAGGCTTGTCCCTTTCATCTTAGCAGTGAAGGAAAGAGGCAGGGTCCCTGTGGATAACACTACAGAATAAGGCAGAATCCTGAAAAAAATGGTTTGAGTATTTTGCAAAATCTGATTGTAGAGCACAAAGGACAAAAATAAAGTGTTTCACCTTGCACATGTTATCTTATAACAGATGGGATAGTCAGTGTACCATAAATGTACATACACGTTCCTTTTGGGGGGTTAGTCCATAATCCATAGATTCTTGATGTTTGGGAATAATTCTTGAACAAGCCTGCATTTTTCTTAGCTTGTTGTCTTCGTAGCAGTTTGCAACAAATATGCAATCTAGTGCACTTGAAGCTATTACAAATTAAAATGTAAGCTCTTTATATCTACTCAAAATACACCTTTTTCCATCTTAAGGTATTATACTTAGCCAAATTCTGTAGATATCCAAGGGCTTTGCCACCTCATTTTACTCTGCTAAACTGACGTTTTCAGAAGATTTCGAAGAATTTGAGCTCTTAACTCTCTTGTTTTGTTGTTCTTCAAATCTCCTGCAATCAGGGATTTATACAATGGATGGCAGCATAGCTAGAAAATTGCACTTCTCCAGGATGTTCTGCTTATTTAAAGGAATGTATATGATTCTGTGATTCTGTGATGTATACAGGTAGAGCCCACAAGCTTAATTCTAATTACAGAACATGAACGTACCAGAAGATCAGCAGAAGACCTTGGTACAGCTCATAAAAACAAAGCAGAGGGCTTGTTAATCATGCTTTTGCCTCAAAAATGACCTGTCTTCTTGTGGTAGTGAGCAGAATCCCCTCCAGCTCCACCAGAAAGGAAGGTACAGCCTCCCATCCAGGGTTCCACTGCCCAGGCACCCTCAAACTGTGAAAGATGTGGGTGTCAGCAGGATGGGCTGTGACATACTGAGTCCTGAGTGAACAGCTTCAGTCTTGGCAAGTGGGATCTGACCTGGTCCCAAAGCCTGGGACTGGCAGGAGGACCCTTCATAGCAGGAAGAAAGCTTCTTCTGGTAACCTGACCCATCCTGGAAAAAGTGAGACCTACTTTCTACTAGCTAGAGGAACAAAATAAAACAAGATACAGTACTTGGGAAAGAAGCTAGATCATGCATTGGAAGCTCTTGAAATATGCTGTTAATTCTGTAACTCAGTGCCATGTCAAACACCAGTAGAAAAAGGACTCCAATTGCAGCTGGTTAAATGCAACAGTAAAAATGGTACAAAGCAAACTTCTAATGTGTTATGCTTCAATAAATGCCTAAAAGTTCACATCTGAACCTTGGCAGCCTTGTCTCATCTGGAAAACCTGGACTTGAATCACTTAACTGAGCACACATCTCCTGTGCCATTGGGATGCCCGAGGAAATCCTGTGTGACTTTGAGCTGGACTGGAAGGATGTGCATCTCCTGGAGGTCCTGTGTTGTGTCTGCCCACACTGAGACATCTCTCAGCTGAGAGAGTTTGAGATGGCTTTAGATACATGTATTGAGGCCAGTGAATCAAGCCTGTCTTATTTGGTGTTTCAGTGAATTTCCAGTATTTTCTGTTACAAACATAGGAAGACAGTTGGATGGGTATATACAATATATACTCATATGTACATATTATAAGTGATTTGGGTACATGTGCTTTAAAAAAAAGGAAGTGGAGAACTACCTGAAAATTAATCTGTCAAGTGTGGCTGAAATGCTCTGGTGATCAGGTGAAGACTCTCAACAGGTTTTACACCGAGGCACTCTATTTTTGCTACAAACAGTTGGTTTATCCTTAGCTAATTGGAGGTCTTGAATCTGTCCGCTCGGTGGTGCAGTTCCTCTGTGAGGGCGGGAAATGTTGGATTCTTAGGGACAGCACTCTGGTCTCACAGATCATAAAATCATAGATTGGTAGGGGTTGGAATGGAGGGGCTGGAAGGGACCTCCACAGATCATCAAGTCCAGATGGAAGAAGAAGTTCATGAGTGTCAGGAGTTACATTATTGTAGGCCATCAGCAAATGCAGACCCTTGAAACTATAGTTACTATTTATGTAATTCTGTTCAACTTCAGCAACTTATTTCTCTGTTGGTTTCATTGATGTCACATCATAGCTTGTCAGCTAATTTATTTGCCTGTGGATTTACCATGGAGCCAATGTGCACATAAGAATAGACTCACATTTGTAACAAGTCAAATGATCTCAGCAGAGCCCAAACAATTTCCATCATCCCACAGCTTGATAGGGGTTCCAATGCGAAATTATTCAGAGGGAAAGACACTCAAGTCCTACATATTCTTAAGTAGCAATTTTGAAATGGAGAAGGAAAGATTCACTCTGGACAAGACATGGGAGTGGAAATGTTTTGTGCACCAGGTGGGACTCCTGCACTTGATTAACTGATGCAGAAATATCTGCCATCAACCCACAGAGTTCTGGAGCTGTCTCATTCTGTAAGTCAGCATTTGCTGATGCTAGCAAATTCAGCAGCCTGAAAAGCTATTTTCTCTCTACTGCTGAGACTACCATTTCATGGACTCTGGCAAAAGAGGTGCCTTCTGTCTCCCAACATCACATGCCAAGAGAAAGCCTTTTGTCTGCCTACAATAGAGCCAGTGGCAGAGAAGGAAGTTGTGAAACACTAGTTACTGTTGCTGGCAAGTGAGCCATAAAGAAGGATTCTGCCAAAAGGACACAGGCTGGGATCTGACCTCCTGTTCTGTGCTCATAGCTAGTGTATATAGGTGAAGCTGTCTCTTGTAGGGAGCACTGAAGGCAGGCTGCTGCTGAGCCAAGCCAAGAACTCCTTGTAAGTTAACATTATTGTTAGCGCTGGGGCAGGGGTCCGTGTCCGTGTTGGAAACATGGACAATGCTTCTCCTCATTCTTTCCTCTGAGAGATTTCTTGGGCAGAAAATGCAGCTTTGAAATTGGTAGCTATCCTGAATTAAAAACCTTGTAGAAGGGGTGTAAGAGCAGGGGAGTATTGCTGACACTGAGCAGCTTTCAGGCTGGCCAAATTTGGCATCTTTTTTATTTGTTAAAATATGCCTTCTAATAGCACCTGCCTGTGTCTGTCCTCTGTCTGTGTGTAACATCAGCTCCACAATGGCAGAGCAGTAGGATGAGCTGCCTTTGAGCATCGGAGATGTGAAGCATTGATCCTCTGCAGAGCCTGGCAGCCTCCACTGCTCCTCTGCCCTGCAGTCACCCCATGCTCAATGCAGCTAGATCCCGTGGGACACCAATACAGTGATCATCTGCTATAGGGGGTGCTGAACAGAAGAGAGGTGCAGTATGGGACACTGGCCTGATAGCACAGTTCTGTGTGATGATGAAGGATCTGTTGCCTCCCTGCTAAAGGGAACTGACTGTCTCTTCTCTGCTAAAGCTGTGTAGAGCTATAGGCATATGTCAGTGCATTACTGATTACTCCCAGGATAAGCCTTCAGACTCTCTTGTACAAGCCCAAGGGCTCAGAAACATATTTTAAAAGTAAATCTGCAATTCTGGCATTTTCATGTGCCTTTGGGAACTAGGAGTTTTAACTGCAGCAGTACTGACTCATTCATCCAGCCTTAAACAACCCTACAACAGCTTTGCTCATCTCTTTCACACCTAAATCATACTCTGGTTGCCATTATCCCCCATCTTCAGAAGACGTTTTGCTGCAATAAGGTTTTCAGAGTTACTCCTCAGATTTGGCTGTTAATTTCACATTTGAGACATGTGAATTAAATGGCCAGATTTTCCAAGCCTGAAGCACCTTGATTGTGCCTGTGACTTTTGCTCTTGCCAAGTATTTGTTCTTGAAGGTAGAGTTGAACACACTTTTGCAGTGTTTTGTCATGACCTGATTATATTGCCATGAAATTGAAGGATGGGTGTGAGGGGGAAGCAGCTATTTAAAAAACATTTTCATCAAAATCAGAGCAGTCTACAAGAGCAAGGCAGCCGTTAGATGCATTGTGGGCACAGAGGTGGGAATTCCTGCCTGTTTAGTCAGGCAGCCAGATGCAGCCAGCAAAACCGACCCTGGCAAGTCAAGCAGTGGAAAGCTCTGTGAGCTGTATAAGTGCCTGTTGTGGGCTTGGGAAGATGAAAAAAAGTTTAAAGACCCAATCAAACAAATGAAACCTGAAGTGTGGAAGCTGTATGGAGGTTAAATGGCAATAGCTACACTACATACCATCTTGCAGGCTCAGATGAGAAAGGACTCAGTGATTCATAGTGAGGAGCTAGCTGTGCTTAGGGAAATTTCCAAATGTCTGTAAAAATTACTACTTCCTGATAAAACTTCTGTAGCTGGGTTACCATTCCCACTGCCTGAGGCTCTGGATGATTAACTTTAAGGGCATTACAGAGATGCCTTTGGATCATCACCTCTGAGGTTTCAGCAAGGATCTGAGGCAGTGAAATGCCTGCAGAGCCTTGGTACAGAGGCAACAGCAAACTCTGCTATCTGTGTTTAGCTCAGGCACTGTAAGCAAACATCAAACAAGTGGATTGCATCGAACCACACACGCACACATGCACACACTTATTTCAGCCAGGTGGTCAGAAACTGTATTGCACATGCAGGCAGGCAGCACAACCTTGAAGGGCAGCCCTGTCCACCAGCTGCACACACTGATTTAGGTCAGGCAGTTGGTACCCAGCTTCTGCTGTTGCACCTGAGCCTGTTGGTCTGACAGCCAATTGCTGTCATTCTTTTACTCAGTGCATGAAATTTGTTATGTCACCAACTTCTACCTGAGATGGATTTTATGCAGTTGTAAGCTGGATGACTCCAACCTGTCAGGGGTGGCTGATACACTGACAGATCATGCTGCTATCCAGACCTTGACAAGATGGAGAAATGAGCCATCAGGGGCCTCATGAAGTTCAGTGAGTAAAAGTGCAAAGTCCTGCACCTGAGAAGGAACACCATCAGGCACCACTATATGCTGGGGACCACCCATCTGGAAAACAGCCTGGCAGATAAGGACCTTGGTGGACACCCAAGTTGAACATGAGCCAGCACAGTGGCCTGCAGCAAAGAAGACAAATTATATCCTGGACTGAATTAGACAAAGTATTACCAGCACGTCAAGGGCAGTGATCTTTCCCCTTTGCTCTGCTCTCATGAGACCCCATCTGGAGTAGTTTGTCCAGTTCTAGGGTCTCCAGTATAAGACAGGCATGAACATACTGAAGGGAGTGGAGCAAAAGACCATTAACAAGATTAAGGATCTGGAGCATCTCTTCTATGAGAAAAGACTGAGCTGGGATCGTTCAGTTTGGAAAAAAGAAGACTGAGGGCCAGAGGCAATGGGCACAAACTGAAACACTGGAGGTTCCCTCTGAACATCAGGAAACTGTTCTAGCAAGAAAGATGACTTTTTAATACAGAGAAAAAAAGAGTTTTTCTTCATGTAAACAAAATGTTTGCATTTTCAGTATGTTTCTACAAAGCACCCAAAGGTTTACAGAGAAATACAAAACAAAATGTAATTATAAAATTTTAAAATATCTCACTACGCTGCCCTTTTAAATTGATTCTGTTTTTTATGATGCACAAATCACTGCTGCACTGAGATGAAGACCAGATTTTGTTCAGCCGGCATACAAAATGCAAAGAACAATATATATGGCTGAAATCCTTTCTGATGATGTATTTTCAGGCCTTTCTTTGTGATGGAAGAAGGCAATACAAGTATTTCTCCCTGCATCAGAAATTTCAGAGTGAGATTTTGTAGCCCATATGTGACATAGGATACCTGGCACAGTTCCTCGTGGCTCTCAGATCAGTGCATCCATCTGTTAGCCACAGGAACTTGGTCGATTAAGGACTCACAGAGTCAAAGGAATTGGGTGAATTTATACTGAAAGTTAGCTGTCACATTGTAATTGGCACAGTCAAGCAGCAAAAGGCAATTTTAAGGGTGAGAGATAATGATCATGCCTTGAAGTTAAATAGCACTAAATATTTTTTAGGTAGATATGGGGAGGATTCAAAGAAGACATCAGTGGGAATAAAAAGAACCCAGAGGCCTGTCTTTTCTGCTCCCAGACTTTGCTCCCTTCTTTTGCATGCCCCATTTCTCCCCTTTGTCCATGGCCAAAATCAAGTTCCTGGTCCCTGAGGGCAGAACTGTGCCACAACCTGAGCAGTGAGGTCTGGACTCCCTCTGTTTGCCTGTATTTGCATATGGTAACAGCAGAATTGCACAGCGATGGATCTCATCTGCATAACGAAGAGCCCATTCCCAGCACAGAAGGCCAGAGAGCAGATTTCCTCTCTTCATGATCCTAATTAGCCATCTGTGGTGTGCAACTGGAAAGGAGATTGTCTCAGCCAGTGGAGCAGGAAAGGGGCAGCCAGAGAATGATTCCCACAATCAGGGCTCGGTCGGCATTTCTGTTTACACTATCGTGGAGCCTGCCTGTTGCTGCGAGGAACAGTAACACAGCTGCAG
This sequence comes from Indicator indicator, assembly GCF_027791375.1. NCBI lineage: Eukaryota > Metazoa > Chordata > Aves > Piciformes > Indicatoridae > Indicator > Indicator indicator. The sequence goes on along the minus strand of NC_072012.1, from coordinate 17,988,694 downwards.
ACCAACAAAGGGAAGGCTGAGACCCCCATCCCCTTTCCCAAGCCAGTTATGCAAAAGCTGGAAAAATCGGAGCTGTCAGAAATCCCCACTGGGAAGGTGGCCTTCAGCTCATCCATTTCCAAAAGGGCATCTGTCAATCTGCTGCATCCATATGCTGACCTGCACAAGCAGAGCAGTCATTCCACAACTGTTTGGGAGGATGGCCATTTTAAAAAAATTATTTACTATTAAGTAAATTATTTTGATAATCAGTCTAAATTTTTCCTATCTAGAAACATAAGTTCTGGAAAAAAATGGATGAGACTAATAGTTCCTCTAATCCAGTCATCTGTCCTCAGTGATGCTTAGACAGCAGGTACAGTAGAAGATGAAAGTAACTCTGAAGTTACTAGGGAGTGTTTTCCCTACCATAATTTGCTTCTTTTTAATGTCCATTCCTATGCTTCTCAGATAAACACAGAGCATCTTATCTCGTCTTATGGGTTTCTTGTTGCATGTTTAGCTGAGCTCTTTAAACCCTCCAATGTGAGCTGGTCCTTCTGCCATCCACATTGGTTTTCTCTGAACTCTCTTCTATTAAACTTCATCTAGGTAGTGCTAAGTTGCTTCTATCTGTATTTCACGGTTTAAGTACACTCTTTTCACATCCTACTCATCTTTTTCTATACAACTTATATATTGTGTGTATATAGAAAGTATATATATGGTAAGGGAGGCCAGAAGTTCAGCTAGTTTTCAGCTGAAGTTTGGGCAGTCTGCAAGCAGGTAGAAGAGAGAGCAGGAGACTGGATTTATTACCTCTGATCACCCTTTCAGACCCACATAATTTGAATGCACTGGAGGTCTACTGATCATCACCATTTCAGATTTAACCTAAAACTTACTTTGATGCAAAGAAGATAGTCCTTCTGCAGGCAGCACAGAGTCAGCAGACACAGGCTGAGGCTTACGGCAGGATGAGGAAGAGGGTATGCTGGTTAATGCCAAGTTATGGTAATCTCTCATCAAGGCAGACATGGGTTTGGGAGATGTTTAGAAAATTATTGCTACAGTAGGGGCACAATGATGAGGAAAGAGGGGACAACACAGAAGCACAAAAGCAGGATGACATGCTATGAAACTGGCTGGTAAGATAACCAGCTAGGCTTAGTCCTTGCCGTAAGCATGGGGTGCCTGAGCTAAATCTGACCCATTGTCTCCTGATGAGAAGAGAATATAAACATGAAGGAAAAATTTCTCTTGAAGGAATGATGGTGAAGAAAGGTCAAGAGTCAGCTGAAATTCACCTTCCCCATTTACTCAATATGTCCTGCTTGCTGAGGTCTTACACCATGGTGTACGCTTCAATTCATCATTAATTTATGAGCAAATTCAGGAAGAATAAAGAGAATCTTGACACTTGTCCTAATAATATCTCATCACCTAAAAATGTGGTTAGTATGCTTGGTTGATCGGTGCAAGAAGATCTGCTTGAATAAAGTAGACCTTGAATCCAGTCTTTAGCATTAGCTAGAGTGATGGGCTTAAGTCTAAACAAAATAGCCCCAAGCTACGAGGAGATTGAACCCAGGTCTGACTGCTGGGGCCCATGGCTGTCTCCTCTTAAGTGTCACTACCAATTCATTCTGGACATTCATGTGAAAATTTCTCACCTTGTCTTTAAACTCAGGACAAATTCACGGATTTATTATTCTTGTCCTGATCACTTCTCTTACAGTTAAAATGTAGCATTTAGTCATTTTGTTGACTGAAAAGGCATCTCTGTAGCTTTCATAGCAGGTAGGCACTGAATGTCCTCCTTCCTCAGAGGCAATTTGTTTAGAACAACCTCTCTTCACACAGACGTCTGTGCTGCATGGTGAGCCGAACCGAGCCAAGCTCTCCCCACTCCACGCACCAGGCCGCCCCCTCCCACCCCGCGCCGGCTGCTCTGTTCGAAAGGGCCAATTGGCGCCCACGGGGCGGGGTGGCAGAGCAGGTCCCTGTCCTCCGCTCCTGGCACAGCCTCTGGCACCATGATTCTCTTGTGCAGCTGTTCTTTGCGTAGACTACTGTCCCTGTAAACTCAGAAGTGTCTCAGAAAGAGCTAAAGAAGGGCTGGCATGACCAGATGAAGGCATGGAAAGAATTAAATGTAGGTTGTTGACTGACTGACTTGCTGAAATGATTATTTTAATTTCAAGAACACTTTACGGTGTAATTGAAGATGTGTCAGATCACTCAAAAACTTAGTTGTGCATCACTGTGAAATTAGTATTCCATCTAAACACCAAGTAATGTTCCCACATAAAAGCAGTTATTCCTTTGTTTGGCTAGTCCTGCCTCTTGGTTTGACCTCTCACAGCCGTGAAACCTGTCTGATATGTGCCTGATGCCATCTATACTTCTCAGCTAGTCTCTGTGCATGGCTTTCTACCTACCCTGATGTCTGTCCACAACTGAAATCTCAGGCATTGTGGTCCAATATTCAGGATGTTCTGGACATGCTGAGAACACTTGAGCTTTCTTGTTTAATATGACTTCTAATATGACTTTGTTTAATGAAATGACTTCATGAATGTTCTCATGCACCCAAGACTAATCATGGACTAGTACTTAAAAGTGTAGAGCTAAGTTTAGAGGATAAAGCAGAAGAACCTCCCAGGTTTTACTAGTTTCTCTTAGTCACTTTTACGAAGCCTAAGGATTAGTAAATTAAAATGTACTTAGAAGGGGCTTACCCTACAAGACCCTACCCCACTTTTGTTTATGTCTAGGTTCAAACAGATCTTTTTCTGCAGATCAGAATATTTCGTAATAATTTGATAACATTTTGCCTGTGCCTGTTGTCTTTCTGGAGCCCAGGGACTGAATGAAGGCACCAGAAATCCCATGTGAAATCTTGTGTGATACAAGTCCAGATTCACATCCTCAGTGGGTCTGTAAAACTCAAATAGATACCCAGGCCTATGGATACTTCCACTGTTTCTGAGGTTCCCTCATCTGAGATTGATTCTCTCAGGCTTCCAGTGCTGTGATACTGGAACAACTCACAATGTCTGACACATGTGAGAAAGAGAAGTACTCTTATCTGCCTTTGATAAATTAGAAACCGAGGGAAAGCAGCATCCAAGGTCAGATCCAGTAAAGAACTGAAGTGATTTAAAAGAGCAAAAAACCATTTTAAGCCCACTTTTATTTACCTGCTGCCTAAAGCAAAGCACAAAGCTTTCTAGTGCTGTGCAGAAGAGTATCCACGTGGTTGCAAAACAGATCCATCTGCAGTGGATTCACTTCCAGAGTGATACATGTTCACCCTGATGGATGCAAAGAAAGAGCAGCTTAGAGGCAAAAAAGAGCAAGCTGCTGCTCTCAAGAGTTTGTAACCTTTTCCAAAGAGACAGGATATGGACAGTGGGTGGAAAAAAAGAAGTGATTACTCTCCTCCTTTTCACAGATGGAGATCAAATAACATATCTGCTATCACACAGGAAGTCTGTAGCAGTGCAAAAAAAGAAGGAGCTGGGATTTTCTGGGGGCAGATGCTCTAACCACAAACTCTCCCTCTTTCCCTTACTTCCCACACATTTTTGTTCTAGCAGTCAGCACTGAGCCACTGTACGCTGAAAAAGGAAACGTTTCCCCTTACACCTGCCCGATGGCAGATGAGTTTGAGTAGGATGCTTCCCGGTTTTCCCTGCGGAGTGGAGGTAGCCAGGAGGAGCATCAGGTGGCTTTGAGAGGAGCTGGGAGAAGGTGAGGCTGTGTGGCGAGGAGTGCTGTGTGGCCAGAGGAGCTGCGGGGGCAGATCCCACCTATATCACAGCAGTGTGTGCTTGTCAAAATGTGAGGTGCCCACACAGTGCTCTTGTCTTGTCCTCTTCAACCAATGCAGCCACTTGTTTTCCCTTCTTAACAATGAACAGCGCAGCCAGAGCCTGAAAGTACATTTATGATCTGAGTCAGCGATGGATGAGCAATTTGGGGGTTTATCATGAGTAAATATCTGCACGGCGTAATTGGAGCCAGCCCTACTATTGTTATGATGACACTGATACACGCACTGATGATGTTATGGCTGGAGAGCTCAGGCTACATTATCTTTTTGCCTCTTTCACCAGGTAACTTGAGGCCGCGGCACTATTGATTGAGTACTGCCTGGTGCTGTAGCGTCCGCTCCTGTAACCATAGCCCGCCGGGGTTATGGGGCTATTGCAAGGGCTTTGTTTAGCTGCTGACAGCTCTCAGGAAGAGCATGCGAGGGCTGCAAACCTTCTTATTGTGCCTGTATTTCTTTGCCTGACAGACAATAGGAGTGGGCGGTGGCCAGGAGATAGTGGGCTGACTTCTGTGGAGGACAGGGCAGGAGGTTTAGTACCCCTCTTCTGAATGCTCCGATAGCAGTAAAAGGGGTGCTGTCTTTTAGGAAGGCTGGAATGGTATTATTCCTGGGCTTTCACTTTGGGTGCTCTTTTGGATGGGAATGCAGCCTGTTGATTATGCAGATGTGGAAAGCAGGCTAAGCGGATCCGATAACCTGTCATCCAAGATGCATCCTTTCCCTTGCTCAGCCCTGCTCACCTGCTTTGGAAACACACACGAAAACACTCCACTTGACCAGCCCAACGCAAGCCCTCTGGCCATGGAGAAGGAGAGGACGCAGGCAACCTCAGCGGTGTGCTCGCAGCCGTCTGCAAGACCTGCCAGCAGTATCAAGCACGGAGGAGAGAAGGACAGTAAGATGTTCAAAGCCAGCAGATGCTCTGAAAAACACAGCCACAAAAGCAGCAATTCTAGCAACCACACTGCTGCTCAGTCAGTGTCTGCTACCTTGGAGTCATCAGTGTTTGCTGCTAACGAGCTAAGTCATGAGGTTATTGCACTCTGTACTCACATCCCCAGACCATCCATCATCCACGTGCCAAAGGTGAGTGCTCCAGAAGTTGCTATGCAACAAGGTAAGAGAATTGTCTCACTTTAACAAAGTATGAAAATGGAAGGGAAAAAAATCCAAAGGAGTCTTTATCTTGTATTGATTGGCTTGCAGTCAAGAAAGGTGACTTTCTTACTAAAATAATATAATCTGACAAATATAGCTTTCCTGCACTCTTATCTGAAGCTTTAGGGGATGTTTATAATAATCCTGGGCACTTTTACAGTAGGTAGGTGTTTTTCAGTCCTCCCATCTTTTAATGACTCTCACCTATTTTGAAACTGATCCAAAATCCCTTGAAATAAACAGGCATTTCTTTTCCCACTGACTTGAGTGAATGCTTCATTTTTGCCCCTTCAGCCAGGTGACTTAAGGTTGTGGCATCAGTGACTGCAGAATCCTTTTTCCATCTTGTTTTTATCTTGTCTGTGCTTGGAGGCCGCAGTAAGGTTTAGAGTACAGTTTTGAGGAATTCAGCTTGTTCTTGCCTGAATCAGAAGACCATAAAGTTGGGCATTTTGCTATAGTTACTACTAAAATACTGAATAATAATGGTCAGATAGCACTGTTCTCATTTTCTCTTTGTTAGGTAACAAGATCACATGGGTTTTTTTTCCCCCTGTGATAAACAGTGAGGAATAGAAGCCACATGTGGAACTCAACCTTTTTATACCACAGTTTTTATTTTAATAGCCCATTCCTCTACCAATTTCCCTGCCAAATCACATATATTCAGAGTGCTTCTCCTTGCTTCCCCTCACAGTCGTGTAATATTGTGTTTGGCAAAGATGTCTGTCCTTGAAAAAGTGTTAGAAAAAGGTTTAATATGAGATATAGCTGATGGAATAAAAAAAACATATCAGAGTCAGGATTTCCAGGTGGGCTATACTGCTACTACCAGACCTGGGGGCCCTGTAGAACACTGTTTCAACCCTATTGCCATCATCTACAGCCCTTCCGTAGAATGTAAGGAACAACTGGAGCTGCATGAGAGAGGTAATTTGCTTTGGGCTAGCTATGGAAGTGCTGGGATCTCTCTTTCACAGGAGATTTTGAAGGTGAGCTAATTGACAATTGTCTAGGATGAGTAAGTGCATTTAGTCTGGCTGTCATTCAAGGAGCTAAACCAAATGCTATAAAGATCTCCCTCACCAACATGTTTCTGTGGTTTCACTTGTTTTTTTTTTTTCTTGCTTGGGAGGTTGAGGTTGGACATTAGGAAAGGCTTCTCACATGGAGGGTAATGCAGCATGGGAAGAGATCACCCAGAATTGATGGGGATACTGTGCTTCAAGACTTGGCTGGATAAAGCTATGGCTGACTTGATGTAGTGTTGACAGCACTCCTGCTTTGAGCAGGAGGTTGGACAAGAGATCTCAAGAGGCTTTTCTCAGTCAGCGTTTCTGTGGTCGTGTGATGTTTGGATTTTGATGCATGTATGCTTCTTACAAGCATGAGGAAAGAGGATCAGTGAGGCACCTCTTTGGTGTCATTGAGACAGCAATGCAGACAGTGGTGCTCTTGGCTTTACAACAGTTTTGTGACAATTTCTCCTCTCCTTCTGCTCCTACCTTCCAACCACTTCACCCTACCTTTGCTCACCTTTGCTGCTCTTCTCTGTGCTATCAAAGCCACTGCTCATACCTACATTATCCTGTGAGTATCTGTTGCAGCAGAAGAGTGTGCCCCTCCTGGGCCCAAACATCTCTGACCCTAGGTCAGTAGTGTTGGAGCAGACAGTGCTAAAGGGCTGACACTGTACTGTTCCAAAGATGCTGCTGTGCCTTTGCAGTAGTGGAGCACTGATTGCACTGACTAACCTGCACCAGGGATTTCTCTAGGAATACACATGGTCAGATATAGAAGTATGAATTTATAGCAATCTCTAATCAGGGATTTAGTTAGGAAGAATAAGCCCCGCCACTCTGGGCAATCCTGGTAATTCAAATTATTTAGCCATCCAAGTCACCACATCAAATTGTCTATCACTGTTTTGTTGGGTTTTTTTAAGAACAAGCTACAAAAACATTCATCAGGTCTATGTGTGGTCCTGCCCTGAAGTCTCTGCCAAACATCTTCTTGTAAGTTCCTTGATGCTTTCCTGTCACTGGGGAGACCTGTGAGGAAACTAGCTAGAAATCTGACTTTCTGTTGCCCCTCAGCATTGAGACTGTCTTGCCAAGGCCTTGCAGGGTGTTGTTGGTGACACTTGCAAAGTTCCACACACATGAGGAGCACCTCTCTGTGCATGATGTGCAAGCCCAGATGTTGCATCTGCTCAGTCTTAGGCTCTCAGGGCAATCTACTACCAATGGGCTGAGCTGAGCCTATTTTGGTGGCATGCTGGAGAGAAACAGGAGACTGACAGAGGTATTGATGTCCAAGTATCCATGTCCAGCTTTCTGTGAGGGTGCACACATCAGAGACTTGCTTAGTGGCAGCTTTTGGTGCCTTAATACACAACAATGTCCTCCATCTCAGCTCTGCCCATCAGCAACACAGGTTTTAAAATGTCAGTACTCTGAACTTTTGTCTTCCTAAGCAAAAAAGAAAATAGTGAAGCACAGTAAGAATATGGGACTAGTCACAGAGGCTTCGTGGTGCAGTGCTTGGAAGTAGAAGTGCAGTTGGTAGAAGACAACATGTAGAATGTGTACCAACTCTGATGGGGTCAGAATGGAAGTGTGGCACATGGGGATACTGAAGGATTTGGACTCTGCCACAGTAGAGGAGGAAACATGATAAACATGGAGAGGAAGAAGAGGGTTTCAGCAGTAGGACTGCAGCAGAGGGTGAGGAAGAGCCCTGTAATGAAAAGGGAGACATTACAGTCATAGTGTGTAATGGACTCAGGACCACACACAGAGCTGCTGGCATGGGAGAGAGGAAGAAGATGGAGAAAAGGTGGTGGGTGGGAAACACACAGGACTTCTGGTATACATCTAAGGGAAGGGACTGGAACATGAGGCTGAGGGAAAACATGGGCCACAAGGAGAGAAAGAGGAACACAGAGTCTCCATGAGCAGGGTGTGGGTGGCCTTGGAAAGGAGAGGAGAAAGTACAGGGCTGCCTGCCTGAGAACAGGGGCTGGAGGCATTTCAGTCCTTGAAGCAGAGCTCATGCCTGTTCTAAAATAACAATATCCAGACATCACTAAAGGAGCTAGTAGAGCTGACACAAATTTCCATCCTCCTTGACATATCTGAACTTTCCTTTGTATCTCTGTTTGTCCAGCTATAAACCAGACAAAATTTCTCCTCTTTCCTATGGAATCATGCTGAAATCTAGAAATTAAAATAACATATACTTCTTAAGGTGCAAGAAGCAAGCATCCTGTGTCAACACAGGAAACTCACAGTCCTATTCAGGAGACTTTTTGTTCATGTTACTGCATCAAATTCTTCCACAAAAGCTGAGGTAATGTCAGGAAAAATGCCCACACGCTTTTAGCTCTTTCATTTTCAAAATGACAATAGCAAGGGGATAATGAAAAATATGCTGAGAACTGCTGTCTACCTGTCATCATAATCCTTTTCAAGCAGTTCATTTTTTCAGTAGTAGCAGCATAAAATTCTAATTTGAGCACATAATATACTAATTAACAAGATCTTCCAGCTGCTTGTCCCCACTGGGACATGTAGTCACTCCTTTTGGATTACAATGGAGGTGTGTGAATGTAAGCAAATCCAGAATTTGATCAATTATTCCTTTCATGAGAAGACTGCATCTGCTCCAGATGGAGTCAGTCTTAAATCCAATATAAACATGATCCCAACAAAAATTAGATTTTAATATAATTATCAAAGAGATTGAGTTAGACTTGTTTGGTCATAAATTACCATGGCAGATATCTGCTTGTAAATAACTGACCACAGCTTTAATATTTAGACATTGCCAGTAATAAAGCATGATTAAATGTCAATGAAGTTCACATCTAGCATATTTGTCCTGATTCTGGCATGTAAAGATTTAAATAATTTGTCTTTTGTATTCTGCCTGGAGGGTCTTTATCAGACTTTACAAGGCCATAAATCAAAGCTGCCAGAACTATACACTGAAATTTGCTTGATTAGTCTTTCAACCTCAGCTGCAACATCAAAATATTGCTCATCTTTTATTTCCAAGTCCAGTTTTAGCTGTTGATAAACTTTGGGGTGGAAACTTAGGGAAGAGCCTTATTGTTCTGAACCAACAACTATGCTGTGACTTCAATAAATGTGATGACAAAAACATATTAGTGATCCGTTCTACTAGCAATATCATTCATCTGACTAACTCTGATGACCCTCAGAGTTCATCTTGGGTTTTCTTCTGAAGGAAAAGAAACCCAAATATCACCATGGAATAACTTCTTCCCTTTCAGGCTGAGACACCAGAAAATCATAGCTGAAAACTTAAATGAGAGATCCTGGGAGAAATACATCTGCTGAAGCAGTCTATGCTTCCCATTGTACCTGGGGACCCTCACTATAATCAGCCTCATTTGTGATGTTCTATATGAAGTGTCAGTCATACCTTTAGAGTATGTATACCTCTTTAGAGGACCTCATAGCTACTGTCAGACCTTGAAGGTATAACTTTGCCTCTTTTTCACATGCATCTTCTTGATACCTAAGTTGGTTCTTCTCTAGAGAAGCTTGAGAGTCCATCTGACCCAATGAAGCTTGAAGTTTTCAAGTCTCTGGATGCCAGCAGGCAGGTGGTTGGGACCATATTGACTCGCAATTACTTGACAAGGCTTTTAACCAGAACTGAGCTGAGTGGCAAGATAATGACGACGGAGTCCCAAATTCAAAGGTGAAATTGCAGCTTTCTGGGAAATTGAAAAGAAGCCTCATGAATACCCCTCCCACACAGAAGATAAACTGATATTATCATCCTCGTTTTGTTCTTTGGATCTTTCTCTGGCCAGTTTGTAGCTATGGTTCATATCTACAGGGTTTAAGTAATACATTGCATCAAGGACTTGAGAGCTTGATTCCTCCTAGCTTGACACTTTGCACAATTGTTTATATTCATGCAGCTCAAATGCGGCCTGATCATTGTCACACATTTACAGAAGTGGAAAGCACTTGTTGCATGGAGATACAGCACTGCAAGAGATGAGGACAGTTGAGATGGAGGAAGCATATCTGTAGCTGCCTAGGTGAAGCCCTTCACTGAACTTATACTCCATAGGTAGACTCCATAAATACACAAAAAATATGAACAATCAGTTAAAAATAATGAGGTGTCTTACAGACAGACTCACGTGTCCTCATGGTTTTGTAGTACCAGCTCCTACAGACACAGGCCTCAGGAGGACTCATACTCTTCTAGGAAAAGAGCCAAGAGTGAGATGGTGTTCAAGTCTCCCCTGGTGCTGGATGACCCCATGGGCCTGAGTGTCCAACTGAGGAAGGAAGACTTTCAGGTATAATTTGGGAGTTGCTAAATATTTTTATGAGTAGTTAGCAGGTAAAAATTAGCAGGATATGAACAGCATTACTCAATGAATGGTAGCTAGTTGATGCTGAACTGTTTCCTTTGCTTACCTTTGCAAAGGTTTTACTTTACCCCTCCACAGAAGATTGTAGTTGCTTTCCACAGTCTGACTATGGAACTTGCATGGGAACAGTCTTTTCTGTAGCAGAACAAGCAAAAGCTACCTTTGTTTTTCTCCAAACTTACTCTGGTGCAAATTTGCTCTAATTTAAGCAAATTCAATCCAGAGGGTAAAGCCCATCCCTTCAAGGTGCATTCAACTGTGGTTGCCAGAGAAACATTAACACCCTTGGTTCCACCAGCATTAGCACCTCAAATAAAATGTTGTCATTTATTTAAATCACATTTACATTTTAACTTTGGCAAATTCAGCTGGGAGGTTGTGGCCTTCATGACTTGACCAGAGCCCTCCCAGAAACTTGAGAGGGTCCTAGGAAAAGACTAATTTATATTTTTTTGCTACTTCCTTGTGCTTCACCACCAAAACGTCTCTTAGGCTACTGTAATGTTTTCTCTTCATCTCTTCCTCTTCCTCTTGACTCTCTAGCTAGCTGCTGTCTGGGGAGAGTCTGTGTGGGCTGGGAGTTCTTGCCTCTCAGTATAAACAGCACGTAAGTGAAACCAGACTTTCTTATTACCTTTTTTCTTTTCTTTTCACTCCTGCATAACCACAGAGGTAATGGCACTGCACAGTGCAGTCTTTCATCCTGGCCAACACACAACTCATTTACTTCCATGGCCTACATACATGCAACATAAAATCCATCCTAGTAGTCAAAGTAGCAAGCTTTGGTCGGAAACTCTGTCCCCTCTCCCAGGATGGTGCACAGCATCATTGCCAGCACTAGGCTGGTACATCTCAACAAGCACCACCACACCTCACCTGCCTGCAGGATTCCCCATTCACCATCCAGCAGCCTTCTCTTTCATCTTTCATGTGACATTGCTTTAGCTGACAGATGAATGCTCCAGGTGTGATCCTGACCAAAATGGTGCCTTTTCTGCTATTTGATAAGAAATTATTTTCCTCCTTTTCTGAATCTAGTTCCTACCCCTTCATTTCTCAGCTGGTTTTTTTTTTTTTTTTTTTTTTTTTTTGCAGGGGGGTCATGCAGCTTTTGGCTGCTTTTCTGCAACAGCTCTTGCATAGCAGAGTGATGAGGGCCAGCCTAAGAGCTTCCTTCATGTCCTCTCTCACTCTGAAACCTATTCCAACAGCTCTTGCTAGTAATGAACCTCCTATGTGCCAAGAATAACAGTAGAAATAGTAAAGCTTTGAGGGAGTTCTTGGAAGTCATGAGACCCTCATTTAAAGGGGATTAAAGAGGAGATTTTATAAAGTTTCATGAAAGGTACTTCTGAAAACAAGATATTGTAACAAGAGCACTTTGAAACCTCCACTGGGAAATTGGAGACTGCATGAAACTTGACAGGTTTTGGGTTTCATCACCACCACAGAACAGCCCAGGGTCACTGAAGAGTTCATACCCTATCTGCAGTTAGGGTAAGCATGAGGGTCCTGGGATGCTGCTACATAAGTAAACACTGTCATCCCATTAGCATTCATCTTTTTGCTTTGGCTGACTCTGTGGAACTGGTGCTGTTCAGCATTTGTGAGCTTTCCTGCCCCATTTTCATCTTCTCCATAGCCTTGCTCTGAACACCATGTGGACGTTAAATTAGCATTCTGCTTCCTTTTGCCTTTCAGTAAGTTCAATGGTGTTTGCAGCTCTCGGGGGGAGATAAGATGCAGTTCGAATCAATGGAGTAATTACAGAAGAATATGATACTAATGGAGCTGATTTGAATGCCTATCTAAGGATGAATGCTATGGCTCCATGCCCAGAGGGTGCCCCCTTTCCTCACGATGAGTTATTTATGACTTGACACATCGCGCTCTGCTGTTTTGTGCCTCAGCAGCATTCATGTCTCTGATAAAGCAAACTCTGTCAATATTATGCATCCTTACTGAGCCAGGCATGACTGCTGAGCAGTATTTCCATCTCATATAGACATGGACACCTCCTCTTCAGCTGAAAATGCAGGAAAGAAAGGTTGATGCAGCTTTACCAGGGGCAAATTGTGCCTAAGGAGCCACAGGAGTGACCTTCTATAAGGGAATGACTGCATCAGTGGACAAGAGAAAACCTACTGATAGAAATCATCTGCCTGGACTTCCGGAAGGCTTTTGATGTGGTCCCTCCCAACACCTTGCTTCTAAATTGGAGAGATACAGATTTGATTGATGGACTATTATATGTGTAAGCAACTGGCTGCATAGCCACAGTCAACATCTCAACATCCAAGTGGAAACTGGCAATGAGTGGTGGTATTCCCTGCTAACATTGCATGCATCTGGCCCGACAGCATTTATCTTTGCTTCTGCTTTCCTTATTTGTCCCATAGTCATAGGTTGAGGACTACTATACCCAGAGATGCTGTAATACCTAATAGATTGGGCTAGGTGGTACCTCACAATATATATCTGAAAGGCAATGGCATGACAGTAGTCCAACTATACAATGACATGAGCATTCAGCCTCTCTACTGCCACCATGCCTTTTAGAGAAGTCATCTAAATCATAAGAAGAAAAGTGTTATTTCTTTATTATTTTTAATGGAAGCATTTAGATCGCAGTTAGGTATGCCAACAATGGCAGAAAACAAATCATCTGGGCCATTAGTTCCCCTAATGAAACAACTGGGCACAGTCAGACCTAAGTGTTTGATGTGGCAGGGCCAACCCAAGAGAGATTGTTATTGATTTCAGTGCCTGAGCAGCAGATGCAAACTGCTATTGTTTGAACTTGTCAGGCTTCAAAACATGCCAGGGAGCTTATTTTGGGTAAGGACTCTGCATGGAGACTAAAACCCCTACAAAAATGACAGGTTCCTGTAATTTGGGACCAGGTGTACATTTTGAATGTAGCCTTACTCTGTCACCCTCTTTTCCATACACTACTGGCCACAGCTCTCCAGCTGCTCTGTTTAAATTAGTGCTTTTTTTGGTAACACTTTAATTAAGCAGAAGCATGCAACAGGAATAGCAGAAAGGACCCTTAGCTTTCCTGCCCTGTTACAAAGCAGACATGCTGTGGCTAAAAAGATGATGCCTTCTCTGGGGACAGGATGGTCTTTTCACCTGTATACATGCATAGTTGCCTCCAGTCCTGCTGTTATACTGGCTTTAAGAAGAGAAGCTAAGCAAAGGCATATAACACAGACAACAAATAATTCAGTGGATAAAAGCTGTTGAATAATGTTTAAGATCCAAATACCACAAAACATATGTTATTTGCTTTTCAGATTCTGATCGTTATGGTAGGGATGGGGAAAAAGATCTCAACTGATCTGTTCAGAAACAGAATTTGTGTCTGTTCTTTGGCATATTAGGAAAAGACAGCAGCTGGGTGCCAAAAGTTTAAATCCATTTTTAGGTACCTAAAGGGAAATTTGGACAGATATTTCTTGCTGCCAAGAAACATTAGTCCTTCACTTGGCATCTGTAGGAATCAACTCCAGATAATAAAAACTGGGCATCAAAATGGTAGACCTAAATCTTCCACAGTCCGGATGTAAGATCCAGACTCTGCTGGGGGAAAAAAAAAAAAAAAAAAAAAAAAAGAAGTAATTAAATGTAGCATGACTTTGCTATCCAGGTTTCAGCTCAGTGAGATTTCAAATGCCTGATACAATTTCTTGCTGACTGACTGGTGTCTTCAGTGGTAAGATCAAGTGCTCAAGTGATCCAGATAAGCATCAGTACCTGCATGGGATGACACTCATCTTCCACCAGAGCAGAATATTTTTCAGACTTAAATTTATTTGTGTGAGCAAAGCTTTACCCTCTTCCCTTTAAGGACCACAGTAATGCATCTTTAGCTTCTCTGGATGTCTCTGTGGGTAAGTCCTTTTCTAACATTAAGCCAAACTCCTCTTTTGCTTCCACAAGTCTGTCTCAAAGCTCTTTTGTCTGCTGTCAGTGTCATCCACAGACCTGCCAGACCTTCACAGATCACTCCCTTTATATGCCAAAATTTCCCAGTGCTAGCTATCTCCCTGCTAGAAGATATGTGGCCTTCTAGAGCTGAAAAGCAAATATGTCTTCTAATGAAAAATCTGTTCTAGTTCTGTTTTTCTTTCTACTCAACTTCAAAACCTGAGTGAACTTCAGTCATTCATGTGTTTTTCTCTACTCTCTGGAGGATCTACATAAGAATTTTTCTTCCAATTCCTCTACTATTATTCAATCAGATATGATCCTTTGACAGGACCTAATATTAATTATGCTGTTGCTATACAATTCCCATTATACACAACCTCCACCGTTTATAATATGTAAAGGTAGATGTATAGAGTTAGGAGAGCAGGAGGACAGGACAATTTATTTGTCTACAAGATCCTCTCAGAAAATCGCAATAACTGCCAATAGACCTCTTGACCTGACTGGATATGGACATTTCCAGACATCTTGCTCTAGCTTAGCAAAGGGGTACAAAAAAAGTAGTGTCATCTCAGAAGTCGTCTTCACTTGCTTCTCAACTTGACAAGGTTTACCTGGTCCAAACTTGAAGTCATTCACCACCATGACATGCTGGGACATTTCTCAGACTCTTTTCACATATAACTGTGGCCTTTCTGGTTTCCCCAGACAAACAAAACTGCTACTGCTCAGAAGCCTAGAGAGGTTCAAGCAGTTACTTCATGGACCTTTACTGCTTTGGGTTTTCATGTTTTTAGGGCCTGTGCTCCTCAGGGCAAAGGTTGAGGTGGCCTGGGTCCCTCTTGCTGGTGGCTTCTTAGAGACAGACTGAGAGAAACTAGTTACTCCTATAGCTTCTTCTGTTCCTCACCTTTATGTTGGGATTATGGGTTTTTTTCTTATATGATTTTATCATTTCTTGGTCCAAAGGAAATAATCATAGATGGAAGTTACTGGGTTTCGGGAGTTCCTCTTTGGTTCCAGGCCATAACTTGCTGGTGCTTTTCCCCAGCTTGTCCTCAGCAGGGTGAAACTCGAGCTGCAGCTGTGATACATAGGCACAGGAGGAGGCTTGTGCACCTCAGAGCTCGTGCACCTCAGAGCTCATCTGCTCTCCTGCCACGCACTGCAGGTCGTTCAATAAAAGCTGTTACCTCTGTGCAAGATATGGCAGTCTGCTTGGTCATCCTTCACCGCCATGTCTGCAGGGTTTTTTTCTGGGCACATGCCTTTCTCTTTCCTCCACATCTCCTCCAGGATGGTTTGCAGCTGTTGGTCATGCCTGACATTCACCCATTGACAGATGATAGTCCCTGCTGTTTTTCAAAAGACTAGAGCATGTTCCAAGTCTTCATGGACACTGAGAAGAGCGAGAAGGCCCTAGAGGCAGAGGAAGCAAATAAAATTAACAGTGCTTTAGTAACAAAACAAAAATCATTATTCAGAGCATGCCTGGCTTTTGAGCTGAGCATCCCTGGAGCCATGCACACATGCACACATGCACGCACGCACACTCATTGTTTAAAGGCTTCCTGGGAAGGGAAGGACCTTGCATCTTGCCATCCTGAGCCCCTTAAGAAAGGGAGAGGGGAGAGTGCAAAGAGGGTTGTGAAGCCCCAGTGCTGCCCTGGGAACAGCAGTGCCAAGTTATCGAGGCTCTGTCTGACGCCAATGGCTTTAAGCAGCGCTTAAAGCTTACTTGCTCTTCTTTTTCAGGCTTTTTTTTTTTTTTTTTTTTTTTTTTTTTTTAATCCTCCAGATTTCAGAGGTATTTGGCTTTTCTGTAGGAGGATTTTCCTGGCAGGCTTTGCTTGTATACCCAGGCAAGAAAGCTGACTCAAGCAGATTTTAATTAAACCAGTCTTTTAGCTAGTGTAATTTAATGTCTTCTCAGAGATAATATTAACACTTTTCATCATCATTAGTTTCACTCGTTTTCTCTCCAATTACACTGGAGAGAAATCCCCCTCCACATGCAAATGCTCATTGAATCCTATTGTTTCAGTTCCCTTCAGCCATCATTTCTCAGACTAAGAGGGAACATTACCAGAAACAGGAAGGAGCTTGATTTTCCAACAAAATCAGCAAAACTGCACATGCAGAGAGAAGGCAGAATATTTCACTAAGATCTGCCTGGTTAGAGGCATTATTTGTCAATAAAATGGAAAAGACACAGTCCCAAAGCAGGTACTGTCTGAAAGGGAGTGAAATGGGAGACTTGGAAGTCAGTGACATCCTAGCAGCAGAGGTCTAGATGGAGGGAGAGCAGGGAGGTGGAGGGAGCCCTCCTCTGCCCCGAAGTCAGCAGCTCTCCCTCCCTCTCTTCTTACCCACTTGTCAGTTCATTAGCAGCCCTGATTGCCATCTGAAGCAATAAAACAAACACCACCACAAGTGGAATGTCCCAGGATTAGCAGCCTAGGCCTGGCAGGTTATAAATTTACACTTTTCTCAGTGTGGAGAACAGGCAGATAAAGTAGAAAGTATGGGTTGTGTGTGTTGGTTATTATATTACTCTGCTATTCAATTTCAGAGGCTCATCCTTTGGTGTAAGGACAGCAAGATGAAGTAGCTCTTATGAAGCAAAGCTTAGTTAGGCCTTAAACCCCAGGAGGGAGGAATGCACGTATTTAGATGTGAGGAAGCATCTGGAGCCCATCTTGCTTTAATGCTGTTTCTAGGAGACTTATTTTGGGTGCTAGACAAAGCTATGATCACTTTCATAGTTTACACTGACATGTCGAGGTAGTTCCTCCCGCAGCCCATATGGGCATGTTACCAGAGAAGATATGCTGCCACTCCGTTCTTTGAGAGGGAGAAATGCTGGGAGGCTCTTGCTGGGCTCCCTCGTCGTCTCCCTGCACTGATAGTGCCTGCCTTTGGTGTGTGCACAGCCATGCTCCAGCACAGGAGGCGGAATATTGGAAACCATTTGCTGTTTTAAACCCCAAACTGACCTTCAAAATGCCTTAGCAAACCTCTGTTATGTATAACAAGAAATACTAGATGTGGAATCTGGATGGTGCTGCTCCCCTGCTTCCTTCTCACCACCTCCAAAACAAACCAAATAATGTAGGTCCCTGAGCTGTTTTCACTCACAGCTTTAGATCAAGTGTGGTTGACTCAATCTCATCTGCAGGGGTGGTGGACTGTTGTAGGAGGGGAAGGGCTGAGAGGTAAATGCAGAGGGATGAGAGTCCTTAACCCAGGTTATCACCTGAGAAATCACAGCCCTAGAGCACAGACAATGGGAAGGCAAAGATGGGAGGGAAAAAGAAATGCTCTTAATGCTGAAGAACTGGAATTGAGAGAAGTCTGGGGAGACTACCAAAACCTGTTTTGATCCTGATTCTTCTTTCATTCCTTCCAAAGCCAGCGTGGTGTGATCGGGAGCATCACAGAGACCTGAATATGTATTTTGTAATTTCAGGGTTTTTTCTCCATTCTCCCAAAGCATAAATGTTCATCGTGCCTGAAATGATTTCGCTTTCTGCTAGAGACATTTTTACTGCTGTCGTTTGGCAAACAAAACAAAGCAAAAAGTCAAGATGGAAAACTTGGATCAGCTCTAATAAGTTTATTAATACTCATCATGGCTGTGCATCAGAAAACTCTGGTTTCATAATGAGGCTTCTTAAAGTATTGATGTTTGATGCCAGTGTGGATATTTCGGCTCTGCAGTTCTGCCTTTCCTGGTTGTCTCATCAAATGATTCACAGCAGCAGCATGACACCTGCTAACCTCTAGAAATACCCAACCACACTGCTGCCAATTATTTTCTGTAAATCATCAGTTCAAAGGCTTTTAATGCATTTTGGACCATAGTCATTGTGGATTTCTGGCAATAGGAAAGGATAATAAGATAATGGGTACATGTTTTCCAGTGCTGTGCTTCACTCATCCTGCCAGTCTGCTCTGTGCAGATGGAGCTAGAGGACAAGAACCGAAACCAGTTTGCACATCAGCTCTGTAAGCAGTATAAGGAGCAGCTTAGCAGATTTACTGAACTGATACAGGAATTTGGCACTGTATTGTCTTTCTTCTTACCTAAGGGGT
Source organism: Indicator indicator (assembly GCF_027791375.1). NCBI lineage: Eukaryota > Metazoa > Chordata > Aves > Piciformes > Indicatoridae > Indicator > Indicator indicator. The sequence goes on along the minus strand of NC_072012.1, from coordinate 17,970,260 downwards.
ACATATCACAGAATCACAGAATGTTAGGGATTGGAAGGGACCTCTAGAGATCAAGCTAAAGCACCTAGGGCAGGCTGCTCAGGAATGCATCCAGGTGGGTTTTGAAAGTCCCCAGAGAAGGAGACTCCACAACCTCTCTGGGCAGCCTGTTCCAGTGCTCCATCACTCTCACTGTAAAGAATTGTCTCCTCATGTTGAGGTGGAACCTCCTGTGTTCTAGCTCGTACCCATTGTCCCTTGTCCTGTCACTGGGCACCACCAAAAAGAGCCTGGCACCTTCATCTTGACACCCACCCCTCAGGTATTTATAGACATTAATAAGATCCCTTCTCAGCCTTCTCTTCTCAAGAAGGTCTCTGTCTTTCTTCATTGGAGAGATGTTCAAGTCCCTTAATCATCCTCATATCTCTCTGTTGGACTCTCTCCAGCAGATCCCTATCTCTCTTGAATTGGGGAGCCCCAAACTGGACAATATTCCAGTCTTTCAGGGGACACAAGTAACCTAATATGGCAAGTAAAGTTGTTTTTTTTTACCAGAAATAAATTAGAGATGAATTACCCAGTTTTTACCCTCTTTTGTATCTTTATTCTTCAGCTGGCTTGAAAACAAGGGTGGGGATGACTGGGAAGGAATCTCCCAGGTAACTGAGATGCAGCTATCTGATGCAGATCTTTCTTTACTGCAAATGATATCATATCATATCTGTTATTATCAGGAGACTTGTGCAACTCTATGATTGCCAAGGTCAGATTAGGAGCTCTAGAAGTTTAGCTTTGATTTCAAAGGGAAATAATCAGCTACTAATGCTTTGCAGGTTCACACAGGAATGTGGAGAAAGGCATCTCACCACTGAGGGACTGACAGATTTATTACCCTGCTATCTGCTGTGAGCCTGGGCTGGGAAGGGGCAGTGGATGAAGGCTGTTTCTTCGCCTGCAGAAAGCTTTAAGCCCTGCCTTGCTGAGAGAAGCAAATTGCAACAGCTTGCCCCTTCCAGAAGTTCAATTCCCTTTCCTTTTCCTCTCTTTTGTCCCCCTTCCCTCTACGTCAAGGCACTTTGTTTAGTGGCTCTGCTAGCTGAACCCTCAAATTGCTACAACTCTGCTAGTGGTTTTTCTTCAGATTCTTCTCCTAAGCAAAAAAGGATGTAGTACAGAGCACTGTGGTGCTTTCAACTTATTGAACACCTCCTAGGCAGATTCTCCTTCTTCTTACTTGTGTGAGATTCTTACAAAAAAATCTTCTACCTTGTATTTGCAAAAAGTCTTCTACAGAGATGACTGCAACTTCAGCACCTCAAGCTTGCCATGTACTGCCTGAGATAAGAACGATCATTTCTTCTAGGATATTAGATCTGAATTACAAGGAGATACTTTCTTCCAGTTTGGGGCAGGGTCTTTTTTTTTTTTAACCCAGATTTTGTAGAACAGCACATGCTTCATATTTGTGCAGTGGCTCCAGCCCTCCTCTCCTCCCCAGCAGAGCCGTCCTCCCCTCCAGAGCCCCCTGCTGCAGGGGGAGGACCGGTTTCTTCTCCCAACTTTGGCATGTAGGTATGTTGTCCCAGCCTTGCCCCTCTCTGCACTCCTGCCCTCTCATTTTCTCCACTGTTCTCTTGCTACCTCAGTTTCCCTGGCACAACATGGGACTGAGGAGATTTGGAACAGATTTTTGTGAGGCAGGGAACAGTCTCACCACAAGAACCCCACAGCTACAGCTGGTGCTGCAATAGGGCTCTGCTCCACCTTGTGCAAAAACTGAGGTTCATCATGGTCCACAGTAGCTGATGAGATAAAAGGCTCTATGCCCCACCGAGACTTTCCCAAGCAAATCCAAAGAAGTTGTCCTAAAAGAATTGAGGTGATTGACTTCTATACAGAACAACATTGCAGCGCCAGTAAGATACGGACAAATCCTACCCACATGGGAGGACTGCTCTGTCCTTTTATTTCAGCCTTCCTGACTTAATCCAGGATATGCTTTGGCAGATGGTCTGCAGGCTCAGAAGAACTGTTGGCCTCAGTCCACTGCTTCCATAAATTCTGCAAGGAAGCCTATCTATACTAAAACTCCCAAGAAGTGAATTTGTAGCAAACTCCTTTGATGTCTCATGAGATATTTGAAATGAGAGCATAGCCGACTGTTAAAGGTTTGCCCATTTTACATTCCTGGGAAAGGAACTGTTTCCTTTGCATCCTGCATACTGATAGCCTCTCATTTATAGTGCTCCTGCATCCCTGCAGGATAGAATTGTTCATTTCTGCTGGTATGACCACTTAAAGTCATCTACAAAATTAAAAATCTCTGCCTCTCTTCAGAATTTTGATGCAGTAAAAGGAAGGCACATGGAAAGAAATCCATATGACAAAATTAATAGCCTGAAATGGCAGAAGGAATCCTTATGTACATCTAATCTAACCTCCTAAAGAGCAGTCATTGACTATTATATATTAATATCCCCACAAAGATCAACAAGAAAATTCAGCAGTGTTTCAGCTTGTCTTTGAAAGAGATGTCTGTTTTACTCCATCAGTTTTGAAAGGGGAATTGCGTAGAGCCAGAAACACATTTTCTTGATTCAGTTACTGCAAATAAAGAAAAGGAGAGGCAGCCTTCTCATTGCTAACGGCTAAATTTGCTTTTCTTCCTTCAAATTCTACTTTATTTAGCCTTCTGTAGGCATTTTTGCTTGGAAACTCCTAGGACATGTTCTTTGGTAATGAAGAATGCGTTGTTAGCAGCATCCTAACCATCACATTCCTGATGAGCGTTTGAACTCATAGGAAGACACCACCTACCTTTTCTGGAAAGCAATTCTCTTGGGCAAGGAGTTGAAGGCTATTCGTGTTCAAGGCTATTTGTGCTTGAAAAGCAGAGTACTTTTCATAGGAATGCAACTGTTTGTTCCCAGCTGAAGATCATACCTGTGAGCCTTTGATTCAAGGAGTCCTATTGTGATTAAAAAAGCTTTGTGAAATAGCAGTGTGGTCTCCCCCTGTGAAACAGAAGATTAAATCGTGATCACCCTGCCATTGACTCAATTGTTAGCAGCTGAAATATTATTTGCTCAACGCACTTAACTGGGTTATGATCTGCAGAAAGATGCTGTGGTTAGAGAACCTCTGGACCACAACAGAGCCTCACAACTTTAAAGACAATTATTCGTATTTACCAATGGGTTTAAAATTAAAAGCAGGCTTTCCTGAGAAGTTCAGGCCAACCCAGCTCTGCTTGGCTGCCAAAAAGGACAGTCTTGCTTCCCCATCCCATCCCACCCCATCCCCAGTGATGCATTCCTGCCACTGCCACTGTGCCAGGCTTGCAGTTGTGAAACCACATGGTGAGGCAGCTCATCCTGTTAATCTATCTGAAAAAGGACCCATCAAACTGATAACAACTTGCTGATAGCTGCACAAACAGTGGTGTGACAAACAAGCAAGCAAGAACATGTGGCCAGGGCAGGGAATAGGCAGGACCACACCTTTGGGTGAAAATGCGGTTTTGGATTGACTTAAATTGATTGTGAACCATGGGCATAGCTGAAAGGACACACCACTGTTGGTCCTGGTGCAGGACAGTGAGGTCCTTCAAAGGATTTTATAAGCAGAGATCAGAAAATCTCTTAATCAGTGTCAAGAGAAAGGCTGGTGTTGACTGCAACCAGAGCACGGAGAATGTCTACTGAGTGTGATGTGACCCAAAACCCAGCAGCTTGGCCAGCACCCGAGTGTGGGAGCACATCACCAGCTCTACACAGCCAAGGCTTGTCGTGGCTGGGAGCTGGTTTATGAAATCCGACCCTTTGCACTCATGGTGCTCTAAAGTAAATGCACATGACAGACCGTGTGAGTGGTGGTGGTGCCCTCCCATGGACAGGTAATGATGTATTTGCAGGAAGGGACACAGGGAGTCCCCAGCCTTTTTTCTTATGAACTCCCTGTATTCCTGCATATGGGTGAAAAGATGGATTTCCTGGGGCAATGAAGGAGGGGGTAACCCTCTCCCTATTGCTACTACCCAGTGTAAGGTGCATTTGATGAGTCATACAATGTTAACAATGATGTTCCCACTACAGCTGGGGCCTCCCCCATCATGCACATTATATGGGCTGTTCCTGGCTCACAGGCTTTAATATAACCTCACTGTAGGGATGTCTTTCTCCAGATACTGTTTTTGTGGTCTGCATTTTTGCATGCTTCTCACTGTGATGCAAGCTGTAGTCTGCCTCCAGCTCTGCAGCTGACTACAGCTCAGCCCCATCACGTGCTACCTGCACAGAAGGGGGTTGGAGTGAAGCTGGGGATAAATCACTGAGAAGAAACGTGCCCATTATGAAGGGATGTGACAAACCCCTGCACTATGATGTTGTAGGTCTGTGCATGCTTGTGTTTTGTGAAAGCAGAACATTTTGTGATCGTATTTCTACCAGCATTGTTGATGAGTAGAGATGAAAGAGTTTTTTCAAGGCTCTATGTCTCATTTTCCTAATGCCAGCAGAGAAGTGCAACCTCCCTGATCTAGGTGCTGGGTGTCCAGAGAATCCAATCCACCACTGCTGCAACTGCCTTGCATAGTACGTGTGCCATGAGGTAGCTCCCAAACCATAACAAAGTTTTCCACTTGGCAAATCCCAGCTAGAAATATGGGAACCCAATCAGCTCGTGTCACCCTAATCCTGAGCCAGTCAGAGCTGTAGGGACAGGGCTACAACAACACAAGGGAAAAGGCAGAATAGATGGGGGCGAGAAACTGTCTTTCAAGGATTCCACAGGGATCCTTTAAGATCAAATTTATTGTTACAGACTACCATGACACCTTAAAGAGAACTCCACCCTTTCCCCCTTCCTTCTCCACATTGCTGTCCTTGTGCTGGCATTAAGACTGGTGCATTCATATAGTGACCAGGGAGGGGGAACTGCAGACCCTGTCTGTAGTAGAGAAGAACTTCCCTCCACCCCAGTTTGCTCCTCTGGAGCTCACCCATGGCTTTCAGTGCTGGTGCTAATCTAGAGGGGAGGACAGCATCCACCCTGCACTTAAGCTGTCCCTCTCTGGAGTTGTCCCTCTTCCCCTAGATTGTAAGGATCACTGTTTTGTGGCCAGTGACACCATACAGGATGTGGTTGTCCTTGACTCGCACTGTGCTATGTTGCAGGCTCTGGCACTACTCTTGGCTGTCCACAGCTCTCCTGCTGAGTGACCTAACCACATTTACTGTGCAGCTCTGGTTTCTCACGTGGAGAGGACAACTAATAATCTAAACAGTAAGGCACACCACAGCCAATTTCAATGCTTTTACATTGAACACTGCTTAGAAGTCTCTACTTTTCTGGGTAAAATTGTGTCACACCAAGCTCCCAGTGAGCAGGTTCAGTTCCCTTTCCACTTTTTATTACTGTTCTGAGTTCAGCTCAAAACTTATTCAGATGTCTACTCCCCTTAGGTCTTCCCCTCTGCTGTTCAAAAAGCTCTGCTGTATGCTCCCCATACAACTGTTCCATTAGACAACACATTTATTGTTAGAATTGTTAAAGCTGCTTTGCTGATAAAGATCTCATCCCTCCTCCCCTCAAAAGCTCTACTAAGCTTCACCAGAAATAAAAGCATAGAGACTGCTGCTGTTTCACTGCTGGCTGGCTCGTCCCTTTGTATAGGGTTGCAGGAGGTTTTGGGGGGGTCATTTCTTCACGATTCAGGAGAGTCCTTCCAGCCTGACTTACCAATATGCCACTGCTGCATGCAGGGACTTGTTCTGGCAGTTCTCTCTCCAACCCACCACTGACTGTGCAAGAACACCAGCCTGCTCCTCTCAACTTGTGGGAAATATTAGGTTTTCTGCTGGGACAACATCTCACAGCACTTTCCATGACTGAGGCTGACCTAGACTTTGTCAAGATCTGCAGGTTTGGGGACCCATATACCTTAGTGTATCTTCTATGTTTGGTCAGCAAGAAGTTCATGTCAGAGGTTCATGTCTTGTGATGTATGGTCCATGGAAACCATTCTGCAATGCTGTTTGACCCAAGTGACACCTAGATTGATGTGTCAGTTGAGGCCCCTAGGGTGCCAGGTGTCTTGCTGACAAGTCCAGAAAATAATGAAGGCTCAGGCCAGAAGCATTCTCCCATGAAGTTGGTTGTGGCATCTACTTTTGCCTTTATGAGCACTCTGTAGTGCTCATATATTCACGGGATAGGCTTCTTCCTGCCTGCCAGGTAATGTGTACCCACACTCATATCCAAATCTGTGATTAAGGTTGATTTGGATCAGCCTTTGGGCTGCTCTGATGTCCTTTGGGAGCTGCAGTGATCCCTTGCAAGCCCCATCAGCACCCTTCCCACCCCACAGGACAGAGGGTACAAGGGCACAAGGGGACAGTGCACTCAGCAGGATGCTCATCCTGCATCCCAACTGGGCCATCCTGGCATGAAGCCTTCCCAGGCAAAGAGGCACAGGAGGCTGGATGATGGCATGTGGGGACCCAAAGGCACCAAGCCTCCCAGTCCCTTTGACTGTGGCATCCTATGCCAGCCTGGAGGGAAATTGTTTCCTTCCACTGCAGTAGCCCAGGGGAGATCAGCTGAGTGTTACAAAGGGAAAAATGAGAGGACAAAATCTCTCAGCTGTTCCCCTGCTGTGCGGGAGCATGGGAACAGCTGTGAGTAGGTTTAGCGCCTACCTTCTGGAAAAGGACTTACTGGGAAATTATAAACATTCCCCAGCACTTTAAAAGCTGCCATGAGGCAGTGATGGGGCAGGACAGTGCTGCAGACGTCAAGATTTGCCTTTATAATCTGATTATCTGCAGGATTTCTCTAGCAAAGGCAACACAAGCACAGTGCCTATGCTGCGTCAGCCACCCACACACACATGGCCTTTGGATGAACACTTGTCCATGGGTGACCTGGAGGTCAGGGGATGGTCTAAGATCTTAATTCCTGGTAATGGAAAAGTGACTGGTTTGGCTTTTCTAACCACCCCCTCCCCCCCCTCCATTTCTGGAAAGTGTTTCTTCCACAGCCCCCTGTAATTCTCTGATGTCTCTGAGTTCTTGATCAAACCAAGAACAGAAACATTTCTCTCCCCCCCAGCTGAATTTCTTCCCTTTGAATAGTGGCATGAAAGACTGGAAGAATGGACAACAAGTGAGCAAACATTCACTTGCTTCTGAATAAATTCCAATTAAGAAACAAGAGAGTACTGCAGCTTTGCCACCTGTTCCTTCCCCTGCCCCACCCAAATCCCTGAGCTCTGCTAACCCAGTCAATGCACTTGCACAACTGGGATGAAGGCAGTTTGCTGCCTTGTTGGTGGTCAGTTAGTGGACTGTGGTGTCATCCCTTCTTGGAAGCTCCGCCACATATCCCTGGTGCTTCCCCTCATCAAGCATTGGAGCATCCAATTGGTGTGACACAGAGCCTGTATCCATCTGTTTCTGCATGTTTTATGTTCCTCTGCTTCTCTCCTGTGCTTAAGGTGCTGGGATCTCTGGTTTGTAATTGATGTGGGGACTCTGGCCTCAGCAGTAGCCCAGGTGGGACAGTGTGGGCAAAGGGTGCTTTTAGAGGAGGGAGAGGAACAAGAGATGTGAGTGGGTCCGGGGGTGCTCAACCCACTTCCAGGGAAGAGGGAAGCTCCCTCAAGGCTCCTCTCTGTAAATCTCTCCTGCAAGCTTGGAGAGTTACCTGCAGTATAGGCTGGAATGTCAGAGGCCTGAGATTAGGCAGATATGGCCTTGACCTTTTCCAGTCCTGGCTGTTTGGCAGCTGTCTTTGACCACAGAAACTAGCACTTCCGCTTTCTCAATTTTTATTGCAAATCAGTTTGCAGAATTGCACAACTTGGTGTCACATCTTAGTCATCAGGCAGCACGGCTGTGTGAAGTGCAAATATAAATGAAGATTTGATAAGGGTTTCCTTTCTTTTTTTCTTCCTCTTCCTTCTTGGCTTTCAACTCTGTTGCTTATTTTGGGTAAACTTCCTTGCCTGCCTTTGCCAGCTATGGTACATAGTGGTGTCCTTCAGCTGTAGCAGATACAATGACAACCTGCTCTCCTTAGGATAGCATGAACATTTGCTCTGAATGAGGCTGAATTTTATGTTGGTGCCTAATTAAAGGGGTTTTGTGAGCTGCCGCACCCTTGAAGTCTATGAGCTCTTCCAACATAGTCAGTGTCCAAGTACGTGCAGCCAATCCAGTTCCACAGGTGTTATAAAACTTGGCACGTGCAGGAGGAACAACTTTGGTGTCTTGACCCTTCTAGTTGAGATTACCTCAGGTGGAAATATGTGAAGGATATAATAAACATCGTGAGACAGCATAGAGTAGTCTTAGCTGGTGGGATACCTGTGCTAAGCAGGGCTGGGTAATAGCATCCAGTACCATCCTTGAGGGTGAAAGAACACTGGAGCAGGCTACTGAGAGAGGTTGTGGAGTCTCCTTCTCTGGAGAGATTCAAAATCTGCCTGGACACATTGCTGTGCAACCTGATCTAGGTGAACATGCTTTATCAGAGGGGTTGGACTAGATGATCTCCAGAGGTCCCTTCCAACCCCTCCCATTCTGTGACTCTGAGAAAGTGGCTAATGTAGGCTATAGAGACTCACCAAGCCAAATAAAGGTCTATCTGTCAGAAGGACAAGAGTCAACCAACCCTGGGGTCATTCTTTAGCACAGGAGGGAATAGAGAATGTATTTGAATTGGCAATTTATGTTCAAATGCTTTCCAATGCCCTCCAGTGTGTTCCCTGAAAAGATTAATTGATTTTTTTTCCTCCAAGCAGAGAAGCATAAGCATTTGGGGACAGAAAAATACATTTTTTGAGAAGATCAATCAAAATTGCTATCCGTAGGCTTATTGAATGTGAAGTGGGAATTGGTGTCTGGGGATGTGGAGAGGAGCCTGCATGACTTGTTCTTTGTGAAAAATTTGTGCAAATACTGTTTGTGTGGACATGGCACTTTGGGACATGGCTTGATGACCATGATGGTCTTAGGTTGAATGTTGGACTTGATGATCTTAGAGGTCTTTCCCAACCACAGCAAATTTTTATTCTTATTATGATAAATGTGATATATTTTTGTGTCCTCTTTATAGAAAAGTGTTGTGTTCTACTATGTACATGTAGGGAGACCTATCTCATTCCTCTGCCTGTGGCCAGCTCCCATTTTTATTTCCTCTTTCCACTGCCAAGAAACTCCTGTGTAACTGCTGCATTGACATCTTGCTGACAACTTTTGGATGGGTCTCTTCTGCTCTGCCTCTGACCAGCTCCTTTATGCAGAAAGCTTCTACCAGGCTCCTCAGTGACAAGTATCTGGCCATATCTCATGGCCCCATTTTGCTAGAGCTGTTTGCCATGAGTAACTCAGTGGGCTACCGTCTTCTCTTTGGCACTGGGCTGACTCACTATTGATTTTTGTGAGTTTTATGCTCCCTTTCTGATTTGGGGAAAATTCATCACAGTGCTGTAAATGTCTTAGAAAATGGCTATAAAAGGATTTGTCTTTTGCACAAATACTAAGCAATAGTTTCCATTGTAGTCTCCTGTCTCCTTAACTTCCCAAAGTAGTGACACATGGCTCTAATCTCTACAGCTCCTTCTACTCTCTCCTTCATGACTTTCACCACTCTGTCATTATTAAAAACATGGTGATGACTTTCTACTTTTGATAAAAAGGATGGAGACTGGAATATGAGTCCAAGCTGAGACACTAAGTGTTTGAGAGGCCTTTTTTTATCTTTAGGTGGAATCAGCATTTGTTGATGTGCTATTTAATACAATCAGCAGGCTTAGAGGCAGCCAAAGTGAGGCTTTTATGTCGACTGGAAAGTGGTTTCTGCCCAAAGAAATTGTGAGAAAATGTTCCTGTAAGAAGACAAAGAGGTTTTCCAGGCGGAAAGTACAAAAGCTATTTATGTGGGCTTCAGCATTTGATCATGGAGCCCAGGGCGAGGCTGGAGAGAGCAAGTGGCAAAGCATTCTTGCTTAAGGAGAACCAGCAAGAGGGAGCAAGCTACCAGAGGAGATTAGACCCGTCTGGCCAGCTTTAAATCCCCCTAAAATGCCTCCCCTCTTTGTAAAAAGCCTTTCTACCATAAAGATGATTTTGCCACTAACTTTATTACTCTACCAGCCAAAAATTAAAAGAAATGAGGACTGAATCCTCTCAAAATCAATACACTTTCTCCAAATCTAATTTTGAGAAATACAATCTATTTCTATGCAAATATCTGTACATTAAAAAAAAGGAGAGAAGCCAACACAAGTCCAGGAAATTTGCCAGTGGCTTATTATGGATTTTAAGCAGAAAGAACTCAGATCCTACAGCAATGGGCAGCATACATGCCACCTGTAAGACATCTGGAAGCTTCTTCTAGAGGTGAAAACTCTGAGCCAAGAACAACCTCTGGCTCCCACATGCTTTTGAGCTGCATCCCTTGCATTGTTTAAAGAGAAATGTTTCTTCCTTAGACCTGCACCCTAAATTAAAGATGAGGGGGATCCCTATTTCCCAAGGACCTTTGACCTAGGTGAGGGATGGATGGTTTTGTGGCCCAGTAGCTGGTTTCTGACCTTGTGGTGAGGCTGGAGCCTTTGGAGAAGACTACACATGGGAGTCAGTGTCGGTGGCAGACTGCATTCAGAGAAATTTGTCCCACTGCAAGCCTGTATGGTTGGCCACACACGAAGGCTGAATGTGAGGATGAGGATAGCCACGCTCATCCCAGATAATGGGACAAAGTGTCCCTTAAAAACAGAGATGTAAGGAGATGTCACTGCCAGCACAAAGTGCCTCTGCAGAAAAGGCAAGTTCAAGCAATACTCTGGGACTTCTTCTGCTCCAAAATGAACTGCAGTTGGATGCCCAAGCAGACCAACTCTCATTCTTGTTTGATACAGCTGGTGGTGTTGGTGGTCTCTGATGGGTATTGTAACAAGTCTGCATGTAATACTTGAGTGCTTCACAAAAGAAGGTGAGGAGCAAACTGACATGGCTGGGAGACAAAGTCAATGGCTCAGCCCTTCTAAAGCCAGATTCATTTGGGAGCCTGCTTCTGCATTATGAAGGCCATTTTTGGTTAGTCCTCAGCCTACTCCTCAGTAACTTTGAAAGGGTACAAAATGCTGCATATAATTGTACTGATGCTGTTAACTTCTTGCAAGCTATTGAGAAAAGCAACAGTCATGGTGTCTTTCCTCTCTTTAACATATGTTTGCCCTCCTGATTTCTTCATGTTTTAGGGTTTTGTCAAACTAATTTGTCAAGGTTCATTAGTTTTCCTGATACGAGGTCAAAGTCAAGAGTATTTCTTAAAAGATTTCAAGGCATTTTTTTGTTTAGGGAATAAAATAGAAATTATTTTCATTTATATCAAGTTTTGTACACATAGAAATAAATGGTTCTTTTGGATCCCACTAAGTCTGGTTGTAGCCCTGATCAAATGAAGTTCTTACATATCAGTTTATCAAGGTAAATCATACAAACAGTGCCAGTCCAGATGGATTAGAGGTAGTTCATTCTCCACCACTGTGATGGTAGAGGTTACATCTGACACCCGGAACAACACTGTTCCTACACCTTTTGTTAGTCTGTTTGCACCCTGAACAGCACCTTGTTACAGGTTTTTAGGCATTCCCCCTTAAGTTGGTAGGTTAAGCCCTTTCTGGTGCTGGGCTTTAAGGGCCTGAAGCTCAGCTACAGTGACACCAACTAACAGTGAATTCAAATGAGACGTGCATTTCGGTTCCAGTTCAGTTATCTGTCACAAACCCAGCTCCAGAGACACCACTGAGCACTTCACTGTGGTGATTTTCCAGACTTTGCCTCAATGATGCAGAAAATCCAGACAGATCTGGTTAGGTTTCCTGCCCACATCATTGTCTTTCTCCCCATTCTTTGTGGAGAACTCTTCAGAGTGTGTAGAGCCAATGTAACTGGCTAATGCTGTGCTCCACCTACTGAGCCCTGGATTAGAGAGACTGGTATGGATTTTGTCATCTGTTGTGTGGTCCTTGTGGGCAATTTCAAATTTACATAAGTCACAGACTGTTGGAACTCAGTGTGGTGATAGTCATGGTGTAAATATAGGATCCAAAGTGACCTTCACAGTGGCACTTCCTGCCACTTCAGGGGATGTCCAGGAAAGGGACATTTGGAGCTTATGTCTGTGTTGGGGCTTTGGCCAGGACAAGCCCAAAAGTCCTTTTTCTTCAGGAGGAGTAATTCTGACAGTTCTCAGAGGAGAATATGGATGTTTTCAGCACAGCTAGTAGTCTCCAGGCGTTTGTGTGAAAGGGCAGTGGGGTCCTTCGCTGGGATTTAGGAGAGCCTGGGAGCGGAAGATGGGAAGCGTGGGTGGGTGTGATATCCCTCGTGGCTTGTTCAGGCTGAAGAGAACCATCTGTCAGAACAAGTGCTCATTGCTGTCCTGGTGGGCAGTTGAAAGATATGGTAGGCAGCATATATGTGAACACCCATCCTCCAGCCTTCCTGTGCATCCCATTATCAACAGCTTTTTGAGGATACTACAGCTTTCTCCAATTTTACTTTTATCCCTGGAGACCTAGTGATTTTTTTCTGTGTCAAGAACCAAAGAGACACACTCTGTGTCAGAGATTTCCTGCCATGGGAAAAATGTTGTGACCTGCCTGTGAGCAGCAGAAGCACCTCAGAAGGAGGTAATGATTGAAGCTGAAAGGCCAGACAGAGCCATGGTCCTTTTATCATCTGATTGCTTCCTTCTAACGTAGACTTGGAGAGGTGAGTTTGGAAGGTTTAGTGACCCTTTGTTCAAAACTCATGTATGGTGACTCTGGTGTCATCTACCACTTGCTGCATTCTTGGACTTCCTTTTTAGAGTGTGTGACCCTGGGTGCCCCTTCCAGAGTTGCACAACATCTCGGAACCCACTGTTTGTCCTGGCATACAAGGTGGAGTCCTGTGTGACTGCAAGACTGAATTTATCCAGTCCCAGATACCAGTCTCTGAATCTTACCAGGTCTTTCTCCATGAGACCAAAACACCCCCAAATCTGATCTAGGGAGAGGGGCACAGCCCTAATCCCATGAAGGGAAGAGTGGATGCTGTTACCGCATCCCACAGGGCTAGCAAGCAACCCCAATGAAGCAAGGGAATGACTTGGAAAGGGAAATAAACCTCTCTAATTCTCCCCACCAAGGGAACCCTGAGCAAGTCGTATTTTTCACAAGCATTTGTCTCTCTGATCAGTCTCTTCTCCATCTTTTAACCAGGCTGAACAGAATGGCATAGGTTTTATACACCAAGTTTTGTTTCCCAAACACTTTGTAAACTCTCTTTTTCACATTCTTCCCGACAGGCAGGAACAGAAAGAACTAAGACAGGATGACCCTAAGGGTCCTCTTAGACATATGATGCACAGAGGCAGCATCACTTTTTTTTCTCTGTTGCTCAGTCCTGTGAACCTAGAGACCCTGCCAGCACCTGCACAGTGTGCAGCTGTGTGCAGCTCAGGATAAGATGTCCATTTCCCTCAGCATTGCTTGGTTGAAGTGTTCAAGGTGGGCTTTGCTGAGCTGACCCCTAGCTGCTGTTTCAGAGGCTTCAGTCTTGTCAGGCAAGACAGTTTTTGCCAGGCTGCTTTTCCCAGAGATGCTAAGGCAATAGTCTGTTCTGCTTCGGAAAAACCAGCGCACTTTCCTCTACATGTTTCAATGCACAACCCTGTAGCTGTCCTGCTGTGTGCACAGGTACTACTGCATGGGCTGTAGCAGGAAAGCTTCTTATAGCTCCATGCTGCATAACAATATAATATATTCATGCTCATGTGTGTCTCAGATTCAAATAAGCTGTTGATAGCCAAAGTGAAGGAAAGTCCTCTCTCCAGGGCTGATGTTTGGTCTGCTGCTAGGAGGTCTCCATTGACTTTGGGTTTAGATTTAACCTACGGTTACAAAAGGCAGCTGAAGATGCTTTTCCCCCAAGCAGATCCAGCTTCTGTCTCTCTGCGAGGCCAGTTCATGAGGGGCAGAGGACTCTGCTCCCTGGGCCTCTCCCCTTGTGTGAAACCTCTGTCCAAATTTTCAGTGAGTTGCAGCTGTGCTGCAGGAGGGAGATGGAGGTGATGAGCCCCTGTTGGATAGATCCCCAAATAACTCTCATATGAGAAGGGTGCCACTAAATTTAAACCAGTTGTGGTGGTGGGAAACCAGAGGTGACTTACTAGAGGAAGTGGGTCAGTAGAGGAGAAGGAAGAGCTGAACAGCCATATGCTTGCATGAGAGTTGTGCACCCTACTGCCAGAACCACAGTCCACTCTCAGCTGTATGTTGAGTTCTCCCCAGCGTAGTACAGCTGCATGCACTGCTGGGCTGAGGGGAAACACAGAAAGATCAGCTGCAACTATTACAGCTTGAATTACACAATGGAATAAGCTGCTCATGTAGTTTGTCTCTGTGTCATAGTTGGCACGTAAAGTAAATATACACATTTGTAAGGATTATGGGCCAGAAATGTAGCTATTATAATCCCCTTATCTATCCCAGAAGACCCTGAAGAAAACTTTTTTTTTTTTTTATAGCTTGGAAGTACTGAAATATGTATGAAACGTTACTTGCCTTGTGCACCCATAAATATGGCTCTTGCCTATCACCATGCTTTCATTCAGGACATTATTTCATCCCCTTGGCATGTCATTAACCATGTTGTCCCTTCCTTATCAGCCCACGCCTAACAGGGAGGTATGCTTGGGTATTGCTTGTCCCCCTTTGTTTGCTGATCCATTGAGCATGTGGCCCCAGTTTTGTGTTGATCTGCAGTCCTCTGCAAGGTGAAACACAGGGCTTAGCACTTGCAGCCTTCAGAGTCTTTGCTCAGCTGGAAAAGTTTACCTGGGAACCAAGGTAGGCTAAACTTTTACTCGGTGTAAGCACTGGGAACATGCTTTCCTCCTTTCTCTCAGACGGGCCCTCAGTAGTTGGCATTGAGAAGACAATTAGCTACTGGACAGGAAGTATGTAGCTTCTCTTCTAGCTTCCCATTAGGTGCCTGAGGTGGCTGCTTTTCTGATAGATACAAAAATACATTCATTCTGTGAAAATCAGAATAGTGCTTAGCAGCTCCTGACTAAGTCCTACATTGGTCTTAACTCTCACCAAGACTGTGAACCCACTGATGGTGGAAGACAAATGACATGTGAAGTAGCTACAAAAAATAAGGAGAAGAAAAAGTTTTCTGAAATGAACAACACACTGGGACTGGGCCACTTTTGCTTGTTATCTCAGGAGGTGCATGAAGAAAGTCATGCAAGACCAGGCTGCTGAGTCCTAAAAAGATTTCACAATAGATTTTGTTTCCAAATGCACAAATATGTGCTTGCACAGGAGCAGCTTTACCAGGAGTGACTCATTCTCTTAGCTGTTGTTAAAGCTGCACCTACAACTACCTTTGTATAGAGAGATATATTTATATATCAGAAGTGAGATGCACAAGGCATTTCTCACAGTAATTTTTTTGCTACCATGATGGCATGCTCTTAATGATCCTAGACGCAATTTAGAGAGAGGATTTTCTTTCTCTGAGAGGGCCTGACCCATCCAATTGGGCATTTGCAGAGGCAGGTGTCTGGTGCAGCATCGGTGCTAGTGCATGGTAGCTGCGTGAGAGGAGGCAGGTGCATCCCTGATGTACTGCAGTCAGCTCAAGGACAGTCTGAGTTGAAGGCAGACACTGTGTATTCAGAAACACCTGTCTGGCTTCTGTCCTGTGCAGTTGTGCAGCTGACCTGCACGAAGCCAACCACCCTTTGTATCCTTCCCACTGCCCTTCTCTGAGATGTTTCTATTCCTGTTACAGGTATTAAAAATTGGAAATGTTCTTCAGTTCCCTCATAAAACCAAATTACTCCATCAGTCTAAGATACTTAAGTCTGATTAAACTATACCAGGAGAAGGTGGTGGCCTTACTTAGTCACAGTTGTTTGGATGCCTTGATGTTACATCCCCCTGCAAGTTTGATGATACATGGTGCAACTACAAAAATGCCTCCCTTACCAAAAATTTGATATGCTGCATGAAGGACTCATGGAATATAATACCTTTGCCTCAGGTCTCCACTGCATCCTGATCCTGGCTTCTATGTTCCTGGGTGCTTCACAGACAGAAGTTTCCACTTCCTGAAAAAGGGAGATGGTTTTGGAGACAGTGTTGCTTATGAGAGCAGTGCACTCATACTTAGCATAACCCACTCATCTATAAGCTCAAAGTCAAACCCAAACTAAATGCCCATGAGGCATCTTGGCAACATTTCCAGAGTCACTGCCTTCAACGTCTGAGGAAAACTGTTGATTTTTTCATTCTCACCAAACATGAAGAATTTTCCACTGAGAAGAATTCCCAACTTCCATGGGGAAGGTTCAAGACAAAACAAGTCAATTGTGTTGTTAACAAGGTGGGAGGCATCTATCAGGCAGCATCATGGGGATGAAAGATGAGAGGGAGTGGAACAGTGGGGGACATGCAAGACCTCTGCCTGCAGATAGGGTGGCTGCCTGCCTGTCTTTTACCCTTGTGCTGGACACTGTCAGCTTTCGCCTATTAAAGCCCTTGTGGCTAAGAAATGGCATAGCAGATGAAATACAATGTGGTACAGAGCAGGCACAGCAGTGGAAAGACAGAGACACAGCAGCAGCTGGTGGAACCTTCACCCAGCATGTCCCAACAGCATTGCCTGTTCTTCCTCTCCATCACTGCTGTCGCCATTTCCTCCCCTCTGTTCCCACGTTTCCCAACACATTCTGCCTCACTAAACTGGTTTTTCTGTGACAATGCAGGGCTTAATTCTCATTCATGGTCACATTTTCTCACTGCAAGATTATAAACAAACCTCTGAGCGGATATGAACATTCACCCCTCAATGCCCACACAGTTGCTTTGTGTAGTTTCTGTCAAAACAAAGCTGAATAGCAGCAAACTCTTCACTGACCTGTCACTCGAGAGGCTGTTGTTGTCAGCAGGTTCTCCATAACCTCCTCATCCACACTCCTGCTCCACGTGGTGGCTTGGGTGTGTGACAGATTTGCAATCACACTGCATTTTTAATAAGCCTGTTCTCCCTCTTTGGAAGTCAGAGGCACTGTTCTGAAAGTCAATCTCAGCCTCTGACCTTTCTGAGCTTCCCTCTTATATTTAATCTGGAAATACTACTCTGAAAGATGAAAATGATCTCCTGCCCACTTTATGCATCAGCAGCTCCTCCCTCCCTTGCCAGTAGCTGTGTGGCATCACGCCATTACTAGCACCAACTCCTGCAGGCTTCATTGCTCACACACAGAGTCATGGCCAGCTCACCACAGAATATCCCAGCAGAGGTGTATGTGATGTGGAGCCTGTCGGCTTTTTGCTTGTGGGTGGAAAACTGAGGCATGGAGAAATGGAAGCATGTGAGCAGGAGAGGATGAAAACCAGTCTGAAGGCTGACTGCTGGGCTGGACCATGGAGAGTAAACACGTTGGCATCAGGTGTGATCCATGGTATGTCCTTTTGCTCTTGTTGCTGAGAAAACTCTGCCGATGGTATTCTTGTCTGTCTTGAGAGGTTGGATAAAATCACACCTTTTTGGATTTCTTAATGAATATCTGCTTGGCTGTATCTGCTTTCCAAAGTCGAGTTGTCTGTACCATTATCTATAATGAAGCAAAATAAAGCAAAAATGCATTTGGTATTTTAAATACAAGAAAACTATTTAGACCAAGGAATGGTTCTGGGTGTTGCTAAATCTGCTCTGAATTCCTCAGAACAACACTCATCTTCAAGGCACCATGCTTCCATCATGCACTCAAACCTCCATCCCAATCTCTTGAACGTGTCTTGCTTTTCTCCCTTTTCAATCACATGAACACTTCTGACAGGGCATTACCTCAAGAGCCTTGAAAATACTGAAAGAAAAAACGTAATTTCCACTCATCTCTAGTTACACCTCACTATGCTAACTGCAGCTCAATTTTCGCTGTATTGGGACAGAGTCTTGAAGAGTTGCAAATTTCCATCCATATAGCATCTGTTCAGTGTCCACCACTGATTTATGTTACAGTATAGTATAGAATCATTGACTAGAAGAGACCTTTAAGATCATCAAGTTCAACTGTTAACCCAAGCACTGACTTATCACCACTAAACCATGTCCCTCAGCACCATATCCACATATCTTCTAAATGCCTCCAAAGATGGTGACTCAATAACTTCCTTGGGCAGCCTGTTCCAGTGCTTGACAACTTTTTCAGTGAAGAATTTTTTTCCTAATGTCCAACCTAAACCTCCCCTGGCACTACTTGAGGCTGTTTCCTCTTGTCCTATTATCCCCCACCTCAGTATGACCTCCTTTCAGGCAGTTGTAGAGAGCAATGAGGTCTCCTCTGAGCCTCCTTTTCTCCAGGCTAAACAACCCCAGTTCCCTCAGCCACTCCTCATAAGACAGGCTCTCTAGACCCTTGACCAGATTGTTGCCCTTCTCTGGACACACTTCAGCACGTCAGTGTCCTTCTTGTAGTGAGGGGCCCAAAACTGAACACAGTACTCAAGGTACAGCCTTGCCAGTGAGGCGTACAGAACACAATCACTTCCCTCATCCTGCTGGCCACACTATTTCTGATAAAGTAGATGTCAGGGCCCATCTGATCTTGCTCAAGATACCTGACAGTTGCATGTCTGGTGTTTATCCTAAACTAAGTTTTCATTCCCAACCAGCTCTACTATTCAAATGCTGGGTGAGTTTTGTGAGGGTCCACATGATCTCTGAGCTTCACATTCTCCATCTGTATTAGTGGCATTATGGAGAAGTGATGATGTCTGACACAAGGCTGTTAGAAGGCTTGCTTTCATGCTAGGCATGAATTACAAGACTGATGAAAGATGTGTTAGATGTAATTCACATTCCTCTTTGGTATTAGTATCATTCAAATCTCTCTGCCTCTTTCACAAACAGTTTAATGGTTTGCATTTTTTCTCTCTGTCTTTATTTTGTCTTTTTTTCCCCCCTGCCTTCTCTTGGGAAATGAAACATAAAAGGAAGAAGAAGAAGAAGAAGAAGAAGAAGAAGAAGAAGAAGAAGAGCAATCAAAGAAGGAGCTGGATTCACCAGTCATGGAGAATGAATCTTTACCAGGTATAAGTGACATGTGGAGCTTGCATCCACTCTGTGGTGCAAATTAAAGCCTGTGTTTTCTAAATTGTCCTGAGCTGGGATGAGAACATGATGACATTCAGATACTGGCAGATGGAAGAGTGAGATACCTGTGACAATAGACCCGGGACTTGTGTGTCTGTTATAGCCTAGCTATTGTCTTGGGATTTGCTAGCAGAGTGGTGCTATGGGAGAGACATTTGGAGCTAATGCTTTGACCTCATTCCTTGCAAAAGATAGTGACTATGGGTATGTGTAGTACTTGATCTGCCCTTCAATCCATACACTGCGCAGACATGTTCTTACAGCGTGAATGAAGAGGAGTTTGTCCATCTCTCCCTTTAAATTTCATTCTCTTTTCACTAACAAGAAACAAGGGGACAAGAAATATCTCTGTAAAGTATTTGATGTGAATCACAGCCAGGCTGAAGGTTGTTAACTCTAGTTTGATAGATCTGGATGTTAAAATCATTGGCAATTCCCAAAACATCTGTTAAAAAAATATCCAGCAGTATCTGTTCCCTGCCACTCCAAACCTGTTTTGGTGGGAAGCTCCTGCTTAAGCTCCCGCTTCTCTTTCCCTTACCTTCCCAGACTTGTTTTGGGGAGTCTTGTGTACCTCTTGACCCTGGATATGTATTGGAGGCAGTAGACAGTAAGTATTTCCTAAGAAGAGAAGTCTTCTGGCCTACTAAAAGAGATCTACTACTGTCATTTATCAGGTCTAGCTGCTGTTATGTGCTTTGTAGACTCAAAACTCAGAGGGATGGTTAAGGTGATCCTGTGAAAAGACCATCTTTAAATTTGGAGTGATTTAATAAAATCATGAGAATTCTATTACTCACACAATGTGGGAGCTGGCTGGGTGGAAGGAGAAATGCCCTCATCTTCTGAAACGTGGACTCCACTTTCCAGCAGTGGGAAGGATGAGATGATAGATATGTGATCCCAAATGGATACAGTTGGGAACAACCATATTCCTTGCACAGATGCTCATTATCACAGATTCCTGTAATCTTTACAAGTGCTGAGCACAAATTGATGCCATGGGAGCTGCTTGTGTCAAGTTGTATCTGGAGCTATTGCATCTTACCTTTCTAGATAAGGCAAAACAAAGAAGAGGCCACCACAGGTTTCGTCTGTATAGGGCCTCCTCTGCCTTTCCCTCCCTGCCTGGTTTGCTATAAGCAAAGCAATAAACCAAAATGTTCTCAGCAAATCTATGGTTATGGATTGAAGTAGGGTCAGCATTTCATGTGGGCCCACCCAGATGGCAAGTGAGAGATTGGAGCTGGGAAAGGACCCTGGAAAAGCTGCCTGGCTATCTATTTGGAGTGTTTAAAATTTTTTGGGCAAATGAATTAATCACTCCGTAATATGCAATGCCGGAACACATATGAACTCTTAACCTGAACCTCCGGTTTGGTTATGATAATACAAGCCTTGTGTAACAGTTGCTACTAGCTGCAGTGGATGTGCTGACTGGAAGGGGGAAAATGCCATGGCATCAAAGGAGCTGCTGCTGCAGTGGGGCTGCCCAGGCTGGCCAGGATGTGGCAGGATAAAGCTTCTGAGGGATTCTGCATTTGAGCTGATGCAGCCATGGAAAAATTGTAATGAGGAAAAAAAGGATAGAAAACTCTTCTGTTTTCCTCACTCATGTCTGTGCTGAATCTGCCTGATAGCAACACAGGTGGTTCATGTGAAATGTCTGTGGCACATCCTGGAGGCAGTGATGTAAGAAAAGAGCAGAGAAACAAAATGGTTTTATTGATGTAGCTTTTACCTTTCATCAGTTAGAATCAGCTGCAAGGTTGCTTTAATTTTTTGTGGCAGAGAAATGAAAGTGAACCTCCTGGCTCTTGCATTTGCAATCCAACAGACAAATGAGGGAGCAGAGATGCCCTGAGCAACACACAGCTCTGGGACTTGTGTGAAGAGTCAGCTGGAGATCAATACTGAGCTGAAGAGTTGCCCTTTGATTTGTGATGTATCTAAGTTCCACTAAAGAAAAGCATGTGAACAAGACAATGTTCTGAGCAGAAGAATAGCAAATATTTTCCACCTACATTCTGAAAAGTTCAGCCCTCATTTTGTTGTTGGGCTTCAGCATCGCTCGCAGGAATCTGTCATTTTAAAAAATGAAAGCCTGAATATTTTCCTAGCTTAAGAACAAGATGATGCCAAAAGAAATGCAAGATTGTGAAGAAAACATTCTAAAAAAACCCCCAAACACACCAAAGGGTTGTTTTTCACAAATACCTGAATGAAACCCAGCTCTCCAGCAACATGCCATAAGGAACTGGGGGGAGAAACTGAAGCTCCGGGAAACATGTTGATGTCCAGCTGTCATCTGTGACTGCCTGCAGATGACTCTGCAGCATGAAACAGCCTTTCCCCGTCCAGGCCTCTGTGAGGTGGGGTAAGATGCTGGTGTGAAGATGGTGATATGCTGGGTGGATGTGCGGCTCCTTTCTGTGTCCTCCATGCTGAGGCAGAGGGAAATTTCCCCTTGGCACTTCCTTAGACTCACCTCTAGGTAAGGACTGAATCAATATCTTCCACTACTGTGATTGGCTATGACCTATTACTGGCGAAAAGGAGCTATCTCTGCCTCCAGGAAGTACTCACATATTGCTGTGCACTTTACTGATGGACATACAGGTCCCAACAAGCTGCAAAGAAGACAGGACTGGAAGAAGGATCAGCTGGGGTCCATTGCACCCCCAGGCAGAGCCAGGAGGAAGAGGAGAGAGCAAAAGGGGAGAGCAAGCTCTGCCACAAATTCCTCATCTTAGTGTCTTAAAACCTTGCTGCAGGAAGACTGCTCCATCTTCACTTGCTGGGCTACAGCAGGCTGGCACATTATTCTTCCTCTTGATCTCCAGTGACAGGTCCCACCTTAGCTCTGGGCCACAGCTTAAATGTCTGGGGCATAGAAATCTGTGCTAACAGCTTTAGCATAAGCCCTGTGCAAGACAAAACCCAAGTTTTGGCAGCCTTCTCACAGCTGCTTTGCAACTGAATCTTCACAAGCTCCAGCTTCTCCTGGCACCGGCACCGGCACCAGGAGCAATGATGGCACTGGCTGTCAATGCCACAGGGACACACTGTCTGGGGAAAGGTAAACTCCGTGGGCCAGCTGAAAACCACATGTCCCTCCTCCACAAACCTTGAAAGCAAAGCCAAAGTGGGAAACCAAGTGGAACAGAGGAAAAACAATGTTCTGGCTTCTTGCTAAAGAAAACCCACAGGGTGGCTCCTCTCTTCTTACTGCCATGGTGTGGTTACGCATTCCACCGTAAGTGAACTGGCTATGATCCAAACAAAGCAGAAAGCAGTTTTCTGAGCAGAAACCAGAGAGTTTGCAGGTAACTGGCAAGCAGATGTAGCTGCAGAATTTTAAAATATTAAGGATTCCAACTGGATGTGCTGCTCATCTGTTTCTGCACCAGGATTGGAGAAAGAAGATGCTTAAATCAACTTCTGGTGCTAAAGAAGGTGGAAATGCCAGTGCTGGATGGTGAGCTGCCCAGTAAGACATAGGGGTGTGTTAACTTCTGCTGTCTTTCAGGCCAGCCTGTGCTGCCAGTGGCACTACAGCAAACATCTGTATGGTTGCAAAATTATTTTTTTAAAAATGCCTTTCTTAAGCCAGGCCAGACTTCCTTTGATTGCAGTAGGGTCAGGCCACAGGTATTTTTAACCAGTGCTGAAGCAACTGCATTGTTGCTCAGCTGCAAAAAGGTCATGGTTTGCTTGGTTCAGCAGGTCTGTTCTCTACTCACAGCTTTTTGCTGCTGGCAGGACTTTTCCATTAAGCCACAACTTCCTTCTTCAGCTACTAGACAAAGAAACATTTTGTCATCTGGAACTTTGTCTTTTGTTAAGACAGCAGGTAACAGGAGAAAAGCCTGAACGGGCCAGGATGTTTATATCCGTGGCAAAAAGGATGCTTGAGCAGAAGCAGAGCAGCAGGTTAAAGGAATAGGAAATGGAACTCCACAGCCAAGTGGAGTTCAACTAGAGATGGATTTGGGTTTTGCAAACTGGACAATATCCCACATTAGAGATTTATCTGCCTTCCACTTTCCTCAAGCTTGTGTACAGTTCTTCTTGTGTGTGTGATTCATGCTAGAGCCAGTTGTGACCTTGCAACATGAGCATGAGATTGTGGGCAGTAAGTTCTGGATTCAGTTTTCATCCCTTTCACATAGCACCCACATCTTAGGGTGTGTGTGTTTCTCTCTGCAGTTCTACGTACAAATGGAAAGATGAAAATAAAAATCCCAGGAAATGCTAGAATTAAAGGGAAAGAGGGAGCAGGAGATGTGTGAGTGTTATTACAAGGAACTCCCTCAATGTAGCATAATCTCCAGGAATAAAAATGTAATTTTTTTTCTCAAAGCATCTTCAGCATCACGGACACCCTTCCAGATTGTGGGCCATTTGTTTATGTTGAGATAAAAATAAGAATGAAAAAAAATGCCTTCCTGAAGTTCAGGATGCAAATCTACATCACACACCTTGAATGAACATTAAAATAACAACCCATGGCACATGTCTCATGATCCAAAACTCAAATGCCACGTAACACCTCAGGGGTCAGATATCAGATCCTTTCATGTTATTTTCAAGTGAGCTACCCCCTGACTGGCCATCCTGAGAACAGAAGCCTTTATCATAGCTTATATGAAGGTGAACAGGCAGAGGCAAGGGTTTCCTTGGCAGCTCCACCATATGCAAGTCATGCCAAGGAGTTGTGAATGTGTCTTTGCAGG
Organism: Indicator indicator; assembly: GCF_027791375.1. NCBI lineage: Eukaryota > Metazoa > Chordata > Aves > Piciformes > Indicatoridae > Indicator > Indicator indicator. The sequence continues at coordinate 17,946,316 of NC_072012.1, read as the reverse complement.
GTCCCTTCCCCTATCTTTGGTAGCTGGCATGGAGCACCAATTGATGCAGGAGCAGACTGCATCGGGTATTGCTTTTCAAAAAGCAAATGGTTTGTAGTTTCCCTTTGGTGGGTCTGGTAAGCAAGTATATTTTGGGGAATTTATCTGTGTTTCTTGAAATGGACAAATGGAGCTGGGTATCTGGAGGGATTTCTGGTATTTCCTTCTTCCAGTCAGGCTAAGTACACTTGAGGATGGCCTTATCTCAGTATCCTAACCCTACCTCTTCTAATCCTGATGCGGAAAACAAATCATAGCAATTCCTGGAAATGTGAGGTTAAAAAAAAAAAAAAAGGTGCTGGTCCTTCTTTTTTTCCATCTCTGGAAAGGGAACATGGTCATTAAGGGGTTTGGCAGTTCAGCCTAGTTATTATTTTATTCCATATAAATCCAGAGCTCTTTCATTGTGCTCAGTGAAACTTTCCTCACCTCCTGCTTTTTTTTATAGAAAATGTAAATCACTTCTTTTTAAATTCCTTTTGGACTGCCACAGATTCCTAGCCATCAAAAAAGTCTTACTGGAGAATCTAATGCTCTCAGTTAAAACAGCAGTATCCCGGAAACAGTCAGTAAAACTTCTGACCATCTAAAGCTTTTGCTTTCAATCCTAAAAATTGTTTCTCAAGGCAAATTCCAGGGGAACTATCTGTTGGCCTTCAAGTAGCACAGAACCTCTGGCAGGCCTGCTAAACAGAAATCCTCTTCTGGAAGCTCCCTCAGGGAGTTTTCCTCCAGCCTTTTTGTATGCCACACAATTTTCATCTCCAGAAGCAGGTCTTCCCCTGCACTCAGTGAGAAGGTCAGACTCTTTTCCACTACAGACTTGGTTCAGATATCAACCTCTCGCTTTGGATTCCACATCAGCTCCAAGCTAACAGAGTTCTTAGAAAAAAGACTTCCCAAGAAAAAATAAACAACCCTGTGTTTTTATATTTAAAATATTTATATGATATTAAAATATCATATAAAATACGATATACTTCAGGAATGTCTGTCTGCAAGGACCCAGATGAACTTTTCTTCCCTGAGTCTGCCCATGTAAGGAAGGATGTTCCTGCTTCTGTCTTTCTGGAGAATGGGACTGTGGGAGATATTCCTGGAATCATAGAATAGTCTGGGTTGGAAGGGACCTCCAAAGGTCACCTAGTCCAACCCCCTCTGCAGTAAGCAGGGGCATTCTCAACTACATCAGATTGCCCAGAGCCCTGCTGAGCCTTACTTTGAATGTCTCCAGGGATGGGGCTTCAGCTACCTCCCTGGGCAACCTGTTCCAGGGTTCCACTACCCTCATGGTAAAGAACTTCCTCCTAACATCCAGTCTAAATCTACTCTTCTCTAGTTGTGTGTGTCTGTCTGTGATGGCCACATCCCAGTGAACCTTTTTTGCCTGTTCCTTTACAGCCCTACCAATATCCAATATCAGTCTTTTTTTTTTTTTATCTTATAATCTTCATTCTTTTAACTCAGGACAATAAATACTATATATTGAGGTGATAAATTTAGGTTCATATTATGTTAAAATTTCTCAGTTTCTTCAGTCTTGAGTCTCTTTGTTTTTATTGAGAGATACAGGGCTTGTATGGGGCCTTGTTTTTAAGGCAGGAGACCTATAAAAAGAGCAAATCTAAGGATTTTTAAGTTATCAGCACTTCTGGAAGAGAAATATCCTCATGGATGAAGGCACATGCTTTAGGCCACTGGTTTCAGCCTTGCTTGGAGATGGATACTGAGCTAACTGGGCTCAGATCAAGTGCAGTAATCCTCATGTTCTCTTTTTCCACCTGCATACCACACCTTCTGCAGCTAGACTCTTCCTGTCTAGTGAGGTTTGGTCAAAGACTTTGCTCTCATAGCAAAGCTTCAGCCCCAACTGGGGCTTTAGGGTGCTGTTGGAAGGCCAATTGCAGTAATGAGGAGCTATTTGCAAGCAGTTCAAAGAATTTGGCAGAATTACTCAAGTCTAGAAAATAAAAATATTTTTTTTCCAAGCTTTGAGTATTGCTTTGCATATTTGGTGACACTGTGTTTACTGGTCAGTGCTAGTTTTATTTCTGAAAGGGGAGCTGTGAACAAAGCTGTGACTATCATCTCCAGGAGTGGGGGAGGATGCATTTCCTTCAGGGAGGAAGGTGGGCAAGGGGTGAAAACTTTGTGGAAGGATTTGTTTTGCCAGCTGTAGTGTGATGGGATACATCTCAAACACCCCATACCTATGGTGCCTGCTGCTTGTCATGCAGTAAGAATAAATCCCCAAGTCTCTTTGGGTTTGTTAGGACTGGAAAGTGCCTCCTTAGTGCCAAAAAAGATTAGTCAAGTATTTCCTACATCCACCCTGCAGAAAGTAGGAGGTCAAAGCGGGGCAGCAAATCTCTTCTTAGGGCCAAAAGGAGACAATCACGGAGATGTTACACTGAGTCAAGAAGTCATTCTGGAAACCACAAAAGCTGGAGACTGTGTAATAAGAGCAATGTGAAAGAACTGAGGAGAGCAGAGAGAAATGGGTTTCTGTACTTTCTGTTATAGACAGTATAAAAGCACTCACACTCCCCATCACCAAGGCATGCCCTAAGCATAGGAGCAGTTAGTTAGCCCAGGCAGGGATGAAGGCCCCTGGTGCCCCAGCGTCAGAGCAGGCAGGACACCTGATGCAGGCCTGCTGCCCACAGGGGTTAGCATGGACAAGTTAAAGAGATTTGCAAAATTTTTTATTTTTCCCCCCAAACTTCTGTCCCATTTCATTGAGGAGAGTAGGAAAGGACAAGAGTGATGCCAAGAGATCCCTGCAAGTCAGCCAACAACACTAGTGGAGGAGTAAATAAAGAAGCAGGTAAGCTTAGGAGTTTGGTTTACCAGCTCATAGAGTGAAAACCATGCTTTTCCTCAATGGCTTGATCGAGAAAGGGCTTTCCTTGCTAATGGCTGGAACTGCATGAAGCCTCCCAACCCAGGGCCTTGTCTGGAGCAGGGTAAATTATATGCTCTGGGAAATATGATCAGGTTTCAGTATCAGATTGCCTAAATATGCTTCTGAGGCAGCAGGGTCTTCTCCACACTAGACTTTGCTGATGTGTTTAAAATAGCTCCTATGCTTCAGCAAAAACGTTTCCTGCTCCTGCTGAGGCCCCTCCAATCCATCTGCTCAGGCTGTCAGAGCCCAACTGCAAGAAGCAACAAGCTGCATGACCATCTGGCTCCAAAACACTGGCGCCAGGCAAAGCATGGTCCAACACAACGGAGCAAGATGAGGAGTGATCCACCAAGGCTGGTCTGTGGCCACCATGTTCTAGCAGAGCCTATGCAAAGCATTCACAAAGGATGTCTCCAACTACTTTCCTGGAGAATACCCCAGGGAGGCAGAAAAGGAGAGGTGCTGTCATGCTGGGTAACCCTGGGGTATTAAAGCTCAGGATGCTATAAACTAAATACTGTTGTGATTTGCCCCAGGAAAAACAATCTTTATGCCATGACTCTCAAGCTGGGGAGGCACAAATCATCTTCCTAGTGCATGTCTCTGATATTCAGCACCGGTGCAGGGCTCAGTCACCTGCAAGGAATGTCAAGAGGAACAAACCAGGATGTTTTTCTGTTTTCAATGTGAGAAGTACTCACTGTGGCACGTTAAATAGGTCATGAGACTGTACTGATTTCTTTAGGAATAATACTCCTACACCTGGCAATAAAGTGGACTTCCCAGACCATTAGAAGAAAAAGAGTGTGGGAGCATGGATTATAAGAATGGCCTGGGAACTGCAGTTCGGGTTTTGGTCTGCCACAGACCCTGTGTATGAACCAAGAGGACAAAATGGGCATGTGTAGAGGACCATGTGCTTTTATGTCCAAGAGACATCCCAGCTTGATGTCTCCAAAGCAGCAGAACACATAGAGAAGGCAGGTGGGAGGTGAAGCTCAGCATACCTGACCATCACTGCCCAATTCATGTCTTACTGGCTGTCTCAGTGTTAATAGAAGACAACGTCATTTTATTTGCTAACATGGATGTGGAGGGAAAAAATAGGCAAGACTGCAAAGAGCTCAGATGTTGCTGTAAGATCACAGGACATAGCTAATGCAAGGAAGCTGAGGGCATATATTATAAAATCCATCCCACTGGCAATTTATCTGGTTCTTTCTTCCATTTCTACTTGGCCTCCTCTCCCATCCCATCCTAGCTCCCCACCCTCTCACTGAATATCTGATTTCCCAGCTAGTAATCCTCACTCAGTTTGCATCCCCTCTAAATGTGGTCTCGACAGACCATTTTTATTTAATCCTAGAGCTACAGTGAACACCCCACGTTGGACCCTGCAGTCCTGTGCATGCCAGGTATTCATTTGCTGAGCATTCAGAGCATGTGTTGACAAGGAGAATGTTGGGGATGAAATGGTTGGGCTGAGGTGAAGATGAACGCACATCCTTCCCAGTGTGAGATAAGCAACGCTGATTTTTGCTTATAAAGTGACAAATGCTGAAGGGTGTCACAATATTATTTCAGAGTACCTTGTTGTGGCCTTGCCTGCTACTACTTTTTGCATGTCTTGCTCTCCTGCTTACCTTGCAGACTCTCCTCTGTTACCCAAAACAGGCATCTCTGCACACTTCACATTCTGCAGGAGGGCACAGCAATGCTAGGAAGACCTCAATGGTGCCTCTGCACAGTCTGACTGCCTTGCAAAAGAAGCCATTAAATTCTTCGGTGTTGTCTTCTCATTTCTGCTGTAGGAGCTAAAAACCTCTCACAATAGCAACCTTTTCCCTCTTTTGTCTCCTATCCTTTGCTGATGAAGAGGGTCAGCCTTCAGTAGGGCCCTCCATATGTCATGCTGGCAAGGTGCTGGGTGAGATTCTGGGACAGGCTGTTGCATAGGGAAGACCTGGCTGGTGTTTTTACTTAACATAGGCTATTTTTAATCAGTCTCAATGGCTCATCGTGATGCAAGTTTCAAGTTTTGGAAAGGGTGAAAACTAGCTGGATGAAGTCAGGAAGGAAACTTATCTGGCCTTGCCGTAAGAGACGGGGCCCAGATGCCTAGAGGTTACTGGGAAAAGAGGTTTTGAATGACAGATGTTTATCTTTCATTGCCCATAAACATTCTTTGTCATGAGGGGGTGGTGGGGAAGAACTAGAAGCAGATTCTATGCTTAGCAGCCCTAGAAAAAGAGAGACATCCTCCTTATGGCAAACACACTCGCAAGATACAACAGACACATGCAACAAGGAAGCATTGGAGCAAGTGGGAGTGTTTCTTGGCAGATCATGCTGGAGGAGAACACTTGTCTGATGCACCCCAAAGCCACCAAAGTAAAGGCTGAAGGAGACCTTCATGGTAGTCAGGGTGCAAGGGCAGAGAGGGGCTGACCTTGTCTCCGGGCTGGGCTTTTTGCAGTGTGACAGGGAAGGCGCTAGAGGTATTCTGTCCAGGTGATAGATCTTTAGGGACCTGTCTGTAGCAGATTTATGAAGCAGACAGAGGCAGACAATAAGAGCACTCTTGGTAGCACTGATTAGTAGCACAGTGTGACAGGACAAGCAGGGTATAGCCACAAGAGAGCCAGCTCACACTGACATGCACAGCTATTGAGATAGTCCTGGTGATCTTTTTATTTTCCCCATCTTTTCTTTTTTCCCCTTCCCTTCACTGACTTAGTTTTTTTTTTTCTCATTTTTTCTTTACTATACCCAACGTAAACACACTTTCCTTTCAGACTCCTGCTCTGACACAGCAGGTTGGGCTGGGTTTAATAGCAATCCATGTTTTCAAAGCTCCATGAGATGAAGTGCGAAGGACTTCCAACTCTGTTTGCAAGTTGGCTCCCAGCAGGGTCAGCAGCTGGTGCATGAAGTGATGTGTTTCCTGCCCTGTGGCAGTGAACAAGAGGTGAATAGAGGAAACAGATGTGGAAAATCCCTTCCAGCCCACTGCTCAAAAGCAGCAAAAAGCATATTCAGGCTCTTTTACAGTGTGGTGGTAATGACTGTTTAGTTTTGCTAACGGAAAAGGGCTGCCGATCCTGATAGTGGGGTTACCATGTTGCCACATAAATAAGCAAGAGAGGAGGAAAAGAGATTTTGTTTTGTTCTCTTGCTGTTTTTCTGGCTTAGCATCAATCAGGTAAAATCTTCACAGGGTTTCTCAGATGCAGTCACTAGAGATATTGTTTTCTTGTACTACTGACTGCAGTGGCTGGATGTGATGACTGTTACCTGCTTCCTTGCAATGACAGCTAAGAGACTATGAGTTAGGTTCAGCTGAAGTGAGCAGAAGCAGAGGTGAGCATTCATTACAGTCACTTTGCACTGTCAATAGCTCAGCTCACTGCAATCTTTTTTTCGCATACAAAATTCCTTAAAGGCAGGAACTGCATGCTGCACAGCTCTGAGCAGAGCTTTGCTGATGCTCAACAGGTAGTATCTTATAACTGAGATACATGCTGCTTCTCTTATCCTAATGTGTAGTATCTTGCTGGGAAAAGCCATGATGGAAATACCTGCAAATATTAGCTATACACTTATAGTCTTGGTTTGTATTGGATCAGGAAGAGAAGCCTCCTAAAGGTTTGGGAACAGGTTTACATTAATAAAAATATTTTATAGAGAATAGTTTTTTTTAAAAGACCAAAAAGAGAGAGAATATATACTGATTTTCTTCTGTGGTTGTCATGTTAGAAGGGTGGTAGTGAAGATTGCAGCTGCTTCTAAAGGGCTAGCCAGGACCCAAGCTCTGAGGTACAGATCTTAGAATCATAGAATGGTGTGGGCTGGAAGTGACCTCCAAAGGTCATCTAGTCCAACCTCCCCAGCAGGGACATCCCCAACTAGATCAGGCTGCCCAGGGCCTCGTCGAGCCTCACCTTGAATATCTCCAGGGAAGGGGCCTCAACCACCTCCCTGGGCAACCTGTTCCAGTGTTCCACCACCCTCATAGTAAAGAACGTTCAATCTAAATCTTCTCCAGCTTCAAGCCATTGTCCCTTGTCCTGTGACTACAGGCCTTTGTAAACAGTCTCTCCCCATCTTTCCTATAGGCTCCCTTCAGGTATTGGAAGGCTGCTATTAGGTCTCCCTAGAGCCTCCTCTTCTCCAGGATGAACAACCGCAGTTCTGTCAGCTCTGTCAGCCTGTCCTTGGGGCAGAGGTGCTCCAACCCCTTGATCATTTTCATGGCCCTCCTCTGGACCCACTCCATCAGGCCCATGTCCTTCCTATACTGAAGGCTCCAGACCTGTACACAGTGCTCCAGGAGAGGTCTCACCAGAGCAGGCTCAGTTTCACCACAATTTTCATTGCAATTGAAGCATATTGTCTCTTGGTTAAATATGATGTGATCACAAAATACTTGTGTAGCTCTTACTTTTGGTGAATTTCCCAAACAAATCCCTGTTAGCTGCTGTCATCTCCCACAAACATCTAGAAGCCCATAAGGCTCCCAGACAACTTCCTCTTCTTGCCATGGACCAGAGTAATTTTGTATGCCAATGCAAGTACCAGAGCCAACAGAGCTGGGAATGCTGCCTGTCTTAGCCTTCAATCCAATGCAAAACTACAGAATGCAGACAGTTCTGCTGTAGCTATGAAAAACAGTGGAAGGTTTATCTTAAATTTTTCAGGAAACTAGATGGGCCCCTTAATCTTCCTTACTTCAGGAGGGGCAGGGGGTGGAAAATGCAACTTTTGTTAAGGAGGAAAAAAATGCTGCAGATAATGTGTAGTGATTTTGTCAGGCTCTTAAATGTTGTTGCCAAGGACATGTATCCTCTTCAAGGGTCAGGGATAGTGAAATGACAAAATGCAAACAGCTTGATTCATGTGTATAGAGAGACAGAGCCAAAATCATCCCTGATGCAGCTCAGTCAAGATGCAGAGATGATTGGCTCATCATCTAGCTAGCAGTTCTGTATGAACATGTTCTCCCAAGTTATTTTACAAACAACACCTCATTTATTAAAAGCGAATATTTAGGAACTTTTTTTTTCATGATTTATTGCTACTTGCCTGCCAGTTGTTTGAACCAGTCTGTGTTTTTATTTGCTGAAACAAATGCTCTAGCTTTGGGATTTCGGATCTGCCTCAGCAAGCTTTTAAATTGACAATTATCTCTCATTTCTGTCTTTTTTTTACAAGACAAGTAAAGTAGAAGTAATCAGCAATTATTAAACTCCCATTTGCAGTATCACACCAACTGGGCAATACTACAAATCTGCAGTACGAATTACTGCTGTAGATCATGGGTACATTTTTAAAGCAAGGAGATGTAATTAAAATATTTATAAAGCTCTCTTGTGTGCTCAGTCCCAGCGCTTTCCTGTCCTTACCATATATAATGAGTATCAATGAGAGCATTGCCATACATGTAGGATCACCTACACTGATCTGGATTGCAATAATGAAACAAGCTCCAGATCTCTGGATATGCACAGGAACCTCTTTGACATCAGCACAGCCATAATTATGATTGATTCAGTCCTTGTTTTGTGATTTCTGTGCCTCAGTGCTCCACCTTTGTTGGGTGCCTGTGATGCCTCTTCCTTTGCTACACAAAGTGGAAAAATAGCAGCACTTGGTTTTCAAAGACAAGGGGTTTGGAAACGCCCAACCACTTGGCTTTCAGATCAGGATAGGTTCATGTCAAGGATAGGTTTATGTCCAGCCAAGTTAAACAAGAGCTCAAATATCTATGTACTTACTGTGTCTTGGGGATACATGCAGCCCTTCATCCCCTAGCAGCATTTGCAATATCTTTTTCCAGCAAAGCAAAGCTGACATCAGTTCTTCCTGCTTTTACAGCAGAACTGGAGAGAAAATCTACACTTCTTCAAAACCCAAATGTTTCTGGAGGAAATACACTTTCCAAGAAACTTCTGATGTGAGTCTCATAGAAAAAAATAAAAATGTTTTATGTTTTGCAATATAAAACTGAAAATCATCTGATTCTAACCCAACATTTTTTGATTCTCTGGGCTTTCAAAAAGCCCCAAAGATGCTTATAGAGGAGACATCCAGTCAGCAATTACCAGATTGGATTCATGCAACTCATCTTGAGTATGGAAACTATTGGTGTCACTAAATCTTTCACTAAAATGCCAAGGAGGAAGCAAGCTGAGGAAGAAGAAAGGGAGGGGGAAGAATGGATTGTTAATAACAGAGAGCTTTTAGCTGTGACATGAACTTGTAGTGCAGTTATGGGGGAGCCTGGATGCTATCTTTAGGAGCCAGGAAACACAGAAGATGAATCTTCCAAAAGGCCTCACTTTCCCAGCAGAAGATGATAGACACTCCTAGACACTTGACATTCTTTGCTCTAATTGGCACCAAAAATGTCTACAATTTTCTTGCTAGAAAGTTAGAGCTGGAAGCAAAACTAAAAATAATTCATAATGAATCAGCAGATACAAAAATAAGATGAAGACTCTGGGAAGTTCAGTGTGGACTTTTGAATCAACAGATACAAATATAAATTAAAGATTCTGAGAAGTTCAATGAGGACTTTTACATCTACTTCATATTTTATGTGGAAGATGCCTGAGTAGTACAGAACTTGATGGCAAGTGAAAATCCTGAAAGATGGGTATGATTCCCCATCAGCTCACTGCAGGGCATCTTGGATTGCAGCATAGTTAATGTTTTACGTAGTTTAAGGAATTGGAATGTGATAGAATCATAGAATACCAGGTTGGAAGGGACCTCAAGGATCATCTAGTCCATCCTTTGTTGGGAAAAGCATAATCTAGATAAGATGGCCCAGCACCCTGTCCAGCAGAATCTTGAAAGTGTCCACACATATATTTTTCTCCATGTGAGAAAATAGTGCAGGTTTTTTACAACCATTTTCCTTCTTCTTAGAAGACTGTAATCACAGGAAGAGAAACCATCTGATCTAGCTAACAAATAGCTCTGGCCAGCTGTAGTTGAAGGAAATCTGGTAGTGAAGGCATATGAAGAAGTGTCTGTGGTGTGTGCTGGGCTCCTGCCTCCGGTTCCATGCTGCAGCACAGCTGAGTTGTGGAGATGAGGCCAAAGGAGTGAGACATGTCTCTTATAAAGTTCACTGGAATACATGCTCTTGAGGTGGCTGGTCTTCTGCTTCTTATGTCCCCAGGCAACTAAGGAACATTAGTCACTGCTCTGATTGGACTAGCTCTGCAGTTGGTTGCAATGGTTGATCATTGCCACTTGGGACCTTGTCACCTAAGTCCTTCTGTTTAAAGCCAACCTAACCAAGTTGGCCAGCCTGCTGCCAAAGATGCCCTTGTGTCTTCTAGACAGGTGGATCTCAGGCCTTCCAACAGGCTACAGTCATCAAAGAATGTCCTGTCATCACAATCTTTCTTATGGATGAAAGGCATTTCTAACCAAAGCAGGGATTTGTTGTTAACCTGTCCTTCACAGGTGTCTGCTGTTATTTTTTTTGCCCTTGTAATACTAATGCAGTGTATTTTAAACCTGCTGTTTTCTGTTATCTGCTGCACAAGAACATTGGAAAAGTGGAAGTCAAATGAGTTCAGTTTAATATAATTTGGGATACCCTGGATAGGTCTTATATTGTTGGTTTAGTTTTCAGTTTGGAGATGCTGTTATGTTTTGTAGACATGTAATGCTATATTAAAAAAACCAAACAAATATAAAAAAACAAACACCCCCCACACCCCCCCCCAACATAAAAATCCAAGATCAAATTAGGCTGGTCATGGCCAAATTTAACAAAGTTTGTCTATTTCCTGTCAGACACATGGACTGTTCTGCTCAGGAATTTGTGCCTTTCAGCCCACATTTAATTTCATTTGCTGCCTGACTTCTATTTACAATGCACAAAGCAATATTATTTGCCAGTAATACTTTCAACAATGCCAGCAATATGCTGCAATGTGAGCAGTACAGGAAAGAGGAGAAGGCCTTCCTAAATGAGTTAACTCACTAAATTTCTGTCTCATTTGGATGTTCAGGGAACCACAGGAATGAATTAGAAGTATTCAACATTCACAGTGGAGCCTGACAATTCTGAGTTAATATGGGGCTGGGGAATAAAGGTTCTGCTAATCATGTGGTGGTAAGGAGGGAATCCCTTAAAAAAGGGCATTGTTTTCCTCAGTTTTTGTAATTTTTGTGGTCCAGGACCTCCTTATTTCTGTGTACACATTCAAATCAAACTATTGCAAACTGAGCACAGACTGCTGAATATCATGTTTCTTCTCTCTCCTTCCATCCCACTGATATTTCCATCTATACTCTGTGCATGTGTCTTCTTCAGATCTTTTCAGACATTTCTTTTGCCTCTCACATTATAAATCACTGAATATCATGTTTCTTCTCTCTCCTTCCATCCCACTGATATTTCCATCTATACTCTGTGCATGTGTCTTCTTCAGATCTTTTCAGACATTTCTTTTGCCTCTCACAGAGCTTTTTTCCTCACCTTTTGCAGTATGTCTCTCTATCTGCTTTCATGTTTCTTCTCAATGTTTGAGCATCCAAACCTTTGTTGAGTGACTCAAAGGGTTACATATATAAAAGCAAAGTTCTTAGACCATTGAGCTTATGACTGACTATCCATGTCTTCAGGTGGTCTCACCTCAAGCAGGTCCTTCACATTGTTTCTTTCCCCAGAAGGAGCTCAACTTCAGGTTGGTTGGTCAGCAGTCAGATGAAGAAAAAATGAGACAGCTAGATCTCTGAGTCTGGTCTCAAATACATTATCTGGTGGTCTCAAGTACATCATTCTGTCAATTAAACTATACTATAACCTGCAGAACCACCAAAATGCCATGCAGGAAGTGTAGGGATTGGAAAACAGCAGGTACAAAAAACCCAAAAGGAGATGGCTTTTTACATAACAGTTGGTTAAACTGTGGGATGTTTGGGCTGCCAGCAGTATACAGAAGTTCAGGAATGGTCAAATTAATATAAATAACTGAAATAACTGAAGGTTGCTAACATACAAAGACATGTGCCATCATTTGTGGAGGACTAGGAAAGCACCACAGGTTCGCTCTGCTCCTCTGTTCTTCCATATACCTTCACTGTTGGCCCTTGTTGAAGACATAAACTTAGAAAACACCCGTAATGAGACTAGTCTCATCTTTTTATAACAACTTAAATGATAACAGAATATGAACTTCATTAAAAATAAAGTAATACTGCGTTTCCCACATCCTCAGAAATGGGAAGGTAAACCAGTGGCATCTTACACAGGAGGAGAGCCTGTATTTAGCTTTGCTACTCTCTTAGGTTTGCTGTTCAAAAAAGTTACAGTAATTTGGAGCAGAGACACTCACAGTCCAAAGCAATTGGCTTTTAGTCAGGAAGTTTCCCCAATGTCAAGAGCATAAATTTCCCAGCCCACGCAGAGCTTTACATTCCTGTAGCACATGAGGCCCATTAACACCCCTTGCAGCCCTTAGGAATGGCAACACTGGAGCAGCTCCAGTCCAGCATGTTTCGCCTGCTACATTTACACTATTGGGCCCTGGTCCCTTTAGGACTATTTATCATTTGGTTAGTAGGTCAGATGATGGCATGATGGCAGACCCCCTAGAAAAGCATTACTGGATCTTCTGCCCTGTGCCAGGTGCTGCAGGAGGGGCTGGTAGCTCTCTGCTGGCTTTGAGGAGGATCATGGTATTGAATTGCTGAGCAGTGCCAGCAAACCCTGTAATTTTGCCTCATTATGTTCTAATGAAGCAGGATGAGGCAGAGCCTCCATTTAGTGCTGTTCTTTTTTTTGACAAGGCTGGGGGAGAAATGTCATCTATCACTGAGTTATAAAGCTCACAGGATTCAGAAGTGGCCAAGTTAAGATTAATCCTGTTCTTCTAAAGGAAGTAAGAGGCTCTTACCATAAAAAAGTCCTTCCAAACTCATCATTCTTTGCACTAAAGCTTTTCAAGACCATATTTACAAATAGGTCAGGACTAGTCTGCAGCTTCAGTGTGGGAAAGTGCTTTTATGTGGTTGAAGAGTAGCATGCTTGAATCTGAGAAGACACACATATGATAAAGGACCTGCATCAGCAAAAACTTTTGAGAGACATGTCTCTTTGCCTTGGCCTCATCTCCACAACTCAGCTGTGCTGCAGCATGGAAAATGAAGCAGGAGCCAGGTGTACAGCCACAAACACTTCTTCATATGGCTTCACTACCAGGTTTCCTTCAACTACAGCTGGCCAGAGCTGTTTGTTGGAGGCTAGACCAGCTGTTTTTTTCTTAAGTGACTACAGTCTTGTCAGAAGAAGGAAATGGGTTGTAACAGATAGTTTAAGAAACCAACCCCAGCAAAGCTTTCTTTTGTTCTGCCTCAAGAAGGTGGGATGCATGGGGTGATGCATAATGTGTTCAGTGTTTTGGTAGTTTTATACCACTTTCAGATTGAAGGGTTTCTTAAGTCAGGTCTCTGGACTTTACCTGAAGGTAATATGTCTTTAAGTAACTGCACAAAGGTGTGAAGACCTACTGGGAGCTTCTTTGCTCAGCATGAGCACCTCCAGAGCTCTAAGTTAGCACTTGGAGGGAGGCAATCACCTGGAACCTCAACTCTGTCATTTATGGCTAGTCAGAAAGGTTTGGGTGTGCACCATCTGGGACTTTACCCTGTCCAAATGAAGACCCAGCTGTCACCCTCACTCTTAACTGCTGTGAGCACTGAGACAGTCATCTAGACTTCCTAGAGCTGACTCAATGTTTTAGATGAAACAATTTCAAAGACACTGGGAAGGAATCTTTGGTAGCCTTGCAGGCAGGGCATGGACTGGACATGTGTGACCTCAGGACTCATTAAGCAAAGTGAGAATTGACATTGGCCCCCACATTTCAAGGAAATGCTCTCTGAGGTGGGAAAAGCTGCCCAGCATTTTGTGTGCTTGTTCCCAGAAATGCCATGATTGAAATTGCTGTGAGTCTTGTCTAAGCATTATTCTTACAATTTGCACCCATGGGTACCTAAGTGCTGGTGCATTTTGTTTTCCAGAACTGGGCACAAATGAAGCAGTGCCTGTGGTTTTTCTAAGCCCTCTGAGAGGCACAAATTATACTCTTTGTACAGCTCACAACAGAAAAACACACACAGAGTCATCTGCAGGTGCAAAAGAAGAAAAAGTAAAAAAGGAAATTAAAAAAATATCAAGGTCCCATTGCAAAGCAGGTTCAAGGAGCATGTTTGCCAGGTTCAAGGAGCATGAAAGAGCACAGGGAGTGAAAGGAGAAGGCATGGGTGAGAAAAAGAAGTACTCTCATCAGTATGAAAAGTAATTTAGAGCCATGTTGGGAAAGCAGGAAGGCAAACTGAGAAGACAAAACAGTGTGAAGGGCTGCATGCTGATTAATGAACTCCTCATTCTTGATGTCTGCTATTAACAAAAGAGATGGGCACAAGAATATCCTAGAGCTGAGCCTTTAAGTTGTATTTACTGTCCTTTTGAGTTTCTTTCACTCTTCTGATGAAAGTAGTGAAATTCTACTCCTTCAACAACTTTTAATTCATAGCATTTCTGATGTTGGGAAGCTCAGCTCCTCCACGTCCAAGAACATGAACAGGGATGTGTGACCTGACCTGAACTGTTCAAACCAAAAATCAAGGTGGGAAAATCTATGATGGTGTCATTCAGACATTGTTCCACACCTGTGCAAGTTTATACAACTAGGGCTATTTTTTTTTTTACAAGTCAGTTATCCTGTGTGGAGGGTACTCCACACTAAATGGAATAAGGACACAAGAAATGCCTGAATGCTCACACCAGTGGTCCAGCTGCCTCCAGCATCTTCTTTCCACAGCTACTGCTTGCCTTCCCTGGTCTTGTCATGACAGAGTACCCTTGGTAGTAGTGCATCAGATCAGTGGATCTCCCCAAGAAGCAGCTGGTGCTCTTGGGGTGTTGTACTCATTATAGGGATAAGTGGATAGCTTTGTAATTTGACTTTACCCACCACCTGTGTGAGCTGATAGACTTCAGTCATATCCCTTCTCAGCTGCCTTTTCTCCAGACTCAAGAGTCGGGATCTTTCCCATCTCTCCTTGTAAGGCAGTTGCTCCATGCCCTTGACTTCAGTTGCCTTTCTCTGTCTAGCTCTGCTAGGTCCTCCACTGCCTTTGACACATCAAACCTTTCTGTTCTCCTCTGAGATGAACTGTGCTGGTTTTAAGTCCTGCAGGAACCATCTGACTTGAGTGACAAAGTTACACTGTTCAGATTATGACAATCACACAATCCTGGCTGATACAACTGGGAGATCAAGAGTTGTCTCTGACTCATAACATATTGCATAGAAATGATTCCAATAATGAATAAATGTTTTCCATTTGTTTGCCTGTTTTAATTTTGCAATCTGTTCACGAACAGTTTGTGAACTGAAATGGCACACAAACCATGGAAGAAATTCTATGCTTGGAGTTATTTGCTGAGCTCTGTGTTTGCCATGAGTTTCTCGCCCTTGCTTAAGTTCTCACTTTAATTTCTGCAACCCTGTAAGAATTCCCTGAAAGTACCTTTCTTGCCTGTTCCTAGCAAATCGATCAACTTGCAGCTGGGTTTAAGTACAATTGACAAGAAACTAATTTCGTAGTTTCAGTCTAACTAGTTTCTTCTCCTTGTTTCCTTCCATGGTGAACTCTCTAGTTAGCAAAGAGAGTCATCAGGCCTTTGGTAATGCTCCAGCTCTGCTAGGAAAGTCATGCTGATGGACCAGACCTTTCCAACTCCACCCTTTTCCTCCATCCTTTCTTGCCATCACTTCAGTAGGTTCCCATGATCCCAGGCACCCAAGTGGGTTTGCAGACCCAAGTTCTGTATTCTGTAGGTGGACACACAGCCATGCCAGGGGATTTTGCTATCCAGTCATTTCTGTAGGTGCTGGTTTATTAAGGAAATTGGCTAGAACTATTGCATCATACACAGAATATGAGAACCTCCTAAGACATATGTGCAATTTATTAATCACAGTTGAGATGGGAGAAGATAAACTTATGATATAGATATTCTTGCTCTGGAGATCTGAACTGCAATGTCAGAAGCACTGAAATTCGGCCTTCTTCTGTAGCTATAAATAGCTTAGGATTTTCTTAATTGGGTTATGTGTTTAGTTTAAATGAACATGGGGTAGCTCTAAGCAGTCACTGATTAATAAGATTAACAAAGGAGATGGATTGAAACCAGAACCATTTATCTAGCACTTCCCAGTCAGGGATTTTTGATTACATCCCAGTCATTCACACTTTGGATTTTGTAAAAAAAAACTCATCTGGCATATGTTGTCATACACAAACAGAGCTTCAGATCTGGTGCTCAGATTGGTAAAATCATGCTTATATGCAAGACATGGCAGGTCCTAGGAGAGCTGGTGACACATGGTAAGCTTCTGCTTGCTCTCTCTGATCCCTTGATCCCAACGGTCTGTAAATGAAATGTGTCATGAACTAAACTTTCCCAGCCTTTTTCCATTCACTTAATTGCTAACAAAATTAGTGTCTCAACTCTGGGTGCCGTGAGACCAGGACAATGAAATCAGTGTTAAAACCAAAGAATGACAAAGCACCATTGAACTTCCCTCTTCTAAATCCATCCTGTAACACATACACAAACAAAATCTCCAACTGATTTTCCATTCTGTGTCTTTCTGGGAAGGAACATATGGTAAAACATCACTCCTCATAGGAGATGAATGAAATATCCCTCTACTGCCATTAAATCCAGGGAACACAATGAAATACACACAGGGGAGGACTTGGTGTTAAAGGGAATGGATATGCCATTTGTCCAGGACTTAATGCGTAGCAGGGCCCCATAAGATGCCCACAAGGAAGAACAAACTGAGAATTGCAGCCCACATTGCAGAGGCTGCTTAGTGTAAAATCAGATTTTGTAGGACTGGTATCTGCAAAAGAAGATTTTTTCCAGAAAAGGGCTTTTAGGCTAAACAGAAATACTTGTCAAAAGCTTTAGAAAGCATGAGGGGTTTGGTTAATACATAAATAAATAATGGGGGAAAAATAAGTTTACTTTTAAACTGAAATGAAATTATTTTCACGTTTGTATTCAAATGTCTTGCAAGAAAACAAGAAATTATGTCTAAACATCTTCTTTAATCCAATCAGACCCAGCTTGTATGTACCAATAAAGACACAAATTTGCAACTCAGTAAAAGACAGCAGAGCAGTTTATACAAACCACTGCCAAAAACCTATCCCATAACTATGTCCATCCAAGGCCTAGACTTTCCCCTTGTGATTTCCACAGTACAAGGACATTTAGTCTGAGGAAAGATTTAAGTGCTTTCTGCAGGGCTGTGATGGTGAGTCAATGCACTAGGAAAACTCTATTCCTCTCTATAGGCACATTTACTATTTCATTTCTAGGACTGCAGTTTCTAAAAGCTTAATTTCTGATGTTTTCCAACTACCCTTTATATCCACAGGACACTAAAGTCAATTATTTCACTTCTATGCTTCCAGGAAAAGCTAGCAGGAAGCTCTTTGTTTCCTTTTCTTCCTTTTTTTATGCTAAGGAGATTTATTTAATACAGCTGGGATGCCAGGGCCCCCTGAGGACTATTTGTACGTAGCTCTACAACTGACTTGCATTATACAAGAATGTAAATGCAATACATATGGACTATGTGGGTCATAGTGGCACGTCTAGTTTGGGGAAATATTGAAGTTATCTATACATAAATAAGGGACTCCACTGAAGCATACTGTATTTACAGGGCACCTCTACCTTAGTTAATAGCAGAGTAGAAAATTCACTGATCAAACCTAGAATACAAAGAGTATAAATTTGAAGGAATTACAAAGAGATCTTCTGGATTTAAATCCTTTGATAAAAGGGGCAACAATTTGGCTGGATGAGTGCTGCAGCTATGTAAATGAGAGCAAAGCTTTTTATTGGATCTATTTGTTTCTCTGATTGGTAGTGAGGCAGCCCCACTCACCATGCATCCTTTCATCTTTCCTTAAGAAATAGTCTGTAGCTTTTTTTGAAGTGAAATCAATGTTTTGAAGAATGCTGCTAGAAACCCAAGCCATATTACAAAGCCAGAACTGCATTAAAGGGTACTGGCTACTTAGGAGAGGTTAAACCTCACTTTGACTAAATCATTACTTGGAATACTTTATTTTTCTGGTAGCCAGAAATTTTGAACCTAATTAAAATTAAGAATCTTTTGCTGATTTTGAGGGGGCTTGGGCTGGACAATACTGCTGAGATCCAGCACCAGAGAAGCTTACATATGTTTATCTCCATTGATTGTAGGAACAGATTTCCTACAAGAAAAGCTGCACTAGGTGATAGTGATCAACATTTACAAACCATATTTCTAAACAGTGGTAAGAAATACGTCCTCCCATGAAAAGTCTTCTCATGCCCTCCCGTGAAAAGACTACTGAGGTTTGAAGTTTCACAGAATCATAGAATTACACACAATGTTAGGGGTTGGTAGGGGCCTCTGAAAATCATCTATTCCAACCCCCTTGCCAGAGCAGGATCACCCTGCTGGGGATGCCCAAGGCAAAAAGACATATTGAGTGTTATTTATAGAAATCTACTACTATTTTGTAGAAATTAGTAGAAATCCTCACCCAGCTCAGGAAGCTGTGGGAGGCTATGATTGGGGCATCATGTATATTTGCCCTTTTTTTGTAGTGTTCCCTGGGTATTTACTTTTGTTTGCTACTGGAGATGAATCTAGACAGATCTGAAATGTGAATACTGCAGGCATTCTCACGGTCTTTTTATGTCTCCATACTATGAGTGATCAGAAGGAAGTGCAATAAAAGAGGCTTCCAGGAGGATCCTATGAGGTCTGTCCACAGATTGGAGAGTGTTTCCTTGGGCTGGCAATGTATGTCGAGGCTGAGGACGGATAATAAGTGTCTAGTCCCACCATATCCTCAGGTCAGTGCCCCTCCTTCTATCATCTGACATCCCAGTCTAGCTTGCCCTCCTTAGCACAAATTAATGATCTAATGAACAGTACACACAGATGATACCAGCAATGAGACAGATTGTTCATTTCCCACCAGAAATGGCAAAATTCACTTTGTATTTGGAGCCGAATGAGTAATAATCTTACCTTAGACAGAAAGAAATGCTGTGGAATTAACATAATCTAGGGATTTAATGCCCAGTTAGAATAAGTAATGAATGTTACATTGAGTCAAACTGCCATAGAACCTTGGCATGGGTTCACAGTTTAATTCAGTTGCTAGATGCACGTTTGCCCCTATATGAGATCAGTCCTTTTTCTTCTTCCTATATATCCATATGAAAATACAAAACTGTAAATAAAAGCAATTTACCTACTAGTGGTCAAACATACTCTTTTAGTTGTGAATAAAAACAACTTAATGCTGTCTCGAGTGAAAGGGTACTTACAAAAGGCAAGGTTCAAGAAAGGCCAGAGCTCAGGCAGGACCTGCAAAGATGGACACTGATGTTATGGTTATGTAGAAGGCCACAGAGAGTGATGGCATTTGTCTCAATTACTGGAATTCGGAGCAGGTAGAAACCAATTAGGAGCACTAACAGGCTCCTTTATTCACCTTTTATTTGGTACAGTAGGATACTTTCACAATGTGAGATATTTTCATTCATGGAACTGTAAGCTGAACTAACTCATCTCCATCAGCACTGATGTGTTGAACTCATGTTGCAATTCAGGTCATAATTTATCTCCCTAACATAAAAATGTTATCATAAGCTTGTTCTTTTTCCACTTGCTCTCTGACATTCATTGATCTCTCAAATGAAATGTCTTTCCTGTGTCCTGGCATGGAGATGAAGCATCTCTGAAGGCTTTCCTTGTCAGACAGGGGAGTCTAAAGCAAGTGACTTGATACCTTTCCTAGAGTTGTCACCTGAATTGTCACACACTTGGTTCTTGCTGACAGAAATGCAAGTAATTCTCCTGGCAGGTATATGGACATCCAAATTTTTACTAATTTTGGTGGTGAAATAGCAGTCGATGTTAGCAGGGGTGGTGAGATGTCATTCAGTTGGAAACCCCGTGGCAATCAGAAGAAGGCTGGCCTGGAAATGCTTAGCTTCACTCTTCAGGATTCATATTTACCCTGCTTAGGAACAGTTTATCTCATTCTATGTTCACTGGGAAAGCCACTTCTTGAATTGTACTCTCCAATAACTGAAGAGACATGCAGGATTAGATCAAGTTTTATAATGAGGGGAGAGCAGCCCTGAGGCAAATGCTCTTAAGCAGAGCTATAATTTACCAGGAACCTTATCTAAGATATGGTCAGTCAATAAGAAAGCCTCCGAGGACTTCAGGGTAGCTACAGCCTCAATCAACCTGATGATTTCTTTATAAGGAATGCCAGTTGGTTACTAAACCATTGGGGGCAGACAATAAAAATTAAGAGTTCTGGACAGAATAATAATTTATTTCAAGTGGGAAATCAGGTAAAAAGTTGAAACCCTTTTTCTGTTAATTGCTTTTGGTGCTGTCATTACTCTTTATTATTATTTGTATTTGAATTGGTGACTAGAGACTCAGTTGAGAGTCTGATTAAGCTGAAATGGATCTATTGTGTTCACACTGTGCCTTCACTATCCACTGTTGAAGGCTCACATACAGTGTTCCCCATATTTTCTTTCCTGATCATTTACAGTATGGTCTCACCCAGCTTTGAAGCAGAACTTCATGGTGTGACTAGCAAAGATGTGCCTGAGTGAGTCAGAGATGTCACAAGCAGACCATAGGCCTGAACAAGTTCTGGGGTGAAGACACACTCCAATGTAGAACCAGAATCACAGAATGAACCACGTTGGAAAAGACCTCAGAGATCCTCAAGTCCAATCTATTACCTAATATCTAACACCACCGGTCAACTAAACCATGGCTCCAACTGCCACATCCAATCTTTTTTTGAACACCTCCAGGGACAGTGACTTCACCACCTCCCTGGGCAGCCCATTCCACTGGCCAATTACTCTTTCTGTTAAGAATTTTCTCCTCACCTTGAGCCTAAACTTACCCTGGCACAGCTTGAGACTGTGTTGTCTCATTCTGTCACTGGTTGCCTGGGAGAAGAGACCAACCCCCACCTGCCTACAACCTCCTTTCAGGTAGTTGTAAAGAGCAATAAGGTCTCTCCTGAGCCTCCTCTTCTCCAGGATAAACAACCCCAGCTCCCTCAACTTCTCCTCACAGGGCTTGTGCTCAAGACCTTTCACTAGCCTCATTGCCCTTCTCTGGACATGTTCAAGTATCTCAACATTCTTCTTAAACTGAGAGCCCAGAACTGGACACAGTACTCAAGGTGTAGCCTAACTAGTCCTGAGTATAGGGGAAGAATGACTTTCCTGCTCCTGCTGGCCACACTATTTCTGATGCAGGCCAGGATGCCATTGGCCTTCTTGGCCACATGGACACACCGCTGGCCCATGTTCAGCCAGCTGTCAACCAATACCCCCAGGTCCCTTTCTGCTTGGCTGCTCTGATTCCTGTTCCCTTGCTACTAGCCTAGTATTTTAACTTCAATGTCTCTGTAGAATCTACCACTTCTCTAAGTCATCTGTCGTCCTGTGGCTTCTTCTGGTTTTCTAGGAACTTCTGGAAAATCAGAGCAATTTGGCTAATAATTTCTAGAGGCTCAGCCTAGTTGTAGTATGAGTTGCAAGGACAATCTCAGTTGTAGTATGAGAAGCAGAGATAATCTGTTCACGCAAGGGGACTTGAACACACTCAAAACTATTTTGACATGCTGTGCATGTGCCCGCTGCTTCTGCAGAATTTACACAAAAGTTCTGAGATTTTGAGCTTACACAAGACTCTGCACAGCATGGCCCATGTTTGTGGACTTCTGCATAGGAAATCCTGCATAGAAATACAGGGAACTCAACACCTCAAGGTTAAATTTTCTGCTTTTAGATGCCAAATGTCATCCGATATGATGTGGTTGGGTGTTTTTTTTCCCACTTTATTTTAGGTTGTGGTGATCTCTAAGGTTCCCATTAACTTCAGCTAGGATTGGCAGTTGCTGGAAAATGAAAATCTGTAGTTTTCCATCTCTAAATTAGACATTCTGGTGGTAGACATGGTGGAAATGGCATGGTTATTGATTTCTTACAGTTGTTAGGTTTAACCAGTACTTTGAGATCCTGTAATGGAAGATGCTGTAGACTCTTGATCCATGTGCATGTTCCTCTACAAACCTGTATGTGGCCCATGGAAAGTCTTTGATGTGTAATCTTGATATACAAAAAAACTACTTGTCACTTGCAATTTGCATGTACTCTCTGGTTCAGAGCACAAAAAATATCTGCCTGTCCTTCCTTTCATGGGGGAAAGAGTGCTTGGTTATTTGCTTTAGTGGGAAATGATACAAGATTGTTTCAATTGCTGTGAGGCCATCCTGAGTACAGTCTGCTAACAGCCTGTCATCTTTGGTAAATAAACCAGCTTGGAAGTGGAAAAATTTGCCCAGGCTGCATAACAGTCCAGATGTGTTCTGCCTGGAGGTAGGGACAGATCTCCTCAGAGGCCTTGTCTCACGTTTTTTTGTGTCTCCAGCTATTACAGCTGTATTTTTATAGACTTTTCTGTGTCATCTCTGGGAAGACAGATGGGCACGTCTTTATAGGCTCAGTCCAAGCAAAATTCTTTGTGATCTCCACAGGAGCAGAAGTAGTTTCCAAGCCTTCATCAGGCTTTGCTGCTTCATCTCATCTAGGAGGAAGGCAGAAATGAGGGGTTAGTGTAAACTCACTTGAAGGCTCTGGCAATTTTAGCAGTGGTTTTAATTAGATGCTGTGTCAGACTTGATCTAGAAAAGTCAAATGGGGAGGAATTCTGATATTATTAACTGCAGCACCTCGAGGTATAGCAGTGACAAGATGCTTGAGTCTGTTAAAATGTTCTGCGTTTGAACTCTGGGCCCACCTATTACTGATTGATTGAGGATCTGATTTCTCCAGAAAAGTGCCACGGAGTGCTTTGCATTGTGTATTTATGATATATGGGATGTGCTCTGTGTCCACAGATCCTGTGTCCTTCAAAATCAAATTAACCCATATGTTTAGAAATCTTGTGCCTGTTTCTCTGTGCTAGGGTCAGTGTTAGAGTTTATGGTATATGAATGGTGTAAGTTTACTACGATGACATGAGAAGGCAATCACAATCTATGGCATATAAGAACTGCAAGATAAGGGAAGAAGGTGACCAGAAAAGTATGATTCAAGCACAGCTATGATTGTCTGATTTAATCTTGTGATACATCTAGATTCTAGATATCAGAATCTAATTTTGTATGATGATGAATCTTGTTTAGTGACTTCAAATTTCAAATGTGTCAGCAGGGAAGTCATGATTATTTTCACTGTTCTGCTAGACTAGAAACCAAGGCAAGATGACTTATTTCAGGTGTCCAGCAAGCCAGTAGTGGAGGCTGTTCAAGAAGCTGGATCTTTAGCTGAAGAACTACAGAACAGCTCCTCAGGGGCCAACCTACAGGCAGGGGTGAAATCAGTCTCCAAAAGAGTGATCAAATGAAATTCTGCTATTGGAAGGTAAATGAAATCTACCTTTTTCTGCAGCATAGGAAAGAGCACGTTTTGGATCCAACTGTGCAACATTAATCACAATATGGAATATTTGAGCAAAAGGTCAGCCACAGGGGGCCAACTATTAACATGTGGGATTTATCTGTCTCCTTCTTCCATAAAGATGCAGCACGATGGATAATTAAACTTCTGAATGCCAGCATGGAGTGTAGGTTGTTTTTTTTTTCCCACTGCTCTTTGTGATTTGATCCAGAACCATTTCCTTTCACTGTATGCTCAGAAGGAGAGGAAACAAAGGTGGCATCCTGATCTTCATTATTAATACACAGGAAAACTTGGAGGAAATCCCTTTCATGCCCCAGCTTTGTGTAAAGAAAACCCTACCAATTCAAAAGTCATATTGTTCAGCTCCTATATATATTTATACATTGATGTGCATAGCAGATGTTTCTTCACGTACTTAACTCCTGTTTCTGCAGAATTATGGTATGGAAAAGCCTTCATAGCAGCTTGCATTCCAGTTAATTTACTTTGATTTAGTTAAAAACCCGGAAAAAAATCCCAAACATTTCAAGTGGCTACACTAGAATAAAGCCCCCACTTTCTTCTATGATGTAAGTCGGTGCTTCTCCATGTTATAAGCAGTAAAAGTGGTATACAGGCAGCACCAGTCTCCTGTTTACAAACAGGAGCAGGTAATGGGAAGGCACTTTGCCACTTTGGGTAAAGAAATTATGTAGCTAAAGAACTTCTGAGGAAGGTGTCTAGCTGAAGCTTGTCAGGCCACTGCCTTGTATAACCAGCAGAAGGACTTCCAGAAGCAATACAATTCTAACACAGACACTCAGGTAGAAGGCATGAATCTCCCTCTAGAAGTACTCATCTCTCCCCACACCTACTTGACCTGCTTAGATGAGACAGCTGCTTTCAGACAGCTAAAATTAAACAAGGGGAATCCCATAGCAGCTGACTCTGTACTCCACTGTATTTCTGACACAGTGGATGATGATGATGATGATGATGATAATGATGATGATGATGATGATGATGATGTAACACTCAAAGGCCAGGTATGGTGCAGACATAATTAAAATGGAACTCTTTACCCCACAAAGAGGACAACTCCAGTAAATAAAGGATGACTCTGCTTTTAATTCTGCAGTTTGACTAAAAAGACATACAAACAAAAGCAGGCAATTAAAATGCATAATACTTGATTCAGAAGATACCAAAATGCCAAACTACATACTACATATGTCCCTCATACAATAGAAAGACTATATACTTTTGGCTATGATGCTAATAAGAAAGGGATTTATCTTGTTAAGTATTTCGAGTGCATCATTCTGTCTGAGAGTTGTTCTAAGGCGCAGCCAGTTTATTAATTTTTAGGATTCCAATACATTGCTTTTAATTTCAAATAAAATTATAATGTCTTACACTTATATAGTGATTTTCATCGAGGAAGATCCCTGAGGCTTTCTCAAGTGCTTTCTGGAGTTTTAGTACCCACAGTGCTGGAGGAAGATAATTTGTCATGAGTAGTGCTGTTGTGGCCAAATTTCTTTATCACATAAAGCATGCACTGCAATCTTCTTGTGGTCAAGAGACATGAGGCACATACATTGTGCCTTAAAGAAGGAAGGGGAATGCCAGGAACCTGAGTGTCTCACAGATGCGAGGCAATACTCCTCATGTGTTCCTGTTCCTCACTTATGGGCTAGAGCTGTGCTAGACTGACTCACTCTCTCCCCAAACAGGGGTTTGGGATACCTAGCAGCTCTTGCAGCAAAACCAGGCAACCTGATGACACAAGCCTTCCCCTCACTTACTTGTGAGATGTTTGACTCAAAGCTATTATTTGACTACTATCTTGTATGAGGCACTTTGTGAGGAATTAAGACACTAGGACAAGAGGTTGATCTCAGCCATTACTGGTTCTCTGATGTGTTCTTAGTGAGTTCCTTCACTTCTGCCTCTCGCAACTCTTCTTCTTTCACTCTTATGTCCAGCAATAGTTTTTAAGTCTGGATACAGCTTATGGGTTGCATGGCATTGCAGTCATTTCACAGAGCACAAGGTGATTGTTTGTGTGGGGAAGGACATTGTTACATCTGCAACTGGTATGGCCAAATACATCACACACCCACACACTTTGCATGTAACACTTGAACAAAGTAGCTGTCACCATGAAAAATGCCTGTGCTCCTTTGACAAGCCTGGCAACATATCCAGAAATTTTTGGTAGCTTCAGTGTCACATTCCATTTAAAGGTATGGCTGTGCAGGATCTGCTGGGGAGATGGTGCACATCACAGTAAAATAGCTGTCTGAGCTGTGATAGTGTTGGGAAACATTGATGTAAAGTGTCAGTTTCAGAGCTGGGACAACTGCCTGTGCAGTGTCTAAGATAATGGAGATAACTTGATCAGGACTACAAACTGGTTTTGGAATACAAATGGTTAATGGGTACATGGAGAAATACGGAGAGGTGCATAAGGTCAGGAACGCAAAAGATAGGGAAATCCTGCATTCCAGTTGGCCTTGCAATTCCTTTTATTTCGTTGATTTTTGTAATTCTCTGGTCATACAGCATTCTCCCCTTCCATGCTTCAGATGGAGGGTTGCTCACAGAACAGAGAACTATTCAATATTTATACTCCCTCATTCATCTAGGCACATCATTGTACTGCATTTAATAAAAAAGGAAATCAATTTTTATGAGGTTTTTCTCCATACAGTATTGATGGGTTCC
Organism: Indicator indicator; assembly: GCF_027791375.1. Classification (NCBI taxonomy): domain Eukaryota; kingdom Metazoa; phylum Chordata; class Aves; order Piciformes; family Indicatoridae; genus Indicator; species Indicator indicator. The sequence goes on along the minus strand of NC_072012.1, from coordinate 17,920,028 downwards.
ACATGCAGAACCACTGTATCTCAGAATAGTCCTGTGAAAGAAAGGGCATTTGGGGAATGAGGCTGCCCATAACCACAGATGACACTGTGCACATGGATAACACAAATGCATGTCCAACTTGTCATTGCAACAAGTGACTTTTTGAGAAGCATGCCAGTGTGTTATAACATTTGATTTGTTCATAGCATAGCTCTGATTGCCTGAGTTGGTGCTTGGCAACAGGCTCAAATTGAACTAGAACTGATAGACCATCCATGCTCTGGATTTCATCAACTTGTTAGGTTTTGCTTAGGCTGCCTTTTTTTATCCTAGTGAAAGAAGAGCTTCACACAAAGACGTGGACATACCAGCACCCAGGGTTTCAGCCCGGCCCCACAGAAAAGATATTTCTCCCTGTCCACTTGCTCCCCTTCACCACGCTGGGGCAGCGGGTTTTTTAGGACACATTTGAAATAGCACCATCTATTGATCATCCAATAGCCTTCCTGCGGAGACGTCTTGGGGCCGGGGTTTTTGGGAGGTGAAGGGTCTGTCTGCACAGCCCAAGCGACGCTGAATGTTCAGCCTCTCAAGTTCCCGAGCTCCTCAAACCAGTCTGAAGCTTTCCATCCCTGGGATGAGTCAAGTTGCTTCTGTCCGTCTATATGCTTCAAGTCATCCGCTCTGAAGAAACAAAATAACCCTAGTAATTCAATCTTAGTGTATAAACACACATTCTAGCCCCAAAGATCTTTCCATTTTGGGGTTCACTCCCACAGTCTGTTCCTGCTATGTTAAGTGTTCTGTCTCTGCAATGCCTCCATCGTGCTCGACTCACTAGGAAGCAGATTTTGGGGTACACAGAGGCACACTTTGGCTGGTCATGATTTCTTGACTGCTTACTTGGATAGATCTGCTTGCTGAGTGGGGACTTTAATTTCTACAGACTGACGGGTGGAAATATTCCACGGAGGATGGAGTTCTGGATCACGGAGAGGGAAAGGAACCACGTGGGGAAAGTTAAGCGAGGGCCCAGCTGGGAGATTCTTCTTCCATGAAGAGAGGGGTGGCTACTGCAGGTGAGTGGGGCCACTCAAAAGGACCCACAGCATCGGCAGGCGTTTGCAAACCGGCCGTGGGGCCCCCACGCGTGTTGTCCTTCCCTGGGCCGGGCTGCAGCCCTCGGCCGCCCTCCCGCTCCACAGCACTCATCTCTGCCTCCACATCCCCCCTTTTCCTCCCCGTTTCTCTGGGGATTTCTACCAGCCACCTTCCCCTCACCCCAGATTTTCCCCCGCCTGACAACAAAGGAGGCGGCCGGGCGGCCTCATCGGTGACTCAGCGGCGGGCCCGCCCCCGGACCGCCCCGCCGCTCCCCTGAGGCGAGGCCGGGCCGGCTCCGCGCGTGTGGCGGGGCCGCGCCGCCGGGCAGTTAGTCCGGCAGGCGGACAGTGAGCGGTCGGCTGGAGATTTCTCTTCGTCCCTCCTCTCGCGGGGCGCCTCGGGGTCTCCCTGCCCTCGTTCTTCCGCGCTGCCAGGCGGGAAAAGCCGCCCCGGCGAGGTACGTTTTGTGTTTCCTCACACAAAGGCGCGGCGCTGGAGGGGTGGGACGGGACAGTCGGAGGTGGCTGTAGAAAGGCGGCTCCCTGAGAGGGTCCGCTGTGTGCGGCGGGGGTGTCCCATTAGCGCACGCTCTGCCCAAGCTGTCGGGATGCCGATAGTGGGAGGGTTGTGCGGGGCAGGAGGCGGCAGCGGCACCACCGACCCGTGGGGCTCTGGCCGGAGAGCCCCCTCTTTGCTTCATTCATGAAGGGAAACCTGGGGAGGGTTAATCGTGGCTGTGCAAAAAGTAAAATACGCGGGAGCGAAGTAGAAGGGTCCCCGGGGGTTGCGCGGAGCCGCGGGGATGCTGCCGGTCCCGCCAGGCGGGCGCCCGCCGACCCCCGCAGCCGAGCCAGGAGCTGCCTCCCGCGTTTCCTCCACGGCTTGCTGGGGCTGTGAGGCCGGTGGGCGTTTCGGCACGTCCATGGGGCAACTTTTATTCTCTGGTGACTTTTACTGAGGTTGGGGCACCCCCACGGCACGGTAGGGCCCGTGGGGTGCAGCCTGGTGGGACGTGGTGGGTCGGGGAGGCACGTGGTGTTGGATGGGAAGGAGAGGTGGAAAAGCGAATAAAACATATACATATTTTATCTCCTGTACATCCTACTCTGTAAAATGAGAATTCAGAGCAGCTGAATTTTTGATGTGGCCAACAAATCTTCAAAAAAAGGTAGAAGCTGGACTGCTGTTTCTGTGTCTCCATCCCTCCATCCTGGTTCTGTCAGTTTCCAACGTCCATATTTACCGGTGCATTGGGTTGAAAGGCGTTGCAGCTGGCCGGGAAAACTGCATGGATAAGTGTGTTCTGGGGGTTCACAAGAGGAAAGGGTGCAATGCAGGAGCTCTGTGGAAATTAACTACTTTTTTGCTTCTTCGTGGTTTGGCTTTTTTCATAGCTTGATGAGTTCTGGCATATATTGACACAGTGCAAACGCAGTGTACAAAGTCTGGCCCTTCAAGTCCAGGGCAATGTTTGTAGCAAACTGAAAGAGGGACAGGAATGAACTTTCTGGGTTTTGTTGAAAGTTCGCAGAGTCAGACAAAAACACAACAAACTGAGGAAAAGATGCTTCTGTGTGAGCATAGTATGGCTGCTGTATATAGTTTGTGGTGAGAGTATTGGTGAATAACTCTTTGGGAGCAGTGCTTTTCTGCGATGTGGTACTTACATGTGTGCACTGAGTCCTGTAGCACGAGTGAGGATATTTAACTTTCATTGACTTGACAGAGAAATGGGAGTGTGGAAGAACTCTGTTAAAAACTGGAATAATTGCTTGTGGATCTTGTAGGCAATTTGACAGGGCATTTAAACTGGCTTTAGTCTCCCTGTGATATGAACAGGACATTGAGACTCCCTTGCTTTATTGATGCTTGTTTTACTGGCAATATACGGACAGACAATGTGTCCTATGAATGTAAGAGCTGCTTGTTTATTGTCAGCAGTATTTCCATAGGGACAACAAACAGTTGTTTGCTAGGCTTTATTAAAAAAACCACAAATGCCCCATATCTCATAAAGTAAAGCCTTTATTGTATTAAAGCAACAGTGGGCCAACAGTTGGAACTACTGCTTGGTGTAGTTCCACTGATATCAGTGGAGTTTTGCCAGCGATGATTTGGCAGGTGAAGTGTCACTTCTGTTTTTCAGAGTCCAAAATGCTCAAGCGTATCATTGCTATTTCGCCTCCAACACTTAAGTATTGTTAATTGAAATAGTATACTGATGCTTCCCAAAAGTAAGAGGGAGAGATGAGAGAGTCACCTCATCAGATCCTCAAAATACTTCCCCACTTGCTTTCTACTTTCTGCTTCTGATCTTATATCCCTTAATTTACTTTCTTCCTTCTTTTTCAGTCTTAGCATCTTTTTTGTCTCTTCACAATTAAGAAGTTTCTCTAAACTCCAGTTCACTCCTGAGCCTCTAAAGGTTTTGAGACTGCCTGTATCGAACCCTACGCCATCCCTGCATGACTGGTAAGTGAGGAGCTCTGTGGCAGCTGCAGTTGGGAGATCTTTCTCACACATGCACACCCCTCTTTTTTACAAGATGGTTTATGTGGTAGTTATGGTCAGAGTATTTGCTGAAGTGGCAGATTGTTTGACAGAGTCACATCGTGGAGCAGCCAGCAGACTGGCATGGGGTGGAGGAGTCACTCCATTCTTACATTATGCTGTACTTAGGGTATTGAGAAGCCACTGCTTTTGAGAACACCCCTTCATAACATCAGTAAGGACAGGAAAATTGTCTAAGAATTGGAGCAGAAGGCAAAATGGAGAAAGGTAGAAGGAAATAGTTTTGTTTACTAGTGATGGGAAGAAGAGTGGAACTGTTTAACCAGTAATTGGCTTTAAAAGAACTTTGGCTCCATCAAAGTTTTAAAAATACAGATTTGAATTAATAAAACTGTTATCTTCATATGTAGTTAATAGCATTCTATACACATGGCCAACTCTGAGGCTTTTCTGGCACTGTAGTAATTTTAAGCAGAACAAGTTTCAGTGCTCAGCTTTGCATAGTCTCTCCTGAGCTGTTTTTGTATGTGATATCTTTCTGCTGTACAACTTTGGATCTGTTTGCATCTCATATGTACACAGAAAGAGTATGTCAGACAACTCACAGCTGATACTGTTCTGACACTTCTGGAAAATGCAAGCATCAAAGAGCAAGATCCACGCACTGTTTAACTTCAGAGGGGAAAAATATGCTTAATACGTCAATTCAGTCATTAGTCTAAAGTTTATTCTGGTTTGGCCAGACCTGCCATGTTCTGAGTATCAGCAGAAGTGTGGTTTGCAGCTTAATGTGGTGTTGCAAAGATCCTGCAACTCATCTGTGTTTCCTTGAAGAGCATGTAAGTTGTGTTTTGGTGTTTAATTCTAATATAAGAAAATGGAAAGATGCAGCTGTAGAAAGGGAACTGATCGCATGCCAACCTGAACACAGAACTGCAAATTTGGTAAGAAAAAATGTGTTTTTTGAGAAGACTAAATGATCTGGCTAGAACTATATTTCTCCGTGATACTTCCTCTTTCTATATCTTGCATGGTCTTGTCAGGCTTACCTCTGTGAGCTTCACTTATATTAATCCTCTCAAAACCATGCTGAAGTGGGAAGATGTGGGGAAGACACCTTCCCTTTGCAGGTGGGAAGTAAAAGCACAAGAAAGTAAATGGGTCATTTGTGACTACATAGCAGTTGTGTAGTGGTGCAAGAAATTGGAACTCCTGTTTCTTCCTCCTTTATGAACATGTAGAAAGGCAAAAGGCACAGTATGAAAATCAGTGTGGTTACCTGGCTGTGATGCAGTTAGTGGTTGACTGTCCTTCTACCACGAACATTCGTTTTGGTCTTCGTTAGATTATGAAAACCTGGATGGCTTTGTAATGATAAGTGTTTAAAGACGCTCATCATACACAGGAGGTTAAAACAAAAACACAGTATGGGGCATGACATTTTTCTTCTTCTTTCTACACCTGCCTGTTTTTACAGATGGATCTCTGGGTGGATCTTTGGAGAGAGACTTTTTTAGCTCATTGTACAGTTGCATGTCAGCAGGTGTCCGCAGAAGGGAAGAGAAAGATTTGCAGAGCTATGAGTGTCATGGCAAGAGCAGGACTGCCTGTCTGTGACCCCAGCAGCTGGGTAAGCTGATCTGGGTGCAGATCTGTACCCTGAAAGACCAGAAGACCTGAAAGACCAGAAGACCAGACTTGTACTTTTTTTTTTTTTAAAAAAAACATATTTTCTGAAGGAGTGTCTGTTCTTAGTTTTGCTGTGCACAGACACTTGTGTAGCTGTGGCCCTTACTCAGCTGCTCTTCCTTTTCACAGTGTTGGTGTGAAGGGCTGTGCGTGTTGCATGACAGTGGGGAGCTGTGTGTGGCAGTTCTCTAGTGCCAGAAATCTTACAGGATTTATATGAGTAGGGAACACTGACATCTGCAAGAAAAGGAAAGATGTGGTCTTTTCTTCCCCTTTCTATGTAACTCAAAACCACTGAAGGATACCTGTTACCTCCATGTTTCATCACACTGGGGTAACAACTTTGAAGTCAAACTTTTCCTTACAGCATGGTGTTTGGTGGTTGACTGTTGTATTGCAAGGTCTGTCATTGTTTTTATTTCAGTTTCAAAATATATTTCAAGGAGGCTGGACTAGATGATCTCTGAAGGTCCCTTGCAACCCCTGCCATTCAGTGATTCTGTGACAACTTACTACTTTAGGCCAACACTGTAGGTTTTGTGCAATGAAGAGTAGGAAACTCACAGGTGGGAAAGTAGCACTTCCAAATTGTGTCTATAAAGGAATAAGCCTCTGTCCACTGGTCTGTATCAGAGTTAAAATTACATTTGAATTCAGTAGTTTACTGATGTTTTTATAGCCTGGATCTATAGCTGAATGTTTGGGGCTTGTGATGGCTTGGTGCAGTTTCCTTTTGAGTATGCATCTAGTCTGGTTTGGAGTTGAGTTTTCAGGAGCTCATCAGCTTGCTTAGATGGGACAAGGATCCTGGTTTCATGATGAGAGGATGGAGCACAAGTATAATAACCTTTGCCTTAGTTAGCTTTATTTATCCTAGAAGCAACACTCCTGAATTTGCTTACATTTTTAAAATTTCTCTGGCAAGAGAAAGCCTGAAGTTGCCTTTTGTGCAAATACACGTTGTTCAAAGAACTGCACTGTACTGGAGGAACAGTGGGACAAATTCTTTCAGATGAAATAGATTTCTATATTTTTACATTTATACTGCAATATCAGGCAGTGTGTGTATGACACACTGTTCTGTCCTTTAGCAAATCTCAGCCTCTGACATTTACTGTTCCTTTTGTATGAGCTGCATTAGAGTCCTATAGAGAACTGTCTTCAGGATGACAAAGCATGAAACACGTTCTTGCTGTTAGGGGTCTTATTTTTTAACTGTTCACCCAGAAATTACTCACCTTTCCTGTAAGCTGGAGAGCTGAACCTCACAAATGCTTCTGAAGGAGAAACAAACTGCCCTCGTGTTTGATTGCGGTTGAAGCAGTCCCTCTGCTTTGCAGTACAGTGTGTTTTAGGGAGGGGAAACTGTGTCTTGAAACTGTTGCCGCTGTGTAGAGGGAAACCCACATTAAGTCGCTTCTACTTGCTTGTATGTTAAGAATTCTCCTTTCTGCCTTGGGAAGACATTCACTTCACCATGCTCATGCCCGCTGGTGCCAGCTAACTAACCAGATCCAGTGGCATCTGCTCTGAATGGGAACCAAACACGTCCAGTTTCAGGTATTTCAATAGCAATGGCATTCAGTAGGTCTTTCAGTGGGTTGGTGAGGGGAGGAGGATGATGGGAAATAATAGAACAATTCTTTTCATTCCTTGCCTGTACAGTGAATGAGCATTCACTGTATATACACAGGCTTTTGTTCTGGTGCTAATAGTAAAACAGAGTTCACAGCTTGGAGTAGTCAAGACGATGTGGCGAGAAGTGGGTCAAGACCACTCATGTGTGCATAACTGCATTCCTAATCTAGGCCAGTGCCTGGGCTGGATGATTCTAAACAAGCCAAAAACGTTTCAGGGGAGCTGGAGTTTATGCTGTTGGATGGGTGAAGTGCACCCCTTGCTGAGCAGAGAACTTAAGAATGGGGATCAGATGGATGGTCTTGAGTTGCTTTGCATGTTAATGTAACCAGAGAGTGAAAGCTTTACTGTTTTAGAACTTCTGAGGAGCAAGGAGTTTAGTTTGAGCCAGAGGAAATTTTCTTCTTCCTGACAGGATGAGTTGCTGAGCAGCCCCTCAAATATGTGCACTGCTCTGCTGTTTCAACTGAAATATGTCTCTGCTCTTCAGTGTTGCTAGAGTTCCCTCGTCAGTGTCAATAGCGTAAGTAGGACTTGCCAAGTATCCCACTGCCTTGCTGCTGCATCTTTCAGGCTTGCCACAGTAGTTCAGCTCCTTGGTGCCCTTCAAGGAAGATTGGATGCCTGGGCTAACGCTAAGATGCAATTTGAGGTTTGGCTGTTGGTAGAGGAAGAAAGCCAATTTTCATCTGAAGCCACTGGGATTTGGGGGTTTATTTTTTGAGAGAATATGGAGAAGCTCGATTGTGTTATGATAGTCTTGGCATTATATTATGATTTTTTTTTTCCTGTCCAAGAACTTTTCAAGGTAACTTGTCCTTGAAGATGAGCTGTGTCATATAATGCAAGCTGTGATACACTTGTTTAGCTCTCCTGGCACATCACTACTGCCCTCTGAAAACAGTCTGGCAGAAATACATAGCCAGGTTTTAGGTGTCTTAAGAGAATGCAGAAAAAGATGGGGAAAGAGTTATGGTGCATTTGGGATTTCTAAAAGTAAACTAATTTTTCTTCCAAGCCTTAGAAGTACCTTTGTTTTTCTATCTAAGATGCAGAAGTAAACTGGAAGGGAGAGTAAGTGAATGGACATTAGAGACATAAAAAGGTCAAGCATGGTTTTTTGGAAATTTTTTTTGTTCTTTTTTTAGTGGCACCAGTTTAGTGGTTTTGCAAACTTGAAGTAGATTTTTTTTTTTTCTTGCATCAGAGATCAGTTTTGCACAGAACGTGTCTGCTTTGATGGAGAGTCAGTTTTTTATTTCTATTGTAGGTGTAGCTTTATGTATCTATGCAAAGGTGCTTTTTCACTCATGTTTATTGCATTACAGGCATACATTTTAACACTGTAACCTGCCCTATAGGAATCTATACACATTACAGTTACTTAAGGCCTATTTTTTCTCTGAAGAACTACTAAAAAGGCATCTCCTCAACCTCTTACCTATTTCCAGGTAACTAATAGGATTGTCAGATCTGAGATAACATGTTCCTTCAGCTAAAAGCAATCCATTTGCTAGCTTCAGACGAAAATATTACAGAGAGGAGAAACACAGCTCTATATAGTAAATCTTCTTCTCAAAGAAAACAGGACTTAAAAAAAGACCAGTGCTTTTTGCTAGAAAATGTCTTTAACTGTTGTCACTTCTGTGCCATATGGGCACCTAAGTTGCTGAATTTTCTGTTCAAATTTTAATTTGAATATCTGCTTGGTCTCTTCCTAATCCACTGCCATGACTTCCTAAGTAGCTCATCCTTTCCTCAAAGCTGTTGTAGGATTGCTAGCATGAGATGAGTACAGCCAGCATAGCATCTGTCAGGGAGAGGCTCTCATTTCTGTGATGCTGAGGTTTTGGTCAGCTCAATCTGTGCTGTACTCAACTTTGCACCCAGAAGGATGCCCAGGTTTTATAATGCTATGCTAATTAAGGTCTTGGTGTCTGATGTACAAAATTCTTGATCATTGAAGCATCCTCATGTTGACTTCCAGTGATACATTGTGGGTTTTTTTTAAGAGCCTATTTTTTATTTCCTCAGAATTATTGAAGAAGAAAAGACTCTCCAGGTGCTGAAGCATAATGCCATCAACTGTTTTACTTTCCTGTGTTTTTTCTGTGTTGGTGGAAAGCGTTGTTTTAGTCCTTAACTCTTTTGACTGTCATCAGCTGGTAGCATATAGGAGGAAAGCTCTCTTTGTTGTGCCTGTTCAGTGTGCTGAAAGGCAGGAGTTTAGAATGAACATAAAGATAGAGGAGAGTGTGCGTTCGAAGGGCTTATCACTTCCAACACTGACTGAAATAGAATTTAATGAAGAACTTTATCAAATTAGGCATAGCATGCAGTGATAAAATGGTGCTTCATTACATGACTGCTCTAAGGGATCATTTAAACTCCTTTCTCCCATTTTCCTATTGGATTTTAATCTCTTTATTGCAAGTAACATCAGGACTGGTTGAATTCATGTTTGAGATGGTGACGAGTTTATTTATTCCTTCTTTTTTTTCATCTTTAAGATAAAAAGAAGCCTTAGATGATTTCCTGTTCAGGTTTGATGCTTCACAAGGCTTGAGATTCATCTGTATTTTATCTCCAGAATCACACTTTGGTTTAGGGTATTTTTTCTTTCTAATAAGAAGCTGATTAATTGACTGCTAAAACAGGCACAGATGTAGTTAATTTACTTTCGAAGTGCAGATGTTTAGAGGGCTACAAAGTTAGGCAAAGGTTGGATTTAGAAAGCATCAGATTACACAGAATATTAGAGATAACTCATACTGTAAAAGCAATGAAATAAGGAGCTCCCATTCCTAGTGGGTGTTTTCCTCCAGGAAGACGACTGCAAAAGAACCTGTGTACTCTAAAACACAGCCACTCTGATTCGTTGGGTTTATTTTGGTTTGGTTTTTTGCCTTTTTTTTTTTTTTTTCCCAAACTGCCAAAGTTGAGGTGCTATGAACTCAAGCTTATGGTATTATGGTTTGCTAAATGGGAGGCTTAGAAGCCTATTGTAGAAAATGGTGTCCCTGAGGAAGGAAAGGCTATGAAAGCTGTAAAGCCATTTATAAAAATTACAATTATTCTTGTTAATTTGGTTAAACTTGGTAATTTCTGCATAGAATTTTATGGAGCCACTGTTTATTTGAAAATCAAACTGTGTCAGGGTAAACAAATCCTTCTGATACCTTAAGGCAGCCTAAAAAGCTGCTTCTTACTGAAAGCAGGATCTGCTTAGACCATGATGCCAATGTTGTGCATTACCCCCATTAAGTTTGTTGCTTCTGAGAAAATTCCTAAAGACAAATTGGACTTCAAATGAAATTTTCAGATGATGGAAGCTCAAATGAGGAGCACTAACAAATTAAACTTCATCTTGAAAAGCTTCAACAAAATCATGCTACTGATTTGCTTTACTTATCTCCCAGATAGATTATTGGGGTGAGTCACCCAAAAGCAATTGCACTAAATGTGGAAATGTAGCTGACTCAAAGACAAATGATTGGCATCATTTTATGGGCTGTCACTAACTGCAGTTTCATTAAATTTCAGGTTTCCCCTCTGTCCTGGTCAAATATTAATTTTCTTTAAAAATTTGACTTAGCATATAACAAACTTTTTTTTTTTTTTTGCTTTTATTAAGTTCTCTGGATGAAAAAGGCCATGGCCTTTATTTTTTTTTTCAATGAGAAGGACAATGGATCTTGCAGCACAATATTCTCTTGCTTCTCTAAATTGCCTGCTAAAGGGGTGGTAGCACTTCCCCTGTTACTGCACCACTTTAGTCTTTGTGCATTTTGGGGAGACCAATGTGGTCCTGTAACAGGGTTTGGGGTTCTCTACCCTCCAGCTTCCCTTTTTTTGGGAATGCTTTTATAAATAATTTGAATTGACACAACAATTAGTGCTTTCAGTCAATGCCTTTGTGCCACTGATGAAAATTAAGAGAGGGAGAGAGTGTTTTTAGTGGTGTTTCTGTACAAGTGATTTTCAGGCATTCCTAATGATAATCTTGTTTTGAAACATGCTAAGTTATAAAGCAAAGCAAACTTTTCTGGACTTCTAAATGTGTTGTGTACTGGATGCTGTTTGAATTGGATTCCTTTGCCTTAAGAGTCTTGTTTGCTCTGCTGCTTGTGATTCAGTTGAATGTGAGCTAGCCAGCACTTGACTAATGGAAAACCTAATGTAAATAAGTGATAGTGCACGCTAGAGAATCAAAAGGGCTTACAGTCAGCCATAGTGCTCTTTAAAACAATCTAAAATCTTTCCGTAAACCAGTTGTTGAATGAGAAGTGGATGAGTTGAAGTTTAAAAGCTTGAGTCATTAAAGTTTGGGACATCTAAAGCCTGGACTAGGCTATGCTTGTAGATATGCGAAGGGTGAGTGTTGGGATGATGTAAGCAGACTCTTCTCAGTGATCTCCAGTGATAGGCAAGGGGCAGTGGATGCAAGCTGGAACAATAGGAGGTTTCAGGTGAACATAAGGAAAAACCTTTTCACTGTGATGGTGACAGAGCACTGGAACAAGTTGCACAGAGGTTGTGGAATCTCTTCCTCCGGAGACATGCAAAACCTGCCTGGATGCATTCCTGTGTGACCTACTTTAACTGATCCTGTTCTGGCAGTGGAGTTGGACTGGATGATTTTTAAAGGTTCCTTCCAACCCCTAACATTCTGTGATTTAAGTGTTACTGCTTCGAAGTCCTTGATAAAAGGGGAGTAGAAGAGCATTTTTAAAAGGGCTTTTTTTATCTTTGCCTAGGGTTAGTAATTGAATCTAGGGTTTGAACTACATGAAATATTGTCATTGGCATGAGTATCAACCTACTATTCAGATGTAGGGTGGTGAGCTTACATGATCAGATTCTTTCTATTGTCTTCCTCTCAACTCTCTAACAATTTAGCCTTTATTGAGAATTGTTTTCTTCTGATGCGCTTATTTTCCACATCTCTTTTTTTGGGAGGCTTACATTTACAGTGCAGTTCCTCTTCCCTTTGCCTAAGTAGTGTTTAAGAATATGATTTATTTATTTATTTATTTTTTTAATCCAGAACCAGCTGTTTTGAAGCTGAAAACCTAACTGCACAAGTTAAATGCCCTTGGCTGTAATCTGGCTAAGGTGTACACATGTTTGCACTCAATAACAGTGAGCTGCCCTGCAGCTGTTACTTGTGCTGGCACCAGCCTTTTTCTTCTCCTAGCTCTGTTATGGACTCCATGGGTTGGTTTTCAGAGGTGTTGGGGATAAAGCACAGAGTGAAGCTGTGTGGCTCAGTAGAAGCATGTAGGTATCCTCCAGAGCCAGATGTTCAGGTTGGATTGCGGCTGGCTCCATGCCTGATTCTGCTCTAAGCATGAACAAAATAAGCAAGAATGAAGGCGAAATAGACGATAAGTGGAAAGACTTTTCAGCAGTGTATTTGAACTCAACTGAATGACTGGCCTAGGATTAAACTAGATTTATTCTCATTGCAGCAGGGTTAGACCTTGTTGTGTTATCCCATATAAGACATCTTACTTTTTAAATCTTACTTTTTAAATCTTACTTTTTAAATCTTACTTTTTAAATCTTACTCTTTAAATCTTACTCTTTAAATCTTACTCTTTAAATCTTACTCTTTAAATCTTACTCTTTAAATCTTACTCTTTAAATCTTACTTTTTAAATCTTACTCTTTAAATCTTACTCTTTAAATCTTACTTTTTAAATCTTACTCTTTTAAATCTTACTCTTTAAATCTTACTCTTTAAATCTTACTCTTTAAATCTTACTCTTTAAATCTTACTCTTTAAATCTTACTCTTTAAATCTTACTCTTTAAATCTTACTCTTTAAATCTTACTCTTTAAATCTTACTCTTTAAATCTTACTCTTTAAATCTTACTCTTTAAATCTTACTCTTTAAATCTTACTCTTTAAATCTTACTCTTTAAATCTTACTCTTTAAATCTTACTCTTTAAATCTTACTCTTACTTTTTTTGCACTTAAATGTGCCACAGAAGCCAGAGGTATCTCAAGACTCTTTCTGTCAGAGGAAATGCAGACAGGTGGGTATGTTAGGCTTGATCTTTTAATCTTTGTAATATTTGATAAATTCTGGCCTGATCTGTCAACTGGGTAAGAAAATGGGTTGGGTTGTAGTATTAGACTGGAAAGAAAATGAAATGAGATAACAACAACAGAAATACTAAAAACACCCAAAACAAGCCAAACCAAGAGTATATGTGTTTGTACCATATATATTTCTGCTGCAAACCAAAGTTGATCTGCACAAGGTAAGGATTTGCACAAATCTTTCACACCAGCATCTCAAGCTTTTGAACTCTTATGTGCTGCATAAGTTCCCGATGTCATCCTGTTCACATGTAGTCAATTCAGATCCTCCAGTTTTGCCTTCCATAAATCTTGGTTTGTTTTTCCTGACAACTCATTTCCTGTTGTTTCAAATTCTTAGAGTTTGGTTTTGATTGTGGTAGCCCAGCTCTTGCAGTCTGGTTTTGCTAGAGCCATACTAATTTAACTGAGATGTGGTGATCAGAGTAGTGCCCTAGTTTATTTCTGCTTTGTGTCTAAAAGCTTTACAACACGTTTGCTACCTTTTAAGAAAGCCTGTTTTGCAACCACACCCATTTCCTTCAGCTCTAACTGTCATTTGGTGGTTAGCTGAGCCTGGGAATAGGGGATAAGCTTTCACACTTGTTACCTTTCTGACTAACATTTTGTAAAGCTGAAGCTGGGAGGGAAGGCTCCCTGTGTATTTCAGTCCCCTCATCTGGTTACAAGTCTGAAGGTGCAGTGCTCATTTATCGCTTCCTTTTTGAAGGTTTTTTATAACTGAATGAGCTACTCCTGTAATTCAATGACATGTGCATCACAAAGTCTTGAAAACTAGAAGGTGTAGGAAACATCTATTTGTAACGCAGCTTCAGGCCTTTGAGGTGAAAGACTAACCACTAAATTCAACATGCTGCTGGGTTGTATCACTGAAAGATAAATATCACCTTTATATGAAGTGGAAACTTAGACACGCTCATGAAATCAGTAAGCCCACAGTGAATATACATTGGCTGTGGGTGTGGGTTGTTTGTTTTTTGTTGTTTTTTTTTTTTTTACAGTCAGGGATCATTGTAAAGCAATTTCTTTGTATCAGTGGCCAGTCACATCAGGTAAGACCAGTCTTTGCTTAGACAGGAAACAATTAGGGAAAGTTGCTGCAGACCCGAGCTTGTGTTCTAACTGCATTATCTCTGCTGGCCAATAACCACATGTTTTATTGGGTGTTCTTCCCAGTGCACCAACATGCTGAGTGAGTAACACATGAAAAACAAATAGAACAAGGGTTGATACATTTGACCAACTTGCAGAGTATAAGGATCTCATTATTTTTCCTACTTCATGCCTTTTTTGTTGTTGTTTGTGGGGTTTTTTAAATTTATTTATTGCCTTTTATTTATTACCTTACCTTTTTAATACAGCATTTCCCAGTAACAGCCTAGACAAGGTTCTTTTCCGTTTCATCTGTGTGTTAGTCTTTCTGTGAGGATGGCTACATTGAATGAGGAAATTTGGGTTTATTTAATTGTTTTAGCAGTAGCTTTTTTTATTTGGACTTGCCGGCAGTTACATAGTTGCCCTTTATTTGTACAGAAAGGGAAGGTTAAGAACCACACAGGGGGTGGGGAAGGGAGAAGGGTGTTTGAAATCGGCTACTTACTACTATCAATAAAACTTTAATTAAGTAAATGCTCTGTCTGGCCTCTTGCCCGTGTAATAAATAGAAATCAGAGACCTTCCTAAGTCATTATTATGTCTTACTAAAAATGCTTATGTTTCCATTTACATTTCCATCCCACAGTGAAGTTGAAGTAAAAATGGCTAGTGAGTGTCTGTATGCAAAGAAAAGGTTACACAGTTGAGGGTTATTCAGGTTATGGTTCCCTATATTTGCATGTTTGCAGTGGTGTTCTAAAGAGTCACCTTTATCAAGCCAGTCTGTATTTAAAATCACCTCTCTTCAAAAGGTATGGATCCTGCAGCAGGACTCCTGCTGACTTTGCTTGTAAGGTCTGCCCAGGGTTGTTTCTATTTACTACAATATGCAGGATGCCACCTGCAGAATTCCATGGAGAAGAAAATCCTTCAGAGGAATAAACCTCCTTGCTCCAAACCTGTGCAAGGTTTTTGGTACATCTTAATTTTTTTCTGATGACTGGTAACAGCCTGCTCACCTCTCCAGAAGGGTGTTGCACTGTTACCAGTGCTGCCTGCACGTGAAGTGACTACAGTGAGAAGTAAGGAGGAGGGGAAACAGTAGCTCGAGTTGCCTTGCTTTACCTTTTGTTCCTGAATCTCCATTTTTTTCACTCTAATCTCCATGCTCACACAATGAGGTTTAACTGCAGATCTGACAGTGAGCTGATTACATACACATCTGGAGGTGAGATGACAAGCTGTCAGAAGGGAGACTGCCTGAGATGAAGTGGTGTCCTGATAGATCCCCATCAGGCAAAGTACGTGTCCCTGTGTCTTTCCCAGAGCCTGTCCCATACCTTTGTGAGAGGAGAGTGTAGGGGCAGCATCTGCACTGCTTTTAGTGCAGCCCTGAGTGTGAGCTAGGACTCCCATCTGCTGCAGGTTTGATATAACTCTCCCCACGTCATCCTCCTGTGGGATTGTGGGGCCCTCTCTAAAAAGATTACCTGCATCATCTCAGGTTGCCCTTGTGCCATGTGGGTACTGGCAGCCAGATGTGAACTCCAGGCAGTATTACCCACTGCTGAGCCTGGCCCAAGCCTGCTCCTTGGTTGCCCATTTCCCATAAACTGAAGACACTGTCAGAGAATCTCCTGTCTTGGGTTTTTTTTTTGGCAAGTTTGCATGTTTAGTAGGTGATGTTCACTATCAAGAAAATTATTTTGCTGTGAATCAGAACTGACTTATAAGAAGTGCAGGTGGATGATGACTCTAAGCCAGAGTGTCTCTCTCACACTGTAAAGCAGTTGAGGCTTACTGGATGTTAGCTGTTCTGAGCTGCCTTACAGTTTCATTATATCCCTGAGGGGGCTTTGCCATAGCTGATAGCAGCCCAAATGACAGCCAACAAAAGGTGGGGGAAAGGAAACTTCATCCCACTCCATACAGATGGAGAGCCCTTGTGATAGTGAAGATCATGTTGAGAACCCCTTCCCAGGGCTGCTCCTTGGGGCACAGGAAAACCCATCATACTCTTTCAGCTCATTTCTTTTCATTTCCTGTTTTGATACTCAAATGAAATTTCCTTTTAAGTGCTGTTTATGTTTGTTGCTTTAAAAATATGGGCAAGGCTCTGTCATTGCAGGCTGTGATATGATGCTAGGCAATTATCTCAGAGATGGCCCCCACATTGCCTCTTGCTCTCTCATCTGTCATCATCTCCCTTCTGTGTTTTGTGAAGGTTTTGCTTCACTGCTGACTGGCACAGCAAAAAGTGAGCTCATACAGAGCTCAAATTACTGTTGAACCAGTTCAGATCTGTTTAATGGAAACCTTCCTTCTGCAAACTCTTATGACTTAAGTCAAACGAGTGCAAAAAAATTCTCCAGTTTGAACTTTATGAAAACAACCCAAAACCTTCTTCTGTATTACTTACAAACCACTTTGGTCTCTTTCCCTGTTTTTATTTTGTGCTATTTACATAACCACTGCTGGAGCAGCATCTTGGGCTAAAAAGACACTGCTTCTTAGCCAAACTATTTACATTTATCTTGAAGGGAGATGTCTAACTGAACTCTCTGTGAAATGAGTTAAACATCCATTCCAGTTCAAGATTTAAGTAGGAAGTGTGGATCACTTCAAAAGCCAGAAAAACTTGGTCATGGTAGAGTATGGATCTGATAATACTTTTCAGCAGCTGTGGAAATAAAGGAAAATGCCTGACTGGTTCTGGCAAAATCTTGCTTAAATTTCTAACTTAGGGGTGCATGCATCTGCTCTGAGGTTTTGCAACCACGAGTAATGCTGAGTGGCATGCGAGCATCATCCAATAGTTACAAAATCCTGTGGTAAGTGCCTTTTAAAAATGTTATATTTTGTTTTTTCCTGAGGCAGAGATGTGCCAGGATCTATTGCAGACCTTGTTAATTAAACTGTGTTTCTTCTTTTGTATTCTTGTTTTGCTTTTTGGCTTTCTGTGCTACTGGCCATCTCTTAATGATGCTTAAATGTAAAGGCACCTCAGTTGTGCAGTCATTCATGTGAAGAAAAAGGAAAAAATGTGTCTTCATTTTTTTCTTTTTTTTTTTTCCTTTTTTCCCCTCTGAACTCTTTATGTTCCCCCTGTTCTTTGAAATGGTGTGATGTTGTCTAAGTTACTTTGGCAGGCCGTGAAGAGCTTTTTAAAATGATCAGCCCTGCATTCATGCAGGAAAAGCTTTGGTATCTTCTGCCTTCAGAACTTCAGTGAATTCATGATTACTGCAGAATCATTTGGGTATGGGTTCTCTCCAATTCCTGTGTTTGACTTTTACAAGAAACTGCATGTTTACAGAAAAAAATAATAAGAAATAATAAGATATTTTAGTCCTGTAGAATCAGTTCTCTGTATGCATTCAGTAAATGGCTCTTACTGAGATCAATAGTTTCCTGTGTTTTATTAACACGATAGTTTCAGCTGGTCCTGTAATCTCACATTTCTTTTTATAACTATTTTATAAGAAGGAACCAATTAAACCAGTTCAGGTTTCTCTGTTACAGTGCTGTTACCCCATCTTGGCTGTCCATCTGCTGTGCTTCACAAGCCTCTGGCTTGTCCCCCTGGCACTTGCACTCAGAGATCCTACAGTCACTTAGCACAGCTGTATCTTTTTGATCATCTTTTGCCCCCTGTTCTGGTGTGTACACAGAGGCACGCAATCAAATGTTTGCTTTGTATTTTTTACCCAACATGGGCTGAGATTACAAGGTGGTTCCACCTGTCTGTGCAGGACTGCTTTAGATGCCAGAACCTTCCACACTGCTGCTGTGTGTCCCTGTCATCCCCTGCACAATTACTGATTCCTGTGCCAGCCCCCCAGAGCAGGGCTGATACAGGGAGGTGGGAAAAGAGAGGGGAGGAGGAAAGAGGGTGACAGCTGCTGCAGGGTGATGAGGACAGCTTCTGCTATCTGATCTAGAGAGCCAGGTGGTTTCTGTTGTTGCCAGTGAAGGTGAACCTAGAAGGTAGGCAGGAAAGAAGGGCCTGCAGCAGTCAAATGCAGGTAGCTGGGCTGTAGCAGGAAGAAAAGGAAGACTTCAGCTCTTGGGACAGAGTGCCTCTCAAAGAATCATTTTCTGCTTCTCCAGGGAAGGATAGGTGAGCAGAACCTGAGGACTTTCTGCTGGATGTAAGTCTGACATGAATCTGAGCCTGCTGTGGGTGCACTGCTGTGGTCTTCACTGCTCTGCTATTAACCAGTAGCTCGATGACGTATGGAAGCATCCACCACATTCGTGCCTTTGTCTTGTTGGTACTAGCATCCATTCTACTGGTGTTGTGGTACAGGAGTGAGGCTTGTCCAAGTAGAGGTCAGAGTAGTGTACTTTATCTTCTCTGTTGTGGATATAAGATGTAAACACTAACTCTAAATTCAAGACAGCAAATACCTGGCTCTGAATGAAATGCTTTGTGATTTTGGTTGGTCCATTTAGAGATCTTTGAGTATTTTGTTGAAGGTATATGTGGGGGTAGGTCTTTAGGATTGTGTAGATCAAAATATTAATTTAAACTGGAATAGAAATACATAAAGTAATGTAGAAAACCTTATTTACAAGTAAGTTTAAAATAAATGAGTAGTTTAGCTATAATAAAATACTCAGTCTAACTTAATCTCCCTGATCTAAGCACCTTAAGGCTTCCCCTGCTGCCTCAAATATTTGTGTTGAAATGTACTGGAAAGAAGTTGGAATCATTTTTAATTAATTTTTTATTTATATAAGAAACAAGCAAAATTTGACAGTTTTCCCTGTTAAATTCAGAGGTGTTTTCTTGATTTTTATTTTTTTAATTTTGACTGAAAAAATGGATCAATTTAGTAATTGGGTATTTCACTTCAATAAGTAGTTATTCCAAAGTTAAGAAAGAGAGGAAGGATCAGGAATGTGATTGAGATAGAAAAGGGTAACTCTACTAGTTTTAAAATCTTGTAATTGGGACCAAAAATAATCAAATTGCTAACTTGGATTAATTATAAATTTCTAAATTTGGTCTATAAACAAAATGTTTGTGCCACTTTGTGCCCAGCTTGCTTCAAGTGATTTTATCTAAGTAAATAAAATCAGTTTTGCTTTGATGGCTTTGTGAACTTACTCTGCCCTCACTTGTGTCTTAGTGCAACCTTGATAGGAATAACAGCTGAAAACGTGTTCACTTTAGAACATTGGAACTGAGTCATTTTCCATGCATAATAAAGAATCTGAGTGTTTGTTCTATGCAACCAAGTAGTGGTGTCATTTATCTGTCTCTTCAGCAAACAAAAGGCTCATGTTACAGCAACCCTTCTGCAGAGAATAACTGAAACAGCAAACGATACAAATATTTAAGAAACAAGATGCTTACTTAAATAATGGTTTTCATTTTTAGCATCTGTTCATTTCTAGGATACAGATCAACACCAGGGTTTTCTCTTCTGATGTGTCTTGGCCTTTTTAGCTGAAGTGGAAAATAGAGGCATAGGATTATTTCAAACCTGTATGTACTTTGCTCTTGATGTAAAACACTGAAATCCATAGACTGCAAGCTTTGAATATGCAGAAGTTGCCTCTAGCTCTGTAAGAAATGCAAATCATGAAGAACCCCTGTGGGTTTTCAAACAAGCACTACCTTGGTTAAAAACAAGTTTGAAAATTGAGGCTTACTATGATTTTATTTTTTTCTTAAATCTAATAGATGCCTCGATAAAGGGAATTAGTCATAAGAAGGAAGTCTTAAAACTGGTTTGAATTAGTTTTCAAAGGTGAGGGTTGTGTTGGTCATTTAAAACCTTGGATTTCTCCCCATCACCAGAACCAATAAATGGCAGTCTAACATGAGGTTCTGGCAAGATGCAGTCTATTCTGAAAAGGGCCTTAAGCAAGTTAAAACAGATGTGATTTGGGATCATATTTAGCATCTGTGGCTGGTGATGGAGTAGTACAGGAGAGGAGATGACTTCTTGCCAGTATGGGATGCCTGTGGATTCAGCTGATAAGGATCCATTATTTATGCATGTTTTGGCTAGTCCTTCAACATAGAGTTGGAGAACGTAGATCAGCTGCACCAGTGAGGCTCTGTTTTTGGAAAGAAGATTGCTGATCCCATCCCAGTGCCTCTTTCCAGTACCTTGTGGCCTTGTGGAGTGCCATTTGAAAGGCTTCTTTAACAGTCTGCTTCCTGGTTCCCTTTGGCACAGAAAACTATTAACCATCTGCTACTCATCTGCCCAAGGGCAGCCATTGAAAAAGTTTGTATAAAGGCTGGAGCCTCTAAGGGAAGCAGAAGGGATTATAGAATCATAGAATGGTAGAGGCTGGAAGGGCTCCAACCTCCCTACCATGGGCAGGAACACCTCACAAACAGACTCAGTTGCTCAAGGCCTCATCCAACCTGGCCTTAAACACCCCAGGGAGGAGGCATCCACAATCTCCCTGGGCAACTTGTTCTAGAGTCTCACCACCCTTGTACTGAAGAACTTCCTAAGATCCAGTGTTAAACCTACTCTCCCTCAGCTTAAAACCATTCCACCTCGTCCTATCTCTAGACACCCTTATGAAAAGTCCCTCTCCAGCCTTTCTGTAGGATCCCTTCAGGTATCAGAAGGCAGGTTCCTCTGGGGTCTTCTCTTGGCTGAACAGCCCCAGCTCTCTCAGCCTATCCTCACAGCAGAGGTGTTCCAGCACTTGGGCCATCTTTGTGGCCCTCCTCAGGGCTCACGCTACCAGCTCTGTGTCCTCCTTATGATGGGAACACCAGAGCTGGATGCAGTATCAGAATTAGATGCAGTATTTGAGATGGGGTCTCACAAGAGTAAAGGGGTAGAGTCACCTCTCTTGACCTGCTGGCCACACTCTTGATGCAGCCAGGATATGATTTACCTTCTGGGCTGCATGAGCACACTGCCAGCTCATGCTGAGCTGCTCAATCATCAACACCCCCAAGTTTTTTTCTTCAGAGCTACTCGCAGCCTTCCTTGTGTTTGTGCTTGGCCAGCATCCTGCAGAATGACCATGGGTACACACAAGACACAGGGCCAGGAAAAGGACCTATTCCTCCACAGTCACCTGTATCAGTCACTATGACTGTCTTGTGACTTTTTTTGGCTTGCTGGAGGGAAACACGTGCTTCTTTGCATGTTTGCTCGGTAAATAAAGGAAACAAGTCTCAAGTACATTGCATCCTTCCAAAGCTGGAACAATTTCCTCACCATCACCTTTATTATTAATCCGAATATTTGATATCAACAAAATCACAGTAAATTAAAATAGCATTTTCAGTTCCAACCAGATGTGATTGCTATGATTTTTGCTAAGCAGCATCTGAAGACATTTCTGTCGAAATACAATACCTAGCTACTGGGGGAAGGTAAAAGAGACTGCTAATGAGATGATGAAATAAAGCATCAACAAACCACATTCTTTGTCATGGAGACTGGAGAAGGGGAGAATGATTTATGCAAAACAAATCAAGAGGACTTGGTTGGCGTACTAATTACGGATTAAAATTTACATTTTAAACAATGAGATTTAGACTGGCTGAATTAGGGTTTTATAGTTAATGGATCCTGGGCTGCAACAAAAGAAGTGTGGCCAACAGGATGAGGGAGGTGATTTTCCTCCCCTACTCCTGTCTTGTGAGACCCCCACCTGGAGTGCTGCATCCAGGACATTGAACTGCTGGAGCCATGAAGATGATCAGAGGACTGGAGAACCTCCCCTATGGGGACAGGCTCTGAGAGTTGGGGCTGTTCAGCCTGGAGAAAAGAAGGCTCCAGGGAGACCTTGGAGCAGCTTCTCAGTACCTGAAGGGGGCTTCCAAGAAAGCTGGGAAGGGACTTCTGGCAAGGGCTTATAGTGATAAGACAAGGGGGAATGGATTGAAGCTTGAGAAGGGAATATTTAGGCTGGTATTAGGAAGAAATTCTTTACAATGAGGGTAATAAGACACTGTAACAAGTTGCCCAGGGAGGTCGTGGTTGAGGATGCCCCCTCCGTGGGGGTTTTCAAGGTCAGGTTGCCTGAGGCCTTGACTGATCTAATCTAATGGAAGATGTCTCTGCTCATGGCAGGGGTGTGGAACTAAATGATCTTTAAGGTCCCTTCAAGCCCAAACCATTCTATGAACCTTTATCTGTAGACCAGACTGAATTTGGGATAAATATTCAAAACATAAGTGTTACAAGCATATAAACTAGAAGCAGGAAGAAGGGAGAGAAGTAGGAATCAATTGGTCTCTCTTTCTATAAGGCTTAAACACTGGGATTTCTGTGTCCACCTGAGTTTTTTCCCTTGAAGCCCTTTGAAGGGTAGTTAATAAAACACATGCCTTTTCCTCTGAGAAGTCAAGGATCACTGACAAAGGTTATTAAAGCATAACTTTAATAATAGCTTTGCAATTTAAAACAATATTTCAGTATTGGTAGTACCCTCTATTAACTTGTTTTGACATCAAAGGGCTTTCATATGGTCCACACTTCGTTTTGGTCCTTGAATTCTGCATATAGCTGTGTTATGTAATGACATTTTTGTAAAGGACATGTGTGTATCTTATAGAATTGTAGAATCATAGTCATTAAGATTGGAAAAGACCTCTAAGATCATCAAATCCAACCGTCAAATCTAAAACCATCATGGCCATTAAACCATGTCCTGAAGTGCCATCTCTACATGTTTTCTTAACGCCTCCAGGGACAGTGACTCCATCACCTCCCTGGGCAGCCAGTTCTGGTTCCTGACTACTCTTTCTGTAAAGAAAATTTTCTAATATCCAATCTAAACTTCCCCTGGTGCAACTTCAGGCCATTTCCTCTCATTTTATCAGTTGATACTAGGGAGAAGAGACCAACACCCACCTCACCACAACCTCCTTTCACATAGTTATAGAGATTAATAAGCTCTCCCCTCAGTCTTCTCCGTATGAAACAATCCCTGTGCCCTCATCTGCTCTGCATAAGGCTTGTTCTCCAGACCCTTCACCAGCTTTGTTGCCCTTTTCTGCTGTTCCTCACTTACGTCGTTTTGTGCAGGCTTTAGATGGGAAAAAGAAGCCACTTAATGTCTTGGTGCAAGTGTTTTGGTTTTTTTTTTTTTTTTTTTTTTTTTTGGTACTTAAGAATAAATCAGTCTTTATTTTAGATAACATTTGCACAGTGATGGCATCTGTTAAAGCATAAAATGCTTCTATGATGCCCTTTGGAAAGAATATCCATGAATAAAAAAAACCCTGCTTGAATCAATACGAATACATTTCATTCTCTGCTCTCTTAGTCTTGCCTGTGGCTTTTATTCTCTTTATTACTGTTCCATGATGGTGGAGTTTGCCTTTCAAAAAAGGGAAGATGGCCCTCTTATTCTCCATTGTTCTGTTTCATCTGCAGCATACACAGTAATGTGAGAGGGGAATTTGGGAGTTACCATTTCTGAACTGCACATTCAGGTAGTTTGTCTTTAAAACATTCTTCCCCCCCTGCCTCTGCTTGTTTTTTTTTGCCATGTCGACATCTTTCCTTTTATCTCTTTTTATTATTTCATTTTATGGCACATTCCATACTTTGTGAACACAGAATAAATTGACAGCCTCTGTTATGTTAATCATCTTCCTGATTAGCTGAGGTCTTCTGCCTCTTGCTTGTATAAATCTTAAATAATCCAGAGCACTTCAGTTGTAAGCAGTGTTATTTGAAAAACTTACTCTGTTAAATTCCTTTGTAATAGCAGTTTTTGTCTGGCTTATTAACTTCCAGGTGTTCACTAAGGTCAAACCTTACTCACTTCTCTTCAGTGTTCTTTTATTGATTTAATAGAATAGCATCATTATATCTTTGTTACACCTGGACTTGTCCCTTCTGTGCAGAGACTAGTGGTGACTTACTGTCTCAGTTTGAAAATCTCCAAAGTTTGTGTGAAGTACAATGGCCAGTGTTCATTGAAACTGATAAACTTTCCCCAGAGGACAATTAGTTTGCTAACAACAAAGGAATGAGGATAATAATGAGAGTCACTGGTTTGGAGAAATGAGTAGGTGTTAATGCTGGGCAAAGAGTAACTAAGTGTGTAATGGCCAGATAGTGAGAACAACACTCCAGCTCTGGCTTCTGTTCACATCAGTTTTATTCCCTTATTCTTTTTCTGATCATAAAACTAAGTTTCTAATTTAGTGCTGATTTTTACCTTTCTCTTTCTTGTTAGCATGAAGATGGTCACTTCTGCTGGTAGTAATGAACCTACTGAACAAACTCAGGGGAGACTGCACCTCATTGCCACTGTGCCCAGACCCATCTAGTAAAGCTTTTTGAGAGCATACAGCAGTAGTCTATGCACTTTATGATGAAGATGGGGACTTTTAGATTTTTAAATGCATTTTCTTTCCAGAAACATGACAGGTTTTTATGCAGCTTGGTGCTCTATTTAAGGTTACATCACCATTTCCAGTAATGTTGCTGTGAAGCAGCCCCGTTACAAAGTACTGAGAGGAAAAAGGTTTTGTCAAGGTAAAGAAAAGAAAAATTTTCTGACTCTTCCAATGTTACATTCACTAAAAATATTGGAAGGTAAGAAAGTCTCAATGTTCTTGATTAAAATAGGCTTAGATGGAGTTTAAGGTCTTGGGGAATATGGGGCATGTCCTTAATGATGCAAGAACATGGGCAAGGTTAAAGGAAGAGTAGGGTAGCACTTTTCAGTCCTTCAGTAGGTAAGGACTGTGATGTTATTGGTGTTGACCTGGAGTAGTAAAACACAAATGGTTAGCAAGGCTCCTGCAGTGAGTATGGGGTATGAGTGACTTCTGCTGGAGTTAATGGCCCCAGTGCACTGGGAGCTGTGCCAGCCTCAGGCTCTGGCTGCAGAGCTGTTTCTCTACGTTGTCATTACTAATCAGTGTGATTGCTGTTAAAGACCTCTGGTTGACTTGATTCAGCTTGGTGCTAGAATGGTGTCTTCTCTTTCGTTGGGTTATTTTCTTCAGCTTGGATCTTGGATCTCTGCTTGTGGCATATTTGTGACTTGTAATTGGCATTTCTGTGACCTTGGACCATGTGCTTCCCAAAAACATTAAGAGGAGATTAATGAGCCATCTGACCTTACTTTTTAAGGATCAGACTTTAGTTTTTAGTTTCTTGACTCAATGTTCATGAATTCTAAATTAATCTGAGGTGAATTGACTTTCTGACTGGGGTGAAGTATTAAGTTTTTCATTTTCTTTCCCCATTTGAAAAAGTTTCCTTCATCTGTGAAGCTGTAATTCTAGATGGTGCATGAGCTACTTGTTCCTTGCTCATATACTTGGATCTAAACTCATAATAGTTGGTAGCAGTTTGTGCTATTCAGTTAGTGGAAAAGGAAGCTTAAGTTAATCAACTGTAATAATTAGTAAGTGAAGTCTTAATGTTTATATCAACAGACATCTAGTGCTGTCCTTGTGGACTGTTGTAACAATTCAGCAGCAGGCAGTAATACTCACTTCCAAACTGAAAGTCTATTAAAAAAGTGCTGTCTTTGCATGACTTCAGTTCTAAATCATCTGTATTAATTTCTAATGTCCTATTTTTAATGTAAATTAAATTAATAATTGATTTAGAGATAATAAATGGTATGTCAGATTCTGAGAGTGAAGAGGGAATCTGGCATTAGTGCTAAACAGGCTCATGTCTCATTCAGGCTACATCTTTAGTTTGCCAATCAGACTGTTTTTTCACATATTTTCTTAATAGTTTGCACATTTGGGGACTGCTTTTTACAAGAATCACTGTAAAATGCAATCAAATAGAAGTGATTTATGAAGATCTGTTCTGATTATTAACAAAGGCTATATGTGTACATATAGATCTGTGTGTTTTAAAACAGCAGGCTTCAGGCCTTTGAACTGCATGCAGAATGTAATCACACTTGTTTTTCTTGGCCACGTTTGTGCCCAAGAAATGGACTTGGCCTAGAAATGGACTTTTTATTCTCCTTTTAAGTCCACAAATGGATTTAAAAGGAAAATAAATAGATAGAAGCAAGAGAGACACTTGGGATTATAAGGATATCTAATATTCTCTGCCAGAGTTAGGGTCATTTTTTACAGTGATGGAAAATTCAGATCTTTGGTTCAAGTTTAAGGAGGCATGATTTGACAATCCTGCACATATGGAAGTGTGGTAGATGGTCAAATGCAGAAGGGCTCATCTTCCAAGACTCAACTGGGACTGGCATGATGTGCCTTTGGTTTCCAGTTCTACCAAAGTTCTCATATAGCTTTGAGCAGTAGCTTGGTTTCTGGTTGTGTGGGGTTTGGGTGTTTTTTGGTTTTGGTTTGGTGGGGGGGGGGTTTGTTGTTATTTGTTTGTTTGTTTGTTTTTTAATGTTCACTGTTTTACCACAGAAGGAAGTTTGAAGTGTTCAGTAGACAGCTACAGGTTCTGTGCCTGGCTTTAGCCCTGGACTACCATGATAGTTAGTGGGGAGAAACACCTCCAGAAGGTGACTCCAAACTTAAGCACTCTTCATGATATAAGTGGCCTTTGTCTAGTCTGGCTGCTTCCTTCCAAGCAGTCAGGGAGTCACTGACCTAGGTTTGCTCCAGCACTTGATTCAAGGGGATGTGCTGCTGTGCTCCTCAGTTTCTGGCTCTGTTTCTACTGTTTGTGCCTGCAAGATATTTGAAAGACTGATATTTTGATACGAACCATGTCTTTGTGTATGTATTTCCACAACACCACCAACTAGCATAGCTAACTATTGTCATACAAAGGATTGTAAATTCTGTTTTGAACCTATAGGCTGTGTGCATTTAGGCTCGATATTAGGAAGAAATTCTTTACATTATGGGCGGTGAGACACTGGAACAGGTAACCCAGGGAGGTTGTGGATGCCCCCTCCCTGGACCTGTTTAGGCCAGGTTGGATGAGGCCTTGAGCAACCTGGTCTAATGGAAGGTGTCCCTCCCCATGGCAGGGGGTTGGAACTATATGGTCTTTAAGGTCTCCTCCAACCTAAACCGTTCCAGAAATCTATGTGTGCATGTTTCATAGAATCATGGAGTCATAGCATGGCTTAGGTTGGAAGCGACATTAGAGATCATCTACTCTAACCTCCCCACCATGGGCAGAGACACCTCTGCTTTCCAGAGTCTCACCATCCTTGTACTGAAGAGCTTCTTCCTAAGATCCAGTGTAAACCTACCCTCCCTCAGCTTAAAGCCATTCCCTCTTGTCCTACTGCTAGACACCCTTATGAAAAGTTCCTGTAGGATCCCTTCAGGTATTGGAAGGCAGCTATAAGGTTACCTCGAAGTCTTCTCTTCTCTAGGTTGAACAACCCCAGCTTCCTCAGCCTATCCTCATAGCAGAGACGTTCTATCCCTTGGCTAATCTTCTGTGGCGCTCCTCTGGACTTGCTCCAGCAGCTGTGTCCTTGTGATGTTTGTCAAGGGGCACCATCCTGCAAGCTGACTACCTGCATAATTACATGCTCCTAAGTACAGAGCAAAGCAATTCAAAAAAACCTCTTAAAAGTGGAAAAAACACTCTTGCCTAATGAGAAGTCTGCTGCTGATTTAAACACGTTTGATTTGAATTTATTTAAATAACCCTGCTACCAAATCCACTTTTCTGAAGACCTAATTGCTTTGAAGTCTCAAAAAACTCATCTTGTGCATGCACGTCTACAATTCTAAAGATCTTTAAGGTAAATGTAGATTAATGAAGTGTCTTGAGAGTGCTTGCCTATACATGCACTTAAATGAATGACAAACTGAATATATGAATGCTTTATTACAGTGAGACAAAGGTGAGCCTAAAGTTTGCAATTAGAATGAAGAAAGCTGGGACTGACTTTCGTAAGCTCTCTTGTCTCTTTGCTAGGAGTCTGCCACTCATTTACAGTCTGATCTCATTCCCCTCCAACTGGCTCAGATGGGGATTCTTGAACTTGGCCCAAATTCCTAGAAAGTCACTGTATGACATTTTGTAAAGGTGGGAGAAGGAGTGGGAATTTTGGATGGCAGAGGGTGCCATAGCAGAGAATGATAGAAGGAAGAAGCAGCAATGCTTTCCTTCACTTTATTTACTACAGTGGCCATGACTCTGAATATACAGTGTATCAGTGGGGTAGATACTTCTCTCCCCTGCCATCTAGGTACCCTATCAAACAGATGCCTTTTTTTGTTTTGTTTTTTTTTTTTAAATCCCCTCCCCCAGTGTAAATTAGCTCATAATTATAATTCTTAATGACACTTTTGAACCGGAACATCCTATTCCAGTGTTCCACCACCCTCATGCTAGAGAACTTGTTCCTAATATCCAATCTAAATCTACTCTAATTTCAAACCATTGCCCTTCATCCTATCACTACAGGCCTTTGTAAACAGTCCCTCTCTATCCTTCTTGTAGGCCTCCTACACCTAGGTCTTTATTGCTTTTAGCATTTTTAAGAGTAGCTTCTATAAACTCTCTTGCTCTTTTAGTTATTACTTAACTGGACGTTAACTATTTAGACACCAGAAGGCAATGAATACTTACAGGTAACTCCAATACTCAAGTTCAAGTGATCAAGATTATTCTAAACATGACTTACTCTGCTACCTGTTGTTATCTAATGGAACAAGCAGAGATGACTGTAGGTGTATTATTGTGAATTTAATAGGGGAAAAGCATCTGAGATGTCATATTTAGCAATAATAGTGTTAAAATTTTTCACGTGGAAATGTGATTCTGCTTTTAACAGGCTATTCACACATGGATGGGTCCACGGGTTTTCTGATCGAGTTCTTGCTTCGCTTGTGGGGCTGGAGATTTTCTGAGCAGTATTACAAATGGATTATTCCTAATTTCAAAGTGTTTGAGAGAACAGTGTATACCTCTGATAGAGTAACTTTTAAACATAAACTTTTCCGTTTCCTCTCAAAAAAATGGAAATATTCGCACCAGGAAAGGTCTGGTAGCTTTCCTTAAAAATGTGTGGCTTCAGCCCTAGGTGCCAGGAAGATTCTGAGTTCCACTGGCAAGCTTTTGTTTTACATGAGAATTGCCAATTGTATCAGTCTGTTTACTAAATACTTGTGTGATGGGCTTTGCAAAGGAAAGCTGAGCACATCTTTTGTTCAAGGTAGCATTAGTTCAATAGGTGGAAAATCTGTGTGTGTGTTTAAAACCACACCCTAAGCTGAATCATTGCTTTGGAAAGTCTCTCCAGTTGAACTTCGATTTTTTTTTTACATTCTCTCTTTTTTTTTTTTTTAATTTTAGTGTATCAGTTATTTAGTTCCACTGTTCCAGCAAAAAATCAGATATTAAATTTTTTTTAACCAAATGGAACTGCATAAGAAGATTGAAGCAGGAAAGGGAATTATTGCTGATGAGTGATTAGATGTATGCTGGTTTTCAGTATCTAGCAAGAAAACTGGCAGATGTGTAGGCTGCAAACCTGGTATCTATGTAATGCAGGCTGTTGGAGTTATTATCTGTAATACTGAGCTCATACTAGCATGGACTAGTCTTGCGTGCATCTCTGCAGTATATGAGTCATTTGCTGCTCTCCTGACTGTACTAGGTTCTGTGTCTTACCAACTGCTTCCTTCTTTGTCTCTACAACAAAATAGCCAGCACTGAAAATGGCTCCTGTACAACCACCCTGCTGATGCAAACACACTGAGCCATGTCCTCAAAAACTGTGTGACAGCTACCAGGCACCTCTGACATTGGTGCAGTGCTGTGGTCTCACTGTCGATGTGCCAGATAAACCATGTGCAGCTTTTACCAGGCACTCACTCAGCCTACAGGCACTGCAGTCCCTTTTGAAGCACAAGTGGTTGAGTAGTACAGCTAAAAGACAAACCAAAGAAAACACAAGGAATATTTTGGCTTTCAAGCTAAATATTCAAGCAGCTGCTTTGGAGCAACAAGCCTTCTAGCTGTATAAAATCAGTTCTCTGGATGCAATGGACGATAGTATCCCTTGCTGTTTAATCTTCCTTCTAAGGAGCAGACTGCAGCTGCTCTTCATGTGTTATACCCCTCTTTTCAGGCCTGCACATGTGCTTGTAGTTGTGGTGGGTTGAAAATTCCCCCCCAACATTAACTTTACCAGACTAGCTCCTTTTAAACCGTATGATACAGTTCTTGAGTCTTAATTTAATTCTCGTCTGTTTTACATGAAGCATATGTTGACATCTACTCAATTCTTTTCATCAAATATTTGGCAGTGAAATTATGTATGAAGAGTCAGTCAGACCATGCTGACTTATACCTGCTGACAGATCTGGCCCACAGTGTGCATTTCTCTCTGGGTTTTGATTTACTCAGCATTTGTGAGACACACACAAGAAGGAATAACCATCAGTATGCAATCTGCAATTGTTTCATTATTTCACTCATATTTAGTTTATGATTATATTTGATTTATATTTTATTTGGTTAATATTTAGATTATATTTAGTTTACTATATGAAAATAAAAACAGTAATCTGCACTTGCTGATACACAGATTTTATAAAGGATTTAGGTGGGAATGAAAAGAATTTCATGTTTTAATTGTTGTCCCTCTTGTAGGGACTGAGCCTCAAGGGATTGCTTGAATAAGGGAGACTCCTTGGATCCTCCCTATTGTGTTACTTTGTTCAATGGTGAGTTGGGACCTAATACGAGATTAGCTGGTGGTTTTCTAGCCTCTTGTTGAACATAGGTTTCAGTAGCAGTTGGTGAGCTGTTAGGCTTTCCTAAGTCAGCCCTAGAAATCCCTGGGATGTCTGGCCACAGGCATTTTGTCCAAGACTTGAGGTAATCTGCAATTCTTGCACTTCCACTCCTGTATATATGGGATTCATCTTAAACAGCTCTATGTACAAATATCCTGAATGCCTCATTGTGTCACTTGCTTTTTGTGAGGCCATTTTGCAGTAGGCATTACTATCTGCCTATCTTGGTGCCCTGTGAGGAAACAAAATTCATGCCATCTTTCACTGAGAATATGCCCTGAGAGTTTATCTGAGCAGTGACCTGTTTTATTGTTGTCTAAGCTTTGCACATCTGCAAGACTTGACTTTTTTCTCCCCATTAACACAGATGCTGAACAGGTGGATGTTTTTCTGAAATGGATGTGACATCTGAGTAGGTGGTTGAGAGCTGAGGCAGAGTCACTTGAGTTTTTGGTACTCTGTGTCTGTGCCCAGCTAATTTGCAGTTGGCATGCAACTTGAGTGATGGGCAGAGCTGGGAATTGAAACTGGGCCAGCCCTCTGACTTGG
Source organism: Indicator indicator (assembly GCF_027791375.1). Lineage (NCBI taxonomy): Eukaryota > Metazoa > Chordata > Aves > Piciformes > Indicatoridae > Indicator > Indicator indicator. Next base: position 17,888,681 of record NC_072012.1, on the reverse strand, counting down.
GAGATTGTAAGCCAACATACTGCAGATGGGATATGCTCACTTCTAGTGATACAGATATGAAAGCCATAGTTGGAGAACAACTCAGTGGTATTCCAGCTTCCACAGCCTCTTTTCCCTCTTGTTGGATTTTTTTTTTGCCGGACATACCAAGTGTGCAAACCCCATCGGCAGGGATAAGTTTCTAACTGAAATTAAAGACAAGACTTCTGTAAGCAGTATGAAGAAATGTTGCTATTTGCATTTCCACTTCGCTCAGCTGGGGTGGAGCTGACTGTTGCAGCAGCTGGCCAATCCTTGCTGAAGTGGAGCAGTTGCTTTTATTGCAGCTGCCAATGTGAGACCAGTTGGGACTTCAGGAGGGCTCGAGGTGGTGCAGGACACCTCCTGCTTAACTGGGACAACTGTACTTGTTGCTTCTCAGAAAATAAGGGCAAGTGTGTTGGAAGAGATCAGGAAAGTCCCATGCATGGGCAGCTGTGAGAATTTGAGCCCTGGGATGGAAAGCTGCCAGTGCAGCTCCCTGACCACGGGGGTACAACGTCTCTAACATGAGTCATGGGAAGACTTGTACATTTGTCACCCAAGAGGTGTCCCTCCTGTTGCTTCTACAGAGTAGAACAGTCTCTACAGATGCTCCTTTTTCACTGCTTTACCCTTTTCTTGGTGATTGTGTGATTTATTGAGGGGTTTTTTTCATCCTGATGACCAAATTGTTCATTTTTAATTTTATGTTTGATGGCTTCTAAGACAGTGCTTTGCAGGCCTCCTTCTCATTAATGCCTTTATTCAGAGTGATGATCCAGGCAGAACGACTAATAATAGAATTTAACATTGTTGCTTTTGATTTGAGAACTGTGAAGAATGGTGTCAAATTAAAATACTTAGTGTTTTGTATGCTGCTCTTTGTAGTCTGAACTCTTTTTGTGACAAGTGACATTAATTTTTATACAATTCTGGAAGAAAGAAATCAGATATCTATTGGTAATTGCTACTGGTTAGGAATGTGATATATGTGTAATGCAGGATAGATTGATGAGACTCATTATGACATGAAATGAAAATGTCAGACCACAAGAATAAGCAATAGAGTTGTTGCATTTTTTTATTAAAATATTGCCTTGTCTTTTGAAAAAGGATCATAGACACAAAAAGTAACCTTGCCCTGAAAAACAGAACATCAGAGAAAAAAAAAAACATCCCTCTCAGTTATTGGAATAAACTGTCCCAGGAGATTGAGTATGATTTATCTGAGTAATTGCATTCAAAGAAATTCAAAGAAATATCTGTCTTCTGGTTTGGAACCTCAAGTGAGGAGACTGGGTTATACCTCTTTGCAATCTCTTTTCAGGACTGTAGCAGAAGCAATAAAAACATTTCCAAACCAATGCTAGTGATGCCATGCCATACCTGGAAGATGTGGAAGGAAAAATTTCTATTAGTGTGTTATTTTCCTTAAATAAGTTATAGTGCCTTAGTACAAGAGTAGATGTCTTGCTTTAATAACTAAAACCTTTTTCTAAGACTAGGATCTCATGTTCAGACCCTTCTCCCTTTATCTTACCACTGAAGCATCATCACTAGCACTCAGTCCTGAATCGTTCTGTGATCGTAGACTCATAGAATGGTTGGGTTGGAAGGGACCTGAAAAGGTCATCTGGTCCATCCGCCCTGCGGTGAGCAGGGATATCCTCCACTAGGTCAGGTTGCCCAGAGCCGTGTCAAGCCTGGCCCTGAAGTTCTCTGGGGATGGGGCCTCAACTACATCCCTGGGCAACCTGCTCCAGTGTTCCACCACCCTCATCCTAAAGAACTTGTTCCTAACATCCAGTCTAAATCTCCTCTAATTTCAAACCATTGGCCCTCATCCTATCACTCCAGGCCTTTGTAAACAGTCCCTCTGCAGCCTTCTTGTAGGCTCCCTTCTGGTACTAGAAGGACACTATTAGGTCTTCCTGGAGCCTTCTCTTCTCCAGGCTGAACAAGTCCAGCTCCCTCAGCCTGTCCTTGTAGCAGAAGTGTTCCAGCCCCCTGATTATTCTCCTGGCCCTCCTCTGGACCAGCTCCATCAGATCCATGTCCTTCTCGTCCTGAGGGCTCCAGAGCTGGACGCAGTGATGGTGAGAACCATCCAAGTACTCTTTTTTGCAAAATGGCACATTTAGTGCCTTAGTGCCATCCTCTCCCTTTCCTCCCTCCACAGACTCCCATCTCAGGATTTTTGCCTCAGGAGGTTTTGGAGACAGGAGAGCTGGGAGCTCTCTTCTCCATGGGATTCTCCTCTGAGCCTGTGACTTGGTGGTGGGAAAACAGAGGGGAGGAGAAGAACGTGCTGCTCCTGGATCATTGCAAGGGGACTGCACACAAGATTGTAAAAGCTGGAGGATGGAAAACAGGCTTGGTCAGAGCAACGCTGGAGAGAATAATGCTGTCTGGGAACACAGTGGCCTCTTCTGCATGGCAGCAGGAGGGTACATGTACCCTCTGCCTCCCAGTGCCCCTCATGGAAGGGATGGCTTCGATGACAGCACTGCAGATTTTCTCATGACCTCTGTGGTCTCTTTCAGATGAGTTAAAAATATCTCCTGCAATGAGGATCTGTGGAACAGATTTTTTTTATTTCTGCTGTGTTTGACTCGTTGTCTAAAATAATGATTAATGGTACCTGTTTATATCTTCTGCTGTGCTCATGTTAGCAAAAACTCATCTCCTGTAGTCGTATAGGAACTAGCAGACAGTTGGATGTAGCTCTGAAGAAAGAGACTTGGGTGCACTGATTGATGAGAAGCTCAGCATGAGCTGGCAGTGCCCTCATGCAGCCCAGAAGGCAAATCGTGCCCTGGGCTGGCTCAAGAGTGTGGCTGGCAAGTCAAGAGAGGTGATTCTTCCCCTTTACTCTGCTCTTGTGAGACCCCGCCTTGAAGACTGCATCCAGTTCTGGTGTCCCCATCATAAAAAGGATACAGAGCTGTTGGAGTGAGTACGGAGGAGGGCCACAAAGATGATCAAAGTACTGGAACACCTCTGCAGTGAGCATGGACTTCACATGAGGATGTCCAGCAGTAGGACAAGGGAGAATGGTTTTAGGATGAGGGAGAGTAGCTTTACACTGGATCTTAGGAAGAAGTTCTTCAGTGAGAGACTGCAATAGGCTGCCTAGGAAGGCTGTGGATGCCTCCTCTCTGAGGGTTAAGGCTAGGCTGGATGATGCCTTGAGCAGCCAAGTCTAGTTGAAAGGCATCCCTGCCTATGGCAGGGAGATTGGAGTAGATTATCTTCAAGGTCCCTTGCAACCTAAGCCATTGTATAATTCCATAATTACATATTTATTAGCATTAAAGGCCAACATCTGGAGCTTAAAATAAGATGAAGAACTGGGTTTAAATCTCGTCTTGTTTTGGACTAAGATCAATAATGAAAGATTTTTATTCCAAAATGTTTGAGGAAGGAGAAGACAACAGGGATGTGTAGGTGTGCTACAGCACAGAGAGGAGATGAAAGGCTTCCTGAAGGTCTGATTCTGCAAAAATGTGATTAGAATTGTTGCTCCCTGTGCAAATTACTGTAGATAAATTGCTTTCAGCAACATGTGCGTGTTTTATGTTTCAACCCACCACACCGCTTTGATCATTTCAGTTGATGCACTCTTTTGTGGGAGAAGTGTTACGGGTGCATTCATGCAGTCTCTGGTGTCATGCTACTGTGTATGAAGGTTAACTGAGGCCACTGCCCTTGCCAGCACTTCTGCAGAGATGATTCTGTGGAGAACTCTAATACTAATATTGTCCACATTCCCTGAGTGAGTCAGATAAGCTAAGGAAGATTAATTGATTTTAGCAGCCTGGCTCCAGCTCACGCCAGCTGAGAGTCTAACCTGATGATATTTATGGTAAACTTCATCTGATTGTGTAATCTCAGTCTAAAAATTTGACACCTCGTGAATGCATGGGTCTGATTCTCTTAGTACACCTGTAATTTCTGAGCTACTCAATTTGTGGTACCCAGTTTGAGCTGCACATAAAGTAGCCTTTTTTAAATAATGCAGATACTGAGGTATTTAAAAAAAAACCCAGACATAACGCAAATAAAAAAAATCCCATGGTCTCTCCCCACCCCCACAAAACAAACAAACAAACCCCAAAAAGAGGGGAAACAGCACTAACAAAACTGCCCCTCACAAATACTGACTGTAAGAATGTCAGATTGATCATCTGGAAACAGTGTATTCTAAAACACTCTCTTCTAATTGTCTACCTGTTTAATACTGTGAACTCTGTTCCAATACGTTTTTTAAGAGGTGCTCCAGGAACATGAGTGAAAAGACAGACCTATTTTGGTAACATTTGTTTTGAAACTTATTTTTGTTGAAAAATATCTCCAGGTCAGATTTATCCCTGGAGAGTTTTCCTTGATTTTTGATAGCATTGCAGGAAGGGTGATTTTGGCTTGTCTTTTAATTTGCAGCACAGGAAATGTGTACAGCTACAGCACATCTTTGCTCAGGGTATGGTACACAAGGGGAAAACATGCATGATTCTATCAGTACTTTGTAATTTAATTATAACAGATGCAGCATTTAATCTATTTGACTTTTATTATTGAGTTACTAAATCCTACTCAAAGAATATTTTTATTTTCCCCAGCTACAGCACTGAGTGCAAAGCCTCACAGCTTCTTGAAATGTTAAGCAGCTTTGCAACTTCCTTTCTCTCTGCATCAATAATCTAATACGTTTGCTGATAGCACTTTGTGAAACTGGGAGATGCAAATCTGTCTTCCTTTCTGCTTGTACCAACACTTATTTCTTCCTGTGTTCACAGAAAAAAGTGCCACAAAAGAGACCTCCTTCCTCTTTTCATCATTTTTTCTTCTGTTTCCTTCTCCCTTTTTAGGCTAGAACATGCTCAAAGTTAATTTAAAAACAGATCTCTGGGATACACAGTTTAGGCATGTTTGTGTTTGGTGGCATTTGGTATGCTTCCATTAAAGGCATTTCTCAAATTGGAATCCAGAGTGTTTGGTGGCCTGGAAATAACAGAAATATTTCCACTGCTTTTTCCAGTGGTGCAGTTCATACATCCTTCAAAGAGAAACCTTTTGCTTATCCAGGATGCACACAAATGAGCTGTTCCCAGGTGTGCAGGCTGAGCCTGGTGATGGTACACAAGGCCACACATGTGGTTAGGGTGAACAGTAATGCTGCCTGAGGGTTTGCTTCACTCATGAGTATCCTGCATCCAAGGAGGCTCTCTATCACTTTGGATGTGGTACCTCTTTCAATGTTGGACTGCTTTTGCCAATCACTACAAGCGCCCTCAAAAACATATTTATTGCATCCTTGTATAAAAATGGTCAGTCATAGAATCACAGAAGAGTTTGTGTTGGAAGGGACCTTTACATTTTACCTAGTCCAAGCTCCCTGCAGGGCAGGGACAGCGTTCACTAGATCATGTTGCTCAAAGCCCTATCCAACCTGGCTTTGAACACTTCCAATGATGGGGTATCCAGAGCTTCTCTGGGCAACCTATTTCAGTGTTTGAACATCCTCATCATAAAAAATGTCTTCCTGATGTCCAGTCTAAACCTTCTGTCTTTAAGCTTAAAACTGTTGTCCCTTGTCCTGTCACTACAGGCCCTGGTAAAAACTCTTTCTCCATCTTTAAGTCCCCTTTGTATATTAACTATATGTATATGTGTGTATATATATATATATATATATATATATAAAAAAATCTCTTTGGAGCCTTCTCCAGGCTGAACAATCCCAGCTCTCTCAACCTTTCCTCACAAGAGAGGTTTTCCATCCCTCTGATCATTATCATGGTTCTCTTCTGGACCCCCTTCAGCAAGTCATTTCTCTAAATTGACTTGGACCAGCTTAGTCTGGGTACCTATCTTTTAGATGTCACTGTTAGGTAAAGTCTATCATCCCACTTAGTGACTGTGTTTTTGTTCCAGCCACGCTCTGCTCTTGGTGTTTATCTACCCACTTCTGTGCCAGGAGATGAGTATTTCTAGCCAAGTTTGGGTGCTTGAGGAGAAGATGGGGTATGTGCATTCTCTGAGCATTCAGTACTGAGGATCCACTGGGCTCCACAATGAGATGAACCGTCAATGGTGTTGCACTTCTATATACAGGACTGAAATAATTTTCATGGTATAGCACTTACTGCATAGTAAGTTCATGTAGTGATTGGTACAAAGTTCTGGCTCCTTGTTGGATTTCACATGAAGATGATTCAGATCTGTTAGACTTAGTGATCCTTTTCTCCATTCTTTTCAATAGTTTGGCTTCCAGATATGAAAGCTCTTTCATCTCTTATTTTTCCCAATTGTGGGACTTTCCACAGCTGTATAGTGTTTCAGTCACCTTCCAGCACAGGGAGGAAGGGTGAGGTTTTTTCACCTGTGTGTAGCAAGCAGGGCAAATTCCTCTTTTTCTTAGCTTCCCTCACACTGTAGATTGCAGGACCATGTTGCTCTGGTTCCTTAGATGACAATTTTTGACCAAGAACATTAATGGCACTTGCAGTCATTTTGATATCTAGATAACTAATCCACAAGGTATTGCAAACAAAGCAGTGAATAATACAGGAAATGATGAAACTGAGTATTTGCCATGGTTTTATATTATGCAGCATGCAAAGTTTGGAAGCAACTGGCATCCTGGAGATACTGGAGAAAGCAGTGGAAGGTTTGATTTGTTCAGCATCCCTGCAATTTGTGATATTTGAGATGGAATTTCTAACTATATTGATTTTGGAAGAGGTTTTTTTTTTTCACACTGCTATTAAAAGCAGTTTGGGAGTCTAGGCTCCCTGGACTTCTCATAACCACAGCAGAAGAAATCAAGTGACTCTGGAAGCTGCTTGAGAGCGGTGATATTTGACATTAGTGCTCAACATAGCTGCTTTGATTTGCCCTCAGGATAGCCATGCTAATGCTATAAGGAGCTTGCTTTCCCATTTTAGCTACAGCAGTTAAAGGCCTAAAGGTAGGTGGCACGATTCCTTCTATAAATATGTATGTTTTAATGAAGCTATTGTTTATAATTAGGTAATAATCATAATGGTACAAGCAAGGGTTAGAGTGGGATGTATAAAAGGTCCTGAGTGAGATGGAGGCAAGTGATTGATATCTTCAGTTTGTAGCTGAAGTCTTGGGTGAGATTAATAGGAAGTGCTTGCATCTGAACAATATTGATTTATCTGATGTAAAGATGGGAGGAATGAGATGTGAGAATTCGGATTAAATTCTTTTTGCCTTGTCTTTCTGTCTGTCTGCCTTACTCAGTTAACACACTGTCTCCTCCTGGCTTTAAAGGCACAGGTTGGAATAATTCAGCTGTCCCACAGGAATTATTTTGAGATGGGATATTTAAAAGACACATTCAGAGGTTTGCTCTAAAATGGATGTTAGCATCCTCTAGCAATGGAAATGCTCTCCAGAGGAGATTAAAGAACTCTGAAACTGTGTATAAATCTCTTTTTTTATCCTGATAGAGCCCATACTGTAGCCTCTAGAGACTTTCCGCTTTTGACTTTACTGGAAATGACTGACTAATTTGTTAATCTCCCTGCTGGCACTTATGATGGAGGATAGGATGGCACTTGTGATGGAGGATAGGACACTCACAAGTAGTACATTGGCTGACATGCACTCTAGTAAACCCACTGCTGCTGACTTGCAAAGTTCATCCATTGACTTCAAACTTCTAATGGTCTTGTGATTTTTTGTTTTTAATCACTATGTGACTTTAACTCAACATTGTTTTCCTGGAAGCGCTGAGTTTTCAATGGCAGTAATGTTAATCTTGAATAGAAGCCATAGGAAAACATGGAGCACAGCAGGATGCAGATCAAAATTCATTTGCAGGCATATACTTCCTGAATCAAAATCTGCACCCCTGTACAACTGCAAAGACTTTTTGTTTGTTCCACCAAGCCCTGAGGTAGATGTCTAATTAGGTGTGTTTGTGAATAGAAATGGCTCTGGAGAGAGTGGGTTTGACACTATGTAATCGTTAGCTAGTAGTAGTAGTAGTAGTAGCTAGGTACAAGGTGATACCATATTGATAGACTCTCATGGAGGTGACTGTCACCTTGCTTAAAGAGACTTAATGTTGCATCTCATACAGCCCAACTTGGCAGCAAACTGGTTAGTAGTACTACCAAGGAGAGATATGGGGACAAAGGTGACAACTGGCATGGTTTTTGGTTGGAAAACCTAAACTAAAGAGTTACTCCAAAAATGTGAGCAGGATGTTACCGTTGTGCAGAAGACAAGCTGAAGGTCATGTCTCTCTGGAGGGATGCAACACTGACTGAGGGCAAGGGTAAAATTTCTAAAAGTTCTCCTATTTTCTAACCCTCAAGGGCCAATGGCTTCTAGGAAGATACCAGATATAAAATGGGGACAATGATTCAGCCCTTTGTGTAGTCTGCAAGCTTGTGGAGCATAGTGACTCGAGGAGTTCAAGTGTGTGTGGACAATTATGTTGTTCTAATTGATATTTGTGAAATAAATGTATAATGTGAGCTATAATTAAACTCTCTTTGAATAATGCAAATTGGGGTCTTGTCATTCCAGGCTTTTGTAACTCTTTGTCATTGTTGCATATATCATGGAAGATGAAGGAGCTAGCCTTAACAGAGATATTTTTCTTGTCTACCTACCCTTTTTAGTCAGATCTTAAATGTTTATGAGATTCTAACCTTTTCCTACAAGTTGTGCTGCTTCATCTGTAGGGCTGGAGTGGTACATAGTAGCTGATGGTGTTTGTGCTAGCAGAGCTGATCCCAGTTGAGAATAACTTTGTGTGATACTGGTACAGATAGACAAGTGTGCTGATGTTCACTAGGGCATTACACTGGCAGAAGGTTGCATGATTCCAGCTGATTCTGCATGTCTCTTCTTGGGATTCTGCATGTCTCTTCTTCGGATTCTGCTTCTTTGCAGGGCCTGTTTGCTCATGTGGGTACAGCATGGGATCATTGCTACACAGTATCTCAAATACAGCAGATTTGGGACTGGCTGGAGCAAGCTGTCATCTGCTGGAAAGATCCTTTAGATGCACATCTGGTTGAGTGAACACTGTGTTCAAACCACCTTCACCATGTGTAAACACTTTCCAGTCAAAGTTTGGTGACATTTGCCAGCACTGCTGAGAGCTGTAGGTGAGAGAAAAGTATCAGTGACAAATCTGTGCAGGGGAAGGCCTCCTGCATTACTTTTGAAAGCCTGTTTGCTTTCATAACCAAATGTATTTCTAAACTGGAAATGTATCCTGTTACTGTCTGGCAGTAGGAATGCTGCCTTTTTTGTGTTTCTCTGCTGCTTTTTCGAGATCAGTGGTAAAGCAGGTGCGACATCCTGTGTGCAGGCAGGTTGCTTGGTTCAGTGCCATGGATAGGAATCCTATATCTCAGTGATATGGAAAAACGCTTTGGCAGCCTCATTAACATTCGTACTAAAGGATGACTGTTAACATTGTCTCTATGAAGCAGGACCTAACTGTAGCAAACATTTGCAGTAACTGTAAACACAAGTGTACATGGGAAGCTCGTATTGATATAGTGGTTACAAGAAGATGCAGTATTTACATCCTGCTGTGTACTGAGTCTCTTGAGGAGCATATGGCTGTTTTAAAGAAGACAGATTTTGATAAACGTGTCTCTGTCTTATCACTAACATGCTGAAGAAGAACATGCTAGAAGAACATGCTGTATTCACCAGTGGGATAGGAAAGCCCTCAGGCTCCCAGCTCTCATTCCGGCTTTTCAATGTGGATCTTCATCCTGGAATAGTTTCTGAGAATTTATTTACTAGTGCAGCTTATAAAAGCATGTGTTTCATGTGTCTTTTTTTGTTGTTGAGATGATAAATCCATAGACAAATAGCAAAAAAAAAAAAACACTAGGTGTTTTTGGGTGGTAACTTGGGAAGGCAGAAATTCATAAAAATAGGCTTGAGGTAGAAACGGTATTGGGTCTTCAGGCATAAACCTCATAAATCCCTGGCATTTCTTTTGCAGTACCAAGAAGTTCACAGCCCCTAACATATATTCTGCATTTTGTTCTGTGTATCTGTTAATCCGTAACTTTGCATCTTATTTTAAACATCGGCAATTTCACTTTCTAAACTTCAGTCAGCAAATTACCTGTTTGAATTTTGCCTCTTGATTCTATAACAAGCTTTTGTTCAATCCTAAAAAAAGAATGCTTAACGTGAAATAGCTCCAAAACTGTTGATGAAACGCTGCCTATAATAGAACAAAGCCCAGTGTTGTCATCATTTACCATGCTTCTTGCTGATCTGCTCATCCAGAAAAGCCTGTCTTGCTCTCTCAGCATTTGGTATCCAACATGTTGGCTTGTGATGACAACCACAGCCTGTTCCAGATTAATTTAGGCCTCAGCAACTTGCTCAGCATCACAAATCCAATTTTTGGTAGAGCTGAGAATAGAGCCTCTCTCCTCTGTTGCGACTCAATTCCTTGCTGTAATTGCAGGGCAGCTTTCCTGCTGAGTGAGCGAGCCTCTGCTGTGACCAAGCCCATTCTAATTAACAGGTCCCACATTATATTTTGATGAATTCCTCTTGCTCAGTAGCTTTTTTTCAGTTTTAAAACATAGTTCCTCACTGAATCGTGGCAAAGCATGATTGTCTAATTAAAAAAGAAACAGAAGCAGATGTTAATTTTCTACTTGGGCAATCTGGAATTCTCCACTACTTGTTAAGCAAGCAGGTTGAGGAAATGATTGTGTTGTAAGACAATGGACAAGCTGTGATGTTTGTAGGAACTTGAGCAACTTGGGTTAAAAAGTCTGAAGGTGTTGTGGAAGGCTGGTTTGTTTTACTCAGGTTTATAGGACTGGTATCAGGTCAAGAACTTACAGTAAAGGAAGGAAGTTTCCACCTCCTTTTATTTTTTAAAAACACTGCTCACATTTGCAGGTCACCTCTACTGTATTTTTAAGGCACAACCAGAGGAATCAAGAATGTGTGGGATGCCTACACAACTACCAGTTCTCCTTTCACCCTTGATTACAAAGACAATTCCTCTCCTTCTGGTTAAGTCCATAGCATCTTTGTAGGTTACACAGTCATGGAGAAAACCAGTATTTTAGCAATAGGAAACATAAAAGGGCAGTGGTCACTGGGATGCCACATGAGCCAACAGTGTGCACGTGCAGCCCAGAAGGCCAGTTGCATCCTAGGCTGCATCAAAAGAAGTATGGCCAGCAGATCAAGAGAGGTGATTCTGCCACTTTGTTCTGGTAAGATCTTACCTGGAGTACTGCATCCAGCTCTGGTGCCCTCGACACAAGAAGTACATGGCCATGGAAATGATCAGGGGGCTGGAGCACCTCTGCTACAAGGACAGACAGGGAGCTGGGGTTGTTCAGCCTGAAGAGAAGGCTCCTGTGAAACCTAATCGCGGCCTTCCAGTATCTGAAGGGAGCCTACGAGAAGACTGCAGAGGGACTGTTTACAAAGGCCTGCAGTGGTAGGGATGAGGGGCAATGGTTTGAAATTAGCAGAGAGGAGATTTAGATTGGATGTTAGGAACAAGTTCTTTAGCATGAGGGACACTGGAACAGGTTTCTCAGGGAGGTAGTTGAGGCCCCATCCTTGGGGATCTTCAGGGTCAGGCTTGACAAGGCTCTGAGGAACCTGATCTAATGGAGGATATCTCTGCTGACTGCAGGAGAGTTGACTAGATGACCTTTTCAGGTCCCTTTCAGCCCAAACCATTTTCTGATTCTATGTGACATGGCAGTGTTGTATTCTAGAGTGCCAAGCATTCACCCATGGCCATTTGTTTGAGTGTCGGCTGACTGCAAACCAGAGGTGTGCGTTTTAGAAAATATGGGTGTCAGCTAGACTAGTTGGAATTTTAGTTATGATTTTTCTGTATTTGTTCTTTTTAAATAGCCCATTTAACTATTGAAGGCAAGCAGGAAGAGAACCACAGAAGCATCTCTTGCCATTTCTTACTTCTACAAACATCTGAGACAGTAAGATGAGATCCTGCTAGGGACACAACATAGTAACGTTGTGAGAGTCCTTAACATGCAGTTTATTGCCAGTGTATAAAGTTCATTGGCTTGAAAGTTTCTCTCTTTGGTTACAGGCCAAGCAGATGCTAAGATAGCCTTGAGTTGCCTGTTCAGCAGAGGGACAAAATCCAGATCTGGCTTCAGGTGTGAAAAGGTGCAGCTGGCAGTTGGTGGCGCTTCTGATTTCCTATCAATAGGTATTCAGTGTATTAATAAAACTGTTGCTGCTAAGACCAAAACTAGGAGACAGCTTTTCAGTCTGCCTGTTTTAAAGTAGGCTGAGTCACCTGTGAAATGGTGTTAATAAGAGGGCTCCAAGGCTTGTGTGGAGGCTTTTTTAAAACCCGTTTTCTCTTCAGGCTGATAGCACCCTCTTTCAGAGATGTGGTATTCTGGTTGTCTATACGCAAATGACAAGTGACATTCACTTCTCTGGCAGATCTGTATGCTCCTTTCGTGAACCTTGACTAGCAATAGCCAAGCTGTGACCTAACACTGCTTTTGTTCCTCTGCTGCAAACATCTTATGACAAAGACTTTAAGCCCCTTTCTTGGTCCTCTGTGTCTTGTTTTGCTGCCCTTTGGTTTGTGACTGTTTGAAAGGTTTTTCTTTATTTTTGCGCATGAAGAGACAAGAAAGTGCATTTTTTATTTTCCTTTATGAGACCTCAGTATGAGGGTGGTTGGACTCTGGAATAAGTTGCCCAGGGAGGTTGTGGATGCCTCCTTCCTGAGGGTGTTCAAGGCCAGGTTGGATGAGGCCTTGAGCATCCCTGTCCATGGTGAGGAGATTGGAGTGGATGATCTCTAAGGTCCCTTCTAACCTAAGCCATTCTATGTTTTGGGATGCAGGTGGTTTGTTTTAACAGTTTGCTGGAGATCCCTGCATTGCTTTTTAGAACTACTGAGAAGTTTTTTTGCGTGTTCAGCTTGCGTACTTAACAGTTCTTCCAGCTCAAGTTTAAGTCCAGTTCAGTTCCACTTCTGTGGTGCATAAAGCTAAAGCTCTTTCAAAAGCCCTGAAAAAGGATGTGAGGGAGAAGAGCAGTCCTAGCAACTCTGGTGGCATGGCTGACCCCCTTCATGAGTGCTGCTGAGGAAGGACAAGCTGAGACTTTCCTCCAGGTGGTCTGTCAAGCAGATAGGTAACAATTGTAGGAAATTCCTTTCTGGCCACCAGCTCACAAGCTCAACAATCTCTTTGTTGAGAGCCTGGGGTCATCTTTCTGGTTTCTTACTTTTGTTAGCTACTTGCAATTGTTGAGAAGTTCTCTGGAGGGATTAGGGAGTGGTGGTCAGTTTCTCCCTTCCTTAACCTCTTCCAAGAATTTCTAAGCCTTTCTAAGAAAAACGGAAAAGGAAGATAACATAGAAAACATCCTAGGAACATTCTTATGTCACCATACATGACTTCTGCCGGAGTATAAGCTAAAAAGTACCCTGTGTACATGCTAAGCTTGTGTGAGCTTGGTTTAGGTGTTGACATTCTGGGTTCTTATTCCAGGGAGGCTAAAAGGCCACACATCAATCAATACACTGTTCAGATGGAGGCATGTTTCTTTAAAAACAACGCCCTTCCGGCTGAGAAGCAAGGCACAATCTGGTACCCTTTTATGTGCAGTGTGCTGACTGATACTCAGCCCTGCCCTGGTGTCAGAGCTTCCTCATTTATAAAGTTGCTGTAGAAGTGGCTTATTGTAGATACTCATAAAGAGCATGTACATAGTCACCAGCTTTGACAGATGTGACCCAGTGTCAACATTTTCTGCAGTTTTTGTTTTCTATAAATTCTTAGTTTTCAGAACTCTCATTTTTTCTGTCAAGCAGTGAGAAGATGATCTGCTCAATGGCCTGTGGAGACCTTGTTCTTTTGCAGAGCTCCTGTTGATCACTGTTGCAGTTTAATAGCTTCATCCATACCAGGCTTGGCTGTCCTGAACTATATATGGCGTATGCTCTGCCTCCTGTAGCATACGTTTCTGGCTGGCATACATTCTTACCCCTCCTCATTCCTTTTTAAGTCATTAGGGACCCATGCTTTTGGTTAAGGTCATGAGTTTATTGTGGAACAGCCTTCTCTTTGATTTCTTGTTTCACCTCACCTTTGGAAGATCAGATCATCAGCCTTACTCATCTTCTTATTTTTGCCTTTTCCTTCAGGTCTTTCTTCCCTGCCTTTGTAGTGGTGCTCTTTTTGACTGAGTTAAAGTGAGGAGCCACATACCTAAAATACATCTGTGCTAGCTGAGAGTGGATAAAACAGGTCTGGGCAGGGAAGGGTGTTTTTTGTGGACACAGTGCAAGCGGGAATATGGATACAGTGCAAGTAGGAATGTGGATGTAGTTAGTTGCCTGAGCCAAGACTAACTCCTTAAGGTGAAGGTTTTATTTCTTTCCTGTAAGCTGGGAGTGTGTTAGCTTAGAGTAGCAATAGATTTAAGAATGTGATTTCTTTTCATTTCCTTTTCTCTGCTTCCAAGAACAGATACTTCTTGTGTTAAGAAGTCAAAACAGAGGTTGCTCTGAGCTGTTTGCCACCAAAGAGAGAAGAAGAAAAGCAAGCAGCAATCTTTACTAGTGCAGAGTTTTGGGGTTGTTTTTTTTTTGGGGGGGGGAGTGTGTGGAGGGAGGGAAGGTCTTTCTTTAGTTCCTAGGAAAGGGATTTCTTCCTAGAAAATGAAGGTAACTTGAATTGAGTTGGCAAGGAATTGATACATATCTGTCCAATCTGAAGAAATACTTAACTTTTACATAACAACCTATGAATATATTTAGGAAGCTGGCAAGTTGCAGTGGCCTCTGTGGTTTTCATTATGTCAGGGTTTCTAAATTGGTTGAAAATGGGCTTTTTTTTTATGGGTGGTAGAATTCCTTTTAAGTTGTCATCCAGAAACGCCCAAAGGGAAGGTGTGACAGCTCAGCAGATTGTGCTGTGTTCTAACTCCACGCAGGATGCTGTAAGGAACAGCACATGGCACAACCCAAAATCTAGAGGTTCACCAGCCCTGCTAATATTCCCATTGGCAAGACTTGGAGATTTGCAGCACTGGTGGAACTTAAGCAGCATGTGAAATACTTGGCTTGCTTGGTCTCGTTTCTGCAGTTGTAGCTACTGATTGCATAACTACCTGATTATTGCAGAGATTTCAATCTTCTCCCCCCACTTGCAAATACCTGTTAATTGCATTCATAGGCTTATAAATTTGTAGAACTAGAAGGGATAATTAGGATCCTGTAATTTGGTCTCTCCATGCAGTTGAACATAAATCTCTTACCACATCTGGAGTTTTATTTCAGTCGCTTTAAAAGTGTGCACCTTATTTTGGGAATTTATTTTCTAGCCCCAATCTCCAGTCAGCAAAATTTCTCAAATCATTGTTACACTTGTTGCTTAGAGGATAATTAGGCTGTTCTTAACCTTTTAAAAATCAAATGAGCAGAGAGCTCCTAAAACAGTCTCAATATTCAGCTCTCCAGTTTGTAGCTGTTACTGCTCCATTTGCTTTTTAACTTCTTGTTTTCTTCATAAGTAAGAAACCTGTGCCAATTATATTTACATGGGTGCCAAGTACCTACCTTTTCTCTTGCTCCAAAATTTCATCTAGGGTCAGTTTACCATTTTTGGCTTAAATCTGGCATAGACTTCTGCCCAATTGAGTAATTACTAGGGTCCTTCGTGATAACATCCAAAGAAGATTTCTGTTTCAGGAGTCTGACCTACACTCTTTTGTTCCTGGACTTTGCTTGGCCTCACTGGGACATGTTGCTTACCTTGCTCACAAGATCTTGTGAAGAAAATACAGACCAAGTGTAGAAACAGTCACTATCAACCTGTTTCTTTCTTCCCTGGAAGAATCTTACTGAAATCCTGTGAGCTAGATTTTAAGAACATTTACCAATTTGCTTTTGAGCATCTCCAGTTAGATATTTGAAATGTTTCCACTCTCCCAATTAATAAGAGGCTACTGGCTGCCCTGTGTTTCCTCTTGTCCCTCAGAAATACACCTCTTTAGTGTTAAACATTTTATAATTGAAAAGTAACTGTCCTCTAATACTTTTTGCAGAAATAGAATGACTTAGAAGCAAGACTTTCTGCAAAACTCATGTGGGATTTAGTCTCTTTGCTCTTTAAGTTTAGTGGGGTTTTAAGGGAACTTCTCCCTTCTGAGGAAAGGCTGAAGCTCTTTAGCTTGGAGAAGAGGAGACTGAGAGTTGACTTCATTCATGTTTATAAATATGTGCAGGGTGAATGTCAGGAGGATAGAGCCAGGCTCTTCTCAGTGATGTCCCATCATAGCACAAGGGGCAGTGGGTGCAAGCTGGAGCATAGGAGGTTCCAGGAGAACACAAGGGAAATTTTTTTCACTGTGAGGGTGACAGAGCCCTGGAACAGGCTGCCCAGTCAGATTGTGGAGTCTCATTCACTAGAGACATTGTGTTCCTGTCTGACCTACTCTTGGTGGTTCTGATCTGGTGGAGGGGTTGGACTGGATGATCTTTTGAGGTCCCTTCCAACCCTTAACATTGTGTGATAAACATGGGTTTGGGTCAGTCCTTCCCCTTGTTCCTGCTCACTTTTTCTACTATGTTCCTGCCTGCAGGAAGTCCTTTACCACTGGGTGACACTGTTTGATAGTTCTTAACATTTACAATGGCAAAGCCCTGAAGAAACTGTCCTCTGACTCTTTTTGGACTTCTGATTTTGAATCGAGGCTCAGTTTTCGTATGAAATTCCATAATTTAATGTAGTTAAATTTGATTCAGCCAAGCCTGTTCTGATTTTTAATTCAGTTTTCCAGACTGTCTGGTCTAGCACATTGCTGGTGCACTGTAGCTACAGGGATTATAAACTGATTTTATTTGCTTTTCTAATCTTAAAATGCATTGTTTCAGAATCACATATGGATCACTGTTGACCCATGTATAAATTAATTACTAGTTACCTTTTAGGATTAATCTAGTTGCAAACTGTGCTGTGGAGCTTTTCCTAGGAGACATAACTTCAGTGATCTTCTCCTGAGAGTTGTATTTACTGCAGTGTAGTAATTACCTCTGTAGTGTATTGTTTAAAGCCAGATAGTTATTTGCTAGTCATAGAATGATAAAATGGTTTGGGTTGCAAAGGACCTCCAAAGGTCATCTACTCCAACCCCTTCCGTGGTCAGCAAGGACATCCTCCACTAGATCAGGTTGCTAAGAGACTTGTTGAGCCTGACCTTGAATATCTCACATCTGACCTTGAATATCTCCAGGGATGGGACCTCAGCTACCTCCATGAGCCGCCTGTTCCAGTGTTCCACCACCCTCATGCTAAAGAACTTGTTCCTAACATACAGTGTAAATCTACTCTTCTCTCCTTTCAAACCATTTCCCCTCATCCTATCACTCCAGGCCTTTGTAAACAGTCCCTCTGCAACGTTCTTGCAGCCCCCCTTCAGGTACTGGAAGGAGACTCCGAGGTCTCCCTGGAGCCTTCTCGTCTCTTCAGGCTGATCAATTCTAGCTGCCTCAGCCTGTCCTTGTAGCAAAGGCGTTCCAGCCCCCCGATCATTCTTGTGGCCTTTTTGATATGAGAGGTGTGCAAAACATGGAGTTTTCTCCTTGCTATCAGAATGGCTTTCCATGTCCTCAGCCCTGCCTAGAGAATTCAGCAATCACAATTCAAGGACCTGAACAAAAGGAGCATGGAGAATTTAAAGTCCTTAACAAACATGCAGGACCTTTTGTGGAAATCAGTGATGTAGATGCATAGTCTATTTTATCTTCCATGAGTCTCAGGTTGGAACCATGGTGTTGCAGTGGGTTGATTGTTGACCAGGATTTAGGGAAAATGGGCACTGTACACGGTGTGCTAATCTTCATTCTGTCTTCCTGTCTTGTCCACTGCCTGTATTAAAATTTCGATGCCCAGTAGCTTGTTGCAGAAAAAGTCTACATCCAAGTTTTGCCAGCATCTGGCAAAAAGGGGATCTAGTCTCTGACTGTGGTGGTGAGCAAAGGTCTCCATCTTCTTCTGTACCAGTGCTCTTACAGCCCCCCTTTCATGGAGATCTCCTATTACAGTAGGAAAGGAGAGGCACATTCATCCTCTCATCTTCTATCTCTAAGTACACAACTGCATTGATACCTCTTCATCACTTTGAGCAAGAGAAGAAAGAAATGAGCTGTTCAGAGTTGGTCTTTTCAACTGGTTTCAGAGCTAGTGGCAGGGAGCTTCACCACAGATCTTGCAGCCTGAGGGAAAATTCTTTTGAATTAATACAAATTCCAGCAAATTTGGCCTGGTGATTTTAGTAGAAGGTCAGGCTATTCTTAAAGCTGTTTGTGCCTTTTTGCATCTCTTTTCCAAGTAGAGACCAAGAGGAGCCAGCTCTTCTGTTCTCACCAGTGTTGTGCTTTACCACTCAGCCTCTGGGAGCATCTAGGCTCTTCTCTTAACACCCAAGACTTGACTGAACTTCAAAGCACAGGAACAGAGACTGCCTGGTGGTGTTTAAATTGAATGAGAGCCATAGAATCTCTTTGCATTTGAGGGACTTCTAACAGTGTGGAGCACTGCCCCAAATCTTGCACCCTGTCTCCCTTTAGGTGTCAGTGCCAATGCAAACATCTTTAAAATGACCCTTGTTCTTCTGTTTTCTTGACTAGTGGATGTACTTTGTTGACATTGTACTCTCAGCAGCACTTAAGGAATGAAAATGAGCATTAACTGGATTTCCTTGAGATTTTGAGTGGATTAGTTCGTTTTATCCTCTGAAGTGGCAACAGGAACAGTTTCAGTAGCCAGCAAGTCCTGCTTCTCTCAATATCTTTGACATCACTGAGATTGCTTTGGGCTGCTCAGAACAAGAGAGGAACACCTTTGTTTCCAAGAGAAATCTGTGTTGTCTACCATTGTTATTGGTAATAAAGCTGTTAATTAATATACCCAGTGTAAGGAAGGTGCTCTGAGTTCTGGAATAGTATGGGCAGGGGTTTTTTGGTCTTCTGTCACTAGCTACTTCGTTTTGTCTGTTGGAATTTCAAGATTTTGAAGTTCATGACAAGAGGCAGTGAGATTGGCTTTGCTGAAGCTTGTGGTGGTTTCTAAGATGCTTTTCTCTTGTCTCTGTGAGCTGGGACACATAGGCATGAAATAACCTACCTAAGATTAGTAAGGCCATTGGATACATAAACAAAAGACAAGTGCCTGCCAAAGGGTTTAAAAGGCTGATGTTTTTCATTTTGTTTGAAGACTAATAATGTAGTAAGTAGTCTGATAATAGGTTGATAGTTGATGAGTGATCCCTATGGCATAGCAGGTACATGCTGCCCTAAACATGTTTGATTTTGAGGCAGGTAAAGACACTCTGCTGATTTAAAAGCAAAATTCTTGTAGCTGGGAAGAGGCAGCCTTCATGATCAAACCATGAGGAGCTGGGAGGAATTTTCCTTCCCTCTGCAGGCAGTCTGGCCCTGCTTTGCCATGATCCAAACCCTGTCATCCCTTTCAGCCATAAAAAATGGCACGAGTAAGAGACAGACCCACTGGAAGATGTCTGGCTTGAACATCTTGTCTCAAGAGAGTATTTTGTTTTCTCATTGAAGAACTCTTACTTTGAATTACAGGTTGAACTGTGGGAAGGTATTAATGGTATCTGTAATCAAGGATTAATCAAGTTAATCTCTCTAGTTAAGTGCCTTTTACTGCACCAAGAGCATATAGATAAAAAAGATAGCAGTGGTGAGCTTTCACACTCAGTGCTGAGATGATGCCTGGAAAGCCCACTCTGCATTTAAGTAGCTCTGCTTTCCACCCAAGCAGGCCAATGTGGGACAGTGCTGGTTTTATAACATATGAGCAAAGATGTGATAAAGATTTTTATACTCCAGTTCCTCTGGAAATGAGAAGGGGAAGAGTAAAACCATCTTTCTTCTCAAAGAATGCCTTTGGGTTACTTGTAACAAACCACAAGTCTACGCAGTAGTTTATAAAGAGCTAAAAATGTTAAGTGTTAATAGCATTTGATGGCATATAGCACAGCTCAGAGCAGATGTTGAAGCTTTTCATGAGAATAAAATCTTCTTCAGGTGGTATTCAATGTTTGAGCTAATGCTTCTGTGGAAGATACTAATGCAGAAACTTATTACAGCAAAGAGGAAATCACCTAAGTTTAGCCTTAATGGCTCCTGGGCTAGTTTATTGTTTTGATGTTCATCAGTATTTTTAGGCATTTGTTTATATGCTTTTTAAGGGGCCTCTTCTCTACCTTTGCTTTCAAAGCCGAAAATAGTTGTGGGAATCATTTGAAGGGTGAAAATGCCATATATATGTACAATACTACAAATATATGGTGTCTCACAGGAATTTTTATATCACATTCCACATGTCCTTGACAGGCTGGACAGATGGGCAGAGTCCAACATGATGGCATTCAACAAGTCCAAGTGCCGGGTGCTGCACTTCGGCCACAACAACCCCATGCAGAGCTACAGGCTGGGGTCAGAGTGGCTGGAGAGCAGCCAGGTGGAAAGGGACCTGGGGGTGCTGGTTGACAGGCGCCTGAACATGAGCCAGCAGTGTGCCCAGGTGGCCAAGAGAGCCAATGGCATCCTGGCCTGCATCAGGCATAGTTTGGCCAGCAGGAGCAGGGAGGTCATTGTACCCCTGTACACAGCACTGGTTAGGCCACACCTTGAGTACTGTGTCCAGTTCTGGGCCCCTCAGTTTAGGAAAGATGTTGAATTGCTGGAGCATGTCCAGAGAAGGGCAACGAGGCTGGGGAGAGGCCTTGAGCACAAGCCCTATGAGGAGAGGCTGAAGGAGCTGGGACTGTTTAGCCTGGAGAAGAGAAGGCTCAGGGGAGACCTCATTGCTGTCTACAACTACCTGAAGGGAGGTTGTAGCCAGGAGGGGTTTGGTCTCTTCTCCCAGGCAACCAGCAGCAGAACAAGAGGACACAGTCTCAAGCTGCGCCAGAGGAGGTTTAGGCTGGAGGTGAGGAGAAAGTTCTTCACAGAGAGAGTGGTTGGCCATTGGAATGTGCTGCCCAGGGAGGTGGTGGAGTCACCATCCCTGGAGGTGTTCAAGAGGGGATTGGACGTGGCACTTGGTGCCATGGTTTAGATAGGCATGAGGTGTAGGGTGACAGGTTGGACTCGATGATCCTTGAGGTCTCTTCCAACCTTCTTGATTCTTGATTCTTGATTCTTGATTCTTGATTCTTGATTCTTGATTCTTGATTCTTGATTTCTGGTCTGAGGAATTCCCTGGAGGCCATGTAAACAGAAGGGTTTTTTGCAGAAGCCATAGGAGTCCTGCTGTAGCAGAAACCCTGCCAGCTGCTGGGTCCTTAACCAGGCATTGTTAAGATCTACTTTAAATCTGTTAAAAGCACTAGTGGCTCTCTCTAATCCTTTGTATGCATGTTTCCAGCTTTACTACCATTAAGACATTTTTGCTGGAAAAAAAACTCTTTACAGACAATGAAAAAATAAATAACAGAATCACAGAATATATCTGGTTGGAAGAGACCTCAAAGATCATCCAGTCCAACTTTCAAAGCCCTCTGGAAACTCCTTAGAAGTCCCTCTGGAATGTACCACGAGCTCAAAACACTAACACTTAAAAGAGTCTTCCTGCCCTCTTGGTTTCTACCTCCCACACTACCCCAGAGAGCCCTTTCCCAGGATGAGAAGGAGATGGCAGTGGTATTGTAGCGCAGATGCTGATGCCAGACCTCCCCACAGAGCCTCCTTGGTTTTGGGAAATGAGTTTCAGACTTCAGTGGCTCTAAAAACAAGTTGTAGTGGGGTCTAAGCCATGCTAATGAACCCTAGTCCCTACACAGATACTTCCCTGGGCACAGAAGGAACATTACACTCGCCTCCCGTGCTGCCTCACATCATCACAATAAACAGTACCATCTCAGCTGCTCTCACACCATGACCAGGAGAGTGCTAAAATTAAACCAAGGATCTCTTTCTGAGCTAGACTGAGAGTGGAGCAGGACTGGTGGCTGAGGAGCAACATCTACAAAGCTCCAGGGCGAAACACTCTGAAAACATGTGTACTGGGACATGTTCCCCCAGAGGAACTTGCATGCTTCTGACACACCTTGCTTTGATGTATCTGTTCAGTATGATCAACTTGAAGAGTCTCTTCTGTTCTCCCTGAATTTACTTATGTTCCAAAGAAAATAAATGAGAGAATTGCAAGTCTTGGCTCTCCAAGACTGAGGTACAAGTATGGTACTTCTGGATTGCTTGAAGAGCATCTTTGTGTCTGAAAACATGAAACTTCTCTCTGGGAGGATACTTGAAGTTATTTTTATACAGAGGCATTTTCTTTGTCTAGTAGGATACTGAAATTGCTTTGCAGGTCTATTTGAGAGGTTCTTTTTCCAGGAAAATCCATGTGTACCTAAGAAGTCAGGGACAAAGTTTGTGAGAGCTACTTAGGCAGGACAAGAGTAGATAAATGCTTTTGTTCTTCTTGTGCAGCAACAGCCAATTCAGCAAATCTCCTGGGGAAGCACCTGCCAGATTAGTGGGTGTATTGAACTGAAGCCAAGCTCAGCTAAAACATCATCTGAATCCAAATCTCTTTCCTTTGTTTTGGAACAAGGTAAAAGGAAACCACAGAAATGGATTGTGCCTGCTTAATTGATCCTGTGACAGCAGATGGTTAAAAGGAGCCTCTCGGATGCTCTTAAGACAACATATTCCTGCTAAGTGATTGCTTGGATTATTAATATCCTACTGCTGCACAGAGTGATGATCTGAAAGCAGCTTTGTGAGCTGTGACTTTCGTGGTGATGAGCACTAGAGACTCGTGGAATTAATACTTTTGTAATTGTTACTGCTTGAACATTGATTGTACTTTGTGTAAGGACTTCCAGGGCATTCTGTCATCAAGCTTGACTGGTTTATTGGTGTGAGCCTGAATCTCAGAATGAATCTCTGGGGCTATACTGTTCCTGACTGTCGGTGTTGTGGGAAACCCTTGGTGCCTCACTCTCTTTGAAAGCGCCTGTTTTTTTATAAATGCTTGCTATCTTAATTGTATTGTTTGCATAGAACATTATGCAGTGACTCTGCAGGACTGGGTTAGTGGCCTTCAGCCAAACTGAGGGTTACGGAGTGGGTGAGAGGATTCACTGAGTGGGAGCTAGATGCCCTATTTCACTGCCTCTGTTTGGAAATCCTAGCTGAAGTAATTTGCAACTTAATCACGCAGAGAAAGTGTCTTTTGTTCCCAAGGGAGTTTTACTCATTCAAGTTTGCTGCCCATTGAGTTCATGTTACATTAGAAAACCACGATTCCTGACCTCTGAGCTGAATATGTTTTTTTGTAAACAGAGATGGGTCAGAAGAAAGATGAACAAATAGACTTCATTTTATGGGCTTGACATAAGCAAACATATGTGCTGCAAAATATTATATCAGACTTTGTGAGAAAGAATTGAATCAAATTGTTTTTCTGGGGCTCGTGTTAAAAACTAATACACTGTTTATGACAGACTGTTTTAGGGGAATTCTGTGGTTTTCATCTTGGCCTGAGCAAACAGAAGACTTGCCTTGGAGAAGCAGCAGATTATTTTCAGATGAGAGCTGTCAATGATAAATGCCTTCTAGAAAACTTGCAGCCCCATTGATGCCCCAGAACTGATGGAGTACAGAAAAATAAGTATTTGCAGAGCAGGTTGTTGTGGGTGGAACTTGGATATAGAATCATAGAATTGTTTGGGTTTGTAACATTTGAGTTGGTTTAGGTGTGATAAGTCTGATGTTAACACTGGGGAAGTATGAATCTGGAATATTGTGTCCATTTCTGGGCCCCTCAGTTCAAGAAGGACCTCAGGGAACTGCTTGAAAGAGTCCAGCACAGAGGCACAAAGATGATAGGAGTGGAACACCTCCCTTCTGTGGGAAGGGTGAGGGAGACGGAGGGGTGACTTCATTCATGTTTAGAAATATGTGAAGGGTGAGTGTTGGGAAGATGGAGCCAGGCTCTGCTCAGTGATGTCCAGTGATAGGACAAGGGACAATGAGTGCAATCTGGAGAATAGGAGGTTCCAGGTGAACATAAGGAAAAACTTCTTCACTATGAGGGTGGCAAAACACTGGAACAGGCTGCACAGAGAGGTTGTGGAGTCTCCCCCTCTGGAGATGCGTTCATATGTGACCTGCTGTAGGTGATCCTGCTCTGGCAGGGGGGGTTGGACTGGATGATAGTTTGGGGTCCCTTCCAACCCCTAGCATTCTGTGATTCTGTGAATTGTTAAGTCCTTATTTTAAAAAAGAAAGGTACTGTAGCTACTTTATTCATTGTCTATAGTAAATAGACTTCCACACACTTTGTATTAGTGGTGTAGTGGTACATGTTGAGAGGTATGCTGTGGTTTGGGGCTTATACTGGTGTTTGGCGTTTTTTTTTTTATATGGCATGCCATTAAACAGCGAGGGATGTGAGGTATGAGTTCAGGAAAAGGTCACCAAGGTGCAAGTGTTGTGTTCGAGGCAGGGGTCCTGGGCTGGCTCAGCCAGGAGCAGAGGCAGGGTCATGGAGACCTAACAGCAGTACCCCAATCCTGGAAGGACCTTCAGTGTTGCCATGGCTGGAGAGCGAGACGCAATGGGCATGAGTTGAAACAAGAGATAAGGAAAAGGTTCACCATGAAGACAGGTGACCAGGGTTGACAACAGAGGCTATGCAGCCTTGCAGGACTTCAGGATCTTACCAGGTAAAGTCCTGAGCAGCTTGGTCTCATCTGATAGCTGTTCCTGCCCTCAGGGAGAGGTTGAATTAGTAATCTTCCAAGTTTCTTCTGACCTCAGTTCTCCAATGATCCTGTGTATTTGGCACGTGTGGTGATAGCTGATTGCCTGATTGAAGCAAGGACGACTGATAGAAGAATTATTTTTATTGCATGATCAGTGTCAGTAAGAGGTTTATGTCATGTCCATCAATATACTTACTCAGGTTTGAACTGTGGGCAAGTTTTATAGTAGTTTCAGAGATATGTGTGAGAAGTAACACCCCCACTGAGTTCAAAAGCATTACATATAAACTTGCCTTGAAAAACAAAGCAGGGGCCACCCTGAGTGTGGCTTATGTTGTAAGCTGTTTCTCGTCAAATGTGCTCTGTAGAAACTTTGTGAGTGAGATGTAGCACCAATAAAGCACATAATTCACAACATCCAGTCAGACAAAGGAGCTGAAAGGGTTATGTTGGGTCCACTGGACACATTCACTTCCAGAATGTCTTGCCTGCATCTGCTGAAAACTTGATCCTTTTCTTTTGCTTCTTCATCTCTAAGCATCCATGCAGCCCAAATAGGGTGGTGGTGGCCCTGGTCAGTATTAATGAACTGAAGTATGAGTGGAAATCTTTCCACTGCATCAAGTGGATTTCGAATCAGACCTGAGCAATAATATGAGATTCCTAATGACAGAAAATAGTATAGGGATTAAACTGAGGTTAAACTTAGGTTTTACAGCCCATGAAGTGAGAGAGGGAGGGGGGAAAGGGCTCTGAATTAAAGCACATATTCAACTTCTACTGGAAAATGTGCAGTAAATCCCAGTGAGTCTCTGATTTGTCTCGTAGCCCTGTACTGTGCATTCAGCTCTTCTGTCAGTCAGGCTCGTGGGGAGGTCTCTTGCCTTTTCTTTCATGTCCCATTGATTCATCTCTATAAACTCACATGGTATGGGATTATTTTTTGGGGCCTGTTTGAGGGGCCAATGTTCCATCAAACTGATAATTGCAGATTCTGCATGCGGGATCTGTTTCCATGACAGTGAGTGAAGGCAGAATTGCTCTGAATGTGCTTTGTTTTAGATGGGAAACTTTTTGTGGCTGAGGCTTTTTAATGGAAGGGGATGGGAACGATCACATATCAATCATTGAACACCATAGTTTGCTTGTCAGCTGTTGTTTAGAAGAGTTGTGATTTGGTGTACAGATAGGTTTTCTATAGCGGGATAGGAAAATGCCACATTTCCAGATGATATAAATCACCAAGACTTCACTGCCTTCAGATCTGTGGATTTCTGTGGATTTTCACTGGGTGAAATACATCCTTTAAGAAACAAGCTCACCCAACTTCTTCTTCCCTAACTTTTCCACTCAGAAATCTGTCTCTGACTCCAACAATTGCAGATATGGCAGTTTCCACGTGGAAGCTTTTGTTTGGTACAGTTATAGTTCAGGGTTTATCTACCCTATAGCTGGCATGATACTGATGGCAGAAAATGAGACTCTGCATGGTTTTGGTACTCATTCAGAGTATTTAATTATATTTTAAATGTCTTCAGGGTCTCAGTATTGCTCACCTAAAAATGCTTCATCTGAGTAGGCTTATTAAAATCAGTAAGGCTCTTCATGTTCTTAAATTATCTGTGTAGCTCTTAAAAAAGGGGGTAATCTGTGTCTCCAAGTCAATGAGTGAAGGCTGTTGGAGATGATGTCATCTTGAAATTAATGTCTATTTCAAAAGGTGGTGCTGCTGTTTGCTCTGAGAGCCTTTGTGTACTACAGACAAAATTAATCTGACAAAAGCATAGCTCTTACCAATGCTGCCTTTATGTTCTAATAAGTTTTTAAAAGGCCTTTCAGTGTAGATTTACTGCATTTTCCTCCTGTTTTACAGATACTGTGAACAAGGACACTGAACCCAAAGATCCATATCCCATTCCAAGAAAGATTATGGCTGAACCAGACTACATAGATGATGACAATCCTGAATTAATTAGACCTCAGAAATTAATTAATCCTGTGAAGTCATCCCGGAATCATCAAGATCTGCATAGAGAGCTGCTTATGAATCAGAAAAGGTAAGAGGCTAAAACTCACTTGTGTCAGCCTCCTACCCCAAACACACAGCTTGATCTTTAGTTTCATCAAAATGACATTTTACTCACAACTCAGGAGAGGCTTTTAGTTGATTCAGGTCTTAAAGATGAAAAGACTTCACCAGGGCAGTGGTGGAATCACCATCCCTGGAGGTGTTCAAGCGATGTGCGGACCTGGTGCTTAGGGACATGGTTTAGTGTTGACCCTTCAGTGCTGGGTCCAGGTTGGACTGGATGATCTTTCAACCAGATATATTCTGTTATCCTATGATTCTTAACTGTGGCATTTATTTCTGTTTGAATTGCAGTTGCTCTGCAAAAGCTGCAGTAAAAGACGTCTCCTTTTGTTTTGGTGAATACATACAAAGAGTCAGTCTCAAGAGGAAGCAGTTCAGTTCTCCCTCATCACATTTCATATTTGCTACCCGGGCATATAATTTTTCTTGAACTCCTTAACTGTATCAAATATTTGACAAAATTTTGCTATTACCAGGGGAATGATACAGTTTGTGGGTTTTCACCATTCCCAGCACACTGAGGTTATGAGGCCACTTTTAAGTCAAAGGGATCATATATTTTATTTCATATGAAACTGTTCTCCACTTACTTGATCTTTTTTGCAATGCAGTGTGATAGTGTGGTGCCTGCTCTGCTGCTTCACAAGCGTTTCTTTGTATGTTAAGCAAATGCTGTTTCTTTCATTCTGGGATAGGATGCACAGCTGTTGCTCTATATATTGCTTTTAAAGATGTAAATAACTCAAACTTGATTTCATCAACCTTAGACACAGGCTTTTGGGCTAGAAATAGCTGAAATTCTGGTATTAAATGTCTTTAATGAGAACTCATTTAGAAAACAATAAGAAAATAGTGACCAGACCACGCAGTAGAGGAAAAACCACTGAGCCTTTTGATGCTCCTCATTTAAACAAACAGAAATCGGTTAGGGATTTGGTGCATCAAAGAAGTTCAAAATGGACTTTGCAAAGGGTAAGAGTGTGGAGATCCACAAAACATTCAGGCTTTTTTGAGATCCAGGGTCTCGATAAAGGAGGGGAGGAAGCTGCTGCTTTGGCTACTCCAGCACAGCTGGGTTTGTCTATTTAACAGGAAGTGTCACATTATTTCTCTTTGGTGTTTTTCTCCTCTCTGTAGCATAGTATTTTGAGGGGAGAAGCAGTCATTTCAACATACAATAGCAAAATCCTCACAAATGCTACGCTTAGGTACTTAATTCTAAATGAATTGCATGCACAATACAAATTCATTTAGTGATGAAGAATTAGGAGTGTTTTACAGAATGCTGACTGAATTGGAAGAAACTGGCCTAAATAGGTGTTTGTCCCATTTTTTGTTAATGGGATTAAATATCACAGTCAGCTCCCAGCACCAAGAAAGCAAGCTGAAGATTCCTGGCTTGTGATCTTATTCTAAAGGGTGTGGAGGCTGCAGTAAATCAAGACTATTTTTTTTTTCTTGTAACTTTATGAAAGCATAAAGCACTTCTAAATAGTATGGAGTTCTTTTCTCCTAGAAGAATATCCTGTTAAACAGTGGAGTTGTGTAGCCCTCAATACCTACTCTGCTCTTACTGTGATTTTGATTAGCTGCAGCTCTTAATTTTAGATTCCTATTTATTGGTGCTGAAATGAAATATTTTGGGGATCTTCACCAGCAGAAAATCAGGTATTTTTGAGCAGGGGATTGGTCTTCTGTGCTTCGTGCCACATCAGAGCTCTGATATGAGGCTTTTTGGTAATGTAGATATTGGGCTTGTGTTCTGCTTGGTTATTACAAACTGTCATATGTGTGGTGAACTTCTAGTGCTCTTAGAGAAATCTGGCTTAACATGCACCTTATTGGTTTGTGAAAATCAGCAGTTTAACTTTTTTGACCAGACAGCCCTAAACAGCCATTTCTGAATTTTTAGAAGATATCAGCCAGTGTTGGTCCCATCATTCTCCATGCCTGCTGTGAGCAGTGTTTGTTGGGTCTTGAGCCAATGTAGCTATTTACTTGCAGAAATGGTAGTTGTTTTGGGCAAACAAAAATCCCAGTAGTGGTACCTCAGGGCACTGGTCACTTACCTTAAACATTTTTTTGCTCTGCAGAGCTCTGATCTTGTCACTTCAGCTCTACCTTGTGTTGTAGCACTCTTTTATTTAACCAGAGCAATCACTAGGAGGTGATATAAGACTCTGAGTTAAGCCAGTAGCTGCCTGTTTGTTGCTTTCCCTTTTTACATAGGAGAATGGAAACAGGATTGATGTTACAGTTCTGTTACTGATCTGCCTATCACATCCATCTGATTAGACTGAGATGTTGTATTTACTGGAATCTTCTGCAGATCCCCTGTATTGTGGCTACAGCACATCTAAACCAGTCCTATGCCTCTGCTTTGTTAGGGTGCAACCTTACTGAAAGCAGGAACAAATGATAACTACTTAGCAGCTTGCCCCTGGCTGTCTTGATTGCTGATTGTCCACATGGAAGTTTCTCTTGATTCAGCTCAAACTGATCCAGTAGTAGTAATAAAAAAATCACGCTAGCATTTCTCTGCCTGACTTACGTGTTAAAATGTAATTAAAATAACATGAAACATAAAATACAGCCACAATCTTCTAGCTTCTGTTGCACTTGGGCCATGAGATCTATTATAAGAAACAGGGAACAGCATTCGGTGTTGCTAAATATTTGATTTTGCTGTCAGAGTATGTACAGGGATAGAGTGTTGCATAATAAATGCAGTCATTCATGGATGTCACCATAAAATGGCAATTTAGTGTATTATTGGACATGCTGTCAGATATGCATATAATGCAAGAATTAGGCGAGTACAGCTATATAGCAAGTAGTAAAGGGTAAAAAAATACACTTTCTGAAAACTTATTCAGATAATTGACTTTTTAAAAGTTGAACTGAGAATGACAGGCAAATTTCAGATCCTTCTGCTCTGACTGAAGTGATGCTAATATCTGAATAACAGAGATGGCTTTCAATCTTACCATACACAATTTTGAAAACATCCTAGCATAAGAGAGGTAAAAGAAACATCTGAAATCACGAAAATAAGGAGTGCATCTCTCTGTGTGTCTGTATAAATAAAGTCATGCATCTTCCCAAAGAGCAAACCTTTGCATTTTAGAGTAGTTGACGTGGAAAGCAATTTGTTC
Organism: Indicator indicator; assembly: GCF_027791375.1. NCBI lineage: Eukaryota > Metazoa > Chordata > Aves > Piciformes > Indicatoridae > Indicator > Indicator indicator. The sequence continues at coordinate 17,858,612 of NC_072012.1, read as the reverse complement.
TGAGCAGACTTGAAACATTTAGTTGTATTAGCTAGACTCATGCAACAGGGAGAATATCCCAGCCTTTGTCTGGTCTCCAAGGTGATTGCAACTTTTTTTATTCTGGATTTTTCTTGTTGTAGCTTCTTTGTGATTTTGAGAGCAGCTTGAGAGCTCTCACTGGAAATAGCTTCATGGACAGGCATGAGTAAAGCTCTCACATTTTCAAGGAGAGACAGAATCCACCGTTTCCAGGAGTGATGTGGCAGAATCCAGAGGGAGACTCTCCATTTTTTAGTTGTGTCCATGCAAACTTCTTTGTGTGTAATACTCTATACAGGATGTCTGAACATACTCCCTCTGAGTTATCAGCCAGTTATTTGTCCACAGTTTGTTTCCTGCTCTTCTAGAGTCTTGATTTGTGATGGCTTTATTCATCTTTTAGTCTGGAATTAAGAGAATGGAGGGAAAAATAAAGATGAAAGTAAACCCAGTGATTTATCCAAGAGAAATACTGAATCATTCTGGATAATACAAGAGCATGTTAAAGGGAAGTATCCTCAGTAATAATCCGACTTAAATTCTTACTTAGATTTCTGGTTAGAAACTGGGCAAATGTCTGTGTGGGTTTTCCTTTTACTTATTTATATTCCAATGTATCTACAAACCTGCCTACAATTCTGTGTGAATTTCTGCTGATTAAAATTGGTCTCTTTCTTCTCTGTTCTACCATCACCACTCTTCTCATTGAATTTGAAGGGGTCTTGCACCTCAGAACAAACCAGAGCTACAGAAGGTGATGGAGAAAAGGAAACGAGATCAAGTTATTAAACAACAAAAAGAAGAAGAAGCACAAAAGAAGAAATCAGACCTGGAAATAGAGCTACTGAAAAGGCAGCAGAAACTGGAGCAGGTAAGATGGGGAATAACTACCTCACACATCTGCATCTGAGCTACTCCCTTTGCAGACAGGAAGGAAAGAGCAACTGCTTTTTGGCACACTTCCTCTGATCAAACACAGGCATTTTTTTGAGCAGAAGTCAGCTCATACTCTACAGTGACCTATTTGTTGTCATTTACTGTATAGGAACTGCATATGGTGTCTGCCTTGGTCAAATGAATCCTGTCCCAGGCAGGAGTGTGTGGACAACTGACCTTATTTAACCATTGAAACAGTGGTGAATTAGTCAACTTTTTTAGGCTAACTAGTAAGAGGTGATCCACTAAGAACAGATGTTAGACTGCAGTGCATCAAAATTAGATGCTTAACGAATTAAAAATAAAAATCAGTTCTTTCTCCTGGGTTATGTAAGAAGCGAGTTGATTTTAAAAAGATCTTTTCTAGCCTTCAAATATATGAGCCTATTGGTGTTTCAAATGAAGGAAAAGATTCTCAGACCTGAGTGTGGAGATAATATGGAGCTGGAGTTCATTGAGTTCATTGTGGTGAAGCTTACTGCCAGGCACAGGGGCAGTCAAATGTCTCTGTGCCTCTTAAGGCAAAGAAATCACTATGCAGCATGTTTATTTTAAAATGAATTAGTGCTTTAAAACAGTATCTTCTGGTTTTTTTTCCCAATGGAAATCAATTCAGCCAAAATAATGACTATTGAAAGTGAGGTGTAATCCAATCATTGTTTTGGTTTTGAGTATTTTATTGTACTTTTTTTTAACTGGACTCAGAAAGCTGGAGAAAGCTGTTGTATATTTAAGAGTATTATCCTGTCACTTTTCCTCTCTGCTCTTAAGGGCTCAGCTTCAAATGGTTCAGCTTGTGGAAAGATTTGATTTGAAACTGAGCTGTCCAAGTACACATGTAGAATAGAAAATTCTGTTACAAGAGGAAAAGCCTGGCATTTGCAACAGTGTTGTGATGATATTGTTGCCATGATTTATTGTAACGAGGTATGTCTCTTGGCAGTGAAACAGAGACAAAGGAGAGATTATTTAGGTGAGCTGTAAGTGGTCCCCATTAGCCAAGGAGACCTTGGTCTGTTAAAAATACCCAACAAAACAAGAAGAAGCTCCTTTCAGTCCTTTGAGCAGCTTTTGTTAGTTTTCTAAAGGGTTGTTTCTTCCTTTCTGCTGACTTGATCTGCCTTCACTGATGACAGGACTACAGGAAATGGTTACAAGCTGCACCAGGGGAGGTCCAGGCTGGATATTAGGAACTATTTCTTCACTGAAAGGGTTCTCAACTATTGGAATGGTCTGCCCAGGGCAGTGGTGGAGTCACTGTCCCTGGGGATGCTCAAGCAGCGTGTAGACCTGGTGCTTAGGGACATGGTTTAGTGTTGACTCTTCAGTGCTGGGTCAAGGGTTGGACTGGAAGATCTTTGAGGTCTCTTTCAACTGATATATTCTGTGATTGCTAAGCAATCCCTATTCTGTGATGGGCAAACCATGTTCTGTTTGGCCACTGCATAGCCTTGCCCCATAGAGCAGAGTGTCTTACCTCACATAGTAGTTTGGAGTGTCTGCATGAGTGGAGCTCTAACTGTGTTAAAAACTTCTCAAAAATGAACAACTGAGGGGCAAGGTGAATTTTTATGATTTTTTTTTTAGTTGCTGTCTGTGATTGACAAAACAGATACACCAAAAGAGGCCCAAGTTAGACACTCAGAAATAAATTCTGCAACTCTGCTCAGTAGTAGGTGCTTGCTTGTGTTCTCCCACAAGGTACATTTGTCCTTGCACTGTTGTAAAAGTGAGAGAAAGGAATTATTGTTGTGTTTTAATGAAGTTATGCAAGAGTTTCTTCCAAAATGCTTTGTCTTGTTCTTATAGAATCATGCAATGGTTTGGGTTGGAAGGGACTCCAAAAGTCATCTCATCCAACTCCCGTGCAGTGAGCAGGGACGTTCTCCACCAGATCATGGTGCCCAGAGCCCTGTCGAGCCTCACCTTGAGTATCTCCAGGGATGGGACCTTAGCTACCTCCCTGTGGCAACCTGTTCCAGTGTTCCACTACTCTCATGTTCCTAACATCCAATCTAAATCTACTCTTCTCTAGTTTGAAGTTCTTATATTGGGCTTGCAGAATTCTTATCCATCTGGCAAAGGTGGACATCTGGAACAAGCTAGAGCCAAGGGTTTGAAAAGATTTATCATTTATGAGAACAGATACTCCCAAAGAAAGGGAACTTTCTCTTTTCCATGAGAGAAAGGAAGCTGTTTAAAGAATTTTGCATGGCCTTTAATTTTTTATCTTGTATTTCAATGATTAGGTTTATATATTTTTTTTAAATATTTTTTTGTTTGTTTTTTCCCTATGTGACTCCGTTTTAAGCTTGAACTGGAGCAACAGAAGATACAGGAAGAGCAGGAAAATGCACCTGAATTTGTCAAAGTCAAGGGCAACTTGAGGAGGACGGTCCAGGAGACAACAGAAGCACCAGAATCCTAGAGCCAGCACCTGCTAAGACTTCCAGCTTTCCTGCAGAGTGAGGCTTTTGCAAATTGTCTCCGATTTGCCCCTCAAGAGGGAAAACAGCAGCACCAACTGACACTTACTGAAGAAGAGATTTTTAATTCCTGGGACATGTGGAATAAAAGACAGTACCAGAAACAGATCGACTTGCCAAATGCAGTCCCAGGATGGATGGATCAGGAGTCTGTCAGTTCAGTGTCATGGACCAGTCTGATGTGCTTACTCAGAGATTTTAACCAGGGATACTAGAGAAACTCCTTCAGTATTGCACTGCTTTATCTCTTGTGATCTTAGTGTAGTGGAGATACACAGATTATATTTTGCTTTAAAACAGAACAAAAGTCCTCCTGTGATATCTTATGAAACTTTGCTGTGCAGGTAGATTTCCTCCATCTAGACCTACAGCCCGTGTGTATCCCACAATGATTTGTATTTAGTTAGGATTTGAATCAAACCTGGGAGGATGTGAGGTATGTTGATCACTGCTGCCCATCCCAAATAGGTGTGGGCAAGATAATGCTTAAAATTCACCAGCAGTGAAAAGCTAAGCAGCCTTAAAGCCCATTTCTACCTGTTTGGCATGTAGAATTTGGACTATGAAAGAGCAGAAGTCTAATGATCCTCTCAGCAGGGAGAATCCAGAAGCTGATTGATCTCTGTCTCTAAACTTACACCATTGTGTACAGGCCTGTATAGTGCTACCTGTGAATTTACCTCTCAGTGCAAAATGACCTGTATTCTATTTTTTTGTATTGAAGTCCTACTTTGCTGTTGTGGCCTTTCTCCTGCAAGAACATGCTGATCTGAGTACAGTGCTAACACATTACTTGGTAGTGTTTAAGCTCGCTTGCTGGGGCTGAAGCCAGGAATCTGATCTGCCATCAGTTCCTGCTCTTCATTTGCAGGAAGTTGTTGCAGTTCCTGCGCAGAGCGGCATTTAAGCCAGACCAAACTGATCATTGTAATCTACTGAAATGGAATTTTTTTCCTTAAAGTGAGGCATAAAATGAGGTTCATTTTATCACATCCTTCCTTTAGCCTCAAGAAAGAAGGGAAGTGTGTTACCACTGAGTCTTAGAATCCAATTCTGTTGCCTTCTGCCTTTCCACAAGTTGCCTCTGTGACTTGCCATTAAACAAAATACTGCTCAGCGTGCACAGGGATGGCAGAATCTGATCCTCCATGCTTATGACTACTAGTTTTCCAGGAAAGCCTGAATTGAGGAGAGGGGAACAGGGGGAGCAGATTACTCATGTAGGATTATAGAAGTGAATTCTTAACCTGGTGTGAATGGGTGCAGGTATCTTAGCTTCAGAAGCTGGGGAGAAATCCTCATCTTCTTAGGTCAGCACAGCCCTAGTTCTCACTGAAGCCGTGTTCACCTGTATCAGCTGAGGATCTAATCCTAGTCTTTGCCTTAGGATGCTAAGCAAAATAATTTCTACTTTGTAATTACATTTGACATAACTGTTTGAGAACACTTTTTACTAATATCAGCAGTGGTGTGTTTGTATTGTAAAAGGTGATGGGGGAGGGTTTGTTGGTTTGGTTTTTAGTTCCTTTTGCCTTTCCTGTGTTGGATGTTTTAAATACAATTTCAGCATAGCACTTGGGACAAAATGCTCACAATTAGAAATGTTTCCTAGATACAGACTTCAATATGTCAAGATCCAGACATTTTTTATGAGCACATAATCAGATTGAGAGTAAATTGAATTGTGATAAGTGTATTGCCATTGATTTAGACTTGCAGTGTGACTCGCGTCTAGAAGATTAAATGTGAAGACGATCCACCAGACTGCTCAGCTTATGGATATACAAAAGGCCAAAGGTAAGGTTCTTTCATGTATTTTCCCAACAAAGGAACACCCTGAGTGTTGCAGGTTCTTCCCTCTCTCCTTTCTTCCTTCTGGAAGGAGAGGCTCTTCCTTTCTGGCAGCACATTATTCAAACACTTGCACTGATGGAGTTTGTTTTGTGTTTTTCAGACAGAATTAGACATGAGCCTTTCATGTCATGCTTATGTTTTATCTTAGCTGTTCCCAACCTACCAAACTTCATACCTCTTGGTTTCCACTCCTGCTCAATATGGAAATCTCTAGAATTTGTGAGGGAACCCTCCTCTGACTTGAGCAGGCCTTTTCAGCCTTTTCCCCGTGGTGAACGTGGCAATCCTACCATGTATGCACAGTAAAACAAAGTTGGTGTAATCCAAATGGCACTGGAGTCAGTGGAGGACATGAAACTCTCTGGCTTCAGTGACTGTGTTGGATTGGACCCTTCAAGGCTGAAGTCATTCTGCTCTCTTTCCATTTTAGCTTGTGATTCAGAACAGACTTTCTGAACACAGGAAGGCCAGAAACTTCCTTGTACATAGGGCGTGAAGTAGGTTTTTGTTTTCAGTTGGAATTTGTTCTCTCTGTGTGTTTGAACATCTTTGAATTCTGCTGACCCTTTAGTCTAGGTATCCCAGCCACCTTCATGTCAATTCAACAGGCAAAAGCTTGCCCTTAAAGTCAGAATTGGGCTAGAGTGGGCAACCCTTCAATGGGTGGTCATACCACAGTGTTATGTGGCTACTCAAGTAGGAAGCTGCTTGCCAGTGAGTGTAAGGAACTCCTGATCTGTCCCTTAGCTATGTGGGGTTTGAAGCAATCCAGCAAATACTTTGGTGATTTGAAAATGGCTAATTTACCACTTTGTACTTTTTAAAAACTCTTGCTTTGATAGTGTAGTAGTACATTTTTTTGCATTTTTGGTGGCTTTATCCTTCTGTTAATATCTGCACTTGTTTGAGTGTACATATATAAATATATATAAATATAAAAAGGGAGCCTTAATGGATTTGTTTTCATAATTTAATATTTTTTGTATTTGCTCTTGTATAATTGTTTTTAACTAAAGGTATTACAGGAATGAGGGTGGATTACTTAGAACCAAAGTTATGCTTAATAAAATCTACTACATGCTTGGTGTATGTGGTGATGTCTGTTATGTCCTCTCAAAATGCAAATCCTTAGGACTGTGCTGAGATGATCCAAGTTATTTAGAATTCTGCAATGCAGAGGGGAGGTATCAAGATTATGATGACTTTTGGTTCCTTCAAACTGCATCCTTGTTTGTATATACAAAGTTACTGGCAAATTAGTTGCCAGGGAAAAAAACAACAACAACAATTTCTTGTGTCTCTTTGTTTTTCTTTTGAATATTTTTGAAACAGAAAATTCTTCAAAGATTGTGGAGCTGTTCAGCTAAGGCAGGCATGAGGAGAAACTTCCACAATTGTTTGATTCCTGTCAGAAACGATTCTCCATCCTGCAAACTTCATCACAGTGCACCAGGCAAAATTCAGTCTTGGAACTGGATGGAGCAACAGCTCCATCCTAAAAGTGGTTGAGGAAAAGGTAATGAGACTGGTCCTGAGTTCAGTCCTGCCAAGGTCCTCTTAATTTAGCCAGTGCTCAAGCTTGTGGTTCTAGAAGGAAAAACCTGGACACGTGAAAATTATTTTCTGGTTTAGGGTCAGATTATCCATGCCATTTCTAAAAGCAAAATCCTGCATCAGCAGCAGACCATGAAAATTAGCAGGGAGAGGAACAGGCTGGAACAAGTGTGGGTCATCAATTCTCCACAAGCATCCTCAGCTCTTACTCGTTATCCCTGGTTAGCTGAGGGCAGGTGTTGATGGAGGGAGAACTGACAGGAGCAGGGATGAAACAAAGTGGGGGAGGAGAAGAGGAGCAGTGAATTCAAAACAGATGTCAGGAAATGCTTTTTCCTTCAGAAACTGCTCAGCATGTGGAGTGGTTCCTGGCAGTATTGCTCACAATGGTGCTGGACCTGCTCCAGGAGCTGTCACATGTGAAGGAGGTAAGAAACAACAGAGTTAATAAGGGTTGGGTTTCTTTGGCCTAGTGGAGAGACTGTCCTGTGCTCTCCTACCTCAAATATATCCAAGTGTGTTTTGAATTATTCTTTGATATATCACTCCAGCTCCAGAAAGAAAACAGTGAGGGCATGTGATCTGCTTTTGTAGCATGTCCAGTGGAAAAGATCTTCCTTGTGTATGCTCTCCTGGGTTGTGTTGAGCTAATGCATTTTGTCATGTGGCTTTGCAAGCACTGATCTGCTGGGGCTTTGCTTGTGCTTCTGTGGCTGTATGCAGATGGGTTGTGTCATGCCACACGTATGTGGGATGAAGTACCTTGAGGTCTCTTAGCTGCTGTTACAGGGTTTGTGGGTGGCATTCATAGCCTCAAATGGCTGATGTCACTTGTGACCAGTTGCACTTAAGGAAATGAGCGAGAGCTGAAGACAGAACAGCCTCAGTGATGCAGTTTCCATAGGGTCAGAACCGACATCTTTAAGGTGAAGAACAGGAGGATAGGTTGGGTTCCTAAGACACAGGAAGAGCATAAACACTTAATGAGATCTGGAAGAGTGAAAACACAAGATATATTTTCCCTCACCCCACCATATTAAACTGTCGTCTACTTGAAATCTTTCATCTGTTGGAGTAAAGGTTCGTGGTGTCCTTGTCAGTATTAAGGATGATTGTCCTCAATGGAGGTGGTGGAAACCATGGCCAGATGAAGTATTTAGTGAAGGTAACAGAGCACAGACATCCTGACTCTAGTTCATGTTTTCACAGATAATTTTTTGGCATTGCTTTAGACCTAGGTAAAGACTGCACTGGATCCATCATGCTGCTTGCATTGCTACTTCAAGGTTAAATGGAGACTACTTCTCTACTTCTTTAACATTTTGCTGAACCTCAGACAGATGCATTTGAGCTATCATCTGCTTTTTATCCGTATCAGTGCAGAGAAATCAGCCCTGTGGAGCAGGGGTCCCTTATTTTCTTTGACTGCAAAGGAACACGCAATGCCTGACTCAGAGGGAACAACATCTGCTTTCCAAGGACTTTGAAGCTAGGTAATTCAAATGCCACCCGTTCTTTTTCAGGGCTTTTGCTCCTCGGGAAAGAGGAGGCACCTGAATACCATTAGTAAATTTGGCCCTTAGTCTCTTTGTGTTTCATAAGCTGATGAAGAGCTGATGTCTCTCCACTGTGCTTGCCAAATCTGGTTGCTTGGTGCCATGGAGTCCTCAGTTGAACCACTGAGATGCTGGAGGGAAACATGCAGACTTTGCAGGGGGCTGGTGAAAAGGGACCTGCCTGAGGCCAAACACCATCCAGTGGTGGGGAAGGTAGTATCTTGACTGTGGTGATGAGGGAAGGAGGAGGACAAAGCACCTGAGAGGGAGGTTCAAGAACCAAAATCTCCCACTACAGCTGTAGTACTTAATTATCTGGGTAATAATTTTTGGAATTAACTTCTATTATGTACCCAAGTCTAATCTCTCTGGTGGATGATGGCATGAGCAATTTCACACAGATTGAGGCTGGCACTGGGAAACTTCAGCCTGGTTAGGTGGGAAGAAGAAATGTATTTCTTTCTCCCCTTCAGCTGTTCAGAAACAAATCTTTCATAATGCAGTTGAAATAACAAGTCTACTTCATTGTGCTTGAAAATGAAAGAGCACCCAGCAAGCCTAAGCCCCTCAGCAGGGTTCATCTGAAGCATGTATTGCTCTGTATAGAAAGGCAGAGGGAGCAGCCTGCAGAGCACTGAATCCCACCTGGCATCAAGGAGTGGCAGCCCGGCCCATCCAAAATGGTCTCCCTGAAAAAGGGTTTATGTCCAACAGGATATCTGCCCTTGAACTCTCCTTTGGTCAGTGAAGCCTGAAAGATTCTCCAATGAAAAGCTGATCCAGAATTTGTTTTCATCAGTAGATGTAGGACGAGAGAGACCCTTCAAACATATGCCGTCAAACCTGGAAGGCCTTTCATCGCTTCAGTTGTGGACTCGCAGTCACTGGGTGGGGAGAGAAGGGTTCCTCTCCTTTCTAATACAAATGGAATTAACTCATTCAATACTAAGGAGTAAACTATCTTCAAAACATAGATTGTGCATTTTTGGTCATTGTTGCAAGGGACTTGCTTCTGTTTTGCACCAATAGTCACAGAATGCTAGGGGTTGGAAAGGGCCTCCAGAAATCAAGGCCAACCCCTTGCCAAAGCAGGATTGCCTAGGGCAGGCTGCGCTTCAGCACATCCGAATGGGTTTTGAAAGTCTCCAGAGAAGGAGACTCCACAATCTCTCTGGGAAGCCTGTTCCAGTGCTCCATCACCCTCATCATAAAGACACGTCTCCTTGTGCTGAGGTGAAGAATTCTGTTCCCTGCCTATCAGGTGCTGATGGCCAGACCCAAGGAGAACTGCAAACTACTTAAGCAGCCTTAGAAAGCCCTTTTGTGGGCATATCTGCTCCATCCTCATGCTGAAGAGCAGGGATTGTTGGCTGGGAAGGAGAAAGAAAGAAGAATAAACAGTGGAAGGTGAGTGTCTAACCAATGGAGATTTGCACCTTGTACCCAAGGTTAAATAGGAAGCCTGAGGATGAGTGACAGCCTGTGTGCAGCACTGCATTCCTGTGTTCACATCTGATGCATGTATGTCTTTTTCCCCCCTGCTTCGAAGCCTCTTTGTGTTTTTTATTCCTATTGTTTCACCCCATGCTCTTGCTGCCTGTTCAGGCCTCCCTGCCAGGGATGGTTTATAAAGAAAAACTTTTAATTAGCAATCCGTGGATGGATCCTAAAGTGAGTGTCTGAGGTTGATGACAGCACTGCCATGCAGAGTGAAGGGAAACCCAGCCGGAGCCCTTGGCAGAAATTTTTCCTTAAGTCCAACCTAACCCTCCTCTGGCAGAATAAAAAGCCTCTTCGGATGCTTTACGGTGGGGGTTATTTACCCCCCCTTCACTGTGGGGACGCGATGAGTGCCGCGGGGCTGTGTGGGTGCCGGGGGCGGCTCGGGTCCCAGCGCCCGGCTCTGCACTATCACGTGCTGCTGCCATCTTCTGGGCAAAGCCGTGCGGAGCGCGGTGTTAGGCAATAGGAGACTCAGTCGTTTCGGGTGGAAAAAATCTCAAAGACCATCGAGGCCAACCGTTATCTGATGCCAAAGCACGGCCCTTAACACACTTCTCTGTGTCTTTTAAATACCTCCAGGGATGGAGGTTCAACCGTTTCCCTGGGGAGCCTCTGGAGAACCCTTTTAGTGAAGAAGTTTCTTCTAATATTCAGACTAAACTCTGGTGCAACTTGACGTCATTTCCTCTGGTCCTATCACTTGTTACGAGGAAGACGGCCAACACCCACCTTGATATAACCTCCATTCAGGTGGTTGTAGAGACTGATGTCTCCCACCAGCCTCCTTAGAACACCTGTTCTCCAGACCCTTCATCAACTTCATTGCCCTTCTCTGCACCTGCTTCAGCAATTCAATGTCCTTCTAGTGGTAAGGACCCCAAAACTGAACACAGCACTCAAGGTGTGGCCTCACCAGTGCCCCCTGATCACTCGCCTGGTCCTGCTGTTCCCACTATTCTTGATATAGGCCAGGATGCTGTTGGCCTTCTTGGCCACCTGAGCACACTGCTGGCTCATACTCAGCCATCTGTCCATCAACATGCCCAGGTCTTTCCCTGCTGGTCAGCTTTCCAACCACTCTCCCCCAAGCCTGGAGCACTGCATGGGGTTGTTGTGACCCAAGTGATGGACCCTCTGGAATCCCTTGTCTCTGTACAAAGAAACAAAGCAGGGTTTTCTGAAGAGTCTTTAAGGTAAAGCACTGCTGTATTAAGAATAAGGCTATGAAATGTGTTGTAAGAAGGCAACGGAGAAACTCTATAGAGAAACAAAAAGGGCACTGGCAGCCTGAGTGTCTTGTTTATATTATAAACTCAAACAGATTTGTACAGGGAAACAAACTGCTATTACTGTACTGTTAGAATCATTATCATGGAATCATTTGGGTTGGAAAAGACCCTTGAGATCATCAGATCCATCCATTAACCCTACTCTACCAAGTGGGTTGGATGATTTTACCCTGCAGGATGCCCCTGCAAAGGCTTCTCCACCTTCCCTCTCCAAAGTTTTCCTCCAAAATCACATCAATGCTGACCTCTTGAGACTTGCTGCCAGGGTTGTGGCAGGGTTGTGGCCTTCTCTAGTGGCTGGTCCTTTATCCCAAGCCACAGCTCCAACCAGTCTGGGGTCCTTGCAAAGGATTTACTTACCACTGCAGTTCTAGCGACAAGCACAACATCTCTGTGCAGCTGCCCTTCTGTCTCCTTCCCACTGGCTGCCCCACCAGAAACAATGTTTGTTCTGCTGCCACTGTGGAGAGCATTGCTGTGCTCTTCATGGCCTGATGGCCATTCCCAGCAAAACAGAGACCCTAGCCAGACCCTCACTCTGCCCCTAGGAAGGGGTCAATGTGACACCACCTGAACACAGGTGGGGAGAATCCTCCATTCCCACATCTCCCATTCATCCTTCTACAGTTTCCACACTGGTCTCCCAACCTTCAGTTTCTCCATCTCTTCACCCATTCAAACTCCCTCCTTTGCTTTCTAAAAATGTACCACTTCCCCATTCTCAGCTCCATTCTCTAGGCTGACAGCAGACTCCTCCTGTTGCTATAACAATGAGCAGCAGCCTGGCCAAATTGGCCAGACCCTGCCATACTTCCCTGCCTGCATCCAAATCACCTTCCTGTGTGTGAAGACACTTGCTTCCTCCTCAAGCCTTCACCATCTGCCAACAAGGGGGAGATTTCTCCCTTCAGGGGGCTGCTGGCCCTCTGCAACCCCTATGTGTCTCCTTCCCTCTTCATGCATACTTTGCAGCCCCCTAGGTGGGTCCACACATGCAATATGGGCCATGTTTACTGTCCCACACCCTCTAAGACAAAACACCACTGATTTAGTCCATAAACCCCATGCAGATTAAGTTCTGAATACATGAAATTAGGAGGATTGCTTGAAATATGGTGAAAAAGATGTGTCTAGGGCTGTATCCTCATCTGATCTGAAAGCTGAAAGGCAAAAAAAGTGCAGGGAAAAAGTAATTCTAAAGCAAAGTCCCTGCTTCTTCTGCCTTGTGGTCTGAGCTTCACAGCCAGCCCATGGAGCATCTGCTGGTGCTGGGTGAAGCCTCTCTGTCACTGCAAGGTAGATAGAGGGTGCTGCAGGCAGAGCTTCTTGTTGCTGCAGAGCGTAAAAGCCAGGTCTGCCAGCCTTGAGCTCCTCTGGACCTTGCTGAACCCAGCAGTAACTAGGGAGTTATGATGGCTTCTTACCCTGGGTTGTGATCGCTACTTAAAAGTCCTTTTCCCGAGCTTTTCAAGGGGCTGACAGCAGCAGGCTGAAAGATGCAGGTGGGAAATGGCCAGTTTGTCTCCAGCAGGGAAACTGGCACCAAGATCTTCATCTGTGCTGAGCTGCAGCAGGACAAGCTTCGGCCAGGCTGCTGTTCCTGGAGCTCATCACAAGGACTTCTGACCACCATGCTGCAGAAGATCTAGGACAGCCTCCTGAGCTAATACCAGACTGGCAGGACACCATGTGCTTTGTAATCTCATCTCTTCTGGATATCAAAGTGCACCAGCTGACATTTTAACTGGAGAGTTTTCCATGCCAGGCTCCAGGCCAGGGGAAATTTGTGGGTACCACAAAATAAACATTATATCATTAATTTTCCTCTGGTGGGCTGGCAAGCCTGAGGAGTTGCCCTCCTCCAGTGCTGTCCATGTCTGTATGAAAAGCAAGGTGCCTAGATGCACCCAAAGAGATCTGCTAAGACCTTGTTCCCCAAAAGTATTCTTGTGTGCTTTTTTAATTTTCCAGCCCCTTGACATTTGTGTCTGATCCTCACTAACTGAAGTGAAATCACTTTAAAACCAGCAAATTAAAAACAAAGCCAGAATACTCAGGGCAATTCCTGTTCCTCATAGCAGTGAGATGGTTTTGCAGTCTTGCCTGCAGCTGGAATGCCATGTCAGCTAGAGATATTTTTGGTGGGTTTGCGGCCTCTGCTATAATATAAATTTACTTCTTTATACACAGTTTTGGGTTAAAGAACAGCTCTTTCCATTCATTTTGGATTGCTGGCTTCAAGAGCTCTCTTATTCTAAAGCTACTGATCTTTTATTTTTCTAAAATGACTTTTGGGTGCAAGATACTTTTGTCTCAGAGTGTAGATGGGCTTTTCACACAGCCTGGTTTTGATAATTGGGAAAAAGCTTGAGACAAATTTTAGGTGGCTACTGCCACTCTTATATCAGTAGGAAGCATATATTCTTCCTGTGACCACTGGGGATGGTGCTCATTTGTGCTGAGTTTTCTACCCTCCAAAGAACTACTGAGGGTATCTTTGACTGGTGAGTGCTATGTATTCTCTTGCCAGGCAGAGGTTTAATCCCTTAAGTGGAGATCTTCTGTATTTTGCTGCAGGCTCAGAGATGTGCTCGATGCCCCTAAGCAGGCTCAGCTGGAAGCTGTGGCAGGTCTAGGCTATACTCTCTTGCACAGCAGAACCAGCCCAGATGTAGTTGTCCTTACGTTGGTCAGTCAACCAACCTACTTCTTCCCAGTCAAATCTCTAGCTCCAATTGCGCTGACCTGCCCTCCCCAGTATTGGGACCCTGCCCTCCTAGCGATGGGGGCAAGAGCAGCCAGCCAAGGAGTGACATGGTCTGCCACACAGAATTCTGTGACCCAGGGTGACTTATCCAATGAAATGGAAGAAATTCCAATAAGATTGCCTTGACACCAGTGGTCCTGCCTCACCTGTTTTTTTTTTTTTTGGGAGATGTGGCATTGTTCTTTCTTTGAAACCATCTAAATAACTATGTTCAATGGATCCTAACTTTCCACCTGCCATTTCAAGGGCTTTTGGAGAAAAATGTCACCTTTCTGAAAAGCATCCCTGCTTTCTCATAGCCACAGCTCTTTATTCTTCTCTAGTTTAAGGACTGCCCATCTCATCTCACAACAAAACATCTGAGAGTCATCAGGTCATATAGATGAAGTATTTGGACCCACTTGGTCCTGTGCACCAGTTCCCATAAGGATAGATTCTGAAGACACTACGGTTCGGTGGTTTACAATTTGGATATTAGCATACTTCCAAGTTTGGAGTGGGTTTTTTTTTTGGTTGGTTTTTTGTTTTTAAGACAGAACCTTCCTTGAGCCAGCAACTCCCCGAGTGAGTTTAATTCCTCGAATCACAAACCCTTCTGATAACAGTAGGCTACATGAAGTTGTTCCAGTTGTTAACTCATCATAGGTATGGTTACTACTATTAGGACATTGAGGAGGAGGTTAAGCCCTAGTAGCTCATGAGACTTTTTGATCCTCTCACGGCAAGTTTCAGACCTAAGAAGTGTTTCACTGGAAGGCTGTGCAGAAATATGGACAGGCTGGAGATCTGGGTGAAGGTGAACCTCATGAGATTCGATAAGGACAAGTGCAGAGTCCTGCATCTGGGAAGGAATAACACCAGGCACAGACTAGAGGTCGTCCTGTTGCAAAGCAGCTCCCTGGAAAAAGACCTTGGAGTCCTAGTGGACACAGGACAGCAATGTGCCGTTGTAGCCAAGAGGGCCAATGGTAGCCTGGGTTGCATTAAGAAAAGTGTGCCCAGCAGGTCTAGGGAGGTTTTCCTCCCCTTCTACTCTGCCCTGGTGAAAGCACACCTGGAATATTGTATTCAGTTTTGGGCTCCTCAATTCAAGAGAAACAGGGAGCTGCTAGAGAATGTCCAACAGAGAGTTATGAGGATGATGAAAAGACTTGAACGCCTCTCCTATGAAGAAAGACTGAAAGACCTGAGGCTGTTTAGTTTTGAGAAGAGAAGGCTGAGAGAGTATCTTAATCAATGTCTGTAAATATCTGAGGGGTGGGTGTCAAGATGAAGGTGCCAGGCTCTTTTCCATGGTTCCCAGTGATAGGACAAGGAACAGTGGGTACAAGCTAGAACAGAGGAGGTTCCACCTAATTATGAGGAGGCACTTCTTTACAGTGAGGGTGATGGAGCACTGGAACAGGCTGCCCAGAGAGGTTGTGGAGTCTCCTTCTCTGGAAACTTTCAAAATCCATCTGGATTTATTTGTGGCCTGCCCTAAGTAAACCTGCTTTGGCAGGGGGATTGGACTCTATGATCTTTGGAGGTTCCTTCCAACTCCTAATATTCTGTGATTCTGTAGTTTAAAATTGAAGATATTTGGAATGCCTAAGCTTCCAAATAAAGGGAAAGCATCTAAGAAAAATGCCTGCATAGTTAAGTGATGCTAGTCAGTAAAGGCATTTTGTATGTGCAACTCCTTCAAAGCAGCTGTCTTCATAAAGGCCAGTATTCAGTCAAGGAACTTCCAAAAATCACTCATTGTCTTGAAAATGTCATAATTATCACAAAAGCAGCAAGGGCAGGACCGGAAGATATTCATGATCCTGTGTCTCACCTCTTTTGAAGCAGGGGTTAGTGCAGAGTAAAAGCACTGAATTAGTTTAGGAACTGTTTCACCTGTTACTGAAGTTCGGAAGGATTTGCATTGCAGGCACTGTGAACATCAGTGTTTTTCAGAAGTTGCTAGGAGTGGGGCTGGAAATGCTTGCAGGTGGTGTTCCGTGCACATGTAACTTCAGCACTCCCCATTGTGTTTAAATGTGGCTTGAGTCCACAGCAATACAAGCACAGCTCATGCAGAGTGAGGTTTTGTGTGTGTGCCAGGGGAACATTCATTAAGAGAAACAAAGTAGAGGTCGCTCTTTGGATCATCTCCTAAGCGTAGTTAGTTCTCTTCCTTTGTGCTAAAAAAATTGCTTTAATGAGTGGGTCTGTATCATGAGCAGCCACCTTAACACTTTTTTTCTGTTAAAAATTTAGTGTTCCTTTTTATGTATGTCACCATTTCTGTTTCCTAAGGAGGGTTGAGGAAACATGGTCCTGCAGTCTACCAATGTCAGCTTCTCCAAAGTCCATGCATCTGGGTCAGGTCATCCCCAGGTTCAAATATAGGCTGGGTGCAGAGGGGCTTGAGAGTATCTCTGAAGAAAGAGACTTGGGGGTATTCATTGATGAGAAGCTCAACAGGAGCCGGCAGTGCCCTCATGCAGACCAGAAGGCAAATCATATCCTAGGCTGCATCAAGAGGAGTGTGACCAGCAGGGTAAGAGAAGGGATTCTGCCCTTTTACTTTGCTCTTGTGAGGCCCCACCTCAAATACTGCCTCCAGATCTGGTGTCCCCATAGTAAGAAAGACACAGAGCTGTTGGAGTGAGTCCAGAGGAGGGCCACAAAGATGATCCAAGGGTTGGAACACTTCTGTGAGGGCAGGCTGAGGAAGCTGGGGTTGTTCAGCCCAGAGAAGGCTCTGGGGGGACCTTACAGCTGCCTTCCAGTACCTGAAGGGATCCTAGAGGTAGGCTAGAGAGGGACTTTTCATAAAGATGTTTAGCAATAGGACAAAGGGGGATGGTTTGAGGCTGAAGGAGAGTAGGTTTAGACTGGATCTTAGGAATAAGTTCTTCAGTATGAGGGTGGTAAGACTCTGGAACAGGTTGCCCAGGGAGGATGTGGATGCCTCCTCCTTAGGGGTGTTCAAGGCCAGGTTGGATGAGGCCTTGAGCAGCCAAGTCTAGTTGTGAGGCATCCCTGCCCATGGTGGGGAGGTTGGAGTAGATGATCTCTAAGGTCCCTTCCAACCTAAGCCATTCTATGATTCTATGATTGTTTTAATCACGTTTCTGTACCAAATAATATTGTGATTTTATTAATTTATATCTTAGGTTTCAACCTAGTTCTTTGTGTTCTCTGTTTTATTTTCCTCCAGTAGGTGTGTTCACATTTGCTTATATCCTTCCCCTCAAATAATTTCTCTGTTGGTTACCTGGAGCATCAGTCACTGCAAAGATGGACAGGCCATCCTCAAATCATGTATGTAGCCTCCTAGTATCATCTTTTTTTGCTCTTACATGAAATTAGTGGAGAGAGAAAGCCTGATCCCATGTGCTGAATGGGGAACAAAGAGCCAAGAAGCTCCTGGGTTTTATTCTTGGCACTCTTTCTAACTCACTGTGTGGTCCTGGCCTCCTCCTTGAGGCTCTGATTCAGCCAACCATTGCAGCTCTTTGCTTCTGTTGAGACTCTGAGCAGCCCACTGAGTTCAATAGGAAGTCAATAGACTAAATGCTTTTGTGTTTCAGTCTTAATCTTCTCGTATCAAGTGTTGTGGTGTTAATATCTTGGGTATATCATGTATCCAGGATGAAAAAAAATGAATGTGCATGAAAACTGAAGGTTAATATACTTTTCATCTGGGTTTCTCATTCCTATTTGTAATAATTAAGAAGGCAAAAATTAATGAGGTGCAATCAAAACAACAATGCAGTGTGAGAAGGCAAGTTCAGAATGCCAGTTAAGTGACATCTTTTCTGCAGCACTAATAAGATAGATGCCAGTTTGGCTGATGGATTTTTTTACACAGGCGTGGACCTCCAGAGTTAATGTCTGTTCTCTTGTCCCATGTTCAAACACCAGAAAGCCTCTGATGGTGTGTGGACTGGGTGCTTCAAGGAGTGGGTAGCAACAAACAGGTTACACATGTCCTGCAGGATGCATTCCTGTGTTGCCTGCCCTAGGCGAACCTGCTTTGTCGAGGGGGTTGGACTAAAGTACCTCCAGAGGTGCTGTTGGGCTGTACCTGTGGGAAGCACCAGTAGTGCTTAGGACTCCTACCATTCTTATAGTGCTGTCCTTCTGCAGCAACACTGCTGCCATGGAATTGCATGCTAGGCTCACTGAAAGAGGCATTGGGATGCCATGGGGCTTTCTCTGGGGCATGGTATGGGGAGCAGCAACCCCAGGAGATGAGACTATCTTCAAAGGAGAAAGCATCTCTCAAAAGTGCAGTGGATGCTGGCCTGTTGGCATCAGACAGGTGCTTAAAGCAGGTGACAGGGGATCATGGATAACCACTCAGGTGGACATCTGTGGAGTTAGTGACATGTCATCTTCTGTGTTTGCAGCCAGGCCAAAGTATCTGTGGCCTTGCAGCTTCATAGGTTCTCCATGCCCACCAAAGATGAAATCTCCTTCCCCTGGCTGATAAGCTGTGCTGCTTGAGGCATGTGGGTAACACTGGGCTTGGGCTCAGCAAGTAAGAGCTGCCATGTGTGCTGCTTGCATGGGGTGAAGAGGAGGAAGATGCTGCCAGTTTGTCATGCTGTGCACCAGCAGAGCTGCAGTAGAGGTGTTACACTGATTTTGGCTTTTCAGCCAGTTGAAGCTTTGGTCTCTTATGACAGGAATATCATGTAAGGACTGGAACTATAACCTGAGCAGGATGTGGCAGTCAAAATCTCTTTGCAAGGAGTTCCAGAGATTTAATATATAAAAAAATTGCTTCTGTCATTATTATAACAATACAGATATTTAATGTATGTTAAATTTATAGCACGACCAAGTGTTTCTCCTCTGACTGGTGACACCCTCAGCTGTGTGGAGGGCTGACAGTGTGGAACATGATGAATACTCAGATGAGCTGCAGGGAACAAGCACAGTCAGGCAAGCCATAAATTCAAGCTCTTTATTCTCTGCTGAGACTAACCTACAGTGATTGTATAAAACTGTGATATAGGTGCATCCTCTACCTAAAAAGGAGGGGTTGACAACACTGTGATTTCCCAGCACAGACCCTCTTTCTTTTTCCTTCTGGAGGTGCACTGCAGAAGATAGGAACACTGGCATTTTCTGATTCACAAGGCAACTGCTGGATGGGGAATTTTTCACCCAGTAGTGTGGAAATAAAAAAAGAATGGCAAGTATCAATAATCAAAGGCACCAGCCTGCATCTGGGGTTTACAAAATGCTGTAGCACACTGAAGTTTTTTGAAACAACCTCCTTGAAGTATAAATCCTTGAGCTTCCAGATTTCTCAAGGCCCAAAGGCACTAGAGAAAAAAAAATGTACAAACAGAATTTCAAATAAAGCTCTCTCCAGAGAGGAAACTAAAAAAGAATAAGACATTGCTCCTGTAAGGGAAAGAGCTGAACACAGAGGTCCTTTGTTGCATTAGACCCTTGAACTCATCTACACAGTGCTATCATTTCCAGTGGCATTGACTTGAGGTGGCTAAAACCAGGAAAAAACAATGCAGAATTTTATCAGTCAGCTTTAGTTTAAGGGAGGCTTCCAGGAATTAAAACTCCTGCCTGAACTGTAACAGTTTTATGCTTGTGAAGCAACAAAACAAAGTCTGGAGGAAGGACTCCCTGTGGAGTTAGTCAATGGAGCAACTCCTTCCCTGCTAGTACAGCCTGCATGCTTGGCACAGGGCAGAAAACCCAACCCAAAGAGCTGGCAGTCTGTCTGAATTCAGAAACAATCAGAGAATTTGACATGCTCTTGCTTCATTATTTAAATCTCAGTCCTGATGTGCACGGGCAAAATGCTATTTGCTAGTGATCTGGGTCTGGGCCTTTACTTTGTCTTGAAATCACTGGAATGGGAGCATGCTTCTAATGTCACCATCTAGAAAGAGAATTAACCTTGGAAGAGATCACTCTGTATTCAAAGACACGCAATCAAGTATGGGTCTTCACTTAGGTTTGATCCCTAGAAATCTTCCAAATCTTCCATTCTCTTTCTGTTGACCACACAAAGGTTTTGGATGCTTTAGGAAAATTTATCGTCAGAAGCAAATGTTTAGCACCAGATTCAATACATCTGGCACCTGCTACTTTTTTCAGAATGGAGACTTAAAGGACATGCTTATGGTCAAAACACTTTAACAGATATGTAGCAGACATCAGAGGATAATCACAGAATCATGGAATGGTTTGTGTTGGAAGGGACCTTAAAGATCACCTGGTTCCAACCCAGCTGGCATGGGCAGGGATACCTTCCACTAGACCATGTTGCTCAAAGCCCTATCCAGTATGGCCCTGAACATTTCTAGGGAGGGGGCATCTACAATTTTGGGCAACCTGATCCAGTGTTCCACCACCCTCACAGTAAATAATTTCTTCCTAATAATCCTGCACCACTGAGCCTAGTTGGGATGAAGTTCACTGCAAGAAATACACTTGGCTACATACAAACTTTGAATACGGAAAATAAAACTCTAAGTTGTCTATGAAGAAAAAACTTGTCCACAACAAGAACTTGCAGGTAATCAGTTGGTGCCTAAGTGAATTTTGCAGAGAAATTGGTTTGTTGCAGCACACTGAGACACTAAATAAACCTTTAAAGATTTCTTTTCTGAGTTTTGGGCTCAGTGAAGGTCTTATGAATGGGTGAGAAGAATGAGAAAAAACGAAGGGAAGAGGAGAAATAGCTACTGCCACCTGAAAGTACTCTAGGTTTAAATGGCTCTGCATTCATCATCAAAAGCATTTTGATCCCTGACAAATTAAAGAGCATATACCCTTGGGGGAAAAAAATGTATAGGAACAGTTTTCCAGGAAAACCCTTTTAGGAATGATTTGCATGCAGGAGGGAGGAAGTAATCTCAGCTGTATAATTCTTACGGTATTTTAAAAGTGTCTTGAGATCTACCTGTGCTCTCATGATTCCCAGTATTGTAAAGCAGAGTGAAAGGAATAAGGGATGAGCCTGAGAATGTTCCTCTGGGAAATGCAATGTCCTGTGATGAGAAAGGAGCCTTTAACCCTTGGAAAATGCTTTCTACAGGCTGCAGGTGTGAAAAATGTCCCCTGCATGGTAGTTCTCACATGAGAGCTGACAATAAATGGGGTCATATTGTACCCCATATCATTACAGAAGATCAGTCTGATTGTGGCTGAATATAATTTCCTTCCAGCCTGGGATTAAAAATTACTTAAATCTGAGCAGAGTATCCCACTGAAGATCCCTCACCGCTGATAGGGAAATGTCAATGATTTTTTTGTATCTCTCCATCTCATGTCCAAGGAAGAAGAAAAGAACCTGCTGTCACCCTTCAACTGGTGTTCTAGGCTGCTGCAGGCTGGTTTTGGGTACAGCAGGCACCAGCAGCTAGCTCTTCTTAGTTAGAATCACAGAATCAGTCAGGGTTGGAAGGGCCCACAAGGATCATCTAGTTCCAACCCCCCTGCCATGGGCAGGGACACCTCACACTAGATGAGGCTGGTCAGAGCCTCATCCAGCCTGGCCTTAAGCACCTCCAGGGACGGGGCCTCAACCACCTCCCTGGACAACCCATTCCAGGCTCTCACCACTCTCATGGTGAAGAACTTCTTCTTCAAAGAAGTTTTCTTGCTAGAAACAGCAAAATCAAGGTCCTAAAGTTATTGGTCCTAAGCATTCAAAAAAATCAAATGAAAGTTACAAAACTCATGAAACAAGCCTTAAAAAATAGCTTGAAAAACACTCAATGGGATAATTTTATTTTTTTACCTACAATTTGTCAACAGCTCTAGAGGCTAGAAACTTATTTGAAATGTTAGATAGGATGTCCATGAAGTCATATAAGGTCAGGAGTCAAAACTATTAACAAATATGCCAAATCTTTCTAAGTAAAAAGGTATTTTACCAGTTATTTACCTGCAGTCCTCATTTTTGTGGTGCTGCTGGTGAAAAATAGTGAAAAGCATCTCTGGAATGCCTTTCTCCATAGTGCTGCATTTCTAGGGAGCTCCTGACATTTCTTTCCTTTCTGCTTCACTGTGGTGGTATCTGAACAACTTCTCACTGAGCATAAAGTACATGAGTAAGATCTGTCAAAATTGATTATAGCTTTACTGCTGCTGAGACATCATAATGTCAATTCTTCTTACATTTAGCTTCTCAATAGCCCCACTCTGAATTCAGATGTTTGTTGTAATTTAATAAAATACTCTAACAAATATATTTGTGTCAAACAGAAATGTCCTCAGTGGTAAGTAATAAAACACTTAATCCAGCTGCAGAAGCATGAAGTGTAATATTGCCTGTAATAATTTCCTTTTCTGCCTGGCAAGGTGATCTTAAATTCTCACAGAATGCATCAAGCAGTACTGGAGCAGTGCTGATTTACTTTTTTTTTTTTTTTTTCCTTCTCTGGTCTGCACTCTGAAAGGACATGATATAAAAGACAAGTAAGTGATGTGTTTATTGCAGGTACACATTGCTCAGCTTGTTTTAAGCAATTTAACACTTTCTTTTTTCCTTGATTCAATTTCTTTAAATGCTGAAAAAATCTGATCTGGAAAGACAAAATATTGTTCACATTTGAAGAGAATATATTTTGCCTTAATGTTTAATTTGGGTAGGAAACAAATATAATCTCCTGGAACAGAGCAAGAATCTCTTACCACCTACTGCTTTTTTCCCTCCTTCTTTTTCTTTATCCCAACTACTGGAACTTCAGATCCTGGAGGAGCACTTTACATGTCACTCTATAGCTTGTTGGAAGGATTTGGAAGGGTTTTGTGTGGCTTCTCCCAGACTTTTGGATTGGTTGCAAGTTGGAGAACTTTCCTTTCTTAATGTTTCCTCCTCGGGACTTTTGAGCACAAGAAAATTTTCAGTTAGGAGCTGCAAATAGTAGAGTACATCAAGGTGCAGTGAAGTGCCCCACAGAAAGGTGTGAATGTCCATCTTGGTATTATGAATGACTGCTACAGAGAGGGGCTGTACCATGTCCTCTCATGGTTTATTTTTTTGTCTGGTGCATAGAAATGTCTTTCATTTCTGTGCTGTGGCAGATCATAGAATGGTTTTTGTTGGAAGGAACCACCAAAGGTGATCTAGTCCAACCCCCTGCAGTCAACAGGGATATCCTCCATTAGATCAGGTTGCCCAGAGCTGTGTCGAGCCTGACCTTGAGTATCTTCAAGGCTGGGGCCTCAACCACCTCCCTGGGCAACCTGTTCCAGTATTCCACTAGTCTCTTGTTCCTAACATCCAACCTAAATCTACTCTTCTCTAATTTCCAAACATTGCCCCTTGTCCTATCACTCCAGATCTTTGCAGACAACCTTCTTGTTGTCCCCCTTCAGGTACTGGAAGGCTGCTATTAGGACTCCCTGGAGCCTTCTCTTCTCCAGGCTGAACAACCCCAGCTCCCTCAGCCTGCCCTGGTAGCAGAGGTGTTCCAGCCCCATGATCATTCTCATGGCCCTCCTCTTGACCTGCTCCATAATGTCCATGTCGTTCTTATGCTGAGAGCACCAGATCTTTTCTAGGTCCCTGTTTATTCACACAACTATTTAAAATATGTGTATTTAAAAAGCAAAAAAAATGAGTGTAAGAAAAAAAAAACAACACCCCGAGGGACATACTGACTAGCTAAACTTCAAAGCCATTCCTTGACTGCTGCACATTTCTCAGTTATGACATGCTGGTGTTTCATTTAACTTCTTGCCACTAGCACAGCATGACCTCCCCATGTTTATTCTGTATGGAAAAAGAAACCACATCTCAAAGGATTGCAACGGCCCCCACAGCTGAGGGGTCAAAGCCTGGCCATGAGTTTGTGGTGCACGCTTCTGTCCCAGGCAATTCTCAGCACTTAGCTTTCCTCAGTCATCGTCCTTCTTGCCTGTTCCAAGCTAGGTTCACCATCCACCACAGACAGGGCTCAACAGCAGGCAGCAGAGACTTGGGAGCTTCACAGTGAGTGGCAGGGTTTGCAGCAAGGAAGGTATCAGTTATTTCTCCGTGGGCCCAAAATGTTGGAGCTGTGAAGACATAGTGAAGCTTATCAGAGGATTTTAGGCAAACTGGAAAGAAAATAAAAAGAGAGGAATAGTGAGAAAGCAACTTCTCAACTGTTTTTGTGGCTATTGCACAGTGAATCTTCTTCAGCAAGGGCTGTTAAAGAGTAAAGGACATGGAAGAGCCATTGTTTTTTACAAAAGCTACATGCTCTGTGGTTTTGATACCTCCTGTCTCAATGAAGTTGGTTTCTAGGAGTCAGAATTTGTTTAGGGTCAGCACTTGGGTAAGTGAGATAGAGGAAGCAACTTGAGAATGGGAAGAAATGAAGGTGATATGACCTGAGCATTTGGGAGCGCTTGTTAGAAAGACATCATGACATTGGAAAGCACAGTTTGGTGGGGTGACCTTTAGAAGTCCCTTCCAACCCAAACCGTTCTATGATTCTATGAATCTAACTCTGAAACTGACATTGGCAGTTTCTGGAGAAGCAATAGTGCCTCTTCTGGATAATGGTTCTACTCACCAAAGCTGAATTCAATGTGCCTGAAAACTGGGACAGAATATCCTGAGGCTGTTGGGCCCAAACTAACTGGGTCATCGTGCTTCTGGTATGCAACAGATATACAAGATAAGGAACAGAATCAGATTTCCTCCCTTGACTTATTGCTTATTGCCACATCCACAGCACAATTTAAGCATCTAATTCCAATTTCCAGTGATTAGTTCCTGTGTTTAGATTTGGTAAGCAGAAAAGGCACTAGGCACAGCCAGATTTTTGAGTCATACAGAGGCCTAACAGCCAGCAATTAGATCATTCTCTCGAGTGTGAAAGAGCCAGGTGCTGGTCCTTTCTCTGCTTTGCTTGAAATTTGCATTGAACTCGAAGCTCCTGGCTCCCCGGGGACTTACCCACCTCTTGGGCATTTAGAGATGTCGTAAGCTCTGTCTGTCTTCGCTGGCATTTATCCACTTTCTATGATAATTGAGACGATGGAAGAAGAGAGGATAAATGAGAGTGCTTGGGAGGGGTAACAAATGTAAAGCATTATAAAATTATTAAATGTATTTTTAAAAGTGCAAATGACCTAAGGGCCCAAGACACAAAATTCTAGCTAATAATATGCCCTCGTTTCTTCTTAACAAAAATTCAGGGTTAGATTTTCAACTGATATAGTCCATTTTGTTGCCAATTAAAAAAAAAAATATAGTTTATCACTTTGGGTTGGCAGCATGACACCAGCTACAGCTTATTATTCAAGCCACTATCTTCTGACAAATGTAGAGGTTCAGGTTAAAACCTGGCTTTGTGGCTCTTTCTTTGCATTCCTGGTGTTTGGGTAGAGCAGCTGGGAAGAACAACTGCTTTACCTTGACATTGCATTTAAGATTTTAGCTTAACTATACTGTTGTGTATCAACAGAAGGTCTCAGCTATAGTATTCAGTTTTCTTCTCTCATTTTCACCTGTTCTCATGAGATTTGGAGAGGAATCAGTCAGCTGCAAGTAGGGCACTTTTTCTTAAAATATTAGAGTAATTCCTCATGGTTCAAGAGAGTCTGGTGTAATTTCAGTCACCCCATTCAAGTGGAATTTGGTCTGTACAGACTCTGTGGATCTCTTAATTTCTCTGCCCTGATTAAACAGACATCTCAGCACGTCTTTATTCTCAGTCACAGACTCCTTGGAGTTCAGTCTTCAGAAACATTAATTACTCCAGTACTTAGTTCTGGGGAGTCCCTTTTTCATGTTCTCCAAATGGTGCTTCCTCGTCATTGGTACCCATAAATAGTTGAAAAATCAGCATGTCTCTGCATGTGTGCTCAGAGCAAAGCCCTGGGGAGTAACCCATGTTTACTGCTTCTGGTGAGGATTAGATCAGGCTGGGGGGGAAATCACATATAAGGTGGCTTAGGTTGGAAGGACATCACCTAACCCAACTCCTCTGCCATGGGCAGGGATGCCTCTCAACTACACTTAGTTGTCCAAGGCCTCAGTAGGAAAATACTACTTGAAACCTAGTGTTCAGAAAGAGTCAAAATGTGCACACAAACTAGCTGTGATCTTCTGGAGACCAGTCTGTGAAAAATCACCTTTGGATGCACAGTTGAATTCCAAGAATATTCTATAGTGACTGCCCTAATTCAGAAGCATTACTCTGTACATATCTTGGTGTAAATGAGATAAACATTTCTTGTAGGCACCTCAGCCTTTCTCCTAAGTGAACTAAATGAACCTGCATTCCTGGCCCACACTACAATGGGCAATTATCTCACCCTCCCCTGTTCTTTTTATTAAGTATTCATCAATTAAACCATTATGCAGACAAGGAGACCATCAGCAATATGCCCTTCACTCTTTTTACAGACACCTGCAATATATTATATGAAAATGAAACACACATTTAATTGGTGTTGAAACCTGTGAAATAATTTTTCTTCCCTGAATTTGGACACCTTTTTTTAATCAGCCAGGCTGATCTATACCTACCCCCAGGTATCTGATGCTGACAGCTGCTCAGATAAACCTATTTACTTGTGCAAAAATGAGCATTATATGACATACAGTAGTATTTAGTCATTTCAGCATTTATTCAGATGAAAAATTGATGAAGTGTAAGGAGCATGTGTGCTGTCTCCTTTGTTGCAGACACAGACATGCACAACCACCCACTCTTGTGTGCTCCTTATGGACATAGTCCAGCAGCAGAAGTAAAGCTGAATTCTTTTTTTTATATAACATATAAAACAGTCTTCTGATTTGTGACTCCAGTGTATGTGGTTAAGTGAGGAGAGCTTTAGCTACAATAGCTACAATAATTGTAATATAGCCCAGATCTATGAAAAATTAGTATCCATTCATTTATACAGTTGTGAAGGGTTTGGACCCACCTGGATCCAGAACTGCAAGCACCCAGCTATCAGATGCAGTAAGGAAAGGTCCCTGAGCAGGCATTCTCTGGCTGCTCACATTGATCCCAAATCACAAACTATCAGACATTTTCATCAGACTTCTGAACACCAGGTTAAAAAGTACAAGCGAGTTGTAAGAGTGTGTGCAGACCAGTGACTGAGCTGGTGACCAGAGTGCTGGCTGCTGCAGCCAACACAGAATCACCACCTCCAGCCTGGCAGCTGAAGTCCTCGGACCTGAATTCCGCTTTGAAATTAACTGCAATGGGAGATAAAGCAGTGAGCTTTTGTCCTACTCAGAATTTAAACCATAGCCCTCATTTTTCCAAACAGCTCTAGAGCTGTTGAGTTGCCATTGTCCTACTAGGAGACACATTCATGGAAAGAAACCCTAAAAAGGCTTGAGAAATAAAAATAATGGCAAGAATTGTACCTTCTACCTGGCTTGTCTTTAGGGGCCATTGGCTGGATGGTTCCTACACACAAGCTAAATTCCCGTGGGCTTCCTCAGCTCTGGCAGGCTGATTTATGTGCTGCTAGCAAGGCTTATGGCCCTCACAGCAAGGTCAAGTCTATGGGAGGTAAGAAGTCATTCTGTGAAAACATTGCTCTGTCAAAAGAGATGCTACATATTTTAAGCCTCTCTTTGGCCACTGATGCAGGAGTAAGGGACTTGCTGTAGCTAAGACGACATTGCTGGGAATAAACTTCATGACTGGAAGTTTGAAGTGTACAGCCTGCCCTAGGTGATCCTCCATTGGCAGACGGGCTGTACTTGATGATCTCAGGAGGCCTCTTCCAATCCCTAATATTCTGTGTTTCTGTAATTCTGCTCATCCTGTAGAAGAGAAGGCTCTAAGGAGACCTTAATGATGCCTTTAAATACTTAAAGGGGCCTATAAGAAAGACGGAAACAATCTTTTTAGCAGTGCCTGTTGTGACAGGGCAAGGGGAGATGGTTTTAAACAAAAAGGGGGTAGATTTAGAGCAGATTACAAAGAGGTTTTTTTTTTTCCGATGAGGGTGGTAGAACACTGACACAGGTTGCCCAGAGAGATGGTAGACACCCCATTCCTGGAAACATTCCAAGTCAGGTTTTATGGGGCTCTGAACAACCTGATCTGGTTGAAGATGTCCCTGCTTACTGCTGGGCAGTTGGACTAGATGACCTTTGAGTGTCCTTTCAAACCCAAAACATGATATGATTCTACGATAAGTGGAAGTAGGAAAATCCGTGTCTTTAAACATGCCATCATGTAGCACCCAGGCTGTTCTGGAGACAAGAAGAGAAAATAAGACCTCCACTTCCACCTGCCCAGAGATGTCATCTCTTTCTGGCAGAGGTAGTCCTCCCTCTCATGTCAAAGTACCCATAGGATTTTCCAGCTGGCTTCGTGATGCCATGCAAACTTAACCTCTGCACATCACCTTGGTGCTGGTTACCCCAGGGCCATGCTTTTGATCAACCATTCAGACACTCACACTGTGTTCTGTGACATGCTGGGGCAGAAGGAAGAGGAAAAAAATCCTAATTGACAGGAGTGGAAAAACCCAATTACAGAGATGAAAGAGGCAGGCCAGGCATATGTTTCTCGGCTTCGGATCATCAGACCTGCCAGTTCTCATTATTTTCTATCAAGCTTCACCCTCTCCCAAGAAGGGGCTCTGGCAATATACAGGGCTTTTGGAGAAACATGGTGCCTGCTTGACTCACCAGAGCCTGCATCAGCAAAGCACTTGATGGCAGAAGCAGCAGCAGTAGGTGCATCATTAGTGCAAGGAAAAAAATGGATTAAAGGTAAACCAGAGAAAGGAGGAGGAAACAAAGAGATGAGGTAGGGGGGAGGGAAAAAGTCTACCCCAGGAGAATAAACTAATCAAAACCATGGCATTAAATAAAACAAAGCATCTCCCATTAATAATTGAGAAAGCATGCCAGCACGCAGTGTGTGCCGTGGGTATCTCATTTGTCTGAAGAATGGAAGGAGCAAAAGGGAGAGAAGCAGGTATGAAAGGCATCATTTCCCTTTGCCTCTAATGAGCACTGTTGCTTTCTTTTTTTCCCCAATGCCTCCTCCCCCATTGCGCTCCTTTTTTCCCTCTCCTATTTGTCATCTGTGAACATCTTACTCTTAAGAGGACGCTGGCATGGTGGCAGGTCTGAAGGAGGCAGCAGAGCTTCTTTGTCCTTTTGTGCTATTCAGGAGTCATCTGTTGATTAGGAGATTTCTCCAAAAGGAGAGGAGGGTTCAGTATATCAAAGCTTTGTGATTGTGGACAGTGGTCTGAGCAACTGATACACACAGAGGCTGTATTTTATTTAGGTGGAGATCGTAGACTCATAGAATTGTTTCAGTTGGAAAAGACCTCTAAGATCATTGAGTCCAACCATTGACCTAGCTCCACCATGGGCATTAAAACACGTCTTGAGGTGCCACATCTACACTTTTTTTAAAACGCTTCCAGGGATGGAGACTCTACCACACCCCTGGGCAACCTATTCCAATACCTGTAACCCTTTCAGTAAAATTTTTTTCCTAATATCCAATCTCAACCTTTCCTGGCACAATGTCAGGCCATTTAGTCTTGTTCTATCACTTGATACTAGGGAAAAGAGACCCACCCTCACCTCGCTACAGTCGTCTTTCAGGAAGCTGTAGAGAGCAAGGAGGCCTCCCTTCAGCCTTCTCTTCTTCAGATGAAAAAATCTTGGTTCTCTCAGCCACTCCTCATAAGACTTGTTCTCCAGACCCTTCAACAGCTTTGTTGCCCTTCTTTAGACACACTCTAGCACCTCGATATCCTTCTTGCAATGAGGACCCCAAAACTGGACACAGTATTCGAGGTGTGGCCTCACCAGTGCGAAGTACAGGGCATGATCACTTTGCTACTCCTGCTGGCCACAGATACCCAGGGAAGGGTTCATAAATACCTAGCTCCTGCACACAGTGTGTAAAATACAGCTTTGAAAAATTATTTGGAAGAAACTAGGCCTTTAAAATTAGGAGATGGTAGAGTAAATGTTGTAACTCAGTTTGATCCTTGTCATGTGCACGGATACAATGCTTTCAATGTGTGATCGACCATCATTTTCATGAAGAGCAATGAGTAACACTGAGTTGGTAGCTCACAGTATCCTGCCTTGCTTGTTGCATCTGTGGGTGAGTGCAAGGATAGCATATAGGGTTTAATCCTGTGATTACAGGGACTGAGTACAGGTCTGCAGAGCCATATCCCATGTCTCCCTAGGACAACTCCAACATCTCCATCTGAAGGGTTGAAAAAGATCACAAAACCACCCATCTCTGCTCCGATTTATGTTTGGGTTTTCAGAGCCTGAAAGCCAGTCTGCTGCCTCAGGCCTCCTGCCTGGTTAACAGAGAGGCATAGGAAACTTCTAACATCTACCACCCAGGAGGACTCAGCCGGCCCCACGGGCAAGCCCACCTCTCCCTCCACAGTGCAGGAAGCCCAGGGCCACCCAAGATGCCTGCAGCTGGCTGCAGAAACACAGACAGGGAGCTGTGGATTTTGATTCCTCCTAGTACTGTTGAATGGGCTGTGTTGCTGCTCAAGGAGACAGGACTTTGTCCTATTTGTTTTCTCTCCAGCTTCCTTTCCAAAGCCATCTAACAAGGTGGCAACTATTGCCCTTTCAACCAACAAAGGAGAGGCCACACACCAGGACCAGCTTTCAGGCAGGGAGGGCATGGGTGAATACAGGAACCATGTGGACCCACACTGCTCTGGACGAGATAAAGAAGCTCTTGTGCAATAGCACGTTGAATAAGAGTGGGAGTTTTGGGAATGTTTCTACAACCATCTTAGAAATCCTGTAAACCATACAGGTGGGGATGTGACAACCCTTTCTAGGCCCTGAAAATGGAACTATTCCTATTTTAGTTGACATAAACAGAGGCAAGACTAGATCTATACATTGCTCCCAAAGAACAGAGTGGCATTTTCAAAATGATAGCGTGTACCAAAGTAGCATGCAGAGACTCCAACAAGGATTAAAGTCTTCCTTTGGTAAAATACAGACTTTTCAAAATGAGTGTGGTGTAAAGCTGCAGCCACATTGGCTGTTTTCTCCAGAGCCTTGGTGAGATTTTGAAGTGACTCTCCCATCAGTATTCTGCTGTTGTAGTGTGGTGGGCTGATATTTCCCTCCCCCATTAACACCACCAGACTAGCAGTTTCAAATTGAGTTTGGTGTGCCTGGGTTAAATTTCTTCTGAAGAACACACAAGCTCTGCTACCACTGTTAACACTCTCCGTTTCCTCATGGGGATATACAGTTCTAGTGATACCAATGATTTCCCTCTAGATATTCTGAGGACCCTTGTATGATGGGGACTTTCAGTGCAGGCATTGGACTAAGCTGAATCCCCCTGAACTGCCCATAGTAGAATTGCAGGGGTTTCATCACTGGTAGCTTCCATCTCCTGATATCCCACCACGCTGAATTACTTGCCACTGAGGATGATGATTTAAAGGATATTAACTAGGACCTAGATGCCTAAATTGCTTCTGATAATGGGATATAAGTGTTTGCTGAGCACACTCTTCTAGACTAATCAGCAGCTGCCTAGGACCAGAGAGGACTCTACCCTTAGCAGTCAGGAAAAGAGCCCTTATTCTTGAATGAGTCCCAAATTCTTGGTTTACAGTCCTTCTGAAGTGTATGTGAATGGAAGTGAGCCAAAGGAGGTTTTCAGTTTAGAGGAACTCTGATAGGAGTTAGACTGCTAAACTACCTGCAGAGCTGTGTAGCCTATTACTGCAATCAATTGCACTAGCAGAGAAATCCTGTTAAAAATCAGTTCTGCATTAGAAAGGACTCTGGGGAGTCCAGGGAACTATTACTTGGACTGAAATAGTTATTTACTATACCTGTGCAAGTATGTCTGTTTACTAATGCATCTGATGAGTGTATTTGACTTCCATACCAGAAAATCAGCTGAAACTGTAATGTAAAATAATCAGTGGACACATGAATAAACATAGGGGAATAAGCAAGACTTTTGTAGAGAGAAATCATGCATCACAGATGTGCCAGAGCTCTTCAGGGGTCTCTGAGAGGATGTATTTTGGGTACAGAGTACTGAGCAGTCTGAGCTGGAAAAGAGGTGCATTGAGCAAAGCTGTAGTGTTTCAGTGGAAAGCACAGGATACCTAAGGTCCAGCTGCTTTCTCTTTCAATGTCGAGATTTCAATGAAAGAGACCTGCAATCTGAAAACCAAACTAAAGGACACATGAACAGCCATGCAGTAAGAGTTCACAGCAGCTAGGGTGTACTGCAGAGACTAAGCTATTCTTTTTCCCACACAACATAGACTAAAATTGCTTAAAGTACTACTCACTGCAGGATGATCTTGAAAATGAACAGGGGTTCAAAGAGAAATTAGGCAAGTTTATGGAAGAGAAATCCATTAAAGACTTTTAAATACAAAGACACTGAATCAGAGTTAGGAAGTCCCTAAGCCACAGATTTCTGTGTCTAGGAAAAGTACTCAGGGATGGTTTACAACCTTCTCAGTGTCCTACCCTTGTGCTTCTCCATGAAAACTCTTGGTCACTGTCAAAGACAGGATTGGGCTGGACTCTTATTTGGTCTTCACCCACATATCCATCTTTACACTTTTATTTGCACAGTGCTCAGGGGTTGGCCTCAAAATGTCTAAGCAGTACATTTAAAACGAACAATGGAAATGTGTGTTCTCAAAACACCAGCAAATATGTGGTAGAAACAAGTTATCAGGGAATCAAAAGTCAAAATGTGTTTGAAAAGAAGCTGGACAAATTCATGGCAAACCCATCTGCCTTGTACTCTTAAACATGATGGCCTAGCAGCAGTGTGAGATTTGGCAGTGCCTGTGCCGCTGGTGGTTAGAAGCTCTGTGGAGCTGCCAAGGATAAGGATCACACAATTTCTTATCTCCTAATATCCAGTATTAGCTGTTGTAAAAAGCTACGTTAGCCAAACGTTGGTCCAAACTATCAGGGCTGTTCAAATATCTTACATCCATTTCAGCAGATCACATTAGAGAGCATTATCTTAGCCCTCACTGCTGCAGGAGCCCATTAAGATAGTTGCTATGATGATCATCCCCCTCCATGAAAACCTGTTTACCAACTCCAAACTTCTACTATGTAGAGGAATGACTCCAGCCCACATATGCAAGCAGGGGAATGAGGTGTTGACACAGGTACATCTAGGCTAGTGATTATTAACTCCCTGAATTTGGTAAGCCCACTGTAAGTGGAAGCCTGAGCCTTCAGTTTAAGCTGAGCAGCCCTGTAGCTGATTCAGAGGCAGCCACCTCCAGCCAGCTCATCTCCAAAACACTTGCTTAGTCCACAGCCTTCTCTAGGAAGCGAGGACTGTACTACAAAGGAAATTTTGCTCAAACTGAGCCTGAGACACTGAGAACAAATTTCCCTTAGCAAACCATAGGCATTTCTGTAAACTGTGTAAAAATCTGTAATCACTAAACAGCAAGCTCTAAAACAGATCTTGTTGTAAAGGAAGACTATTTTTCAAATGCCTTGGCGTTGTGAAGACACTGCTGCATTATAAAGCCAGGATATCCATTATTTTTTCCCCAGACAATCACCTTTAACTCCAGCTTCCATCATTGCATCCCCAGCTTCCCTAATCTCTGAGGAGGTGTAGATAAAGAATCGTTTTTTTCAGTAGAAAATCTTCAGTCGACTCAGTTGTAAGACAAGGTCCTTTTATTTCTATAAAAAGCAGATAGCAAATTTTCTTTAAAACATAGAAAAAATGGGTAGAGGGAAATTTCATGGTCTTCCTAGAGGCCAGTTCTGCAGAAAGTGGTGGCATGAAAACAGAATTTAATGGAATCAGAAGATTTTTTTTTTCCTATTTGCAACACTGCAAACCTCATCACTACAATAAAATAATAATATTTTCTAATCAAAAGGAGTATTATATGAGCTACTGGAATTGAGAGGAAATTAAATATGTGTTTAAGTACTATTTTCAATATAGAAAAGGCCTGCTAAGAAATGTATGATGTTCTGTTTTCTTATGACTGATATTTCTAGAAAGGATACTGGGATTCCTCGGAGAGTAAAACACCTTCAGTTTGTATGACAAGTGTCAGACGTGCTCGTTTCAGTCCTGATTTCACACCCATGTATTCATAATATGTCAGACATGCTAAGAAGTTGCTGAAAACTGTGTTGATGGAAGAAATACGAGTTGAACTCCTGTAGAGCCCCTCCAGAATACTAATGAGTAAACTGATCCATCAGAAACATCCACAAAGACCTGACCTATTAAAAAAAAAAATCCCAAACCTGTTGTGCAAGTCATATGATTAACATAGCTGTCAGATTCTTGTCTTTATCTCTTTCCCTTTCTAAAACCATAGTTTAAAACACAGTCTTGCAGTCATCTGCCCCCAAAAGGCAATCCAATCATACTATGCACTCCAGAAGTAGTTTCAGTTGGTGGAGCTCAAAGCACTTTACAAATAATCCCCTGGCATTGTATGAAATCAATAGACTTGCTCTGAAGCAGATGAGAATGACATAGGATTGAAGTCCAAAGGCACCCAGCAATTTCACTGCAAAGCTGTTGACTGCTGAGCTCTTGTTGTCTCCTACCGTGTCTCTTAACAGAGGAGCAGTAAGAAAACAATTACAATCAGCACAGTGGACAAGACATGATGCAGTTGTCATCTCCAGCTTAGTGGTGACATTCTGCTGTAGTTAAAGGTAACTCACAAATTAAGAAAGTAATTGGGATTTTTTTCCCCTGTGATTTGCTCCTCTCCATGTATAAAAAGAAAACTGAAAGCTATTTTGTCTTACTTGTCCTCAATAAGATGCCTATTATTTTTTGCTATCTTAATACACTAAGGAAGTACTTCTGTTCTATGGTTTTGGAGAGTGACTCAGCAATCTTTGATGCATATTCTAAACATTTTTCAACCTTTATTTAAAAAGTACGAACATAATAGGCCTATCAAAGCTGCCTTTGGATCAGTTCTGTCCTCAGGTGTATGTAAGACAGTTAATGGCATCACACGCACACACACACACACACAAAGGCAGAAATCCTGAGCCTGGTGGCAATATTTACATTCAGTATGTTGGATTTCAGCACAGTTTTAAAAAGCTAAGAATCATCTCTCCTCTTAGGCATTTCATTTACTTATTCTTTGATGCCAATTTTCCAGTCTTTTGAAGTCTTTTTAATAAAATGCAAGTTTTAAGAGACTACAATTTCTGGCTAAAAAGACAAGACTTTGTTCTAAACTCTTCAGTTGTGGTTGGAAAAAGCTCCTTGGGTTCATTTTAATTAATTCTTCTGGGGATGTCTATGGACTTCCTTGGTTTCAGTACTGATCAAGAACATCCAGTCAGCCATTGTTTTTGTGTGGTCTCCAACTCAAGAAAAGTCATGGCAAATCCTAGGGTTTTTTTTAAGTCCTTTTTGATTCCCAGACCAAGAATCTGAACTTCCATGCTGTCAGATCTATGCCCTTACAAAAGCATCAAAAAAGTCCAAAAATTAAGATAATTTAAAATATATAAATAAATAAATAAGAAGGAAAGATAGACATTTTTTATTTTGTCTCCTGGATTTTACTTCTGTGTATTATCTCACTTCTCTGAGCTTTTCTCTTTGATCTGGAGAACTATGGAAACTTTTCCTTCTTTCTTTAAGTCAAATCAATTCACCACCCAGGGCAAACTGTCTTAAACTTGACTGAAAAATTAATGCAGATTCCCCAGACTCTAAATTACTCATTCAAAGTAAACTGTGGAATGAGAAGCAATGGTTCTTATCAGCACTTCTGATCCATATTAACTTACATATTATTTGCAGAGCAAGCAAATTCTTTTCCAGGTAAAGTTATGATGCCAAGACTAACGCCAACCTTCATGAGCTGTTCCTAGGTTAATGCTGAGCATTTAAGGTCCTATGAGGAGCTTCACAAAGAACTGTACTTTGAGCTAAGGTCTGAATTAAGCCAATGCAAATTGTATACACCAATGATGAGAAGACATCCCATCCAAGGGAGGTATGACAAGACGAATAAAAGACAGAAACAAAGGATTATGGCAGATTACAACAGACAACAGGAAGTGTTCACCTGCTGTATATGTTTGACTGCTTCTGTCTTACCTGTAATGAAGTCATAAACTCTTTGGTATGGAGACTGTATGTGTTGGCAACAGAGAATAAATATGTCCCAGTTTTTTACAATGAAGCCTTAAACTCCTGCAACCTCTGGACATGTTGCAATATAACCAATAATATTAAAAGAAAGCATTAATGTGAGGGAATCTGAACAGTAATGGAGGTAAGAAGAAGCTGTGCAGAGTTTCAAATGTGAAGTCTGAAAGCTGAAAAGGAAATTAATCATTATTACTGTTACTGTTACTCATTTATATGGGGCCATAAGTGCACGTGTCAAATCTGGAAGCCGAGTCAGAAGAATCAATATTTTCTTACTGCATTTATCTATTTTTGTCAAAGCTTTATAAATTGTTGCCATTTTTGGAAGCAGATTTTGAACTTCATGCCAAATCCAGCTGTTGTGCATTTCTAATAGAAAGCATCACTGCCATTTATTGTTAGGCATAAAATTGAGAAACTAACCATAAAATGATGCTCAGAACTGTAACTCTGACAAATCCATCTCCATGAAGGCTGTTATCTAGGGATATATAAATATTGAATGGAGAGATGCTTGTTTCCTTTCAGCACATTCTCCTGGATAATCCATTTGGCATCTCAATATAAAAAGCTTTATTTTATATATTAAGTAGATTTGTTTCTTTGTCCCTACTCACTCTGCCTGTGGTTTTCCTTCCCATTAAACTAGTTGTGGTTCAATTGCAGGCACCATGAGTAGGAAAACGAGTTATTAAAATACACCAGACTCCAAGCAGATCTCTTCCATCCTGCTACTTGCTTGTACAAGCTGCCACTGTTTAAATCTGATTTTATATTTACCACTCCACTAAGCTCTGCATATGAGGGGACAGGACAGCCACCAAGGAGCTCAGAGGACATCCAGTGATTGTAATGGGTGGGACTCATGTAAGGAGAGTGAATGACAGGAGATGCAGGAAATCATTAACTCTCATACCCAAAACAGCAGCAGATGATATGCATCCAGGCAGCCATCTGCATTTGAAGCCCTCCTCTGTGTGGAAAAGCATGTCAGACTTTTTCCAGAGATGAAGAGATTATGTGAAGATGGGATGTGGGGACTACTGTGTTATAAATAGCAGACTCCTTGTGTATGTCAAGAGATAACTAACTGATTTATCGTGTAGACAGGGACAGGAGAAAGCTGCACAGAGAGTCCTGTTATTCATACCCAGTGAGCCTGCCTGAGGCTCTGGCTTTGGCAGTCTTCTTTCCTCCACCTAAGCTGGTTGCCAAATACAGAGCTGACAAAGGGAGACAAAATTCAAACATTTGAATCACACTATATGACACCATTGCCCATCAGAACCATGTCTGTCAAGGGGTCCCTGCTGTCCTGTGTTACTACAAGTAGCTCCAAATATCCATTTGATGGCTTTTGGTGCCATACTTTCCTGCTGAATTCTCAAAAGCAGGCTCATGGAAAGTTTCATTTTGAAGGTCAGGGACATTGCTTTTATTTGTATAAAACTAATCCAAGAATGTGCTTTCCCTATCCATTCCAGATACACAAATTCAGGACAGCATTGTGGTGTTCAGCATCAGCCCTTGCATAAGCACAGTACTAGGAAGGAATCCACAGCAGAAGCATTTATGATGGACAGATGGAAAATAAAGGGTTTAATGATTTAAGACAGAAATGGTGATTTTATGTTTCATAATTCTTGCAAAAGCAAAATCTAACTTCAGAGAACTCCTGTGTCATTCAACAGATGCTGCAATAAACCTTGGAAGGTGGACAAGAGGAAAAGAAGAGCCATATAAAAGAGTGATCAGAGAGTTTGAAGACTTGAGTCTCATTTCTGGCTCTTCAGTTGACAATTTCTGTGAACAAGGTACTCCATTTTCCTATTCCATGTCTCTCTCTATCCCCTTCTGCAATTTCTGTAGCCTAGTTTGCAAACTCCTTGGGCTGAGCGCTTTGAGACAAATTGATCTCCACCTGCAAGGAGGTGCAACACTCAGAAAGCACCATCCCCTGACTGTGTGATGCCTTTGGAAATTATTATAAATTAAGAATATTAGCAATAGGCTGCATATGCTCTAAGTTGTAAGGAGACATTATTTTGCAAATATTTAAACAGATGTACCAGGAATATTTTTACATTTTTTACTGCCTGACCATCTGTAAAGACAGGTGTCCAAACTGCATGACTGAATATTAAAATAGAGACATATATAGCTAATACATTTGGAAGGTGTTGAACACTCTTAAAGTACCTCTCAAGCACACAGTTGTATAGCAGTTCTGAACTGTGATGTCTTGGGTAGGTCTAGAAACCTTGGATTTCTGTACCAAAGTAAGCATTCACTAGTGACTTGGAGAAAACCTATGATATGGAGGGGCAAAGGGAAGAGGGCTTGTTTAACTTAGAAGAGAGAAGCAAGGGTATAGCATCAGCTTTTTGATACTTGGAGGGGCATATATGCAAGACAAAACCAGACTTTTCTCAGAGACACAACAGTTAAACACTGGGTGGAAGAAAGTTCTTAAAGACTTTCAGAACTGAACTGGCCACAGCCCTGAGCAACCTAAATTGTCCTGTAGGTTTGTGCTTTTCTGTGCTTTTGCCTCTCTCTCTTTCTGAGGGGCTAGGTGTGATGCTTGTTTCTCACACACAGATGTTTCTGGCTGCCAGGATAACTGCTTATTATACCTCACAGATGCTGATGGGATATAGTAGTGTTATTTCATTAGGAACATAAGGAACTGGTGTCAACCTCTTTACGAAAGGGAAATTAATTTTGATCACCTTTAGCCTTTAGTTAAGAGTCTGATTGAATTGCAGCTTCAGCTGTGACCCTGTACTAGCCTATCCTACATAAAACCACCCCTTCACCCAGAACTGAGAGTAGGTCATCGAGGGCTAAGAGAGGCACCTGAGTTATCTTTACATGCCTTTGATGATGGAGAAAAATTTCTGAGGGGGAAATAATGAACTTATTAATGGACCTGTCTCCATTAACTGTTAGCAATTATTAGAAGATATTTGGGGCTTCTGTCCTGTGGCTTTGGGGAGTGAATTTTGCTTCATAATATCGATGCATTTATGTGAAAGGATCTTCCAAGTTTTTATTAAATTCTGTGCATTTTCTCACTCTTTTTGAAATTCTTAGGGTATTAAATCATTAATTAATACTGGTACTTGGTAGTGGGGAATTATCCATCCTCCAGAGCTCCTTTGTGCTGAAACTTGTATCCCCAGTTTATGAATGAGGTGTTAGTGGAGGGGGCTTTGGTTGTTTTTTTTTCTACCTGGCAGAAGCATCAAGAGGTACTTCCAGGTACACCTTTTGATAACTGTCCTTTTAATTTGGAAGACCTAAATCACTGCAGTCCTGGATCTACCGTAGCGTAACTAGCTCTAGCTCACTATGTCTATCCCTCCCCACTCTGGTGTTCAGCTGTTTCCCCTCTGCTACTGTCAGGGAAATTGTAGTTGTGTGAGACCGAGAATAGTTAGCCATCCTGCCTGTGTGTCTTGGTAAAGCATTTCAGCCTGTGTCATGGGAAACTATGAAATGTGACATAGGGGTGATAAAGTCAAGTATCTCCGGAGCACAATTGCTTTGCTTTTTGAACATGCATGGAGATTTTGCAATGAACAAGTCAGCCACCTGGACAGAATACAAAGCAGCATTGTGATCCTACACCTCTGCTCAGAAGAAGGTTTGTGTACCTGCACAGAGTTCAGGTGTCAAGGGAATGGCCAACAGCAACACTGGGTTTCCCAGTGGACTGCTGGTGTTTATATTCTGCTGGTGTCTATATTCTGCTGGTGTCACTCTGAAGAATTGTCCTTTTCTTGAGCAAACTTGGAAAATTGTTGTCCAGTAAAGCAGATGATGTTGGAGCAAATCCATTACCTGGGGGTACTTTCCCTTATTGCTGTGCCCTTACTGCTCTCTTCTAATCCACTTGGTGGGCTGAAAGAACCAATTCAGCCAACTGTAGAGGAGTGAAGAACAGCCAACTGACAGAAATATATCAGCCCTTTTGATCAGCTATCAGGGAAACCCATCTGGAACGCTTTGCTAGAGGGCAGTCAGACTTCTGCTGGCGTAACTTAATGGGAGGTTCCTAACTGCTTTTGTATTATGTGGTTCAGGGAGATAAGTCTGAATGCAGTGGGCATTCAGGCAATGCCTCAGTGTATGGGAAAAGGATTACTTTGGCCTCCATTGGCATTTGAGACTTTGCAAATTCCCTGGTGATTCAGAGAGCTTGGAGGGGTGAGATGATTTGCATTACTCTGAGGCAAAACACAGCTTTCAATTAACAGTTTCTCTATGGGATTGAAGGAGGATAAATGCCTGGGGTAGGAATTTGGCCAAGTGACTTAATGACCTCATTTAAACTGGCCTGTTATTTTCCCTGAGCAGTGGAAATGTTTGGCAGCAAGTTCTTTCAGTGGCAGAGAAACCTCACTGCCAGTAGCGAGTCCTTCAGCTGGAGTGGAGATTTGTACACCACAACTAATTGTGTGCACCATGTGGTAATATTTGGGCAATACTCTCAGAAATAGCCTCCCTGCATCCCCTTCCAGCTGAAGGACACTGTACTGTCACACAGCAAGCACAAAATTAGTCTATGCACAGGGTCACCCAAATCTCCCAGTATTTCAAAGGTGACTACAAAGAAGGAATCACTTAATGGGTACAAGATACTGTTGGGGAGAGTCCATTAGACACAAGAGGAAAATTTCTCACAATAAGGATACTCTCCCCAGGAAAGTGGTGGAGTCCTCAACATTGGACTCTGAAGATTCAACTGGACAGGATGCTGACCATGCTTTTTCCCAGAAATTTTGGGGCAGGTGATCCTTGTGGTTTCTTCCAACCTGGTATTCTATGATTCTCCTAAGTTACTTAATATACTTAATATAAATTTACTTAATATATATATTAAAAAAAAAAATCCCAAACTAGATTTTGAAGAAACCATCACCATATACAGCATCCTGGAGATGTCTGCAGCTCTGGTGTAAAACTTAGCTCCCAGTCTGCTGATCCTTCCAAAATTATGGAGTGCAACACAGTGTGAATCGATATCTGCATGCCGATCTATAGATGCTATTAGAAAAAGGAAGTCAGTTCCACTCTGCAGATGTAGGGCATGACTCATTCACTAATTAGAAAGGACACCAAGAGTGTGTGAAATTTTATTGTGCTGCACGCTTCCATTTGTGGGTCAGGCATGATCAGCAGACCATGAGACTTAACAGCTTGGGAACATGTTACAATTAATAATGAAATACAGCTGCATTTATTTGTAATTTGTAATCTGTTATTATCTAGCAAGGGCAGAGGTTTTGGAAATACATGATAGGAATTCCATACAAAAGGCATTTTCAGCAGTATAAACTTTAAACCACTTGCAGTATAAACTTTAAACCACTTGCAATATTTTGTTTATGAATATTTTTCAGTGCTGAACTCTTCTTTTGGGGAAGTATCATCCTGGAGAGGTGAATCCCATTCTTAATCCTAAGAGTTTTGTTTCTGTCCCTCCATATTCTCTAGTACATGACTCATATGAAATGAGCATTAAACATCTTATGGGAATGTTCATGTTTCCATGGCTGTGCTGGGGGGTACACCAGCTGAAAGGCAGGGAAAATCAGGGTCGCCAGGCTCTGCTTGTGGCAAGGGCAGTGTTTAAATACAATTAAGTATTTTAATGTCATGATTGAAAGTTAATATCTGAATGCCAAAATCTCTTCCTTTTCCTGTGTCTTTGTCCCTTCCCCTTCCAATTCCTCATTTCCTTCCTGTATATCAGTATAGTATCAGTAGAAGTTGCACTAAATAGAGAATAAACTCTCTTTCTATAGTCCTGGTGAAACTCTTCCCCTTACCAGGGCATATAAGCTTAAGACTGATTTCATGGGTTAATAAATGAGAGAATGAGGATAATCCTGACTCTGCTCCTTTTCATATTTGCACTCTTACCATCTTTTAAAAAATATGTTCACAGTGTGCAGTGAAGCAGTTTTGCATTTTTTCCCCACATTTTCTTCATTCAGTGTAGAAATTCAGTGTATTTATGCCTCAACTAAAATAAAATCAATGTTTTCCCTCCACTGAAAACTGGTATCTTTCCATATAACCTTTGTGGAGCTTCTCAGCAGGATGTTTGAATAGCCCACAAATATTACTTCTATCTTTAAACAATTCTCTGAGTTTGAGAAATATCAGAGAATCATAGAATTGCTTTGGTTGGAAAAGACCTCTAAGATCAATTCCAACCATCAGCCTAACACCACCATAGCCATTAAACCATGTCCCGAAGTGCCATGTCCACATGTTTCTTGAACACCCCCAGGGACAGTGACTCTACCACCTCCCTGGGCAATCTATTCCGGTGCCTGACCACTCTTTCTGTAAAGACGTTTTTTCTCCTATCCAATCTAAAGCTCCCCTGCACAATTTCAGACCATTTCATCTTGTTCTGTCACCTGATACTAGAGAGAAGAGACCAATCCCCACCACACTACCACCTTATTTCAGGTAGTTGTAGGGAGCAATGAGGTCTCCCCTCAGCCTCCTCTTCTCCAGACTAAACAACCCCGGTTCCCTTAGCGGCTCATCATAAGATCTGTTCTCTAGGCCCTTCACCAGCTTTGTTGCTCTTCTCTGGACGCATTCAAGCAACTCAATGTCTTTCTTTTAGTGAGGGGCCAAAAAAACTGAACACAGTATTCAAGCTGTGGCTTCACCAGTGCCTACGGGCACTTGACCACTTCCCTGGTCCTGCTGGCCACTCTATTTCTGATACAAGCCAGGATGCTGTTGGCCTTCTTTGCCACCTGAGCACACTGATGGCTCACATTCAGCTGGCTGTAGACCAAAACCCCCAGGT
This sequence comes from Indicator indicator, assembly GCF_027791375.1. Classification (NCBI taxonomy): domain Eukaryota; kingdom Metazoa; phylum Chordata; class Aves; order Piciformes; family Indicatoridae; genus Indicator; species Indicator indicator. The sequence goes on along the minus strand of NC_072012.1, from coordinate 17,815,678 downwards.
CCCTTTCTGCCAGACAACTTTTTAGCCACCCTGCTCCAAACCTGTAGCATTGCATAGAGTTGTTGTGGCCCAAGTGCAAGACCTGGCAATTGGCTCACACAATTGACCCTGGCCCATTGATCCCTTTGCAGGACCTGCCTACCCTCAAGTAGTTCAACACTCCCACTCAATTTAGTGTCATCTGCAAACTTACTGAGGGTGCCCTCAATTCCCTAGTCCAGATCATTGGTAAAGATATCAAAGAGATCAGGCCCCAATACTGAGCCCTGGGAACACCACTAGCGACCAGTCGCCAACTGGATTTAACTCCATTCACCACCACTCATTCCTGCTGTACTAGCAGGGAATTGAGGCACAGAAGGAAGAAAAGGACTTGCTGGAAGTTGCATGATAAATGCATTGGACAGCTTAGAATTAAACATCCTTTGTCTTCCTCACAAATCTGGCTTCAGTCATTAGGCGCTGCACAAGAGAGCTCAGACTGTTCATCACACAGCTTGATCCTGTTTATCTAAATAAAAACTTGCATGGGCTAAGAATGCTAAAGCAGAGGGGAAAAAGAAGTCAAAGAGCCAAACAGGATTTTCTTCTATATGCCTCTAGAGGTCTTGGTTTCCCTTCATCAACTGTACATGGGCACTTGGTTTAGAACAACAGCCTCAGTGGCACCTAAGATGCAATGCAGATGTCTGCATTAGATAAAATGAATTCCACCATTTACTGTCAAGGCACAGAGTGAAAGATCCTTTTCTGAGTCATTATTTCTACCCTGTACTCCATGTTTGACTTCGATGAAAGTGGATCAGAATCATCTTGCTTGATTAATGACATTTATTTAATGCCCTTGAGGTTCTGCTGCCTCTTGAGACAGTTACAGGAGGAAATTAATCTTTCCTTAGATCTGGATCGCCCTGTGGACAGTCCACAGTGACTACAAAGTGAGTAAAGTTGCTTATTTAAGATCATGGTGAGGGTCTCAGCTAAGAATAGGAACCTTGAAAATTACCAGGACAGAAATAACATATACAATGTCTATGCAACATGGGTTCAAACATCTTGCTGTCTTCCTGCATTGCAGTCCCACTCCAGCCAGAATGGTTTTGCCCCACAAAAATCACATGCCAGACAAAGATCACATGTGAGCTACCGTCCAGGTTTTGCTGGGACAGAATCACATGGGCTGCAGGCCCTCAGCAGTTCTGAGTCATCCAGGACAGCAGCCTGGATTTGGCTCAAAGGTGTATCCCAGGCCATGCAGCATAAAGGCTGAAGTTTGATGAGGTAGAGTGGAGCTTTTTCCTAGAGCCTTCTGCTTGGGGTTCCTGCTGTGGCTTGTCCTCACCCCATTCCTGCTCTTAAGAACTGCCTTTCTGGGTATTGTGATGGCTACACTTTTGTTAGGCTGAGTATAACTTTACATATTGTGGGCTGTCATTGACATTAATTTGGCTATTTCACTAAATCTGCTTTCATTTCAACCTGTGGATCTTTTCCCCTTTTTCTGATTCAGTTTATTTGCTAGGGAGGAGTCATCAGGTGATAAGAGCAGTTTAGTCCCAAACATTAGCTAAACGTAGACTTGTACAAAAGGGCTGTTCACTGTCATAACACATTTTGTGTGTGAGTCACCTTTCATTACCCAGTATATGGTGTTACTTGATGCACACAGCAGCTTGCTGCCGAAGTTGAATTTGGTCTCTCCTTTACGCAAAGCCAAGGAAATTGTGCCCCTTCTTTGCCATCACATCCCAGCCCATGTTGGAGACTTGGTGATAGTGGTTCAGCACTTCATTGCTCCTGTTTTAACAGTCTAAAACGGAGACAATGTGGTAGAAAACAAAGGGCTGCAATTTCAAAGGGTGTCCATGAGCCACTTAATTGATCTTAGAAAAGTTGTGCTAAGAAAATAGGTCAGCTACTTCTCTCACTTATGTTGTTGTAGGCTCTTGACTCCAGTGGACCAGAATTGAATATTATTTTAATTTTTTTTTTTTTAGCAGCAGTCTCAGGGTTGCTGTCTGTCTGAAGCACTGCTCCCACTATCAGTATGAAGTCTGCCTTTGCAGTGGTTTACACTCCTTGAAATGATTTGAGAAAGGCTGTGTGAAGTCAATAAAGAACAATCTGGGTTTTTTTCTCCACGCATTTCCTGTTTTAGTACCAAAAGCAAAAAAAAATTACCTTACAGACAATAGGAACATATGTGGCCATCGAAAAGATAAAGTCTTGCCTTAGAGGGGGTATTATTGTTTCTTACAGGGTAATGAGACCTCTCTGTGAGCACTAATAAAAGCTGCAATATGTGAACCTAACTCTTTTTGTACCTGTAACAAAACCCCCCATGTATATCTCAAAAGGTTATGTGAACATAAAAAAAGAAAATAATCTTGTATAAAGGCCACATGAAAGTCAGGGTAACCTCATGAGAAATGTAACATAAAGTAGCAAATAGAGGGCAACATTTCATGATAGAATATATAGATCATATGGAGCATATAATGAAACACATAGATTTTTAAGGTGGAATTGCATTCTTTACTGAAACATGTGTTATGTGTATGGGGTATTAAAGAAAATGGAAGTACTTTCTTAGCAACCAACCACAATAATTCACAGCATGTAGAGTTGAAAAACATGGCATCAGCCAACTAAAACTATAGGATTATGAAACTAGGGGAAAAAAATAATTTCAGCTCCTATGGTGGATGTGTGATAATTGCAGCTTGCCCAAGCCTGTTCCACAGGGCAGAAATGTCCCACGCTTTTTGCTGCAAAAGATGTAGCTGGGAAACTTGAGATTAAATTACTGGTGGGATGTTCAGAGTCATAGGCTGGACTCGGTAATTATGCCTGATACTCTAGATTCACTTTTCCACGGCTGATGCCCACTGTTGAGTTAACATATGCATTAGCATTCTTTAATGTTAATATGTTTTGCACTCCTCTAAGAGCACCTGGTGAATTCAGGACAGGATGTGACTTTGATGTAGGACTTCCCTTCCAGCAGAAGGTGTGACGCCAGGGCACACATTCTAGGCTAATTTAGTTTGTCACATAATGCTGAAAAACTAGATCAATTAGTCCATGCTGAGCAGTGTGCTGCCATTTAAACAGTGACTAACACCCTCAGCCTTTTTTTTTATTAATATTTGTAGTATCTCCACCTTTTCTCTCTTTTATGCCTAGAAATGCAATGTAGATCCAGCTTTTGCTTGAAAGATAAAAGTCACATCCTCTAAATTAAGGAGTAATCAAAAGATAGGTTTGAGGCCTGGGCTGGGCTTAGTTGTACCTAACCCAATATGACCTCCAATTACTTCATTATCACTATGACCTGCTTTCAATGTGAGTCAGCAATGAGCAGCACAGCATAATTCCTTAAGTGCTGTTGTGTATTCACATCTTGGTGTGAACTACCATGCATAAAAAAAGTTTGCACTGATGGATTTACATCACTTTCTAAGAGAATGAGAGTGAGTCCTTACCAGGATTTTGGTTTTCTTTGTTTATTTTGAAGTTTGGATTTATGATGAGCTTCATCTGTCTGAAATCCATGGTGATTTTGAAAGACTTGGCTAACATCAAGACGTTTGATTATTCTGAATGTGTTAATAGTGGTTGGCCAATGATCCATAAGGTCATTGAACAATATAGATTGAAGGGATCTCAGGAAGTCCATAGTCCAATCTCTTGTACAAAGCAGGTCCAACTTCTGAATTCAGTCACGTTTTTTGGGACTTGTTGTTCAACCAAATTCTGTCCAGGGATGGAGGTTACATAGCATCATTGGGCATCTCCTCCAGTGTTTAACAATTCTTATCATGAAGAATTGTGTTCTAGTGACTGCTCATATCTTTCTTTGTTCCAGCTGTTCGGTAACTTCTATCCACCTTTCATTGTATGACCCTGAGAACAGACTGTCTCATCCATACCCTCACCACTAGGAAGAAAAACTGAGACCAAATCTCCTAACACCTTTCTCAAAGCTTCTATGCCTTTTCTGCAGGAGTATGAGAGGTAGCCACAAAGTGGTCCTAGACAAATGAAGGTCTTCAGTGGTGCAGTGTTAGCCACGCAGCCCTAAGGTATACTACAGCAAATGTTCTCTACTGGTGCGCGTTTTGGCAGCTGCAGACTGAAAATATTTGTTTCCTAATGCCAGAAAATGTTGGTGTCTCTTCCAATGGAAGGCTCTCAGACAATACAGAAAACAGACACAGGCAAAACAGTAGCTATACTTAATGGCAGTGAAAGATTTCTGGCTATTTGTGATCTGCAGGGAACAGGGAGAAAATATTTGAGGGAGACATGCTCAAGACCTTTGTCCACTCTCTTGGGAGCCTCTGTGTATACCAGCTACTCAGTGTGTTTTAAAAATAGAGCTTTTTCCTCTCTTTGTGCCTCCTGGCATTGCATGTACTACTACATGCATGTGGAGTAATACTGAAGTGAATAATAGTAATACTGCATGGATCTGGTCATCAGAAGATTTTAATTCTCCTCCCACTCATCTCTACAAAATGCTTTGATGCCCAAAGTCCTCTATTTAGTTAAATTGTGGAAGCAGGTCAGAATCTTCATCTAAACTCCTTCCTAATGTTCACATTAATCATAACTACTGGCGTAGGGACTCAGGCAGGGGGAGAGGTGAAACAGGACCTCTTTCTCCAGGGCAGCAAAGAGAAGTAGAATTAGGTCTCTGTCCTTAACTCAGGCACTAAACTTCCATTAGTGAAATGATGACAACCTATTAGGGCCATTCAGATGCGTCCCTTTGGAGCCATAGAGAGCTGTTTAGAAAAGATTAAAGCATGCCACGAAGGCTGTAAATGAGAATTATCAGCACATGATGACTCCAGTCCAACTTCCCTGTCTGCAGCATTTCAGGAAGCCATGGGCTGCTCTGTGAAGCAGGTTCCCTGCTCCAAAAAAGGTAAATCTAACAGCTTATATTTTCTGTCTCCAACAAGTGTGTGATCACCCAAGGGCAGGACAGAGTAAGGGACAAACTCATGTTTGTGGAGAACCACCACAGAACTGAGACTCCTCAGGGCTGTGAAAGCAGATTTAAAAGGGATCATGGTTCCTGCCTTGTGGCAGTAGGTAGACTACAAGGAGCAGTGACTGTCTTTTATTACTGCTGGCTTTCATACTGCCATCTCCACTGATGTATGCATCAGCAAGAGAAATACCAAACGCTGGTACAACCCCTTTGTTTGGCTGTTTATATGCTGATACTTCAAAGACTGTGAAACCAGCAAGAAATTACAAATTAGTAGACTGAAAGATTGGAAGAAGAATTTTTTTTTTGCATCTAAATTACCTACCAAAGAAGTCTGGAATACAATGCAGAGTTGGGACTTTTCTGCTCAGTGGTTTTCAAAAGTGTCTCCCTTCAAACCAATAGCAATTCCTGGAGAGATGGAGTTAAGCAGAGCAGCAACACCACATGCTCACCAAGGCACTTGGTTGTTTTTACTGCTTCCATCCAGCCATGCAACTCCATTTCTCACTGTGACTCAAACATCATTCAGTTGACCTACTAGGGCTGGTTCATAATGCACTATGGTTCAGGGGAATTTTTTTTTCCCTTCAAAAACAAACCACTTCCACCTGATTAAGTCTTGTGGGCTTTTTCCTGATGTAGGTATTGATGGATAACTGAAGGAATGTACCAAAGTGTACAAACAGCATGGAACTTTATTATAATATCTGTAACATTTTTAATAGAAGCACTTGGAGCAAAGTGAGCAAAGTGCCTTGCAAACTTTATGCCCCCAGCTGACTCTGGTATCTATAGATTTGCTTATGAATAACAATATCTATCTACATGACAGTAGGATTGGGATACTGCCACAATTTACAATTATGAGCAGTGCAAATATGAATTAATGAACCTAGGGCATTCTACAACTACCTAGGCCCCATTGCAGCAGAGTTTTAGATAACCTTAAACTACTTTGAGATGATTAGCTTGTGTGCTGGAAACATCCCGTTGTAGTAACACTTTCTTTCTAAGAACACTCCAAAGCCCCATGTATTAAGCCTACAGACATGAAAACACATGAGTTGATCTTTCAAACTCATCAAAATCATGAATCTTGCACAGTATGATTGATATGTGATAATAAAGAGACATTTTCCTTCCATCCATCTAAATGTCTTGACTGAAGGGGAGGACCCACTGATTCCTGAGCAGGTCAGAAGAGTTGGCCTGGAGCTTGGAAATGAAAAACTCTCAACAAGTAAGCTGGTGCTGCTCCACTTTCTTTTCCATACGTGGCTTCTTGGCAGTGCCAGGTGTGAGGTGGTGTCCTCCTGTGAGATGATACTGTAGACCGCTTATCTAAGAGTGCCATGGAGAAGACTACAACAGGAAGTAGTTTCCTCCTACTGACTGCCAAGAAGATGACCTGAAAAGAAAGGGATGAGACCTGCAGATTGTGCAGACCTGGGTCTTTATGGATGTTTTGAATCAGAGCTCATGCAGGCAGATAGAGCAGGACCAATTCTCGCTGTGCTTATTCTCAATCCAATTAATATGCCATGTCGATCCAAAAACATCCTATAAATCATTTCCCAGATGCCTCTCTCAAATTTTTGATTATAAAGTTTCTCAAAGGTCATCACTGAATTTTATTATTTATCCAGATTTTGGATAGCTGCATCCCATCCAACTCAAACAAACATAAACAGCTTGAGGCTGTCAGGTGATGATGTGCAGACATACCCATCACATTGCAAAAAAACAAGTCATGTCCACATTAATTTCCTTTTTCATCATGGTCAATAGCTATGAGGTTTATTGACTTCACGCAACAGCCTGCTTGATAATAAAGTATGTATCACTGTGTACAGACCAGTCATCACTTCTAGCCTTATCTTGCTAGTCAGACAGCCCCTCTCTGAATCACTCTAGCAATAGGGTTAGATATTAAAGAGCAAGGTTTTAAGATAAGAAAAAAATAAAATTATTTTTTAATTTCAGTTGTAAATAAGCTTTTATTTAACCTTTCTTTTCTCTCAGGACAAACTGTTATGTAAGGGGCTCATTTCCCTTTGCCTGCTCTTGAACACCTTGACTGTAGCCTTGCTGAAGTTCATCAGCTGTGATTTGAATGCAAGTAACTCAACATCTTTGTTTGCTTAGGCTCCATAAAAAAAGAAATGTATCAAAGTTTATAAAAACTGAGCTTGCCAGTTAGCGTTCCTGCCCCAAAAATGAAAGTTTTAGGATGACCATCAGTGCTTAGCACCTTTTAGATATTTTGCATGAAACAAAACCCAGGGATACTCCTGACTTTTCAGTCTCAGACCCATGTCCTGCTGCTGCCTCTTGACAGTGATAGCTTAATTGTTGGGCTTGATGATCTGAATGATCTCCTCCAACCAAAGTAATTCTGTGCTGGCCTTGAGGGTTTCTCTTCGCCCCTGAGACTGACATCCTTTCCTTGCACTGACTGCAGGAGCACACACTGCTCTGCCCCTGACTTTGGAGCAGTTTCATGAAAGATATGGGTTTGCCCTGGCATATACATTGTCTGGAAGTCTCCTACAGCCTAGGCTGGCTGAGGAGTAAAAGACGGGAGGATGGACTATATCATGAGATGTTTATTAAAAAGAGAAAACGGAGATGTGCTCAGTTCTTGCAAGAAATACAGACCTCCTAGGCTCAAGAAATGGTGCTAATTTGGATCTAAAATGTAGACTGGTTTGCAGGCCTGGAGTGAACTTCATTATACATTGTCTATGCGTAAGAAGCTTTCTACAACAAATGCTTCTGAAAAGCATCTTCTGAGGAGCCTGACTGGACACTTTGCAGAAGGAACTGCAGTGCCCCACAAGTGTATCTGCAATGCAGCTTTTACAGTGTCTGACTATAGGGTCAGAAACCAAAATAGCCCAGATTTAATATTCTCTTAACAAATACTTGTATCTATTTATTTTAGAAAGTTCTAGAGAATCAAACAGCAAAGAGCCTGGGTCATTTCTGAACCAACATAAATGAGAAATAGGCTTTCATTCACTCTCTAGAATGCTGTGGTGTGACAAGGTCGAGGAGGACCATGTTGAAGGACAGCCAGACACCAGAGAAACTTTATTTAGAGGTTGGTTTTGCAATGCATTGGGCCATTTGGCCTCTGTCCAGTAAAGCACTTTAGCACATATTTAACATCAAACATGCAAGCAATGATAGTGACTGCAATGGGCAACTGGCAAAAGTAGTCTCTTTTGGTAGACATCCCTTTATGGTCTCCCTTCAGGTGTTTCCTGAATATATTTCTAGGAGGGTGGCAAATGCTCAGCAGTCTTTGCAAAGGGCACAAAGGTTACTGCTGGATACACCTTCCAAAATTAAGCCAATACATTTGCCCTACTCATGGTACAAAGATGCAGATCTTTCTTGTACTCAGAATCTTCGTAGTATATTTTATTTCCTATTTCATACTGTTTCTGAGGCCAAGATCTAAGTTTGGTGAAAGTACATAAAACCAAAATCCACAGACTACCCCATTTTCCATGAGAATTTTCCCTTCCTCTCCACCAAGTGCCTTCTGTCTGTATAAGAGAAACTAAATAGAAACTTAATTTTAACAAGGATAATTTTGGAAAGACTTCTCTCTTCTCATTAGCAAAAGGCAGAAGAAAGATGAATCTTCTGGTGCAGATTGTAGTGGAGTTTAATTGGCTTCAGCTGAGCTATATCAAAGTATATCCCAGCACAAGAGCTTCACCTTTCATTTAGTAGCCATATACAAAAGTACGTGCCTACAGAGCTGAAGTTCCATGAAGGGCTCATGAGCCCATTTGTTCAACCCTTATTTTTATATTGCAGATGTGTGATCACAGTTACACTGCTATAATGAGAAGAGTAAAAAATTACCACTGACTTCAAATGTTTTATTAACATGTTTTATTTTAAAGATGAACACTTTTTCTTGTGCTACTTCATAGATCCTCCTCATTCAGACATTCTCCCAGTGCAGATAAGAAGCCTTGAAAATTTCTTTCCATTTGAAGGTTAAATTTGGCAGAGCAGCTAAGTAATTATACTTCATCAAAGTATGTGTGGTTCATATGAATAGGACTGTCTTTCTGCATTGTTATTTGCAAGACAGCATTAAAATGTAAACTATGAGAAAGGTTTTATTTGATGAGCTCTGCAAACACGTGATTTTAGAAACTAAGATTCCTTACATGTGTGCACACACCTTGAACAAACCACCTCACTCATGAATTGCTAGGATGCCCAGATCAAAATCTCTTTGTTCACTTTTAGTTAATTTATGAAAAACAACCAAACAGAAAGCTATGGCTTGTGAATGGGTAATTCCTCCCATTGATCTCTGCAAATAATTACTGATTCAAATTACCATGGAGAAGTGTATTTTCCACTCCTCACCTCCTGCTTAGAAAAAAGGAAACCTAATCATATTCAATTATTGTATAGCATTGCTGCATGTTGCAAAGACTTGACTCTATTTTAGAGGCAGGAATAATTACATTAGCAATATTGTTACCATGGTGTCACCACTGCTTGGGAAATTTATTATATTGCAGTAAATAAAATTCAGACTCCACAACAGCTTCCAAAGACAAGTTTAAGAAAAATTCCACCTCATTATGGATATATGTCCAAAACATCTGTAACTCTCTTGGCTCAGAGGGAAGTGTCTTGTGCTATTAGTACAGCAGCAGCAGACACAGATATAAGTGAAAGGGTAAGGAAAGAGCAGTGATTTTATGTGGTCTAAATCTTCCACTCTTCTTTTTGGGTCTGCGACCCTTTTTGTTCTTTCCCACTCATCTCCCTTCATGTGCTGTGAAGGCTGGTCCAGCAGCATTCCAGGAGGCTTTATCTGTATCACCTTTAATTGTAAGACTTGCCCTTTCTCTCAAGTTCTCAGTCTTTCCAGGAGCTAAGGCTACATGAGGTGAGAGGTTTTTATGACAGAGATGTGACTGTGAATGAGGAAGGCTTGAGCTTGTTTCTGTAGGAAAGCTTTCTGCAGTGGTTTCTTTGTGATGCAAAGCTGCAGAACTGCAGAACTGCGATTCATTCCCCATTAAAGCAGTTGTTTCATACCAAATCGCTTCACACTTTTGAAATAATTCAGCAGTTTTTCTTTCTCCCCTTCAGCAAACAAGAAAACTGTTACAATAGAAAGGTTTTCTATCTTGCAAAAATGCAAGCATAAATCAATGCCAAGATGCAGTTGCTGCAGGATTGTTGCTGAAATTGGACCCTGCAGGCAGTCTAGGTAATGGTATTGTGTTAAGCAACAAAGAGAGAAGTTATTAAAAAAAACCCCAAACTAAAACTGGCAATGAACTTTGTGAAAATGATGGGTTTGAAATGAGGGATTGGCCTTTTACAACAGGTCTATAAGCAGATTCACAACCCTGACCACAGATCTGCCCTGTGTATTAACGTTGTGCATAGATTTGTAAAGAAATAGAAATAGTTCTATTTATGTGAATTATTTTGGTAACCAAAGTGATTAATTCAGATGAACATTAACAAATTGAGGTTGGAGTTTTAATTTCCAGTATTTCTGCTATGCTGTCTGCATCTTTGTAGATGCATTTTCAATTCTCTCTCATAAGCCTGTATTTCCGCAACTGGGAAAGGCGTCAGAGAAAGTTAGGTCAGAATAAATTAATACTTCTAATAAATAAGCAAACTTAAACAAAACAAGACCAAACTCCTCCGTTCCCAAACACTACAGATATTTAATTAATGTTGGCCTTGCTTTCGTGCTGATAACTGGTAATGAATATGAATGACTCTGAATAATCCAGGAAAGGATTTCTGAGAATTTTTGTTTGCACCTAAGGCACTGTTTGAGGGAGGCTGGCAGTTAGCTGAGACAGGACTGCAGAGAAGAGACTGATTTTAGTTTCACAGAATCACAGAATTGTCAGGGTTGGAAGGGACCTCAAGGACTGTCTAGTTCCAACCCCCCTGCCATGGGCAGGGACACTTTCCACTATATCAGATTGTCCTGATCCACATCCAGCCTGGCCTTAAAAACCTCCAGGGGTGGGGCTTCCACCACCTCCATGGGCAGCCTGTTCCTGTGTCTCACCACCCTTATGGTGAAGAACTTCTTCCTAACGTCTAACCTAAATCTGCCCTCCTCTATCTTGGATCCTCTTTGGCCATGTAAGACAATGTGTCCTGCAGGGAGCTTTTGCACTGCCATGTCCCACCAGATCCTCAGTGCTATCAGTAGGTCCCTCTAGGTCCTGTCACAGCTCATCCAGTGGGATGAAACTGTGACAGCTCAGAGGAACTGGTCTCAAGGGATGCTGTATCAGAAGGAGAGGACTCAGATTTTAGTGCACTTTGATTGGAACCCCTCACTGCTTTCCCTAGTAGCAGGGCTTGAGGAATGAGAGGATGAAAATAAGTCTCAGGTAGGGCTTGCTTTGTTTGACATTGAGGTATGGATTCTTAAAGTATTTTACTTTTGATGTTCCTCTTTCTCATGTTCTATCTTGTTTTGTTTTTATAGTTTAAGGAGGGAGATTTCCAAACCCTGACTGTGGTCTCTGATTAAACCCCCAATTGTCTTTTAATTTTATACTGTAGTATCTTGGAAATAAATTACTTTATTTCAACTAGAGATGGGTATCTTTACACACCTGTGTTAATGTGCAGAGTCTGACCTCAAGAACCTCATATATGTATATCTCCTGCTTTCTATGGGCATTTGATCAAAGGAGATGTCCCAATATATTGTTGTAACTTCAGTGTAGTGAGTGCTTTGATTAGGATTGCTTTCATTAAGATAATTCCTTTTATATTCCTTATGGAATTGAAAGGGTCTCAAATCAATAAGAATTTTATTCTACAAATCTCCATCACATACTAAAGAACACATTTTCCGTAGAAAATGTTCAATATCCTCAACCAGAGGATAGATTTTCAATGCAAATTTTAAAATCACTTTACAACCTCTTAGTGATTGTGACTATTTCTCAAAGGACATGGAAGTTATGAAGCTATTATGGAAGGACATGTAAGATTTGAAGCAAGCAGCAATTACAGGAATAACTTGTTGGGTGTTTATTTTCTCCTCCTGAAACAGATGGGCACAACACAGAGCCAACATTTAACTTAGACTGTTTGGATACACTCTCACATACCTGTCTGCAGAGTTTTGCTTTCTGCCTGCAGTGCCTAAGCAATTCAGTACATTTTTATTCTGCCATGGAAGGTATATAAATACCTGTGTCAGTTGTCACAGCTGCCATCCTAACTGTGATAGCTGGTCCTTGCATGGTCCCAACTCCCAGCCCACGGCATTGGCAAGCTTGAATCTTCATCACATCTCCTTTTACCTCCTGCTTTTCACTCATAGAAAAGGTCCTGAGTACTTCACATGTTCTTAGACTCATAGAATCACAGAATCATAGAATCATCACAAAATCATAGAATGGTCTGAGTTGGAAGCGACCTCCAACACTCATCTAGTCCCAACCCCCTCTGCACTAAGGAGGGGCATCCTCAACTAGATCAGGTTGCCTAGAGCCCTTCAGCCAGCATCTCCTTTTTGAAATGCCTTCTCACTTCAAAGCATAACTTACATGGGGGAGATTCCTGTTGCCTAACTTCAGATGTCTGCTGAATAGATGACTAAACCTGAGCCAGGTGGTTAGGCTGTCAGTAGTCTTTTCTATTGCAGCCTACCACTATTTGGCAACCTGGAAAAATATGGAGTGGCGTCCAACTTTTAAAACCCACTTACTGGCTAGGTAATTAATTTCATTCAGAAAGACTGGATGAATTGTTCCCTTCAGATTTTTGTAACTCTCCATTGACTAGCTATGAGACCAACTTACAGGGAGATACCTACATTTTTGATTCAAGAAGCACAAATACCCATGCCACTAGATATCTATCAGTGGGGTGAAAATGTGCTCCATAACTAGGGCTGAATAGAGCTATGTATCTGTGTAAGAAATTGAAGCTGCATGAGGAACACTGCTACAACAGAAAGAGAAACCTCAGTGACAGTGGAAGAAGGTGGCATAATCCAGGACTATCAAACCCAGAGTTTGTAAGGAAATTTCCTTCTCTCAGAAAGGAATAAGCTCCATTTACAAGTAAAATCTGACTTTAATTAATGCTATTCCTTCTCACATCAGCTTAAGTAAGTGTGTAATATCAGCTCAGCTACTCTGGTTTTCCTTGGTTGACAGACAGGAGCAGAAGGGGAGTTCTGAGGTAGAACATGGGCCACAAGAAATGATGGGGGCCAAGGGTGAGCAAAGGCTACCCCATCCAGAATTTGCCCACTGTAAGGATTGCTCAGCAGGTTTTTGAAACTCAAATGTTGTTACAATAGAAACAAACAGTTGGATTTGACCATGCTGATAGCAGGCATCTGCCCCCAGCAAAGCATCTGTATGCAAAAGACCTTCTTGGTGGAAGTGTTCAATGTAAGCCCAGCTAATGAGATGCGTATTGCTTCATTGACAATACTCCACCAGGCAGCAGTTTAAATCTTTGCCCCCAATTTGTGGGCTTTGGTGAATAATGTACTTATTTTCAAGTGTCAATTTTAATTTAATGCATGAGAGAACGTACTACCCCTGGAAGAGTTAAACAGTTAAACTAGGATCTGTTAATTCCTCCTGAACAGATGACAAATGGAGTAATATTGCACTGTGAAGACTCGCAGACTAGTTGAAGCCCTGGGAGTCATGTAGTGACTTCTGCTCTGCATGCATCAGATAAAATAAACATCTGGGTGTGTTTGTTGTAATCTTTTATGGCAGATAACTTGGACTTACAAAGGTTTGGATTCCTGAGAGTCCCAAAGTTTGAGGTTGCTTAATTATAGAGTTTTGCAATATTTGGAAGATTAATCACAGAAATTAAGTATTTCTGAAGAGGGCAGGTATAAATCTAGGTGTAAGCTGCAGATAATCACAGAATCATGGAACGTTAGGAGTTGGAAATGACCTTGGAAGATCATCCAGTCCAACCCCCCTTCCAGAGGAGAATCAACTAAAGCAGGATCAACCAGGAACCCATCCAGGCGGATTTTGAATATCTCCAGAGAAGGAGACTCCACAACCTCTCTGGGCAGCCTGTGCCAGGGCTGTCACCCTCACAGTGAAAACATTTTTCCTTATGTTCACAAAGAGCCTCCTATGCTCCAGCTTGCACCCACTGCTCCGTCCTCCTGACACATGCTCTTATATCTTTATAAAGATGAATAAGATCACCCCTCAGTCTCTCTTCTCCAAGCTAAAGAGACCCAGCTCCCTCAGCCTTTCCTTAGAATGGAGATCTTCCACTCCATCATCTTTGTGGCTCTTTGCTGGACTCTTTCAAGCAGTTCCCTGAGGTCCTTCTTGAACTGAGGGGCCCAGAACGGGACACAATACTCCAGACACAGCCTCACCAGGGCAGAGAGAGGGGGAGGTGAAAGTCTCTGGATCTACTACCCACAGCCCTTCTAAAACACCCCAGGATGCCATTGGCCTTTCTGGCCACTAGGGCACAGTGCTATTACAAGACACTTCCATCAAGAGTGTTACAGCTTAAAGATGTTTCTCATTTATATCTTTTGTAAGCTGAATGAGACCCTGTCAAAAATTTTTAAGAGACCTCTTCTGCTTTGTTTGTCTTCCATGAGGGGTGTTGTGTGTGCAACTTCTTTTGCTGGGAGACAGTTTTGAGTTTTGCTGAGGTGGTGAGAGCAGTGACACACACTGTCTTGCCTGGGAGAGACTCCCTGCTGGCTTTTATTTGGTTCTTTCTATTAGGAAATGAAAGGTCACGCTGGCTGAAGTAGCTGGTAGCTCATTATTGTATGTGGAAAAACATAACCCTTACTGCTGCTATGAAGAATCCTTCAGCAGGAAATTAATGAGAAGGAAAACCACTCTCCTCAAAAAAGACTCTAGTGATTTGCATCAGTGAAAAAAACCTATTGTGAAATGCTTTCATATAGACCTCCACTCACTGCATAAAATCACATTTTATTTGTTGGTAAGGATATTTGAAAAAAAGCATCACAGTTTGTGTTTCAGTGGGGAAAAAATTAATACCACTTCTTACATTGTTCACCAGTAGGTCTTACATCAGATTGGTACTACTGGCCCTTATTCACAGAGTAGGAAAAAAAAACACCTGTTCCACATCACTCAGAGATCAGTGTTTCTGCCAGAAATAGAGCCCAGGTCCTCTGAAATCTGATTCAGCTCAGTTTGGCAGGTGAGACTTCTGATCTCTGTATATGCTCCAACTTAGTGTTTTCACTGAATTTATTTATTTATCTATTTATTTAGTGGTTTTGTTTGTTTATTTGAAGTGAGCCAATGTTTATTCACCAAGAGTGAAGCTCTTTTGTTTCTTACATACCAATTGTGATGGCAGATAATCCTACCATGGTGGTGCCTGAGAGCATAACATGCTCTAGGAGTGGTATTCCAGACTTCTGGTTTGCCTCATCCTTGGCACATTTACTGGCATAGCCATCACAGTTCACTGTAGTGTTTGTTCTTCGATGGAGATGTAGAGAAGTGGGAAATGGCCAAGTGTTTCAGACATGTCCTGGGAGAAACCAGCCCTTCACTTTTCTTTCACCTCAATACACTGCTCATGCCAAAGGTCTCATTCTCCCTCTTGGTGAGTGTCTCTGTATGGTGAGGAGATGGGACCCTGGTTAGCCCTTCTCTCTAGCCATGCAGGATGGAGAGGTAACACTGCTTCCTTATCAATATTGTGCCTGGCAGGCAGTTCATATTCTCATCACCTTACAAAACCTCAGCCCTTGTGATAAGCATTATCAGTGCCTACTATGCAAGGACCCAGAGGGCAGAGGAATAATAATTCTCCATGAACAACACCAGACTTGAGGTTTCCTGCAGGCAAGGACCTTGCTTTTGTGGCTTCTCTCTGCTAGGCAGTGAATGGCTATAAAGAATGAAATGACATAGGTAATAGCCTTACATTTCTGAGAATAGCTTTCCAACAGGCAGCCTGCCAACTTTGTGAGGAAGAATTCCAACCTCAGGTGAGATTCTTCTTGGGTTCCTATTGTTAAGGTGCAATATTTTAAGTAGGAGACTGATTTGAAAAGAGAAATTACTTTGAACTTTCCTGGTTTATTTCTACCCACTTTAAATAAAGCAGGTTTCAGAGGTCTCTGTAATAGAAAGTGTGACACAGAAGGAGTCACTGCATAGTGAAAGCAGTAATTGATGATGGCTGAAACTGTCAGATTTGCTAGGAGCACTGATCATCTAGTCAAGGGAAGCAAAATAAATTTCACTGAGACCATCATGTTTCATTGGATGTGACTGGAGTGAGAAAGCTTACTGCAATGCAGGCATCATGGGCTGGCCCAGGAGGACCTGAGTTGCATTACAGCATGGTGCAGCAACAGATGAATGTTCTTGCACCCACCTAGGTGAAATTTCAGGCTAAGGGTGGAATGCAGTTACATGGAGAAATATTTCAGCCTTGCTTCTCAGATGAGGTTCCTCCCTGCTGTTTGTGTTCTGGTTGCAACTTCAGGCATCACCTTCCTATCTGGATGAGAGCAAAGCCTGGATCTTTCTGAATTATCACATCTCACAAACATGGCTTCTGTTAAACCATGCCATTTGCTTCTCTTGCCAGACTGAGTCGAAGTCTCCTCCTCATTTCCGCTTTCCATGTTTTAGTGCAGCACTTGTCGACTGTTTCCACAGTCCTAGAAGATTGCCTATAGTCAGTCACCTTTGTCACTGCATTTAAATGTTGATACCGTGTTTGCTGTTCTGCAGATGAATATAAAAAAGGTTCAGGCTGTGGATGTACTTCATATTGAGAGGAGGGAGGGGAAATTTTCCCCCTCAGTGAGTCAAGGACTGTTAAGGATGTGACATCTGCACTGGCAAAGCTGTGCTTGCATCTCCAAGGAAGTGGAACAATGATTGCTGTTATTAAATCCACATCAGTTATATTTGTTTTTTCTGGAGATGTTAGAAAGAAATATCTTTCAATGGGAAAGAGGAAATCTGGCCTGACGCTCCTGAGGGCACCAAAAAGGAAAGTATCTATGAAATCTAGGGATATCACCCATGAACAGGTTCTCTGAAGGATGTAGCACAGACTGGACCCCGACAAAGGATGCAGCAAGTCATCAGGATGCTGTGAGAGAGGCAGAAAGACCAGGCAGAATTAACCTCTCCATAACCAAATTGTTCAAGCGTGTTCATTTGTTTATTCGAGCTGTATCTTTTATGAACATTGATAAGTACAATGTGGGGCCTTAGGAGTGTAAATAATTTTTTTTTTACACTTTACCTTAATGCAAATTAAAGGAGATTTCTTATTGCTTGTGAAGTGACAAGACATCCCTCATACTGGGATCAGGAAGAAAGAGAAATGTCTTTTGATGACCAGGACTATCCAAAAGAGCCTTTGGGGTAAGAAGAAGCCTGGACCCAGAGTGTCCCCAGGATGCCACCTGTACCAGATTTTCCAGAACAGTGTACTGGTTTTGTCTTTTGTTTGTTTGTTTTGTTTTATTTGGGTTTGGGTTTTTTCCTTTTTTCCCCACAAACAAATTTATCACCAAGCCACCAAGCCTGCTGATAGAAGCTCTGCAGAACTTTCAGGATGATGTTAAAGACATTACTTTCTGAGGATGCTGTTAAAAGTATCTCTAGCTAAAGGTGTGACCCTAGCTTCCTTCTTAGCTCAGACTGAAGAAAATCAGGCATCCAATTCTGTTGCACACATGCTGGGAGACCACATCTCATAGCTCTCAGTGATGTGCTGAAGGTCACCAAAATATGCGTCACCTCGTCTGACTCATCTACGTGCAGACAAGTGAATGGCATTCCAAGGTATGCTCCTTATTTCCCCACAGAAATCTATGGCAGGTGCAAGTGCTTTGGAGTACCCTGAATTGTGTCCAGGTATTAGTGTCTTTGCTGCTCATCTGCAGGCAAGAGGGAAGAAAGAGAGTGTCTCTATGTCCTCCTGAAGAACTGCTTTGTTCTGGTTTTGTACTGCATTTTGCTCATAAGTGATGCTTCCAAGAGTCCCTGTAGAGCAAATAAGAGATTCAGGCCATAGATGCTACATATTTGATGCACAAGACTGATTTATAGGATTGGAAGCTAATTAGATTTCAATGATAGGGTGTAAGTGCTGTGTCACTCTTAATAATTGGGTGATTAATGCCAGTTAATAATAAAGCTACCATGATAAAATACAGTGGAGCTGAAGTCTGTTGCTTCTCATAAGTGATCAAGGACAGAGAACCTGATTGTGCAGAAGATGGCGGTTCATCGCGTAATAAAAAACTGTGGACATGACCCAGGGGAGAAGATGAGTCCAGCGGAATGTGTGGGGCCAAGATGCTCTTCAGATAGCATGCAGAAGATGGATGTAAACAGCAAAAGCTGTGCTTGTTAACTCCTGTGCAGGAAGTTGGCATTAATTATATTTAAGCACTGAGATCATTGCATCGGCCCAAATGGTGCATTTCTCATGATTAGGGCCTTGCAAGGTTGATGTATAGAGCCAGACATTATTTAATAGTCCTCAGAACATCACTGAACACCCATACTGAACTACCTGCTTTTAATCCCTCATTTGTCCTAAAGGAGTAAAGTATGGCTCAACGTCCAGATGGAGATCGGTGACAAGTGGTGTCCCTCAGGGCTCTGTACTGGGACCAGTATTGTTTAATGTATTTATCAATATTATATACAGTGGGATCAACTGCAACATCAGCGAGTTCACAGATGACACCAAGCTGTGTGGTGCTGTCAATATGCTAGAGGGATAGGATGTCATCCAGAAGGATCTGGACAGGCTGGAGAGGTGGACCCAGGTGAACCTCATGAGGTTTAATGAGACTAAGCGCAGGGTCCTGCACCTGGGCTGGAACAATCCTCATTACCAAGACAGGCTGGGGGAGGATGTGATAGAAAGCAGCCCTGTGGAAAAGGACTTGGGAGTTCTGGTGGGTGAGAAGCTAGACATGATCCAACAGTGTGCGCTTGCAGCCCAGAAGGCCAGTCCTAGGCCTCATCAAAGGAATTGCTGCCAGCAGAGGCAGAGAGCTGATTCCACCATTTTGTTCTGGTGAGACCTCGCCTGGAGTACTGCGTCCAGCTTTGGAGCCCTCAGCATGGGAAGGACGTGGACCTGACGGAGCAGGTAAAGAGGAAGGCCAAAAAATGATCGGGGCTGGAGCACCTCTGCGATGAGGACAGGTTGAGGGAACTGAGGTTGTTTGGCCTGGAGAATAGAGGACTCTGGAGAGACCTAATCGTGGCCTTCCTGAAGGGGGCCTGTCAGAGGCTGCAGAGGGACTGTTTGCAAAGGCCTTCGGTGATAGGAGAAGGGGCAATGGTTTGAAATGAGAGAAGAGGAGATTTAGGCTGGATGTTAGGAGGAAGCTCTTTACCATGAGGGTGGCGGAAGACTGGAACAGGTTGCCCAGGGAGGTGGTTGAGGCCCCATCCCTGGAGATATTCAAGGCTAGGCTTGACAGGGTTCTGGGCAACCTGATCTAATGGAGGATGTGCCTCTTCAGTGCAGGGGAATTGGACTAGATGACCCTTGGAAGTGCCTTCCAACTCAAACCATTCTATGATTCTATTAGGAGTATCTGTGCCAAACTACTTATGATGTGTGTCATGTTTCTGGTTGTGGGATTCAGCCACTGTTTGATCCATCTCCTTAGTACATTCATGAGGTTATGTGATATATACAGAAGCTCAGATCCATTTCTGCTTGTTGGGTCAGGAGCCCTGCCCCAAGTGAAAAGACATCTTTGGCCCGATGCTGTTGCATAAATGTCAGCCTATTCAAGAGGAGCCAGAATGGCATCAGGCACTTGTAAGAAGCTGTAGAAATATGAACCTGTTGTTTTTGAAGCCTGCTGAGTAGGAGTCTGATCCTCCGACTCCGATATTAGTTAATGGGATCTGAATGCTCAACTCCCACACACAGCTTTGAAAATTTACTCCATCTGCTCTGTTTCTTTTTATCTTGCCTTTTTTTTCCCCAACAGAGAAGACAGAGCCTTCTCTTTTTCTTGAGATAAGCTTTGAGAGCTGTAACAGTTTGAGTACAAAAGTTAATTTTACCAAAGACAGTTTTAATACCAAGTGAGATTTTGGTTTCTTCTTTAGAGGCACTCTATCTGCATTTTAAAATAGATCTGTGTGGTAAATGAATGCACAAGTTTGCAGATACAAGGTAGCAGTAATGGCATTAAAAACTTAGATGGTACTGATTTTATCATCTAACTCTGAAAAATGGATAGGGATCATTTACAAGGTTAAAGGGTTATGTTTTATTGATCTCCTAGAGTTAAGTTTATTTTTCTTCATGTCCCTCTTATTACAACCCTTGCACACACAGGTTGTTACAATTCCTTCAAAACAGGCTGATTGGTGTCAGCTGAATCCAGAGTGACTTACAGGTGCTGTCAATTTAAAAGGAAGCTTCTGGATGAAACAATAGCCAAAATCTCTCTCTATTTTTTTTTTTTACTAAAATCTTTTTCCATCCTTTGTCCTTCCAATGCCTTTTTGCACTCTTTTGAAAAAGTGTTGTCAAATGTTTCTTTTATCTGCCTTTTTTTTAATCTGTTTTTTTTTGTTGGCTTTTCACTTCTGCTTTTTTCTTTTGTTTTTGTGTGTTTTTTTTTCTTTTTTTCTTGGCCTTATTAAGTGGCTCTAGTAGCAATAGCATTGACATGATTCCTCATTTCACTTTTAGCATTTCACGGTCTGTGATAAAACAGAGCAGAAAATTTTATCCAAGCTATCGATTTCCACAGAATACCCTAGAAATGCTGTAGAATGCATATCCCTCTTTTTAAAACTCAATAAGGGAAACCCAGACACTCTTTTGCTAAGGAAATGCATGACATCTTATGTTAAGTTAGAGCCCTGAACTAAACTTTGTATTAATTAGCAAAGCAATAAAGACATTCAGGCTTATTATTTGTTAAAAGGTACACAGCACGTACATTTGTGCAGCAATTACTCAGGCATTGTTAATATTGAGGCTACAAATTGCTTTCTAGATGTATTCCCAGCACATAAAACAAATGCATCATATTTTTGTTTAACAAACACCACTACCTAGTATGAGCTATACAGGCTTCTATTTATGCCATTTGCAGTAAACATAGCATTAAATATGTTGTCTGGATAAGAACTTGCCTAAGAAAGCTTGAGTCATAATGCAAGCTGGGAGCAATAAACTGATTTTAAGTTAATCTGACATTTTAGAGGAAATTTTCATTATCTAATTCATAAGGAGCTATTCCAAATGACTGTGAAGAAAAACCACTTTCATTTTGCTTAGATCTATCACTGTAAAAGGTCACACACTTGTAAGCAGACCTCTTCCAATGAGAAAATACACTTGGAAAGATTTGTATTACTAGAATTAGACTATTTAACTGCATTTTAATGAAAATAGCCCATGTTCTTTGTCTCTGAAGGTAGAGAGCATGGAAAATATATCTGAGAGGTTAAAGTTCAATTACCTGTTTCTGTGTGTGTGTCACTCACAGGGTTTAGCATATAACTGACTTTTTTTGTTTGTTTGTTTGATTAAATTTAGAACTAGAAGGAACATTTTAGGTCAACCTAAACCAAATGTAATTTTTTTTCACTGTCTTTTTTTCCCCCCAAATCAAATCAAGCATTTACTTTTTTCCCCAAACAAAACACATAATGTCTTTACTATGGGAGTGTAATATTAGCTACATGTCTAATATATCCTCATTATAAATTGTAGAATTTACTGAAACAAAGCTTTTTTTTTTTTTTTTCTCTCATTAATTTTCCCCTGGACTTTGTGTGCCAAATATGAGTACAGTTTGTGGACAGCTTCAGCCAGTCTGGTTCTATGGGGTTTTTTGGTGTCTTTTGCCAATGTGGCTGCATTCCTCAGTGCTTTCACAGAATCACAGAATATATCTGGTTCTAAGAGACCTCAAAGATTATCCAGTCCAACCTTCAACCCAGCACTGAAAGGTCAACAATAACCATGTCTGTAAGCACCAGCTCCACATGCTGCTTGAGCACCTCCGGGGTGGTGACGCCACCACAGCCCTGGGCAGATCATTCCAATGTTTGAGAACCCTTTCAGTGAAGAAACTTTTCCTAATATCTGTCCTGAACCTTCCCTGGTCCAGCTTGAAACCATTTCCTTTGGTCCTGTTGCAGGTTATCAAGGATAACAGGCTGGCCCCCTCCTTTCTCCAATCTCCCTTCAGAGAGTTGAAGAGAACGATGAGGTCTCCCTTCAGCCTTCCCTTCCCCAGGGGGAACAACAGGTAGTTGTAGAACCATCCAAAGTTAGAATCCATCTAAATACTTCAAGATGTCTCTCCTGCTTTAAGCTCACTAACTACAGAGCAGGGATGTGGGAGTTTTCTTGCCTCAGTATATGTCAAATGACTAAATGCATTCAGCAGTAGCTTTTGAGATGCTCTTGCCATAGGAGGAAGGAGGCATGTATGACCCCACAGACTGCCATCCTTACTGATGTTATATGAGGTTATGCAGAACATTGATTTCTGTGGTCTCCCAGAGAAGACCCAGTTTGGCATACAGTGTGAATTCTCTCTCTTATCTTGAAGCAACATTAATTTTTGGTACTATTTGTTTGCTGATGCAAAGCAGAAAAATTCCTTATTCTGTTCATTGCTTTTACATGTCTATTGCTAAACTCAGTGTAAGAAGGGAAAAGGCTATTTCACCTCTGCATGGAGTCCAGATGGGATCTCCTGAGCCATGTGCTGGGGTCCTTGGAGAGACTATGTAGAAGCACTAGTTCTTGGGATCTCAAGGAAATGCAATGACAAATATTCCTGTTCTTTTTAAAAAAACCCATATATTAGTCATGCAAATGGAACATCTTTCCCTGGTGGCACAGACCCAAGAAAACACCATATTTTTCTTAAGCTTTGACTATACATTTTGCTAACAGCCACTCTAAAGGCACCGATCTTCCACATTCCTACCTGTGCCACTTCATGTTCTGCTAAGGTCACTGGGGAAATAAGAGCTGTCAAGTTGTGATAATGGTGCAAAATTCATGGTCTGAATATTGCATCTCACCATGGCCTTTGCATATCTGAGCACTTAGGCACTGTAGCACAGGGACTGTGCAACGTCACAGAGATAACTCGGCTCTCAGCTCAAGCATGTACTTCCCCAAGTGTCAACATCTTGCAGAAATTAACAGGCGTTTGCTTATCCAAAGGAGGGCACTTCAAGTAAAATGCACATCTCTGAGCTGCCAGCTCTTTTTGTTTGTGTAGAAGAGCTGAAATACATTGTCTCAGTGAGAAGCTGACCTAAATCCTCCTTCATTTCAGTAGGAAAATCTATTGAGTTCAACAGACTTTTAGTTACCCAGTGTCACTGAAAATGCAGAATAAAATATTATTTCACATTTATTTGCTTTGCAAGGAATGAAGCATGGGTTTTCAGCTGTTTGTATAAGCAACGTGGCAGGTTTAAACCTCTGGTGCAAGGTTTACAGCATAGATGTGTCTGAGAGGCGGGGAGAATTTGGCATATTAATATCATGTTTGAATATGGAAAAAGAAAGGAACAAAAATGCAAAAGCATAACACTATAAAGCATCAGGGTTATACGTGTGTGGTGACAAGTGTTGTACCACCAACATCCCTCAAAGTGTGTGTTTTGTTATATTTGCTTTGGGAGGGTGAACTGCAGCTCTCCTGCCTCCACCCTATTGCTGCTGTTAAATATTTTCTAGAAAGTCAGTGGGAGATACCACCCAGAACACAATATAATAATGCACAGATGCCTTCTAAAGGAAACAATGGCTTCAAACTAGAGAAGAGTAGATTTAGGTTTGATGTTAGGAACAAGTTCTTTACCATGAGGGTGGTGGACCACTGGAACAGGTTGGCTAGGGAGGTAGTTGAGGCCCCATCCCTTGGGATGTTCAAGGCGAGAGTTGATCAGATCAACCTGCTTACTGCAGAGGGGGTTGGGCTATATGACCTTTGGAGATCTCTTCTAGCCCAGACCATTCTTTGATTCTCTGTAGTACCTCAAACACAAGATATTTGGTTTGAGGTAATTCTCTGAAGTTGTAAAGACTGGAGATAAAATCCTTGTTGTTCTGTGTCTGTTGAAACCTGAAGAGTCCCTTAGGGCTACATCTGCAAAATGATGTACCCATGTTCTGCAAAGCAGAGTGACACAGTATCTCCATCTAGGTGTGGGTGGCTAAGTGCTGCCAAGAAGTGCAAGTCTTGCAGACAGCTTAGCTGGTTTACTACAGGGTCAGGATTTTGAATTCTCCTGGTCTGCTATGGAGACCAGGCCATAGTGTTGTACGGTTTGCACGTGTCCCAGCCTCTTAGTAGGTATTGGACTAAGGCAATGTCCTTTGAGTAACTCTCATCTGTATTTTCCACCTCTTTTTGAGTTTCTGAAAGAGCAGCCAGGATTCCTGAACCCAGCAGAGGCTTTTGGGTTCCAGATTCCTCTGGTACCACACCAGCTCAGTGGGATGCTGATGGAGAGCATCCAACTGATCTAAATCTCTGAGGACAAGGAGATGGAAGAGCTTTCCATCTCCTCACCAATGAACTTCATAGCACATGCTGCCCTTCGTTTGGCAGTCTCAGACTCTTGGGAGAGAGCTTAAACACGTCCCAATGTCCCTTGTGCTGATGTGATTTGAGATGTTAAGCTCATCCCTGAACTATGCTAGCATCTAATAGATCTCACTTCTCTGGCCCACACCTGAGATAGAAGCCAGTAACTAGTGACTGAGCGACAGTAAGGATGAAGAGCTTGATAAGCTGCTTTAATGGCAAAAGCCTACATAAGGATGAGGAAAAGTCAGTATTTGTCTTGAAATAAGCTAGAGTTGCAGGAAGGCTGGGAAGTGACCTTCCTATTTGCAGACTGACACCAGTATTAGTTTCTCCAGTGGCTTAAACTTGACCTATTTGACTGTCTCCTAAAATGGAGATTCATTTCTTCTCAATATCCCACCAGTTTATGATCCTGGCAATTAAAAAAAAAAAAAAAAAAGCCACTCATCTGGGGAAAGCTGGACATACAATGTTCCTACATGGGCCTGGAGCCTGAGCTCCTGGCTGCCCAGAGGTGTCGTAGGGAATATCTGATTAGCTAAAGTGGACACCTGAAGTATCTCTCCAAACTGAGTTATATGGTCAACCATGAGTATGTAACTGGCCTTAGGATTCATAAAACTAATATTCATTATGAAGCTGCTGTACTGTGAAATCACTGTTGGCTCTTTAATACCGTTAAGCATAAAATACAGTAACTATTTTGCAAACTAATTGGTAAGAAAGCAAAGGCAATCCATCTTAGCATTTGTTTATATGCAAGGAGGTTTTATAATCTAATTTGCAGATTACCAGCCATGATATTTAAGGCAATTAATGGACTGAGCTGAATTGCTCACTCCCTTATGTGAGGTTTTCACAGAACATATTTCTGGACTAAGGAAGGGTACTTAAAATTCTGCACTGTTTATTAATGGCCATAGTCTCCCAGCACTGTAGATGATACCTAGTGAACACATCTGCTTTTATTACTACTCCTATAAATTAGTTACTTGTAACAGTAATTCATAAGTGAATAAAACTAATTGCCCTTTTTATTTTAAAATTTACGTCTGTTAAATATAACACCATTACTCTGACTACATTATGAAATAGCAACTGAATGATAAACTCTCCACACTTTAACTTGCTTTGGCAAGCACCAATATACAGATTGCTGTAAATATTCCAAATGCAGAAAGCCTTTGCATCTTACTGCTGTCAGTGTATTTTTCCCCCACTTCTTAAACCAGTCCTAGTCCCCCCATCTCACTGTGGATTGTCATCTCTTCGGTGTCAGCAATGCATCTTACTCAAGTCACACTACAGCAGTCACTGCTGAAATAGCCATGGCAGTTTGAGAGGTTACAGTACTGCAAACTAGGTGAATAGGTTGCGAATGTATTCATCACTTTTCTTCAAGCCCAGACTTTGCTCTGAAGCAGATGAACACTCATTATTTGATCTGATGTAGGAGTGATAGAAAATAATTGGTAATAACTTCCCTGATCTGGTAAGGTACCCATAGAATGCCCAGCTCCACAGAATCATCTGAATCTCTGACAGATATCCAAAATGCAGCTGTGATATTCGCAAACAAATAATTTTGACAGAGGTCAAGAATGGATGTTCATGCTGACTTTCACATCTGAGTCTCTGTTACTTTTATTCCTCAGCCTAAGGCAGGCCAACTGCTTCTTTGGGTACCCCATCCTTACCACAGCTCTCAGTATGGTTTTCTTGTTCATTTAAGGGAACCTTCCCAAGAGTAATTTTTGTCTCTTTCTGAGCTTATCTCAATGACTATGTTTAGCCTTTATTTGGAGCTGAACTAGCAGTTACTCTGAGTACCTTACTGATTACCCCTCCCCAGCAGAGAAGGGGAGTCAGGAAAGAGAGGAAAGCCCCACAGGTTGAAATGGAAATGGATTTAATGAAACAGCCAAATACCAATGTCAGCACAAAGTATATAAAGCCACACTCAGTCCAGCAAACGTTCAGCAGTCACACCAAACAGGAAGGTAGTCCTGAGAGCACAATGAGGAGGAGCCTGATCAGGAAGCTCTCCTCTCTTCACCACCCCACCTGTGAGCCAGCTGGGATCAGCTGTCCTGGCTGACTCAGCACTGTTAATGACCAGCAGCCATTGGTGAAGGAGCACTAACTGGCTGTCTTTGGCTAGACATCTTACTCATAAACAAAATTTAGATGACTCCTGATCTAAGCACAAATTCTGAGAATAGGCTGCTCTCAGTAGCATTTGAATTCAGGTAGGCATGATGTGACTTTTTGCCATAAGGCATTATGTTGCAGAAATCACTTTACTCATCATCCAGCCAAACAAATTGTGTCTGGAGCCCACACTGTGCAGAAGTTGTCATGAGTCTGAAAGGGGTTTCAAAGAGGAGTTAGGGATGGGACTGAAGAAATGGACATCCAATCCCTGGTAGCATCACAGGTTCTCTTTGAGTATATAGGCAACTCTTATAGTGCTGCCCTTAAAGGTCCCATGGTGCTTGAATTCAAAGTGTAGAGACTTTAAATCTTTACTTTCCAGGCACTGAAATTTGGTCTACTTCATTTGCCAAGATTTTCATTAGTTTCAAAAGGTCAAATGCACCTTTCAGACTCAAGGACAGTGCATGGGGCAAAGACTGGAAATTCCACACTCTTGATAACCCCTAGCCACTTACGTGTAGTATTGTAAATATATATTCATTTATGTTTGTGTTGTGATTTTTTAAAAGGAACTTGGGTAGGCCTAAAGGTGGATGTGATGCATTAATCTGAACATATTTAAGATGTGAATGGGTGCATAATGAGATGCACTGAGAAGAAAAGATTTGAATATTCAAGCCTTGTCAAGAGGAAAAGGCAATTGCATTATATGTACAAATATGTGGCATAGTGTAACAAAGGTGTCAGGTCTCATTTGAGATTATGCAGGTGGTGTTGGTTAACAATGTTCAGAGAAGATAAATCCTAGCTAGTACAGGTAGCAAAGGGTTTCTGAGGGAAAGAAGTAGTCTTTTCCTTGGCAGACTGCTAGAAAACCCACAGAGGGCAAAACAAGGGCTCAGAATGAATTTGGTTATGTCAAACACATCTAAATATAAAGCTAGAGCTACTTCAGTTGAAATTTAGTGTCAGCACAGAGATTGAGTGCTGGTTATGAACAAATGTGGATTGGAAGTTAAAAATACTCATAAAAACAAAACCTGATAAGATATTCCTCACAATTATGCAGAGGTTGACTGTAGAAGAACTAGCCTTGCTGATGAGAGATCACTCTCCCCTGAGACTCTTTTAAATTAATACCAGAAGAATAGAAAAAAAATTTAAAAATTCAAAATGCAATCGGTTTTATTTCACTAAAATTGCACTTGCACAGGTGCAAATTAGATCAAGTAACACAAGATACCCCCACAGATCATGCAACAGCACTGAGGAATCCATTTTCAGAAAACAAATATAACTGCAGCAGTGATGCACCTTTGCAGATTACACAGCTTGTGTTGCACTTCTGTGTTCAGCTGGACTCAAAGCGTCTGAATCTGCTGAAGCCATCATCTTATCAATGTCAAATTAATATTAAATAGTCATAATATGAAACTCAGGGCTTTCAAATTGAGTGAGATGGTTATTTAATGTTAATTACTATGCCACTATTAAGTCGTACTTTGAGTTATGATTTTTTTTTTTCTAGTTCTTAACCTTCAGTTTTTGTTTTGTTTTTAATTAAGGTTGTTCCAGTGCACCATTAGTGTTCAGTTCTTGAATGCTAAATTAAATAGAATATAAGCTGCAGGTCAGCTTTTGGAATACTTTTACATTGTTTTTTTCTTTTAGTCTACATCTTCCTTGCAACACATTTAAATTCCTCAGTCTGCTTCACGTAATAGAGGAAGTTCAGAGTTTTGCTGGGAATTGGGCCCTTCAAGCTTGCTTTGTGTGGGCTGTGATAACTGGGTGAAATGGGAGCTCAGATGAAAGTCATGGGTAGGTCTGAGATGGATGAATATCAGAGTTCAAGAGGTCAGTCCAACTTCAGGCTGAAAGACCTGCTCATGGATGGTGGGAAATGCTATGTCTGGTTAAGCCTGCCCTGTTCAGGATCAAGACTTCCCAGCCCCTGCTGAATTTAGAACAGAAGGATATTATGGATGGGAGGGAGATGCAGGGGGTGATGCCAAGTGTCAACTCCCACTGACTAGAACTCAGTAAGAGATACTTTGCATCCCAGATATCTGGTGTAGACCACTGGGATTCCCAAAATCTTTCACAGCACAGGTTGAAGGGAAATCTGGAAGACAGAAGTCTTTCTCATATTGAAAAGCAGAAAATAATAGACCAACCTCATCTCAAAATTGATGAAAGCAGTAGTACCTGAGGCAACTGGCCTTGTGCCTGTTACTTTGAATTCTTACTACTGTCATAAGCCTCCATGGACACTCCAGCTCTTGTACATACAAGCGCTTTTTCTGGTCTGCTTAGGTCTCTTGAAAGAGATTAAGGCTGAGCATTGCCTTTGGATTGGCACAGAGGCCGCAAGAAGCCTTAGATATTTTCCTGGCCCAGGCAGCTGTTTGCTAGGGAAACCTGGACTAGTCTTCCTGCTTTTCCAGCTCTCACACTTACATTTGTGGAAGAGGTGTGCAATGGCCTTTACTCACAAGGATCTTTGTTCTCCAGTGATCACCATCATGCAGAAGTGTCTTCAGCGGATCCAAGAAATATCTTTTCCTCCGTCCATGGTGGCATATCTTGCCTATGTCCTTTCAAAGAGAAGATATTTCTAGGGCAATCATTATTCCAAAGTACTGCCTAACAGAGCTATTTAGTGTTCAGAAATAAGTCATCTTGGGAGTAGGACTGCTTAACAATGCTGCTTGCACAGCTCTAAAGACAAATGATCCAGGAACGTTCAATCAGGGAAGCATTCAGTGCTTGGATGGAGGCAGAGCCTCTGGTTCATTCCTTTCATTTACAGCACTATTTTCTTAGTGAGCAGTTGCCAAAAAGAGCAAGGCAAAGGAAATGTGCCAATCACCAGCTAAACTGGAAATCAGAAATGAGTTTGAGATTAATCCTTCTCTTAGCTTGTGTCATAATCTAGGTGTCTGCCTAACCTGATTAAGTTTCTAGCAATATTTTCTGTAGTATTTCCTCACTGAAGAAGACAAGGAAATATTTTCCCAAACACTCAGTAGGGAACATTTCACTAACTTCCCAGTCCAGTGTGATGGTGGAGTCAGAGGCTGACCAGAAGCCCTTTCAGAGGCCCTTCCCTTCTTATATGCCCATACTTCTTTTGACAGCCTGCTGGCTCCATGAATGACGTTTGTCTTCCTATGTAGTATTTCTTTGGCAGCTCAGAGAATCCCCGCTATCACTGCCGTGCTCTTTATGGGTCATGACAAGTGATTTTTTTTTTTTTGATCAATAGCATTGATGACAATGGCCATAAGAAGGTAAGGAGCAGAGCTAATGCAGTAAATTTCTTCCAGATCTTTTAAGCAGAGTGAACAGTTCACAATGAATAATTTACCTGTTGGGATCAAGCTGTTATCTTCTTTGGGGATATGCTACAAGCACAATGTAGGTCCTCAAATTTGTCTGAATGGTGTGAATATTCCTTTTTGTGTAAACCTCTGTGTCTTGGTTAGGCTTCTAAGACATCCTAGATGTTGTTGCTTTGTTGCATTTAGTGGTATGAAGTGGTTCCTCCTCTGTGGATTAAAGCAGAAGCAATTCTGCCATTGCCATTCATAATGCGAATTTGATTTTTGTGACTAACACAGATTGAAAGTAATCACCTAAGTTCCAGCAAACAGCTGAGGTGCAAGAGTGGGTGAAAGAAGTTCAACAAACTCAGAATTTTCCTCTCTCTGTTCTTTTCACACCACTGGAAACTCATTGTTCTTTAAATATAAGATAAAATATTTACAAGCATGGCATAAACTTTGGTCTGTCTCAATTTTCAGAAATGCTTGTTAGGTTCTCCATTGGTTTCTTGGATGGGTGATGGTGTAAATGGGTGTGATTCTGGACATGACATTGCTTATGGTAGTACCATCAGCTTTAATTGACACAGTAGCAGGACTTTTGTTAAGTTTTATGAAGTCCTTGCAAACTGAGGTAAAAACTTTAACTCTTCTTGATCGAACGTTTTTCTCTGTACATACCTTTACTTAAATAAGTGACCTCCTGGCAGTTAACATATCACTAGACAACATTTCACTCACACATCTGTGATGCAGAAAAGCAAACTGAAATTCCTATCAGGATTTTAATCTCTCATAAATGTCACAGGTGACTGGAGGAATGGTTTTGATTTTTAGTAGTTAAAATATATATGGTAGCAACGTAAAAAAAAAAAAAACAACCAAAAGAAATAAGAAATACAAACTCAGTGCTAGCTGAAATTAAGTCCTGCAATTAACCCTGAGCTCTGTATTTTCTGTGATCCTACCATTAATAATGCTGCCATGTCTTCTGTTGAGGACAATAGGTGCCTATCAGGTTCTGTGTGTCCTTGAGGAGTCAATATAATGTGCTTTTAGCAGAGGGTTTTCCAACCATATCACATGACCAGAACCTCAAGACACAGCCCTAGCAACTACCAGCTCTAATGTTGGTGACCCACCATGGCGTGACATATTTATGCTTATAATAATGCTGTCAAAGTAATGCCAGTGGCAACACTGGATTAGGAGGATCCCTCTGTATGTACCAGTCTGCAAATGCTTCATGTCTTCTTACTGGTACCAAATTTTCTGAGCAGTTACTTTATTAAACAATTGTAGCACTTATTTCTTATAAAGTGGGAAAAAAACCAACAAACTCTTTCCTTCAACTACTGTCATAGCTTTAGGCCTTGAAATGAAACCACATCTGTAGTTTAAACTATCTCTCCAGTAAGTTATTTTTAAAAGTAATTCGTATCTTTGCAGTGAATAACAATGTTTTTTTTTTTTCCTCTTATGCTACAAAATTTATTCACCTAAACAGTAAAGTGGCAAATCTGTAGGTAAGTCTGTCAGTGTACCTTGAAGCCATAGATCATGTACTTGTGCACAGATGGCTCCCTACAAATGATCATTACCCTGAGAATTGCAAAGCTCAGGAGAAACCTAGAATTTTTTCAAGGACACCACAAATCATAGCTAGCTCCTAGTGTTTGACTGGGATTTTAACCTGCTCAGCTGCAATGAATTCAGGACCTAGAATCTTCCAAATTCTTTATTTTAACTGAGCACAAAACTGTAGGGATAGGGTGGTTCCTTAAAATGACTTGGCAAAGGAAAAACCATTGCTTGTCAGACTTGAGAGTTACTGAATGTGTTGTTTCTGCAGCCAACTCTTTACAGCACTTCAGATTGGGTTAGGGTAGGGAAAAATGTTTGGATTTGTGTTGTGGTACTCTTGAAAAATATTTAGTTACATATTTTATAATTTGATGCCTTGAGATGTTTTAAAAAGCTTTCCTTCCTCTCTTATTCTGCATATTTTCCCCTTTCAAGAGACATTTTTAAGTAGCCTGCTTCTCTTCTCCTTTTAATAGCAACAACCTCTTCATCTTCAGGGATGAAGACAAATCTCATTGGAAGAAAGGGAGCAGTTCAAATTGTATAAATACTCATAGCTTCAGATGGCTGTGAGGTGAAGAATAAACCACTGCAGTCAGCCAAAATGGATCTTACAGTCAGAAAGCACTGTGAAACTTTTCTTTAGCTCTCTTATAGAAGCCCAGAGCTCTTTGGTGTTTGGGTACCATAACGCATTTGAGAAGGTTAGCCTCCATTCTCCATCAGTGGAGATGACTTGAATCCAAGGGTAGAGATAAGTGTGGCTGCTGTCATAAGTGTACTTTCACAAAAGCTTTGCTCACTGCAGTAAAGGAAGTCAGGTCTCGGACACAATGCAGTAAATGATACCCCTAGGTGTGACACAGTGCACTCTCCTTGCATGTTGAAGTTTGTAATCCAAAACTAAGGAGAGAGAACTCCAGAAAATGCTCATGAGTGAGTCTACATTTTCTCCTAAGAGGTGTACCCTCTGTGTGCAAGTGGCACCCCCCTCCCACACTTTCTGATAGAGAATCTGCTGGGGAAAGGAAGCCCCTGCCATCACCATGCAACATCCAGGCATGGTGCTGCAGCATGTGGGACACTTCACTGGTCTCTGTAAAACCCCATGCTTCTTTCTATGTCATGTTATACGTGTGACAGGCTCAAGAGTAGTATACCAGGTATCGGTCTGCCACAGATATCCTGAATGACCTTTCTAGGGCAATGTCTGCAATCTCCCATGTCTCTGAGTCCCCCTTGTGAAAATATGGTGACAGGTGAGCAATGAGAGGTTGGGCAAATGGGTACTCCAGTGTGGTGAGGCTATAGGTGACCTGCCAGATGTAGCTTTCAGAGACTGGATGTCTGCTGCCTGCCTTCATGGAGGCGGTAATTGATTCTCTTTCCTGTCTTGTTGTCAATTTCTATAAAAGTTGCAGGAATGACATGTGTCAGAGAAATCAGCTCTGGTTGAATTTGTCTGAAACTTTTAATTGAGTTCCAAAATCATGGGAGTGGGGGTGGGGAATGTGCAGGTGGGAGTTGGAAGATGAAAAGACACTGTCATTACATGAAGACTAACATTTTAGGAAATGAAGCCGAAATTCTGCTTGTTCAGAAGAGAGATGTGAGAGTTGATACACTGAAGTCCAGGAGGTTTACGAACCCTACAAATCGGGTCCTACAGGTCTGGCAGGGCATATCTGTGTGAGAGTACTGGCCTTCTGAGCAGGGGGCTCTCTCTCTCTTTTTAAAGGCTTTCAGCAAGCCACCTTCCATTTACAGCTAACATTTAAACAAGAGGCTTATTTTCAAGGCTAATTTGTCTTTGTGTCTTAACTGGCCACATTTTGACAATTAGCTGTCTCTAGCCCCTTGAGCTGCAGGAGCTCCATGGGGGACTGCAGCATGTTGCCTTACGATGGGAGGGAAAGGGGGGGCTGCCTGGCTGCCGTTTCCATGTGGTACAGGCAGCGTGATCAGAGCGCTAACACAACAGCCTGTGTAATTACATGTTTCTGGGAAGTGTGTTAGCTCCACAGGGAGCTGAGTCCATTTGGAGAGGAGGAGGAGGAAGAAGAGACTTTCTTTTTATTTTTGTTTTAAGGGGGGGGGAGTTAAGGTGAAAAGGGTCAGTGCATAACTCAGCTCTCACTCGAATATGATAAAGGTAATTGTTGCTCTCAAGTGAACGCTGGGTGCTTCCTGGCTCTGGCTCCTCTCGCTCGTTGCTCACGTCTGTATTATGCAGACGTCTGCTTTCCAAACCTGGCGAAGCAGTCCTTGGCAAGAAGAGAGAAGAGATTTGACCCTGTTGGAAGCGGTATGTTGCGATATTTAACATTGTTTCTGTGCTTGCATCACCAGGGCAGGGAGGAAGATGCAGAGTCAGGAACATGGCAGTTTTATGCTACCTAGGCATTTATATAGTCGGATGAAGGAGAATGGCAGTTAAAAGCAATTAATGATAGTCTGGGTGCTGGGGCAGGAGGAGGACGGTTTGGACCTAACCTGTCACATAGGTGTTTGGTACATGTCCTGTGTTGCTGCTTCTCTCTGTGGCAGCGTTTGCCTGAGCTTTAAATATCCTGTCTTATTTCTCCGTCAGCCTCTCCGTTTCATTTCCTCTTCTCTCTAGTGTAAAATTTGGCCTAGCTTAAGCTTCTTTCCCTGGCTGAGAAGGTTATTTCCTTCCCTTCTCTCCCCACCCCCTCATCCATCCTCTCCTCCTCTTGCAAATGCTCTCCGACCCTGATTTGGGATTTCTCTCCCTGCAGTTAGCTGTGGGCTCTGTGGATGCTCTGCTGTGACAGAGGGCCGAGGGCTGACCGAGTCGTGGGGAGGATTTGTACGTAGGAAGAGAGGAGATGGCTGTGCAGCGTGCTCCTGAATCTGCTCTGAGCTTACTGATGGTAAGTGCCTGCTGAAATCCGTTTGGGAAGGGGAGGGTGGGCGAGGGGAGCTGCACTTCGTGGATTCAGGGCATCAAATGTATGGGAGGATTCTGTGTCAGCCATTGCATGGCTTTTACAAGTCCTGAGGAACTTTGCAAAGGGGTGATTTGGTGCTCACATGGAGACAGTCCTCCTGTGATGGGTTTTAATGAATCTGAACCACTGTCCAAAGCAGAATTTTGAAGTCACTGTTCTGGCAGAGCTGACACTTGCTTTCAGAGTTTATCCTGAGTTGTTGTTTTAAATTTTGTTCATTATATCAGCATCTTGAATTTTCACGTGCCTCTTTCTCCTGCCTTTGCCCTTGCTGATTATGAGACAACTTAAAAGACGAGAGGTAGAACTTGATTTCTGTGTTGGTTGAGAGGCATGTTGTATCATCTGAGGTCCTTTAATGCAGTGAATTGCCATTCGACTAGCTGCAGAATGTGTCAGATCTGCTAATGACTGCAGTCCGCAGAGTAATGACTAGTATTTATCTGAGCTATTTGCTACAACATGTTGAGCCACTGACCTACTTCTCAAAGTTCTGAATATTTATAATATTTTAAAGAAGATTATTGAGGAAAACACGTGGCTGAGCCCAGAAACATGCTACTATTTGGCTGCAATTAAAATAAATGTTTCTGATGGGGTATTGGAGAGTTGTTTAGTTTTACCGATTTTTTTTTTTTTTTTCTCTTCTACTCTTGTTGCCATCTTCTATGCATCAGCATCAGGCATGGTTTTAATGTAAGATCTCTGCTAGAGGTTTTGCTGCCTGGATGTCCTTGCAATGTTTCCACTGGAGAGTTGTTATGAGCAAAGAGCGTGTGTGTGCACATGTCGGTGTGTGCGAATGCATAGATAGATATGCATTATTGATATATTTATATAATTATTATTACTGATCTCTCTGCTGACTGTACTAGGAAATGAGCCTTAGCACTCAGAGACAAGATGAGTTTAGTAACGGGAATGCTGCAGTATAATCACCCTGTAGTGCCTGCGGCTGTTAACAAAGGTCAAGTTAAAAAAAGCAAATTTTATGTTCCTTCCTCAAAATGCTAAACGTGCTCTTAAGTGTCCGCATGGTTTCTTTTATATTTGCTGATGACTGAGTTGCTATGTAAGCTCATTTTATTTCCTCTTGCTTACCTCTGGCCTTCCTGGCTTTTAAAATGGCCTTTTCCTATGTCTTTTTCAAAGATAAATTGATGGGTCCCTGCCCCATCCTATCATTTTTTTGAGTGGTATATGCTTTTAGTTTCGCCTTCTTAACCCTTGCGTTACACCTCTCCTTATACGACCTCTGTGCTCCTTGAAAAGACTTTGTCAAACTCTGGTACAGTACAAAGATGCCTGCAATTTTTCTGATTTAAAACATGACCTTCTGCAGCTACATGGCCTTGCCCCAGCTGTCACTTTGTGGTGTCTAGATCATTTCTACAGCTCTCTTTCATACTGGAGACCCCTCGAGTCTCCTCACCTTGAGTACAGCCCTGGGCAGGGCTGTTGTGGTCTTCCAACCCTATATGGTTGGGCTGGACTGGAGGTTCATAATCAAATGGCCTTTGACTTTGTTGGATGGTTGGGGGGTGGTGGTAGGGATGTATTTCTGGGTTGCAAGAGGACTCATGTAACTCTTTGGGCTTTGCCCCATTTACTGTGGGTAGTGAAGTTAGTTTAGTATGTAAAATGCTCGACTTTGCAAACTGCTTCTTTTGACGTAGATTTTTCTTGGGTTGTGAATTTTAGTTAACAACAGAAACCTTGTCCTTTTCCCCTCTGTTCTGCCTTGGCTTTTATTGCATGCTTCATCAGACTCCCCTTGAATCAATATTAAATTCTTGCATAATTCATCCCAAAATGAGCAGCTATAATGGCATCTCTTCTAAAAATGCCACCCTCCAGAGGGTAAGGGATCAGATACCTTCAGGAAATACACAGAAGTTTAATACTTTGATGGGCTTTCTCCATTGAGACAGTTTTCTTTTAGCACTGAGGAGTATTTCAGTACTGCATTTCCTCTGCAATAGGATGCAGAATGTGCATCCAACCATGCACTTTTTATGAGACCTAATCATCAGCAGTATTTGGCAGTGCTGAATCATACTTAGTCTGAAAATAGTTCCTTCTTAATGGGGTATCTCAAAGCACTTGTGTGTTGTAGGCAGAGAAACAGAACCCTGGAATTTGATGCACTGGATTGAGTGATCTAAATCGGGACTCTGCTTGTCCTAAATTCTTTCCAGTCAATTAAGAAAGATGGACATGTCCAAGGTAGGGAATTTCCTTCCTATAGAAAGATATCTAGCATCAGTGTGTCCCATCTGAGAGAGCTGTACATGGGACCACATGGCATTTCTGGGTGCTGTCCATGATGATAGCTCACAATGACTTAGCTGTGCCTGGTAAATGCTTCCCAGGACATACTGCTGACACAACCTAAAGCACCTCCCAGAAGGCAAGTTAGCAGGACCTGCACATTGCTTGTGCAGTCATTAGCACACTGGAGAATCTCATTAAACTTGCAACCTTAGGTGGGCAGGTCCTACTTCAGCTTAGTGCAAAAATATTAACCTTTTAATCTCATCAGAATCTGGGTTTATTCTGATCTTGTTTTCTAGCCAGTTTAATACTCATGTGGGGTTTATTCCTTGGTTTTAGGGATACATTATGTTTTTTTTTTTTTTTTCTTCCCAAAGCCTCAATAAAGGTGATTTTAAGTCTGAAACATATATTTTTCTGACACAAAGGGTTTGTTTTCATACAAAGACTGCAATCAGCAAATATAACTGCAACTGGTCCATTCAGGTAAACGGCTTGTATTACAAATGACTCTGGATTATGCCTCATCTGTAGGATTCTGGCCTCTACCTTACTCCAGAGATTGGAGCAGATGAGAGACGTTGCCTGGTTCAGCATGGAGGAAACTGGGCTGATTTGTACCCAAAATGGCTCTGTCTTGTAGCATTATTAAATCACTAAAAGAGAGATTCCTCAGCTTCTGTGAACCAAAAGGAGGGAGCATCTAAGCATGAAATAGCAAATACTATGTCTTGTTAAGAACGATAACACCTGCTGTGTTGAAATCATTAATGCTGATGGGAGTTAAGTACAATACCAGTAGGATTTTATGTTTATCCTATTAGTATACTGTAAAATTTTAAAGCTGCAGACATATTGATTGTACAGATTTTAACAGCACAATAATTTACGAAACCTGGTGTCTCTCAAGACAGAATTACTGTATCTCATGAAAATAGATCTTAGGGACTTGACCTTCAAACTACCATAGGTCATACAACTAACACTAATTAATCAGTGTTAAATGACAATGGCGATTTGGATGATCAAAGTATACATATCAGTGTACACCAATTAATTTGAAATTGTCTTAAAATGCTAGGGAACAGGAGCATGGGTTTCTATTTCCAGAAAAGCTAGCTCCAGCTAGCTCCTCTCACCCTCTCCATAAAATGGAGCCTCTTTCCATATTTATAATCCACCTTTTATCTCTCTGACCCATATATATAAGTGCTTTCTTTGACAACATACCATTTAGAAAACAAGTACACTTGTAAATTAATGGTAAGTGCATGAATTTGGAGGAGCATCTTTCATTTCAGTGGACTGTGTCATGCTTTTACACTCTAAAATTCATTATTTTGCGAGTTGTATACAAACCTAGGCTTGGATGGAGATGTATGAGACCTTCGCTACATGGTGATCTCTATATTTCAAGGGGAAAAGAGCTGCCAACAAGGAATTCGTAGCTGTGGTTTTCATAAGGCCCAGGATGAAGTCTGAGAAATTGGCTGGCCAGCCCACCATTGGGTCTGCCAGCCTCAATGTTTCCTTGTTCTACTGGTTTGAAGGCATTGCAGTGGATGGCTACAACAGACACCTGAACAGGAATGTTTCTAAACTTTGACATAAGTAATTGACACCTGAGTGTCATTACCCACTAAAAATTCAAATTTGCTGCTGTGCTTCCAGTCTTTCTTTTAACAATGGTTCTTCTGAATCATCCTTCCATCCCTCATGCAGAGCTACACTGGAGTCCTCCAAGCAATGTGAATCTCCTTGATCTCATTCTTCTTCCAAAATGTAGCACTGAACTCTGTAGCTGCCTTTAAAACACATTCAGAGATTACTAAATACCTTAAGGGCCATGCCCTGCTTGGCTGGCTTCTGAAGTGTTGGGCTTGACAACACTCTTGATATTTCAGAAATTATCTCATGTTTGACTACAAAGTTTTTATGGCTGGTTTGCCCTTGTGAAGGCAAATTGGGTAGCTAACAAGATACAGAGCTTCTAAGCGTCATTCACACTCAGGACTGACACCACACACCCCTCCTCCCCCTCCTCTAAAGTTATATTCTGTTCCACTCAAACGTCTGGGCAGATTGCAGCAGCACATCTCAGCTTGAAGGATCGTATTAAAGCCTTTGGGAGCAGCAAGGCTGCAGTGGAAGGATGAGGTCATTTTCTGCCTCTCTGATCTCAGGCTTAAATTATCTCTATATTGACAATATGCAAAAGCGCATGACATTCAAGTCTCCTTGCTGTGACCTCATCTACAGACCACGCTGACCTGGAAGGCAAGCTACCCTTGGCATGATCCTGTTGTCAAAACAAAGCCCTCTCATTCCTTGCTGTTGCACAGGGTAGAGGTTAATGCAGCTCTCATCTGATGCTGAAGCTGTGTGACATGTCAGCAGTGCCTGAGCCATGCACAGGTCTGGGTGTAAGCAGCATTGTTTGGAAAGGAATAATGCCTTCCTCCAGGAACTGGCTGCACCACTGACATCTGGCTCTCTTCAGCTTCAGGCCCAAAATTAGGTCCGTTGGGACACTTGAAAGTGAGAGGTGATTATGCAGCCCTCTCCATTCTCCTTTTGGAGATATTTCAAACATGCAGGTGTGTGGGCTTCATACACAGCCTTCTCACAAGGTCTGGGCAGAAGATGATAATGCGCCATGGCACCTGGAGATTTCTGGGGAGGAGCAGTACCTGCAGGATTCTCCCTTTCTCTCTGGCTCCTTCCTTACTCCAGCTAGGCATTAATTTGCTAATGGGCTTCATGAGCAGCAAATAGCTGAACTGTGACAGTTGCTCTTTTAGAGGATGGGATGACAGTCGCAAATTCCTGCTCAGTGCTTTGTGGCTGCTTGCTACTGTGAGCCATGAATGTATCCATTTCTTAAGTTCCTTTGTAGCACTAAATTCTATCAGAACTTTACTATATGCCACTATAAACTTGCAGTCAGACTTCAAACATGGTGATTTAATTCAACTGAATGAGATTAAACACTCCCCCAGATTACTCTTGGCTTCCCTGTGGTGGCTGTCACCTTTTACCCATCTGAGCTGCAGGACTACAAAATCGTTATTCCTTCGATTCTGCCATCAATTTTCTTCTCCTGTCCCCTTGCATGAACATGCTGTGGAAGAAGCAGACCATAATGTCTGCACATCTGAATTCTCCTATTTATTACTATGCTTTAAAACAGGAATAAGAGGGATTATTGCTTAGTGTCTTTGATTTTATTTTGAGTATGGCTTGTGCCTTTTTCTTCCAGCTGCTTATTCTGAATGGCTGATAAAATTATCTCATCAAAAATATGACTATTGATTTTTAATTTTTTTTTTATGATACCATAGATCATCACTATTTGTAGAAGAGAATTAGTGGGCACTTGAGTAAGTGATCATTATTATTAATTGGAGCCTTTCTATAATTAGGAGGAAAGTAACATATTAACAGATTGAAAAGACCACTCCATGACAACTCCTGGCAATATATAAAAGAATAATGTCACTCTGGCTTTTTAAAAATAAACCTACTCATATCCCTAAACCAAATAAAATGCCACAATTAAAATGCGAAGCTATGAAAAGCTACTCATACATAGGAAGGACTTGCAGGATGGGACATTGCAATTTTTCAGTTCTTTGCCTTCTGGTTACAAATGTCATACTTTCATAATTACTGTACTCAACATTTCTGAACATGGCAACGATTCAGCTCTCTGGCAGGCTAATGTGGTTAGCACATCAGGGCTCAGAGATGTAAAAAAGCCCTGTATGGATCATTCCCTGGTACCTCCCATGAAAATTCAGATTTTTATAATTTGACACATACAGTTTTTGTGCTCAGGTGGCCAGTCCTGTAGGTGCTTATGGAGTCTAACAGCACCAGTGATGGCTGCTTTGTTTCACATGTCTTGCTCAAAATCGAAGCCACCAGATGGATGTGGGGTCAGTGAGAGGGACTGGACTGAGTTTTGATCTCCCCACAGCCAGCACACTGACTTCAGCTCTCCATGGGGACAGTAAGTGCTGCTAGGGAACGAGTGTTTCCTTCCCTGCCTTCACTGGCAAACCTTAGCTAAATATCTTCTTTGTGCCTTTGCAGACAGATGTATCTATTTTTCTCCCCACATATCTCAATTCTCTCTGCTTTTAAGCATCAAGAAGCACAGAACTTGCAGAAGTGAACTGAAATTGGTTATTTCACAAATAGGTTTTAACAACACTGAGTATCTAACCTGCAACCATCATCACACAGAATCACAGAATGTTAGGAGTTGGAAGCAGCCTCCAGAGATCATCTGCTCCAACTCCCCCTGCCAATGCAGGATCAGCTAGGGCAGGCCACACAGGAATGCATCCAGGTGAGTTTTGAAAGTCTCCAGAGAAGATAACTCCACAACCTCCCTAGGCAGCCTGCTCTAGTGCTCTGTTACTCTGACCGTAAACAAGTTTCTCCTCATGCTGAGGTGGAACCTCCTGTCTTCCAGCAAGTGACACAAGTAATTCTTGGGTTAGTCTGAAGCTGAAACCCTGAAAGCATGTAAAGGTCCTGCTTGCCTTTTTGAAGAATTATATCACATTAGGTAGTTCTGCTGAAAGCCCAGTTAGCACAGACTGTTCAGCAGCAGTGTCTTCATGGTATTTCCAAAGCCTTGCTGGAAGGCAGTACTGGAAGGCCAGATCTTTCTCAAAAAGAGGTCCATAGAAGTGTGTCTGCTTTGTGGAAACAAAAGCCTTAGTGAATTCCAGAAACATATTCAGAGGAACAGATCTACACACCGCATCTTATCAGCTTTTTACATCCTTCATGGTTTTAAAACTGCTAATCCCTAAGTTAAAGCCAGCGCTTAGTACTAGTTGTGGTGCTTGGCCTTAGCTTTTCAGGTACCCAAAAGCTAGTGATCATGATAAAATACCAACAGCTGGTTGGAACTGTAAGACTTCACCCAAGGTGCTTTGGGTGCAAGGGCATGTTGCAAAAACATTGCTGAAGTAATAAAACATAATGAATAGAACTAAAGTGGGAGAGCATAAAGCTGGGTGCAAAAATAATGTACTCCAATATTCTTTGTAAATCAGATACAAAGCTAGTGAGGCACCAGGCAATTTGATAAAAAGAGAATGTCCCTTCCTCTTCCTGTCCTTACCCAAACACAGCTGCCCACCTTGAAAAGTTGCTTTTTGCAGCACAGCCTTTGCT
Source organism: Indicator indicator (assembly GCF_027791375.1). NCBI lineage: Eukaryota > Metazoa > Chordata > Aves > Piciformes > Indicatoridae > Indicator > Indicator indicator. Next base: position 17,773,534 of record NC_072012.1, on the reverse strand, counting down.
ATTCTGCCTTCTCTCAATCCATTTGCAGCTACCAGAGAGCTGAAAACTAATTTTAGGGAGGTTTTACTACCACAGAAACAGAATTCACGCTAAACCTTGCTCCACAATATTTTTCTGTCTGTGGGCAGGCTGTGATGATCCTCAAACTGCAAGACGCTCAGCTTTGGTTTCCCGTAATTTTGTGAATTTGATGGAGGAGTGTTGTAGAACATATGTTTGGCTTAATATAGGTTCAAGCTTTTTTCTGTCTAATATACTGAAGTAAAATCTGGGACAGCTTCACAGTAAATAATATTGAAATGTTTTTCATGTTGAAGAATAGGAGTCTAATTGGGCCATAGTGGTCAAAGCACATTTTATTTCCTGGTAATTAATTGCTGGCTGTGGTAGTTGACTGCATAAAACTATGCCTTGGGCCATTAACCCCACGTCATTAATACTCAAGGAAATGTCTAGTGAAGGTCATTATTACTGATGTTGTACAAGCTATTGTAGTAGAAAAAAGTTGGCCTGAGTTTTTCAAAATCCCATTTTCCCTGTCCTGTTCTCATTTCTGATTTAAGAGCAAAGACTCTTCTTAGTGATTTTGCATTTATGTTGATTTTCAAGAGATTAGTTTGCCCACTTTCTTAAAAACCAAGATCAGTTAAAGTGTTTGAGAGAATCATCATTGAGCTTTGCATGGCTAAAGATGTTGACCCTCCCAGAGAATCGGCACAGGTTAAGTTCTTACTGCCAATGTCAGAAGAATAGACAACAGCTGAGGAAAAATCCAGCTGATCCCTCATGCTGACTTCTTTGCTACATGTTGGACCACTGGTGTTTGTGTCCTCATACCTTACTTAGGTTCAATTTCCAAGATTTTGTTGATGGGCCCAAATCAGCCTTCTCATGAAAACCAGCCTTTGTTTCAGTTATCCTAGTGCCTCCAAAGTGGCTTCTAACTTACAGATCAAGAAGGTGCTGTAAGACATTTGCCTTTGCGCTGTCCCTCAAACTGCTCTGTAGGCCACAGTCCCAGAGCAGCAGGTTTACTACCGAAATCTAAGATTAAAACGTGGCAGTTCTAAGAAGGATTCATAGTATTCCCTTCCCTGGAACACTATGTTTGAGAATTCATTGTTTTCTAGTTGACAAAGAAAGCGCTACTGAAGCAAAAAGAATAATGTAAAAGTGTGCTTTTAGTACCTTCCTGTAACAAGATGTTATTAATAACAATAGCAGCTATTTGCCATATTAACATTCAACACAAAGTTGCATTTGTTTTCTGTAATCACATGTTTAAAAAGGGATGAGTGTTTCACATGGATAAAAGTCCTTGATTCAGTATTCTAAGGCTGCTGGCTTTAATGAAACATCAAGGAAGTGCTTCAGTTCTAATTAGACAAAGCTGCAGACAGTAGAAAATCAAGTGATGACACAAGAAAAATGACAGGGCAGATTTGTAACTTGCAGAAGTTCCTAGCAATTTTTAATTTTTTTTTTTTGAGTCAAGAGTTAAATAATTCCTTATAAAGAAACCCGTGTTGCCCTCCTGATTGATATAGAAACTCATTTTGTGAGCACTTTGCACCTACTGCAAAGGCTTATTTGATCAGAGTCCTCTACTAATGAATGGCTTCTCCTGAATTCTCTTCCTTCTCTGTATCTTGTATCAGATTCAGTCTCTGCTGTCCACTGCCTTGCAAGAAGTAAAAAACCCAAACAATGGTTTTGTATTGTGGCAATATTTTGACTCCTTCTTCTATCAAAGTTTTATTCCTAGACTTCTTTAGTCAGGTTAATAAAGAATTATCTGTGTGGAATTTCCCTGGCAGCTTTGAATCACCAGTATGAATTATACCTCAGCTCGAAAGTCCAGAGGTGTCTGCTGTCTTGAACATGGATCCTGTCATGAATGTTCTTGTTTGATTTGTCTCTGTTTGGTGTTTTACCTGAGATACCACTTCCAAATACAATTTTCAGTCATTAACTTCCTACATTTCTTGCAAGAAAATACATTTGTGCTCACAGTGGCAATAAAATGTGTCTGTTGTGTCTAGTCTCAAGTATACTTTGGGAGCAGAGAAGGAAATGAGTGCTTGCATGATGTGTAAACTGATTTCAGAGAGTTATTGGACATTTTAAGGCTACTTTGACAAATGAAAAACTCATCCATTTTGTACATAACAGGAGTAAGGAAAACATCTTATTTGAAATCTGACTTATTGTCATGTATTGTGGCTTAACTGACAAAGACTGTGCAAACAGACCAATATATAGACACCTCTGAATAAAACAGCAGCCAGCTTTAATTTTTAATTACCTTTAATTAAGTAAACATTCACAAGACTTCTGGTATTTGTGCATTAACATAATTGCCTGTGCATAGCCAAAGTAATTTTTTCATACATAGGCTGGTGTTAGTCAATTTCACCATGGTCAGTAGCTGTGGCTGAGTCTAAGTTCCATAAAAGTTTCTGCATTGCAGAAAAACATTACTATCTGAAGGAGAAGGTTTGATCTCTCTTCTCTCAAAGTCAAGCTGGGAGAAGAGTGCAAATCTATATTATTCTACTTATCTCTTTGACATTTCCAATTTCTACAGATGCAATCAAAAGAATTTGGCTCATTGATCTTCAAACTCTTTGAGAATTCCCCACTCTGATCTGAGGGGGGTGACCCACAGAGTGGCCCCATTGCTTTTCGTCAATAAAAGTTTTTACCCAGATTGAGATAGAATGGCTGCTGCATGTGAGCTATGAGTGTTTATTGGTGGAATATTTATTTTCAAACTGAGATGAATTCTTAGATAAGTCACTGTGTACATACCCTGCCTTGATATTTTTAGGTGCTAAAGCCACTGTTTCAATGAAGCTGGGGTGAGGAAAATTGTCAATAATATTTCAGATGTACAATTAAAGTGCCATCTGCCTCTGCGATGCAGCAGATGTATAATTGATATTCACTGCTGATTTGCCACTTGATTTTCTGCAGACATTGAATGCTGTAATTGTTTATAGTGTAGGATCCTAAATACCCACGTGAGAATTTTCCTCGCTTGTCCCCTACCAGAACTATCAAGTACCATCCTTAATGCTTAGAAAGTGGATTCACTGGAAGATAATTTAGAGTTAGCTAAGCCAAAATCTTACAGTAATCCAGTGAATAAGGAAGAAACAAGTTTTCAAAAGGAGTGACTATTCCTGTGGAACCATGGTTGAATATAGGAAAGCTTGTAGGGAGAACTTAAAATGTTGATCCCAGATCTGGTTACCTTTGTGCACTGATGTAAGTGTAGGATGTAGCTAGCATTAAAGGAAAAGAGTCAGATTGTCAGATTGCATTTTACAATACTCCCCCTCCCCCCGCCTTTTTTTTTTTTTCCAGAGAGCAGAACCTTCTTCAGAGGAAAACTTTTATGTAGAGTAAAATCACAAGGTTTACTATCTTCTCTAGGGTGAAGACTATTTAAATAAAAAACAGAGACAGCACCCAGAGCAGTGAATTCTAAACAGATGGGAAAACAGAGATGTGCTACTTTTTTTTTCTTTTTTTTTTCCCCCACTGTCATTACTTTTAGAAAATATAATCACTAAAATCTTGATTAACAGCAAGTATTGATTTTACCCTGTGACTGTCTTCTAAGTTTCTCCTGAGAATGCTCTAGATCTGAATCTTCTCATGCTGAATTAAAAGCAAATATGACCAGTAACTTCAATGGCAGGAGGTTAGTGGCTCTGGTTTATGTTGCTGCCCTTCTTTTTGACAGCAGTGGCTTTTTAGCACATTAGTTAAATTCACTGTGAAGTGGCAATGATTGTCCAGGGCTTTGCATTTGCTTTCAAAGGAAAGAAAAACTGGTGATATAGAATCTGAATCTGTCTTCACTTCAAGTTACATTTTCAATAATGACTTCTTAAGCCTGTGCCTGGCTTGCAGGAAAAGTCAGCAATTTGGGCAGTTGGAAAACCAAGGTCTGCTTTGTTGCACCTTGTTCCTCTTTTGCAAGTCATTGCCTACATGTGGCTCCCAGTGTAACCTAAAAGGATCCCCCTGAGTCTTCCCAAGGCTGAGCACTTGCTTTCATATTTCCGTGTATCTAATGGTAATAGTCTAACTGTATGTAAAGGACATCATGGCTGATGGTTACAGCATGTAACTCAGGAGGAAGCATAAGCTAAGGACCAAGTGAGGGGCTAAGAATCATAGCATCATAGAATTGTTTTGGTTGGAAATGATCTCTAAGATCATTGAGTACAACTGTCAACCTAACGTCATCATAGCCATTAAACCATGTCCCAGAGGCATGTCCACATGTTTCTTGAACACCTTCAGGGATGGTGACTCCACCACCTCCCTGGGCAACCTATTCCAATGTCCAACTATTCTTTCAGTAAAGAAATTATTCCTAATATCCAATATAAATGTTTCTTGGCACAATTTCAAGTCCTTTCCTCTCATTCTATCACCTGATACTAGAGAGAAGAAACCTACCCCCACCACACTAAAATTTCCTTTCAGGTAGCTCTAGAGAGCAGTGGTTTTTCTCCTCAGCCTACTCTTCTCCAGACTAAAGCATTCCAGTTCTCTCAGCTGTTCCTTGTAATACCTGATCTCCAGACCCTTCACCAGCTTTGTTGCCCTTCTCTGGACACGCTGCAGCACCTCAATGTCTTTCTTCTTTCTGAACCCAGTATTTGAGGTATGGCCTCACCAGTGCCAAATACAGGGGCACAATCACTTCCCTGGTCCTGTTGGCAGGAGGAAAGCACAGGAGATGCAGAGCAGTGTTTGGGGAGGAGAGACAGAGTCAAATCTAAGGAAATGGGATGCAGTGCACTGCAGATCAGTTTGATTCTGTTCAGATTTTCTTTCAGATCTCTATTGCTGTCTGAAGAAACCCACCAAGTTAACAGAGGGACAACATAGGAGTAACCACAAATATGACGATGTTAAAGCTGTTAAACATTTGAAGTCGGGAGAGGAACTGCTTTTCTCCACGAGACACCTGGTCCCCGCCATGCTGAGTGCTCTGTGATAAATGCAAACAGATATCTAGATACAATACAATGCATGGTTAATTTTCCCTATGTGACTTCTTCTTGTGGTTGAGTTGGGTTCTTTATCAAGGAGAGATTATAGATTTAAGGAAAGGAATTTCACACTAACATTTCTGTGTTCTTGTGGTATTTTATTTTGTTTTTCTTTCCAAATTTCCTCTGATTAGTGTAAGAAGCTTTTGGATATGGTTGTCGCATAAAGATTCATCTTGAAGTTTATGTTATACTTACTGAGAAGGTGACCTGCTAAGGGACAGGTTGCAGTCTCAGTACATGTAGTGAGCATATGTAGTACACACTGTCCTACAGACAAATGTAGTACAGACACACTGTACTACAGACAAATACATCTGCACTGACTGGCTCAAGTGTTCAGTTCCTATTAGCAGAAAGTGTCAACAACATGAGTTTGCTCTTGCTATTTAGTTCACATGCTTAAAAATGAAAATCCAACGACAAATTTAAGCATTTATTCAAATAAAAGGGTCAAAATTAATCTTCACTGGATACTTCTAAGCTTTGCAGTTCCTAAAAATGACTTGAATATGTAGCATGGAGGGCTGAAAGTCTATAATAGTGGAGGTAAAAAGCTGGGAGTCCAGTTGCAATTCCTGCAACATGTTTGTGTTTCCACAGAACAAGTCTTTGGCAAAGGAGAGAGCTCGTCCAGTGAGCAGAGAGATAGACTACAGGACTCCTATCACCTAAGCACTTCCCAAACAAGGGGGCTTAGGGACAAATTCAGTACAAATATTTGCCTTCTGGCTCCTTTTGTTCCTTATAGTCCTGACAGGAGAGGGGCATGTGTTTCAGGACGCTTAGATGTGGACCTCATATTCCTGCCATCTTCAGAGGCAAAAAATCTCCAAGGAAAACAAGCCAATGTGTTTGGAGGGGCTTAGCTGGTTAATGGCATGTGCTAGCCATTCAGACAGCAGCTAGCAATTCTGGTGACACCTCATTTCTCTGAAGACATCATCTGCAGGTGACAATATATATTCATCAGAAGCCTTTAAAGTAGTTTAGGCCCTCTGCAGCACTGCTCAGTTTATTCTGAGTATTAACTAACTGCATCTTGTGACTCCCATTAGATCTCCAAAATTACATGAGCAATCCTAGGGGACTAGTCCCTTTTTCCTCCAGGCAGTGGGCTAAAGAACATCCTTGTGGGAATAAACAAGTTTTCTCCATGTCTCTTCCACTGTAGCTTTATTGGATTCAGTTCTGGTTCTGGTTCTGCCAGAACTTGAATAGGAATGCAGCTTCCCCTCTGAGAAGATTTCAGAGCTTCCCCTAAAGTGTCTTAGTCTTTATCCTGTAGTGCTGTACACAGCAGCTATGAGCTGCAGCGTTTACAAAGACACCACAGTGTGAGAAACCACAGTAAGGGCTTCTGGAGTACAACATCTGGTGTGGGAAACTGCTGTGATTAGAAAAAGTGTTAGGTTATTACCAGAATCAAATTATCTGAAGGTGTCCTGCTGGTAAGTAGCAAGAACAAGCTGCACCGAGCCTTAAATTGGTGAGTTTAAGTGGTACTATTAGATCTTTAAATCCCTCTTTGGGTTAAGCTGGGTTTTGTCAATACCCTCATCTAAAATCTAATTCAAAATGTCTCAAGATACAGGCCACTGATAAAACAAAATTTATTTTTGCTTCTACACATGAATATTATGTTCCCCAGTTTGGGAGATTGTTTCCCGTTAGAAGTCTCCCTTCGGAGTGTGAAGGCCTTTGCTGGGAAGCAGAAATTGATGGCTCTCTCTCAGGAGGTCTGTCTTTCTTAAAGATAATCTCTTATAGCTGCACAGAAAGAAGTCTTCACGTGACAGAAATCGAGATAACTTTAGCTGAAAATTAAGCTTGCAGGGAATGTGGAATGGCATCCTGGGAGTGATCTTTGCCATCCAAAGGATCAAGCTAGTGTAGGCAGTACCTGCATCCCAGCTGAGATGCCGTAGCTGTCTATCAGACAGCTACTCTTCTGCTCTTTGTGCTCTTCCTTGACAGTCTGGGTGAATTGATTTTCCTCCACTTTGCAGCAGATAAAAATTAACTCCTCGGTTGTCAGCTGAGGAACTTCAAGTGCTTCAATTGTAATGGTTAAGGTGGTCTTATCATTTCCTATTGCACTATCCATGTAACCATCAAAGAAAATAGAAATGTCATGTTTTGAAGGTATGCTGAAGTTTTTAGCACAGGATGGGGCATCACTGGCAGTGGTAGATAGGTTTGCTTTATTTTCTTCTTAAGCAGGATTCAGCCTTCTGCCAGGAATTCACTGCTATCTCCCTTCCCACATTCCTGTATTCGGCTTGGATCATTCCCTTGCTCCCAGTGAGACATCTATATGCTACCGCACTAATGCTGTGTTTGCATTAGTATAGTATCTAGAGTCTCTTTGGAAACAGGAACTTAATTGTAACAGAAACTTTTCAAACATGGTGAAAACAAACAAACAAAAAAATTCCTTTTCATCTCTTAGTCTACATCTTTTAGATCATCATATATTGGACATTTGTCTCCCTTGGCTGGTAAGAATGACTGCATTCTTTGCAGGCTTTCCTCTAGGGAAATTTATAGTAAAATCTAAATACATATGCTAGAGAAATGTGACTTATGAATCCTGTTAACAGAAATGGCTGCGTGAGAATATTAAACACTTAGTCAAATAAGGCTTTTGCTGTGATGCATCTTGCACTAAAAAGATTGCTATAAATTTTGTTCTGTGCCAAATGTTTTTGTGTACCTCAAGTATGCAGGCTGTATTTGATGCTTGTAAATTGAGTCTGTTTGGCTTTTTTTGCTGACTGCTGGAGGAACACATGCATATGTTGGTCTGGCTGAACAGAATTAAAACTCATCTGGTTTGCAGTGTCCAAAACAGAGAATGTTGCTATCTGCAGTACAACCAGGAGGTAATATAAAACTGCAAATAATCCATCCACCTTGTGCTGGGAAAACCAGGATGCTTTTCATAGTTTCCAGTGACCAACACAGGTGGTGTCTTCTGGATAAAGCAGACAGAGTAGCAATTTACTTAAAAATTGCCTGTGTGAAACATTCATAGAAAAATTTGCTTCGTGCTGTGTATATCTGAACAATTAACAGTCTGTCCACTGTCTCTTTGTGGTCTTGGGCAGAGCTAGGGGGCTGGCTTGAAGATGGTGCTGTTTGTAGCCTACCAGCTGACTGGTACCTATGGGATCATACTGTAACAGATGGGAAGATCAGCAAGCCTAGAGGACAAAGGAGCAGCTGAGAAGTCCCCTTCATCCAGACACCAATGAGTTTCTAGTGTTTTGATGCAGCTGGACTGCACAAGTCCAAGCTCTGCCAGGAAGCTTGTTCTTCTCTGCTGTCCTGCCCCATGAGGCAAGGGACCATAATGCGGATCAAAGAGCCACCAACATCTGAGCAATGAACAGGAAAGGTGACTCTGTGTGCCTGAAGTGATCTGAATGGCAGGGCTCAAATGTGGGCATAGGTCCAAATATCACAGCAAATACACTCAGAGCTTCTTGCATGACAATGTGTTGTCACAGCTTCCCAAGTCCCTCTTGAGCAGGGAATGTGTACTCCCATGGCTGGGAGCTGGCATGTCTTCAGAACACATATTTGATCACCTTGTCTTGTTTTTAAGCAATATGAACATTTTTATATGAAAAAAACAAAAAACAAACATTTTTGAAATTGCTTGAGGGCAGGCCCCCTAAAATCCCACCCACTTTTCCTCCTGAAATGAAAAATAAAGCAGGGATTTTAGGGCTTCTGCAAGGTGCGAGAGCATGAGAGTGATCTCAGAGGCTCTCTCTGAGCTGAGGCTCAAGCGTGCACTGAAGCTGTCTGCTGGCAGATGTGTTTGGATGTTGCCTCAAAACTGCCTACTCTTGTGGCTAGATCTGAAAGAGGTTTTAAAACCAGCTCTCCAACATGACAGGGTAGTGTGATTTCACCTTTTCATTTGTTTTTCTAAGCAGGGCTAAAAAGTTTAGTTTCTTTTGGGTTACCCACTTGAATTCCACTGAATCAGGACAGAAAATTCCTGAACGCATGAGAGGAGTGCAGTAATCATGTGGGGTCAGTGAACTATAGATTGCAATATATGGCAGAGTTATTGTACTTGCCTGTGAGTCACAGCCGTGTCCCTGCTCTATCCACTGGCAGCCGTGGGAGAGGAAGGGAAGGCTGCTCTGCATTTCTCTCACTTGGCCTTTTTCATTGTGCCCTCTGAGTCATAAGCCATTCCTACCCTCTCAATCTTTCATGCTGCATTATTGATTATTTTTAATCAAAGAGGTCAGAGTTCTTTTCCCCAGCTGTTATTTTGGTTCTTGACATTCTGCTGATTATTGGAACTCAACCAGATGATGAACATAACCATCCAGATCATAAAGTTTAGAGGTAGAAACCTGACTAGCCAAGGTTACTAAACAAAATTTTGTTTGACTTGTTTGATCTTTTTGCCTCTCTGGCTCTACCTGAATTGTACAAGGTATTTCATTTTTGCTTCCCCAAAGGCAATCTACCGATAATTCAAAGACAGCTGCCTGCTCTCGACACTTTGGTCTCTAAGCCTCTGGATACTAGACTTGAATTTTGAGAATCTGTCTTCAAGCACTGGCTTACATTTTCTGTACACCTTTGGACAGCCTCCCTCACCTCTTGGTGTCTTCTGATTTTGTAAATGAGCATGATGTCCTTTATGCAGGACCACAGTGCATCTCCAGCACAGAGGGAAAAGAACTAAAATGGGTAGCTGACCTGTGCACAAAGATGGATGTGTAGTGAAAAAGGGAGACCTTGCTCCCTGGGTGGGTTCAATGGATTCAAACTCTGCCTCCTCACCAGGGAGATTTGTGTGACAAAAGGTTCCTGCTGCAATGGGCAAGCCCTAGGCTGCTGTTCGCCATGCTAGATGTGACTTCTAGGTCCCTGAAACCATTCATTAGGTGGAACTGAGAATGTCATCATTCCTACCTTGGCTGAAGCTGTAACAGCAATAGGAACTTTCAAAGTAAACTTTATGACCAAACAAACAGCCTGCTTATTAATGGCATGCAAATTATAGAAGCTCAAACATTTGCATTCAATGCTTTTCCTTTGATTGCTAATGATGTTGATTCACAAAGAGAAAGCTTTCTAAAATAAAGAGACTATTTAATGTACCACACCAAAAGCAAATGAAAGGATGTTGGATATAGCTTTTTTTTTTTTCAGTCATGTTAAGCCCTGTCCAAACACCTCAGGACTCATAAATTAGGTGGAAATAAAATGCAATTTACCAGCTAATGAGCTAGTCTTTAATTTTTAAAAAGAATTATAACTTAGAGTAAATAATAAATATGCACACTTAGATTTGAACTTTCCTCCTGAATTTTACTACACACTTCCACAGATCTTTATTATTTATTCATGTTACAAATCAGCACTGTCATCGTATGCCTCCTAAAAAATGTTATACCTGGAGCAAGTTGTCCAACCTAAATCATAGAACCATAGAATGGTTTGGGTTGGAAGGGACCTTAAAGTTCATCTAGTTATGACCCCTCTGCTATCGGCAGGGACATCTTCCACTATCAACTCCCTTTTTATCCAGCCTTGCAACCAGAGATAGTGTGAAGGAGGAACACAAGATGCCAATTCCCTAACATAGCAAAAAGATTCTCAGTCTTGTTACAAGAAAAAAGAAAAGTGTGGTGGGTTTTTATTTTTTGTTTGTTTGTTTGGGTTTTTTTTGTTTTGGTTTGGTTTTGTATTGAACTGCATTTTGAGACAGGCTCTCATCAGATCTTCCAGTGGCCATCTTCTGTTTGTTTTTCTGTTGAGAATATGAAGGTGATGAGTACATTTTGTAGGGAAATCGTACACAGAGTTGATTTCAGCTGGTCTGATCATCTACTTTCCAATAAAAGCCAAAGAAGGAAAATGCTTATATCTAGGGCACCCATATGATTCGGAGAAAGTAGATGTCTGCAAGTGGACAGATTGTGACTTTGAAGTACACATTTTCCTCTGGTTTACCATAAAGGGAATATAAGAGATTGGTTTAAAGCTAAAGGAGATTAATTTATCCTTTGTGATTCCTGAATGCAGTCCCTGACCTCTTCCTGACATACTTCTGTAGAGGTATGATCCTATAGAAGCAGCAAACTGCGTCACTTACAGCACTCTCAGTTATAACATACCTGGAGTACAAGGCTCAGCACCAGTATAGCAGTGCAGTTTGACCTCATGAGTAATTTAGGCAATAATTTTTAATCAGTAGTTCCAGTATTTACTAGTCATGAAGACGCCATCTGTCCAAACTACTTCAGCATGTCTCTTATTTACAAGGAATGTACCTAGTCTAGTGTATAGGTACATGCATGCTAAGATGATGGCCCAATAAATAATTAGGAAAAGAAGCTTCACTGAGTTAAAAAAAATGTGAATTTTAAAAAGTAGAGACAAGTATCTCATCTTGAAACCCAGTAAGACTGATCAGCTATTCTTGATGATTCAGGTAGGTCCTGTTTGCCAACCTATTTGAAGTTTATATTGTTAAACAAATAGAGGAAAGGTTTATCCTCAGAGATTCTTCTTTAAAGTCTCTGCAAACAATATTCTACAGATGAAATAAAATGATGACACTTGGGACTGTAAGTACTGATGCTATTACTTGAGAAATGTAACTGCATAATTTTTTTTTGTTTGTTTTTTTGTTGTGTTGGGGTTTTTTTGTTGTTGTTTTGTTATCTTTTGTTTGGTTTGTGTTGTTTTCTATGTTCTATATGGAATTTTTCTTGGAAATTTAGAGCCATTTTGCTCTTTATAATGTTATCTTTGTCTCTCATGACACTTTCAATCTCTTTATAACACTGTATTTTGCTGTGAAGAGACTAAAAAACTGCAGCAATAAATATTAAAAAATGGAAACTGATACAGGAAAGTTGTCATGGCAGACAGCCATGTTAGAAAATGTGATCTGAGAAAGGTAGCTTTTCTGGCTAAAATTAAATAGTTATCTGGATGTCTGCTGATAGAAAATTCTATCAGGATTGAATTGATCCTTGGATTGTTTTGTTTTTGTTTTAAAATCTGTCTTGTCAAACATGAAACAGTTAAATAATACCCAAAATGTAAATGAGGACTGCAGATTAACATTTCTTCAGTGATTTTAAACAAGATTTGCAAATTTTCAAAGGAGGTGAGGTTTACAGGCACCCTCAGTAAGATACAGATTCTAGTGAGTCAGCAGGATGCTCTACTGCACCATAGGAAAGTTACTGCTGTTGTGGCTAGTTGCAACTTTTCTGTAGAAGAGTAAAAGGACTACCTCATTTTGGAGCAATTGACTTGACATGCTGGTATACTGAGGACTTCACCCTTCTGTTTTACCTAAGATCTCATTGGCAGGGGGGCCTGGTTCAGACTTGTAAGTTGACGTGTCTGTGGCCCTCCATGTGCACGGTGAGGTCAGCTGCCAGCCTAATAAGGGTGCACTTGAGGTGCAGCAGCTGTAATGTATGGACTTATTTGAACACTTTGGTTCTATGAGCAAAAACTTCTTGGGCCCCTCCTCTAGTTTGCAGTAGATTTAATAATTTTTAAAGAGAGGTAAACAACTGAGGAAACATAAATGTTAGGCCAACCTCAGAAAACCTGCACCTGTAGAGTACTAAAATCAAAACAAAAATTGAAAAATCAATTGTCAGAGATCATCTTAAATTGCTGAGGCTGTGGTACATGTCCCTTAAGATGCAGCTTATAGGTTTAGATGCTCCATTAGGATACCTATATGTGCAGTACAGCTTTATGTTAATACCACTGGTGCATACTAGAGAGCAGAGTTAAGAGATGGTCCAAAAAGAGGTTTTTGGTTGTTGTTGTTGGTGGTGGTTTTGTTTCCCCAGGCAGAAGAGAATCCCACTGATGGGATTGACTTAACTGCAGGGGGTGAGATTCAGTGACATGGTCATAGGTATCTAGCTTGAGATGCCTTAAGATATCCAGGGTATCCATCCACTTGTGCCTGGGGGTGTGACCCAGGACCAGGAGACCTCCAGGCCTCTGAAGTGGCAGCTGGTGGTAGGGCAGAATCCCAAACGGTATCTCAAATGCGCTCCTATGTGTGGGCACCTGGGCTATATTCAGAGGCTTGTTGTATAAACAAACATCAGGCCTATCTTAACCATAAAACCACAGACTTTGAGGATGTGAATTTGCTTGCTCTAATCTAATCTAATCTAATCTAATCTAATCTAATCTAATCTAATCTAATCTAATCTAATTACCCAGGCACTGACAGTTCTGCAGGTGTGTTTCTGTATCAGACTTGCCTTTTGATCTGGACTGAGGATCAAGCATGCATCCTGGGGTCCAGGGCAGGATATTAGAGACAGATGAATACTGGTGCACATCTCTGAATCCCTGTAATAACTCAGGGCAGAATTGCATCCTGGTTCTGTGCAGCGACATAGGACAGGTCTGTCACAGGCTACTCCTAGGGAACAAGGACTATGCTGAAATTTCTGATTCTAGTATATATATGAGTGAGCAGGATGGGGAAAATATGGACTGTATGGACAGAGCATGCAGTTTACACCAAAGGGAAAAGGCAGTGGATAAAGTGATACTTCTAAAGCTTAGTCTCCTAGCTGCACCAGGGCAGCTGACTGCTAACCCTTCCCTGGGTGGGATGGAAGGAGATTGTACTCAGTGAACACAACCCAACCTTTGTGAACAAGTCTAAGCGATACCTACTGCTCTATTCCCTGGCATTGTTAACAGTTTTATATGTATGTGTTTATTAGCTTTGAAAATGGAGGCTATTAGTAACAACAAAATACATGGCAGGAAAATGGTCGTAACAGATATGTGCTTTAAAAATTGTAATGAGATGTTTTGACTTCATTTTTAAAATCACTTTTTCCTACCATCTCTATCAATGCTAGAAGTAGGACATAGTCACAACATTGCACCTCCAAGACACAGAATTTTTGTTGTGTTTGCCACTAATAGGATTCCATTGCAAAGACTTTAATCCATTGCTAAGTAAGTGACAGTGTAGTAATGTGGTGTGAGGAGAGGACATGGCTAATATACTACTTCTGCTCTTCACAGACTTAGTTTTGTAATCCTCTGCAAAAGTCTTTGTTCAGATTTCTGGAAGTATTTTGCTGCTGCCCACACATGCCTTTAAATGTCTCAAGTCCTACCAACGTATTTGCTGCAAAATTCAGTCCCTAATTAGTTATGCTTCCATCTCTGAATCATCATATAATACATATTGTATTGGAGTTTTAAGTATTATCTTTAGTATTCCAGTAGACAAATTCTTAATGCAGTTTTAAGGACCAGTAAAGTTGTGAGCAGCAGATAATTTTATCATCACTGGCAGATAAAGCGTATTTGACTTCTGATCAAGTATAGTGTGTCAGCTTCATGTCTTAGTGTAGTGTAATGGATACTTTCAGACTCATTTTAACTTCATAAGTTGCAGTGCTTGTGTGGGGATTTATCTGCATGCTGTCTGCTGATCATACTGGTGCTTGTGAGCAGGTAAGTTTTTCTGGATTTAAAGCCATATGTGCCATATGTAGCTGAGGTCTATGGTGGTTGAAAACACTTTCCTCACTTTGGTCTTATACTGGCTCATTCAACCTGGATAAGTTTAATCCTTTTCTGGACATCATAAATTCAACTAGTTGTTTGGAATGCTTGGTTGAGATTCATCTGTAATATTGCAGTGCCTATAGGATATAAACCTAAGTGAGCCTAGAGTCCCTTTGTAATAGGAATGGAGCTATTCAGATACAGACTCTTTTCAGTGCAGCCTAGATTTGGCTAGATGAGTTGCACCCCAAATTCCTCTGACTAGATTTTAGGTACTGTGTTGTGAGTCTCAGACAATTTGTTGAGATGCTCAGACCTACACTGTGGACATGTAATCGTAGGTGACATTGGTCCTATCATTGATAAGATTAGCAGACTGGAAGCTCTTTCTCCACCGTTAACTCACTAAAACTGGACATTGTCAATGTCCTTGTGTTCTGTTGAAAGAAATTTTGCACCTTTCTGTCTTTCCATAAAGGTATCCATAAGACCTGTTTGGATACCAAAGCCTCATCCTAAAGCAGACTTTAAATTCTGCCCAAAAGCATATTCAAAACTGAGGCCTTTCACAGTACTGCTGAACGGGATGATGCTCAGTATCTTTACTGCTGCCCAGGGGAAACTTACCCGAGTGTTTCAAGCATGTTGAATGACAGCTGGGAAATGGAGATCTGGACAAACCACTTTGCTGGGGTCTTGCCTTCATTTTCTGTTCTGTATGAAGGTGTTGTGTGGCAAATGGGCAAAGGATCTGATACAGTTGTATGAAAAATGCATGTGCTAGGACAGGCTGGAATTGGACTTGGTTTATTACTTTGCCTCCAACCCAATGGGAAATGAGGATGTCCTGCACTGAGTAAAATACAGCTTCATGTTGTGCCTTGTCCAGAGATCCTGTCAGAGTCACTGAGTGCACGATGATCGACATCTTTTCTAATGCTCACAACTGTCTCTTTGCATAGCCAGATCACGGGCTGCCAGCTCTTGCTTCTTTTCTGCAGTATAAATAATGAACTATAAAGGCTGATGTTTTCACAAATTATTTAGAAATGCTATTGCCTTGACATTCAAAGAAAATCAGTTTGCTGTATAGCTTGTGAAAATGTTGTCCCTTTGATATTGGTGGTTTGAATTAGTGGAGCTGTTAGCTTTAGTCAATGGGACTTTGGCTTCTAAATGCCTCTGCAAGTCCATTGAGACAGGCTAGGAAGAATTAGTACCTGCTACTAAAGCAAATGATATCTGATGAAAAGAGAACAGGCTTTGGGGCAAATAAGCTGTTCTTCAGGTCATCTGTATTGTGAGTCTAGATGTTAGTTTCAAAGTGATGTATGAGCCCTTCAAAATGTCACTCAGTGAAAAGTTTTATGGAGTCTGACTTCTCCCCCTTCCCTTTTTAGTGCTGGTGTAAATCAGAAGTGGTTCAGTGGAGCTAGACTATGTGAAGCTGTCCAGGAGACACGGGCTGTACAGTATATTCCTGGGACTGCCTTGCAGACACAGTAATTCTTACCTTTTCAGCACTCCTTGAAAGATGTTGGACAACTCCTAGCTCCCTGTCATTTTCATTTCTATAGTGATCTCAAAATAGAGAAAAGTCAGTAACCCTGACAGTAAAAAAAAAGTGTCCTTTCTCTGGGAGATGGAAGCTAAAACATTTATTTTAAAATACTGTACACTGTGAAGTAAAGCCATGGCTATTTTTAGTAAATACTGGCTTATTGATGGCTTAATTGTCTTTATTTCGCTCATGCAAATCAAAATGATACTTGTTGGCAGGATGGACCTAAAATAAAATCTAAATGCTGTACTGAGAGTGGTGGAACATTTAGATGAACTGATTTTTTTTTTTTTTTTAATTCCTTAAAGCAAATACAGTTATGTTCTGTGACCCGCCCTGGCTTGTCTGCATGCTGCAAGGCTTGTCACAGGCTATATGGGTCTCTCTGCTAGCTGTGCATGCAAAGGCTGCAAGGCTAAATGCAAACTCTGAAGGTGTGTCCTATCTTGTTGCCAATGAATAGTGTGGAAGTACCTGAACTGAACTCGAATTTAGGAACACTCTGTGCACTGAGCTGCTTATGTGACCTTGGGCAAGCATTTTGTGTGGGGTGAGATTCTTCTCTTCCAGTGTCATCTCTATAGTTAAGATTCCAACTTCAGTTTGATGGATGACTCTTGTCTCTGGAAGGGGAGACTGGTCCCCTATTTTAGATGTTTGTCTAAAAATGGGAAAAACCTCCCACTGGGGACATCTGCTTCTCTCCAGTTACAGCGTGAGTCCAGATGGCTACCTTGGACTGACTTCTAACATCTGGATTTTTGTAGGACTGCAAAAGTGCTTGAACTCTGTATTAATCCCTGCCTGACCCAGATACAATCTCTGATGTCTCCATGATTGCCACAAAGGTTTATCTCTGTGTTTGGTGTTAGGTGACAGGTAGCTGCAATGTCAGCAAGGTGAGGTTTTTGCACCTTCTTAGATTTCTGAGAGTTGTCAGAGGTTACCTTTGAAGGGATGAATAATTCCTCCCTCTTTTTCACTGTACATTTGAAGTCTGAGTTTTATGGTTCAAAGTATGTCATGGTCAGTCCTTATCTCTAGGAACTGTTGACCTGGCTCACACCCTTAAGATACTTTTCTTTGAAGGTGGCAATAATAGAACTTTATCCAGCAGCAGTGATGGGATGTTGGCGGATGTCTCATGGTTCCTATCATCCAGCAGTGTCAGGAGTGGAATTAATCAAAATGAGTAACAATGAGCACAAAACCAGTCAGTGGCAGAAAGTTCATTCTACAATAAACATGGTAAAAATCTGCCTTGAGGAGCCTGGAAAGTGGGGCCTACAACTAGAATAACTTATTTCCAAAATAATTTGATCCTGATGGGGTAATTCTGCAGCTGTAAGTGCATGTTCTGCATGTGAGTGTGTGCACCTTGCTCTAAAGGATTTCATGTGTCCTCTTTCTTCAGCAGTGGAGACAGCTGGATACATTTTGGGTGAGAAAGTGAAGGATGAGTTCACAACTTTTGATTTCAGATCAGACAAGTTTTCCCCAGTAGGAAGAGAATTAAGATACTTCTTTCCTTACAGACATTTCATTTCAAATTCTCTTCTGTTCCATTTAAATCCATTTCATTCCACCAAAGGGAAAATACTTTCCTGGTCTCTTCTTATGAACTAAAGCTGAAAGTCAATGCTTTGACAGTTCTGTGAAGCATCTACCTTAGCTTTGATCTTCTTCTCTCCTCTCCCTATTAATTTTTAACACTTGTTAAAAGATTTGTTCTGTTTGTGAGTTGTGAGAAGGTGTCTTAATTTATAGACAGCTTGAGTATATCTTGCTGTAATTTCAAAGTGTCATTTTTCCCCTTCAAGAATTTATTTCATATCCTCTGCTACCACACAGCTGCGTAACTGCTTTGAAACTTACGAAACTCTCTTGATATGAACCTGTCAAGACTCCTGACCTTGTTAGTTATAAAATATAGAGCTGATTTCTCACCAGGAACTTGGGGGGGGAAAAACCAATTTTGTTTATCAGGAAATGGGATTGCAGGAAATACCGAAGTTACCATTTTTCAGATAGGCAAATGAGCAATTTTTAACCAGAAAATATGCAAAAATGCAACCTTCCTTCTAGAAAACAGCAGTTTTCTGCCTGCCTCTCAAATACTGGCCTTTCAAAATATGTTACAAGTTTCTCCTCTACTTACCTGCTTTTCTGTACTGAGGATATGCAAACTTGCCTGGGATACTAGTAATAAACATGAAAATTAAATCAATCACAGCCCAGGCTTGACTGTGACCTATGGAGATTAACACTATTAGTAGTAGCATTCCTTGGGAAAGTCTTGATTATCTTTTTCTCCAGACTTTTTGTGACCAGATTTTTGTCTCCTCTCCCTATCCTTCAATAAAGATAAGGAATTTGTCTTCCCCCAACCCCCCCTGTTTTTCAACTGAGAAACTCTTCAAATCACAGGACAATGCAGGTACTTTTGACCATCTTAATTAGAATAAAGGCAACACAGGGGTAAAGGAATAAAGGGGATGCAGTTTCAAGCTGTTATCTGAAGGGTAGCATGCTGCAGTTTTAATGACCAATCTATTTTCCCTGGAGAAACTGTTTTTTCATTTGTGTGATGGACAAAATGTGTCTAAAGTTCATCAGCTCCATGAAGGGCTGTGCTGCTTCTGTTGCAATATCCTTTTACAAATCGGGGAGGATGAAATACACAGACCATGGTCCAAGAGACTGTGCATCAGATCCTTTGGGAGGAAGATCAGGGCCCCTCTGAGAGGGTCTGGACTGGCTTCCTGCTGCTGGTATTCTTCTGCAATCCACTGGCCTCTCTCAAAGGGGAATTTGGCATTTGTGGGTAACCTTTGACATGAGGTGCACTCCCTGGGCAGCAGGTGTAGGTTGAAACAGTAGGAGCAGACTGCCATCCTGCTAGATGCTACCTAGTAAATGGCAGATCAGAGAAGTGCTTTAAAGATGCTATTCAGCTGTAAAATCCACACCAAGATTTCACTCAATGCCCTCTTTTCTTCTGCCCTCCCTCTCATTTTCTTTTCTCTCTTCCTTTACTTTTATTTTTCCCCTAGTCTGTGATATTTGCTATCAAAGAGCTTTGATTGAAGTGAAGCTTTCATTGACACCCTTAGCCTTTGCTTTTTTCGTCCTCAAACTCAGGACTTTGAGTGCCCATTTCCTGCTGCAGGCACATGGCACATGATGTTGTTTTGTTGCTATAGCACCACAAATGCCCAATTGAACCATCCCTGCTATGGTTCATCTCCAGAGACAGACCCATCGACATCCCATTAGACCTGTCTATATACACTACTGCACTGATGGGTGCTGCATGGGTGAAAAGAAAGATCTTTAAATGCTTGAAGGTAATGCCTCAACTCTTTCCCTTGTTTGGCTTGTTGGAACCTTCTTTCTGGGGAGAGAAATTCTCTCTTAGCATCTGTTGATAAAAGGTGGCACTGAGATCTGCTTGTGCTCTCCATGTTCATGGGGTATCAAGTATCTGTCATTGAACATCATCAGCAGATTCAACTCATCCCATGATAGTTACAAATTGATTCCTCTAGAGCATGCTACAAGTGCCCATGCAAGTACAGATGCAATAAAGTTGCTATTGCTTCCACAGGACTTTGCAACCACCTCTCTTTAGAGGCACAGGAGAGCCTTCCACATGTTTCACCGACTTCTCCTCCTTCCTTTTTCAGGCACATTTTGGCAGTTTGTATCGGATCTTCTTAGGTGGTACGAGAGTTTTTGTGTGCGCACCTCTCAAATGTAACCCCCAAGTACAACCCCCTCCAATCTACCATTCAGCTGCAAAAATATGTGGTCTCTTCCCTGTTCTACTCAAAGCTTTGCGTGTCTCTGCTTTTGTATTATTCTTTTTGTAAGACTTTTCAAAATATTCTGTCATCTCTGGTCCTTTCTTCTGCATGATAAAATTCCATTGCTTTATGGGGTTGGGGGAGAAAACTTAGCAGCTGCCTCCCAAATCCCGATCCTTCCATAAATGCTTGTGGTTGGTCTGGTCTCTGCATAGCCATGGAAGTTAAGTGCCCTGCTAATCTGAATTTAGGATTACACACTTCTTAACAATAAAATGATATAAATATTGAAGTAAGCATGTTTCATAAAGCTACAGTTTGCCTAGAAAGAAAATCTTCACATACCCTTGAATAGATCCATTTTTAATGTATCCATTTACCAAATCACATTTAAGAGTATAAAATTTTTGTTCTTCTCATACCAAGCAGATTAATGCTCCAAGGAAATCACAGTGGTTGTACACTGTTGCAGTGAGCACATGTATACTTATTGGCATTTGCTAATTAAATTTGTTCAAACAAGCGAGCTATACCCTGAAGAAGGTGCAGAGTAAATGTGGGCTTGAGAGGAAGGAAGTGTTGGGAGGGAATAATTGTCAGAAATATGATAATAATTTGCTTCTTGTGATCTATTTAAAAAGTAACAACAACAAATAATTTAAAAAATCAGAGAAAGCTTTGAAATGTAAAATGTCTCTTTATCAGTGGCATAGGATCTGCCCTAAACAAGCAGAAAAATCCCAGCTTTGTGTGTCCTGAGAAGTTAAAACCACAGGATGTCGGAATTTCAGCCTGTGTACAGATCTAAGATATATATTGACAAAAGAAAGCTGAACTAGTTTAGGTCATCTTTGGGAATGAGTAGCAATAGAAAACATCCTGTTTTCTGTTATTATTGATCAGCAATTTCATATCAAAGCAGTTTACAGCAGGGTTTTGTTTTGTTGTTGTTTTTTTTTTTTGTTCCTGTTCAAGAAAGGGGCATTTTTGATTGTATTTGTTGCTTTGAATGTTAAATATTTTTTGCAAGCAGTGAAGTATCACTTTTCAGTGTTTCCTTAAGAGACGGAAAAGTCTTTCTGGGGTGTGGCAGTCAATGGGGTGATATGCAATAGCACTTGCAGATGTACAATCTTTTCCAACTTACTTTCAAGTGCTGCATCTTTCCCTCTTTGCTCCTTTTGCTCTTCTCACTTAGACATGAGTCTCCAAGTCATTGTAAGGCTCAGCTGAAAATGCAGGTTCCTTTCCCCCCACATTTACGGACTGTAGTAGGTTTTAGTCCTGTGGCATCACCTCAGCAAGCCTAAGTTTAGTTCAACGTGTTCATCTCTGGTTTTTGAGGGGCAGCAGGCAGTGTGTCAGCTCTCAAAAAGCAAAGTGCCATCCATTAACAAAGACATTTCATAGAAAGTGTACTTTAAAGCAATAACGCTCTTACCTAAATTGCTGTCTTAACAAGGTGCTGCTCATGCTGCACCAGCGCTGAAATATATTTAAAAGATCTTGGAGAAATCTCAGCTTTCCTTTTCTGTCTATTCTTAGTTGGCTACACCCAAACTACCTGCTCTGGCCTCCCTTTACAGACAGCACAGACAAATAGGGATCTTTGGAGCATTGATCAGCCATTTTATGTGCCTTTTTAGAATGAAATTAATTTGAAGTCATATTTCTGATTAAAAGGGAAGGTAAATAACAGGCATTTAACGTGTGAGACTGTGTGAGTGGTGTGATGGATATCTTGCAAGTTGTCTTTATCTCGCTACTATCCAGGACATGTCCAATATAGTTCAATACTTCTCTTGAACTGTGCACTGCTAGTTGGTACTTTTTCAAGTCTCTTGTTACCTCCTGTCAATATGGAGAGTCGATATTATTTATGTCCCAGAGCAATATCTCCTGTGTGAAAAAATCTGTATCTGACTTACTCTATGAAGGTTGCTCTCTCTCAACTAGAAATGTCAGGTTTAATTCTGATATATTGGAAAATTCCCTAAATCTCTAATGTAGCCACATTTTTCTAGCCTAATCTGAGGACTGAAGGTTCACAAAATTGCTGCCACACTGTGCATAAATTGGTCTTTACCCACTCTAATGATGCAAACACATCAGACAACACCAAGAGTGAGAAGTCTTTTTATTGACAGACAGCTGTGCTTCCTTATTTGGGGTTACTGAGGTTTCAAAGTGAAGTTCAAAATGAGATGATACAAAAAGTGTAAGAAGTGTTCAACACCCCAGGTGGGTTGCACTGCCATTCTGGAAGAGCTCAACAGCTTGGAGAGATGGACTGACAGAGAGATGGGCTGTTCAGCCAAGTGAAGTCCTGCACATGGGGAAGAATAACCCTGTGTACCATTACACAGCCAACCAGCTGGAAAGGAGCTGTCCAGAAAAAAGGGATCCTGGAGGACACCATGATGACAATGTGCCAGCAGTGTGCCCTTGCAACAAAACAGCTCAGCAGCGTCCTGGGCGTCATCAAGCAGAGGTGCCAGCAGGTTGAGAGGTGTGATCCTACCTGCTTGCTTAGTGCTGGGTTGCTGTGCCAATTTCTGGGCTTCCCAGTACAAGATATGGACATATTTGAGAGAGTCCAGCAAAAGACTTTCATCATCAAAGATGTTGAAGGGACTGGAGAACCTGTCGTATTAGGAGAGGCTGAGAGAGATGGGACTATTCAGCCAGGAGATGAGAAAGCTCAGGAGGGATCTTACCAGTTAGTGTAAACATTTGATGGGAGGGGTTAAAGAGGGAGATAGACTCTTCTTCATGGTTCCTAGTGACAGGACAAGGCAACAGACACAAACGAAAACACAGGAAATTTTGTTTAAATATAAGAGAAAACCTTTTCACTGTAGAGGTCACTATGTACTGGCACAGGTTGCCCAGAAAGACTGCAGAGTCTCCATACTTGGAGATATTAGAAACCCAACAGGATACAATCATGAACAGTCTGTTGAGGGTGACCTTGGTTTGGTCAAGATCATCTTCCACCTCAAGCATCCTATGATGTGATGCACAACGCTCAAGGTGATATGCTGACCACAACCTAGCTTATGCTTCAGATTCAGAGCACATGTCCTGCCTTTGCCAGCCTGCTGAGAGCATATGCTGATACCATGGTTCCTGTTTGAGAACATTCTTCTGGGGCTTGCACTGGCAGTTCTGCTGTTTTGAGATGTGGGACATAAATTCAGGTGATGTGATCCCTTCTGGGCTTCCAGCTATGGGTGAAAATCTCAATGTATATCAGCTGTGAGATACCTGTGTTTCAGATCAAGTTTTGCAGACTTCAGGTGCCTTTACTGAAGCAAAAGTCTGAATGGAATACTCTTTTCATTGGCCTAAAATGTGGAAGTTGAGAATCACTTTGTAGATATGTATAATCCAACAATCCAGAAAAAACAGAATGTCACCATGTGACATAGGCTGATTTATACATTCAGCAAAGCACTGTGCTAACTGCAACCTCATTTTTTTTTAACTCCTCTGCAACAAATCCTGTTGAATGTGCACTGCACAGCAATCAGTCTACACAAAGCTTTAAATTTCCAGAGGGACAGAGGCTGTAGGTATTCCAATGCATAAAAAAATACAGACTTAAACATTCCTTTCCACATAGTAGGTACTCTTTGTTTATTCACCAGAGCCCAGAGTGCAGCAGGTAGTACAGGGAGAACTCCAGCAATTTGCCGTGCTGTATTACCTTATGAAGATTAATGAGTAGAGAAGTGAACAGGAGAGCTCAGCAATCTGTTAAACCAGGGTGTTCAGGCCAGTTTGTAACAAGCAAATAGGTCCGGCAACAAAGTGATACAGATGAGGTGTTAAGATACATCCACTGATTTCAGAGATCTGCAAACAAAATTCCTGCTGTGTGATCTGTCATTCATTTTGATTATGGATTACAGCCAGCAATAGAAGATGTGTTTAGAGGGTACTGTGAGGAGCTATTTTACTGACAGAGTGTAGTGTGGACTCCAGGATGAAATAAACTGTTTTAAACACAGAGTGAGCAGAGAAAAGAAATCTTTTGGAAGCTTCAAGGTTTTGAGGGTTTTTTTAATTTTTTTTTTTTTGGCAAACATCTTTACTTTTAAAAGATGGACACTATGTGAAACATGAGCCCTTTTCAAAAAAAGGCTTGTCTGCTTGAAATATCTGATGTGTTTCTCCATGCTGCAAACCAAAGTGCTTGTTGTAACATTTTCAAGACTAATGGATGACATCTTTTGAGAGTTCAAGAGGTTGTAATTAAAATAACGTATTTAGTGTATCTGACACTTAATATTTTGTACACAGCTGTTTGCAAGATCTATGTTTAATAGTAAACAGAAACAAGTTATAGTTATATATGCTGGAACAACACCATGCCTGCTTAGATGTGAAGTTCATAGGGTTTTGCAGATCAGTGATTACCCTTCCAGGAAGCACTGTTGGAGCCAGGCAAAGAGGCCTTTATCCTCCCCTTCATGTTGCTAGCTTCCATCCCTGATGGAGATCTGTGGTGACACTGTGTGTATGTAAACCCCTGGTTAGCTCTCTTGGGTATTGGGGCAAGGTGTGCTCATCAGCTCAGTGCTCTCCCTTCTGATGAACTCCTCAGTAGACACAGTGGAGTCACACAGTGCAGTGGTGTGGACAACAAGTCCTTTAGAGTCAATGGCCAGGCAGAGGCAGTAAAGGGCCATTCCTCAATTACACCATACAAATGGAAGAGGACTCTTTCTGTACCCCAGGCTGCAGGCTAAGAAGGTGCAGAAGAGTCTCTAAAGACTGTTCTGCAGCAGAAGGATGTGCATGTGCAAGGCAATTTGTTCCTATCATTAAGTGGTTATCTTGTTTTGGGTAGAATCACACTCTAATTTCTGAATTATTTAGTTCATCATTTCAGAGGGGGAAGGCATGTTAACTGTCTCCTGTGAAAGTTTCTTCTCTGTTTACAGCATCCCATAAGTAATTTTAAAGGACACAGCAGTACCTGTATCTTCTCACACGGGTGAATAGATGCCCCATTTCTTGTGAATTTACCAGGCTGGTTTTATTCTACTTTCAGATGAGGATATGGTATTAGGGCTACTATAGGCCAATGCTAACCCATGTGCTCCTTTTCAGAGATGCAGTACAGATATAACTAAATATTTTCTACTTCCATTTTCCTGCACAATGAGCGCAGTTATTTTGACAGCTATCTGATTTTTTTTATAATTTGGTGTCCATAATGTACACAGTAGAAATTACAGACAAATTCAGACATACATGGTTTAGGACTTTACAGATATTCGCTTTCAAAAAAGCACCTCTTGAAATAAAATCATTTACATGGTCAAAGAAACATTAATTTCATGAGGTGAATGATGGAAATCTTCCTTTATGATGCTATAATTCAATGGTGCAAATAAAGAGTCTAACAGATTTTTGTATAGATGTTTATTTCAAAATGAAGAATTTTTTACTGCCAACTGTACCAAAGAGATAAGGTTGTAAAATAGCAAATTATTCCCATGTAATTAATTTTTCATTGTCTGTACATGTATATATATGTGTTTTATTGCCTCTTAGGTAGGCAGAATGAAAAATATATACAGTTTTACCTATGGGCAATTCAGTACAGTAATGAGACTCTTCAGGCATGAAAACAGATCTCTCTTCTTTCTCACTCCTTGTTGTACAAATAGGAACTGATTCCTGATGAGGTGTCAACCCAAAGCTGGTTCTTCAGGAGGGGAGAAAGAAAACTAGGATATTTGTCTGCAATTATTCCATCTTATTATGTGTGTCAAATGATGTAGGCTTGGCAGACAAAAATCAAAGCACCCCTTTACACCTTGAACACTGGACTCCTAAATTCAAATATCTCATTATATTTGCTGATTTATATGATGTACAAATAATTATATTTGTATATCATATATGAATATGATATATTTTTATGTCCTTCAGTTCACACTGGATTATATATTTCCAGGTTTTACCTACAGCAAGTAATGAGGGAACTGTGAATGACTGAGTTACTTGCTGCAGCAAGTGTTCTGACCCATTTGGTAAGAGATATGTTGAAAGAAGGTCACTGCAGGCTTGAGTGACCTATGGAAATCCCTGTAGACTGTACTGCCTGTGCTGACTGCTTTGAACTCGTACTTTATTGATTTGAATGCCATCTTCATATTCAACATAATCTTCAGAGGACAATTTAACTTCTTCAATAATATTTTTGTATTGAGAGCAATGCTTAGTTTCATGGAGGAATTACTTTGCAGAGAGATGGCAACTGTTAACCTTTTAAAATGTAATGATTTATTCCCCAAATTCATTGCAGACTCCTAGTGATTAGCATCAGGGGCTGATGGAGCTGTTATACTCACAGGTTATTGCTATTGTTGGATACACTGATGTTTCTAGACAGATACCCTTGGGAAATGGGCACAAAATAAGTCTGGCAGAGGTGTATTATGGTACCAAGCATACTGAACACAATAGGTTTGCTGTATGATTGATGATTGATCTTAAGAAGCAAAGTGCTTCCAGTTTCCTTTGTTATTCTTTTCTTTTGCTGAAGGAAAGAAAATAGTACTGTATCTACTCCTTTTCAGGTATATCTTCCTGGAGAAATTATATACATTTCTTGGTGGCTGTAGCTGCTGCTTATAGGAAATCTTTGGAATAGATTTAAGATTACTGCAGACCTCAGATGCAGCATTTTGTGTTCCCCAGGTGAAGGGGGATGATTCCAAATCCTGACCATGTTTCCATTTGCACTTGTAAGGGGTGGCAGCTCAACTATCAGTCACCCTCTACCACCTTGTCTCTCTTCAGAAGTCAAGGTACCATACCCTTTTCCAAGTAAGCCCGTGGGAACTGTGAAAACCCTTCTTTGAATATGCCCAAAGGATACTTGGGGGTTTTCTTATTGCACTTCATATCCCAAATGAAAAAACTGTCTAATAGACCATCTTATATACCTTACATCACTGACCCTGATCTGCTGTTCTCCATTTTCATTTGACATTTTCAAGAAATATCAGGATGTGAGGAATAATAGGTAAGGATTTTCCAGCAAGTGGGCACAGGGTAATAAACTATTAGGTAAAGTACTATTTGCAATAACTTTTGTCTGGTTATTGACAATGATTTCAGTAGTTTCTTCCCCCCGTCATCATATTCTTCCCAGTTAGATGTCCTAAATGCAGACTTCATTAGGGAAAAAAAAAAAAAAAGGCAGAAATCCAGGCTCCTTCAACTACGAATAAAGTCTGTGTGGTAAATTGGAACAGCAGAAGGAAGAGAATTCCAATTTGATTTGCAAATTGACTCTCTTCCACTCCCATTTGCAGAAATAAGGCCCATATGCCCAGTAAGCAATTGCTTCTCAAGGTAAAGCTCTACACCACAGAGGGTTTCTTGGCAGCAAATGAAAGAAACATTGCCACTCTGTTACGTATGCCAGCTCTAATAAATCTGTGGATTAGTTTCCTGGCTGCCACAATGGAGCCAACTCAAAACCATATGGTTCTTCTTTCTTAAACACTGACATTTGAAAGGAGCATGACTGCCTCCCTTCCAGACTCATCTTTGTTCTGAGCAGAGCTCCACAACAATAAGAAATCAGAAATATAGGAGAAATCTGTGACTGTATTTATCCCTTTTGCCTAGTCCAGCTGATGGTATGAGATCAAATTGTATTTTATTGGCCTTCTTGCAATTTCCTTCTGTTTACAGTCTGCTCTCAGGTTCTCTTTGTGAATTGGAGTGTGGCACAGCATGTTCATCTGGCTTATTTATTTGCAAGGAAGAGCCCCTGGGATATATTCTGAATCATACTTGTTATAATCCTAGAGTCTTATGAAACAGTTTAGTGTGTTTTGGGCTGAAAATGAGATTTTTTTTTAAAAGATATATCATGTATTCTATTTTCCTCAACTCTCAAAACCACATTTCTTTCCTTTAAGCACTAATCTCCCTTTGTAAATGTGCTGATGCCTGACCTAGCTGCTGTTCTCTTACAGGTAGCTCTTACTTCTGCAAATAGTCTTCATAAGCTGATTGGGCAATAAGTTTGTGTGAGTCAGAGATATAGGGCAAAGACAGAGGAAAAGACCGGGCTACAACAGAGAATGCTTAGTCTCTTCATCTTCAAGGCAAGAAGTTCTCTCCCTCATAAAATCAGTCTTTAAAGTCTATTCTGAATTTCTCCACTAAACCGAAGAGTTCCATTTTCATGTGTAAGTGGATGCAGCTTGGACAGTCCATGTGGCTGCTAGATCAGCAGAGCCTTTTATCAGGAGTTGTGAGCCTCCCATTGGGACATCTAAAGAAGATGTAGTCACTCTTGAAGTACCATAGTTTGAAACCTTCTGAGCTAGTAGAATTGGCAATTCACAAAATAGAAAGAAATCTGTATTTAGTTCTCATTCTGTAGTGGTTTTTTTGGGTAGTGCTTTAACCTGTTTAGTCAGGCCTTTTTTTTTTTTTTTTTTTTTGGTAAGAAAAGCTTAACCTAAACCTTGATAACAAGATAATATAATCTCCAGACTGAATACAGCTATGAAGGAAAGTTACTTACTCTCCTTTCCAGATTCCTGCATTTGAAATAAAGCCTCTTTATAGCCACATTAAGTGTCTCTGCATTGGAGGGCCTGAATACTTTGACCTAAATCAATACCATGAAAGTAGTTCAATGCTTTTATGGATACAAAGGTGTTCTTTTGAAGGCCAGTTACAGATTTTATCAAACTTGCTGTGTTTTCACCAGGTAATCACTCTACAAACCATTTCTTGTTCTGCCTGGATTGTGTCTCTCACCTCTGTTTCTTGCATGTTGATTCTTTTCAGGGCAATTGATATGAATCACTCTAAAGAGCACTTTCTCTTCTGATATAGCAGGAAATATACTTCCCCTTTCTCACCCATGGTTTTGTATATGAGATAAGTAATAATTATTTACACTTGTTCCAAGAAGTATAGTAGAGTCTAAGAGGTCCAGAAGGTGAAGTGGAAGAAGACACCCCAGCTTTGACTCACCTGGCAGGAAATTTTACTCATTCAGAGCCTAAGTTCAGTACCTAAATACGTCTTGTGAAACACAGTAGGTTTGTATTTGTCCAAAGCACTCAGTCTAAAATATAATCTGTTGTCTGATACCATCTGATGAATTTGAGGCATAAACTCACCAGAAGATTACATTTAGCTATACAGTTTGCATTCCTGTGGTCTGTGACTGAACTTGACTTTTGGACAGTGCTGTGAAATCAGTGATGTGTTGTCTGAGGATCCTGCTGGCAAAGGGATGATCTTGTGCTGAAGATGCGGGCATGGGGCTTGCAGGAATTCACATTTGTGCCATCAGATTCCTGGATGGACCTTGTCAAATTTGGGTCAACTGTTTCCTTTTTCCCTCAACATTTCTTAGTATTAGTTGGCCTCTTGGTGGTTATATTATAAACCTATTTGAGAAGCAGTTGCTTACTGCTCTGTGAGAGTCTTGTACACACAAATTTCAGCTGAGGCTTCTGTATGCTACAAAATGCACATAACAGACCCAGATTTGCTTTTACTGTTTCCCCTATAAATGCTTTAGTCATTTATAAATGCAGCTCTCAGCAAATCATTAAACTCCGCAGATTGAAACTGAAGGCCAAGTTGGCCTGAACTTCTGTGTACTGGACACTCCAAAAGCCAAAAAAAAACCAAAACAAAAAACCAAAACCCTCCCAGACAGTAAACAAACAATAAAAGATGTAAAGAAGGAAAGCTTTAATAAACTGAAATAACAACAGAAAAAGCTGAGCTTGTGAAAGGTAGGAAACAGCACAGTGAAAGTAGGAGAGATTGGTCAAAGTGCTCTGGAAACAGACTTGAAGTCTGGCCTTACTGAGTGACCATGGCAGCTATGTGGTCCCATCTGGGTTTCACTTTCCTCTCAAGAGCAGACCAGTGGCAAAAGCAGGAATCATTTGAGCCCCAAACTCAGTTTAACAGTCTGTTGAATTTTAGTTGTTCTCATTCCATCTCCAGGTGCAGTGAGAAGCACAGAACCAGCAATTGTGTAGCTCCTGACTGATACTGAATGTAAATTGCTGCTATGAAAGCATCTCTTTGCAAACCTTCCTCCTCCAGAGTCCTCTCCTGCATGACTAATGCATCACATTACTTGGTTAATTCAGACAGCAAGATACCAACCCTCTCCTATTATGCAAGTTCAAGCTGTTATCACTTCCTCAGGGATAGTCAATTGCTTTGGGACATATAAGAAACTTTAAGGCAAATCTATGGGACCAAATCCATCCCTGGTGCCATTCCATTGAAGTCACTGGGCTTTTATATCTGAAAGAGAAGTGAAGCTTATTGCATAAACGCAAATTTTTTTCTGTCTTCTTTTAATTTACCTCTCTGCAAATTTGAAATTAGCTTCTCTACTCATGACTTATTTATGCTGAGCCATACACTTAAAAAATGGGATTTCTCTTTTTAAATAAGACGTTCTTTTACACTATCGTTCCTACTGGAAACACTGAAATGATAAGCCAGCAGAAAGAAAACGTTGTGGGACACCATCAGCTGACACTCTCCTTTCTTCCACTGAAGCATAATAAAGGGACTGCACAGTTTGGATTTCTTTTCATTCCTTAGCTCTCCAAGGAGGAAACTTTCATCATTAATGGAGAGGGTGTTTTACATTAAAGGGGAACTGCATCCTGCAAACCTGTCCTCAAAATTCTAAACAGAGATTTGTCCCAGCATCACTGAAATTCCCTCAGCTGATCTCAGACTGTATTTTCCTTACCATAATGGATTTTTCAGGTAAGGCAAATGGTTGCAGAGACAGATACAGGTTCAAAAGTAACCTTTAGGCCTGCTGTTATCTATGAACTTACAAAGTGGGAGTCTTTCATCCCCTTTCCCTTCCGACTGAGCTCACACAGATACCGGCTTACAGAAGAATATTTCTCTTCAACAGAAGGAGCCAAATAAATATTAAAGAGGAGTGAAGACTGAGGAATATGTATGAATATAAAGGAAGGCTTCTGAGTGCAAGTGGATGGCTTTGCATGGATGTGATCTCCTTGATCTGCATGTAAAGGCCAATTTCAGTGCACTTCTCCAACCAAGCAGAGTCCCATAATACTCTGCCACCAAACCTGCCATCTCAAGAATCAGCTCATTTTGAAGGAATTTTTGTGTTCTATTTTACAATATGGACAAAGCTATTTCAGGAGGTGAAAAGAAATTCCATCATTTGACTACAGCGGCTTTGTTTGTCTGGGGGTGCCCCAAATGTATCATCTGATTCAATGCCTTCTTCTGAAGAGGTATCTCCCAAAACACGTCAGGGCAAAATTGTTCAAGCCAGATATCTGTTCTATAGGCTTAGATTTATCAGTATTACAGTAAGCCTTGTTAATTGTATGGGTTTTATATGTTGTAGGGATGTTGAAAGTCTTCCAGGCATCTCGAATGGTGGTGTGTATCCTAGGAATGTCATACTATAGGACCACAAGCTGTCTGCTGCTTATCAGCTGTCAGGAAAGGGAAACAACAATGATGGGGAAAAAAAAAAAATATTTTCTGAACAAATCAACAAGTTTTGCTATGGGCAGCATGGCAGGAATGAATTCTTCAGATGTATGAGACAAGATAAAGGCTTATGAAATAATACAGGGTTTTAGGATGTAGATGATCCTCTTTAGCAGAACGATAGGATAGACCAAAGCATAAACTTGGACAATCAGATGCAATGAGACTGTAAATAAGTAGGAAGACAGAATTCTATAGGATTTCAGTATTTTGACCAAAGAGGGGAGCTTGGCAACTTCTCTGTCAGGTTTTTATTACCAGTGCTTAGCGATACTCATTCGAATGCTGAGCAGGGAAATCTGACCCAATACAGCCTCTAGAACATATATGCTTATATATGTGCTGTTTGTCTCAACACCTTGTATTATCAGAGGAGAGAAACAGATGTTTTGAGGACCTGACTCATCTCATTCCAATTTAGCTAAAATAGGACAAGGCAGTTCATGACCTAAAGATGCCTGTTTCCATTAAGAGAACAGGGAGCACAGGCAGCCAGATTGAATCAGGTGTCTCAGCTGGTAACATCCTTTTTCAGACTTGTGTGACAAAATTTTCTTGTCTTTATTTAATGAAATTTGTGGAGAAAATCAGGTTGTGGATATCCTGGCTTTGTGCCACAGGCCACAGTGGACAGTTTAAATGTATGCAATGGATACTTTAAATAATGGCATTTGTATTTACACATGGGTCTAGGAAATAGCTTTATCTCACCCTTTAAGTGTCTCTCACCCTAAGAAGCTGCATCTTTACTGACAAAGAGAAGATTTAGTGGGTATTTAGTGTAACTGATTATCTGCTGATTCAATCAATTATGTGAACCTGGAGCCAAAGAGAACATTATGTGGCTTTATGCTGGTATTGCAGCTGCTCTGTTGCTCGACCCTTTGACATGTTTGCTGTCTGGTGTAAATATTTGCATCTGTCAGAGAAACCTGGCCTTTCCTCTACTGCCAAATTGTTCTGCTACAGAGACTGAAATCTTCCTTAGTAGTTCACATAAGGGCAAGCACAATCTGTTCAGAATTCAGGTAGAGTAAATTGACTGGATGGAAAAAGAAATCATTGAAAAAAGAAATGCTGGGTCAGCCTGCAATGCAGTTGGAAAGGTTTCCAAAGTGGAGCCTACTCAAAGCCTGCTCTTGCATTTAGTGGTCTTTATGTTCTGTCTTTACACAGTTAGGTTTTGTACTGAAGTTGTTTTCCCAGTTGCATGGATGTAAAACCAAAGAAAATGAGGCTGACAGTGATCTGTGTGGAGCAAATTGCAAAGGCAGATATCGATGAGGCAAATGATGAGCAATCCTGCATTGGAAGGGCCTTGGAAAGTGAAATTCCCTCCCTGCAGCAGGTATTTCTCCTCATGCAGAACAAACACCACAATGATGTAGAAGCTCCAACCAATGGCTTCAGTTATGGTGACCTTTCACAAGCAATGACTGACATCAAGAGTTTAGCACAGCAATTCTCAGTGTGTTTCACTTCAGCTGCCAGAAGAACAGGAAGGAAATATTCATAAATATAACACTGTGTATGCCTGCTTCAGGATCACTATTAGCTACCGGAATACAACCAAATGCACCTCCTTCTGGAGACTTGTTAATGTCTGAAAGCTGGGTGTGGAAGGTCCACATATTGGCTGTCACTTCCAGCTTAATCTGGGTGGTTGAGGTTAAGGACGAACCTGACTTCATCCTCACTGTCTGACCTCATCCTCTCAGGTTCTTGGAGAGCAAGGGAGATC
The DNA here is from genome assembly GCF_027791375.1 of Indicator indicator. NCBI lineage: Eukaryota > Metazoa > Chordata > Aves > Piciformes > Indicatoridae > Indicator > Indicator indicator. Next base: position 17,740,210 of record NC_072012.1, on the reverse strand, counting down.
ATAGGGGTCACTGCTCTGTCCATAATGTCTTTTTCAGCACCTCTGGGGCAGCCTGTTGCTCAGGTGATTCCTCCACAGCCCTTTCTCTGACAGCAGAGGAGGTGGCACTGACACAGCCCTCACATCACCCAGCCACAGAAGGATCTCCTCAGGCCCACAGTCACATTGAGGGCACAGCCCTTAGGAATCAACATCCCTACTTTTCCCAGTCTGAAACAAGTGCCTCCAGGGCTGACGTTTACACAGCTCTGATTTCATCGGCAAAAATAACAGCAATTCCTCATACTTGTCTGGAAGAAGTGGCTGTGCCTGGTAGAGATGTGATGCGTGAATTCGACATACCTTTGGCTCTGGCCAGGCAGCACTGGGTAAGGTGTGACTTCTGCTGTGGGCTGACACAGGACACCTGGCAGTTTTGGCAGCTCACTGCTTGAAAATGGTTTATCTGTTTTTCTCTTGGTTCCCCCATTCTGTCTGCCCTAATAATGTCTCAGGCTGTAAATCCTTTAAGTGAAGTGAGGAAACACTTTAAAAAAATTGTCTTTCTAGTGTTGTAGCAACATGGCAGCTGCTCCATGCCAGCTGCTTCTAAATACTGTGATAACTCAGATAAATAATTGAAGTGTGGGGTCACTCTGATATAAACAGGGGACCAAAATCACCATCTATCTTAGCCCTATGCTTTAGCTGCCTTCACTTCTCAGTTATCCTGAGGAGACTGAGAGAGAGAAAAAGACAAAACCACAAAACAACTGTTACAATAAAGCTGATTTACTGTAAGGGCATAATGCATTAGTTGTCATAGACTGGGAAGAAAGGGTCATTCTGTGTTTAGGGTTGAATTTTTAATGATCACAAGCTGACAAGCACAATTAAATGCTGAAGAAAGTCACATGGCAGCACAGCCTGGAAAAAAGGGATGTGAAAAAACACCAAAAAAGCCTTAGCACACTGGGTTTGAATTTCTAAGTGCTACAAGGTATGAAATAGGAAAGTATATATAAAGAAGATGTCTTGGAATACAATACTTTGAAAGATCTCGCAATAGTTCTTTGAGTTTGGGTTGGTTTTGTGTTTGGTTCTGTTTTGAAAAGCCTTTTCTATGGGACTAAATTACTGCTCAAAAAAAAAAAAATTCCATGGGAACTTTGAGCTGTTTGGGTGAAGAGAGAGGATGTTCTCAAAGACTTTGAGATGAAAACTTAGGATATTTACCTGGAGCACCATATCATCAGATCTAATTAAAGATGTTCCTACTTTCTGCAGGAGAGTTGGACAAGATGACCTTTGAGGATCCCTTCCAACCTGATGCATTCTATGATTCTGTTTTATGCCTGTGTTGAGGCTAATAACACAAATTATTAATTCTGAGAGTTGAAAGAAGGGGCCCAAGGTCCATCCAAGAAGGAGACCCAGCAGTCCTATGAACATGATGTTATTTCTGGTTTTCCAGCAGCCACTACTGGACTGCAGAGACCGCTCTGACCACACAGAATGTAACAGCAGGGTGAGATGTGCCATGGTCTAAAACCAGAGGAACTTCTCTGGAAACATGGCTGAGATACACATGTGATTTCAACATTTGGAAGAAATGTGGGGTCATTTTCTCTGAGAAGCTCTTCATCAAGAAAGGATGCTTTCTTTCCTTTCCATCCAAGATCTGGCTGAATGATCAAGCTCACCCCTTCCTGGACTTAAAATCCTTAATGTACATGGACCCCCAACAGGACAGACATTTCTTCATTTGTCCATAGATGTGAGAATGCTCTGGGTGCAGCTTCTTGTTTGCATTGCTAAGCCATTGCTTGTGAGACTAGCATGTGACCAAGCATTGACTGAAATTCTCCACCACAGCCAGACATGGAATCCAGATCATCCTCATGCAACCTGATGGAAAGCAAAATAGAAGGTTTTTAGATATAACTCCCTTTAAGCCAACAAACCCATGCTGATATATCCATTAGTTGGCATTGTCTTAAATATCTGAGTACATAAAGGTAAAGGTTTACTGGTTAAGTCAGGTCTATCTGTAGGGTTTTTTAACAAAGCTGAGGTAATTTTGCCTCCAGGTTGGTCTAAAGTGGTTTTGCTGGGAAGTCCAAAGGGGTCACTGACCCCCTTGCCCTCCTTGCTCCTCACCAAGCACCTGTGGTCTCTGTAGCTGCCTTGGTGGGATGGAGAGAAGCGACGAAAGCTGAAACTGCTGTAAAGGAGCAAACGCCCATCATAGGAAACTATCATGGCTAAAAGAGTGGAAACAACAAGAGTGAGCCCTGGAGACCAATTAAAGTCCAGCTGCAGATGTTCAACAATCAAATTCTTAAGTGTAGAATTAATGGTAGAGGATCACTTAAGGAAACGTCATCTCCCATCCCTCTTGTTGGTCGGTTTTTCAAGGAAAACATTGCTTGGCAATGCTAAGCCACTCTCCATCATTTTTGAAAGGGCAAAGAGAATAGGGGAGGTGCCTGAGGGCTGGAGGAAAGCCAGTGTCACTCCAATCTTCGCAAAGGGCAAAAAGGAGGAACCCAGGGAGCTACAAACCAGGAGCCTCACCTCCATCCCTGGAAAGGTGATGGAACACCTCATTCTGGATGTCATCTCTAAACATCTGGAGAAAAAAAAATATCAGGAATAGTCAACATGGATTCATAAAGGGGAAATCAGCTTTTGCAGAAAAGCCTAAATCATAGTGAGGAAATAAACAGTGAGGTATAAGCTGTCCAGAGAGGAGGGAGCATGTGGCATATATTTGCCTGTAATACACTACCTACCTAATTACCTCACATCCTAGGAGAGCCTTCATATTTCACAAGAGAAGCACAAAGAAATGGAGGTGCAAAGCCTGTTCCTACATCTCATGTTTTCCTGATAATAAATACACTAATCTTTGAGTTGGTTTATGCAGCTGTGAATATTTTGTATGAAGGGTCTATTCAAGTTTCGCTCTAATTTAAGACAGGATAAATGCAGTTTTGTTTGCAAAATTTAGAGACTAGCATACAGCGTTTAGTAAATGGGGCTATAAAAACTATAAGAAGCATGGGGAAAATCCTGTCTCTAGTGAAAAGACTTCCAGGTCATAGGAAATTACTCAGCAAAACCCATACATATTAGGCCTTATTTCTTGTCTTCTGTCTAACATCAAACATTGAAGTGCCTAGTCCTTCACAATAATCTAGTATCATTTAAAGACTGTAGTTGGTGGAGTAGCCACTGCATCCTTGGGTAAACTGTCCCAATAATTAATTATTCCTGTAAAAAATATGCATCTCAGTTTATATTGCAAGCCTCAGCTTTCAGCCACTGGATATTGTTACAGCATTTCCTGCTAAATCAGAAAAGCTCTTGAATAAAATTATTTATGTTAAGTGAATTCTTCAAGATGATCAAAGAGATGAATCGTGTTCTGTTGGTGATTAAAAGTCTACAAAGGAAAGAAAACAGCAAATAATGTGTTTGAAGTTCAATTTGGTCTAAGTTTGCTGAAAAGTGAACTACTTTACATGTGCAGTTCCTACTGGATAGGTTTAGGGAACTACATACTCTGAGCCTCAGCAACAGATTTCTCTGAGTAGTATATATTTTAGATTCAGTAAATTCAGCACTAATTTAATCCCTGTCTTTGGCAACTCTGATCATACAGCAGAGGTTACCTGTCACCTAAGGTTGCAAGATTGGCTTTTAGTCCTTTTGGCAGAGGACCCCATCTGCTTTGCTAGATAACAAAATGATTAGGTTACCAATATTTTCCAGTGGTTACAACAGTCTTGGGGAGATTTCCCTTCTGAATGTAGTGGAAAATTACCTGCAGCACCTCTGTCCCCCAGAGCAGTGATGGCAAATGCTGACCATACAAAAGCCACCATTGTTTCCATCATGAGCCATCAAATTCACAGTCCGAAGGCAGAAGATAAACAAACATGTATGTAAAAATGTCGTATTGCAGCCCACTTTTTGGTTTATTATTATATATGTTTTTTTAATTTTGTGAGGTTAGCGGTCAGCATGAAACTGCTTTTTATAGCTGCAGTTACTCATGTTTATTACTGTAATAGCTGGAGACCAACATGATCCCACGACCCAGCAGGGTTTTTATGTGACTAACGCTCTGTATATGGAGAAGATGCATTAGTTAAAGGTCACCTGTATTTCCTACAAGAATTTAGAACCCAAGCCAAGGAGCCAGATGTGGCTATGAGCTGGGGGGGTTCCTCTGATGAAAGAAGCCACCAGCATCCCCATCCAGGTTCTCACTGAGCGATAAGTCAAGCTACTGCAGTGTCCAGTAGCACAAGAACCTTTACCACAGCCCTAGCGCTTGTTCCATGCTGTTAACACGGAGACTGTGGCTGTGAGTGACAGAAAAAAGGTTTTGTGTCTTTCCTTGAGTGTGAAGACTTCTCATTTGATGATTGGAACCCAAATGAGTGGTTGCCCCCATTTCAGTCTGTGGTTTTAGCTTTGCAAATGGATTTCCTTGAAATATCATTGCTGCGGCCACTAAAGGACATCTATATCTGCTTGCTCCCATATCTGTTTGCCTACTGAGCTTGAGGTTTTGATCTGCTTTAGTGTACCTGACAGTCTTCCCTGTGGGTGAAAACTAAAATAGTTCTTTTGTTTATTTCACAGAAACCCAGGTGCTATGCTGTAAAAGGTGTAACTATAGGTCAAGTGCAAAACTTGTCTGGTTTGATGCTGATGAGTTTTGTATTGATAATAATGAAATTGTGGGATCTCCTGGGAGCTATTGATCTCTCCCAGTAGAGACCTGGTAGATATTTATGCAGCTGCCCTTGTTGATATCATCTTTCATCTATACCTAGTTTAAAGTTTTCTCAGGTAATTCTATGAGACTAAATTTGTCCTGTTTGGGATTCAGATCAGATTCTGGCACTTCTGCACTCCCAGGAAAACCTCCACTGCTTAGCTGATGTTCTCAGAATTGAAATCCATATCCGAAATCTTTGTCTAGTTTTCAAATCCTTTTTGGGATGCTAGTATGTTCTCAATGCATCACTCTTGATCATGCTTGTTGCTCAAAACCAGAAACATACACACTTGCTTATACCTGTATTAAGCCTTAGTGGACACTGAGCTGATAGAAAACCTGCTGTATAATGTTTATAAACCAAATATCCTGGAGCAGGCTGCCTTGGTGTGGTCTGATGGACTTAATTTCTGGTCTTATTTTACCTTACAAACTCCTTATTCAACTGCTGTTTTAGAAGTGTGTGGAATCAACCAGCCCATCACATTCTGCTCTTACCAGGTAAGAGCTTCTCTGCTCAGTGCCTGGGTAGCAAGCACTACAGGGAATAAGGGGAGCTGGATTTCTGGGTTAGCCTCCTCTTGTGTATTGTACTAATCTTAGCAAGCATTTCTCCACTTGCATAGTTGAAGAGACTTCCCATGCCTCGTTTCCAATAAGTACAACCAGACCCCATCACTGTGTGCTATGGAGACTTGACTGTTGAAAACCTAATGTGGGATCCCTTGTCAAGGGCCTGTGTAATTGTGGGTTTGTTAGCAGACACTGTGATATATCCACATCTCCAAAAGCCTCCTTATGAATATGCTGCTATTAGCTGTCCTCGATACCAAAAATACTGCACTGGCACATGGTAGCAAGCCCTCCACACTGAACCCCATGCATGATGATTGTTGACCTGTTGTTGACCTGTCACCACACATCAGTAATCACAGTATTAAATACAGCTTCCTACAACAAATCCTGGGAGATTTCTGCAGGAGATTGTGCTGTTGCCTCAACTCTTGTTCTTTGGCTTTTTATACAGTAATTAGGAAAAAAATGGAATGAGTAATATTAAGCACTGCAGTCATGCACTTGAAAATCAGGGAAAGCTTTGAGCTTCCTTGGGCAACTGCAGCAGTGAGCCTACACTGTAGTGTCTTGCTGTCACCTTGCTCTGCCAGTGTACATTTCTGTTCCCACTCCCACACCTGCCTCTCCCACTCTGATTTTGAGCCATACCCCATTCATGGTTATTCCCTATACTCGCTAACTCTCCCTCAATATTTGTCTTATCAAATCTCTGGTTTCTTCCCTTATCTGAGTCCTTTTTGGATATTCTTTGTTCAGCTAGACACATTTCTGTCCTCTATACCTTTTCCTTGTTGGTTCCAGAAATAGTATTGCCAGCAGGACTAGGGAAGTGATTGTGCCCCTGTACTCATCACTGGTGAGACAACGCCTTGAGTACTGAGTTCATTTTTATGCTCCGCACTACAAGAAAGACATTGAGTTGCTGGAGCATGTCCAGAGAAGGGCAACAAAGCTGATAAAGGGTCTAGAGAACAAGTCTTATGACGAGAGGCTGCAGGAACTGGGGTTGTTTAGTCTGGAGAAAGGAGGCTGAGGAGAGTCCACTTTCAAGTGCTGCATGGCCTGAGGTTTGTACAACACTTCAGATTATGGGGAATGTTGAAAAATTCCTTCGTTACATCCCCTCACTGCCCTCCCATCCTACTCTCATAAACAACTCTAACTTTTTCCTGAATTTAGGGGGAGGAGGGAATAATCAGCCTGAAGCAGACATCCAGAACAGAAATTTCATCTTGAATTATTAAACCTGAGAAAATCATTAGCAAGCTGGAAAGGATTTTCCAGCTCAGGAGGGGCACACATGCTTAATAATGTATAATCTCCATGGTGGTCCAAGGCAAAAATTACTCCTGACCTACAAGTAACCATTATACCAAATGTTTGCTGTTGCTTCTGCATTCACCAAATACAGCAGCACACTTTTACATGTGTTTTACAGATTAGCACAAATATAAGCATTTTGAAAGAGCAGAGATGTATTTTCTACTTTTCACACCAACAGGCATGTGATCCCATATGAAAAGGGAATCAATTTGTTTAAGCTATACTCCTTTTTTTCTGAATACAATCAAGCTTCCTCTCTGTGCACTGCACCTTTTTTTTCATATTTTCAACACTATGTTTAGGTCTGCATGAATTGTATAATTTGTTTTCATGCTCTTTTTATCCTCTCTTGGGATATACTTTTTTTTCCAGCATTGTCCTAATGATTTAGAATCAGTTGCTTTTTCCTCCTTCCATATAGATTTGGTATTTTAAAGGGTGATTGTTTTATTGAGTTTTTTTAAGCTAATAAAACTTCAACCCAATATTGCATGTGAAATGACCATAAGAAGAAGATCCAGGACTCACACACAAACACCATGCCTGCACAAAGTTCTGAGCTGCAGATAGGAAGAGATGCTTTAATGCATTTTTTAACAGAAGTGTGGAGTAATTACAGCCAGCACTTTTGTAAAATAGACCCCATCTTAAAATAATTAATCTCCAGTCCTGCCAGTATGTTTTTCACATTGATAATCCAAGTGAATGTGGAGAGTACTCACTTCTGGATCCATTACTGAGTAATGAGATCAGTCTTCATAATGCAAATACCGGAGCAGACAGTAAAACTGAGCACAAGATTGATATGTTTGGAAGCTGTGCGATGCACTCCCAATAGTCTGGAAGGCTTGGGTGTAATATGAAGGAAGCAAGATCAAAGGCATGGCTACTGAGCATTTTTCAGTGTTAGCAGACCATGTCTCTGTTAGACTGCAGTGCACTCTCAGAACTGTCTGTTTATTTCCCTGTGAACCTGCATTGATTTTCTTGCAGATTGCATTACTTCCAGTCACAAAAGAAATTATATCTGCTCTACAGCTAGCATGCTCCTGAAGGTTGCTTTTTCATGTCAAATGCAAGAAGTCAGATGCCTGTGGGAGTATGCATGTCCTTAAACTAAGCACTTCCACATTAAAGATACCAAAGAGGTGGCACCAGTTAGTGCTGATAGTCTAAGGTGTACTATATTATTTTACATTTTCTCAAACCTATCTCATATCTTAAAGTCTTCTCATATCTTAAAGTCTGAGTTTAATCACCAAGCGTATTATAAAAATAATTAAACGCACCTCTCCCAGTCTCAAGCATCTGTGGATCCTATTGGCATCTAGAAACTGTGACTGCTATACTGGGATGAAGCATCTTCATCCAGCTGAGACAGGACGTGTCTTTGAAAAGCTGGTCAAATCACTCTTTCAGCCCTGGGTTCCTTTGCTATGTGCTGGTAACAGCTTTTTTTTACATGAACTGTAGTCTTTCTTCCTGTTAATATTTTATTATTTTATTTTCCCTTTTTCCCCTCCTCTCTCCATTCTTGATTGTTTTTGTTTTGTTTCCCCTTCTTTCTATTCCATTCTTTCCCCAGAACTTGGATTACTTTGTGATTAAAGCTGACCTTGTGATCACCATGTGACTGATCTCTCGGAATTGAAGACCTTGCCCTCCCCTCCTCCCTTCAGTTGCTCATATGGTCAGGGGAAAAAGGGTTAACATGCTCCTTCTGCTGTTCCAATCACCTCCAGTTTGATGGTTTTTTGCTTATTGTGTTCTGATGAAGCAAGACTTTTTTTCTCACATAATTACTCACTCTCTTTTGCAGTGAGGTTTATGCTACTGTGAGGGGCTGAGCTCAGCTCAAGGGTCAGTTAGAGAAGCATGTGAAAATCTCTTCCAGGGGAAGTCTGTATAGGGCTGGGGGATGTACGGACACCTCTTTTGGTCCCCTCCCAAAAGAGCTGAAATTCTTAAAGGTAAGGCAAACTCTGGGAGAAAAGAAGGACTTTCCCATTTTCCGTATGGGAAGGTTTGTGTCTAACTCTGAAGTGCTTGTATAATGTCACAATGCAGCTGAGATTTAATTTTTTATCTTCTGGTTAGTGGTCTTGCTCTTCCTCTCAGTGGTAGCATGGAGAGTTCTGTCTAAATGTTGATACCTTAACGGTGAATGGCTCCATCACTTCCCTTTATATACAGCTCATTCCAAGGGTCAGTTGCTGGGTCTTAGTCCTTCCTTTGACTCTGAGGAGAAGTTGAGTGACTGGTTCAGAATCAGGTTAGAATATCTTATGTTATAGGGCTCTCACATTAATTGAGAAATTGCCTTGCATAAAAGTCTCTGAAAGCTGTGAAGAAGGGATTCTAGGCTCATTGTGGTCAGGACTAAACGCTGAGAGATATTTAATTAACTGAGTTTGAGTAAGTGATGCTAATTCCAAGCAGAGCAGAATAATTCCTTGTCCAGTAAACACAAGCTTGAAACACCTGACTTGCTCTCATGGGAGGGAGCAACAAGACAACCATAATTCAACTCTAGGATAAACAAGGAAATTCAAATCTAAGTCTGACATAAGATCCATAAATCAACTGGTGATGCCAAAGTATATGGCAAATAATATTTCATCTTCTGTACTGATCTGACAGCTGTGGAGCTGCTTACAATGAAGAGTGTCACCCATAACTTTGACACATCTTTTTGGTTTAAATACTGCTCCATCATGGGTTGGGTTAAAACTGCAAAATTCACAGGTTTAAAAGAGGGAAGGAATTGTTCCTAGAAGATAAATACAACACAAAGGAAAATGGCATGCCACCTAATGAAGTAATTTAAATGCAAATGAGGAAAAAAGGTATGCAGAAATCACAGAGTTTTTAAAAGAAGAGAAGTTTGCCATTCATCAAAATATTGTGATGTGATTTCTGGGTAAGCCCTTCTCTGATGCCAAATTTCAGACCAGAGGGGGTTTCGTGTGTGTGGTATCTGGGTTTGTTTTAAGGCTGAGATGTCATCTGCTTCAGAACAGGGGCTTTAGAGTGAGTTAGCTGACAGCCTTAAGGACAGCACAGGGAATAACAACTCTTTAATTGATTTGAGATGAAATATTCATATAATCCCCAGGGGAGAGGCAGCCCAATACCCTTCTCAGCCATATCACAGATGTCATCATTAAAGCTGGCATTGCTCAATACACACTTTGGTTTGATTGGCATAGGACCTCCATCACTTTTTTTTTGGGGTTAGGTTTTATCAGATTATTTTTTTCTCTCTTAATCCAGCAGACCTTTCAGCATTGTGGCATGATGCAGTTTAGAAAGATGGGCTATGTCCCCACTGAAAAGAAAATGGCACTGGGTAAAAAAAGATGAGTTGTAGTAACCTCTCTGATGGGAGATGCTCAACAATTAGGAGATGCTCAACAATTAGGAGATGCATTTAGCTGCAGTCAAAATAAAGAATTAAGGGAGCATTAAGATCATGACTGTGCTTTACAGGAATATACATTGTGTCATGGATCTGGAAGTGAATCAGTGACACATTTCAACAAGGGTCTAGTAAAGGGGTTTCTTTGTATCACACTAAATTCCCTCGCTCAGTTTAAAGGCAGCATTGTGAATTTTGAGCAGGCTGGGGAGAGGACAAGGCTATTGTGGCCTTGCAAAACCAGTTTAACAGCCCTTTAGTGTGGCTGGAGATGGGATACACATCATCTCCAGAATGGCCACTTGGATCATATTAAATGGATAATTTTTAATAATTGCTGAGCCTCACACACTGTGCAGTGTGGACCTGTGGAAAGGGGAAGGGCAGCTCTGTTTTCTCTGAGGTATAGCTGGAGCCTTCATTGTAAGCTGGTGGAAGCTTGGTTGCTTCTGAATTTGACGAAAGATGCTGGGTGCTGTTGTTGCCCCTAACAACCGTTGCTAAGAGACTTCTACTGGCATACAGAAGGATTGAAATCACTGCAGATTATAGCCCTATTTATCATAGCTGTGTGAGTAGTCTTGTTAAGGAAATGCATGACATATAAATGCAGTGTGTGCATGATAGAAATGTAACGCACACGTCGCAAGAGGAGACTGTTACAGCAGTATATTTGCTGGTTTATAAATAGTCATCTCAGCCCATACTTCCCCCTTACTGCCTTTGTGCCTTCTCATTAAAACTTTTGGGAGAGTCTATGAATTATGAAGCAGTGAGTAACTGCTTAACAAATTGTTTTTTTTTTATAGAAGAGTCTAGCAGGAACAGGGGGTTGAGAAATACCAGCAGTGTCATTGTTACGTTATTATTAGGTTCAGTGAGTGACGTATTGTCTTGTCCCAGTTCTGCTGCCAGTTGCTGCAGCTTTGGAGGTTTTTCAATCCCTCAGCTTAGCATTTGATCCGGAGGATCCAGCCTCTGCTGCTAGCCTGAATCTTAACTGGCCACAAAATGAATGGCTTCTTTTCATCATTAGATCACTTTATTAGTAAATTACTGTAGCTCTTCTGATATAATTCACTTCCTGGGGTGAAAAGGGTTTATGCCAATACTTGTTTTATGTTTAATGGATTCATTATGCTTTTCATCATAAAATTCATCAATGTTAATTGAACGGATTAGCTAAATGTAATTAGAAGAGGGATACATAAGGGGGAGAGAGTGTGTCTCTATGTCTACTTTCTCCTGCAGCTCTTTTCTTTCTTGAACTACTGCCTAAGTGTTAATTCCCCTCTTTGTATTACCCTTTCCACTTTGGTTAATCAATATAATCTCTGCATTCATGTCAGGGCTTGTATGGTGTATTATATTGCAGGTTATATTATATTGCAGGTTAATTCAGGACCAAAGGAAACATTATTGACCTTTTAGAGAGTTGTTTTTTTTTTTTTTTGGTGGTGATAAGATTTTTTTTCTCCTGCAAATGTTCAATTTTGTAGCAAAATTTCTTGGTTAGAAACCTATGCCAACTTCTCAGAAATTACCATACAAACCAATTATTCCCTTCTTAGTTGCACAGTGGTTGTTAGCACACCTGATAATTTCAAGCCCTTGGTGGGGGAATGTTCAGAGATCGAGTGCCAAGCACAGTTGCTAAGTTGTCTGGTTTTGACCAGCAATAAGTAAATTAACCAGTGATTATGTTTCTGTAGCCACTTTTCCTGCAGATAAGATAACTGAAGCTGCAGTAGCTGCCTTGAGGAGAAATGTCATACCTGTCTCACCATTTTCTTCATGTCAAGGATGCATTTATGTCTCAGCTTTATAGGTCAATAAACAGCAACAAGGAAATTTCAGCTGTGGGATAGTAAAGTAATGGAGCTTCCATCTTCACAGAATGATAATGCTTCTAAATAAGCTACACCAAATTGTTCCAAATCTCAATTACATTTACTCGAAGATAGGAAGGTAGATATCAGAACAATTCTTGTAAGGCAGGGAACACAGAAGACCCTTGGGCTAGGTTCAGTAATGAAATTAAGTCCTTAAAAGGTAAGTGTTGTGACTACCCAAGAGTGAAACCTTTGCAACAAGATGCCTCCAGACAAGTTTAATTGTGAATGGGTTTCACAGTCCCAGGTAGACTGGGCTTTGAAGGAAGCCCTGTGTGAAATCAGTGTGTGTCACATCAGGACACAGCAGCTGGGAGAGGCTGAGCCAGAATCCGTGTCCTCAGGAGACCGAAAATCCTTTTGCAGGGTGAGGGTGCCTGGGGCAGGAGGCTGTTTTAGGGGAATGTCAAATCCCTTTTTTCTGTTGATTTGGCAGGTAGCTGGCATGTGTCACAGGGGTGGTGTTACAGGCAGTGGCAGAGCTGTCAGCGCTTTGCAAAGCTGTGGTGTCTACACAGCAAGCTTCTCTCCATGCTGGTGGCAATCATGGAATCTAAAGAGAATGAGACCTGTCTGGACTCCTCTGCTGCACGTAAAATATTGCTTGCACAAAGAGTCTGAGCTGTTGCAATAGAGATGACATCCTGGCTCCGGTGGCTGTAGCTTGGCAACCTATACTGTCCTTCTCCCATCCCTTCATAGGAACACAAAGGGATGACTCAGGAATATGTGGTGGAGTTTGTCTAAAGGAAGAGTTAAAGTACACCTCTGTTTGATTTCAAATACTCATTTATAACTGCTTCCATTTGCCACCTTTACAATATGTAATCATGGTATTTTCTGTAGAAAGAGTGGCAGTAATATTTTGTGAAAGAGCAACTCTTTTGTGTGGGCAAAAACCACTGTGGGGTTTTTATTGTCAGAGCCAAGCCCAGGGGTGTGCTCTGCAGTATTGGTTCCTATGTGTGCAGCACATTTGGAAAGTGTGTCAAATTCATCACAGATCTGATGCTGAGATGTGGCCTCCCCAGTTTATCAGGAGAGGTGAAAGTCCTCCAGTGAGGGAAAAGGTGACACTGACTTAGGAGAGAAGTACATTGGAAGGGTTAAACACTTTTCCAAGGCACCTTCTCTGGTCTGTGCAAATGTGGGCTCCATCATGAACGGGGGCTGCCTCTCCCTCACAAAGCAATCAATCCCAAACCCTTACAGGAGTAAATATTCTCATTCTACAACCTCAGTTGTTATCCCAGGGACATTGTTGGGTTCTGCATACGTATGTCTGCCTGTGAACTCCCGCATCCCCTCCTCACATGTCCCTGGCGGGGTTGCCAACATCTCCACATCCGCCAGCCTCTGCTTTTGGAGGATGGAAGGTGTCTAAGGAGGACGCTTGCAGCCATCTGGAGGAAGAGCCCGCAGAGGGAGCTGCGGCACACGCTTTCCCTGAGGGCTGCTCGGCTCCTGAGCCAGGAGCACATTCAGGTCCTCCCTTTCCTTTTCCAGCAGAAGAGATGTGTTCTGCACCTACACCGTTGCCATTCCAGGGTAGTAAGCTCCACTTCAAAAATTCCTCTGCAGAACCTGGCTTGGGCAGCGCAGGCATGGGGACAGCCTGCCTGGGCAGAGAGAGGGACTCAGGTGGGACACTGGAGCACTCAGGGAGATAATAGGGACTGGACTTTCTCAAAGGCAGTAGCAAGATTTGGTCTTGGGTTGTGAGTGCCACCTCAGCTGCAGTGATTTTGGGGACTCTGTTGCTCAACTGTGAAATGGGTGTCCGTAAAAAGTTAGGAGGGAATCCAAGATTAAAAAAGATTCCTGCCTGGTGTCCTGCTCCACAGATAGTCTGTGGGAGCAGCTCTTGCAGTGCTTCCCAGCACTGACAAGCACTTGTATTGCAGAGGGTAAAAATGTGGGGAATACTGTGAGTCAACCCAAAAGGTGGCTTATGGCCAGCACATGCAAATGAGGACATATAGCAGCAAGAGAGCTTTCTGACCAAGCTGAGGCAGGTGGCTTCACCCCCAAGTGCTTATTTCATCAAGCATAAAGTCAGGAGTAGGTTACTTACTTTTCTCAAAAAGTGTGGCAAGGTTCTCTGTTGAAAAGAGATGTGCAAGGGGTTGTTATTTATCTCCTGAATCTGTTTATGGGAACTTTTAATTTAACATTTCATTGAAGATGTTCAGTAATAGACTTCTTTTCAGCCTGTCTTGCAAGATCTATTATTGGTGTTCACTGGACCAGATGGAAGAGAGAAATTGATGTATTTTATCTCTTGATCTACACATAGTTTGCTACTTGGGAGATAAAATATCCCATACTTATCGAGAATCTGCACTGAGAATTGTATCAATGCTTGCTTTATGCTTATTGATATTACATTTAGACTGGTTATTGGACTGCTGTGTGGTGCCTGACCAAGCTTAACTTTGTTCCTAGGTCACACCAATCTCTTGCCTTGCTGAAAAGTAAAGGGGAGAATTCCTATTTTAAACACAAAATAATTAGATTTTTTTTTTTTGAGATATGCACATTGATGCTTGCAAGCCTTGATATCTGCCTAGTCCATTGGGGAGTCATTTTGACTTTGAAGTGCAGAATTGTGTTCATATTTAATAATGAGTTCTTTTTAAAGTGAGGCTTAATCGAGGTTTGTTGATAATTATTCTGCCTCATTGATAAAGATCCAAACACACAAGAGTTTAGAATTATTTCACAGCTGATTTATATGCACAAAGCATAATTAGGGTCATGTAATTTCCTTGCTAGTTTGGTTCTAATTTGAATATAGAAAAATGTCACTTAGATAAACTTTTGTACTTCGTTGTTTGACTGACACTGAAAAATCAAATATGAATTGCAAACAAAAAAAAAAACAACCCACCCACATGTATAAAATGCTGCACACTATTACTGAGTACTATTGAAATGCTGCTTTGAAGGCAGAATTATAAATTGCCTCATGGGTGCTTTTAATGTACCTCCTGCTGTACATTATCAGAGACCTTCACAAATGTCAGTTTTATAAACACCTCTATGACAAGATGCTATTATCACCATTTTACCAACGAGGAACCGCAGTACAAGAGACTTTAAGGTCAAAAATGTCCACTCAATTTAGCTACATTATTGGAAACACCTAGAACTATACCTTCCAAAGCACTACACAACAAAACACATATTCAAAGCACTACTAAGATGGACTTCAGTGATCATCATTATACCAGATCAAATCCCAGATTTTCTTCTTGATTTCAACCTGGAGAAAAAGGAAGCACAAGCTGTGGGAGAGCTGCAGGTTAAGTGAGGTGCTGGTGCCATGTAGGAAGATGGTGGCAGATGAAGGGGCAGAGTCCAGGTTTCCCCCAGGGTGTTCAAAAAGACCTAATTAGGAACACTTCACAGTGGTGTGACGTGTGTTGTGATCAGGAAAAGGATGGTTAGCTAAAATGTGGGGGGAATTTGGTAGACAACAAGTGATGTTAGCAGATTTCCACATTTTTATTTTTCTTTTTAAAGAAGTAAATTTTTTTAAAGGAAATTATTGAAATAGCTCTTTGTGAAATTTTCAGGTGAACACTTTCTTTTCCATTGTGAACTCTTTTTTTCTTTCCCCCTTGGAAATTGTTCTTCATTTCTAGCGAAGTTAAAAGCCAAGCTTATACTGCAGTAGTGATTTTTGCATCTGGGGGAAGGAAGAAGCATTTCAATTATTAGTCAGCAGTGCTTTTCAGAAATTTATCTCACTGTCCTGGCATGGAAGAAGGAAAAAAAAAAATCCACGTTATTGACTCAGTTGTTTGTATCACTGCTTACACTTCTGTTAAACCTAAATGATATTTTTTCTTACCATATCTCTCTACCATGCTCTTTGTACACTTCCCAGGATCAGCAGATCTATGGGAATCATCCTCCCAAGTTACTCAGCCACAATTCATCGTCAGCAATAGACTGTTCTGTGTCCTAATTGATGCAACAATCCTCTGGGGAGAAAACAAAGAAAATAAGTGATTGTGTGATGAAAGCCTGTTTCATAATATATAAGTACCAGGTGTTGGATTGAGCCTGCCTAATTTAGGCTCCCAATTTATATCTATAATTTAAGTGCCTAGCAACCCTGTCCTGGGAGGGAGGGCTGAAAATCCCTGCAAGACTGGCAGAAAGATGTAGGTGCCTTTAAACATCTCCAGAGGGAGGTATAGACTGATGCAGCTGGGTGCCTGTAATGGTCTGCTGGTGGAGATGGCTCAGCCTCCTTTCCTTGCATGTAATGTTTGATTTTCCTTGGGCTATTTTGGTCTGCAGGGTCCCTAGCTCTGGATGGCAGTCCAGAGAAGGGCAACAAAACTGGTGAAGGGTCTGGAGAACAACCCGAAAGAAGGTCATAGTGAGGTGGAGAGGAAATTACCTCAAGTTGCCCCAGGGGAGGTTTAGACTGGATATGAGAAGAAACTTCTTCACTGAAAGACTTATCAAACACTGGAATAGGCTTGCCAGAAAGGTGGTTGAATCCCTGTCCCTGGAGGTGTTTAAAAGATGCAAAGATGTAGTACTGAAGGACAAGATTTAGCACTGGACTTGGACTTGATAGTTAAATAATGGTTGGACTCCATCATTTAAAAGGTCTTTTCTAACTCTAATGAGTCTGTGGGTACAATACAGCTGTCCAGAGCTGGACTGGGGCTGCCAATGATGTGCTGCTCAAAGGCACTCTCAAATCTCATGTGGGTTGTGCTGTCCCCGCAAAAGCACATTTCCTGTTTCCCAGTTCTTGGACACAGGGAGTCAACTAACCTGCTGCAGCTGCTCAGCCTGGGAGAGGGTGTCCAAGCAGTTTACATAAGACATCATTAAAAGCCACAAGAAAGCAGGGGTTTGTGATAAGAAACCAGACAAGATCTAAATGAAACTCTATAAGCAAGGAGCTGTGCATTTGTTTATAAAATATGTTCCTACTCAGAGCAAAAGCAAGCTCTTGATGCATTGCTATCTGTGATCCTTGTCCTAATGCACTGGGTTAGACCATGTACAGAGAGACCTCAGTAATGACCCCTTCTCTGTTATTCCTGACTCAGTGACATTTGCTTCTCTCTTAGAGGTGGATGGAATTAGTTTTTCAATCTCTCCTCACTGTGGGCCCCTTCTGTCTGTAGAAGGTCTGTTGAATTGTTGTGGGTTTTGTTACGCAGTCTATTTGACACGTCGGGTCAGATCTGAGCCATGGACAGAGTGAAATTGAATTTTTCCTCCTAAATTTTCCCTTCCTTATTTTTCTGTGGGTCTTGATTTCTTTGAAGTCATGCTTTTACCAAGTATCATGCGAAGTCTAACACTGCATGTATGTTAACTGCACTTCCACTCTCAGACAGATGAACATTCAGGAAAAAGGGCTCATTTAAATTCTATAATGAAGTGGCAGATCCATACACTCACAATCATGATTCATATTACTTCCCTAATGGTTTAAAAAATGTATTAGCAACAAAGTTGTGTTGTGTTTGGGTTTGTTGTTGTTGTTGTTGGTTTTTTTTTCATCTGCATTTTGGAATTTCATGTTTGAAGACTTACTCCTCAAGCACAAAGGTTAGGAACTTTAATATCATGTATCCCAGAGCTCAGGTTTTAAAGGCACAAAGCTGAAGGGTCCAGATGTTGAGTTGAAAATACAGGCAATTTCATCCTGCTCTATGTTCCACCAAAGAAAATGCCTGATATGTGCAGTGTATAGTCCATGCTCTGTTTACACCATTCTGTTCCATAACAGCCTGTAAGAATCTATCACAGCTGTGTTGGTTTCAGGAGGGATCTCAGCTCTCAGTACTTAGGAACTTCCATTTGTCACGTATTTTAGCCAAAGCCTGTATTCACCAGCCCATCCTTCCCCTACTTATTTGGTTACTGAAACCAGCATTTTCTATCTGTTCTTCGGTCAAGAGCTCTTCAATCTGTTGATATCCAGACCTGATTGTCTAACGTGGCCTTTGAAACCTTTGGAAACTCCTTGACAACTTCAAATGTAGTGTACAGTGAAAAAAGGGGGCAATTGTGCACCACTTGTGTAATAAATGAGGTAAAAAAAGAGCAGAGAAGATGTCACAACAAATGGTTTATCATTCACCAGCATATGAATCAAGGGTCTTTGCCATGCTAAGCTCATGAGCATCTCTTGTGTGCCACTTAATCTGAGCTAGTGCAGATGTGCTATCAGATATTATTGCATCTGTGTTTTGACTTGAAAGAGCTGGGATCCTCTTCTCTATACAAGGGGAAAATTGTCTTGCAATCACACATAATGCCACCCTGTCATACAGTTTTACAGTAGAGTCACACCGTTTGAAGGTTTTGGCCATGTTTCCCTAGCAAGTCGTGTGACCCAACAGCAGCAGATCTGTAAAGTTAAACAGGTGGTGCTGAGGATCTCTTATACACAAGAGTCACTTCAAGGCATTTACTCCAGATGAGCTCTAGCATCATCCTGTGAACCATCTGGTCCATCAATGTTTGGAGCACACTAGGTGTATTCCATCAATGTTTCTGCAGCATCTTTTGGTTTTGATTCACTTGGTAGAAATTCAGGTCATGTGCTCCAAGACCACTCTGTGAGGTGAACCACACAGTAGTAAGCAGAGATAACCAGAAGATTCAATCTAAAAGATCATTCCTCATGTAAAATACAACATGGCTTTACGCACACACCTTGTTGGCAAGGTTCCGTGGTTAGTTTGGACAAACAGGCCTGGCTCCATGTTTGTGCTTTCTGTCAGAGATGCAAGGGTTGTGCTCCCTTCATTTGGCAATACTTGCGTTGCTGGTCCTTAGGCTGGTTAGAGGAGGTTACTTCCTCCTCAGAATCTGTCATGAGTTGGGCGGTTCATGGCTTCACAGATGAAAGGTGCTAGTAAAGAACGTCGTTAATAAACAGGGATTGTTGTGCAAATGCCACTGAGAATGAAGTTACTCAGGTACTTAGAAAAATGGACAGAGAGGGCCAGAAATGGACAGAGAGTCAAGCCAAAGGTAGGAGAAACAACTTTAGTTGTTTGTCCTAACTGAGTAAACCCCAAGAGCTCCATCCTCTGCTCTGGCTGTGACATTGGCCAGGTAGTCAGCCTAAGGGTATAAAATAATAAAGTTCATCTGGACTAATAAAGACGAAGATCACCAAAGATGACTTTATTTATTGGTAACACCTTCAGATTGCTGTAAAACTGCAGCTAACCTGTATATGGAGAAGTGCCGTGCCTACATCCACTCCAGATGTTGGTATAGGTCTCAGCCCCACCATATAATAACCATTATGGTTCTTTGAGAGGTTGATTTTGAGAGATTTCTTAGTCTTTTTGTTTTCCTGAGACAAATTTACTGGCTGGAGAAAATAGGTTTGTTGTATTCTAGCTTGCAATAATGTTGTTTCACTGATCATACTGTAAACATGACAGGACCTTTGTGTGTATATATATATATATATATATATATATATATATATATATATAGGACTATGGATCTTGAAATTACTGGGAATTAAAGATTGTTAAAGAAATAGGGTTTGCAAGGTTAAACCCTACTAGATGCAGCACTAGGACAGACTAATAGTCTTATGAATTGGACTTTCAGAGATGGGCAGAGATTTTCCTGATCAGAGTTAATCAGTGATTTTCTAGAGGAAAGTAGAAGGCTGATTATTGCATGGCTGATTTGCAATTAGAAAATTAGGTGGATCCAGTCTCATGGATGTAATCCCTGCAATTTTAAGATGCCTTTGTTGGACCCTAACTCCCAGCCTCAGCTTCCTTAACAGATAATTGTGAATGTGTCTAGACCATCTCAGTGTTAACTCAGTCAGGTTTAATAACCTTTTGCCCCATAGCAATCCTCAGTTAGCCAAGAGGGTTTTTTTAGTCACATGTGGTGTCTTTCACTACAAGTGATCCATGCAGCCTCAAAGATCAGCAGGCATCGGTCATCCACAAACTGCTCACATAGCCTATGAAAAATGTGGCTTGTGACCTCCTGCACCCTGAAGAACAGTCAATATTAAAAACAAGCCCACAACATTCAGTGGTACAGGCAGAGGTCAGATCAGACTTGCCCTTGCTAGTGCACAGTGTCAGCACAGTGTCAGTATTTCTTTAATGACCTCATCAGTCCTCTCAGAATTACCTTCCTTTACAAGATGCCATGTCTGTCCCTTATGAAGAAAGCCCTCTGGAGGAGATCTGGTCTTTTCTGTTCCTGCATCTAGAGAAGCAATATCATGGAAGAGGTAGTCTGATCCCTTTAACTCAGGGGTATTTTAACTATGAAACTTAATGTCACCTTAATTGCTACCTGCCCTTTAAGAGAGAGCAATACAGCCATTCTGGGACTGTGGGTTTCCCAGCGATGTGTTAGGGAACTACCAGGAGTTGTGCATGTTCAAAAATGCTACAAATTTACCTGCAAGAATCCAAGTGGAAATTCAAGACCAGATGGTCTTCTATGAGAATGAGGGACTAGCAAGTACATCACCAAGTCAATGAGTTCGGTCGTTGTTGTAGTGAGAGTAAGGGATTTTTCACTCAGGTTATATTATTCATTATGTACGTGTTTGGCTTTAAATAAAACATGATTGTGCTCCCTTGGCTTTGGTTTTGCGTACTTTAAAGTCGAGAATCTTTCATCAGTTGGTTTGGCATTCAGACTTTGACATTTTAACCAAACTAAATAAAATCTTCTCAAACTTTCTTAAATGTATATGCAAAAGTGCTAAAAAAGTGAAATTCGCCATAAATTCCACCTTTCCACAGAGTTCCAAGATAACATTTTAGTTTTGCTGTCAAGTATTTCAAGCCCTATATAGAAATCCTAAGGAAAGAAGATAGTGGTTAGGAAACAGTTTGGAGTTTAGAGGGTTGCCTGTTTGCTGCCTTTTCTGTTTGGGTTTGAGAGTCCTGCGGTTATTTTCCTGTCTTTCTTGCAAAAATACTATGTCTATAAAAGTGAGCTGTGCATTCTATGAGGCTTTCAGAAAAAGAATATGAAATACTGTAAGATTTGCAGTACAATGATGGAAGCCGTCAGTTTTCAAATAGTATGAAATTATTTTAGGTTTAGATAGTCATGAGGTTTAGGGTGACAGGTTGGACTCGATGATCTTTGAGGTCTCTTCCAGCCTTCTTGATTCTATGATTCTATGATTTTTCTGTATTTCCTACTCATCCACAGACTTCCCTTAGAGTTAAGCTTTATCCATGTTTTTTTTCTAGTGTTCCTCTAATACTTTGCTCTCCATTTGACAAATACAGTCAAATAATGGAGCAGAGCAGAACTGACAAATTAAGATACTGAAGACTAGAGTCAGTTTCAGAAAACAACCAGAATTTTGTGTGTATTTCAGACGCAAATCACTGAAGTTCATACACGACTTTGCAGCCAGCATTGCCAGCATTAGGGAAAAGTGGCAGTGGTAGGAAAGGAAGCAAAATATGCACCCCTGTTTCTGGCATTGTATGGTTTGGATTTTCCCTCCAAGAAACAGTCTGGAGGTATTTAATTACTGCTGATTATCTATGCACAAGAGAGGTTCTTTATGGAAACACATGCCTTCACACCCTCTCCTACAATACATACATTATGAAGAAATAGTTGCACAAACCTGTTGCTTTCTGTTTCGTCCAGGATGGCTGCTCTTGGGAATGACAATTCCTGAGAAGCCACAAAGTGCAGCCCTCAGTATGTTATCCCACTGGATCCAAACACAGCTCTGCCCCTCACCACTCTGAAGACCAGGACATTTTGCAGTGCCTCATGTTTAGATCAGCCTCCACTCCACCAGTGGTCAACAATTTAAGATCTTCCAAGGATAGCCTCTAAGTTCCCCAGATTTCAGATGTTCTCAACAGGCAGACAGTGGGTTGCTGTTTCCTCCTTCAGACTCAGAAGGGGTGGCTTTGCTCCTCCAGACTGACTTGGAGGCAAATCATACAGCAAGGGGTCCCTGGGAAAATCTCAGGTTTTATCTCATGCCATTGAAAATTACTCTGAGAGTTTTACCCAAAGAAACCACAGTCATAGTTTCTGTAACAAAGAGGTGGAACAATAGCCTTTAGCAAATTTTGAAGACCTTAGAAATGAAAATCCCTACTTGTGCAGCTTTAAGGGCAAGGCAGCTCAAGGCACCTGTAGTTGCTGCTCCTGTTCAAGGTGGAAATTAGTGGGTAAATAGAACAGCTGGTATCAGGCATTGTGAGCCATGGAGATGTCTGATGCAGACCCATCACATCATCTATTTAAGCAGGCTTGCTCATGGAAAGTGGTTTGATGATCTAGGGGAATGTTTTGTATACTGCAAATGTTAAATGACCCCTGGTAAATAATGAAAGCCTATTAATAGGCTGCTCTGAAAGTAGTCAGGCTTAATTATCTCAAAATGCAGGGTTTTGCCAGACTATAAAAACCTATTATTTATTTGAAAAGTTTTGAAAACATCTCTAAGCTAAATATATTTGAATGTGTATTTGTATGTTTACATGTCCATGTATGTGGTAGTTATTCAAGGAGAATGGACTTCTGCTCTTCATTTCTGCTGCTCTTCATTTCATGGATTTTTTGGCTCTGGTTGCATTTTCTGACTGTGACAGTTAAATGCTGGCTGTCAGCAAAATGAATTTTGGGGCTTTTGAAGGAAGATTTGTTCTCACCCTCCCAAAACAAAACCCTCACCCATCTCACACTTGGGAAATCCTTTGATATCTACTTACTCGGTACAAATGGAAAGCATTCTACATCTTAACCCCCCCCGTTTGTCAACCCGGGCCCTAATTCTCCCATCTAACGAAACTTTCTATGAGGGCAGAGTCAACTGCCACATGTAATCATTGATCAGACCATAATGAATCATATATATTAACACGCTTATGCTTTTATTTCACTGTGAGTATATATTTTTTTTTCTTGGAAAGGGTCTAAAATGGAATATACATTTTGTTGATATTACCAAGGGTAAGAAGCATGATTTTTTAAATTTTATTTAAAAAACAAACAAACAGGCAAACAAAATAACACCCCAAACCATGCCTTTCCAGATGCAGGGTGCGCAGATGTAAAATGAAAATGCTTCTCTGATGGTTCATGCTGAACATGGTATTGCATGCAGTCATTAAGGATCAAAATCTTTCTAATTCAGGTGTTAAATTTTAATTATGTCACTGTGCTGATTAATACCAAATAACACAAGGCAGGAATGACTGCATTTTGCTCATGAGGGACTGGCTGCTGTGCAGATCTGGTGGTGTCACATCACCCTCATTAAGCATAGCTCAGCTGTGCTCTCCAAAATCCGGTGGAGCTATCACTGCCAGCCTGTATTCAGAGCACTGTCCTCTGTCTTGCACAGGAGGAGCTAAATGGGTTGTCAAGGCTTATCTTTCTTTCTCCTTTGAATGAGAAACATTCTACTTGTCCCTAAAGGTGCACAAGGTGCACACCTGCTCTAGGTGGTCCTGCTCTGGCAAGGGCATTGAACTAGATGATCTTTCAAGTTCCCTTCCAACCCCTAATATTCTGTGTGAAATACTTTGCCTGAAATTACACACCCCTTGGGTCACTTGCATGTATTTTGTTAGCAATGTCAATCCCAAGAGGCAGGTCAAGACCAGCATTGAAAGCTGTCACCTGCTCTGCTGCTGCTCTGGGTCAGTAAAGGCCATCAAACTCCCAGCTCCCTTATTTACCCATCCGCTTGAGTGTCTAACTGGATTAAGTGATCCAATCCATCATGTTTGTGATTATCTCACTGAAGCAATTGATTTGGAAAGAGTAGATGAATGTAGTCCCGTGAGTCACAGTTTGCTTTGGTTCATGATACAACTGCTTGCTCCTTGGCTGTGGCCAAGCCCTTTTGGGAGAATGGACATTAAAGCTTGTTTCCTACATTCTTCCCACACACTGGAGAGCTTGCCAGGCTGACAGTGCTTGCTGGAAGACATTTCTCTTCATATACTTTCCATTGCTCATTACCAAGATGATGACCATGATGTCTTGAGAACAGCCCTGAAGAAAAGGACTAGGGGTACTGGTGGACGAGAAACTCAATGTGAGGCACCAGTGTGCACTTGCAGCCCAGAAAGCCGACTGTATCCTGGGCGGCATCAAGAGAAGCATAGCCAGCAGGTTAAGGGAAGTGGTTCTCCATCTCTACTCCACTCTGGTGAGGCCCCACTTTGAGTACTGCGTCCAATTCTGGAGTTCCTATTACAAGAAATATATGGATATGCTGGAACCTGTCTGGAGAAGGGCCACAAGCATGATCAGAGGGCTGGAGCTTCTCTCCTATGAGTTGAGAGAGTTAGAGTTGTTCAGTCTGGATAGAAGGCGGCTCCAAGGAGATCTTATTGTAGTGTTCCATTATCTTAATGGGGCCTACAAGAAAGCCAGTAAGGGACTTTTTAGGATGTCAGGTAGTGATAGGACTAGGGGGAATGGAACAAAAATAGAAGCGGGTAGATTCAGATTGGATGTCAGGAAGAAGTTCTTCATCATGAGGGTGGTGAGACACTGGAACAGGTTGCCCAGGGAGGTGGTGAAAGACCCATCCCTGGAAGTTTTTAAGGATGGGCTGTATGGGGCTCTGAGCAACCTGGTCCAATATGAGGTGTCCCTGCCCATGGAAAGGGGGTTGGAACCTTGAGGTCCCTTCCAACCTTGACAATTCTATGCTGAAACAAACAAATTTCTTATAAACCACACTATACTAAAGAGAAGGCTTGTAATGCCCTAATCCAGACCCTGAACATCATTATGTTACCCTAAGGTAATGAAATCCTTTGTTTATCTATTTTCTCTAAAGTACCCTCAACACAGTTTGTTAAACTGCAAACAGATAAAACTATTTGCAAAACCCAAAGTAGAAAAAATGGGTGCAAAGCTGGTGAGACCAAGTGGAAACAAATCAAAGATCATGACCCTGCACTTAGATTATCCCTAGTGGCTTCTCCTCTGCTTCATTATCCACATTTGGTGCTCTATCATCTTGAGAATGCATTCATTGGATAGATCCCCAAATTAGTACACCCATTCTGATTATAAACCATATATAACATGTTTGATTATATAGTCTGGATTCATCACCAGGTATTATACAAGTTTAAATCCCCTTCGTCTCATTCAGGGCACAGGACACTTTAGTCCTTCCCTTATCCACCTGCCTGTTGTCACCACCCTCTTTGCTTGCACTCTCATCCCTTGAGCATTCATCCAAGCAGTTCAGCTCTGCCCACAAGGCCAGGAGGTGATTTTTCTGACCTAGTTTAGGACATCTGAAAATTAGACATCGAATTCTGAGCTATTCACTCTACTGTATCCCTATAGTCAATGAAAAATAGTAGATGCCTCCAACAGGTGGTTCCTTTCATCCTAAAATAGGCATCTAAGTTCAGATGAGTGGCCTCTGGACACCTGTGGCTAGGAGGAAACATAGAGTGGGGTGACTAACTTAAAATTAATCATCTGCTTTTGACTTGTCTGAGTTGAAATGAGAGAAATGCTTCCCTTAATGACTATTGTTACTCAGAGTAAGCCTAACTCATAACTTCAAGCTGAGCTGTGGAAAGCTCTGTCTTGGATGTCTGAATTCTTTCCAGATCCAGATGAAGACTTTCCCTTTTTTTTGATGTAATGAAGGGAAGAGAAAGTTTGGGGACCTGCCCCTTTGTCCCACTGCAGTGGTGGTTCACAGAGGTCAGGATCAAGGAGATCAGTCAGGGCTCCATGAGAAAGATAGGTCCCTCCCTTAGATAAACTGTGAGGTCCCTTAGTGCTGTGAGGGGCTCTTTTCAGCCCTAGTGCATCTGTAGAGCCAGATGGCTTAATGCTGCTCTGTTTTGGCACTGTAGATCAATTTCACCATCCCTGAAAAAACAGTTTGCTTGGAGCCCCTGGGCTATCATCAGAGGCCATGAACTTCCTACCTGATAAGCAGTGATGACAACCTAGGTGAGGCAGCAGCTGTACCTGGCTACGGAGTCTAAGCACACGTGACTGCATGAGAATTAATCCCAGACAGTGAGTGCACATCATGTGGAGCTGATTATTCGCCATGTGTAGCAGAACAGGTGGGCTGCTGTCAAGCAGAAGGACAACTGCTTTACCCTCTCAGAGGCTGGAATCCAAACAATGACATTTCTTTATCTGTGGCTTCTCCAACCCAGTGAAGGGGTTTCTTTGCACCCCTGATGTATACAGTGCAGCATACAACCAAGGCTCAGTGTTGTCCCAGGGTAACAAAGGCAGTGCTGCTGTCCATGCAGGCAGCAGCAGGAGTGGAAGAGGGCTGTGTTGTGTGTCCTACTTTTCCCTCTCTCCATACAGCAAGTGCTGCACAGCAGCCATTGTTATAAAATGTAAGATGTAATATAGCTGAAAAATCTATGTTTGAGGGCTGGTATGGTTGTACATTAAAAAAGAAGGGAAGGGAAGGGAAGGGAAGGGAAGGGAAGGGAAGGGAAGGGAAGGGAAGGGAAGGGAAGGGAAGGGAAGGGAAGGGAAGGGAAGGGAAGGGAAGGGAAGGGAAGGGAAGGGAAGGGAAGGGAAGGGAAGGGAAGGGAAGGGAAGGGAAGGGAAGGGAAGGGAAGGGAAGGGAAGGGAAGGGAAGGGAAGGGAAGGGAAGGGAAGGGAAGGGAAGGGAAGGGAAGGGGAAAAACTGTCCAGAAGAAACTATGAACAGTGCAGTTGGTAGTAGTTCTTAAATTGTAAATCCAATGGGGAAAACAGAGTGAGTCAATAAAAATAAGTAAGAGGGATGGTCCTCTGCCTGGGGTAGAAAAGCTGGTGCTTTTTATTAGACTGAAACCAGCCAATTTCTCCACCACTAGTTAAAGGTATTTAGTATATAGAAAAATACAGGTGAATGAGTAAAGTGGTCCGGTGCACGACAGTAATTGCATAACATCAAATTTCTACAAAACAGCAAAAGAGGCTCTCCTGGTTGCCATTCTGGATGCTGCTACCCGCTATCCCCTGACTGAAGCACACAGGAGCAGTTTTTCCCTACAAGCCTCTTATTAGTCTTGTATGACTTCTCCCAGAGATTCTGATTTCTTAAAAGTGCTTCCCTCTTCCTGGTCAGCTAGCCTGATAACAACACTAGAGTTCCTTTTCTCTAACTAGAGCTCCTCCAAACCAGTACAAAACCTGGCATGTATCCCAGCCTTTACCTCTACAAGCTCTGCACCTGTCCCAAAAAGAGACAATGGTTTATAGTGCCCTACGTACCAGGGTGAAATCCCCAAGCCGCTTTTGCTTCTCAGATCAGACAGGTTTGACCTCTGGCCTTTAAAGATCAAGGCTACAGGTTGATACCATTGTACCATCTAACTTCCACTTCATTTGATCTGTTTATATGGCCACTATTTTCCACATCATTGACAAGGCACTGGGTGGGTGATTTGTCACAAAGTTGACAGTTATAGACTGTAATGTGTATAAATAGCCCATGTATTTTAAGGTAATCAATGGGAAAACGAAGCTCAGAGTCTGCAAGGTTACAAAGAAATGTCCTTATTCCTGCCTTTTGCAGACACAAGGGGCAAGGGTCTTCATTGAGTCTTCCACACAAAACATCCATGAGCCAAGACCTCAGCTGATGCAGACAGTAGTATCTCTGTCAGTGACACAAAGGTTTTCTTTTTTCCCAGAAACCCATGCTTTGCAGTTGTGCTACCTCCATAGGATAGGGCCTATAATGTGTGCAGGTCTGTGAGGCACCCCACAACCATGGAGCAAACAGCCAAAATACCCAGTGGACAGTGTCCACTAATGGGTGTTCACAGAGAGGAATAAGGACATGGAACACTGGAAGAGGTTGCTCAGGGAGGTAGTTGAGGCTTCACCCCTGGAGATAATCAAGTTGAGGCTCGACTGGGTTCTGGACAATCTGATCTAGTTGAGGATATCCCTGCTTACTGCAGAGGGGATTAGACTAGATGACCTTTAGAGGTCCCTTCCAACCCAAACCATTCTATATTCTATGATTTTATAATTTTTTGGATCATACTACTTTCCAGCAATGTATAGATTTTCTTCCTAAGCTAAAAAATGGCAGCTGGACCTTGTGTTTAACAGCCATGAAAGAACTAAACTATTCTAAAATTATCTACTTCCTTTTGAATCACTTACACCTTGGGCTCCACAGGATCTTTTGGCAATAGATTTTAGATGAAAAATGTTCTTTTAGGTTTGTTTTCAGTTAATGGTTCATGATATCACTGCATGCCTGCTAGTTCCTATATTATGAGAAACAAACCAGTACTATTTTCCTATTCCTCTTTGCTACACTATTTGTGATTTTACAGACCTTTATCTTTGGCTTGCCTTTATCACTGTTCCAAGCCCAGTTTCTCTGTTCAATTTCCTTCACTTTTTTAAAGCCCTTCTACACCTTTGGTCATCTCTGCCTCTCTCGTTGTGGTGGTTTGAAACTGTCTTTTTAATTTTTCCTTGCAAAGTTCAGAACAGAGAAAGTGAAAGAATGTAAATAAGTCACTATTGGGTGTAAGAAAGCAAAATAACGATTGTTCTAAACACTTCCATTGGATAGATAGAAATGTTTAAGAACTATTACCCAAAACAAAGTAGGAATTCTGCACATTCTGCGTTCTGCAGTGGGGGCAGTTGCTGGGCTGTCTGGCTGCTGTTTCTTCTTCTCTTCTGGCTGAAGATAACACACTGACCTTGGCAGCTAAGTTAACAACTTTCTGCTCTAACTAAACTCTGCTTCTCTGTCCAGGGGGGTCTGGGGGGGAAGCTCCTGGGAGAGGGAGGCCCCCTTTGGGAGGGTCCCCTTGGGGGGGAAGCAAAGGGAGCTTGGGTGTGTTTTTCTGTTGATTGTATATATTTGTAAGTGTTGTGAATTTTGTATATTTGTACATATTCATTGCATTTCATCTGCTTGTAAATACAGCCTTCATTTGCTTCCAGACTGGGCTAGCCTGGTTATTGTCGGTGGGGGGGGAATTTCAGCTCACACCGACACACTCGTCTACTTCCTCAAGATGCAGTCATCAGAACACAGAATCTTCAAACTACAGGTGCACAGAGTTATCAACAGTGGTATAGTGAAATCTGCATTTTATTCCCACCCCCTTCCCTTAGATTTCCTAATGTTCACTTTGTCTTTCTCATCACTGCTTAATATGAGGCAGTATTTTCAGAAAACTATCCACAGTGTCACCAGCATCTCTTTCATGGCTGATGTCAGCATATTAAAAACATCATTTCGTATACATACGTAGGTTTCTTTCTTTCCCATAAGACTCTCTGCACTAATTGTTACTGAATTTCATGTGACCATTTTAATGCTATAAAATGGTGGGTGAAAAACTGGATGTGAATTGACAATGGGCACTCACAGCCCAGAAGGCCAGTCTTGTCCTGGATGCATCAAGTGTGGCCAGCAGGTTGAAGGAGGTGACTTCTGCTAAAGTTTTTTACAATGAGAGTGGTGAGACATCGGACGGGTTGCTCAGAGAGGTGGTAGATGCTTCATCCCCAGAAGCATTCATGGTCAGGTTAGATGGGGCTCTGAGCAATCTGATCTCGTTGAAGGTGTCCCTGCTCACTGCAGGGGGTTGGAATAGATGACCTTTAAAGGTCTTTTAAAGAATTCTATGATCTTATGATTCAGTTCTATGATTCTAATTCAGTGCCTCAAGCTCCTTCTGTAGCCCCTCATTGTTGCTTCTGGAGTTGGTTTCCCTGAATTTGGTGTTACCTGCAAGTTGTGGCACTTGAATGCCTGTCCGCTTCAGGATCAGGTAGGAGAAGGAGTGATAGCAGAGGGTCAAGCACAGACTGTGTCATTGATGTGAACTTGACCTCCTCTCTCCTCCAGCTTTACATGAAGGATGATGCATTTCTGTAGGGGATTGGTGAAGGTTTGTACAGCCCATGGAGACAATAAAAGGGAAACTGGCACTCACAGCACATGGATTGCAAGAGGAGCTATTACATATTGCATGCACACAACAGGCTTCTTATGGCCTCATTAAAGCCAATGGGAGCTTTCCATCTGCTTCAGCGGGGGCAGCATCAAGGTACAAAAATATTGCAGTGTTTAGCTGGTGCTTTTTCCTGAGCACTGACAGATCCTCACTGTGACTCTCAAACTAGATATGAGTTACTGATTCTGTTTTTCAGGAGGGAAAGCAGAAACTGAGAGGTATTTTGAGATTTGAAAGATCATGTCTGTCTTGCATCTGACCATATGTGTCTCAGAGGAGGGAATGAGAAGCAGACAAGGGAATTCTTGGCAACTTCTCTTATGTGACATTCCTTATCAGCATTCCTTATCTCTGTTTCTGTCTGACTTTATGATCTCTCTTTCTCAATCTTTCAAGTCCAACACTTCACAGCAAGCTGGGGAGTCTGCTGGGAAGGTTGTGAGCTAACTAGGTGACAGCGATAGTGAGACACAATTGCAGAAGCTGTAATAAGCACTATTGATTTTAAATAAACATGTGAGTAATATTGACTTGGAGAAGCTGTGTCTTAACAAGTGGAAGGATTTATTTGCTCCAAAGGATGTAGAAGTGGAAGTCCATTTCTGGAACTGTGTAAGGCAGGTTTCAGTCACAGATATGAAAGCTCAGTCTGTTTCTAGTTTCCTTTTTCTCAGTCCTACTGGCAGGTAAAGGCATAAGAACCACAGGGGTTTGTAACTGAATGAAGAATAAGGTGTTCTACATTGGATGAAGAAAGGGGACAATGAGCAGAGCAATGTAAACAAGTGATGAGTGAAACATGATCCAGTGCTTGAGAAGAGGTTGATTTCTGAATGACACAAACGTGCTAAAAAGAAAGAGAAAAGAAGGTTTGGTGAAGTATAGCTGTGAGAAGATGGCAGAGACAACCAGTGAAAATTTAGGAGTGTGATTTTTACGTCCATGGTTGACAAAGAGTACCCTGTACATCTATGACTTATGAATGGATCCCCAGGCATGAGTAGTATCTAGCTGGAACAGCCTGGATGTCCTCTCCCAAAAATTCTACAGCAGATTCCCTTCCTTCCCATTAGCAGTGCACCCACTCTTTTATTCACAGTGACACATTCTATCAGCTCCCACAATCAGTTGCACAGATTTCTATAGTGACACTGTTCCTAGAAAAAGGACATGGAGACAATGTTTGTAGGTCTCTTTGGATAACATTACTGGACAGAGAACAT
Organism: Indicator indicator; assembly: GCF_027791375.1. Classification (NCBI taxonomy): domain Eukaryota; kingdom Metazoa; phylum Chordata; class Aves; order Piciformes; family Indicatoridae; genus Indicator; species Indicator indicator. Next base: position 17,709,023 of record NC_072012.1, on the reverse strand, counting down.
GAGGGGAAACCTGCTGTCTGTCATCAAACAGCATTCAGCAAACCACTTGAGAGCCAGAGCAGGGAAGATTTGAATAAAACATGGAGACCAATAAGATCTTACCTGCAGGTGTAAATATGACTTTGGTTGCATTAAAAACAAACACACACACAAAAAAAACAGCTCACATTGAGGTCAATAATGTTCATAAGTAATAAAAAACAAAAGAACCCAAACAGCCTCTCCTCTTACTGTCTCAGATCCACACTAGCACTGCTCCAAGATCCTTTCATGGACTTAGTGGACTTTGAATTGGGCTCACAAGGCATGAGAGATTCACTCTGAACCTGACATGGCAGCACTGAAATTAGTCAAGTGATGCACAATGGAATATGGCCACACTGACAGGTAATGCCTCAAACAAAGGGAGAAGTGTCTTTTAACACTTCATGTTTCTTGAGCAGCTTCCAGATCGCTAGGTCAAGGATCTGACTCTCACCTCTGGCTTTGGGTACCTCTCTGTCCTGACAGACAACCATAGAAATCTTTCTGTCCGGAGTGGTGCTGTAAAATAACTTTGGACCAAGTTTCACTCAAGTCCCAGAGATCATTGGTGGCCCATGGATCTCAACATGGGACCCAGTCACCCTGATCTCTCATGGATCTGTGGATTGCGATAGTTGCAGTAACGTGCGGATGCCATGCACAGAAATTAAGATCTTGATCTCCTTTGCATAAAATCACATAGAAAGGAAAAGTAGGGCATTTGGGAGGCAAACCCCCCATTTCTTACAACTCCCTAGTTGTTCTTCTTTCTGTATGGCAGAGAGAAGGCTGCTCTATGCAAGAGGGGTCTGCTGAAATGAGGGCATTCCTTCAGCACATGCATATTCAAAGATTAAAGAGAAAGCTTTGAAATGTTTTAAGAAAGGGGTCAATTATGTAGATATTGCATGGCTTGTTATTAAGGACAAAACTCACATCATTTTCACAAGGGCTGGAGGATACCAAAGCAAAGATGTAAAGGCCTGAGTCCAGATTTGCTAGGAAGAAAGGAGGAAGAATCAAAACATTGTTAATTATATCCTCTCAAGAAAGGACTCATGGTGCCAGGAATTCATCCCAGGAGGATAATTTCAGGGCTACAAGTTGTAATATAAATTATTGCTGGTCTAAGCAGGGGCAAGGAGGAACTCTGACTGTGGCACCTTCAGTAGCTTTTTGCAGGGAACTCCACTTACAACTTAAACAGCTTATTCTGGGGAATCTAATATCCTTCCCCCAACCTGTCTAAAGTCTTCAGCAACAATACAATAATAGGAACCGGGTCAACAATTATTTCCTTGGACTTTGCAAACCCTTTGATGAAGTTCCTTACAAAGGTTGTTAAGGAAACCAGAGGCATTTGGTGAAAGGTGAAGTATTGTGTCATTGATTTAAAAATTGACCAGGACAAAATAAAAAAGAGCAGGAATAACTGGTTAGTTATTACAATGCCAAATGCCTAACAAAAGGCTCTCAGAGGGAACACATTAGCCATCTTTTCATGCATTAAAAAAAGGTTCATTTGGAGGAATTAAGACTATTGTGTTTCTTTGATATCCAGCTATAACTCCAGTATTCCTTTTCTCAATTAATATCATACACATTCAAAGGTTACTAGAAGGTTACTGAAATAGGATCTCTTGAAGCAAAGAAAAAAGGCAGGGGGTTATAATGCCCTCTCCAAGGTTTGATGTATTTCTTGAATCTGTGAAGGAAGGAAGGTTGGGTATTGGCATTGGGAAAGTGTTTTTGCTTTCATAGTTTCCACAGGAAAAAAAGAAAAGAATAAAGAATGGGTGGGAATGATCAACACACTATACCTGGACCAAAAATTCACTGCAGGTGAAGTTTATATTTGGAAGTTAATGAAAACTCTAAATCTCAATGGATCAGCTTGATGTTCCACAGCTGATCAAAATGACCACATAAAATAATTTTTCAATGGCAAAGCAGATTTCAAGTAAAATTTAAAGACCGTGAACTTGTGTCAGTCCCCACGAGAAAATACCCAGTTTTCTCAAAGAGCTAAAACACTTGGGCCCAAATAACAGAGAAGATTGTGGAATCTTATGGAGTATACATCTTACATTGGAAGGGAAAAACATTTTTTGATCAGCTTTGTATATCCTATTATTCCTGTTTTCTTGGCATGAATTAGCTAGGAGTGCATTATGAGAAAAGGCTAAGGGAGCTGGGTCTCTTTAGCTTGGAGAAGAGGAGACTGAGGGGTGACCTCATTCATGTCCATAAAGATGTGAAGTGTGAGTGTCAGGAGGACAGAGCCAGGCTCTTCTCAGTGATGTCCAATGACAGGGCAAGGGGCATTGGGTGCAAGCTGGAGCATAGGAGGTTCCACATGAACAGAAGTAAAAACGTTTTCACTGTGAGAGTAAGAAAACACTGGAACTGTCCAGAGAGGTTGTGGAGTCTCCTTCTTTGGAGACATTCAACACCTGCCTGGATGTGTTCCTTTGTGACCTACTCTGGGTGATCCTGTTCTGTCAGGGAGGTGGGACTGAATGATCTTTTGAGGTCCCTTCCAACCCCTAACATTTTGTGATTCTGTGAAATGATGGGATAGTGGTATACTATACTTTTCTTCTAGAGATGTCAAAACATTTCTCAGAGGCACTGGTGTCTCTTAGCACAGGAAGGCTGAGCAGAAGGAGAACTGTGGAGGTACCTAAAGTAGCATGCGACCCTGGAAGGGAACCTGCATGTCCTGCCTTCCCATGCAGGTGCCCTTTCTAGTGAATTGTGGGGTATGCTACTATCGGCTGAAAATCTCTATGCTGATCTCCCACAGCTGGAAAAAAAAAAAAAAAAAGAAAAAGGCAATGAATAGTCACAATTAGAAAGCTAACTCTGACTTCTTTGAAAAAAGAAAAACACAGGGGTACCCCGTTTATCTCCAAATTGAATCGAAGTCTATACAACTCCATGTGAACATTGTTATTTTCCTTTATCAGCAAGGCATTGTTTTGTTGCACGGAATCTGTATGTTCAATAGATTTGATTTTCCAAGCAGCTGGGTTATCTTGCACTCTAAAAGGCTCTCTCTTAATCTCAATTGCTGTTCTTTTCTCAGTGCCGTTCCCAGCTGCTCAGAAATGAGCACGGCACTTTCATCTGTCTTTATGTGTTCTTACTAGGTGTGGCAGTTTCAACAATACCTACATGTAGAAAAACATGCAGGTTTTAATTTTTTTAATGTGATTGTCAAAGAAATATAGGCAGGAAAATGTTGCTTTTAAATAATAAAAGTCCTCCCATGATCACATGTTAATGATATATTTCCTTAGGAAGATGGTCTTTTTTGTTTCTTTTAGGTTGCTGTAAGATATAATTGCAGCCAAACCTTATTTATCCACAGGAAGCAGAGCTGAAATATGCAGAGTTGGGCTATAGGTGCTTTTCAAGTGATGGTGACACACAGTTAGGATTAATGTATGTATCTGATTTTTTGAGTTCTGGTGTCTTTTGAGAGACTAGACTGTGGATTATCTTTTTTGTTTTCCTGTCCTGATAAGCTTTTTTTGTGTAAAGAAACCCCTCCCTGGCCATGTTTTCCGAGGGTACCTCTTGGCATGACTGAAGGGCCAACACAACAATAGAGAAGAAAGGAGGACAAAAATACTTGGGAGGGTAGGATCTTCAGTGGAAGACTCTGCTCTCGAACTAAACAGTGTTCAATGTTAAAAGCAAGTGCTTAGAAAACCAACCTGGAAATGCCTGAAAATTAGTGTCAGCCTCACAGCTATCCTGGAGGCTGAGCTTCTGGATTGGAAAAGTCAGATCTCAGCTGCCTCCAGCACTTGGTGTGTTGTCAATTCTGCTCAAGTCTGCTCTCTTTCAGTGCAAGGAAGCATTTCACAGCCCAGCCCTTCTGAAGGCAAGACAGAGAGTTTCATTGTACAGAGAGGGCCAAGCACGCTAAATCATGAGATATGATGAAGTGGTTGATGTACATGGCTGTGGTCCAGACATTTTTGTGTTTGCAGCCCCGGGGAAGAGAGTAAAGGGAAAAGGGTTATGCCGAGGAGCAGGAAGCAATATGTTCGGGAGGGAGGATTAGATTTGCAAAGGCAATTTCCTTCCAATAGTTACAGCATGCAAACCAGATTCCCTTTAGCAAAGCATTGTCAATGGCATAAGTTAACACAATGCTTTTAAACCAGGGAGAGCGAGAAGTCATCAGGCATCCAGCTGAGCCAGCCCTGCTATAGGAGTTTTAACCTGGAGGCCAGAAAGTCCTTGGCTCACTGCTTTAAATCCAGCAGATCACAGGCAGAGCCCAAATAAACTTAGCACCACTCCATCAGAGTGATGCACAAGAAACTGGTCTCTTCTTTGCACTGCAATTGCTCTCCTGTCTTTGTAAAATAATGGCCTTGACAAGGCAATGGTAACATCTATGCGGAAGGTTGCTCTGGAGGTGTCACCACCAGGTCTAAGCTAATGTTATTTGGGTAAAAGGGGGCTGTTCACAGCAAGTGGAAATCTTGCCAACAGGCTAAGACAGACAAGTAGGTATGAAGCCAGCCTGTAGATGGTTCACTTTGGAGTATTTTCCTACTTCGGTTATGTTTATGAGATATGCCCTGAGTACAGACTCACTCTGGATTCTTACATCTAACCAAAGGAGTATTTGACCCTTGTGTTTTAGATGATGTAGTGATACTGAAATTTTAGACACCTGAGGCTACAAAAAAGAACTATAAAACATTTTTCCTGTGTGCAAGCAGCTGATCTGCACAATAACCTATTCTGCATTTTTAAAGGGCTATTGGTAAAGGTTTGATCTGTAAAGCCTGGACCTCCTGGGTTAGGCAGCCCAGGGTTGGTGTAGTTTACTGAAGTTTTCTAATGAAATAGATTACCAGCAAAGCATTGTTTTGCTAGTACAAGTGTTCCTGAGGGCTTTGCCAGTATAAGAAAAACTGATTCAAAAAACCCAACCAAACAGCAAAATGCAGTAGGCTACTTCTCACCAATGATCTGAAAAATGACATTTCAAGCAGTCCTTCTGTAGCAGCAGATGAAAGCCTTCCCCTTCTCATGGCTGTTTGCTCCTTCTGTTGTAACTTACTGCTCTTTAAAGACATTCATTTATTCACTTTTAGTTTTTCTCCTTCCATGTTTTTTCTTTTAGCTGAGAAAATTTTTCTAATCCAATCTCTCCCAGATAAATAGGCACACCCGCTGTGGGGACTGGGGAATGGATTTAGGTTCAGACAGGCTGAGGAAGGATAGAAGTGCCTTCACTTACTGCTGCTACAAAAATCATAACACAAAACCACACTCTGCATGCCTGACACTAGTGCTTCCAGGCTGCAATGGTACAGGATCAGTCTTCCTGGGGCAGGATGATTTTACCTCCCAGGTGGTTATCACTTGTGAGTAATAAATCCAATGATGCTTCTAAGTGACCTTTTAAATGAGGACCACTTAATTATCCATGGGATACCAATTTAGAGTAAATCTATATAGTCTGTACATTTTTTCATTTTCTAAATCCCAGATGTTGAAGATGTTCTTAAACTAAATTAAAATAAATTCTAAAAAATCCATTAATATATTTCCAGATTATTTGTGTGAGGCTTATAAAAAAACACTTCAAGGAGAAACCATAGCAATTCAGCAGTGGTCAGCTTTGCAGGCAAATGTACTCTGAGGATGAAGGCCATGATGCAGTACCTTTGAGGGAATGTTTCCAAGTCTAGCCACAGCAAGGTCCTGCAGATCCTCTGAGGAGAATGGGGACATAGCAGCAAGGCTACTTGAAATGACCTTGGCTGAAGGAAGAGGAGCTCCAAGACAAAAAATAGAGTTTCACTGTAGGGAAGAGGAAGGCAAGACAGGAATATGGGACAATACCAGCTGAAAGTCACTGTTGCAATATCTATTCTGGCCTTCCTGGAGACCACTGACATGGAAAGAGTTAGCAAGCATCTGAAGAAAATGTGTTTCGTGATTCTGGGCAAGTCATTCAGGAGCTTCTCCTGAAATTAAACCCATTGTTGTTTCTATTTCATTGCCATTAAGAACTTACTGCTGACATTATTTTCTATAATTTACATGCTCAGGTGACTTAACCTAGGAGCAGTGCCTGCCTTCTTTGAAAGCCTCTGTCCATACCTGGTCTTACCCTGGGGGCACAGGAGAACCAGGGACTTACACAAAGTTCAAAACTTCATCTCATTCCACCTTTGAACACCATAAACAAAGTTTCTGCATCCTGACAGTGGTTTCCTGAGTTTTAGATCCGCATCTGTGGTGCAGATGTAGATGTTCTCTTGGACATGCAGTATTTGCAAGACAAAGGCAGCAGAGTGGTGGGTTCCACAGCCCAGTGGTGACTTGGTGCCAGGACATGTCCTGGACTACCCAGGTAAGGGTGCTGAGCCCAGGTGGCCTCACTCTCACCTTCTCACAGCCATCTAAAGATGTAGCTGGGATTGGTACAGATGCCCCATTAACAGGTTAAGCAGGACTATAGGGAGCAGCTTGTTGCTGATTTTTAGTTAGGGAAAAAAAAAGATCTAAAAGTGTTCTTGTGCCTGGCAGGGTTGTTCTGCAGAACTAATCCTTTACATTCCTTTTGCATCTTCCATCTGTGATTTCATGGTTAATTGACTTATCCATGCAGTGTTCCTCTGAGGTATAGATTATCTCCACTTTCAGAGTGATAAAACCAAATGCATAGGAATCTGCAACAGAACTTGCCTTAAACCCTCCAGGGATGACAGGACAGAGGACAGAGTAGACTTGGGTCCTTTTTCTGCACCCTAAGGTGGATTCTGTCTTCTCATGGAGATGAACAGGAAGTCATGCTCCACATGGGTAACATCCACCATGTGCTGCACTCAGCGGACTGCATCATTGTCCAGAAAGATTCAGCATAGATTTGTTTGGTTTGGCCAGAGCATGAAGAAGTGAGATGCTCATCCTACACACGTGAGGCCTGAGGCACAAGTCAGGCCAGTGCTTGTGAAGAAATGCCACAGCTGCTGTCACATGGTCAGCTTTTATTTTCAGTCATCCCAGTATCAATTACTGCACCACAGCACTGGCCTTATTGATTGCACTGATGCTTTGAAGATTAATGTTTGTAACAGCCCTGGCTACAGCTCTTCAGGGAGGTTTTCCAGTTGTAAAGTTGAACTTCATCCCTCTGGAAGACATGGGAGACTTTTACCTGTTACAGGTTAGAGGGAGGCACATAATACATTAGATAACATCTAAATAACTCCTGTAAGGGCTAATAGAAGACAATCATCAGCCTGCTTTGAATCAGTAGGAGATAACTTCCATGCAACAGATTTCTGTCTTAGACTATGTTCAATCTTTCTCTGGGCCTTCAGTCGTGTGTTTGCAAAATGATGCTGCCTTTAAAATTGGTTTTTCATAAGCAAAGAAGGGTAAAGAGGGAAGTCTAGTTAAAAAGTGGTGATGACATCAAAAACGTATTAGCAGATAAAAAGTCGGTGAGGAAACACTTAGAAAAATTGTGTGCCCAGCACTCGTTACAGCCAGGCGTTGCTAAGACTGTAGTGAATTAGCTGATTAACTTCTTGAACTGCTGCCCATTATCTTTGAAAACGTCAGAGGCAGGTTTCTAGCAGCAGGTATACTTTGACCTCATCTCCTCAAACCACAGTTTCTGGTTTTTCTCCTTTTGTAGATAATCTACCATTATTTTTAAAAGTCCAGCTCTATCAGGATGGTGACTGACTTATCGCATGCAAGAAAACTCAGATGGGCAATCACTGTGTTAGAATAATGACTGGAAACATTAACAAGGTGTTGTCACCCTTATTTCTGCACAGGAAACACAAACTCCACATTTCTGTGAGGCATCTAGGACACGTGTCACATTATCCTAACTCAGGTCAGGGGAATCAAGCCTCAGAAGTGCCAGTTCACTCCACTTGCTACAAGGAAACACTAATGAACCAACTGAGCTGGAGCCTGTCACACTGTAGACATTTGAAGATAGCTGAGTTGAATCTCATCTCTGAAGACTGACCTAGCTTAGTGAATTTTCTTGTTTCTAGATTAAGAAAGATTGAGGTCCCTGAATTTTAACAACACCTAATAGTGGCATGAATTCCAGTATCAAATATTAATTCGGATGGGGCTTTAATGTAAGTGGGGATTCTTACTTCAGCTGAAAACAGGCAGGTGATATGTATTCATGATATGGAGACTCTTCTGTGCCTTACTGGGGATGCTGTGCCAACATCATTATTTTACATCTTTATTGATATTCTGGGAGATGGACAAATGTCCCATTAGCCCAGTAAAGATGGAGAGATGTGACAGCAGGGAAGTCTGGGACTGGAAATATTCTTAGAAGAATATCTGTGATTCATGCAGTGAGAGGAGAACCCAAAAAGGACCAGCACCTCTGCAGATGCTTAGAGCCTCTGTCCAAAATAGCTGAAGCTCAACATGAGCCAGCAGTGAAGTCATTCAGCCTAGAAGGCAAATTGTATACTGGGCTACATCAAGAGTGTGGTCAATAGGTCAAGAGAGATGATTCTTCCCCTCTGCTCTGCTCTTGTGAGACCACACTTTGAATATTACATCCAGTTCTGGTGTCTCTACCATAAGAAGGACACAGGGCTGTTGGAGTGTCCAGAGGAGGGCCATACCTCTGCTATATGCATAGGCTGAGGAAGCTGAGACTCCAGGATTTGTACCCACTTCAGAGGAGTGGCTATTTCTCACTTCGGGCCTTGCCTGCCCTGTGAGAGGTAAGCCTTCTCTCCCAGTACACAAAGACGTGTCTATAGAGAATCAAGTGCATTTAGGAGCATTTGTAGTGTATCTAGGAGTCGTCTTCTATCAGAGGTTGTGTTGTTACAGACATAAAGAGGTTGTAATCAGATTTCTAGCTGAGACCATAATAGCCATACTTTAGTAGAGCTGTAGCTTTGGAAAACTGTTTGACTGATATATTAACAGGGATGGCAGCGAAATTCTTCACATTGGAAATAACATCTTCTGTTTTCCTGTTCTGTTTATTTGTGCTTGCAAACCAAATACACACAGTGCCTGCTGCTTTTTACGCTGTAGTGAACGTCATGCCCTGTTTGAATGGTTACTGAAGTGGATGAATAAATAATCTATCTGTTGAAAATGCATACACAGACCTAATGCTCTAGTAAAAGGCTTTGTGTGTGTTTTGACTGTTAACATCCAGAACAGCAAAAATACCTAGCAGCAAAAGGAAAATACAGCCTAAGTTACTATTTAGGGAAGGAAGTCCCATCATGGTTGCAGCACACGTTTTGTCAGAAGACTAAGTAGGATACTTAGGATACTAAGTAGGGTACTAAGTAGGATACCCAGATACTGCTGGGAACCAGGACAGCCTGAGGCCATTTTCTCTGCCGGGGCAGAAATTCCGGACATCAGTTATTATTTTGACTCTGTAAGACTCATCTCTACAGCTCCCATTCTTCATCTTTAGATCTTCAAAGTATCTATAGATCCTCCTGGTCAGCTGGGATGGAAGCAAGAAGAAACAAGGTGATCAGAACCTTGCACAGGTCACTAAACCAGAGCCTGGTCCTGGGGACCCTGCTAAGCTGAATGACCTCTTTTTCAAACACAGTGTTCCCCATCCCGACTGGAGTGGTTTATCTGCACGATCGAGAGGCAGTTTTTCGTTCCTCATGAAGTACACTGACCTAGCAGGTGTGCTGGTTTGAGGCCAGCCAGAACATCTCTTGCCCCGAAAGGGACAAAAGAATGACACACGCAAACGGATTGGAGAGTGATGGAAAAAGTTTAAATGGAAAAGCAAATGGGTAAAGCTACAGAAAACTACAAACTACAAAGCATAGTGGGAAAGAACATCCTAAAGCATACAGAACCCCCTCACAGAATTCCCAAAAGCTTTCCAGTCCTCCCTTCCTCCCACCTGAGGATCTACCCAATCCCTCAGGGCTCTTTCTTCCCCCTCCCACTGCTAGGCAAGTCTCAGGCTGGCCAGGTCTGAGACTGCCCCCCCTCCATTCTCCTCCTGGCATTAGGCCTAGTCAGGCCTAAGAGGCCTTGAGGATACTCCCCCGGCATTTCCCGATAAGAGAGGACATCTCCCATGGGAGCAGAAAGGGAAGAAAGAGGAAGAGAATGACTCTGCAGATGGCCTTATAGGGCGCAGGACTTATGGGTAGAAATGTGCCATTTCCTGTGTCCACCCCTGTGGGTGGGCACCCAGGACACCAGAGGTGTATCTCATGTAGCAGTGGCAGGGGGCATCTAGCCTAAACTGCCACAACAGGTATCATGATAATAATGGCTGAGATCATTGATGTTCTGTGGAGACAAAGGCCTTCCAGTTATTGGAGGAGGATGGACAGATCCTGATGGCTGTGCTCAGCAGGGCAGGGTGCTAAACTGGCTCTGCTGTAGGTCAGTCTCTCTCTACGTTGTCCAGAGACCTATGATCTTCAAATATGATTGTTTTATGTCTGCCTTTCAAATATGGAAGGCAACTGAATATTATTAATATCTTGAGACCTTAACATTCACCCTAGTGCTTTTGCTGTCACAGAAAAAGCATAACTGTTCTGGAAAAAGCAGGTTATTAGAACCTTTAAAGATGAACTCCACAAAAGTAATTGGTGTTTCCAGCCCTCACTAGAAGTAGTGCCATATAAGGGTAAGTTGGCAAATGATTTTGACAACACTTACTTATGCAAATGCTGTATTAGTGGCACAGCTTGCAAAGAGCACAGGTCTGCCTCTTGTTTACTTCCCCAGAGACAAGTCATTCTCCCTCTGAAGCCACAAGTCAGATCACAGAGGGCTGCACCAGTAATCTTGGAGAGAAAACCCTTTCTCCATTTTGAAAATGCACTCTACAACCAGCAACAAATAAACACAGCTCCAGTTCCTCAGTGCTGCCAAAGCAGCACACCCAATACAGCATGGTTCCTCCCCTTACATCACTGACAAAGCTACCAGCTGAATTGCACCTGTCTCCTTGATGCCTTGGAATCACACCAAGCAGGAAACACAGAGATAAGCTTTCAGGAGCCCAGCAGCTTTTGCAAGACTGATAGGCTCAGAAAAGACCATGATAATTTGCCACTGGCTAGTAAGAAGAGCACATTTTATCTAAAACTTGTTGCTGAGAATTTGGCCTTTCAGAGAATACTTGTTTATGGTTTAATCTATAGCTTAATCTACAACTGAAAAGGAATAACGATACCCCAGAGAGGATGCACCCAGCCATCACCCCAATCCACATTCTGCACAATGCTATGTCCTCTCTGCACCTCCTGGAGTCAGACAAGCAGCACTAAGAGCTGCACACCTATGCCCTGTGCCACTGTGAATCTTGCTTCCCCTTGCCATCCTCAAAAGACATCAGCTGGCTCATCACCAGGAGTCACTCAGTCTGCTTGCACAACCTGGCAGTAGCTGGTGGGACTTAACACCACACCCAGCACCTTCTCTCTTTCTGAAAGTATATCATATGAAAAGGCTCATTAAAATATTCATGATTTGGGCTTCTGGCTCATTTCACTTTTTTTTTTCACCATTTGTCCTTTAGGGGAAAAAAACGAACAAAGGCATTTCAGAACATTTCCAGGTGTGTGTTTTTCCTGGATGAACAAAACAAAGGTTTATTTATTTTTCCCCCCACAACACATAGAATTAATTGCTGAAAGCAGCTATTTTTAAATGAGAAAAAGAAAACAGAAAACAAAGAAGTCTTGAAAGGGGCTAGTTCTTGTAGGATATAAGCAAATCTTTCCCATTTTTAGGTAACCCATGAAGAGTTTGTCTTTGTTATCATATCTGTAGACTTGTAGTAGAAGTCACAATCTACATACAACAGAGCCAGGCTGGGAAACTAGATGACAAAACATCCCAGCCCACTCTTCCACACCCCCAACCCATTGCAGCATCCATCCTGATTTGCAAGTGCTATCTTGTGCGGGCTGCGTGCTGGTTTTGACTTTTATTCATAGAAGATAAATGAAAAGCAGGGGAAACCTGGAGCAGCAGTGATGAGAGAGGCATGAGAAGCACAGTTTGCAGTAATATTCATACCATTTGAAAGCAAATGTTGTGCTCATGGAAAGTGTACAACAAAAATAAACCAGCAAGCAGGGAAGGCACTCCAAGTGTTAAATATTCATTAGTATTCCCTGTGCCGTCTGTTCTAAATAGAAGATACATTTCAGAGGCAGCCCCAATATGGACTGGGATGTTTCCCCCTCCCTTCTATGATGCCATAGCTATTCGGATTGTGGGATGTTGCCATGGCAACATTGTGATGCTACCTTTTGTTCACCAGATGAAATGACCAATGTGAGATTGGCCAGCGGCGTGTGTACAGGGTATGGTGCAGCTGGGCTGTGGCGGTGCCTATTGTCCCACCTGGCTGCATAAGCAGCTCCTGCAGGCTTGCTGGAAGCCAAATGAAGACAGACTCCTGTCCTGCTGTTTCCCCCATAATCACCCTGTCATCATCTAGTCTAGTATGAGAGCTGGGGACAAAAGTGGATGCAAGCAGCCCCAAATGTGGGGGTTAGTGTCCTGTCAGGGAGCTGAGAGACCATGGGCTGTGGGAGCCTGGCCACTATCAGTTCTAGGGAATGGGAGGCAGAAGGTGATGGGAGGGCTTGGCATCAAAGACCAGTGGAGACTGGATGCAGATCCAGACTCAGTTCACTTTTCAGGACTGCTGCAGGAAACATAACTTGGCTCTGTGTTGGGATCTCCACCCCAAAGGTTAGGAAGGGTTTCAGTATACAGAAGTTTTGTTTGGATGCTCATACAGCAGGTGAACAAGAGGAAAGCTAAGTTGACCCTCAGTCAACAGCCTAACAGTGGATATGAGGTGCATTTTGGCCATTTTCCCCATTACTGAGTACTTGGGACAAGATTCACCTCCAGAGTCAGACACCTAAATTCAGCCTTTTACATCTATATGGTTAAGTATCAGAAGCTATCTCTGCTCTCATTCTGGTCCATAGAGATCTGTCAATGCAGTCAGCAGAGCCTAGAAAGAGATTCAGCTCCAACACTGAATCCAGCTAGGATCATTCTGGCTGTAGGTAGACATCTACCTTGATCTACTCTCTAGATTCCAGCAGATGTTTAGATTATGACAATATAAAGAGGGGGTTAAAGTTATCTGTCTTGCTGCTATGATTACTTAAAGAGCTGGGTGTAGCTGACCAGATTCAGTCAAATGCTGCTCCCTTCCCCGGAAAGAGGATGAGGAAGCAAGTGTTCACATGCTCCTTTTGCCTTTGATCTGAAAATCGCAGGAGCAGAGGCTGTCGAACAAGTCTGTGGTAATTTAAGCATTGCCATGAGTTGCAGCCCAGGGGAGGACTGAAGTGTCAGACCATGGTACACATTATCACAGCATTTCTCTCCTGAATACAACAATCCAAATTACATTTTAAAGTAGGATAAACTTTTCTGGCTCCCACCGTTGTAAAATCATTGCTCTGGAAGTAAAAAGGGTTTACAAACATGCTGGATGCACACAGAAAGGCTGGTGGCTGGGTAGGCTAAAGACCTGCCCATATACTAGTAGAGCTTAAGTATTACCTGGTGCCTAATGATTGAGAGGAAGATGAAATATGATGCACAACCCCATCCATCCATCCACCCACTGCTGCTCCATCTCTTAGTTTGCTGGGAACTGCCAGCCCAAACTCCAGGGAGCCATGCTGAAATTTGCTCAACAAAAGCCAGTTGTGTTTCCTGGCACCAATGGTGAAGGTTGCTGTGGACAGACTTCGCAGTCCTACACCACTTCAGCTGTGACAATGCCACACAAGAGGCTCATAACTTGCTCAGGGGCCCAGAGCATCCTCCAGATGGAGCTGGGGGTGACAGTCTGCAGTCCCCAGCTGGGCAGGCTCACTGCCAGCTCACATTCATGGCCACAGGTGCTGCTAAAACAGCACCACCCTCTTCCACCTTCCTGCTCATCCTGCTGAGCTGGGCTCTGCTCTGACTCATGCAGTATCAGCACAATTCCCCAATCTGTGCAGATCAGAGAAGCTTTGAGTGCTACTGAACCAGAAAGGCCCTGGCTTGCTTTTCTGGTCCCAGACTGAATTACTCTTTTAGCCTTTAGGAAAACTACAATTTTTTTTTAATCTTGTAAACAGAGAAAACCCAGGAAACCTCATGAGATGCTATGGTTTAGACTGGTTCAAAACAGAACCAAGCATTAAAGGAGAACTAGGTGTTCATATGCTACCAGGGGTGCACAATCCACATTACCATATTGCATTACAGCTTGACCATGTGGCCTGAAATCTCCAAAATTTCCAAATACTCCTCTCTTTAGGTTCCTCTTCACACTATGGAGAATCAAATTTCCCAGATATGGAGGAGATGCTGTTCTACAGATGCTCATGTGGACTTGTACACCACATGTTGAAATTTGATATAATGTTGGACAGCAGAAAAATCCTAATAGTTTTTTACTGGAGTCTGGAATTCCTGCTCCCACTTATCCAACTCTTATTATGGTCTTGTAAATATAATGCAAAACATATTTATATACATCCAGCAAGAAATATATGAGCCTGCCATCTTCAGCTCCAGCATACTTATCTCTGTCTTCAATATGATGTGATCAGATTTGTTCACATTTAATAAGCAGCTGAGTTTGGCTGAGAATAGTTAATTAAAGTTAATATTAATCACAGTAGGGGGCAACTCCCTCCCTGTTTTTACCTCATAAGGAATTTTAAAAAGCCCTGAGATCTACAGGGTTGAAAGGACTGGGAGAGATAGAGAGGAAAATGGATGTGTGGGGTCAAGCAGTTTTTCTTGTGTCACTGCCTGGATGCACTTCTGCTAGGGTTTGCCAGAACAGGGGTTGTGTCTATCTTCGGTTTCATCTCAGGCTTTGCACCTTGTGTTCTCATACACCACCATGAAAATATTCACTCATACCTCTCCATCTCTATGTAGCTTTCAGGAGCCTGTGTTAACAAGACAGATATATGTGGGCAGAGATAGTCCCTTGGTGAGGAGACACAGAGGACCTGAGGGCAGGATTCTCCACAGCTTTGGACATTTAGAGTGAATCACTTTGGGAAGGAGCTTGTTTCTCTTGTTGGTGGCTGGCTCAAAGCAGAGGTCAGAGTTTTAGATGGTGAAAGCAATGTTAGGTGAATCACCATGGTCACCCAAGGACCATGTGGCAATGTCAGGAATTAAACCAGATCCCAGTTCTCAGTGCCTTAATCAGATGGTGAGTCTCTCTCAGTGTATAGCTTTGGGGCTTCAAAGAAGAGTTGATGTTAAAGGGCGTTAGAAATTTCCACCTGTGGTACGCTCCCATGAGAGTGACAGTGATTTTCTGAAACTGAAAATCAGGTTTTGGTTGTGTAACAGGGTTTTTCATTTCATTTTTGGACAGCAGTTGAGTACTGGTATGTGGAAGATTATCCCCAGGGCCAGAGACGGGGAGCCTGTATTAGAAAGTGAGTTAGCCCTGGGAGAAGCCAACCTTTGGAGCAGCGATGGGCACTCACTTGATAGCATTTCAGAGGGGATTTACTTTGGACTGGTCTGATCTGGCCCTGAGAACCAAACATTGGTGTGTCTGCAGGTCCAAAGCCCATTTTCCAGTTGGACTTTTCTACAAGAGATTCTGCCCTTGCATCATTCTGTGAAGGAACACAAAATGCAGGAATTGCGAGCAGTTGCGATATTTTCCACAAAGACAGACTCTGATCTGAATTAAAATGCATTCAACCAGTACCTTTTGCTGACCAACTTTGCCATGCTGTGTTTCTTTTGTTCTGCTCTCTTTTCTTTCATTCTCTCCCTCAATTCCCAGCTGACAATTGACAGGAACTCCCTTTCAGTGTGGGTTTGGTCACTGGCTGACAGCAAACACACCCAGCAGAAAACGCTCCAACTGTTGGTGTTTCCCGAGCCGGGGAAACCTCTTGGCTGCAGCTTGGGATCAGAATTACAGCCCTTTAACTCAGTCCTAGGGAATCCACAATCCTTCTGCGATGACGAAGTTTTCTCAGTGCTTTCCTAGGTAGCACAGGGAGCTGGCGAACTGTCAGCCCGGCGAGGGGATGTTGGCAGATTAAACCCAGTGGCACAATAGGCAGGGCAAAGTCCCATCGCTACCACTGACCAGATCCCCGTGGTTAGGCTGGGATTGCTTGTCCTGTGCTGAATGCATTACGTAAGGCAGGGATCGTTTGTCAGCCGCGATGGTACAAACATAGCTGCAGGCAGATTATGCAGAGAGAGAGAGGAGGGAGAGGAAGGAAGGTCTCTCCAGGAACGGTGCTCCACGCAAGTGAGGATTGCAACTTGTCAGGTTGGTGGCTGACCAAGCTGCCGTGAGGGTGTTGCTGGAGGTCCCTGACATGCTGTTGTTCATGTGGGATGCTTGAAACAGGGACAAGAGACTAAGTTGGGGAACAAGGATTGGCATGAGGATCGGACCAAAATGGAAGGGCTTCTGTCTCCTATGAGAACGAAGGTAGGAGAAGATGTTAATGTCTTTTGAAGCTGCTTTTACCCAAAGAGGGGAAGGGGAGGTGCGGGGTTAGCTCTCTGAATACGGGGGTTGCCAAGCTTTTGTCTTTTTTCTTTTATCTCTCTCTTTTATTTTTTTTTCTTTCTTCTTTTTCAAAACTATGCTTGTGAATGTAACTCTGAGGAGTGACAGCACTTGCCTTCAAGAGGGGAGTAACCCATCACTCTTCCTCGACAGAGATGACCTTTATAAATGAATTTGCCTTTTGGAATAGACAGCCATATTTTTGTTTGAATTTCTAGTCAGAGGCTCTCATTGTGTCTGTGTGTCTATGCATGCTCCCCAGGGAGCTGTTCATGGAAAGCGTACCTGCAGCACAGGGAGGGATGTATGGGACTGGTGGGCTACCCCAGTATGGTATTTTCAGCAACAAAGGGTGCATGGACCAGCAAAGAGGGTGGTTTTGTGCCCAAATGCCCTGCCAGACTGGGAGACCTCTTGGTGCGAATTCAGAGCAGAAAGCTGTAAAAGAGAAAGTGAGTGTGCAGACCAAAGGAATTGCTGCACTTGTTTGCTGCCTTCTTGCACTCCCAACTCTTTTAAAAGATTTTCCATTAATCATTGGTATTAAAGAAACTTGAGTTCCAGCAGGGAAAAGCAAGAAACAAATAGAGTAATAGTTTAGTTTAGAGTAAAATCTTCTTCTGTGCTATTATTTCAGTGTAGTCCTGGGGGTAGAATGAATGTCTAGCGTAATTTTTTTACTCACTGTTTCCATCCCATGTGGTATGTGCCTTGTGTAAACCTTTCTGATTCAAGTCCATTACCACATGCAATCCAGCCCTGCCCTATTGTATCTCAGGACTAGAAAAACTGGAATGCAGTGACAATTCTTGCTGACAACAGAGTGTCTTCATATGTCTTAAATGCAAGCAGTTTTGAAGGTAGTCAGACCAGACCTGTTTCGTATAAATGCTAAACTAGAAAAAATCCTGAGAAATTATCAAGTCCAGTGCCTGTGCTGAAGCAGATCACTTCATCTGGTCTCCTCTATTAAATTCCTGCCATTCACTATTTTAAATTAAAGGCTCTTCAATGATTGAAAGTATTTTCAATATTAAAAGCTAAAAAAGTGATTTAAATAATAATAATTTGCCAGCAAGTGGCTGTACTGTAATTCTCCAGGGAAGTAATCTCCCCCTCCCTCCCCCTGCCCCCCGCCCTTAATTCAGTTCTTTTTTTTGTTGCCCAGTAAGTTGGGGATTTAAAAAATGATGTAGCAACTTCATATTACTGTTCATTACCAAGAATAATGCTAATAGGCAATTTATAGAATGAAAGATTCATAAGGGATTCTACCCATCCATTCATTCCTCTGGTTACTGGGGGACACATACACTAGTATTGGTCTCAGTAGGGCATTTCTCAGTTTGGGTTTGTTTTTTTTTTTTAATCAGAGAATGGAGACCAAAACCAAACCCAAACCGAAACAAACCCACAAAAAACAAACTGAAAACCCCCACACCTTGGCCATCAGAACAGATTTCCATTATTAGAAAATGCAACTTTAAACATTTTAGTTGAAATTTCCATTCCGCTCCTTTAACCAGGCTTGAAATGCTTGCTGGAGGCAGTGTCTCCCAGAACTGTTGTGCTGTCAGGTTGACGCGTGGATTACAGTCAGACGTGTGTACTATCAGCACCTGCAGCACGCGTGCAGCTATACAAATGACAGAGTAAGGGAAATGGACTGGAACTGGGTATTGTGCTTGTTCATCTGACTTGCTTCATAGCTGCAGCTGGAATGTAAGCCCTAATAATGCCATTCATAAAGTGTAATCTCACTGCTATCGGGTTATTCATTGATCCTATTGAAGGATACAGACAACATCCTTCGGACCCCAATCTGCTCTAAAAGCAGAGAAAGGGACAGATTCTGATCCTCCTTTGTGTATGGGAAAAGCTTCCCAAGCCGAAGCAACGCATTCAACCCAATGACTGCAATAATGTAGAACAGATGTGATTCTCTTGAAGATCCAGACCCTGACCTTAGTGTTATGTTGCTGCTAATTTGGAGTTCTTCTGTGGCCACTGGTGGAGATACTCAAATAGACTGTCATGGGATCAAATCAAGATTTGGCCCTTATATCTTTACCTTTCAGAGAATGAGATGATCACTTGAGTAGATCTGAAAACTAATCTCATTTCCAAGATACTTCATAACTGAAAGTGATTTCCTACTCCCTGGCAAGAAAATTGAGTGTAAAATCCATAACTCTCCAAATAGTCTTAATATGTGATGCCTACAAAAAAATCTTGACAACAGCAAGGCTGCTGATGTGCTGAGACCCCTGCCTGTCACACTCCCTAATATTGCCTCATTTTCTCCCCCCAGCTCCCCCATCTGTTTGATCCCATCTGTTGTCGCTTGTTTTACACTTAGGCTGAAATTGTTGGAGGCTAGTTGGAAGGTTTTTTGTCCTTTGGTTTGTGTGGTGACATGAAGGATGGTGGACTCCTGGTCATCTCTGGCAGTGCTGCCTTGAGTGAGCTTAGAGCACCTGTGAGCTCCAAGACTAATCTATGTGAAATCATCTCTACATTACAGTGACATGTACAAAAATACTTGTTTTTCCTTTAAGTGTCCCAGGCAGCTCTATTCAGTCTTCTCAAATCTAGACAGAAAATTAAAACAACAAAACAATTTGCTTTGTTTCCCTGGGTACATAGGAGTAAGGACTGACTCCTGCAAGCACCCTTCACAGTCTGTCACCAAGGGATGAGGACAATGTGCATCTGCCTTTCATAGCCCAGTATGCACACGTCTCTGTAATTAAAAAGAAAATCCTGCATGTGGACGAATCTTGTGGTGGTAACTGAAAATATGATTGCCATCAGTTCTTTGGTCCCTTTTGCTCATAGAAGTTCCCACCCCACACCAGAGCTATCACAGGTAGGCATATCTTGACTTCAGAAGCCAAATTTACAGTGCAGGAGGGATGGAGCTGAGATGTGGAACACAGCATGCAGGACAGAGACGTGAACACGTACCTCTCTACCCAGCTCAATGGCAGAGCTTGCCACCAGAGAGCTGGGAATACATAACCAAGAACATACTTCATATGGGACTTGTTTCCCATTCCACAAAGTGATAACCCATTTGGTTACTGGACCATGCTAGGTGATCACAGAGTGAGGTGCTTAATAACTTAGAAACTCTTTAAAGTATTTGTTGAAGTAAATTAAGTATCAAACATTAAATGCATTACACCATGTAATGGACTCCACTGCAGTAAGTCATGGATGATTAATACATATCTACTTTAGCATAACTGGAATGCACAAATGCAGGAATTTAAGAGAAGGTGGAGGAATACAGGGTAAAATGGGCTGATGAATCAAAATTAAACAGATAATTGGAATGCATTGAACAGAAAACTTCCTGCATTTGTGGAGCTCATGGTTAAATTTCACATGACTAGAAGTAATAATGGGTTGTAAATATTTAGTGTGTTAATGGTGATACTGACAAATATTACCAGAATGAACTGAATTCTGTAGCCTTGTATGTCTGAGTCCCCTTTTTAGGAGTACATGAATGTGCACAATAACAGTGTCCCCATGCCACCTTAAGAGACTGTGAGGTTGATTGAGCACCACAGAGTGAAAAGAATGAAGAAATGCATAAATATTGCAGTCCTTTTGTTAGCCTTCATTTTAATTTGTTTTATAATCCTCAACACATGCACAATTTGCTGTAACCCTCAGTGCATTGCCTTCAGCAAATTGCACTGGCATAAGAATTTCAGTAATTTCAGTTTCTCTGCTGCTGACACTTGCCAGTGCATGCGACTGAATTTGCAATGAGCACCTGGCTAGAACCACACAGAACCAGCTAGCTGCTCTGCTTCCTTTTGAGAAGCCTGTGTCTGACAGCCTTTTTGTTTATCAAAGCACTGCTTTTCTTTCAGACTGGCTGAAAGAACTTTTTTCAGTGAACTTTTCAGCTTTTCAGAAACACACACAGAGGGTAAAAGCAGATTAATTACCGTTGAATTTACTGAGCTTTGCATTCAAAGATAATGAATTTGGAGTGTTCCTGTGTACAGAGAATTCATCTAGGGAACTCAGTAAATAGCGTGTGTAATGTTTAGATACTACACTTAAACTGATAATGGGGCTGTTTTCTTTTATTGAATCTTATTAACTTTATCTGTTTGTTGTAGATTTGGGGGATTAGCAAACTCTCATGGTGTTAGTGTTTATTTGCTAAACCCTTTTGGCCCTACTTTCAAAGCAATTTAGTTTTTTGACCGCTAGATCTCTCAAAAAGAACGGTAAAGTTGTCCTTTGTTCCTTACATAGAGAAGTTCAGAGTGTCTTGAAAGAGAGACACTTCAGGAGGTACCACATCCCCTGTGAGACTTCAACAGCAGAGGGTTGTGACAGGAAGCACTTGAGATTGACGGGGGTGGAAATCAGAAGGGAAAATTACCACAGAGAAAAGCAAATGTGGAATCTGGGTTGCAACCAATGGATGGGGTTGCTGTATTCTTTAACATCCTTGAATGAAAAGAGGTTTACATAAGCAGCTTCTTTATCATAGTGTGAGGCTGCATCTAGCAAAACAATCGAACAGATTCTTTAGCTCATAAGCTATTTTGTGGAAGTTAAAGTTAGGACCCTGCACTATATGGAGAGCTACACATCTTAAAATCACCTTATGGCACTCATGTACAAGTCAAGATGAAGAGCTGGTCCTTTGCATATGTCATGAAACTAATCCTGGTGTTTTTAACAGTGGCAAAAGACGAAATGGTAAAAGGGTGCAGATATTTCCCCAAAAGCGTGCCTGGAGTCTCAGATCCCTGTTTCAACACTACTGTGTATTTAACTCTTCTTTGGAATATCCCATTGAGACAGACACATAGAGGCGCTGATGACACTTAGAATTTCCAAAATCATTTGGGGGATCCAGACCTTCCAGCTGGAGAAACTTTAAACAGACAGTGAATACCCAAACCTTTTGAGTTCCTGAGCTGACACAGATACATGAAGATTGTGGTATGGACTAGGACACATGGGTGTTCCCTTCGCAGCACTTCCACAGGGCACCCAAAGAGTCTGCCAAGCAGCTTAGGAGGTACCTCCATCCCTGCTTTATTAGCAGCTTGACACAAAGGTTAATGAGGCCATATGTAATTCTCTGAGCTTGTAGACAGTTAAAAAGAAAGGCAATACAAGAAATAATGAAGTCCCATGTCTGCTACTGTTAATCAGAATTTTATAAATACCTGGGAGAGATGATGTAGAGGCATAACTCAGAGCAGAGTTTGGTTTTGGAATAATTCTGCCTCTGGAAAAGCAGAGCCCTTTCTTTCTGTTCTGTAACATTTCCTAAACCCATTCAGATTTCAAAACAATATATCACTGAACATAAAACTGAAAGGTTATTCTTCCTCCCCGGCTGTGCTTTGTACCCCTGCAATAAGACACCATGCCTGACTGGGCAGTTGCAGCTCTGTGTGTGGGGGGTGTTATTTACTGTACAGGACAAAAGTATACTTGCCTGTCCAGGGAGTAGCTGGACACTGTGTTGACCATGAGCATTGTATTGCAGTAGGACTAAGGTTGAAGTCCAGCAGAAGGACTCACACGCTTAGTGCTGGCCAAGCATATGATGAGAAAATCCCTGTCCCCAAATATTTCCTAATGAAGGTTGAGAGGAAATGGGGATACTTTGCCTCTTTTAAAAAGGAGATATTTCAGACAAGATTCTGATATCTCACCTGCAATTCAATAGCCAGGTGGTGTTGTCCATTCTTAGCATCCTCAGAAGCATAACTGATTCCAGGTTACACCATCCCAGCATGAAGCACTCTTAGGTACACACCAGGTTGTATTGGTTCAGCTCTTACTGAGCACTCCCATGATGATCCTCAAACAGAACTTGAGATGGACCAGGATGAGTACGATTCAAGGATTGCTCTGCCTTTCGCAGACAGTGTTGTCACTTGATTGGGAATCCTCCTCTATCATCATCAGCTGAGCATCAGGACCCGCATCACTTGGAGATGCAAATAGAATTGGCACCCTGTTGTGTTGAAGCCTGGAACGATCACAGCATGCCTTGATGACAAAGCTCTCATACTGTGTATCAAATGCCATTGGGTCCTTTCAGCTAATGGAATTGCTTTGAAGTGCCCTGCTCACTTCCACTGTCCAGACATCATGTCCCAGCTCAAGCTGACATCGATTCTCCATCTCTTGTTCAGCCTGTGCAAAGCCTAGGCTGTAGCAGAGGTGCTCAGGAACATCTCAGGTTCCCAAAACCTTCCTGCAGCTGGGCTCTCATGAGACCTCAGGCACAAGCACATTTGGGGGGCTGTGTAAAGACCACAGTTGTACCAAATTGAAATTAATAATAGCAACAATAACAATAATAGCATAAGAATAAATAATGCTAATTAAAATCAGCTTTATAGTGCAGTAGGACAAGGCATGAACTGGATGAATCAAAGAAAAGTGACAATGACAACATAAAGCCCACTAGCTCAGTGTCTGAGTTACAGGCTTCAGGGGTTTTTTAATAAGTACAAAGAAAATACACAAATGAGGACCCATCTTCCTAGTCATTTAATTAAGCAGCCTGCTTAATGGGCAGCTGCTGGTGAGGCAACTGGCCATCATTTTTGAAAGCAGAACTTGAACAGATCTGCTTGCTGTTAGCTGTGAAGCACAGGTTGCGTCTACTGGGGAAGGTTCTAGAGTGTTAACTGCTGTAAAAATGGGAAAGTTGGCGGAAAAAAGGGTATGTTGCGGGGATGATTATGAAACAAAAATGATGGTTGTCTCAAAATGCCATCATAGTAGTTATCTGTGGAGGAAAACAGCTGTCCTGCATGTCTATCTGATATAGTAGGTCATTCTGTTACTGGTAGGAACTATGTGCATTTAATTTTAGGGACTATATGGAATGCAATAAAACACTTGCACAATGCATATTTTAAATACACAAAACGTTCGAACAATGACCAGCACATGCCAGCATAGCTCTAAGTGCCTTAGCACACACTTCAGTAGTGATCAGCTATTCTTGTGATTATTTTACTGGGTTTAGATGAGTGTAAAAACGTGTGTACATATGGGCACAGGGGCTTTCTTCCTCAGAATGCACACCTAATGTACTTTAACTTTTGCTGCAATCCACTTTTATTTATGTCACAATATAAACCCCACTAAATCTACAAGACCACAAGTCTGACCCTGTTTGGTATTCAACACAAAAATCCCAGGCCCTGCAGGTTGTTCCAGTTCAGAGAAGACCTGAGGACAGATAGAGATGTATTTTGATATGATTTATAAACATGCATTAATGTCAATAAACATACCCATTTGCTTGAGCACAGTAGGTATCAAGCAAATGAGAGGGCAGTTTTCCTGCTCAGGGTGCCTTCTGTCATACAACATCTACCCACACCTGTGTTTTGCCTTGGTGCCTTGGCCCTTATTTTGATTATACTCTGATGGAGGTTTTTTTCCCCTCCCTAGTAAAGTCACAGAGTATCTTAACACATGGCAGATCAGCTAAAGGAGCCAATCCCTTCCTGCTCAAGCTCCAGGTACCCATTTGTTTTTTTTAAAGAAAGCCCTTGACCCTCTAATGCAGTTCAGCTTTGTGGAGGTACTGTGTTGCAGCTGCCCAGCAACCAGCCTCTCCCCATGTTAACAACAGCAAAGCTTTCCAAAACACAGCTGTCCCCAGGCATAGCCATTGACTCAGGGCACATCTCACAGGCCAAACACTGCTATTAAATGCTGATTTACTAGTAAACAGAGTATAAATAATAGTAATAAAAATGAAACACTCCTTCTATGAAATTTTGTTCATGAGTCTCCCACGCAACAAAAAGCAGAGAAAAGGGGTGGCTGCTGCGGCATGTCATGGGGTCCCTTGGGCTGCAGTGTTGAGGTACAGCCCAAAGCAGCAGCCAAACCTATTCCAGACTCTTTGAAAATATGCAGATAGCATCATTCTTCCTCTCATCTGGGGCTTGGTAGCACAAATGTAAAGCTTGACTCTGCTGAAGTAACATTAAAGACAGAAACAATCTCCTGGTTAGACAGCACTTAAACCGCTTGGGGCTTTGAAGACAGGAGGTCAAAAACTATATATCATGTCAGTTATCAGCCAGACTTGTCTTCCCTTCCTCCCCTCCCTCTGGCTTAGAGCTGTAGGAGCTCAGGTCCTTTGATGTAAACCTGTCAGACACTTTAGTCTCTTCCCTGCCCTATTCTTCCACATGCACATTTGTGTGAGATTTTAATTATAGGCATGATCATATTGGTAAGAAAACCCTTCTTAATTACACACTCAATTAATTCGAGTAGCTTAGGAATGGAAAGATGAAGTTAGGTGAAATTGCTACTGCTTCATCTAAACCTGGATCTCTCCATGGCCAGGTTTGGAATAATACTGTGGAAGTAATTTTTCCTTAGAAAAATGGATTTCATTTAGAAAAGATTAAATTATTTTGAAGAGAGAAAATTAGAGTATTATCTGGTGCACTGAAACTCTTTTGCAGCAAGACTAATAACTTACAGAACTAATCTTTTCAGTAAATATTCTGTGATCAGGCCCAAGAAATATATGGTAAAAAGTAGATAATGTTCAGTCTTATTACTCTGTCACAAGCCTTCCTTTAACCTATTGTGGGTTTTAGAAAGAGAACAGGTTAGGTGAGAGATTAAATGTTTTTTGATAATGTCAGATACCTCTCTGTGGCATGAGTGCCTCAATGTTTACTCTCACACCCTCGCTGGTAGATGTGTAGCACATAGGTACCAATGAGACCAGAGTAGGCATGCGTGAGAAACATCCGGATTGAAGCCAACTCATTGGAGCTTTAAGCTAGGATCTGTCCCTGTCTCTATTATCTGGTGACTCCCAACATGTGGGGCAGGAAGCCTCTGTTACATCCCCTGCTGACACCTGCAGCTACATTAAATAAGGCACAAGTGCAGGGGAGACAATATCCAAGATCGAATAAACAGTCTAGGAGACAGGGGAGGGTATGGACAGAGGATTAGGACTGGAGTAAGTTTAAGAAGTGGCTACCAGGACTAAGTAGATGAAGTCTGGAGAGTATGAGTGAGGGATGTAGGAATAAAGACAAGGTGGAGATCTTGTGTATGTGGCATGGAAACCTTCTTCAGTGCAGATAGTGTGTCCCAGCTGGATGTGAGTGGTAAAATGTACACAGGTAAAGTTGCTTGGTAAAGAAGGAACACCACCAAAGTCCAAAGTTAGGAAACACAGGAGCAAGAGATGTCCCTGCAGCTCTGTCACATGTAAATGTGCAGTCCTGCACTGCTTTTCCACTGATTTATTCTCATCTTGTACATGAGATGGACAGAGCTCAGATAATGAGCAGCTATGCCTTTGATTCTTTGAATGGACAAATGAAAATAAGGCACTATGGCAAAACCATTTGGTGAGGGTGGAGAGTGAATTTCTGTCTTCCCATTTACATCTCTCTATACACTATCTTTGCCTGGAATAGATCTTTTTTTCCATGTGAAAAGCTGTGTCTGATTATTTGCCCTAATTTGATAGGGTAGCAAGGAAAGCTTTGTGAAATGGGTGTGACTCCTACATTGTGTTGCAACTCATTTTTAGAAATATGTGTCTGCATATGCCAGGAGGTACTCTGTTTTAAATCACTCATGCACATACTGCTGGTATTTGCATTTTTGTCGAGCATAGATTTTCTGATTAGTAAACACAGTATTATTAAATTAGATTGTTAGGTAGATTAAGAAGAAAACATTAAGCAAAACCATTCTTTTGGCATTTCTTTAACCTCTAACCAGCTCTTTTCAGGTTCTAAATATGGCAGGTTTTGCTTAGACCACAGTTTTGTCACATATGTCTGAGTCTGATTTTGAAGATCGTCCTAAATGGATGCTAGCAGTGTTCTGGTGTTTCAGTAAATGCAGGGGAAATCATCAGCCAAATGTTTCAGACCTCTTCTACAGACACCACCAAGTGAGCTGGCAATTCTCCTGGACACAGCAAAAATAAAAGGGAAAGGTGGCAGAACAAGCAGGTTTCTGAGATTTCATTGCGTAGGGTCAGAGTCTCTGCTGGCAGAACTCCTGAAACTCAGCAGAGATAAGCTGCAGTTTCTCAGACATGCAACTGAGTCCCAGGCTTTTTTGTGAGAATGACTCAGATTAGTATGGGAACATCACAGATGCACAGAAAGATGGTAAAGTTGTTTGGGAAGCCATCAAAGGCAACAAATACCAAAAGGAAAAAAAAAAAAAAAGAAAATATAACATTTTTCAATCTGGTCAGAAAAAGACCTGCTTTATATATTTTGTTGTTATTATTATTATTTATTATTTCCTGTGAAAAGTATGTACACCAATAAATGGGCTTAAGCCATTAATGTTGCCAGGGAAGTATCAGCCACAGTACAAACAGGGAGATGAAATAAAGCTGTGTTGCCTGTTATGTATGTTGCAGAAAAATTAGTGTCAGTGGATACAACAAACTCAAAGGGAATGAAATGCAGGGCAGAGACTCAGCAATGCAAACTTGTGTTCTACCACCAGCCTTGAAGGAACTGTGACAGTTTGCATTCAGTCAGGAATGTTGCCACTCATTTGTCTGTGTGATGTTTCAGATAGTATGGAAAAAAGACAAAACAATAAGGAATTCTTTAAAGCCTTCTCTTCTAGAAATTAACTGGTAAATATCTTTGTGGACAAGCCATTTTTAGCAAAGAACCAGAAATGTTTGCAGTGATGTCAATAAACAAAATCAAACCAAGCTGAAGCTCAGAACCAAAGCAATTCACAAAATGAGAAGTCTTAGAAATATTTCCAGACCTAACCTAAAGAAATGGTTAAAGACTCTCAGAAGCAAAAATTAATGCTGAACATTTACATCAATTTGACAGAATTTATCTACACTTCTGCTTCATAAAACCTGAGTGCAGTACTTAACCTGCAACCCCCATCAATGTCTGCTGTGTGTTAACTTCCCAGCCCCTCTGATGCTCAGAGACCTGCTCTGGAATGCAGAATGAAGCATATGGTGGAGTCCGCAGGCTGAAGGGAAATCATTATTACACAGTAATCAATACTGTACTTCTTGCATGGCTTCTTGGCTTCTCTGACATCCTACTGTAGCTGTCAGAGGTTGGGATTGTTGGTTAGTTTTCTTTCTAATTTGAATAAAGTCATAGTTTGTTTTGTGGGCTTTTGATTTAAATTGATTTTGTTCCTTTTATGATGATGACAACACTCCTAGATTAGCTAGTGGCAATGAAGCTTCAGCATGCATCATCTTAGCACCTGAGGAAAAATGCACTGGTGGTGGAGGTGAATGTTTTTCTCTTGAAATCAATGCAGATCAAAATGCAGCATTGTGAATGAATAGAATCTATGTTTTGTGGGGGTTTTAAGTGTAGAAATGAGACAGGGAAAAGGGAGTAGGATCTAGGGCTTTCCTCCTTGTAATATATTGATAAAGAAGATAGATACACTCCTGCCAATGTCAGACCTGCAAAGGCAAAGACTTTTACCATTCCTCTAGGTGGTCTCTACATGGACCATCTGGACACAGCTTGGGCTGGGCCATGGTGCCAGGATCCTTCTGCCAGAGAGTAATGGGATTCACTGAGTTTCCAACAGACACACAGGATGGGAATTTGGCTTAAAATTTTCCTCTCAAAGCTTTTCCAGACTGCTTGTTTCCAGGAAGTCTTGCTCAAAACATGCTAGCCTCTGACTTTGTCCAAGTCTACATCAAGGTTTCAGGGCATTCAGTAGCTCTTTGTGCAGGGAAACTCACCCTGTATCCAGCAGTTTTCTGGTGGATAGAAGCTGTCATGGCAAGGTCTTGACCTTGGAATTTTGAGGCTTGTAGGTCCTTTGGTTTGGTACTGAAGCCCTCAAGCAGACTAGGGTCCTTGCTGTTAAATGTTTCCATTCCTCTCCAGGAGGGGTGAAGACCTTGTTACTCTTTCTGTAGTCAGGGCTTCAAAGGGGTCTAGCTGATGAGCCTTTTGCTGGGACTAGGGGTTACAAATCCTGAAGATATGGGTATGATGCTGATGTCCAGGTGCCAGAGAGAACAGGCCAGAAGGGAAATAGAACATTTCCAGTCCCACACAATCAGTGCCCCATACTGCTTTGTCTTCTTCCAGAAAACAGGGACTTAAGGGATTTCTGCTGTGGCCTCAGAAACCTCTTTGTGTTGGCTCCCTGCCCAGCTCTGAATCATCCTCACAGATTTGTAGTAATACTGTTGAAATAACACCCTTCCATGGATAACACCCTATAAATTTTTGCTACTCTCTCCTGCTGCACTTACTGAGAGACAAGAAATGTTAATGACTCGAGGACATCCTCTTAATTGCATGGCTTCTGTCCAGTGGAAGCATATGCACAACTTAGCTGTGATTGCTGGTGTGCACAGTGGTAGTGCTGTTCAGGGAGATGTCTGCTGGTATTAATGCAAATACAAGAGGAAACTCTGGAGAGAAGTCAGACATGGTTTGGTATTAAGCTGCAGACTTGGGTGTGTGTGGTTGGAAAGTTGCAACTTGGAGAGGGACCTGGGAATACTGGTTGACACTTGACTGATTATGAGTCAGCAGTGTGCCCAAGGTGGTCAAGAAGGCCAATGGCATCCTGGCTTGTTTTAGAAACACTGTGGCCAGCCATTAGGGTGAATGTCAGTGAGGAACGAGTGAAAGTATTTAATTACTTCTGTATGAGTTTTAATGTGAATGTTCCTAGTCCCTCAAGGCCATGGCTGCCTTACAAATGAACTGGAAAAACAATGAAAGGAAAAAAAACCCAGACGAGCAATGGCTGTCCATCTGAAGTGATGGCACTCTTATGTTCGGTGCTTTGATGAGCAGGGCTCTCACCCTTATATGCCTTTGTGGCATGCACAGAGCATGCAACCTTTTTTCAGCAGCAAATTCACCAGCCCTCACCTTATCCCAACACCATATGAAAGTTGGTTAAATCCTACGATTATTTATTCCTCTTTGAAACTGGTAATCTGAGCTTGCCAGGTGGGCTATTTTTCTGGGGATTTAAGGGAACAGGTAAGGCAAGGAATGAGCACTGATACATGCATTCTTGCCTTGTGCTGGCCAGACCATCTTCCAGCTGAGAAAGCAACCTCTTCTCTACTTCTATCCAGGTCATGATCTGAGGCTCTTCTTACCAGAGGTTGCTCTTTGTGGTGCCATCAGTGGCAGGATTTTTCCTGCTGGGTCAAAAGCATGAATTACCCCTATGTTTTAAGCAGCTCATCTGAGCTTTGATAATAGGGTTTGAAGGATGGTTAGTAGCTGTATTCATCCGTAATGTCAGCTACTAAGTCAAGATATCCAATTATTAATGTGGCCACTAGCAAAGTGCTCAGGAGGAAAAACCAAGGAAGCTACAGGTAACTGCATGAAAATAGAGCCAGATGAAAAGTAAGCCTGGAAAGGTAGATGCTATGAGAAGGAAATGGTGGGTGTAAGCTCCTGAGGATTGATGGATTCAGAAATGCTTGTAGCTGAACCTCTCTGACATACTTGTTGCTTGTTGGCCTTAGGGAAGGTACTTAAATCTGTTTATACCTTCCCCAGTTTTCTAAATTGAAGTCATAATACCTGTCCACCTACTCACCTTTCAAAAGAATATTCTGAAGCTCTGTCTGTTTGTAAACTGTTCTAGGAAATAGTAGATGCCAAACTCTATGTTTACAGTGAAATTTATAAAAATATTAGGGCTGGAAGGCACCCCAGCTCAGAGACAAAATAGGTACATTTTCACTGTTCACAGTAAGACTCTGTCCAAACTGCTCTCAATACTTCCAGCGTTTGACCCCCAGGCAACCAGCTCCTCTCCCAGTGCTTTACTAGTTTTATGGTTAAAGACAGCTTCTTAATGCCTACTTCTCTGCTCTCTGCAGCATAAGCCATATATATTGTCCTCTTGCAATTAATTCCAGCTCTATCTGCTACCTTTTTATGAAAAACTGTTCCACAACCCCTCAGGCTCCCTTTTTCTGGACCACAGAAGCCTTTTTCTAAACAGCAATTATTCCCATTGCCCCCTTCCAGAAGCAGCCCATTAATTTCTTAGAAGGTGGTGTGCAAACATGGACACAATCTCCAGGTCATACAGATGTCTGCTGCTTTTTGAAAACATCCCTCAGATGAGATCTGTCTTTACATTTTTTTTTTCAATACAGCATGATGATTGATTTATGTGCAGTTTGGGATTTAAAACACTACAATCTAAATTATATTCTACCTGGCACGGGGAGTTACCATACCAGTAAGTTGTGAAAGCTTTCACATTTTGTTCTAATTTTCCAGTCTCCAATATTTTTCTCTCTGCAGATGTCTACATGCCAACTGTTATAGTCAAAATGTTGTAAAATTTAACAGAAAATGCTCCTATTACTACAGGTTTGCTTTAACCATCCTATAAAAATTAATATAAAAATGAAAATTGTGCTGTAAAATACTTTCAACTCCCAAGAGCAGAATATTCATTTCTGTGACATTTTATAGGGGTTTCAAGTGACTCCAACAACACACACACACACACACACACACACATTTATTTAGGGCTAAATACTTAGCTTCTGTAACTTGCTATATCTGCTTTGGCTTCCTACAGTCATACCAATTCTCAGCAAGCAAAAAGCCAGCCTCTACTCTCTACTGCAAGCCGTAGGAACTGTGCTCCTCAGGACTGACTGAGACACTTTGAACCTGATCTTCTCACACCTTATGCGACTTATGTGTGCAAGGAGGGAGTAGAGTAAGCAATAGGAGGAGATGACCTCTTTGTGTCTTCGAAGTGTGACCTGGATTTGTCTTTACCAGAACAAGTAATAGAAAGCTGACACAGAAGTCCAGATAAAATTCTCTCTTTCTTCAGGCATGCACTAACAAAGGTATCTTCCAACTCCCCAGCACTGGAAGTAGTTACATGAGGTGCTGATACTAGTGTTAACCACCAGATGCAGGTTGAGCTTGTGGCCAAAGACCAATTCTAAATCCCACACCAAAGCTGGTTACAGATCTTCCCTTATTGCTTCCAGTGGCTCCATCACACCCAACAACAGCAGGATCCAGCATTCAGTCTTTCAGCCTGGAGAAGGCTCCAGGAAGACCTAGTAATGACAGAGATGCAGTGATAGGACAAGGGGCAAAGCTTTGAAATTAGAGAAGAGTAATTTTGGATTGGATGTTAGGAACAAGTTCTTTACCATGAGGGTGGTGGAACACTGGAACAAGTTGCCCAGAGAGGTAGTTGAGGCCCCATCCCTGGAGATATTCAAAGTGAGGCTCAACAGGTTTCTGGGCAACCTGATCTAGTTGAGGATGCCACTGCTTGCTGCAGAGGGGGTTGGACAATTTGACCTTTGGAGGTTCCTTCCAGCCCAGACGATTCTATGATTCTATGATTCTATGATTCAAGCCTAGACTTCTGCTTGGCTCATGGTAAGGCATTCCAGGGTGGGACATACAGTCGTTGCTGTATAATTAAGGGAAAGGATGGACAAAATTTGGTAAATCATCCATAAATTAAGCCCAATACAATGTCTCTTGGCAGCTTGCTAGTGCAACACTTAAGTCAGGAAACTTTGGCACTCATGATTGTTGCCCATGAACATACTAAGTACCTTGTGTAATCAGGAAATGCACTTTAGCAAGTTTATTTCTGTGTAAATGACTCAAGCATGCAGATGCCTTAAAACATTGCTACTGATTGTATTTTTAATTGCTGTGTTTAGAGAGTCTCATTGATCTAATCAGAGCTAAATAAGCTCTGTGGTACTTCCCATAGTAAAGTTTACTGAGGATGCTTTTCTTTCATTTGCTGTAATGAAACCTTCTGCTGTGCTGTCACTGGTCAGAAGCAAAGCCAGTGAACTGAGGAGGAAGCTCCACACTTTAATAAATCTGTTGTTATTTCTGCAGTTCAGAAATCCTGTCACCCAGGCAGTAGGAAAGCAGCTGGGTGACATTATCAGTAATTGCTTAATATTGTCACTGCATTTGCTTACCAAGGAAAAAAAGCCACAGACTATCAATCAGCCAACAGAATATTCATAGTCTGTGATAATAGTGAGTGCTTTTTGAATGTCATGGCAACAGTCACACAAGCAAAATGATCTTGTATTTGATTGCTTCCTGCTGCATTCCTGATAGTGTCCATATTGCTCCATTAATTTTACTCTCTTTAAAAAAAAAAAAAATCCCATTTGTGTTTGGCAAGTGTGCAAAATAGACAGAACCCTTTTCCCAGGACCTCTTGGGGAACCTGTAGTTCTTCTGTAGCCTAGATGTGTCCTATACAAGTTCTTCTGTAGCTTTCCTGACAGTATTTTGGAATTATATCTAGATTATTACAGCACGTAATCTCTGAAATCAGATTTGAGACTTACTTTTGTGAAAAATATTTAGAATAATCTCATGAAATAATTTCTTGGAAGGGCTTTCCAGACAAGGGGAAATAAATTGATTTGTCTAAGACACATCTGGACCTGACTCACTCTCTTTCCTACAGGCCTCTGCTTTTCAATTGCTTTATCTTATTTAGATTTGTGAGTTTATGGCTTTTATAGGCCAGACATCATTATGAGCATTTAGTCTTCTTCATTAGAAAATTATTCAGTAATGTCTATATCAAGTCCATAACTTCTAAACAGACAGCAGAATATAACTTTAGAAAGAGCTGCTTGGAGATCTGCAGGTGGTCAAATGCTATACTCCCTAGTAAATTGTTCTAGATATTTGTAACCATTCTTCTTAAACAACAACAACAACAAATGAAGAGGAAAAAGCCAAGTCCTTACTTGCAGCCTAAATTTAGTCAGCCTCAATTGCTTTCTCTTACAGCTCATTATGAATTTTAGTCCAGCTTGAAGACCAGAGTCCCCTATGAAATCCGCTCATGCAACTGCTAATAGGGTGTAATCAAGTTCTCTCTTAACCTCCTCAAGGATAAATTACTTTAGATTAATTGGTTTAACAAAAGTGAATATTTCTACTGGGTGTCCGAACTCATGTTAGACAGCTTCTAGACTACCATTTTGGCCACCACTGTGTTTCGCCTAAGGAGTAGTTCTAGTTTCATGGGGACCAGAACTACCAGCTCCTAAAGTATTTTGATAATTTTGTTATAATACCTTGACTATTTTCCTTCCTGTTTTGGGGGTTTGTGGCAGGGGGGTGTTTGGTTTTGGTTTTGTTGTTGGGTTGCTTTTTTTTTGACCAGGAATGTAAGGGGAATGAATAGCCTGGTCTACTTTGAAGCAAGATAATTCCAACTTTCGGTTTTACCTTACATCTTCCTTATATCATCTCTTATTCAGTTCTCATGTGCTTGAGTTTCTGGATGATCATAGCGGAATAGTAGAAATGTTGTGAGCATTTGATTCATCCCTGTAGGCATGACCACTCTGGAGTAAGTGACCACTCACAGGATGATACCCAAGGACTCAGCTGCTCCTTTGCCAACAGAGAGGCAATATTTGATTGTATTGTTTAAAAAGTGCTTTGATAGGCTCATTCACCAGGAGCTAAGTAAAGGCAAGGCCTTTGAGGGCTGGCTGCTTGTCAGATGCTTCTACATTAAGTCTACAAGTGAAAATCAAACTGTCTGGCTTCAAAGATATTTGACTGGTGTAAATTAACCTGTATTTTAGAAGTTCTGGAGCAGATGTCATACTTTGCCCTGGAGATCTCATTACTGCTCAAATGTATGCCACTTTAACAAAGTAGCAGGGGCCCCCTCCCCCACAAAGCAGGATTAGCTGCTGGTGTCTGTAGTCATCTTTGTCAAAAAATCTTATGAAAGCCTGTGTGGGGAGAGGAGGGGGGAAAGTTAAAAAAAAACCAGTATCTCTCTTTATTAATTACAGGATGATTAATTATTTAATGTGCCCAGATATCTGTGTGCACAATTCAGCTGATTCTCATTTATCAGACTTTTAGCGTCATTAATCAAGGGAAGTTTTAAATCTGAAGGGAGACAGGTTGATTTAAGGTGTTTTATGGTGGTGACCTCTCCAGTGCTCATGCTGCCCAGCCCCAATGCCAAGGCCACCGATCTTGGCAAGGTCTGGCTCTCCCTCCCACCAATGAGCTCCTGGCATTTGAGCTGCCTCAGACTCCTTCAAGGCTACTTTTCCAAAGTTTGTTATGGCGTTTGAAACTCACCACAAGCTCAAGTGAAAGCATAAGCTAGATAGCAAGGGAAAGTCTGGAAACACCACTGACTCAGGGGAGCTGAAGAGAAATTGCCCCAGTTCAGCCAAGACCATGATGGTCCCTCTTCTGAAACCATCTTCCAGGATGGTTCATATTTATTGGGAGTTCTGGGTGATGCCTTAGCTTAACCCTGGTCTGTCAAGGTTCATTACCTCAAGTTTCCAACACACACAGAGTCACTCCGGATGTGCTCAGTAATTTGTCATTTTCCTACCTTCTTTAAACTCCTAGGCAAGACTCAGATCTGGGGTTCAGGAGAAAAAAGAATAAGCAGGCATAGAAAATAGAGAATTATGCTTTGCTGAGGAGCTCTTCTCCAGGTGAATGAAGGTGTGAGGAAGAGGTAGGTGGATGTTAGTTCCAACTTGGGCACAGATTAGTTTTTCCTTTTCTTTTTCTCCTCACCTTCTGCTCAAGATTTGGAAAGTGCCCATTTATCAGACTGCAGTTGCCAACTCTCATAATTTTAGAATAATTTTAGAATGAACCTTATGTCATTGGAATGCTTTTTAGAACCTGGAGTCAGGTTATACTGGAAGTAGGCTGCCAGTTTTCATTTTAAAGAACAATTTATCTTCATGATTACTAGAAGAAGCTTAACAGTAAACCCCAAAGGATTATTACAGGCTTTAAAGTCAGATGGCATAAACAAACTTTAATTTTTATTTTTCATGTACTACTTTTCCTGATTTATGAATATAAATTACTTATATTGTATAGAAATATTCATAAACAAATGAGCCAAGGTATCTGGAGGTCTTGCACAGTCCTTTTTCATGGCAGCAGCTTCCATTGCTGAGATTGTATGTGCTCGCTGGGCTCCATCAAGAGTAATGTGGCCAGTAGGTCAAAGGAGTTGATTCTTCCCTTTTACTTTGCTCTTGTGAGACCCCACTCCATCAAAAGACAGACACAGAGCTGTTGGAGGAGGACCCCAAATATGATCCAAGGACTGGAAAACCTCTGCAGTGAGGATAGGCTGAGGGAGCTGGGGTTGTTCATCCTAGAGAAGACTCCAGGGGGACCTTCTACCTGCTTTCCAGTACCTGAAGGGATTCTACAGGAAGACTGGAGAGGGACTTTTCATAAGGGTGTCTAGTAATAGGACAAGAGGGAATAGTTTTAAGTGAGGGAGAGTAAGTTTAGACTTCATCTTAGGAAGAAGTTCTTCAGTACAAGGGTGGTGGGACTCTGGAATAAGTCTCCCAGAGATGTTGTGGATGTCTCCTCCCTGAGGATGTTAAACTCTAGGCTGGACGGTGCCTTGAAGAGCTGAGTCTAGTTGAAAGGTGTCCCTGTCAATGGCAGGCAGCTGGAATAGATGATCTTTAAGGTTCTCTCCAACCTAAGACATTCTGTGTTCCTGTGATTCATGCTGCATAGTTGCTTTGCTTGCCACTGTGTGGCAATCCCTGGCATTGACTTTACCAACCTCTGTTAATCATTCTCATTCAGCTGTGTCAAGAGCTGGTTAAACAAAAATAATGTAAAATAAAATCTATATGATTTTTATTCTATCTGATTCACCTGTGCTGCACTGAAGATAAATACATTCCTTACATTTTCTATTAAATCTCTGTTAAAAAAAAATCAGCTGAATAGCTAGGAGGTCTTGCAAATGTATTAATTTTTATCTTAACATAAGGAAGTTGGTTGCTGATTAGGGTTGTAATCTTTGTTCCAACCCTGCGTGGAAGAGCACAGACATGCCTACAGTTTCAAACACACCCTCTCTGCCATCTTACACACAGGTTTCTGTTATTGGAGAAAAGACAGAACTCTCAGACTCATTAAGCCATAGCAGCGTCCTGCACATTAAACAGACCCATAAGGCAAATCTCCAGGCACAATGCTAGCAGCAGATGGATGTGTGTCCTGTCTGTTTGAGGAGCAAGGATGATTGTCACTTCCAGGGAGAGTTAAAGATCACCTTTCATTAGTGTAGTGTCAGCAAGTGAGGTGTATTCCTATCATTAATGATCACAGAAGGGTGGCTCATGTCAGCCAAGAACACTACGGACCACACGACTCCATTACAAATGATTCCTGGGGCTTTAGTATGCCTTTTTTCTTTTTCAGACCTTCTCCTTCTGAGGGTAAACTCACTCTTTCTCCTGCATACATCTCATTTTCAGGTATGACTGGGCATTAGTCATTGTTGCAGTGTTATTTCACTGAAGCTACCCAAATATCTCTTCAGTATCCAAATCAAATGCACAAAGCTCTTAAGATGCCATGCAGACAATGGTGTGGCTACTACAGGTATGGACAGACTAGAGCTGGTCTCCAGTAGATATCCGAATACAGGCTCTCATCACTCCCCATTCCCTCCAGCAGAACATCACCCTAAGTGGCCAGGAACTGTTTTTGCAGATCAGATTCCATGCTGTGAATTCAAACCCTCACTTAGCCCACAGTGAAGTATGTAGGACCTCAGAAGAAAGAAAATAAAATCAGGATTTGTCTTATAATTAGACACCAAGCTAGGAGCCTATTTCTCTTTTTTTCTTTTTCAAATCACTTAATGTCCCACTTTCCCATTCCTGTCAAGGGATAACTGTACTTTTTTTCCTTCTAATTTCTATTTTATGTAAGGAAATTTTCATCTTCACTTTCCAGAGTCCATCTCTGGTGTGCATGCCTCATTAATAGGACCTAATTTGAGCTGCAAACAGCCAGCCAATGGACAAGTATCAGAACATGCCTGTAGAGTAATTTTTGACCTCCCTTTCTTTTTTGTGCTTCATTGGTGGATTTGTGAGTCATAAAACTCACCAACAGAGCCTCTTCCCATCATAAAGCTCTAATTGCACATTAACCTTTGTTTGATTCCTTGTAAAAATGTTATTCTCCCTGTAATTGAAAAAGAAGGGAGCACAGTAACAAAGCACCCGTTTGTTGCTCAGCTTGCTCTGAAATGTTAAATGTTATGTTATCAGCAGCTGCCTGACTTGTAAACTAATTAAAAATAGTTCTTTGAATACTATTAAGTGCGTGTGATTTTCAGAGATTTTATAAGGAATAATTGGACTGCCAAGATACTTTGACATCTTAGAAATGTTACTTTTGCATGGAGCTAATACAGCATGGTTTAGATTTTTAGCATGAACACACTTTCATAGTACTGAGAAAGAAAATTCAACAGTGCTTGTAGCTAAATTATTTTTTGCTATTAATCATTTGCTTGCACTGGCAGCAATTCACTTTTCCTAAAAGTATTTAGATACTACAGACTGGTTTTGTAATTTCTTTGCAGTGAAGTCATCTGAGCTTTTTATATACCAGTACCTTACAGGACGTTAGTAATCTAATTTAATGCCTTGTGTAATAGTAGGAAACCTCCTATTGGTATAAACTAGTTTTTCATCTAGCAGAATATAGAGTAGACATATTTTTTCTGTTGAAGTACTTTCATTTGGAAATCCTAATAGATGCCAATAACTGAGCATGTCAGTTGTTATGGAAAGATCGGGGGCGGGAGGAGGGGCAAAGGCTTTTAGCTAGTAGAAACTGTTACCCAGTGTTTTCCTTCCCCTTTTTGTAGACATAAATCAACATGTTTGATGGTTAAAACATCTGTGGGAGCATGCTTTGAGTATAGTGAGGAAAAAAAGAAATATTTTGCCTCTAAGTTCTCACTGTAATAAACAAGTGCTTCCCTGAGTCTATAATGGACTAGATCAATAAAACAATTGATGGTAACCATGGGAGAAGAAAAATAACAGCCTTGTTTAGCATTTATAGACTGCTGGTCCTGAAAGACTTTCTAAATGCTTTAATTAAGCATCACAACAACTGTACGATGTGCAGTACAGGAAGAGTTATTATCTATATTTTACAGGTGAAGAACAACACAAAAAAGCACCCTCTCCAAGATCGTGTAGTGAGCCTTTGACAAGCTGATAGTGACAGTCATGTCACCTCACTCCCAGTCATTTACCTCAAACCTTGGAGTACATATCCGCCTCTCTATGTAATGTCATTTACAAGCCAACCCTGAGAGATTCCTGTACACAGAAGTTCAGGTGAACCCACCAAGAGTTAAGAGCATAAAGTGTTTAGGACAATAGTAGATGACAGCCAGCATTTCATTAAAGGAGGGCTGTACAAGCTTTGGAGGTTTAGGAAATACCCAGTTCCTACCAGATCTCTGCAATGTGGTTGGAAAGGTTCAGCTCCTGCCTGTCTTTCTTTCTTCTTTATTTCTCCTGTTTCCTGGGTATGTCTGAATGTGAAGGAAGTAACTAAAGACATGGACAATGTAAAAGTCTCTGCAGGTTACATTTTCACAAGGATTTCTCCAGTGAGCCTATTTTCATACTCTCCACCTTGACATTGCACACTGGGTGTTCTGGATGACTCTAAATGGCTTTGTGGGGCATATGCATGATTTCAGAGTAGCATTTCAGTGCTCTAAAGGCCATCAACCACAGAGCAACAACATCACTGGTAAATCAGTGTCACAAAGCTCTGGAAAAAGGTATCTAACTGAAAAAAGCTCTAGTATCACAGAAATTGTGTTCCTTCCTTATGCAAAGCTTGTAGCTTGAGCCCTGAAGTCGTTGTTTAACAATTTATACAGAGAGCCATTACATTTTCTCTGTGAATTACCAAAACAAATGATCTTGTGACAGAGACTCACATCTGAGATAGGTCTGGAAAATGAAGCTTCTTTGGGTACTGGGACTGTGATGTGTGAGGGGATGTTGGGAAAAATCAGAACAGAAACTATGAGCAGGCTGAGTGGGGATCTATTGGAATTCAGCACTTTCAGAGTCATATTTCAGGCATCACAAATCCCACATATGCGTTCCTGAGATTTTTTAGTATGTGGCTCAAGTTACCAAAACACATGGTTTGTAAGAGCTAGCAGGGATGTTCAGTGGTCCCCAGTGTGTGATCACCTGCAGCTAGCCAAGAGACAATGCAGAAGACAGGGAGCTTCCACCCTGAAATCTGATATATAAATAATTATGTGCAACCTTCCCTTTGAAAATCAAGCAGGAATTATTTAAAGGGAAATATTGCAGAGGTGAAAGAATCTCCCCTTTTGTCTCACACTGTTGTCTTCTCCTAAGGAAGTAGGGAGCAAGGCTCAGTTTTCCGCTGTCAGGAGGTGTCATGTCTTCACCCTTCATCTCCCAGGATCATCATCTGACCTGGCTAGAGGTTACCTCCATCATCCCAGGTCAGGCCTTCCCACATTTGCCTGGAGAGAAAGGAAGAGAAGGAGAGATCTTCTCCTAGGACAACCTCATTATTTAATACAACGATGTCTACCACAGAGTGCATCTACTGTAGAGATTTTGAAGTGCAACTGCAAAGCATATATATAATCCTTTGGCAGGATTTGGTAGGTAGCAAAAGTGACCTCTGTCCCCAGTGGGAGATTTTCTACTTCTTTGATTATCCTTTCTGCTTCCATACTCCATCTATGAAGCATTAGCAGTACCCTTTCTGCCCTCTCTCTGTCTTACTGAACTAAGTAGTAGTTTCTTCCTTGATTTACTTTTGGCATAATTTTGTTGAGATAATGGGAGTGATGTGTTATGAAAATAAACAAGAATGAAGCACTTGCAAATGCAGCATAACAAGTCTACCAAGGACTGGAGCCTACTTTCTGCACTGGCTTTTCCCAGGCTGCCTTCATTTACATCTTCAGGCCTTTGACCTTAGTTAGCTGTGGAGGAAACACCTATGAACGTACTTCTGTGGATTGAATTTAGGCCAAAGTTTGGTATTGAGTTCTCTCGTCTCAACTAAAAATTGCTTGGACCCATCATGCATTTATTCTCTTACATGATATTCTGCCTCATGTAACAGCATGTGCATCTTCAGATGACATCCAAACCTTTCCATTAGGGCATGTAGTCACCATCTGGGCTATGAGCTAAGGCTCCCACCCCAGGCCAGACTGCAGAGTACACCACGTGACACTCTATTCAAGCAGCTGAATCATAGAATCATAGAGAATCTTATAATTGTTTCAGCTGAAAGAGACCTTTAAGGTCATGAAGTCCAACCTTCAACCTAAGACCATGAGAATGTTTGTGTACTGATTCTGTTTTCCTGCTAGGAGACAGGGCAGCCTGTATTTAGAGACACAGAAGAGATGCTGATGACTTCTATCTCCCATGTATTTTTAATGCTAGCAGTGTTTGGAGTAGTATGGAGTAGTAGTATGACATTTACAAGTGTCATAATTGTCTGGAGTGTTTTTATCAAAGTACACCTGGTAAAGATGGCCTTTTGCTTTCCCCTCCACAGCATTTTCAAATATCTCAGGGCAGAGAGTATATTACCTTCAGAAAAACCAACCAAGGGCTGGAAATTTAAGCACAGTGCATTTTGTTGTTTTTTGTTTTTTTTTCCTGTTTGGTTTTATATTACTTTTGATGTTATTTGGTTGTTTTTTAAATTTATAAGCTAGTCTTTAGGGTTGAAGAAATGTTTTGATGGGGAGGAAAGAGATAATAACAGATAATGGAGTAATCCATTTGTTGTGGCTGCTTTAGCCACTAAGATTCATATACATTTGAGACTGCTAAAAAAAATGGAACCATTTACACATAATTTAGTTGATTGAGTTAGTTCTAATTCTTTCACAGCTGCCTCTGAAGTGCATAGTTACTTAAGTTTATCATTTTGCAAAGCAGTTTCATTTAGATAGATTCCAGAGATGCAGGCAACTCTTATTAGGAGACATTCTGCGCTGCCCTTCTACTGTGCTTTATATAATTAGTGCATACTTCAACAGTACAGCTATTTAATAGCTCCTCTGTGTGTTCCACATAATGATTATAATTAGGTCAGTACTGAACGAAGAACCAGAGTATCCAACAGGATGCCCTTGTGACATATAATTAAATACATTTTAACCAGTTCCTCACCAAGGTTTGGCCAGCAGGTTCAGGTGCTGGATAACAGGTTTCCCTTGCAAACCATGCAATGCTCAACCACACATGGAAGCAAAGGTCTTCACAAGGCCTTTCCAAGGGCTGACTCTTCTCTCACACAATAAGCCACTCAAATACTGGGACTATTTCCTCTAACTGCAGAAAGCTTTGAAACAGGAACAATAAGAATTGCAAGAAAAATTATTCTCTGGCTGAATCACTGGTGGCTGACATTTAATGCCTTCTCCCCAAAATGAGAATTTAGTTTAATTTTTTTCCTTCTTACTAACTTTTCACATATCACCAACGCACTGTGCATCTTGGCAAAGAGAGCTCTGCAAAGCACTACAGATAAGAGAAAAAGACTAGAGCACATGAGTCTCCATATACCTACAGCCTGTAGTCCATACAAGTCATTACACACTTCCCTGCACACTGCTTTTCAGCAGCTAGGTCAGTGGCATTTGAGCCAAAAGTGGATGAGACAGGAGTGTATTTAAGAAAAATTTTATTTCCTATCAGGATTATTTTGTTTATTAGGAATATACAGGAAATCATGCTCACAACCCTTAGAAGTAATGGTCTGAAAGTTTGTGCAAAATTTACACTTTTCCCAAGTCCTCAGGTTGTTCATAGGCTGATCCACACATTCGTAATAGAAGGTCTGGGAACATTTTCCTGGCAGAAATGTTATCTTAATACTAAAAGGGACCAGTAGTCCACCTCACTTCCCTCTCTGAGTTTTTGCTTCCTGGTGCTGGTGACAATACTTGGTCAGCTCAAAAGTTACATCTTGAGGAAGTGGTGTCAGTTACATCAGGAGGAAGTCGCATCAAAGTTCTGATGCTCAGCATCATTGCTTTGAAGGCATCATTAAAGACAAATATTTAAATTAAAAAAAACAAAGTAGATGTTGTCTTTTTTCACATCTTTGCCCATAGTCAGAGGCAGTATCATCTCATCACTGAGGTGCTCTACTCAAGCACAGTGTGTGTGGTTAAGTCAAGGAGGCCGCTGACCAAATCTGAGTGCCATCCATCATTTCCCCCACTGTTCCTGGTGCCAGACCTTGCAGAGCGATCTCCTTGTTCAGCCTTCTGCCAGGTGGATGCTGGCCATGGTCAGGATACTATAGCCTGCTCTTCCCTGCAGTAATGCATTACTTACACCAAATTATTCACCAAACAGTTTACACCAACAAACTCCAGTTAGTCAGTTGTTTCTAAGTTTCCTCACTCCCATCTCAGATCCCACTGTGTCCAGAGGAGACACAGCTATTTTACACCATGGAGAACCTATCCTAAAACTGCTGACATCCCTGATTTGCTACAGTGTTGGTTTCATTCTCTCCTTTTGAAAAGGAGACTAGCAAAAAAACCAAACCAAACCAAAACAAAACAAAACAAAAATAAAAACAAAACAAAAAAAAAAACCACCACCAAGTATCAAGCTCTTAGATATTCCGCACATTCACAAACAGTTGGTAGCTCTTGGAGAACTTTTCTGTGAAGAGTAATCTGATGACAAATTCTTTAGTTATTATCCTGCAATCCAATCTGCTCCATCCCTTTGGCATCAAAATCCTTTCAGCCAAAATGTCTTTTATGTTCTTCATTGACAACCCTTTACTGGTTACAGCTTGAGTTGTCTAATTTTGTTAATGTGCTGGTAACAAGGAAGATATTGGCACAGGAATTTTAATTTCTTTGGAATGAGGAAAGAGAACTCTTGATAGATTTGTAATACAAGTTGTAGAGCTGGAAGGAAATCATACCTGCAGGAAGATGTACTAAGCAAAGTGGATTTTGGTGTGGTATCAAAATTAGACCTTTTCCTGCATCATATGAGCATAGAGATGTTGAGAGCAGGTTCCTCTGAGCTAACAGAGAGACATAGCCCACTATTTTGAGGTTTCTGTCCTTCTCTGGTTACAGCCATCTCCTGGGGTGGAGAGGGTGGGATAAATTTCTGTGCTCAGCTCATGAAGAGCATCAGAAAGCTGTATTCGGGATTGATTACAGCTATTACTATTTGAAACAGCTGAGAACTGCAGTCAGCCCTAGAATACTTGTATACTCTGTGGAGAGAGACAGGCACACCAGGTAGCAGAGTAAAAGTCACAAGTACCTAATTTTTCAATATATTTCTACTACAGACTGAGATCTGATGTGAAGCTTCAATGTAGGTCCTTGACATCTATTAAACATACAACACTATCACTGCCTATCAACCATGGGTACCTTCAGAGTCAGATCTCAACACTCCACTCAACAAAGATGGTTTCTATTCTGGGAATGGCAGTAATGATGAAAGAATAATAGAAAGAAGATTTGCAGAAATGCACTGTCCCAGTGAACATATGTGTGTTGTAGTTTAGCAT
This sequence comes from Indicator indicator, assembly GCF_027791375.1. NCBI lineage: Eukaryota > Metazoa > Chordata > Aves > Piciformes > Indicatoridae > Indicator > Indicator indicator. The sequence goes on along the minus strand of NC_072012.1, from coordinate 17,664,902 downwards.
GTTGCCCATAAGCACACCTGACAGTTAATTTTCTAACATGGTACACTGGAAACTTGAAATGAGCTTTTCAGTGATGTGGAGTACACAGAGTGTTTCTCCACAGTGTATTTAATGCAGGCTTTTACAGAATCACAGATTATATCTGGTTGGAAGAGACCACAAAGATCATCAAGTCCAACCCTCAACCCAGCACTGAAGGGTAAATATTAAACCATGTTGCTGAGTACCAGGTCTACACACCGCTTGAGCACCCCCAGGGACAGCGACTCCACCACAGTCCTGGGCAGACCATTCCAATGTTTGAGAACCCTTTCAGTGAAGAAATAGTTCCTAATATCCAGCCTGAACATCCCCTGGCACAGCTTTTATCTATTTCCTCTGTTCCTGTGGCTTGTCATCATGGAGAAGAGGCTGGCCTCCTCCTCACTCCAACCTCCCTTCAGGTAATTGTAGAGAGCGATGAGATCCTCCCTAAGCTTCCTCTTCTCCAAACTGAACAATCCCAGCTCCCTCAGACACTCCCCACAGGCCATGTGCTCCAGGCTCTTCACCAGCCTCATTGCCCATCTGGACACACTGCACTACCTTAATATTTTTCCTATAGTGAGGGACCAAGAACTGAACACAATGCTCCAGGTTCGGCCTTACCAGTGCTGAGTACAGAGGGATGATCACCTCCCTGTTCCTGCTGGCCACAGTGTTTCTAATACAAGCCAGGATGATGTGTCCCTCTTTTCACTGCTCTTCGGTCAGCTTCCTTTTCCTATCTCCTTCCAAAGGGCGCATTTCCATATATAGCTGCTAAAGTTAATGTTTCTGTCTGCGTCTAATGGTTTGACAATGGCATGGTGTGGACAGGGATACATTTAGACAATGCTTTTTAAACGAAAACCTTCAGACCTGAGTTCTGGGTTTCAGTGTTGCATTTGTGACCGTTTCTATCTGGGAGTAATGTTGCAAAAATGCTTCAGCGTACATGCTAATCAGATACTATAATGGAGTTATCTTAGCATTTTAAAAACCCAGCTAATTTTCATATCCAGGATGCACAAGACTAGTCAGTATTAACATTCTTGTTCCTGTAAGATAAGGAATAAATGGGACACCTCTTCTTGGGAGGGAGAGATTTGAGGATTACATCATCTAGCTTAAGGGATGTATGGCTCAAGATACAAGGTAGGCACCCGAGTGCTGTACATTGTTTCAGGACAGCAAAGCCTTGAACAGTTCCTAGAGGAACAAAACCCTGAGACCTGGATGTGTTTAACAAGCTTAAACAGATTTACAGCAGTTGACATTATAGCACTAAAAATTTTACCTGCTACAGGAGTGACATGAACTGTACATCCCAGCTGAGGATCCCCATGAGTAAGCAATGACAGCAGACAATGTCGCAGCAAAGCGTAGCTGCTGTGATCCAGGGCATTCGAGGGGAACAAAAGGAAATCCAAGGAGAAGTCTCCAGACTCAGCAGACCAAGAGTAGGCATTGGCACAAAGGATTTTCAAAGTGCTTCAGAGATGTTGAAGAAAGTCTTTTGCATAATCCAGATGCTCAGAAAGTAATGCTGAAAGAGGGTGTCATTCCCCCCCGCCCCCCACCCCCAGCCTATGTGTGTGCAAATATTTGCCAGTCAAATGATTGCTGGTGCATTTAAGTTTCTAGCCTAAGGCACCCACAGGCTGCAAGCATGGACTTTATTTCCTTTGTGTCTGGAGATGTGTCCACAGCAAAATGAGAATCATAGAATCACAAAATGGTTTGGGTTGGAAGGGACATTAAAGATCATCCATTTCCAGTCTGATGCTGTCATACCCAGCTGTTGGATCTGTTGCCTCAGTCCTCCCCTAGGCCTGACCTTTTCTCCCTGCAGACAGTGATGGGCCATGGTGATGCTGGCTCCTGACACAGTGTGTTACTCAACTCTGTGGGACTGCTACATAGCTTAGCAACTTGCCAATGTGAAATGTTACAGGAGTGAAAAGTGTCACAGCTCTGTATTGGAGGCTAAGAAAATTAGAGCTGAGTTTCTGGGGTTTCTTTTTTCGTTTGTTTGGGGTTTTGTTTGTGGGGTTTGTTTGGTTTTGTTGTGTTTGGTTTGGGGTTTTTTTTGGGGGGGGGGGAAAGGTGTTTGGGTTTGGTTTGGTTTGTAGACTATGAAAGGAGAATGCTAAAGTGGTTTTGACTGGGAGTTAATCCATTAATTCCTCCTACGTACTCAAATGTGTCAGTCTTTGGCCACAGCTATCTGCTTCTAATAAATTTTCCAGGGACCCCATTTGGGTGTTACTTCAAAAGTGGGATGACAAGACAAGGAAAACCACCAAGCAGCTTATCCAGAAAATACAAGTGTTCATCTTCATCATCGGGTTCCCCATCTGCAGAACTGGGGGTGTACCTAGCAGTTGATCAGGAAGAGAACTGGTCTGGACAAGGCTGACCTCGGCTTTCTCCAGGCTTGGTGCAATGTAGTAAGATTTGTAACATGCAGACCAGAGCCAATCTTCCCAGCATGCAACACATCTGGAAGTCACAATTTGCATTTGGCCAAATTTCTCATTATCTCAGTGAATTTACCAGTCAGTGCTGGACTAGCTAGAAAGCAAAGCTGTTTCAAACAATTCTGATTGTGTTAAGGGCCTTTGGAAGGAAGAAGAAATCCTCCAGAGATTTCTTCGTTGGCTCTATCAACAAAGTTCTTAAAGCTTAAAGGAGACTAAAATTCAGCACGAGAAAAAAAATAGTGAAAGGACAGATGAAGTGAGAGGGTGGTCTCACCCCACCATTCTGCATTTTGTTTTTTCCCATCCCATGATCGTGGTTTGTAGACCTCTATGCAACACTTCAAGTATTTAGATACACCTTTGCCTGGAAATGAATGGAACACAAATTAGGGCTTAATATTGTACATCAGGTCAGCTCTCTGGTTTTATTTCTGGAGGTTTTTTGACCCCTCTAGTCCAAGAGGCACTGAAATTAAAATGGGATGGGGTGTTTTGTGTGTCAATTACAGTCTCAGGTACAAGATGGTTTTTGCATATGTGGGAGAAATGGATGTAATGCAGTGTGTGTGATGTTACATGTGTGTTTACAGCTCATAATTCTTTGGGTTTTAATAGGTGCCTGTTGTTTTTTAACCAGACTGTGATTCCAGGCATCATCATGGCTTTCACGTAGTATAAACTCTGAAAGTTATTAGGAGCATTGTTCTTGCAGATGCAATGATTAACATAAAAATTAATTGTACAGGTAAAGAAACCCAAAGATGTGCAAGTGAACCACTGGTGTCTAGTTAGAATTGCAAGTTATACAGATCTCACTTACAACCACTGCTTTTGCCCACAGTAGAATGAAGACACAGAGCTTTTACTTTCTTCTGATATCTATCCCAAGGGGATGTAATCTCTTACAGAAATCCCTCCCAGTAGAGTTTAGCTCTTGCAAACACATCTCACCTTTACATTAAGTGGCTGTAAGTGTTTTAGTTCTGTTTTGTGCCTTTACTGATGCTGTGGAGTCCAATCCTGCCTACTGCTGAGCACCTTCCACGAGCATCGGGACATGTTAAAAGGCTCGGTGGGAGCTCAGTACCAAGAAAGATCAGACTGCAATGCATCAGTATTAAGGTCAGACATGCAATGAATTAATATCGCTCAACAGAAATATTAGCTGTGAAGAAGCTTAGAATTGTTCTTTTTATGGCTTAAGGAACAGTGTTATAGCAAGAATGACAGAATATAAATTCTGCGGGTGTTTACAAGGTGGGAAAACAAGAGTCAACATAAATGGGCTATTATCTGTATTGGGTATGGCCTGATTCTCAGTGAAATGAACACAGACAGTTTGTGCTGAGTAGGCTTTTCCAAGGTTAGCTGAGACAAGGAGCTGTTCCCAGGGGAGGATGAAGTGTAGACAGTGATGGAGATGAGTTACAATGCAAGATGTCAGGTTTTGCACCCCACAGCAGTGTTTCCAAAAGCAAATGATGGAAGATAACTGCAGCACTGATGAAGCTGTTTGCCTCATCATGATCTACGAAACAGAGTCTCTCCCCCTAGCCCAAGCCCCCAGCATATCTACAGGGGTTAGTGGGGTCAGCTCCTTCTGTCAAAAATGCTGTGGTTTGCCAAAAAGAGGCTGAGACAATGAAGAGAAAAGAGATGAAATTTCTTCAGACTATTAAAAAAAAAAAAGCTCCTAAAATAGCTCTAAATAATATTAAAACTGTAAATTCATTATGGGTGTTGCTTTTATAGCTGTAACACTGGCACAAAAATATATCTTCAAGAAATACAGAGGTGAAACTGCAAAAGTCAAAGAAGTAAAGACAGCCACTATTTCTTACTAAATGTATTTATGAAAAATTATTTCACTTTTAGGCACTCTTAAGTCCACTGATGACATAACCCTTGAAGTATGTCACATAAAGATCTGGTGAGGTCAAAGAAAAATCCTGGGTTAGTCTTAAAAGGGAATGTTTTGAAAAACTTAGGGCAGACTGGAAAATATAATGGCTTTCAATTTAAATAAAGATGATGATTCCAAATATTGTACCTTCCATGTAATGAAACACCATGAAGCTATTAAAATATCTGTTTGGCAGAGGCAACAGTGAGCCAAAAAATAAATATTGTGTGTAAAGAAAACCTGAAGTAATATTTGGCTTCAAAGGCTGTGTCAGGCATGCATAGAGATTGTGATAAATTGCAGTGAGATATTAGCTTCCAGTTCAAAAATGGTTCATTTGATTGGAAAAAATTTACAATTATTTACTACAATTCAAAGAAAGACAAAGCATTTTAGCCTATATAGCAGTTTTCCTCATTTTTTTTCCTCAGATAAATATTCTCATTCCATTCTATTCAAAATGGCAAATAGTTTTGGGTAGTTTTTAGAGATGTTTAATCAATACCTGTTGTTATTTTACTTAGAGGATAGTGTTTTATAAAAAGGTCATAAGCTGAGTGCTTATGGAATAAAAAATACCTTGGAAAGCTTATAGAAAATATTTCCTACTTCAAAGACTTCAAACTAGTTCTGTGGGGATAGGAAAATCTTATTATCTGTGGTTCTGCCACTGAATTAATGTAAAAATGGAAATAGTCTTTGAAAACAAGAATGATAAGGCAAAATTCTATGGTTTGGTGTGTACAGGTCAGAAAATTGTCAAAATATAGCCTTTAGAATCTTTGAAAAATATCTGTAGGGTGAGCCAGCAATGCAGCCGTTCTTTCTCTCTCAGAAGTGATTTTACTGTGTTGGGTTTTTCCCCCTTCTGTTCCTCATGATGAAAGACTACACATTCCAAATACATCATGATATTGCTATTGTCTCCAACTTAATCCACCACTAATTGTATTATTCTTCCCTTCTATATTGATCTGGATAAAGCATTGGCTCCAGAAGCTCCTTTTGGTGCTTTTTAGACCTCACCAAAGGACAACATCTTCAACCAGTGGAATAAAGTCTGGTATAATTAAGGACCTGGTGTGCGAGTCAGCATGCTGGAGATGTTCTTAATTGGATAGCATGCTCAGTATGCACATGCAGTGAAGGGTTAGCTCACACAGAACAGGACTGTAAGTGTTTGGACAGCCATTAAAACAAAGCTTCATGACCCAAGAATTAATTTGTTTTTCTCAGACTCTCTGATGGTGCCTAGCACCCTGGTAAATGCTTGATCCTGAGTGATTCTGCAATGGGCAAAGTACCCCCAGTGAGAGTGGATTGTAACAGGATCAGCTTGGCCACAACATAGGCATGTGGCTACAGCTGGACCTTGTGTGCAAGCTTGAATGAGCTTACAAAGCCCTACCACCATCTGATGATGGCGCTGATAGAAAAATATCTTTAGAAAAATGTTGTCCTTCCTGTTTCATAGAAACTCAGCGTTGAAAGTACACCTTCATCTCATACTGGTTATATTTATCTATTCCTCTGCTTTGCGTGATCATTTCTCAGCACCCTTGGCTTTGCTTAAAATAACAGAAAAGAGCAAAATCAGCAACAAAATCCTGAATGACCACCAGCCCAATGTACCCTAGTTGGTAGAATATCCACAGCATGCCTTTCAAGCCCTCCACCTCAATGGTCTCTCCTTCGTTTGACTTTGATAACAAGACCTCCAGACTTTGACCTTTCTTCCAAGCTGAGAGCTAAGTAGAAACCACATCTCCTCCCTAACCCCTCCTATACAGCTCTTACCTGACTCCTAACCAGGTCTGACATGATCTAGCCATGTGAACATCTCCTGGAAAGGCCTCGGTACCTTTAAGTCTCTCTTGACTTTTTGGGGCTCAGTTGCTTCTGTTTGGCTTTTTCATCCACCTGAAGTTTACCTGGCCCACTACTCTGGGTTAATATATTACACAACTCTGCTGCAGTCAGGACAGTAGCACAGTATTCAGGACATGAACCTGATCAATATTTGTGCAATAGTATTACTATCTGTATGTTTTTCAAGAGCTTAATCCTCAGGTTGCTTTCTTGGTTGGAGGTATGATGGGATCTGAGGTGCTCCAGTGCTGCTCTTGGAGCACATGAGGAGAGGAGAACTGGCAGATTTTAGCTTAATATTCAGGATGCATTAAATGCAGTATGAATGCATGTTAGAAAGGTCATGTTTGTTTAGCTATTTATTATTTGATGTTGTAAATAAATATATTTTTATATCAGAAAGAAAAGAGTGGCTATGAGTTAATGTAGCTTGCCAAGCTCTTTGTTTATAAAAAAAGCTTTCTAATTAGCAGCGCTGCATAGCAGACGTATTTTCTGTGTTTGAGGAGCCAAGGTTCTGAGTATCTTCTAGCCTGCATCAAGATGGCATCCCTGTCCCCTTCAAACTGGATTTTTGTTCCCACCTGCCGTTCCCTGGTTCATGTCTGGCTGTTGCAGACCTTACCTTAACATACAACCATTCACATTTCTGGCTGCCCACAGCCCTCAGCCAGATGCTCCTCTTCTGACCACAATGGCATTCATAATTGTATTCTAGAGATTAAGAACAGGAAAAGAGAGTCCACTTTCAACTTCCTAACCTCTTTGAAGGATAGAGTCTGCTTTGGCAGTTCCCCTTCTTGGCTAAGTTAAATGATGGAACTATCAAGTACAAAGCATCTTCCTATCTCTCTATCTTGCTTCTGCTGCACACCAACTTGCCTGCAACAACTATTACCTAAGAGGATATCCTCCTCTTTTTAATATTTTCAGGAGGCCACGGGGAAGGGAGATAAGAAAGAGGTTTTATCATCTTCCCAGCAATATTAGATGGCAGTAAGCAGATGCGAGTTAGAAACTCCATTTTAAAAGGACTTGGTAAACCTCAGTGGCCAGCTACTGACTCCAGAATTACACCCCAAAACAAGAGCCTTTTCTGTGAGGAAGTGTCTTCTAGAAGACAGCAAGACTTATTTACAGTCAATGTCTCCTCAGTCCCTGTGAAGGCTGCAACTGTCAGGAGAATAAGTCGGAGCTGCCAAACTCCTGTCTTCACCAGCTCTTATTCAGGGATACAGAAACTTGCCTCTCAGATTCTTCCTCTACTGGATTGGTTTGTCATGTCATTGCTCCACTGTTTCCTTTGGGAGTCCAGATTTGATGTAACCTCCAAATAAGCTCAAAAGGCCACTGAACTGCATGGCTGTTTCTGTGTACCCTGGGACACACTGCTGCCATCATAGAATCACAGATTCATAGACTGGCTTGAGTTGGAAAGGAACTTAAAGATCACTGAATTCCAACTCCCCTGCCATGGGCAGGGACACCTCCTACTAGACCCTGCTGCTCAAAGCTTCATCCAGCCTGGTCATGAGCCCTGTAGCAGCTTTTTGCATGCCAGCAGAGTAGTTTGGTTTTCCTGCTGCACATCAGATGCTCAGTATCTGCCATTTGGTTAAGATGGGAAGTCTTCAGCTCACTAGTGTCTGTAACCCCCTGATTTGAAGCTTGGCACCTGGCTTTCCCCTCTCCTTCCTTGGTGGCAGGATGGCTGGTCACAGTATCCTGCTCTATGCCATGTGTGCCATCTGAGGGTTGCAGAGCTGTCAGATGGCATGCAGGGATATCTGAGAGTAATCCAACCACTCACTGCGTTGGACTAGGAGGTGCTAATTGCTGCCAGAAGACTTTTCCCTGCAGGTTCCCTGTGGACATTGTCAAAGCAGGCTGAGAAGAGCTGGGCAGGAGTCACTGTGGAACGTGCTGTCAGAAATGACAGACAGTCAAAACCAGAATGTGTCCAAATAGGTTTGTTTTAACAAAACTTTTCACAGGAGGCTTGCTAGGCCAGCAGTGGGAAGGAGTGTGGCAGGGTGACCAGTCACTGAATGAGACACTGTCCTCAAGCCCAGCCCAGGCAGGACTTGTCATGCTGGCCAAGGGACACCTCCTCTCCAGGATCCTGTGGGAGGGGCCAAAAGTCTCTGAAGTTTTGTTACCTGCAAAGATGCAACAAACTCCAAATTTAAAACCACACCTTTCTACTTGGAAAGGAATTTTTTTGTTGTTGTTTGGGGGCTTGGAGGGGGGGCTTTTTTTGGTTTGTTTTTCTGTCCAGCTTTTATCTCAGGCCACACAAAGAGGCAAACCAACCAACCTCTCTGTGTCGTAGACAATAAAAAGCACCCAGGTCCCTGGCAGACCCTGGGAACACAGCAGGTTATTCCTGGTGCAACTACAAAGATTTAACACCATTTTCCATTTTGGCATTGAGGTGGAAAATCCAAATAAATATTTGCAATGAGCTAAGACTATGTCAATACAGAGCTCACTGGAGCAGTGGACAAGAAAGACTTCAATTTAAATATGACCTGATACAGATTCAAAGGATCAAGGAATACAACAGTGGCCTGGTTTGTCCCCAGCACTTCCAAATCAAAGGGAAGAGTCCCTGTTACTGTCTTTTTTGACAGATCTGTTTCTTTTTCTTTCTGGTCAAATGAAGATCTATCTTCCACAGGACTGGAGATAATGTCTGCACCTAGAAAGCCCGGGAGCCTGGTGGTGAGAGCATTCCCCACAGGCACCAGCTACAATGTCTCCTGCAGAAGCCCTGGAACCCCAGTCTCCCAACCATGCATCTATTAGAGTCTGTCTCTCTAATAGATGACAGGTGGCTAAAATCAGGAAATGGGTCAGTTTAGATGGAGATGCTACCTGTGTCTGGAGGGGCCTCTATCTCTCTGATGGTTTGGGGGGAACTTAGATTCCTATTTTAGAAGGCCTGGATGACCTGCTGAGGGCAAATAATTTCACTTTTCAGTGATGTAATGTCTGAGTGAGACAGAATGGATCCAAAGCCCCAGGCTATATGCCTCATATCAATATCTCTTACAAACAGAAATAGCTTTGCAAGGCCAAATTCTCCCTGGTTTCATTCTAGCCCTCAGAAGTTATTTTGAATCGAAAGTCCTTCCTAAAGTGTGTTTTCAAATGAAATATTTGCTGCTTGGATAGATTTACAAGTTAGGTAATATTGTTCAAAGATTTTCTCATCTTTTGATATCCTTCCTTTCCTTCAGTACATTGAAGTATCACACAGCTGAGCAACACAAAGCTATTTTGAGTCATGTAAAATAAACCTCAGTTTAATGGGCAGTAACAGATCCCAAACGCATCTTTGCTGTCTCTGGGGGTCAGTTGTTCAAGACCCATAACAGCCTCACTGACATCAAGGATGATACTCCTGTGACTTTCCAGGGCAAATACTGGGAATGGGTAGTTACTCCTTTTTGTTCCTTATGGCCACATAGAATGAAGTTGCTAACCCAGCTATTTCGTATGCATACTACAGCATGTTGTCCCAGAAAGTCTTGGCAATCTTTCAATATCATTGCTCTTAAGCCTTCTAAAATTACTACAACCAAGCAGCAGCAGCAGTGCTTGGATTTGTTTAAAGTAAGAGGCAAAAATGAACTTTCAGCAATTACGCTGATGTTGATAATATCAGACTCTCCAGTCCTGGGCATGAACAGTCATCTTCTGCTCATAAGCCACGAGGGACTCCAAATCTGCATCAGTTACTTTGAACGTGGAGCTTTTGAAAGCACCAGCTGTGCCATGTTAATTTGCTACTATGGAGCTTAGCAAGACCAGAGGCTTGAATTGCCTGCAATGCTCATGTTATTGATGTGGCTGATCAGGAGCTTTCAAGGTTGGTTCGAGGTGATGTAACCTACATCTCACTAAGAAGATTAAATATGTTAAAGTAAGGTTACTGTAAGTGGTGGACTGTTGCCTCTTCTGCAGGACCACTGCTAATTATTGCAAAGCCATGGCTTCTGCTGTGAGGATCGTTTCAGCCTTTGATTGCACCAGTGTAGGAAGCAAAAAGGAGTTGCAGAGGAGTCCATGGAAAAAAAAATAGAGAACTGAGAATACATCATTGCCATTTTCCTTCCATTCATAGGTGCCGTCTACTGTTTTGTAAAAGTTTTTAGATTGCCACATAGGAAGATGGAAATACAATTTTCTACTTGCTAATAAGATTACAGACTCTAATGCCCTCCAGAGAGACCAAAAATCCCTGTGCTGTAGAGGGCTTAGAAAATACAGGAGGATGATTAAAGGTGAGCATTTACAGAGCACTATCACAGTAGTGCCTGTCCCCCCACAGGGACAGCCTACTGCATACACCAAGGGATACCTGCAAAATCCTCTATCCCCTACGGTCAACCACATTTATTTACTCATAAATGCTCTCTAGAATATATTATCACCACTGGGTTTGTGGGATGACATCATTCAGCAGAGCAAGGGAGCATATATGCCATGGCAGTAAGATGGATTTTAGGTAGAGCAAGACTAAATTTTGAGTAAATCAAACCCAGAAATTCCTGATCTCAGATTCCTCTCAAAAACAAAACAAAACAAAACAAAACAAACCCCACACAAACAAAAAAAGCAACCACAACCCCCCACCTTAAACCCAAGAAAAGCTCTCTTACAAACACTCAAATGAGTGAGCCAGCAGAGATTCCCCAGCCCCTGGATTCAGTTCTGCATCCCATGTGCTACATGCTTCAGGCTACAGACACTTTAAAGCAGCACCTTTCAACATGGTTGGCAGCCCAGATCCAAGCCTTTTGATGACACAGAACAAATAATTACGTATTTCATACCAAACAAATGCCAGTAATGGCACTGCCTAATGAAAGAAGCATTTCAACCTTGATTTGGCAGCAGGATTCACTGCCACACAATAGTTGAGGCTTTCATTTATTCCTGCTGTGATACTACAGGAATGTGTGGAAGCATCTTTCCAGCCCTCAGCAACTGGCACTGGAAAGCTACTACCCCTGTGCCTGATCTGCTGATCAGTTCAATCTGTTTCACACATTCTCCCTCGAGCATCATGGAAGAGACAGGTGTATTTGTCCTCGTTCTAGATCTTCCAGTGTTTGCAAAGGGAGTCTCGTGTTTGCAAATGATCCCTCGTGGTTTAGTTGGATTTATTTCACGCCTATAGGTGGTCAAGCCAGATATGGTTCAGTGTAAGATCATGATTTCTACAATACCATGACCCAAGGAGTTTTAGCAGTTTTCTCTAAGTGCTGTGACATCTACATATTTCTGTTTCTGGGGAGAGGAAGACACTGATGGTGTCTCTTGTACTGACAAGTCTCTGATAGCATAAGCAATGAGACAGAGCACGGTGTTATTAAAAGAAGTTTATGGTGAATTGGATGGCTTATGACAGCTATAATGATGGGAAATTGAAGGAGAAGGTTTGTCAGACTTCCTGGGATGAGACCTGAAGACTTAGTCCTTTCAGCTATAAGGGATGGGCAGCTGCAAATGTGGTACTGGCTCTCCACCTGGACTAGACCTAAATCAGTGTAAGCCACTGTTTCGGACCTGCTATTTAATGCTGTAAATAAGAGATCAACCAAGTCTTTTGTATCCCTAGTGAGTACACCGGTATAAATTCATCATTGTTTGAACTCAGAGGAGCATATGACTGTCCCATGGAGAAAGAAGAGCTAGGGTTTGACAGATCCGGTTCCTGGTACTGTCTCTGACCTCCTCAGTTATCCCAGGTAAAGCCCACCCCCCATCTCTCAGTTTCAGGTACCTGATGATAAAATGAAGGAAAGCATCCTATTCCTCCAAAGGAGAATGACTCTGTTACTCAGACTATGCATCCCTGCTCTGTGGTATCCATTGCCACCACAATGGGGAAGAATTCCACACAAAAAGGAAAAGTAGATGCACTGGTGATATTTAACATTCCAGTAACATCAGAGGAGAGAGTCTTGCTCTTGAGGTCTCTTATCTTCTTCCCACAGCCTCTGTCAGGAGAGGACATTTGCAGCTGAATCAGTGCAACCTGAGACTTGGCTGCATATAGACATGACAGAGGTCTGTTTCCAAAGTACTTTGTAAAACTTGCCCTGCACATATACTTTTCATCTTTTCTCCATAATATTCTCCTCTTTCTCTTAGTATCACTTTATTTTGCCAAAGTGAATATTTCAGGTGTCGTTTGATTCTAATTTTGATGTTTATTCCCAGCATTCCGACTTTATTAACTCAACCTTTATTATTGTTTTTCAGTATTAATTCAGGAGTGTATATCATTTGTAAGTGGAGTCGTATGACTACTAAAAGGCTCCCTCACATAATTTGCTGCCCTGTTAACAGTAGCAATAATTTGAGCAATTAGTGAGGCCTTGACATGGACTTTAGCTTCCCTGTCACACAGGAATACCTCCTCAATGCAGCTGCCGTGCTATTTATACTCTCCCGTCAAGCCCCAGACTGCAATAGTGCCCCAGGAGACCTGCTTGTAATCAGTCCCTTTGCAGTGACTTTATGAGCACTAAATAAGTCCTGGACTTGGTGATATTAATGAAGCTGTGTGGGGAATGCCCATCCGCAAGTCCCCAGACACTGTGCTGCTAGAGCCTTCCATGTGCTCTCACTATCCCTCCCCCCTTGCCCTGCCCCAAGGAAATCTCTAACAGGCCCTTTGCCAATAACCACAGATTTCATAACAGAAGGGCCACAGAATCACAGAAAACATCCAGTTAGAAGAGACCTCAAAGATCACCCAGTCCAACCCTTGACCCAACACTGAACGGGTAACACTAAACCGTGTCCCTAAGTGTCAGGTCCATGCTGCTTAAATACCTCCAGGGATGGTGACACCCTCTCTGTGAAGAAGTAATTCCTAATATCCAGCTTGAACCTCCCCTGGCACAGCTTGAAACATTTCCTCTGATCCTGTTGGTTGTCATCAAGGAGAAGAGGCTGGTCCCCTCCTCCCTCCAACCTCCCTTCAAGTAGTTCTAGAGAGCGACGAGGTCTCCCCTCAGCCTTCTCTTCTCCAAAGGGTCGCTTTGGCTCTTGCACAGTGAACCTGCTGGGAGCCAAGAGAAGCTGAAGCAACCATCCAACTGTTCATCTTTGTCTTGGCAGCAGTGGTTAAACATCCATCTATGACCTCTTGTATAAAGTGCAGGGTGGCAATGCTAATGGGAGTCTCCTACACTGGTCAAAACCCTGTAGACTGTCAGGGCATTGCTGGTACAGCCAAAGTGGCACATCACTGTCTCAGAGGATTTCCGTCCTGTGTTTTACCATCTCATGCTTTAGGTGATGGAGCTGAAATTGCCTCAGAAGCTGAAGGTACCCCTCTGCATCCTTTTCCTAGCAATGCAGGATTTAGGGCTTGAATCGGGGGAGACATGAAAAGCAATCTAAGTCCTTGACTGGCCAGTCACGAGGGAAAGATTCAGCCCACAGGTCCCTTTGGTGCACTGTGACACAAAAAGAGATGTTTTATCTCTAGGAAAGAGCAACTTCATTTAAGCACCCTAGAAAATTTCACATGAAACCCTGCCCTGTGCAACGTCAGAGCTTAAAGCCACCACGTTAAAGTTCTATTTTTGGATCTCATTAAAATAGATACAATCTGTGCATAAAATAAATTACTTACTTTATAATTTTCAGCTGGGTTAGAGATTTACCAGTAAAAGCACTAATTAACAAACTTGGCCTGCTTTTTATTATCAAGACCCTAATTCAGCATAGGAGTTTGGTGAGGTTTGTACTTGGCTGAGCTTACCTCACATGGCAGAGGGCAGGTCACAAACAGCCTCCTAGGCCAGTCGGGTGCTCCCCTCTCCCTCTTGGAAGTCTTCACACTAGGCAGTGCCCCACAAGCTCAATCACTCATACCTTAGCCCTTACTCTGCCCATCAAGACCCACACAGGAAGATTTGGAGCCACCTTCTTGCCTCAGCAGTAGGTGGGATGCAGTGGACACATGGTGGCAGTATTTTGCAGAACCCCATCCCTGAAGGACATGGCTGTATGGCAGATGGCTGAGATCCATGCTTGTTAGCAGTTTGGGCTGGAGGCAAGTTTGAGCTGGCTTGTAGGTATCTAATACACCATGTTGATTAACTATAGATTATGTGTTCAGGAGGGATCATTATGATCAGCTAATTTGCCCTGCAATGTGAATGGACCCACAGCCTCACTCCTGCATCACCAATGTGAGGAAGGGTCTGCTCCTGAGAATCACTCCTGCCTGAGGGCTGCTTGGAGCCAGGTTCAAGTTGCCTCCCAGACTTATTCTTTCCTTTCACTGAAGTTCATTAGTAGGATTTCCATATGAGCTTTAAGATAATCCAGGCCAAATCCGGTGAACTCACAGCTAGAATAGGTTAAATTCTACATTTCACAGACACAGACCTCAAAGCTGACAGGTGAAACGATTGCATAAAATAAGGGCAGAGCAGACAAAAGTATGCAGTCTGCTTTCACTTTAGCAAGCAAGTGGCATCTGCAACTAGAAACAATTTCATTTTTTTTCCTGTGAGCTGCTGCATGTCATGATCAAACAGGAATAAGTATCTGAAATTAAAGGCCAAAATAAATAGTGCAATTGAATTGCTGATTTCTCACTAAGGCTCCCTGGGATAAAAGAGTTGTCCCCAGGGAAAAGAGAGACTGGGGGAAAGCATAAAAGGCCTGGCTGATGTCTTTTGTGCTTTGCATATAATCCCCTGGAAATTGGAATGTCCAAATGCTTGCAATGACACAAGCAGGGCTAATACTCTGGGATCACATGAGCAATTATCTGGTTCACAGGTGAAGATGGCAATAAAGTGGCTGAAAAGCCAACTGCCAGTGAGAGGGCAAGAAACAGCAGGGTCGCTTAGTTATGGACCATGCCACAAACACCTCTTGAGATCAAGCAGTAAAAATAATTAGGGCTGGAAAAGCAAGGAGTGAGGTTCCCAGCTGGTATGGGTGATAGATAAGGAGTCATCCTTTTTATCTGCTGCCAGACCATCCGTTCATCCAGTTTTGTGACTGACTCAGATCTCTGTCAACATGTGGGGCTCTGTGCCACTGGAGCAGTCATGGCCGTGTGTCTTTCAGCCTGGATTAAGGGTTAGGCAAGCTGTGTCTTGCTTTGAGGTCTGGTTATTTGCTTTTATGTTTATACAACAGAGAAGAGAGAAACTCTTTGCTAGGGCAAAGATGGGTTGACACCCCTTTCTAGAGCACTATCAGCTGAGAGCTCAAGGGTGGATCACACATGACTTCCCTACCACACTCTTAACACCTTTGCCAAACCTGTGGCCTGAAAGGTGCTTGTGGAAGCCCTGCCCAAAGACTAGCTCCATGCTTCTTTGCTTGTTTATCTAACAACAAACATGGCAGTCATCCTACCTAGTCATGATGATCTGCAAACCAATCTGCCTTACCTTTTCAGGTCTTCCAGCATTCACACACTAGTTGCAGTTTGTCTACAGAGAAAGTCACAAATAGTGTTTTATAGCTCTCTATGTGTCTGGTTTTCTGCAGGAAGTCTCTTTTTGGTCTAAAGGTACATCTGATCAAGATCTTTGTTGGGGAATATGTGGAAGGAGCATCCTCTGCTGTTGCATTTGCCTGAATGGAAGTAACATTTGCAGTTACTCTGCCTGCAACAAAAACCTCTTGGGCATCTTCAGCCTCCAGGGAATAAGGTGATCAACCCTGAGGGCAGGAAGAAACAATGTTCCTTAGGGCAGCATTGCAGAGACAGAGCTGCTTTGCAGATCCGTTGCCTTCTTTTAAAGCACCCAGACCTAAGCCTCCAGCAGATAGAGTGGTAGGCTTTTCCAGTGTGGAGATGTGTCTTAAAAAGGACGGATCTTTGAGAGTGGTTGAATAAAAGGACTGGTCAATCATGAAATCTGTCTGGAACACAGTAATCAGAAGTTGTCCATTAAGCTACCCAGTACCCTGACTGTATTGGTGATGGCAGGGCTGAGTAGATCCAGGTTGTCATGCACGTTCACATTAGTCTGTTTGTGGTGGTGCCTTTCTCTGTGGGTCATGCTTATAGCAGGAAAATATGTTTGCAACCCTGCCATTACAGTGTATGTCATAGTGTACAGTGTAGTTATACACTAGCAGTGTAGGAGAAGCTGGTGATGGACTTTAGTTGAAAGTATACCAAGCTAAACTGGCTTGCTTGAGAAAGCATTCAACAGACCCATTTTATATGCTGTACCCAGTAGTATGTTTCAGATCATACATGGCACAAATAAGGTGCAGAGAGGACAAGGAGTACCAGCACCTTCTGCAGTTGGTGATGTTCACAGACACCTCCTGCTAAGTGCTCATAGTGAGAAAGAAAAACCTGTCAAAATCCTTTGTTGTGTGACTACAAAGTAGAGTCCTTCCCAAGCTATGCTGCTTTTGAACCTGTTCATGCTGTACAGGATTGTGTAAGTTCACAGAATCACAGAAGTTCATCTGTCTTTGGACAAAGAGGAAGATGCACCAAACTTCTAGAGGGAGATACTCAGTGGAGAGCAGAAAATAAACGAGTTACAGAAGGAAATTCTGTTTTCGTGGGAGCTTGGCAGGCGTTTGTAAGGACATAGTCAGGAACCATCCTTCAAGAGGTGGCAAGAAGCAGAAGGAACACTAGGTCGTGCTGTTTCACCAAAATCTTGTGCAGCAGTGCTAGGGCTGGATTGCACATTTCTTGCAGGGACTGAGGGATTTTTTTTTTTTTTCTGTTAGCAGAGAACTTTGATCACACTGTTCAGGTGTTGCAAGGAAATTAATTGCACTTTATGTACAAAATGCTTTGAGCATGGAGGCAAAGGCTCAGGGCAGGTCTTTATAGGGAAACAGTTCCTGCGTTTGAACGTGAGATAATGCTGCTTGTGTTACAGGGAAGGAATGGTGAATAACAGCAAGAGTTCAGAGGAGTTAATTAGCTTTCCTGCTATTCCCATCAAAAGGGAAAAATAAAGTGGGAATTCTCTTAGGATACAAACTCCACTGTGTGCAGACACAAGGCACAAATGAATGCCTGGGTGAAGGAAGGAGGCAGCTCTGAGTCTATTGTACTACTTGCAGTGTGTGGAACAGTTGGCTCTACCTTAAGGCTGAGCATTTAGCAAATCACTGCAAAGTAATCTTGTGTCTCAGTGGGGAAAGAGCTCAAATGAGTGGTGGATTGGTTTTGTTTCCCTTGCACAGTAAAGAAAACTCTGTTCCCAAGAAAAGAGTTTCTTTGTGCTCCCCCTGTTAAACCATGGCTTGTGCCCCACCCCTTCCCCTGCTTTTAAATGAGTGTATGAAATCAGTGTGGGGATTTTGAGCTCTGTAAAATTCATTGCTGTGTGTGCACTTGAGCAGCACACAGGAGCTTTGAGTATTTTCCTTTAATTTAGCAGGGAGCTGGTGCAGCTGCTGTGGCACTTAAAAGGCTATTCTGTGTATTGCTTCTGCACCTGACGAATACAAGGCCATTGCATTGTTAAACTGCCAGTTTGGAGTGAAATGACTTTGCAAGTAGCACCCAGGGCCACCTCATGCTCTTAAGCCGAGCTCTTGCTGAGCCATGTCTGTGTTTGCCATCCTGTCACACCAGCTACCACAGCTTTATACTAGCTGTGACCACCATGAGCCTGCAGCCCAGGCTCCTGCCCAAACAGACCACCTTTGTCACCTGCCATGTCCAGTTGAGTTTCTAATGTCTCCAAGGATGGAAACTCCACAACTTCTTTGTGCAACCTGTGCTAATGCTCGGTCATTCTCACAGTAGAAACTGTCTCCAGCTCTGCTTCCACCAGCCTCATTCTAAAGGCCACATTGCACAGATTTCTTGCGTCCTTCAACAGAAGGCTGAGATACCTTGTCATGACAAGTGTAATTCATTTTGTCTGTGCTGTACCTATTTCACAAAGAGACAGAAAACCTCAAATGCCAAAGCAAGCTATCAGGCTTTTAGAAGATCCTAAAGATAATGAAAAGTAACACTGTTATAAGCTTTATATAATACCTTATTCCTCCCTTGATTTCTCTTTTTTCCCTCTCCTATTGGCTGCATAATTAAAAGTTTGAAAAGGATGTAGTTCCTCATATATCAACTCAGAAGCTAACTCTTACTAACAGAGGTTAGGAACAATGCTTTTATTTTGCTGCCTGACAGGTTTTCTTGGGGGATTTTGGTATGGGGGGTTGACAGACACCTGGATACATGATGCTCTGTGGATTTTATCTGTTCCTGCCTCCCTAAGCTGCATTATGACCATTTATATCTCAAAGCTACTGTAAATAGGGTATTTGCTTATAAGAAGTGCAGTCATATCTGTCAAAGGCTTTAAGACTGTAGTCCCTTATATGACATAATAAGTGCACAAGGAGGCACTGAGGTTCCAAAATAGAACAGCTTAGTTCATGTGGTTTCCTAAGGAGATACTGTGCCAGACAATGAACCGCAACAGCTTAAATCTCTGCTTAACAATAGTTTCATCTATAAATAGGATATTTTTAAGCAATGGGATGAACATTTAGGGTAAAACTAGATAACATATTTCAGATGAATAGTTTATTCCCTAATAAAGATTGTTTCAGGGTGATAAACTATCCACAGACTCAGGCTGAACTCAAATAATGTTTTCTGCCATGAAAAGGGGGACCCAATTTTTCTTGACAAACCATAAAAACTCCATTCTAACATTTCAACATGAAACGTTTAAGTCATTCAGTTAACAATCATCATGGAATCATAGAATGGCCTGTGTTGGAATCTAGAGATCATCTACTCCAATCTCCTCACCATGGGCTGGGTTGCCTCACAACTAGACTTGGCTGTTCAAGGCCTCATCCAACCTAGCCTTGAACAACCCCAGGGAGGAGGCAAGAAAAATCTTCATCTTAGAATCCATCTTGATTTTATTTGTTTATAAAGAAATTAAATTAATTCTTTTATTTTGAGTCCATCCCGGATACATTTTTTCAGCTTTTATAGCAGGGAAGGCAGAAGACTTTGAATGAACTTTCTTAGTCTGTTCCCTGTTTTGGGTCTTCATTAGCATTTTCAAGTGGCTTTGGAGTGTGAACATAATGTATAGCTGGTGAGCTTGTCTTTACAGCTGATGAAGCAAGTTACACCAGGGTCATGTTGAACTGAACCCTGGATACAGGTCAAGTGCATAAAATAGAGTTCTCCTGTAGCAGTCTCACGTTACAGACCTGACTTATGTTTCCAGAACTTGTGGTTTTGTTTGGAGCCTGGCATGGCTACACAAAATTTTCCTAGCCAAGCTTGGAAGCAGCTTCTTTTCTCAGCTTGGTCATGCAAGCTGGGGAGGGTAAGAGGCAGAAGAATCAGCTTTAAAAATCAGAGAATGACAGAGGCAATAGCAGTGAGTCTTGCTTCCCCAAGTGTATTTGACATCTGTAATCTGTGGGAAGAAAATCTGCTGAAATTATTCATGCAAACAGCCAAAATATGCCTTTTCCAGACAATCTGACATTGAAAAGCATCATTAATAATGGTTCCAAAGTGTGGAGAAACTACAGCTTCTGTCTATAGGACACAAGGAATTTTGCAAGTATTATCTGAGTGTCAGAAGATAAAAGAGAAGAAAGGAAGAAATCAATCTAGCTGGGATTTTTATAGAGGTTTCATGATGGTGCCTGGAGAGATTATTAAAAACACCTAAGCAGATTAAGTACATGTGAATCCTCTTGGAAGCAGTGAGGTTTAGACACCCAACTTGCTATTGATTTTTGCAAATCATAGTCATAAAAGGGGACATTTAAACTAAGCAACTTCAGGTGTCTAATGCACATGCTTAAGTAGACTACATGCAGTCCATGCAGGGGATGGGAGGGAATGCAAAGCTGCATCACACTTCTGCTCTTGATCACACTCAGGACTCTCTTTCTGAGTTGACACGGCCCATGACATAACATTACAACTCTGCTAGGTCAAACCAAGCCTCCAGCAGCAGTCAGCCACAAGCACTTAGGAGAATGGTAAAATAAGGCCAATGGAGAGATGCTTCTCCAGTACATCTTCCTGTTGCCCAAGAGTCCAGCCACTCCCTGACTTCATCATGTTTAACAACACTTTATAGACTTTTCCTATATTGATTTGCCTAATTTCCAGTCCCCTCAGAATATTGCCCTCTCCCACAACTACTGGTGATACTTTCTCTACTTTGACCATGAACTATTCAGATAAGAGCTTTTTGTCATTCTGAACATGCAGCCTCATCATGTAATACTCCTGGTGCTATAGCATAAAATGCTTTTTGAAAATAATAAGCCTTCTCTATTCACCTTTCCTGTGTCTTTCATTATTTCATGCGATTAGAACATATCTTCACTCTATTTCCCAGCCTGACCACTCCTCCTTACCTACTTAGTCCCAAGGTATAATGTGGGGAGCCTGTGATTAAAGCTTAATGTGGGTTGCTGCATCAGTTAGTGACGATAGAATCCTCTTGCCCAGTGCTGAAGTACAGATACCTTTGAGGTGGCACACAGCAGGCATTGGACTGTGCCCAGGGCCAAGAGCAGGGCTCTGTGGAGGAAATGGATGAGGCAAGAAAACAATAAGGCAGTTCAAACACACTGTGTTCTGAACATGCATTTCTGTGATTCTTCACAGATCACAAAAATTCTGCAGACCTTTTGGGAGAAGTCATAGATCTTGTTTTATTTCTTAGAAGCCACATGGACCAGAAGCTAATCTAATGCAATTAGATCTCACCCCATGATGTACTCAGTGGTCACAGCTCCCCAAAAGGCCCTTAGGGAATGTAGATTATCAACATTTATAATGAACAGTCCAAATATACAAGACAGAGTTAAAATAACCCAGGGCTGGCAGCCACCTCCACAGCTCAGTTGTGCTTCTTACTCACTTCCTTGTGCTCAAGTTTTCTTCTCAGAAGCTGGATTTCAAAAACTGGTTGAGAAAGACTTTCTTCAACAATCCTGCATGCTGCATTTTCCTGCCCCATTTCATTTTTCAAAATTGTCCTTCACAATAAAAGAAAAAAAAAAAAAAAACAAGAAAACTGAAGATTTTTCAAACTTGGGGAGACAACATCTGAGAAAAGGAGACAGAACAAGATAAAAAGATGTGTTGCAGTAGGTGAGAAGCAAGTGACACAGCATGCCCTAGAGTAGTGGGAGAACCATACTCAAGATTTCCACTGATGTTCTCCTCAATCTGCTCAGAACTGCCTGCTGAGCTGCTGAAGCATGGATTTCTCTGGTTTTGGTAAAAAAATCCTGTGCTGGTCACAGAAACTATCTCACCACATGTTTGTCAAAGTTGTCCCGTTCATCCAAAAACTATGAGTCTTCTTTCTGTTCAATACAAATACATATTTAAGAACATCAAGATCTTTTTCCTGAGGGATCTACAAAGAGAAATGCTCCTTGTATGTTAATATCTCCTCATTTCCTCAACTCAGTGAGAATAATCACATAAACCAAGGAGTACACAGAGATGCTTGCAAGTGACTAAATTATCACAGATTAGCAGTTATTACAGTTAATTTAAATTAATATGTTTTATGTTATAGTATAATGTGTTGGAAGCACACACTAATAATCTGTTAAACCATGATAACTTCAGCTCTTGCAGTGCATCTCCCTTCCTGAGGGAAAAGCTGAAATATTGAATCTTGTTTTAGCCAGTGACAAGTGACTACTGCAGTGACATAAACTTTGCATGTCCTTAATACTTGAGTCACAGTACACCAAATCATCCTTTTGAAACAAAACAGACCCACCATTTTAATGACCACAGACATCAGAAGATAATATTTCAAAGAAAAAAAAATGGGTTCTTTTCATCCCTAGGGGTTAAATGCTCCTTGTGTCTCCCATCATCCACATCCAAGTCTAGTCCAGTAGAAGTACTGGCCAAACCCAGCCCAGATCCAGTCCCTGGAGTGTCTCATGCCTTCCAGAAAGACTGAGCAGTTGTACCCTGACCACACCCATCCTCTGCAGATGTTAAACTGGATTTTCACACACTTCATCTGATTGCTCAGGTGACATTGAAAGCAGTATCCATACCATCCCAAAGCAGCAGGGACCTCCAGGATTATGGTCCCAGCCATTAGGCTGCTTCTTTGTTTTCCTTTTCACTTCTTAGTGCATGTAAGATCTATGTGCTCTATCCTTTTTAGTCATTAGGCATCTCTCACCACTCCATGCCAAGAGTCTTTCCCTCTGCCACTCCAAATCCTTTGATCAGGGCACTTTGCTTTGATGTACCCATCAGTATCAGCAGATACATGGCCAAGTACAACCATTGGAGATCTCCCCCATTGACAGTGAAGAGCTGCTTGACTTCCAGGCTGCTTTTCCCTCCTGTACCTCTGCTTCCCTTACCCTCATGCTCCTTGCCTTCACCTGAGAGATGAAACATGTCTCAGATAAAAGTTGCTATCAAGGGCTTGAAGCTGAGTCAGTTAAGTAGCTGCAACCAGTGTGGGACAATGCTTCTTGGAACACTCTCTCCCTCCTGACCTCCAGAAAGGTGAGAAAATGATGCAGGGAAACTATAAACACCAAGGTATGTGGCCAAGATGGTAGAAATAATGAGGATAATTTTGGTTTGTTTTGATAACTTCCTTAAAGTAGTGAATGAACCCAAATATCTCATCTAATAACTCTTCACCTGCCTGCTTTCCTCAGTAAAAAACAAGAGTAGTATCTAAGTGTTGTTTGTCCATATGTTATACCAGTGAGGAAAGTATTTCAGCTCCAAAACTGGCCCAACGCTCCACAGACCTTCTCCATTCCTTCAGACTATCCAGCAGGACGTTTGAGGCTTGGTACTTAGTTTGCAGTATAGAATGTGTGCAAAGGTACAGAGACAGAAAGAAAACCCTTCTGTAAGGTGATGTCTTGTGCTTGAGGACCAGTGTGCTGGGCTCAGTGGGGTCCCTGCTACAAGTCACTTCTTAGGTATGGAAAGAGTAAAGAGAAAGGTGATGTGAGTGAATATGACCAAGAGAGAAGCCCCAGGGGAGATTGTGCCTCAGCAGAGAGCATAAGCACTGTCACTCTTCTTCAAGGAGGAAAAGGGCCATCTTGACACTGTCTGGTGTCTGGGCTTTGCTAGAGTGCAGCTCTCTAATGAAGGGCATGCTACTGTTAGAGACATTTGAAGGATGAAGGAATTAAGGATCCTGGCTTGTACCTAGAGTTGAAACAAAAATTGCTGTGAGGCTTAAACCTTTTTTTAACAAGAGTACATAGCTTGCCAGACCTGGTGGGAGATCATCAATTTAATTGCACAGGCCTTGCTTTCCTGCTTTCCACTAAGTGCCTAAAACACCTCTACAAGGGCCCAATCAGGTAGCTCAGAGCTGCATAACCACATAAGTAGGACAGGGGTTCCCTTGCAGAGATCTCAGGGTTTTATAGCTAAGTGCATTTGATGGATCTGTCACAGCAACCCAGGAAAGCAAAACCTGTCACTCTCTGGAGCAACCATTAGCTTTATTTCCAGAGTCTCTGCAAGTGTTTTTGTCCCCTGTTGAACTCATGGAGAAGAGTATGGGCTCTTCTTGGATGGCTGACTGACTTTGAGAGTGAAGGAGGCAAAACAAGTAGCCAGGTTGTGAGGCACAAGGATTTGGGGCAGAAAGCCTTGGCAGAAGACTTCAGGGATGTCATAGTGGGTGGCTGAGTGCTGCTTCATGTGGGAAACAGAGGAAGGGCAAGCAGAAAGCTGATGAGAAACACGTGACATCCAACCTGCTGAGCTCAGAAAGGTTCTTTGAAATAGGGAGCCAGAAGGAAGAAGAGGCAGCTGGAGTCTTTTTGTGCTTTCCATTCACAGGGAGCAAATTTATTAAGGACCAAGAGGTCCCATTAGCATAAGCAATGAACCTTCTGCAACCATTTTGCTTTCCAGCACTGGCTGTGGATCATTGTCAGATAGTCCTGCTTCACAGATGCACTTCAGAGTCAAAACTGACTCGTGTTACTTGTACAAGTCCATCCATGCATAAAGCCGTTTAAGATGGTATTGTCATCTCTGGATTCACCCCTGCTCTTCTTTCCTAACATCACTTATATCAGCAGCAGGCACCACAGGGTTTGAGTCCCACCATTATATGCACTAGAATGTACTTGCAGTAAGGTCCCTGCTAAGGAGTGTGGAGAGACATCATGTGAATTTAACAGGTATTTTCCTGTTTAATACCCCTGTGACAGAATAGCAGTGATTCTTGCAACCCCTACACCTTTATACATCCACAGGGCAGTGCTTTGGAAAGTTCAAACCTTGGAGCACCAGTCTGCTGCCACCAGAGACGTCTGTTTTGCCTAAAATCCTTTAAACACCAAAGCAAGAACATCTACTTTGCAGGAAGCACAGAAAATTTTCTGTGGATGCAATGGAGCGTAATCAGTGACAGATTTGTCATGTCTGTTCCATCACTGTGGCATGGGGGGAGACCAACACTGATCGTGTCAGCAAAGCATGGTGACAGAGGAGACCTCTGTCTCTTCAAGCTAGTCTTGTGTCATGTTAAGCCAGGCTTCAGTTCCTGGGACATGAAGAGAGAAATGTGTTCCTTTTTTGTCAGTCATCAGGCTTGGGGTTCAACCCACTTGGGGGCATGCTGGGATGGAGAGAGGATGTAAGTTAGGGTTCCCGTACTGCTTGAAGTGTGGTCTCCCCAGTGCCTGATTTGTGTGATCTGATCACATCTTTAGAGGTGAGCTACACTCTAGATTTGGGATCAGAAACTCATTTCCCCATTTCATATTGTCATGTGTGTTGTGACTTTACCTGATGCGGCTTCCAGTCTGCTCACTAGAACCACTCAGGAAGTTCAACTAGTGCATCTTATGTTTGTGTAGGAGCAGTGGCAAAGCTTTGGTGCCTCCTGCCACAATGTCCAATTTTATTTGCAATAGAGTTGGTGGGTTTTGTGATAACAGAGACACAGTGAGAAGATGCTCTCTGGCTCTTCCTAAACTAAACATCATTCCCAGAATTACCTGCAGTGGCAGGAATGTGATGAAACTTAGCCAACTGTGATAGTCCTTCCTATCTCCCTTATGCTGCTGCCCCTTACCATGCTTTGAGGAGGGGGTTCATACCACTGAGCTGATGAATCAGTGGAGGAAAAGGCTGAAGCTCCATAGCTTGAATGAGGTGCTTATTGGTCTTTGATCTTGGACAACAAGGTGAGGCCCTTGCTGGCCAAGATACCCTCCCTGCAGGGAGCTCAGTGAGGGTAAAATGAATATGGGAGGACTAGATATCAGGTTATGGAGAATGGCATCCCCTTGGGAACCTCACACTCCCTGAACCCTTCCTAAAGCCTTGACTGCTCTGCTCAGGCGATTAGTTGGCAGTGACAGACTCGGTCAGACAGCAGAAGGTTTTTTACCCTTCACCATCCTGGGGAAGAGTGTTAAAGTGCCATGAAGTGTGACAAAACTGGGAGAATGTGAAAGAGCCCAGACATTATTTTCTTTTTGTATTTCCATAGTTGGAGGCTCCTTTTTTTTTCTTTTTTTTTTTTTTTTTTAGCAAATAAAATCATGCTGAGGTTTGATTCATATTTTTTTAATGCCTCAGAAGTCTGCAGTGTCATTCTCCTGGTTTGGCATCTTAATTCAAAGTGAAATACATAAAACTAAAAGGAGTGTGCCAAGGAGTTTCTCTAGCTTTCATCATCTTTTTTTTTTTTTCTGTTTTCATGAGCAGGCGTGTCCTTTTGTGTAGAAAGGAATAGAGGGAAGAGCTTGATAATAAAATACTAAAGAGATTTTTATTATTATTTTCAGTGGTATCAGGCTAGAGCCTTTATGCATAGAACATCAGCTAGACATTCAACAACTGAAACTTGTTCTTACTGAGCTTATAACAACTCACTGCAGCATACTTGCATTGTCCAGCTATTAGGACAAATTAACAGCTATTAATAGATACTGTCAGTGACTGGATACATGACATAAGAAGAACTTTATCTTCACACGAAATAAGGATATGAAAAAATACATGAGGATGAGGCGCAAGCTCTGCAGACCTTTGCGGCTGCCAGCTGAGCTCAGGGTCTGCACACCCCTACCAAAGGTGAGCTGCTGGTGTCAGGGTGGAGGTGGATGTTGGGGGGAGTGGAGGTCTGTGATGGGGCAGTGGCAACAGGATAGTGTTTAATTATGGACTTCTGTAGGAGTTTCCCAAACCTGAAACCTTTAGAAGACAAAGGAAGCAGGGGGATAAGGTAGGAAAGGGAGGTGGAGACCTCTTTCCTGAGATGGAGATCTCTGGGACATTCTCTGGCCAGGTTAAATGAGAGGTTGCTTCACTACATTAAGTCTTTTCAAATTAGGCTAAAAGAACAAGTAGGCTGTTCAGTTGTCAGTTAGGAGTAGGCTGGAAAAACATCCTCTCTAATCCTCATCTGTGATCAGGAGATACACAATTTCTGCTCTGATCTGCCTCTGGAGAAACCTCTCTCTTGCTGACTATGAGCAGTCCCTTGAACAGGGGAGTTAAATTAGTGAAAATGTCCCTGCTCCCCACCATCCCCATCACCTCTACAACATTTTTTCATGTGCATGCTTCCAACTTTCCAAACATTGCTTCTTCTTGAGTCATCAAGCTCTGCTATCCAAAAGCCGACGGGTCACATAGCAGAAAACATTGCACATGTTCCCAAATGCCCTGCCTTACAGGAAATACTTTGCCATTGCCTGAGGATAGTTTCTGTGAGCTGTCTGCAATGTGAGCTGTCTGCAATGTGAGCTAGAGGGGGAAGGAGGCAAGGGGATATGAACTCTGGTGGGTCCAGCATGAGACATGGTTGCAGTACTTGCAGGTGCATTGCATTCCATTATGCCTCCACCGTGAGCAAGTGATAATGTGAGCTGAAAGCATTGTACCTGCCACATGAGGCAGGTTAATTGACTTCTGCTTGCAAAATACCTGGGAATCTCAGAGCAGGGTGGAGGGGTTGTCCCATGTTCACTGGGTAAAACTCAGGCAGTAAGAACCTTCAGTGTGACAGACAGGGACTCAGCTGCCCCTCTTGTGTGGACCCCAGCCACATGGGTAGCACTAAGGATGAGGGGTGCTGTTTGCATCACTGGGGCCCCAACCCTCTTGCTGTGCCAGACTTTGTAGAAATTCTAATAGCAGACCTGGGGGCATGCATCACCAGGGGACCGTAAATATAATTTTTAATTAACTGGCTATTCTACAGAGGAGACTTTGTGCAGTGCTGTGAGACATGGGAACAAAGTTCAGCCTGTCCCTGTGACAGAGCTCCAAATTTCCCCTGCTCTTTCCCAGCCCAACACCAGCAAACAGATGTACTCTGTGTCTCCTATTTATGCCCTCCCAAGAAATTAGCACCCCGTTAAGCTACACAATGCAGCATTTATTTTTATTTCACTGCACTGAAGCCTTTCAATGTTAAGTCCTGATTCTTTCTGAAATGAAATCCAGACTAGCACCAAGAGCTGCTTAAATCAACAGCCAATAAGGGTATGAATTGTGTGCAGAAGAACTAGTGCCTATAGCTTAAGATAAAGCAGCCCCCAAGCTGCAAAGTCCAATGCTTGATCCAGATCCAAAAGGGAAAGGACAGAGGAGGAAGATTTCACTTCCAAATATCTGAAGCTGGGACTGTGGTTTGTCTACAGACCCATTTTAAGGCAATAAACAGCTATATTTATATCTCCTGAATGTGCCTATTATTTCAAGATCTTGCCCAAACAAATGAAAGTGACATGACAAAGCAACACTGTAGGAAGCCAAAAAACGTATAAAAAGGAATTAATCCATTATAGATGCAGTCTCAGGCAAGTTCAGTCTATTTTTAATCATTTTAATAATGCAACTGATTTGCTACATCAAGAAGGCAAGCTGAAGTGGGACCCCTCCTAGCAAGATACGTAATAGCCTTGTGTGGCTCAGTAAGCATCTGGACCTCTTCAAGAGCATGCACAGCACAACAGTCTTCCAGAGAAATGGTTATCACTGCAGAAGCCCTGCCCAGCAGGTCACTTTGAGGCACAGGAGACCTCAAAGACAAATGGATGATGCTCTAGGATAGCAAGGTAGAAGCCAGTGGGGCACTGGATTGTAGCAAATAAAATTAGAAAAACAGAGGCTTTCTTGATAATATTTTTAAAGCCTATTTCTGTTGTGATTTGGGTAGGTGAATTGTGAGATTGTTGCCATGGGAGGTAAAAATGGGTATCCATAGACTAACCAGGCTGGGGGACTTGATTCCTCCATGTTTGTCATGATCATCCTGGGCTGTTTAGTCTTGAGAATAGAAGACTGAGAGGAGATCTGATCAATGTCTATAAATATCTGAGGGGTGGGTGTCAAGTGGAGGGGGCCAGGCTCTTTTCGGTGGTTCACAGTCATAAGACAAGGAACAATGGGTTCAAACTAGAACATAGAAGATTTCACCTCAACATGAGGAGAAACTTCTTTACAGTGAGGGTGACAGAGCACTGGAACAGGCTGCCCAGGGGGGTTGTGGAGTCTCCTTCTCTGGAGACTTTCAAAACCCACCTGGATTCATTCCTGTGCAGACTATTCTAAGTGATCCTGCTCTGGCAGGGTGGTTGGACCTGATGATCTCTTGAGGTCTCTTCCAACCTCTGATATACTGTGATACTGTGATACTGTGATCCCTCTCTCTCTAGTTGAAACAGACAAGATCCATCTGAGCATCACTTGCTCAGCTTGCCTGTGCTAAAGACAAAATAGTTTCTCCATCCTTGGGTGGCTTGTTTGGCCCTGAGGGAAGTCTGGAAGAGAGAAATCTTGAAGTTTCCCCTCCCTTTCCCATAGCAGCCTTTAAATGAGAGTGCATGTGGGGGAGGACAGGAGACAGATGCCTTCTAGGCAAAGGATGGTTTTCAGGGTACTCATTTAAATCATGAAAATAAAATAATGTCTTGGTTGCAGAGAGTGGTGTGAAGCCATCAAGGAAAAGGACCACCCATGAGGGGTCAGTGAAAAAAGTCAGACAGTGTCAGCTATGCCCAGGAAGGGGATGAGATGTTGGTTGAATATAGTGACAATAAAACAGAAATCATAGCCAGGAGTTTTAAACTTGAAAGTTGAGTGATCTACAACACATTAGACTCTTCAGAGGCTAATCTTGCTTCATAAAACAAACAAAACCATCCAGTTAAGCCTGTGAAAAGGCTGGGTCGTGAGCCTTGATGCTAAACCTGAGAGGGTAGAGTGAGCCCAGCCATCAATTTCCTTGTTTGTAATACCTCTGGGCTGTTGGTGCTTCCCATCTGGGGACTTCCTTACAAAAACGTTTATCTTGTTGTCGTGTGGAAGTAGCATTTTTGCTCCATTCTGGAGCTATGTCAGTCCCACGGTGGGTGAGAGGTCAGGAATGGGACTCCCACGTTCATTCTTAATCTGGCAGCACGGGCCAGACCCGTCTGGCAAGTCCGTCAGCTGCTACCAACGACTTCTCCATCTTATTGCCAGCAAGGGGCTGGACAGATATGTGGGATTTAGATTGTCCTGTTGAGAAGCCCTCAGAGACTCTGCAGTCCTGCTCAGCAGTGCACTATGTACCTTCAAGCTTGGCCCATGTAGTTTAGGGTGGGGAGCTGCTCTTGAGGGAAAGGCTTGGGCTTGCATGTAATCGATGTTGCCTTTGGTCATGCTCAGCCCCTTTCTCCACAGTCTCAGACATCAGCTTTGCCAGGCCAAAGTAGCTGTCTCTTCGTGGAATGTCATCACTCTGGGACAAAGGCAAGACTTATAAATAAAGGGAAATGACAGGTAGTTCCTGTTGAGTAGAATAGAGCTACAGGTTGCTTAGATCATTGATCAGCAACCCATGTCACACTACTTCCACAGCTTCAGCATGCACATACTTTCCATACAAGCGTAGCAGTAGTATTTAAAGTTTTGATGACTCCATGGAGTCTCTGATGTTTCTATCTTTTGGGAGTCAAAGCAGTCCATGGAGAACTTTGTTTTGAAGAGTCTGGAATTGGCTTAGGCTAGGAAAATTCAGTATAAATTTGGGGCAGCTTCTCATAGAATCATAGAATCACAGAATCATAGAATGGTCTGGGTTGGAAGGGACCTCCAACCCAACATCATCTAGTCCAACCCCCTCTGCAGTAAGCAGGGCCATCCTCAACTAGAGCAGGCTGCCTAGAGCCCTATCAAGCCTCACCTTGAATATCTCCAGGGATGAGGCCCCAACCACCTCCCCAGGCAACCTGTTCCAGTGTTCCACTACCCTCACGGTAAAGGACCTGTTCCTAACATTCGATCTAAATTTGCTCTTCTCTAGTTCAAAGACATTGCCCCTCATCCTATCACTGCAGGCCTTTGTAAACAGTTGCTCTCCGTCCTTTCTGTAGCTTCTTGTCCATCAGCACCCCCAAGTCCTTTTCCACAGGACTGCTTTCTAACACCTCATCCCCTAGTCTGTATTGATAGCAAGGATTGTTCTGGACCAGGTACAGAACTCCATGGATATACCATCCTTTAATTTGTCCAGTCCTTTTCTGAACCCAGGGGAAATTTTGTGTTCTCACCATCCTTTGGCAAGGAGTGGCCCAGATAAAATATCAACTGTGCTTGAACTGTTTCCTTTAATTTCTTCTGAGTGTCATTCCTGCCAGCTTCATTCGATGCAACTTTATTCTTGTATTGGGTGAAGCAGGGAGCAGTGATCCCTTTTTGCTCTCTCCATGTCACTCACCTTAATTTTTGTAGGTCTCCTTAATTTTTCTTTCAAGTAATTCTTTTTCTATTGTGATTTTTTTTCCCAGATCAAAGAGTCCACTTTGCTTACTTAGTCATTTCTTTATAGAAGCCATTTTCTTTTTGCATTCAGTCATCTTTACTGCCTTTCCTTGAATCCTCTCCATCATCTCTATATCTTTTCTGGAGAGAGAAGGATCAGAAGATAGAATTCAAGATATAAGTGAATACTGATTTTATTCAGTGGCATATTAATATTCTCTTTTGCTGCCCCTTGGTAATTGTTAATATTTAATTTGCTTATTCTACCACTACTGAGTAATGAACTGATGTTTCATAGAAGCCAAATATCTTCCCTCTGAGTGAGCCCAGAGTCCATAATTTTAAACATGAAGTTCAGAACATTTTTCCTGCCATGAACATTACTTCACATTCAGCTACATTAAATTTAATTTGCTGGTTTATTGTTCATTTACTTAGTCTCATCATGTATTTCTGCATGCCCTTGTTCTCCCTCTCCTGAATACTATAGTGTCATCTGTAAACTGTACTCCTTTTAAGCTCAGTCCCTTTCTCAGGTTGTCTATGCATATGTCCTCACCCAAATCCTTGGAGAAAACCAGAAGACCATCTGCTTGTTGCTTTGATTGCATAGACCTGAGGTTTGCAAGACTTCTCTGAAGATACTGTGTCATAGCTAGATCACTTCATCAGGTGAAGTTGTTCCATTCTATTCTGGAGCACAGCTTTGAGGTTGGGCCATAGGCTGATGAGCCTTTGGTGCAGTTTAGGTTGATTCATTTGAAAGTTATTATCTAGGTCTTCAGCTGACATTGAAAGCTACTGCAGGACGAGATTGACTTACAGCATCCTGAACCAAGATGAAGGCAGATGGCTGTGTCCTGGGCCAGTTGGATTCAAATTTCGCTCCAGATGTAGTGAATTACTGCAAATCTACCTGGAGTTGTCAGGTCAATGAGCTTCTATGTCCACATTTTTGTGTGGGAAGGAAAACTGGAGGTGAGAGGAGAGATCTGTAAGCTAATGCCACTATGCCATCCAAATTCACCAGGAGGATGGGAATTCCCTCTTCACCTTCCCCAAAAAGAATAGTTTTGTGCTTTGTGGCAGCAGATCTATTGTGCTCAAGAGGAGCAAGCATAGAATAACCTCACTTCAGTTAAAGCTTAAAAATTCATAAAAGTTCTTTACTAGTTGGGTAGAAACACGTCCTGGCTTGCCACAGCTGAGTTGCCATCACATCCCACATTTGTGCTTTCTCCCATATTTGTCATACATGTTCATAATCCACAGTTACTGAAGGCTTGACCCCTTGGCTAAATCAGTAGAGGTGAACCAGGGTCCCTTTTCTAGCAGACTCCATGATCCAGTGTAAGAGGATTAAGAAATTGCCCTTAACTAATAAACGATATGGCAAGAGGATATTAATAAAAATGCTAGTCACCCTTTATTCATGAAAATAGCCAAAACTCATTCAATAGGATCACTATATGGTTGGAATATATATTTACAATAGGAATGTACAGTCTTTGGGCAAAACACAACAATTCTATGCAAATTAGGAGGTAATAACTTGGAAAGAGAAGGTCCCTGGGAGCTCAATGATAGCAGGAGGGAGACTCGATAAGGACCCTTATGCCAAAAAGGGCAATGAATTAATTACTCACAGCTTGTTTTACCCACATGGGGAGTGCTGCTGCTGCTGCTGTGTTAGCTATGAAGCTTTGGGGTGCTCTCGTACAGCGCTGTCATGGCAGATTGCCGGAAAGAAGGGTTTGCCACGTTGTCCCAGGCTGATCTGGTTTCAGCAGACGGCGGGCGGTTAACGACGCTTCTCGCAACAGGCCCTTGCTTGGTTCCTGGGTAAACTGAGGCGTGGCATGATTCTAGTGGCAAGGGGAAGCAGGCTAGGCAGATGCGGCTTCTAGGCTCATGGCTTCTCCGGTTTGCTGTGTATGGGCTTGTGGCTTTATCCCAGGCTCTGGACCAGGCACTTGAGGCAAGGCAGGGCAACTGGAGGCAGCTAAGCTTGAAAGCAAGGCTTGAAGCAAGGCTTGAAGCAAGGTGAAGGTGACTACCAAGTCAGCCTGTACATATACGTTGCCAGAGATTGATTGGGCTAATGGGGCAACTGAAGCTAACGTGTAGCTGCCCAATGGAAAGGCGTTCTGCCAGGCTATAACCATAAAAGGCAGAAACAAAGGCATACGTCAGCACACGTGCTCTTATCCCAGGTAAACAACTTGTTTACCAGACAGGCAGGGGTCCTGTCCCCTTTGTTCTTTTTCCCACGTTGCCCTGTCTTTCTGCAGGAAGGAGGGGAGAGAGCAGGACCATGTCTAGACATCTTAAGGCCTGTCTGGGTTTGTACTGGGCTATATCATGGCCCTACCATGACATCCAGGCATACTTTTTTGCCTCATACAAGGCACTGTTCTTCCCAGACTCCTCATATCCCATCTTCGCTCGCCCAAACATAGATTCCTGGCACAAATTAGGCTCTGGTCTGCTCCTTAATGCCTTTTTTGTCAGCTTTTGGCTTTACTCACTTTTGGCTTTTACATCCCTATCTTTGTTGCATGGTAACTTTTTCCTACCATCACAAAACACCTTCACTCCTGAAACTCCCTTAAGAAAACAATTCTGGGACCCAGCATGCTCCCACATAACACTTCAGCTTTTGAAAACTAGCATATTTTGCTGAAATCTCCATCTTGGCAAAAGTGTTCCAATAGTCTCCACTTTTCGTCTCTCTTCTGGTATCTTATTCCCAAATGGCAGAAGAAAACTAGGAAGGAAGTGAGGGGAAAATGTGGGTGTAGAAGAACATCCTGTTCTGCACAAATACCCTGGTGTGTTGTCAGATGGATGCTCTGCTTTAAATAGAAGAGGTCTCCTGCTTGCAAAGGCCAAAATAATAACTTCTCAGGATTTAAATAAAGATGGAAATAATGGTCTAAGAGAATGTTTGGACCTAGTGCAGTAAAGATTGAACCAGGTTAGAGCTTCTCATTATCACGTGATCTCTTTTTTTTTTTTTTGTCTGTAGCTAAAGTACACACACATGCAAAGAGAGTTTTAGAATAATCTCTAGGGAACTCAGGGAAATTTTGGGTTTTGTTTATTGTATTTGAGAGGCTGTTTCCATAAAAGAGGTCATTTGGGGTAAGCAGTATTGAAGTGAGAGAAGAGAGCCATGGGATAAATTCAGGGGTCCTGAAGCTTTGCTGTATTTGAAGAAGTTCTGCTTCGATCGGATTTTGTGACTGATTTCTGCTATCCACTTTCGCAAGGGGTTAAGTGGTACAACGTGCTGCACTCTGATGACTTTTTATTTTTTACCGTCAATATTTTTTTACTATATCCACACCAACTGCTTTGGCTATCACTAGGAGACAATTTTTATTTTTTCTCGTCTTCTGCACTTTTTCCTCTATGTTAGATTTTTCCCTAATGTGCTTTGCTTAGAATATGAATTATTTAGCACAATTTGAAGGAAAAATAGAAAGAGAGATACCCTTGGGTACAAAATATCTAGGAGTCTAGGAGTTAGGAAAATTCCACAGGATTTACTTTAGCAAAGCAACTTTTCACATCAGCAGCATTTTCCCCAAATTTCTGACTATCTCTAAAGACAGTTAATACTGACTAGTAAGAGAACTGCTTGGCTGAATATTCACAGCAGTGGTTGCTAATATCCATCCTGAATGTCCCTTGGTGTGGCTTGTAACTATTTCCTCTAGTCCTGTCACTTGTCATCATGGAGAAGAGGTTGGCCCCCTCCTCACTACAACCTTCCTTCAGGTAGTTGTAGAGAGTGATGAGGTCTCCTCTCAGCCTTGTCTTCTCCATGCTGAGCAACCCCAGGTTCCTCAGATGCTCCTCATAGGCCTTCTGTTCCAGGCGCTTCACCAGTATCCTTGCCTTCTCTGGACACACTCCAGCACCTCAATGTCCTTCCTATAGTGAGGGGCCCAGAACACTCGAGGTTTGGCCTTGCCAGTGCTGAGTACAGGAGGATGATAACCTCCCTCATCCTGCTGGCCACAGTCTTTCTAACACAAGCCAGGATACCGTTTCTTGCTCACTTGGGCACACTGCTGGCTCATACTCGGTCAACTGTCAACCAACAACTCCAGGTCTTTCCAAGTCGCAGATTTCCAACCACACATAGCCAAATCTGTAACTTGTCATGGGGTTATTGTGACCCAGGTGGAGGACCTGGCACTTGGTCTTGTTGAACTTCATACAATTAGCCTTGGCCCATCCATCTAATTTGTTCAGATTGTGCTGTATAGTTTCCCTGCCCTCTAGCAGATTGACACAACCACTCAGGTTGGTGTCATCTGCAAACTGAGGGTGCACTCAATCCCCTCAGCCAGATCATTAATAAAGATGTGAAAGAAAACAGGCTCCAGGAACACCACTAGTGACTGGGCCCCAGCCAGATTTAACTCCATTCATGACTACTCTTTGGGCCCAACCGTCCAACCATTTTTTTATCCAGCGCAGAGTGCACTTATCCAGGTCTTGTGCCATGAGTTTCTGAAGGAGAATGCAAGTGCTAGAGTCTGACAGCTGGTATATTTCATATCTCTGCTATTTATTGTTGTGGTAATGGAAACCCAGACCATGTAAAGCTGAGGCTGGGTGAGAACCCATAAACTCATTCACCCTTGTTGCCCCACTAGTAGAGCATGGGGGGTTTTAGTGCCAGATGGTTCTTGAGCAGAAATCAGGGAAACCATTATGTGCTCCCTTAGGCCATTTTCTTGTGCCTGACACTATTTTCTCCATCACTTTTGAAATAATCTTGAAATTCATCTTTGCGAGGACAAAAATGAGCCTGTGTTGGAGTCAGAGTCTGTCATGTGGAGCCTGCATTCTGACCCTGGAAGAGATCTTCTGTTGTTTATTTCTGTTGCCAATACAATGCAGCTGCAGGGACAGTCAAGGGGCAGAAGTGATGTGGTTCCCCTGAGGCACCACACAGAGACATCCTACAAAAAAGGATCTTTAAGTTCATATTTCAGTATTTAATACGTAGCCTTTGTGTAATAAATGGGGTGAAAAGGGGGGAGTGATCACATGTTTGGTTCCAGTAAAGTTCTTGTTGTGCTCAGACTGGTTGGACAGTAGTATCAGCTAAAAGAGGGCAAATGCATAATTCAATACTAGTGGACTTCTGTTGGCTTGTACTGACACAGACTGAGCACTGCTTGCTGTGGACCAGGGACAGGGACCTGCGAAAGAACAGTCATATGTCCTTGTACCCATCCTGCTCTTGTAGAAACCATAGCTTCTGACTTTACATGTACATAAGAGGAGATAAAGGCGTACCAGCGGTCAGGCATTCTGCAAAGAGAGCAGGGCACATGAAATCCTGTCTGTAGTGAAACCTATGTGGCAGTGGTGAGCAATCCATACTAGCTTACTCATAAGCATACTGTATTATGGTTCCCTGAGTTTCAACCACCTGCAGTGTGATACCCTCCAAATATTGTGCTTTGATCCATTCTCATTAAAATGCTCTTCTACTCAGACTGGTGAAGGTAAACCCTTTATCAAAAGCTTTAATGAAAGAGCAGCACATGGATAGTGAACAGATTTTCTTTTCAGTGGAGAAGCTTCCCATGCTGGGTTTATTTCTGGAGCAGCTGACCTATTATCTGATGCAGGGCCTTGTGTGAATGAGAGTTGGTCCACCCAGAAAATGAATTATGTGCCCTTCTTTGCCGTTGACATTATCCATCATTTTGTGTCCCAAATGGTCTATCATGTTGTTGTCTAGTAAAACTCAGCCATCAGTGGCAGTTCCTGCTCAGATGCTGATGCTAGATGTCTGAAAATGTGATTTCAGCTATAACTCTGAGGACATTTAGTTGAATTTATGACTGGAGGTCCCTCTAAGCCACAACAACCCTATCCATCTCATACCTTTATAAATAATACTAGTCTTCTGTTTCTGAATCCTTCAGGGCAGCCTTGGGAGGGGGGCTGGGGGGGTGTTTCCTGTGTCTGGAATGCAAACAGGCAAAATTTCACTCTGAGATGTCGAACTGTCTGAGTACACATCAAATAAATAAAAAAGAGTTTGGTTGAATAATGCGGACATCATGTAAGGCAGTTTGGTGAATTTGGCATTGTCTAGAATACACAAGACTTTGGTGCCACTCATGGCCAGACCAAGAAGACTTCCAGTATTTCTCTTTTTTGTGCCTCAGATTCCTTTCTAATCGGTTCCCAGTTAGTATTAGGTAAAATCCTTGAGAGATTCCCATTGGGTTTGTCTTCTGCTGGATCATGTTCATCAGTACTTTACCACTACACGTGGTGCTGGGAGAGCTACAAACAAAAAGTGCTAAGCAAGCAGAAATGTCTCCTTTTCTCCACTGACTTAAGTAGGAGCAGATGTGCCGAGGAACAGCAAGCATTAGGCTCGTGCTTTAAATGTCCATAGATACAGTAAAAGGAGAAAGGGTTTATCCCAGAGAAATGCTTAGCATCCTGAAGCGGGATGCTGCAGAGCTGAAGTGGTTGAGCAATGGGAGGACATTTCAGAGGGGGTGTTAGCAGAGTCAAACCCTGTAAGATTATTTGAGGTTATTCCCCTTCGTGCATAGCCTCAGCAGTCACTGCCATAGTGCAATGCCTTGGGGAGTGGGTAAGGGAATCTATTAATACCCTTAGGAAAAAGTTAGCATCCAAAAACCTTTTGTTTCCTTGTTTTTTACACATCTGTGCTCTCCTCTGTCACTAGCTACAGCGCAAAGCCTGGCATAGCTTCTGACAAAGAGCTATTGATGGTATGCTTGTGTGAATTGGCCCAGCACTAGTCACAGCCAACTTCTGTGGGACCTGCTGCCCCTGTTTTACAATACGCTCCAGTGTGCTGAGCCATTTGTGAAAGGTCAGAAATGAACAGAGAAATGGACTGGAGTCAAAAACAAGTAGTCCTATAAATATCAGTTGTAGTCAAAGGCAATTTATTCCATTCCCCTCCTCGCTCTCCCTGTGTGTGTGTCTCTCCCTCCCTCTGTTGTGGTTTCCCAGATATAGCTCCATGTTTCTGACTGGGGAGCTCTGAAAGGAAAGCAGCACGCACATTGCAGCTTCTGCTCCAATCTTGCAGACATGGAATGATCCTCAGTCCTTCAGGTTGGACTGACAGCTGACACAGAGCCCAGGCATCATCTGGACTCAGATGTTCGGTTTTGATTTCTCAGATTTTCTTTATCTGTGAGAAAATAATTTGCTACAGTTTGAGAACTTGCTTTGGCCACAGACATTTTGGATTGGAATTCTTGAGGGTTCTTCTCTGCTCGGAGATAACGTTTTCCTTCACAATGACTTTAGCAGCTAAATTAGAGGATATTGAAGTGACACTGGAGCACCTATTAATGGATGTGTTCGTAAGTAAACTACACTTTCCTATTTAAAGTGAGATGCTAATAATCCAGAGGACACTGTACAAATTTAATGGTGTATCCATGTGTTTCATTGACTAAATTCCTTTGCATTTCCCAGTAAACTGTGTCTCCAACACTACTAATGTATTGTGGTATAGCTAAGGTGCCTACTGGGAGTGATAGTGTGTACAACTGGAACAGTATGACAGAACACTTGCTGCGTTGGGTTTGTGTATCATCTGCAATGGTGATAAAGTACATGCAAAGGATAAGAGCTTTGGTCAGTTGGAGAAATATCTTTGTAAAGAAGTGCATTGACAGAACATTTAAACTGTGTGCTGTTTAGCATCGAGAGCCCTCAGCTTTGGATTTTGGCAGCTAATAGTTTAGAGTCTCTTACCACTTTGACTTTTGAGTTAGCTTTGTAAGAGATAGATGAACAAGCAAAAGTAGTCATGTTTTCAAGAAAATTAATTTTATTCCTCCCGGATGTACCAAACACTTTAAATCAATGTTAATCTGGAATTGCTTCCTTGAAATCATCAAAGCTCAGTGAAGCAGTGTATGACTTGCTTCAGCACATCTGGAATAAGAGTCTGCCTGTATCATCTCTTTTAAAAAATTTCTTCAAAAGATCACTATATTTCAAAAGATTTTCCTGCTTTTTCCAACACCACTTGATGGGTTTTGCCTAAAGGTCAGAAATGGCCAGGGTTTGGAAGTTTATTGGGGAGGGAAACAATGATGAGGGATTTCTAGATCATTGATCTTCTTCAAAAAAAAAAAAAGTCATACCAAGGTGATCTGCACTTTCTGAATTCAGGTGGTAAGAAGTAAGACAGAAAGTGACATTCTGAATTTTCAGAAGAGATTTTTGGCATCTCTTAAATTAAATGCTTCAAATGTCAGGGTCTAATGATGAGGAATCTTAGGCATCAACCACAAAAGTGAAAAACAGGAGAGCTTGCCAGCTTTCTAGCCCTGTGGTCCAATTACTAAGGTGTCCATCTGTGCTGTGAAATTGATTCAAGTCTCTCTGGGCTGGCCATTTCCCCTTAACTCTTTGGATAGTGCCCTGCCCCTTTCTTACAAGTTACTGAAGTAGTGATAGAGCAAAATAGGAGGAGGCTATCCTGTCAAAGTCTCTCTGTAGAGTGTGAAGTACTGAAATACTCTTTGGGCTATAAGATTTGAATCAATTTAGTGATTATTTGCCACTTTGGGTTCAACTCCTTTCCCAGCTCTGAGTATTGTGCATCTTGGGGAAAATCCCTAAGGATTTAAATACTCATGACAAGCAAAGATGCAACATCTGCATCTCATGACCACAAAAGGCTTTGAAAGTTACTCTTTGTGGGAAGGGGACAAGTGCTTTTTCTGGACTTTTTGCAGTACAGCAAACTCGACATTATGATCTCTCCTTGTCTATTTGTAGCTCAGCATCACTTCATTGAGCTGAGCAGTTGACACCTGGGAAGCTGAGATCCTCCATGGAGCAGGTGTCATTGAACAGTGGGTGCCTAAAGGCATTTATCGCAGGGTAGCTCCAAGCAATATCCCAGGGGTTGCCAAGATCTAGAAAGCCAGGGCTGAGATGAATGAGACTGAACAATCCTACATGTGTCTGATTGTGTTTGAAGGACATCAAATGCCTCTTGCCCTGCTGAGAACCAACCAGCCCCCTAAAACAAGTCATAAGGAATTATTTCTTCTTGGCGTTCATGTCCCATCCAGAACACTGTTTTGAGGTTGTGTTTGGGCTTTGTCTATTCCTATGTCCATCTCTTGCTTTCATCCAAGTGTTTTTCCTCATGGTTTCTTTTGGGGGGAGGGGGGGTTTGGAGGGCTTTGTTTTTACAAAGAGGGTGACAGTAGACCAAATAAAACATAGACAAAATTCACCAGAGCTGCAGGTGGCCTTAGTTCCTGAAGCCAATGGAGCTGTTCTCAGGTTGCATTTTGAACTGATCCCTCAAATATATAATTCCATAAAACCATTGAAGCATCCCCAGCTGGGACATTGCAATCACAGCTGAAATTGT
This sequence comes from Indicator indicator, assembly GCF_027791375.1. Classification (NCBI taxonomy): domain Eukaryota; kingdom Metazoa; phylum Chordata; class Aves; order Piciformes; family Indicatoridae; genus Indicator; species Indicator indicator. The sequence continues at coordinate 17,624,415 of NC_072012.1, read as the reverse complement.
GAGGCACGGACATATCTATGTGGTGTCATGCTGTGCCATGCCAGAGCCCCAGCTGGCTCTGGAAAAGCCGGTATGTCTGTGCAGCATTGTGCAGGGCCACACTGCAGTAGTGTCACTGCTTCACTCCCCTTGTCCCTCTGAAGAGCCTGAGGCTGTAAGATTCAGAATTAATCAGTCCAGGCTCCACATCTCACGTTGACTATGAGAACTGTGAATCTAATCTAGCCTCTATGAAATGCAAGAAAATAAGTTTTTGCTGATGAGCAACCATGCTTTAAGCTATCTGAGGTCTTCTAGAAACTACCTAGGAATTATGGCAGAAAGAGTTTCAGATAATCTAAACCAAATATTCCAAATGCAGAATCATTTTGTCTATCAGGCACAATTTTCAGCCTTTACTCATACATCATCTTGCCTTGTGGCTGTGTTTGATCTTAAGCCATCTGTCCATTGAGCAATGCTAAGAATAATCTCTACTCCTGGATACAGAAAGGTAAATAAGAAACTTAATATGAAGGGCAAAACATAAAAAGCTGTTATAGATCATTCTAGCAGCCAGGTTCACTCGAAGTCATTAATCCATTACCAGGTGTTTTGCTGTTACCAGTAAGACTAGGACTTGGGTGAGGAGTGTGGGGCCAGATCAGTGGGCCTGAACAGGCTGCAGGCAGATGGACTGCCAGGTAACAGGACCCTCCTGGGAATGATTTCGAAGTCTGCTCCATGTCATGCATCTTTATCTCTGTCAGGTTTATTGCTGAAAGAATGAAGCCATCTGTCACACAGCTCCTCTTCCAATTCTCTGGTGCCCTCCACTGCTCCAAACCAGGCAACCACTTACAAAATTGGAAAATTGTGGTCTCTGGACCCTTGATGGGTTTTTTTCCTTTGAAGAAGCCTAGTTTTAATGATTGTTAGGGGGGCAGTAACCTGTTCCCAGTTCAGTGGGCCCTGACAAAGCCCCCTTTAACAGCCCATACCAAGATGGCAGGCCCATTTTTGTCACAGTGTAAGAAGGTTATATTAGACAGCAAAGTTTTCTAAAGAAAACTGAGATCTAGCTCAGTTCAGACTAACCCACCTTGATGTAATTGGCGTCTGCAGGAATACAGACTACAGAAAGACCATAGGATTGGGCTTGTTTTCCTCTGGACAAGGTTTTAAACTAAGTTGTCCTGCAGGAGTTCACCTGGAATGGGTTCAGCAGAGTTTCACAGGGAGGATGGCAAGTCTTGGCAGCAGATATACTTAATGCTTCCTCTAAAAAGCTAATATAACATGGGAACACTTTTCCCTTTTTTTGATGGGGAGAGACTAGAGATTTGTATTCGCATGACATGAGCTGCCACTTCCTTGCTTGACAGGGTGTACTCACTGTGTTGCCATCCCTCTATCAGAAAAGCAGCTGTTGCTGCACTGACACTTCCTTTTCCCTGTTTCCAAATGGCATTGTAGAGCTTTACTGGGTTCTACAAGGTGAGATAAAAAGGAAGTCTCTGACATGACATTTCATAATTAGCTGGTTGCCATCAGGTTGCCACCAAGCTGCTTGGTGAGCTGGGACTTGGCTGCCTGAAGAAACCCAAACAGAGCAAAAGGGGCCTCTGTAGGGAGGCAGTGCAGGGACAAGCTCAGGAGGTCCCTCTGGTGTGCTGAGAGGAAAAGGAGATCTGGGTAAGAAATACAGGCTCTGAGTCCTTGGTTCACTGCTTGCAAAAGGCATCCCTGAGCAAAAACCCTCTTCTTGCCTCTAGACATGCTTAATTATTCTTGTGCAGTCTATGGAAGAAGACCTTTGACATACACCTCAGGACCAACCTTGCTGATTTCCAAGCCTTGCCTTAGGCACATATCAGGGAGAAAGCCTCCCTGATACATCACACCCAACATGCCTGGGGATGTCAGGGAAGGTTTGGTAGTGAGCTGGGCTGTGGAGCCTGGCCACTGAGATGCTTTCTTTGCATTATGTTAGAAACAGACTTTCAAACAAACAAGAAGAGCGGTAATAATTTTGGTGAAAAAGTGAGCCTGAAGCAGCCAAATATCAGCTGTTTTCAAAAAGGAGATTGAATTCTGAAGGCAGGTGTGACAGAGCTTTAGTGGATGTCCCAGGAGAGAAAGAGAGATTTAAATTAAATCTTTCAACCATGAACAATGTATCCCTGGCTCACTCCAGACATCACCTGGGAAAAAACAGGCAATCTATCTCCAGTGGATCATGGGGTCTTAGACACCATCCAAACACAGTTAAGCCTGCCAAATCCATAGCACACTCTATACCTCCACCTACATTCCTGCAGACATTTATTTTTCCACAACTGGCTCCTCAGCCTTCCTCCCACCACACTCCACAGATAAGTAGATGTTTATGCATATATGTGTATATATATTATATGTTTTTTTAAAACATGTGTGTGTATATATGTAAGAGACTATTTGATGAAAGTGGCATTCTGGAGAGCTTCCTGGCATGCAGAAGGGCTGAGATTGCTTTGCCCTGGGTGGACATAGCAATTTGAATTTGCTATGTTCCAGCGTCCTCAAGCACTCTGAGAAAACAGCTGCTCTTCTCCCTTCCCACACTGTCAAGTCCTGGCAGCACTAACACCGAAATAGGAAGGACATGCAACTTAATCTCTGTTTCAAATACCCTAACAGTCAGAGGAAATTACCTGGGATGCTGCAAGTATTCTGGCTCATTCCTCTGACAGCTAGCAATGAGAGGAATTAAAGTTTGAGTCAACCTCCTGCATCCAGCCAAACCCCAAGCTGGATATTTGATGGAGAAGGAATCAAAGCCTGAAGAGTCCATACAGAGAGGCAGAGGTCACAAAGGAGTCAGGGCTCTCTGGAGTACCTTGACAATGGGGATGGCAACGTGAGGTGGACAAGGTCACAATGTCCTGGTGGGCTACAAATACCCATATTCAAACTTTTAAAATCAGGCTGCCAAGAGAGGCATTTAAGTGACCTGGCTCTTCATTAATAATAAATAACAACAAAAGCAATGGAGACAAGTGCCAGCTCTTCTCCTCATCCCTCCAGAAGCAGGGAAACTGAGAGACAGGGGCAGAAAGCCTCTAACTGCCCACTTTAAAAACAGTAGAAATCTGAATTCCAGAATCCCAGTTTGATGATTTCTTTATACTCCCTCCAGAGTATAAAACTCCAATACAATGGCAAAATAATCCACCATCAATGTTTGGGTCACAGATCCCCAGTGCCATGGATGAAGAATGCCTTTTGATCTAGTCCTACCATGCTTTAGCACAGAAAGGTGTTGTATTTGTCCATTCTTCAGGCAATTACATCATTAATTTTCTTATTTTCTCGTGCTGTCATCACTGGTAAACAGTAGCCATTCCCATAGTTAGTACTGAGGACAATCTGGAGAAAGGAGTGGTGTAGTAAGATGGTTGTGATGAACCTGCTTCAAACACCATCTGCACAGTGAGCCCTGCACGCAGCAGCCTCCATCCCTGCCATAATCAAACAAACATTCTTGCAGTTTCTATTGACTCCTGATGTCTGTGTTACATTTTTCTTCATAACCATTGCAATAATAAGACACCATCAACATGCAAAGTGGCAATAAATTGTGTGGCTTTGCCAGCCTTCCAGGACTTGCTAATTGAAGAGCAAGCAGCAAATTCATACATGGAATAGTCACAAATCATTCATAATTCAAAAGCGTGGGTGCTACCCTCACTCTCTACAGTGTAATGGCTATTTCCACATGTTTTTTTATCAGGGAAATCCATTCTTTGAAGTAGTTCCTAAAGAGTTTCTCTCTGGCAACAGCAGCATCCTCCAGTTTATCCTCAGCATCCAGTTTGCAGGAGATTTAAAGCCTCATTCTCTACTGCTGCAGTCAGACTGAGTTTTGCCAGTACAGCGGGCAGGGGCAGAATCAGGCCTCTTGACCTACACTAAAAGCTGAGGTTACTCAGCATGATTGTACTGTTGAAGAGAACCAATGAGGTAGATGTTTTCTTTAGAGACTTCTGAAAATGAGAACATTAAAATGATCGAACCAGGTCTTTCCAATAAATTATCTAGTCCAGCATCATGTCTTGCAGGGCAACTGATATCAGATGCCTACAAACAAGTGCAAGAGCAGGGCAAGTATGCAGCCACAGTCCCCACAGTATCTTCCAACCACCTGCTCATTGCATTCAGGAATTTCATGACCCAGAAGTAGTGTCTTCAAATTTAACAGCCCACAATAGATGTTCTTTCATTAAATTAAGTAATTTTTAAACTTAGCCCAGGGGCCCAAGTTAGCAGTCACAGCTGCCATCAAGAGCCCTAGAGCACAAGAAAAGCCATAGTGTTGTGCTACAGCCCTATGCACAGTGTCGCCAACCACAGATTACTCCTAACTTCACTTCCAAGAGAGTCGGGTCACACTGTTGACCCTCAGAAAGCCTTTGTGGAACAGAAGGACTTTGTGGAGCAATCTAGGCTTGCTCACCCATACTGAACAACTCACAGAAAAAGAAGATGGTGAGAATGAAGAGCTGAGAGCATCAATGCCAACAGGGATGTTAGCAAACACAGCTACCAAGGGACACAACAGAATTTCTGATAACTGGAGAGGTAGACCAAGAGTGATCAGTTATCAAGCTTCTTTTATAATCATTGGGGAGACATTGACACTTTTAGGTATCATTCACCCCCCCAGCAAAGTAGGCAGCTAGAGCAGGTCTGCTATCTCAAACCCTGCAAGTGCCTATTTCTCTTCAGTGATGACAAAAAGGAGTCCAGATTACAAGCTCACATAAAAGCAACTAAGGTTAGGAGACGTAAACATCACTGCAGATGTCTCCTATAACTGAGGTAGGGTGTCATTACATCTTGGCAGACACAGGAGAGCTGAAGCACTAAAATAGAGATGGGTAGGAATTACGAGGAGCAATTCCAATGCTGAAGATCCAGAGTCAAACAAACTATTCACATTTCTTAACCTGTCCATGAAAAACCCACACAAACTAAACTGGTTTTGTATTTCAACGATGTTAGCAGTTCCTCTTTTCTTGCTTTGTGCAAACAGTTTTCCCCTCACTCAAAGTCATCGTTATTCCATGCCTGCAAGACTTCAGCTACAAAACAAAATTTGCCTGAGAATCTGGTTTTCAGCTCTGATAAGACTTAAAAAAACCCTCTTAATATGTCTCAGGGGTCTTCTATTTCCCTCCTTTCTTAAGGGACATGTTGGCTTTCTCTGCTATTCATGTGGCTTTCTCTTGGGGAAACATAACTCTCCCTCCTTCCCTCACACAGGCACGTAAACTTTCCCACAATATATTAAGATTAATCAAAGCAGTGTAACAAGGATGAAGATTTAAAAGAAAATTACACAGCACAAAGAAGGATTTCTCTTCACGGTGTTTGACATAGTCCATGTGTCACATATCATGTTCAAGGCTTAAATTTAGCTCAAGGCTGAGTACCTTCCATGCCATGCTGAACAAACCCCTATTTCTTCAGGGACTGAAGTAAATCAGCAGTGGCAAGCACTGTTCAGGAGTAGCTTGCTGACCTTTTAAGACTTGACACCAAGATGCACCAAGTATTTGCACACTCCTTGCACTCACCAGGATTTGCAAAGACTTCAGACCAGATCCCTGACAGAAATATTGTACAGTCATACTCCAGCTGATTCCATGACTGCTGTTGTATGGACCACACTCAGCCTCTGCTACACATCCATGATGTGGGAATGTGGTGTTGGTGCCAAATATCTCCTCTTTTGTTTATGTAAGCCCTGAAAGCCAGAGGTGGCCTCTGCAATCCCTTTGTGATGTTTACAGGGGCATGTCTCCAGGGCAATGGGGTCAGGCAAGTTCCCTCCCTAATTAATTAGTGTCTCTCTGAGTTATGTGGGAACAGAGCTGACCTACCAGCACAGTAAAACACAAGGGAAATGTCCTTCCTACTAGCAGAGACCTCACTTGCTATATGCCCTGTTCTTCTTTCTGGTCAGGGTTTTCCAAGAGCCTGTATGCGTGGAAGCTGGGACCATAGCAGCAAGGACCATACACAGGACAGAGAGAGGGTGGGGAGGAGAACTAGAGGTGGGGTGGAGTCTGATTCTGGAGAATCTGCTTGGTGGGATCAGGGGAAGAGGAAAGGTGCAGGTTGTTCTGTCCTCTTCCCTGAAGACATTTTCTGGGATGTCTAGGTCTGTGCCATGGCTTTCACTAGAGGCTGTGCCAAGAACTTGCTGGCTTGGTGGACACACCATCTGATGGATCTAAGTCCTTGGCTAGGTGAAGGCTCAACAGGTGACATTTTGCTCTGTCAGTCACTCTCCATGACATCCAAGGCTGCAATACAAAAAGCAGCAGTCATGTGGATACTTTTGCTGGAATACTAACAAATGATGAAAATTAGGAACATCCAGCATTACATTTTGGGTTAACCTACAGCAGTGTGGATCACATAAGAACTTCTCTGAGACGAGAAGTACTTGGTTCTGGGTTTCTGTTTAGGTTTATGCTAGTCAGGTCTATGAACTGCAGATGGTTAAACAACCATGCTGTAGCACAATGCAAAGTTGTCACAGGAGCCTAAATGCGTCTCTGTTGATGCAAGTGATGGACATGCTGCACATGCTGTCCAACACCATGCTGATCACTGCATAACCCAGAGCACCAAAACAGAGTAAAACAGAGCAAGAATATCTATTCAAGTGTGGGGCTGACCTTCATGTTCAGCCTGGATTGCTGCTCCCAGCAACAGCACTCACATGCACTGCTTTCCCAGAGGAGACAAAGACATGATGATCTGTGTGGCCTCCAGACGTGACACAGCATTGCCACATACAGGGGAAGCCCCTGGGCTTTCTGTGGCTCAGGACCATGAACAGCCTCCCCCACCCTCAAAAGCTGCTGAGTTATTGCCAGCTGTGACGGAGAAGGCTCATGCAGGAACAAAGCTTCATGTGGTGTGTTTTCTCACAATATTCCCCAGGCTAGAGTGATTGCAACATTTCTCTGTAAAAAAACATGTAAGACTAGGAAATTGCTTGGTTTCTTTGACTTTTAAGGCAAACTGGATTTGCACTGACAGTCTGCACTTATTTTTCACTCTCAGAGAGGCCATTTCCTTTACAGTCTGATTCTGGGTGCAATAAAACACAAGCTAAGTCACTCTAGGGACTGCAACCCCAAAACATCACCCTATTCTCCTTGTCTTTTTATTGCTTTGCTATGTCCCAGCAAATCAGCTAGGCAGGCTTCAGTGGTAAGTTAGAAAGATTAATAGGAGCTGAAAAAGAGCTCAAATAAGAGAGGTTTTCCTATCGGGACTCCAGGGGCTTTGCTACTAATAGAGACCATAGACATCATGTCAGGAGCTGCAAGGTACCCTTGTTTTTCTCTCACTCTGTTTCCATACTTCTGTATTCATGGAGTACAGAACTTAAGTTGGGGGTTTTTGTACTGAGTGCCCTTTCAGTTTTACAAAACAGTGTCTTACTGTTAGATCTGACAGATACCACAAACTGCATTTCAGCCTGTGCCACTGCTTGCACTGGTTTTGGTTCACTGATCTCCCCTGAGCATACACTGACTTGAAATTTGACTCCTCCATTGCCAGCGTAAGACACACTTTGCAGTAGTAAATGATTTCTTTCTCCTTTTCATTAAAGAAAAAAAAATCCAGTATAAATAGCAATCAATTGGAATGTGCTTTCCTCTGATGCATTGTTACTGCAAACCACTGCCCCTGGCAGCCTGCAATTATTACTGAAAAGCATCCACTGCTTTAATCCACTAACTTTGAGCAGTTAGTAAACACGGTCTTTTGAGGGTCTGTGTTGGTAAGGCCAGGACACTCCCTTTCAAAAGTCTGGCTTTTATTTCCTGCTGTGCTGGTTAGTTGGAGATGTCTCTACAGGCAACAGTGCAGTTGAATGAAGCCTCAGTGATGAGTCTTTATCATCTTAATTTGCCTCTGCAGTCAGCTACACAAGAGAGGGGGCTCTCCAGAGGGAAATTTAGAATTTCATGGGCTGAAGTGCCCTTGGACATGCTTATGTCTGCCATGAACACCTAAACTCCCTCTCTGCAAACAACTAGAAAGGCTCTCATAAAAGCATATTTTACATTGCCTACCCTATAGGCAATCTCTCAAACTAAACCTAATATACTGCACTATACACTTGCCTCCCAATGTACTTTGAACAGCTCTAAAAATAAGAAGCAAATATCTCATCCTTCCACAGCCTTAATGATTATGGTTTGGATTTCTTTCTCCAGGTTCATTCCACCTGGGAAATGAGGAATGAGACTGGGAAGTGTCTTTGTGTCCACATCTCCATCTGTCTGTGGTTTCTGTGGAGGACACCATAGAGGTGTGCCTAGGGTGCAGCACAGGGAGGGAGGGAGAATTCAGGTCCATTGAGATATGAAAGGATTTTGTTGGAACTGGTTCCAATACCGTACAAATGGATGGATTTCTTCTACTTTCCACATGTGTAAGAGGTTTCCTGCAAAGAAGCATGTATGTATTATTAGTCAGCTGCCTTGAGCAATATGCAAATTTGCATTTCATTCGCAAGACCTAAAATCAATGCAAAGAACTTGTGGCTTGTGGAAATGACTGTACGAATGCTCCTCTTTATCCTGCGGAGAAAATCAGCCTATTTGGTGCTTCTTGCTGGTACCGCTGGACCATCTCTGATCCCTCGTCCTGATTGTTTACAGACGCAGGCGGAGACATATGTTACGGCTCTTTGTCCCCTCTAGTGGATAAAGGTCTATTTACAAGACTGGTATTTGGAGGTGGAACTGCAGGGGGCCTTGCCTGCAGGAATGTGAGAGTTTCTGGGGAAGAGGAGCCCCCTCAGCCCAGGGCTTCAGATCAGATGAGTAGGGAGATCTTTGCTACTCTGCCCTCATACGAAGCATTCACCTCCGAGGTCTTCGCTCAGACTGACTGAGTCTTTATTCAGGCAAAGCTCCCAGCAAGAGAGGTTGCAGCTGCCTTTGTTCTCTTTCTGCACCGGTAGATTTTCAGTGGCTCTGCTGGTGTAGGCAAGGGGTCCTGGTGGGCAGCTGGGAAATGCCAGCCACCTCATGCTTAAAATGCAGGTAGGCAAACTGTGAGATGCGGCGGGGGGGCATTAGCAATTGTTACAAACTCTGCAAGAAGTACAGACCCTAACTCTGCACCTATTCCACATAAAGAACCTGCATTAGCCAGTCATGCTTAAGATATTTCCATCTTTTCCTGTCTCTGACTCTCTTTGGCAAAGACATATGGAACTAATTATGAACAAAGGCCGATTGTTTGAATATGTAGAGTTTCCCACATCAAGCTGCTGCTTTTTTTTTCTTTGACTAGTTTTAATGCATGTGCATATGCTGAGCAGATACAGTGTTTCTCTTCTTGATTTTAAACAGTTGCTTTAATGTCATGTCCCGAACACCTTCACCTTGACTTTTGGACTTGGATCAAAACAAAGTATTTTTAGTTCTGCATTAAAATGAGAACAATACATGGAGGAAGGGACTGGCTCCACAGCTCAGCAGATTTTGCTCTCCCAGCTAGATTGCTCTGAGGAAAAGAGTGTGGGCCAACATCTTTTCCATTTTACTAAGCAAATTCAAAATGCCTTTGTGGAGTTGGTGGACTGGGAAGCTCCTGCTCTAAACTGCATCTGGACCAGTACCCGTAACTGAGAATGGAAATGAACACAATATCCAACCCACATGTTTACAAAATCATAGAATCATACCTGTCTGATGTGGGACAATTCCTGGTGCTGGAGAAAGTCTGTGGGAAGGAAAAGTATTCTTCTCATTTTCAAAACACGTGTGTACAATTTAAAGTCTAAATATAGTTTCAAACTTTTCTTCCAAAGAAAGAAAATGTCATTGTCTACTAGTCTCTGAAGTGTTTTCATAAAAGAAAAAAAGAAGGCATTGAGACTAATTGTAGTCTGACCCTAATTATAGGCTCTAATATAATTATTTTTTATAAGGACACAGACAACCTGTAGGTTTCACTGAGCAGCAGGTTTCCACTAACACCTGTGCCTCCAGAGATGAGAGTGAGTGCTTGTGTCTGTTCTTTGCACGTCTGTGTGCGCTGCGGTACCCGGTGCTGTACGGACCACACAGCCTGAGTCAGGGAGTGCTCTTGCTTAGCTGAGCAGCCACAAGGATCTGCTCAAGCCCTATTCTGGGTATATGCTTTCCAACATCTAGAAATATCTGAATATAAGCTTTAATCTCTGCACCAGATGGTGATACACCACATATTCTTTTTTAGGTGGACATGTGATCTATAGCACAGCAAACCAGAGGGGTCTGTAGTCACATGGCAAAATGTATAATAACTCTGATAGAGCTTTGGTTAGACAACTGACCTGGTTACCATCTGTAGCAACAAGAAGCAAGCTTGACATTTTTGGAACATTCTCCCCAGAAGCTTAATTCTTCCACCTCTGTGGCACAGCAATTCTGCTGAGCAAACTACACCGAGAAACAGAAGGAAGCTAAAGATACACTGCTTGAAGCATGTTGTTAAGGTTACAAGGCTTAGGGTTTTCCTTTTTTTTTTTTTTCCTTTCTCCCTTTCCCCTCTCCTTCCCCCCTCCTTCTTTCCACTAAGCCACATCTTGACTCATAGTCTGATGTGAAAACCCACTCAGCTATTTGATAGTTGGGAAATCTAAATGAGTCTGTAAGTTCTTTCAGAGGAAGCCTGTGTATGATGTGAACTCTCTCTGTCACACACACTCACACACACGAGTTAGTTCTGCACTATGGTAGTACAGGCATCTGTGACTCCGGGTAGGACCCGAAGACTTTTATTCAAAATCCCATATGGATCACTGAGGAGACGCAGTGTGGAAAGGGTAAGCTGTGATTTCTTTGTCCTGAATGCATGCCAAGAGGATGAGGAGGGTACCATTTGATAGCAGTTTTCTGCCCCAGTAGCAGTCAGAGCTAATAGGGGTTATGTCATCCTGTGCAGAAATTACTAGTGGTGTGTGGCATGGTGTGTAGAAACTACTGTTGGTGGGACCTGCATGTTAATGAATGGGATTTAATACCAGTCAGAGGCTGTGTGATAACTTAGGATTGAAACTGGTGCCAGGAGGAGCGATAAGACAACATGCAACAATTAAAACTACTTAAAGGCTTCAATAATACTCCACAAAGTTATAATTTCTGAAATAATAATTTCTGAAAAGGATTGTTTCTAATAATCATTACTCATTGAGACATTGTGATGGTGTGTGGTGGTACCAACCTGTAGCAGTGGGGACTAAATAATAATGTCAAACAATAATAGTAAATAATAATAATAATAATAGTAATAGTAATAATAATAATAATGCCAGGGTGATGTGGAAAAGCTCACTATCAGTGAACATAGATGCAGGTGCCCACCAGTGCCTGTCCCACCTGAGATGCAGAGCGAGCAGTTGTTACACAGTACAACATGGGCTACACAGCACATGTTACATACCTCTGGTCAGTGACAGCCAAGGTGATACAACGAGACTGGCAGTCTCTAGCTAGATGATGCCATTGCTTTCTTACTCTGACAGGCATAGCAGAGAGTCCCAGGGAAGCTGGAATTATGTCATTAACTTCCTGGAAGCATGTTGCATTAGCAGCAGCACTTGGAGGACCAAGGGGATACCATTGAAGGACTGACAGGCTGGCAAAGTGGTAGCGGCTGGGACATGAGCCTCAGAGAGTGACGCACACCTGTGGAGCACTGTGAGCACACACCAAGCTCACACTGAGCTCACACTTGGTGCTTCAGGCTGCCTTTGCCTGATGAGAAGCCTCTGCTGGAGATGACATGGGTGGCACAGCACCCCCTGAGAACAGTGACACCTTGCACACCCCCTCTGCTTGTCACTGCTGATACCTCCTGAGATGATGCTTGGCTGAAAGGAATGGGCACAGTCTGCACTCTCTGAGCCAGAAGGGGGTTGGGTACCAGGGCTGGCTGAGGGATGCTTCACTCACTGGTCCATGGCTGCTGGTAGGTGTAGAAGCTCTACAAGCCAGAGGAGTTCAAAGATGCGTTGCATAAGATTAAGGGAAACCTTTGCTTGAGGCATTTGTTTTGCTGAAAAGCAGTTTGGTGGCAGCTGAAGCCACCTGTAAGCTTACTTTGAGTCTGCTGAAAGTGTCACTCAAAAAAAAAAAAAAAAAGTCTGGTTTCAGTCATTTCAAACCAAAATTTTTTGCCTGATGTTCCTTTCAAACAGTGTGTAATTTCATTTGGATGAATGCCTTAATGCCTTCTTTTCTTTTTTTTAAAGGATGCGGAAAAAATCTCAAAAATTAAATGCGGCTTAAAAACTGTTTCATTTAACATTGGGGGGGGAGGGGGGCAGGTGTGTCTTTGTTTTTCTTCCTTCTGCATTTGGCAAAAGGGAAGCAGAATAACTTTTTGTCAACCTGAAACATATTTTTTTTTTGCCTTTCCAGTCTGTCAAGCAAACCAATGATAATCAATTATTCATACAGCTTTGGTCTGCTATTGTTTCACTCTTGCTTGTTGCTTTGGAGTGCATTCAGAAAAGTCCCTCCTGGTAAATTTGATCTTTGTGGTTGAAGATGCCTGTTCTGAGAGGGGCCCAGGGCAGGCAGTCCTGCCTGCAGCCTTAACCTGCCCTGGGGAAAGATTTTATTTGTATCCAACTGCTCAGTGCCCAGCACCACTGTAACATCAGCCAGTGCTGTCCCTTCTGGAGAGACACTGCTCTTGCTGAACCAGGGCATAGGAGGTGGGTTGGTACCTCTACTGGCTTTGCAGCTGCTTTTGCAAGTGTAGGGAGGAAGAAAATCTGATGTCTTCTTCCAGGGCAGTTTCCTGCAAGGTGGCAGATGACATTTTGGCCAAAGCAAACTCTTAGCTGCTGCTGGCTACAGTGGGTCCCTCCCTGAAAGGACTCATGCTTTCACACAGGCCACACCTGAGACACAAGACACAAGAGCCTAGACACAAGAGATACAACAGTGCGGAAAATGGAAGACAACTCTTCTCCATGCATGCACACATCCCCTTTGGATGCATGCTATCCATACTGACCTCTCCTGGGAGGTCAAGAGAATTAATGTTGTTCAGCTTGGAGAAGGGAAAGCTGCAGGGAGATGCTGCAGCAGCCTTTCAGTACTTAAAGGGGGCCTACAGGAATGATGAGGAGGAACTCTATCAGGGAGTGCAATGATCAGATAAGATTAAACTGATGGAGGATAGATTTAGCACAGATACTAGGAATAAATACTTAATAGTGAGGATGGTGAAACACGAGGACAGGTTGCCTAGGGAGGTCATAGATGCCCCCTCCCTGGAAGTGTTCAAGGCCAGGATGGATGAGGTTTTGAGCAGCCTGGTCTAGTGAAAGGTGTCCCGGCCCATGGTGGGGGAGTTGGAACTAGGTGATCTTTAAAGTTCGTTCCAAGCCAAACTATTCTGTAATTCTATGATTCTGTGTGATGGAAAGGTGCAAAAACCAGCAGTCCACTCCCAGAGTGTTTTCAGGAAGTAACCCCATGGTAGGGACCATGGAAATACCTACAGAAGAAGGTGCCAGAGAAGATTGATATTTATATACCAGGCAAGAATGGGTGCGTAAGGATGACCAGTACTGCAGGGCACTTGTCACTGTGTACTCACTTAACAGCTTCACACACAGCCCAAGTGAGTAGCTGCTGTCAGGGGGGGCTACGTTGTATTTTAACTCACATCCACAGTTTATTTCTCTCTTTCCCACTTCCTGACCTGAGGTTTAGGCTTCTTGTCAGGCAAATACTGGAGCCTTCTATAAGGGTTTCCAAAGGATTTGGTAGGATGATTTTTGCAGCCAGCTCTTTTTTGTCCTCAAGCTCTGTCCTTCCCATTATTCTCTGCACCTCATCACAGAACTGTCTCATCAGGCACCCGGCCCATGAGGTTTTGGTCAACCTGATCGAAGCATGCTCTCTCTCCCTGGAGCTACTCCCACCAGTTGGAGACTGAAGGGCAGATCCCCTGCACTTGGGGTCCTGAAATTCAGAATCCACAAAATCCTAATGCAGGAAGGAAAGACCCAAAGTACAATCCCAAGTGAAGAAGTGTCACACATAAAACCTGAGCAATGTGTGGTATGCACCCAGAAGAGAAAATGACTTTGCAAAGGCTTTTACAAGTCCCAGTGAAAAAAAGAAAAGGAAAAAAAAAAGCACAACAGACAACAGTGCTAAATATTAGTAGCTATTGCACAGAGACCATCAAACATGTCAGCTGAGGCAGAATTGAATTTTGTACCACGGAGCACACCAGCAGTCAGTGCCAGGTCTGGAACATGAGTTGGGTTCATCTAAGTCAATGCTGATGTCTATGGGACATAGAATCATAGAATCATTTTGTTTGGAAGGCACATTTAAGGTCAAGTCCAACTGTTAATCCAGCACAACCAAGCCACCACTAAACCATGTCCCTCAGCACCACATCTATATGTCTGGTGACACCACCACTCCCTTGGGCAGCCTCCAGCCTCCAGTGCCTCACAGCCCTTTTGGTGAAGAATTTTTTCCTAATAGCAAAACTAAACCTGGCACAACTTGAGGTTGTTTCTTGTCCTATTGCTTGCCATTGGTTGTCCTATTCTTGTCCATTCTAACCATCACCTTGGGCTCACTTCAGAATCACTGCAGAGACTGCAATCAAAATATCCTACAGGGGTTGCAGAGGGTTCCCCTGGACACCCTAGTTTGGCTGAATCAATAACTCCAGGTCTCCTTTAATCAGCGTATATAGGAACACCTTGGTTCCCTAAACCAGGAAATATGAATCCCATCCCTAACAGTATTACTCAAAGACAGAGCCCCCTCCCCACCAGATCTTCCTTCTCTGGATCTCCTTCCTCACCAGCAAACTTGCACGTTAGATGTGTAGCCTGTTCTCCCTTTGCATTATTAATGTGAGATGGTTTATGCCTATGAGCTGTTATTGTATCCATGTGCTGCGGATGTGTGTGAGAGGAAAATGAATAGGAGGCCTGCTAATGTCTAACAAATGGCCCAACACCATTCAGAGATCTCTTTCTGCTCTTTCACGGCACTGGTAAAGAAGAACACGTATTTACTCCTTTTCTCAAGAACTCTCTGGCTGTTTTCCAGCCACGAGAATGTTTCTCACCGCAAACACAAGGCATTGTTTCTTGAGTTAGAAAGCCTAGAGAAAGCATGCAGCTTCCTTGTATTAAAAAAGAGCAAGTCTGTCTTCTCTGCTGCCTTCAAGGCTCAAAGAATGATACTACAAATGTTGTGTAAAAGGAAGGCCACCTCCAGTCTAAATGAAGTGCTGTAAGGAATGAATCAATCTGGGAGAGATATGGCCAGGAAAGCCATTTTAAATTAGGCCTTGCAGTTTGCACCCCAGCTTTAGGTCCCAGCTCTCAGCTGTGGTAAATTAAAGGCCCTGTGCTCAATTGTGTCAGTGGATGTTTGCAGCTCAGCAGGATTTTAGTCCAGATTGCTTTTTTTATTTCTTGTGTCTCCAAAGGAGATAAGCCATGAACACTCATTCATATCATGACTTTAAAACATACCAAGAAGAGATAAATCCGCAAATGGATATTTATTGCCATAGAAAACAGATGGCAGAAGACATAGCTCCCATATTCTCATCCCAAGATGCAAGCACATTAAGAATGCAGCAGGAAACATCATTCCTCCTATAAATAAATTTCTCTTGAAAAGAGAGAACCCAGAGCTGAAAATATTAATCAGTCTTTCTATTCTACAGGCCAAGTCTGAGGCAGGTTTTCCCACGCTATTCTGCAGTTTATGGTGATCTTTGCTTTTGGCAAAAGGAGATGCTGCCTTCAAGCAAATGCAGCAAAAGGGTTTGAGTCTTGCTGCAGCACACACCTACTGGTGCTTTCATTACTGAGTTACTGATTTTCTTTTTCTCTTAGACAAGGCATAAATCAGTTATTCTTTTTTTCCAGCATGAATTCAAGAGCAAAGTGGTCAGAAACCTCTCACACCAAGGGTTGTTCTGGAGGGTCTGGCAAGGTGGAATAAGACAGATCCTGCAGCATTCATGGTGGAGTGATCCTCCCGTATTAAACTCTCTCATGCAAGCTTCTATGAATGATGTTGTGAGCACTCATTTTGACACCATGACTGAACAAGTGCTTCAAGGGAAGTTGATCTTTCCGCTTCGTGCAATTTACTTGCAAACTCTTACACTGACATGCAAGTCCTGCAGACCTTTGCCTAATTCAATGACATTTTTTGGACAAGTCTCTTACCTTGACAGCATCACTACCAATCTGATAGACACTGTGGTGACAGCAGAGTTGCTCATGTACTGTGAATAACAAAATGACAGTAGATATTTGAGTGTAAAAGTTGTCCAAGAGAGAAGAAAGACCTTGAAACAAGTAATTCCTGTTGTCTTAGCTTTTTTTCTGGAAGTAATTCAAGTTGCAAGGTGATGAAACCAATATGCAAACTTAAAGTGGTGAAAAAAAAACATTTTGCAACACACTTTATTTGCAATGAGTGCTTCACCAGCCCAATAGACAAAGAATTGTATATTAAAAAAAAAGATTAAGAGGATAAGCTTAAGTAGCAGATTTGTCACCTGTATAATTTCTGATGTAATCTCTTGTGACTGCTGAAACATCAATTTCATCTGCTTCATCTGAGCTTTATCTTTTCTGACCTGTTCACAAGTATTTTGGAGGAACTGGTTTAATTTGAACTCTACCTAGACAGATAGATGTTTGGCACACTCTCTCAGGTGTCTAGAAGTTGTAATATTTAGTGGCACTTCTGAAAGGTGTAACAAATCAAAGCAGACTTCTCTGTGAAATGGATCAGGAATTGTGCCAGGCTTTGTCCCCACAAACTGTACGCAGGTTAACAGTGCAAGAGGTGAGAGGATGGCCGAGGCTAATGGATAGTGACTGGTGAACTCTTCAGAGTTCAGAGCCAGAATACTGTTCAAATCAGCTTTCAAATGGTTGGAGCTTAATTGAATTATCAGAAGCTCTCAAGGCTCAGAGACCTCATGAGCTCACAAGCAGAGGATCTGCTGTGAAATTTCCAGTGCTGCAGATTCCTATTTTGATCAGAAAATGAAAAGCTTTTTCATTATAGTTTGGCATTTGTTGTCTTCTCCTTGGCCAGACAGCAAAGGTAGGTCAGAGGACAGAGCAAAGGCAAGCCAGGGAACAGAGGCTGGGAGCCAGAAATGAGCTTAGTGTTTTGGACAAAAGGAAGGAGAGGATTATGTGAATCTGATCATAAAGCTTTGGAGAGAGTGGAAAGGTTCCCGTAGTGCAAGGACATCTTTGATTTTCCAGCTAATAAGCCCACACAAAGGCTTTTCTCGGGTAACGATCATGCCCAGATCATACCCCCATCAGTAGCTCAAAACTCAAGAGTTACAAAGGTTTGGCACTAGAGTAGTTGCTTCCAGATTCTGTTCTGCAGCCCAAAAGACAAGAACTTACCCCTACAAGGAGCTTCCAAGAAGAGCTTTTCCATAGGGAGGCTATGTTTCATGCAAGATCAGCAGGTGATAATTGAAAGTAGTAGCTTGAGCTTTTGAAATAGCCTCCAATCTGAAGAGCCACTTCTAAATCAGCTTCGAGCCAGGACTTATCCCTGGAAGGGCTCAGGCATGCCTTCAGCTGGGCATAGAAAGCCTCTATATATTTCTCAATTTATGATCCATGCAAGGGATTAAATGTTGCTTCAACAAATTTCCTGAACAAACAGTGTTTTCAAATACTGAGTGCAAAGTACAACACAGCCTTTCTCCAGTTGTTAATCGCTTGATCAATCTTTTCATCTGTTTAGATCAGGATACTGTAAGTGTATGAAAAAAAAAAAAACAACAAAAGATTAAACACACACATACAGCCCCCAAAAAACCAAAATTATGGATGAGTGGTAAACTTATCCCTCATAGATATTTTCCATTTTCACTCTTCAGACATCTGTGGTCCAGACCAAGCACCAACACAAGTCTGGTTAAACACTAGCAGTTACTTTAGTGAAATTCACAAACACCAGGGCACTCTTAACCAGTCTGATAGAAATGATGAAAAAGGCCATTCTGTCCAAAAGGAAATCTGTTATGTAGGTAGTCACATAGTTGATGTTTTGCTGATTCAAGAAGTTTTGAAAGTTGAATTTAGATTTCAAACATACTTCAAAGTTCTGGTCAAACATTCTGTCTGATTTTAGCTTATTTCCTGGTGAAGTATACATTATTCTCATTGTGTCAATCATTTCTAATGGCTTCCAGGAAACAGTGATTTTTTCATTCTACCAGATGATGGATATGAGTGATTCTTATGCTTTAATTTTTCTTGTTGGGACCAAAGTATCAAGCTCTCCAAATAGCACAGGGAAGGAGCACAATTAGTCTCCACTTCCCAAAGATACCACGTGGAAAGCTTTTGAGAAGATAATGGGCTGCAAATGATGCCATTTAGTCACCAGCACAGACTCTACAGTCCAGCTGTACTTCTAGAATATATTTAGAAGGTATAATTAGGGTTGTGAACAAGTTTCTTAACTGAGGTTGAAATTCATTTTAGTTTCCAGCACTCTCTTTATAAAAGCCACCAAGACTTGATGACGTGGGACCATGGATATCTATTTTCTCTCCATGTTTTGCATCATCATAGATTAGGTAAACTGTGTGAAATGATAGCTAAGGACCAATAACCTGCAGTTAATGCTGATGCACTGAGCATCTGCCTTTAGAGATCTGTGTGCATGACAGGCACCATTTTACGGGTTTACCATTTTAGTTCAGAACAGAAATCACTGTAAGAGTGAACCAAATTGGCCTTAACTCAAAAGTTTCTGCCACAGGGAGTTTCTACCCTGCCAACTCCCAACAGATTATTGATGGATTGAGATGTATTTTGGAGAAAATAATCTAAGAGCGATTAAAGGTGAGAGTTATGTTCTTGCTAGTGCATAAGTCACATGTCAGCTACCTTCCACCTGTACCTTTAGCCAGTGTACATTTACTTTTCCACAACACTCCAAAAAAGGTCTCCAACACCTTGCTTTATTAATCCTTTTGCTGTACATTCAGGAACCCATGTATGTCTCTAACCACAACATTGTAATATTATTGGCAAAGGAGCATCTTAGGAAGCTGAATGAGGATGACAACTTTCTGTCTTTCAGTCTTCTCTTAATCAATCTTAATGCATCAGCAGACAGCAGGGAGGAGGAGGAGCAAGGTTAAAACCCTGTAGGTAGTTTGTCCTCTTTAAAGGTCCAGGTTTTCACAGAAAACCAGAAAAAAAGCAAGTTGCAAATGTTTCACAGGCTCTCCTTTCCTCAGAGCAGAGATCAAAGCTGTTACTGTTGCCTGAGGGCAGAGCCTGGAGTTCCTAATTTTTGAAAATATTGTCAAGAAAATCTGTCAAGGCTAATGTGATGGATGGTCTGTTGAAAGAGGGAAGCTTAGCAATCCTGGGTCACAATTTGAAATGACTCCTTATAATACATCGGACTTTACATATTACAAAGGCTCCACAGATACTTATCCTCTCCAGAACTCTGCAAGACCCAGTCAGTGGTGCTGTTCCCACTTGGCAGCAAGGACGCTTACAGAGTGAAGGTGAGATGCCCACACTGTGCAAATCAGGGGGTGTTTGAAGCAGGATCAAATTTCAGGGCTCTTGTTGGCTAGAAGTGCACATCCACATCCCTTTCCTCCCTCTTCAGCATCTCTCCACCCAATCTGTGCTTGCAAACTACACGAGGGACTGGGAGTAGGCTTTCTAATTTTCATAATTTCCACTCTGAAATGTTGGAATACTTCCTTTTTTTCATCCTGTACTTTGCTGTAATGTGCCCATTGTGTATCCTCTTGTAAACTTTCAAATGCACCAATAGTGGCAGTTTCCTGCAGCTGAAAAAAGGATTTGCTTCAGTTACAGCAAGTGGGATCCTGGCCAACGAGAGTCATAAAACCAGGCAACATTGATTTTTGAAAGCACAGTTTTGTTAGTGCATTCCAATGCATCAAGTCAGTCACTGGAGAGTGGTTAAAGTGGCCTTGGGGCCAACCTCCAGCTTCTGGAGGACGGTGTCAGCAATACTACAGGCTTGGGGAAGTGTGGCTGGAAAGCTGTCTGGCAGAAAGGGACCTGGGGAATCTAATCGACAAGCAACTGAATATGAGCAAGCAGTGTGCCCAGGTGGCCAAGAAAATCAGTGGTGTCCTGGCTTGTATTAGAAATGCTGTGTCCAATAGGAACAGGGAGGTGATTGTCCTCTTGTACTCAGCTCTGGTGAGGACACACCTTGAGTATTGTGTCCAGTTTTGGGTACCTCGATACAAGAGAGATTTGAAGGTGCTGGAGAAAGTGCAGAGGAGGGCAATGAAGCTGGTGAAGGGCCTGGAGAATAAATCCTATGAGGAGCAACTGAGGGAGCTGGGACTGCTTAGCTGAAAAAGAGGAGGCTGAGGAGGGATCTCACTGCTCTCTACAACCTCAAAGGATGTTGTGGAGAGGTCGGTGCTGGTCTCTTCTCACAGGTAATTAATGATAGAAGAAGAGGGAATGGCCTCAAGCTGCAACTGGGTAGGTTTAGACTGGACATTAGGGAAAAAATTTTCACAGAAGGAGTGGTCAGGTATTGGAATGGGCTACCCAGGGAGCTGGTTGAGTCACCAAGCATGGATGTATTTAAAGGTCTTTTGGATTTGGTGCTTTGTGATATAGTTTAGGGGTGAACTTTGTAAAGTAGGGTTATAGGTTGGACTTGGTGGCCCCTTTTCTTTATGATCAGTCACAGAAAATTGTGCAGTACTGGCCAGAACCTGGGTTGCAGCAGCATTCTGAAAACATTTCATTCCTGAGCTTTGGTTTTTACTAATCCACAGATGCTGTTATGTGCCCTAGACTGGAAGGGAAATCAATGCGAGATTCAGGACAAGGGTGTAGGCAGCATGAATGTTTTCCTCCAAAGGACAAGAGATGGTGTGAGGTCTCTGGACAACCCTTACTGAGCCCAAGCATTGGCATTTTTTTCTGAAGTCAGCAGCTTCCTTTCCCCAGGAGTCCTCTGTTCAAGGGACTCAACATAAAAGACCTCTGTCAGCATATTTTAGAGAAATTCCAGGTGGAATCCCTCAAATCCAGATACTCTGAATCACTTGAAGATGGATCAGGCAGCCAGGCTGTGTACCACCACACTCTTGCACATAGACACTCTTCCATGAAATAAACATTTTGCAAGGAGAAATTGCAGGAGAGGCCTCAAATTCCTTGGGCACTAGCCTCTGAGAAACCCTCTGTTGTTTGTGTTTTGCAGCAACTGTCCATCAGGGAGGCACTGACCATCTCTCTCTCCCAGTCCCTAGCTCATGAAGCCAAGAAATACCAACATGAAAAGGTCCACATTCTCATATCCTGGAATGAACTGACCATGTCTGGTCAGATGGGGACAGAACTCAGAATATCATTTACGTAGGCTTTTCTTTCCCATGACAATTTCCCAACCAGAGCTTAAGTAAACATGAGATCATCACCAGTTTGCAAATGCTGAGATTTATGTCTCTCCTGGTCACATTTTCATAGAAGCAGCAATACACTTCCATTCTGACTCCTCTGCTCATATCTTAATCAGTCTTCTGACAAAACCAAACCCCTGTTTTGAAATCAAACAGGTTCATAGAGAGTGTTCCCTGCCGAGGCAGTGATCCTTGTCTCACTGGTCCACTGCCCTGTCCTCTGTTGATTTTGGTGGGCTTCAGACATAAATCGTCCCAAAGACCATTTCTTTCACTGCACAGAATAAAAGCCCTATTGTTACAGCCACAATGCACTTGGGACATGTCTCCATTGCTCTTCAGACCAAGGCAGTCACTTAATGGGATTGTTCTCATAGCTGAGTACCCTGTTTCATCTCCTTGTCTTGATGGTGCAGAGCAGTTCCAGTCACTATACCAGGGGAAGGTGTGGGTGGTGGGGTTGCTGCTCTCTGTCCCCTCATTTTGTCTGAGCAATGGGGTGGAGAAGTGTCTGTAACCAAATCCTAGGCAAAGCACCATGATGGAAATGTGTAGTTGTTTATATTCTTCCTGACTCCTGCAATAACCCAAATGAGGTCAGCCAGGACCAACTTTGCCTTGAAGTGCCTAGTTCATACAGGTCAGGAAAATTTTCTGGCTTTGCAAGGTTGTGGCATGCCTTGTAAATTGATGCCTGTCCATGGCAAGATTGAACCCCAGTTCCTGCCCCTACTGTCAAGACTCTTAGAGGTTTTCCTTCAACCTACATGTGCATTGTTCATTAATGGCAATGAGCCTTGCATTGCCAATATTTGTGAGCAGTTCTGCAGGAACCAAGAACTTTCCATCCCAAACAAAGAGGGAGTGGGAACCAAATCAGGGCAACATAACAGCAAGAGCCATGATCATAGATCAAAACATGTCTAGACCCATTGAAGCTTCATGTCTGGGTAGAGATCCTGCTGGGACTGAGCTGCATCTGGAGTTGCACAGGGTGTGTGCTGTGTGGGACAAACAGGAGAGGGCATAACATGGCACTTCAGGCTGACACTGAAGGCTTGGTGGGAGCTGCCGGAAGAAATGAGAGCAGTCTTGCATGTGGTTGAAAGAGAATTGGATGGATAGAATGTGTGGCCTTAAGAAATGCAGAAATGAGTGTATTTCAACCACATGAAGCTATTGAACTTGTGAACAACATTAGCTGGGTTTTAATCACGCTTTTTTTCCAAGCTACTGTGGTGCTTGGGCAGAACTTCCAAGTTAATCAGTCTCTTAAAAGTTCCTATATTTGTCTTCCTTAGACTTGAGATTTCTTTAAAAAAAAAAAAGAAAGGAAAATCTGCCATATCCTTCAGCTGCAAATGATTTAATAGTTCTTGGCTTTGTGTGATCTGAATATTTTCTTGTTCTCTTGCTTTGCAGCTGTGACCTACTTAATTACAAGCAGGAAACAAATCCCAGAGTCATTAGGCATTCTGCTTGGCTTGAAGAAAAGGAAAAAAAATTAAAATATCATGTTTTTAAATACTAGGATGTCCTTCTTAATAACAGGAAGTCAGGCTCCAGATAGCAACAGTGAACATTTGAATTCTTTGTGGATCAAGATAAGGGCAGCAAAGAGCTGCCCTTTTATTTTTTATTTTATTTTTTTTTATGGCATGGATGTTTTGGGGGCAGGGGAAATGACAGCCACTTCCAACAGCCAAAATGCGAATGAGTCATAAATTGTTAAATCAAGAGCGTAAATCCTCTTTGTTTTAACTTCTGAACAGCTTCAGTCTGTCTGCTCTACACAGAGACAGTGAAGTGACTGACTTCCTGCTTCAATCCAGCAGCTTTCGATCCATTTTCTCCCCTTTTCAGGTATGAGCAAACAAGCTAGACAGCAAGTTTGGATTCCACACAGCAAATCATCGGGTTGGGAGGCAGAGCATGGGGGATTTTGATTAACTGCTCTGCACCTCTGCAGACAGAGTCTAGGCTGCTATCTATAGCTCCTCAAACACAGCATCCCGTCTGAGTATCCTGGTGGGGATGCGGGTGTAACAGTAGCTACAGAAAACAGCCAGAAAAAAGGGAAAGCCAAGACTGCCATTCTCTGTGACTGGCTGTCCCACACAGGCACTTCAGTCCTCTTGTTTATCTGCAGCTCTGGGAGCAGCTTAATAATACAAATCTCTTAATGCATTATGAGGCAATAGAAGCTGATGTTTGTACAGGGTTTTAAGCCAACCAACACAGAAGTGCAACTTATCATCTTCTGTCAACTGTGCATGCATTATCACTGTAGATGGCATGGATCCAGCACTGTCCTACAACACAAATGGAGATTTTCCATTAGTTCAAGCCACATGGGTCTGTGTTTTGGGAGCAAATAGGGTAGAGGTCAACTCTTAGGCTGTACTGAGAAGATCTAACTGGTCCCAGCTGGGGAGATGTTCTCAGCATGAAGATCTGCTGCAGTACAGTAATCCCCCTACACGGACTCCTAAATTTCCCATTTGCAGATTAATCATACAGTGGCAATAGAAAGAACCAAACTGTCCCACGTGAGTCTGCCCCAGCACAGGTCCCAATGAATGTTTAAGTGTCTGCACACACTGTGTCCTGGGGTGCTAGCAGATCAGCACGGCTCACTCTGGGACCTCTGCAACCCAGAGCCAACAGAGCAAATACCTTTCTCCATGGCACCTTTCATACAGGCATTTAGCATCACCTGAATTTATACAGCACTACTCTCACAAGGAACATTTAAACACATAACCAGTCTTCACCTCAGGGAGCATTTATTCACTCACAGTTATGCCTATTTTGATAATCAGTGTAGGAGCTTTCAACACGGAGGGTACATTATTGATTGGAGATCTCATAAGTGTTTCTGTTTATGGAATATGACCAGTTGGCTGTCTAGCAGGCTGAACACATATTTACTTTTTAATGTAAAACAGCTCCCCTGGGATTTCATAGCACCTGACAAATGTCAGTGAATTAATCTACTGAGGAAATGGAGATCCATCAAGTTATGTGACTCGTCTAATGTTCCTCAGGAAACTGATTACATTTTGGAATAGGACCAGATCCCTCCTCATTTCTGCTCTGAAGGTCACACCTGACCTTTTTATATTGCATCTTTTCTCTCTGTCTGGTGACAATTACATCCTAACCAGCAAGGAAAGTTACTTATACGTAATGATTGTAAGGTGCTTCGTAATAAATTAAATACGAGGGCTTCAACTTCAGCAAGAACAAGCTTATCTATCCATAAGTGAGATCAAACATGAGAAATATGGACCAATGATTTTCTGAAATATGTTCCCTTAGCCCCCCTTCTTTTCAGTGAAATGCTCAGGTCTTGTCTGTGAACAGAAAGGACTTTGTATTAGTCATTGAATACAGTGAGTGTTACCACTGGGTCTGAATCAGACAGACTACTTAAATATATCTGCAGAGTAAGTTGGAAGAAAATTTTCTGCTGAAATGGGCCATTTGTGCTGTGTGCAGGCTGGTTTTGCATAGGCAGCAAGGCTGCCCTTCAGTCAATTATCCATCTTGCCACAGGGCAAAACTGTAGACTGGCTTTTTATGAGACACAAGGTTTGTCCTCTCTCCCAGGCAAACAGTGCCAGTTTAGAGATACCTGCAATGTGAAGCAGTGTCCTCCAAGCCACAGCACACAGCCAAGGCCATTTTGACAGCTTGGCTGTCATGGAGGTCAGGCTCCATGAGGCTCTGAGCAACCTGATCTAGTGGAGCATATCCCTGCTCACTGCAGGAGGGTTGGACTGAATGACATTTGGAGGACCCTTCCAATCCAAACCATTCTATGATTCTATGTTCTGATAGGGGGTAGGAAGCAGAAGTTAAATGTATAACTCAAAATTATATGAGCACAGGAGTACTGAGGAACTTCTCATAGAAGGAAATACTTCTTCCAGTCATCTCACTAACAAAACCTTGAAAAAAGAAAAATGTGACTGAAAAATATGAACAGTCAGGTGTGTTCAATCCCCAGTCTGAAACTTAGTGTCCACCTGATGGGCACAAACTCAGGTTTGTCTTGGTTTGTGTTACTTCACTCCTGAACCTTGCCAGAGACTGTTTTAGACACAGGTGAATAATGTGTTAGGACAGAAGCTCAACTGTTGATGAGGTTTGCATTGCCCCTGTTCATACCCACCTCTGAAATAGGCTAGGAGGGCTATTTCTGGCCAAAAACATTTCTCTGAATCATTTCTGCACAGAATACCAGAGAGCAGCATGATGATAAACCTTGGGGTGATGGTCATGTTCAAGCATGTGGTGCTTTGATTGGACACCATGGTCACAGGTTGTTACAGTCCCCAGCAGGATCAGAGTTAATCGTAAGCTTGAGTTTCCAAAGCGAATAATCATATTTAAGATCTCACCATTCACTTTCTGTGACTCTACTGCACTATTTACTTAATACATTGTCCTGACCTACATCCGCTCCTGCAGACTCATTCAACACAGTGTTAGTGGAGAAAGAGGATTGAATAGCAAATCTCTGCACAATCTCTTCCACATTTTTGCCTAGCAGAAGTGAAAATCACTTTAGCTGATGGAATATTAGGGACAAGTACAAGCCCAGCTTTATAGGATTCACCTACTTTTAAACCTTGTTAAATCACTAACACAGATTACTTTAGGGAATGAAATGTGTATGATTTGAGGCTATGACATCCTCTCCTGTGTCAGTCCATAAAAAGCTCTCCAAAGCGAGGGTGTGGAAGGAGCTGCTGTTCACATAATGGGAATACTTAGTGCTACTAGAGCACTTTACATTTTCAAAGAGCTTCAGAAGTGTTATGATCAAGGTAGATGACTAGAATAGTAAATTTTCCTTCAGTTATTAATGTGAAGCAGCAGTTCTTTTTATTAGGAACATTTCAGGCCATATGGACTTGTGAGAACATCTTGAGGAAACTGGCCAGGATTTCTGACTCCTGATGTTCATCCTAAAATGTAACTAGCTGAGAAAGTCAACAGTTTCCTGAATTTTCTCTGTAGGGGGGTTGTAGGAATGTCAGTTGTGGCCCTCCAGGGGATGAGGGTTGAAGGCTATATATGTCTGGTTTTGGCAGTGTGTAGATGACAGAAAGTACCTAAAGTGGTGCAGGCACAGCCATCGCATTTGCATGGGGCAGCAGATCTTTGGGAGATACTTCCAAGTACAGCATCTTGAACTATAGCTCCAGAGAGACAGGCTCTTCTACAGCCTTAGTACCTCCTCTAAAAGACTGTGAAGGTTCAAGCATTATCATTTTCCCTGTCTTGTGGCCCAGACAAACTGAGATCATGATATTTTGGCAATCCAAAATGATTACAAGGTCAGCAGAACCTCAGCTGATCAAAGCTCTCAGAAGCCCATTATGGACTTTTTTTTAACCTTTTTAAATTCAGGTGAGGGGGGTTTTTGCCTAGAACATATATGTTGTATAACATACTCCTCAAAGGCTAAGGATTTGCTTCTTCAGGTCATTCCCAGCTCCTTTTAAAACCCCTCCCTCAAACCTTTCCTTATATGACCAAAGTATAAAATCTGCAAAGGTATGTGAAATACACACCATAGTATCCAGTTCTTGCACTCCAGGAAGCTTCCACTTCACACATAGGAATCCTCCATGATCCCTCCTTCGGTGGCAATGAGGGCACTTGACAGGGGAAAGACAAAGAAGCCCACCTGTTAGCATGAGGGTTAGTATGAAGGGTGAGACCACCTTAGTTAGAGGGGAAATAGGGCATTCAGAGAATCAGATTCTCACTTGGATTTGGTGCCCAGCATTCGTTTGTATATCTTGGCACAGTTTGTGGTTCAGTGCAGTTACAGGAGGGAGGTCACTAAGTCCTCATTGAGGGTCCTGGCTCTGTGTGGGCACATGTGAAGGACAGGAGTGAATCTTTTGTATTGTATTTGATCACTTGGTGGTGGGTCCTCTCTAACTGTTCCCATCATATTAGCCACAAAATTGATGTGAAAATACAACTAGTTAAACATCTCAGAAAAAAAAAAAAAATCTCCAAATGAAAAAAGCAAGAGGCTGTAACATGAAAGGGAACTTCAGACACAAAGATCTAGCAGCATTAATCCTCTTAACATTATAGAGAAATAAAGATCAAAAAGGCTAATGGATTTGAAATAAAACCTAAAAGACCACACTGGGATGGAGCTGCAGGGACCATTGGGACCATATGTTGGGCAGAAGCAGGATGTTTCTGGTATGTCTACAGCAAGCTCAAAGGAAACCGCCCTCCACCCGGCATGTTTGTCTTTCAACATGCCCAAAACACATCCACACCCATTGGAAAGTTGTGTGTAGAGATTTACTCAAGAGCACACTGGGGAGGATGAACTCTTCCTTCCAAGGCCGGAATATGTAGTCTGCCTAAAGGCAAAACTCAGACCTGTCTCTTGAGCTCCTGGTGCAGGCAACATCTACCTACATCAGTGCGCAGTAGTGATTTGTAGGCTTTGGGGTGAGGAGGAGCTGTCTGCTGGGCTTGGTTTGGGAAGTCCACCGCCATCCTTCAAAATGTCAGTGACAGACCCATGAAACAGCACAGCAGCCCTAAGGGGTTTGGTGCTGTTTGAGTTCTTTTTATTTTTTTTTCATGGGAAGTAAGGAGCTATTTTTATACCCTAGTGACAGCCTTTGGACTGTCAGTAAAATGTGGGAGGTTTCATAGTGAATGTTTTGTCTGACATTTTCTTAGAAACAGCAGGAAATAATCAGTGCCTAATTAGAGAGGAACTGTTGAAAAGACCTGCAAATATCCATAGGTCTGTGTGGAGGGCTACGAAAGACTCTTTTTTTTTTTTTTCCTTAATTGACCTTACCGAAGGTGAAGTTCAGTGTGGTTTATAGAAATGTAAGATGACTTTATAGAAATTACTCAAAGTATGGACCTGTAGAAGAGCCAGGTTGCTGATTCTCAGTATTTTTTTCTCCCTTCTTCTGCCATTCCCTGCTTCTCCCTTCTACTGCCATTCCCTGTAGCAATGACCTCTTCTGGACTTTTGGGGTGAGAGCACCTTCTGAAGGGTGTCCCTGGAAAAGAGCACCTTTAGTGGTGTATCTCTTGGCTCTGGAGAGGACAGCCTGTCTTTCACGGAATCACAGAACAGTTAGGGATTGGAAGGGACCTCAAAAGATCATCCAGAACAACTCCCCTGCCAGGAGCAGGATCACCTAAAGAAGGTCACACAGGAATGCACCCAGACAGGTTTTGAATGTCTCCAGAGGAGACTCTACAACCTCCCTGATCAGCCAGGTCCAGTGCTCTGTCACCCTCACAGTGAAAAAGGTTTCCTTCATGTTCATATGGAACCTCCTCTGACCCAGCTTGCACCCATTGCCCCTTGATTGGACATCACTGAACAGAGCCTGGCTCTGTCCTCCCAACACTCACCCGTCACATTTTTATAAATATGAATGAGGCCCCACCTCAGCCTCCTCCAAGATAAAGCTCCAGCTCCCTCAGCCTTTCCTCATAAGGAGGCGTTCCACTCCATCATCTTTGTGGCTCTGCAGTGGACTCTTTAAAGCAGTTCCCTGAAGTTCTTCCTGAACTGAGGGACCCAGCACTGGACACAATATTCCAGATGTGGCCTCACCAACTCTTTGCCTGAGAAACACCCGAGGTTGTAATTCCCTCGGAAGCTGTGATGGGTAATCTGTATTCAGGCAGCTTTTACCCCCTCAAAAAATAGTTTGTGTCTAATCAGCAGGAAAACCTCTGCAGGAAACCAAACAATCTGCTCTAATCATAAGGTAAATCTACCCACTGAAATGCTCAGTGGGCCTCCTGACTCAAGTGACTTCTAAGGAGACTGCTCCAGTCTATTGGTTAAATAAATATGTAGGGGAACTATTTTCAGAAAATCTGATTATGTCATCAGCCAACTGAAAAGGCTCCTTCAGAGCTGCCCCTTAGTCTGTTGAGTAATTACTGAGTTTGGATGGGGGTTGAAAGTCTCCTTTTGAGCATAGGGAAAGGCTAGATGCACATGTGGAGTAGCTAATTTTAAAATTCCAGCATATCCTCCATTTCCCCTCCTCTCCCCCTCTGCGGAATACCAAAGGCGTTAGTTACATCCCACAGCAATCACTTGCTTTGGTTTGGTTTCTTTTCCCCCACTCTGCTTTCCTTTATCAAACACGTTTCTTTCTTTTCCTCTCCTGTGCTTCCAGGCAGAGCTCTTATATACATCAGCCTGTAGCCTGGAGCAAATATTATCTAGTCAAGCTAAATAAAAACCCACTTTTGCTCCAAATGAGGCTTTATCAAAGAGATGTTCCTGGTTCCTTGCCTACATCACTGCAGTGTCACCTATTTTACACGCAGGGAAAGAAATCACTGAGGTGATGAGCATAGAGAGACTAGCAGCAAAGGCTGGACACCAAGCAAACACACAGGGCAAGAGAGAGGAGGGAAGAAAACTGTGCTTTGCAGAATAAATAGCTTCTGACAAATTTGAGGGAAATATTACTATGATTTTATTTCTGTATTTGATGATGACACTCTAAAAATGATGTCCTGAAGAAGCAATTAAGGAAGAACATGAATTTTGCAGCTGTGTTTTCCTGGCTCTCCTTCTGCCCTGTCAATGAGCTGATGAGCATCCTTGTGGCATTATTGTGATGTGCTTCTTGCTACATGCCCTCCAGTTCTCAAAGATCAAATTATGGATGGGGTCAGGGTGGGACAGACCTGAAGAAAGCAAATCAGTAATTAATGTCCCCCCTCCTTGCATATCCAGGATGCTAAATCTGAGATGTCAAGGCTTTTGGGAAATGGTGACTTCCCTGCTCTACTAAACCAGCAGCTTTAGGGACTCAGTACTTGCAGGTCCTTTGTGATTTCATCTCAAAGTATGCCCACACTTCTAAAATATGCTTCCTTGGAAATGCCTCTATGTAGGCACTTCCCAGATGACTCTTCCTCTGAGTCCTGTTGCCTTTTTGTGCACATTCCTCTGAAGGGAGAGTGAAATGAGTGAAAAATAGCACTGACAGGCAGCTGTCTCCAAGGGCACTGGTCGACACTGTGCCATTGGTAAAAATACTTCCATTGCAGTTCCTCCACCTGGTTATTAAACTTTAGCCCATAGGTGGAAGGAGCATTCATGGGTTTTCTTTGAAAAAGTTGATGCAATTTAACTGCATGGATTTTGTGAGGATTTAACTGAACACTCATCAGAGGGAGTGAACTACTCTCACTCAACCCACCTCATCAACCCACCCTATGTCAACATAGATGTAGACAGCATTGAAGTCTCCACCCACACAAGCTGCTCCTGGATGGAAATGGGCATGGAACTGATCTCTTCTCAACATCCCTTTTAGGAAAGGGTGTCAGAAATGAACCTTTGCATCCATAGACTGAAAAAGAATGTTTTAGCATCCAGCTCAGATGGAAAGAACTGCTTTTCTTTCTCCTGGGCTTGTTCAGATGAGACCTTATTAATGCAAGCTTATTAAGGGTTAAAAATGTGTCCACATGAGCTGAATCAAACTGATTTTAAATGGGTTTAATCTGTGCAACTTTCCAAGGTAGCATCTGTTGGGTAAATAAGATGCTTTGCAGACTATTGCATGTTTCATATAAAGATTAAGTTCCCTTCTGAGTCCAAACCATATAAAGGCTCCAGAATAGACAGTTGGGTGGATGCCTTTGCAGTGGCCAGTCAGCACAAGAACAAAAGGATGAAATGTTGCATGTGGCAAAGCTGTCCTCTCAGCTGTTCCTCGGGAGTGTTTGAAAGAGTTAAGCCCAGTACTGGAATGTCTTGGGAATGTTGGCAGAGGGAGAGCAAGAGGCTTTTTTCCTCCCTCTGGATGGAATCCCAGGACTGAGCTTGCAAAGTGATGACTTTGGATCCAAGTTTGCTTCTTGGTTCTGCAGCAGAGAGCTGGGAAGTGATGCAGTGTAACCAAGAAACCCTTTGTGAGGGATGTGCAATTGCCTTCCTAAGTCAGGAGAGGTATTTTTACCTCTTCTCCACTCCTCCCTGGGTACAGCAGAGCTGGCTTTGAGAAGATCCACAGAGGGAGAAACCACATCCTGAAGGGCGTGTGCGAAAGGAGAAAGGCACATCTCCAAACAGTTTATTTTGGCTGCTGGGTTTTGTTGTCGGGTTTGGTTTGGTGGTTTGGTTTTTTTCCCTTTCTTTTCCTTCTCCTTCTTTAATGGAAATTGCAGTGACTTTTTAACCTTGCAGTTCATAAGGCGCCTTGGGATTAGCTGATTGCCTCTGAGCAGGGAGTCTGGGGTGTTTCAAACGGGCAGTTGGCATGGCTGCTGTGCTCTTTGGCTTGGAGGATCTGCTCTACAGCTGGGACAGCCTGGTGTGGAGTCTGACGTCCCGGGCTCTGAGGACTTGCCGTTTTGGAAACCTGAGGGTCCTGCAGCTCATGCTGAAGCCATGGTGCATTTCCAGAGCCGTTTATCAGGTAGGGTTACAAAACACCAAGCCAAACCCTCAGCCCCCAAGTGCTACAGAAGGGAAACCCCACCGGGAGTCTCACAGAATCCTGTGCTATTCATACCATCTGCCTTGGGATCTGCCACAGGTGCTGGGAAAGAGGAGACACCATAGGCAGGGGAGGTCAGGTTTTGAGGGTGGTGGGGTCTCCTGTGTCTGAACACAGGTCCAAACTCCCCTTCCCATGGAGGAGAGAGGAATTGAATGCAGATTAAGGTGCACTGCTATATCCTCTTTTGTTGAGCTTTATACTCGTAAGTGCAGTCAGCTTGAGCTGTGTTGCACACTCAAACTGGCTCTGTGGCTGCACAAGAGTATTTAAAACTTATCCAGAGTAAAAGCTGCCTAAAGACGCCTAACCTCTGGAAAATGGGCAAACACAGTGGAGTCTAGACTGCAGTAAGACTAGCTGTCTCTACTTGACTTGTGCAATGCCTTTTAGCTGCTTCACCTTGCAAAGTCCAAGGCATCTGATTGTCCAAAACTTTTGTTCTACTTGGTGTGTGTTTTATGTGGTATATAGAGAGGTTTGGGGCTTGATTGACTAGCTTCTCTGAAGAGTTAACTCTATCTGCTTGCAACTTGAGCTGTAACAATACAGCTCTGATAAACTGTGTTTCTGAGACTAGCTATGCTGGGTTAAATAAACTGAACATTACAGTCAAGGCACTGGAAATGGTTGCTGCTTTGAATAGCAACTCATTCCAGTCCATAGAGAAGTCCAGGCTGACATGACACTGTAAATCAGCCAGTACCCAGATTACTTGCTTTGTAATCAACCTTAGATAACTGAGACTAGACTTTATTCTGCTGGGGGACAAACCTGTTGCAGTATTTATCAACTTCACAGATTTGACTCGTGCTGGAGGCTGGATTGGTAGATCAGTGTTTGCATTCAGAAAACAAAACAAAACAAAAAAGCATTTTCTGGTATTCCCATTTGCTTAGTATTTCGCTTTTCTGGTGCTCTGGAAGACTCCATGTGTGAAGCGAAGTTATACAGAATCCAAATTAAAAGGCTGTAGAAATTGTGTGTGTTACTTAGAGGGAGGCCAATGAAAGGCTCTCAGTAATTATGACAAACTTTGAGCCTCCTTCAAATCAAGCTCTGGTTTCAGCAGACTTCAGGAATAGATTTTATAGCCTTCATTGGCATGGCATGGGCATGGGCAGTGTGTTTATTTTAAGTATTTGTTTGTTCTAGAAGATGCCTGCCACCAATAACACAAATTCCTTACCCAAAAGGACACATCATCCTGCTGATTGCTGTGGTTACCCTGGGGCATGGCTTTGAAATCTCTGTGAAAGGTACCACAGTGATGGCTCCAAGTGAACCAAGTTGCCCACATTAGGCTGCACCTGGCCAGTGTGAACCTGCAGATCAGTTTGTACAGAGGCTGCCTATGGTGTGGGGGTGCCCCATCCACTCTGCAGTTTGTTTTAAGAGCCTGAGCCTGAGGCAAGTTAACTCACATGGGCCTGGGAAAGGGGAGGGGGAAGTAAGAGGGCTTAATGATGAATGCCCTTTTTACCCTCAGCTCAGGTGAAATCATTCTCAAAAACTAGAGAGTTCTTAGATGTGTCCAGATTCCTATTATGAATAACCTTAGGGCCCATGCATGAGGAGATGCTACTGCCTGTGATATCTCCTGGGACTGGTGGTGTTTTAATAGATTTACTCTTCTGCAAGCACTGAGCAGACACACAAGTGCACTTTTTCCATTACAAAATGCACCCATCTTCAGCTATTTCCCGTGGTATTATATCACATTCCTGACGTGCTACCACCTTCTGCAAGAGTCACCAGGGACATGGCACCAGCCTCCCTTGCCATTCTAATGAGCATCAATGCAGCCTGACATTCATTCACAGGACAGAGTGGACTTGAATAGTTGTCTGTTTCTCAGACAGAATAAGTGAACATCTGCAACAGCTCAGTAAAACCATGTCACTTTATTTGTGAATGCCCATGAGCTTCCAGTTCTTTGGAGAGGACCTGAAATGGTGAGGCAGATACCAGGAGAGTTGCTGCTGGGTGGAGGTTTGCTTCAGAAAGGCATCTCATAGCTCATCAGCAGAGAGACAGCACCAGTGGTGTTATCAGTGGTCAGCATGAGCTGATAGCTACCTCTACATTTAATACTAGCAGCATTTTCTCCAGTAGCTAGCATCCTCCGATTTACATCCTGATGGGAGGTTTTAGTAGAATATTGCTTGGATGGAAAACCTGATGGCTTCATCACTTCCCAGGGGTAGAGAATTCTCCACTCTTTATCATTTAGACAAGCAAATAAGCTCTCGGCTCTGGTAGTTTTTCTTTCTGCTGTGTATTAATCTGTTGCTACTGCATCTTGAGAGCAAAGTAGATCAGATGTAGGAACACTGCATGGTTACAGAATCAAAAAAGTCCTAAAAGGACACAGTAGTCGGCTTTGTAAAACTGAGCAAAACCTTTTTGTACTCCAAAAAGTATGTTTTGTGCTTATGTGAGTTAATCAGATCTCAATGCAGCTGTGCTTCTGGATCCATTTGTTGGCTCATTCTTACTGAGACTGACTTGGAGGTACCACAGCAGATTACCGCATAGCCAGGCTCCTGGCTGAGCAGGATCCTTGCTGCTGTGTACACATCACTGGAGAGGACTCAGGTCCTTCTTTGCACCACCAAGAATATGGCTGCTCAGCTATAGCACTGACTTGGAGAATTATCTTTTCCCTAGACTGTCATCTCCACTACATGAACCCTGAAGAACATCCATGGTTTGATAATTCCCTTTTACTCTCCCATCCATGAAATATGCACAAACAAAGCTAATACTGTACAGAGTGTACAGTCCAGATTTACTGCCAGTGTAAAAGGAAATGGGCTCTTGAAAAGGAAAGGAGCTTTAGGCATCAACATAATCAGTGTAATTCCCCTTATTTCTGACAAGTCAGACTTTGCTTTCTTGGCTCTCAGGACATCAGCAGTGATGCATTAGCAGAAATAGATATAATAGTAACTTCAGTGTGATGCCGGATGTGGTGGTCAGGATGAGATTGTAAGCACCTGAGATTTCTATCTTCAAATCCAAATAAGAAGGATGGACTTGCTGAGGCTGCAGTCTGGGCAGTAGTTGTTGTATAAAAGGTTACACAACAAAAAATTATTCCTTCATTCTTGGACTCCAGACTGGATTTGACTCAGAGGTGCTGGGTAACTCCATTTCTCGTTGTCTTTAAGAGATACTCTGGTACTCAGGACATCTGAAAACTACTTTTGGTACCCTGGAGTTAGGTACTATCATCAGTCCCAGATTGCCCATCTGTTCCCAACAGGGAAATCTTCTTGCAAGTCTGCTTCAGTTCCCAAGGATGCGTTTGTCTGCACAGTCTGGACAAACCCCTTGCTCTGTTTGCCTTTATTCACCAGTTGCTATATTTTAATTGCCATGAAACCCTGCTGTATCTAAATTGGGTTTTGTGATCCATCATATGGTTTTCTGACTGCATTTGAAAAAGGATATTAACAAATAATAAACTACCAGTCAAGGCTTTCAGACAGTCAGCTGTGTGAGATGCCACAGAGCTGTCAGATGCATTTTTTACCAATGCCCAGAAGACGTCTGACTGCTCTGATATTGGTAAAATTGGCCCTGTGAACTAAGTGTGCTTGCTTTTGCAGAAATACATTTCAAGAAGTGCTGGAGGACGTCTGGTTTATAATGGAATAGGCAGTCAGTTCTGTACTTCAACATCCTGAAGATAGTTCACTATTTATTTAATCTCCAAATCTATCAACAAATGTTCTACTTTCCCAGCTCTGTCTGTGCAGTGTCAAAGAGCATCAGGCAGGCCAGGACCTACATCTTTAATAAAAATGTGTTTATATGTCTGTCTGGTTAAAATCCCACCAACTGCTCCTACCAAGTCAAAGGTGGACCGATGGACGCAGGGCAGTCTCTCAAGGAGCTGTAACACCAATCACAGGCACATAATTACTCACACATTGTACAAGATAATGCTACACACTGCTTATTATCCAACAAGTTCTTGGAAAGGAGGTTAAGTAATATCATACTTATTTTACTGATGTACAAACTGAGGCAGGAATGGATGAGATTACTTCCTTTGGGCTATAGACACAACCACAGAGTTGTCTTCAGTACCTCACTGCTTCCCATATATCCAGCTATAGGTAATGGTTTTAAGAAAGGAGGTGGGATGTAACATATAGGGCCTGGATGTTAACCTAAAACGAGGAAGAGAAGAGAGCTTTTGCCATGCTAGCAGGAGGATATAGGCCCAAGGAGCAATGGCAGGAACAACTGCAGAAGCTGAGGTACCATGATGGGGAAAAGATATCTGGGGGTTCTCTCAGCCCTGGGAGAAGGATTGCTGCTTCTGTGGAAAGTCTCAGTTCCTGCAAGCCAGAATCAAGTTGCAGATCCCAAGTTGCTAGCTGGTTTCCAGCTGTGGAAATCACCGTTGTGTCCTAGCCCCTTAGTATTGAGGGTGGTTTTGCAGTGCTTTAACACCCTGCCACTCTTTTTGGGCTGGAGCTGACAGGTGTCACAGACCAGAAAGTGGTTTTTCATCTATAGACATGCAGATGTGCTCAGCCATGTGAGCTCTCAAACCACGTCCTCCTTAGGCCTTATGTTCAGATACTTAATTCCCCTTGTTTTCTACATCCTGCTATTTTATTTTCCATGAGTAGAATGCATCTCAGGAGTGTTTCCCACACAGTGGGCTGATAATAGGTTTCCACACTTCCAGCACTGGAAATTGAGCTGAAGGGCTTTGGGGCTTCTCTTCCATCCACTTTGGGGATGCTAGCACTCTGCTGAATACTGCAAGGATAGAGGGACAGGCTACTATCCACCTTGCAGTTGGCTCTGAGACATCCTCACAAACCCATGTAACCTATCAGAAGTATGATCTTCTGCCTCATAAAGGAGCAGCTTGGAATATCCATTCTTGTTTCAGCACCATTCCTTACCCTGTTTGCCTTGAAGACATCTTATATTACCTAAGCACAATTAAGGATTCAGGAGCCAAAGAAGCACTTTCCAAGGCTGCCCTGCTGCCGGAAAAGACTCTGCAAATCAGTGTCAAGCAAGAGGGAGGAAGGAAAGGACTGAAATGTTTAACACATCATTTCAGAATGGTAAAACTTCCAGGTTTTGATTTATAGCTTCATCACCAAGTAGATTAATGTGGAATTCAAACACAATCAGCTCTTTGCTTTTCTTTCAGGCCTGAGGTATTAGCATTTCCCATTAATCTAGTCTGCTCCAGCATGATGAAGGCTGAGGAAACGGGAGATTAGACTTGTGGGAGTGTTGGGTGGGCAGGAGGAAAAAAGCCAACAAAATTCACTTTATTCAGGTCTCAAGTTGTAGCTGAAGCTCTTTCTGCCTCCTTCAAAGTCAGCAAACCCAGTTCCTTTCTATTCTGGTTCTGGGCAGAGGATTTTTCAGTGTGGTTGTTGATTTTCTACTCATAAGGACAACAGTGGATGTGGGTACTGGTGCCACCTGTAGAAGCGTGCTTTCAGGGATCTTTCCTAGCAGCTGCTCTGTCCTCGGGATACTGTAATGCCCCAGTACAGTCAGTGTTCAGGAAGCTTCAGGTAAGCAGGTTGAGAGGTGATTCTGCCCCTTTACTATGCTCTGCTGAGACCCCACTCTGAATACTGCCTCTAGTTCTGGTGTCCCCATCATATGAATGACCCAGAGCTGTCGGAGTGAGTCCAGAGGAGGGCCACAAAGGTGATGCAAGGGCTGGAACACCTCTGCTATATGGGTAGGCTGAGGGAGCTGAGCTTGGTCCTGGGGGGACCTTAGAGCTACGTTACAGTACCTGAAGGGATCCTACAGGAAGGATAATGGTTTCTAGTGACAGGACAAGGGGGAATGGTTGAAGCTGAGGGAGAGTAGGTTTAGACTGGATCTTAAGAAGAAGTTCTTCAGTACGAGGGTGGTGAGACTCTGGAAAAGGCTACTCAGGGAGGCTGTGGATGCCTTCCCCCTGGGGATGTTCAAAACTCAGTTGAATGAGGCCTTGAGCAGCTGCCCATAGTAGGGAGGTTTGAGTAGATGATCTCTAAGGTCCTTTCCAACCTAAGCCATTCTATAATTCTATGATTCTCTAAAGCCACCCCATCAGGTATGGTAATGGGGTCAGGCCCTTCCAAGCTTGCAGCCTAATTCACACTTTAGTGGGAGTTAACTGTCACTTTTTTCCCTGATACTCTTTGCTGAGCTAGTGCACAGCCTCTTGGAGCTGCCCTGGAGCCTTCTCAAACTTTATTAGTACATATTTAAGCATTTATGAAACTTGAACTGCTTCCCTTAAAAAAGAATTTTAAAAGACCCAACAAAAAGCTAAAGGCAAAAAAGCAACAACAGCTGACACAAATCACAAAGAAAAAGAGGAAAATAATCCTCCACCCTAAAAAAATCCCCAGGGTTGCAAAAGGGCAAATCAACCTCACATATTTCCAAAAACCACTCAGGAGCTTTTGGCTTGTGGAGTTTCTCACCCCCTCTTCATTCTAGGCAGAAGCCAAGAGGGTTAGACAGGCAGAGGAGAGAAAATACAAGTGTTAAAAATGCAGCTTTGTCACAAAATATATCCAAACAGACACAAAAAAAACCCCAGATCGGCTTGTGGAGGAATCTCAAGCCATTTCTACTTGAGGCACTTATGGAATAAGCACAAGAGATGATCAGTTCCCATTCCCAGGTATTTTTACAACACTGTAAAATTGCCCTCAGCAATTGATGCAGACCTCTGATGCCTTTCTAGAGTTGGGAAGGGCCCTGGCAATCTGGTAGGATTTGTGCTGCTGCCATCCGTCCCACTGTAGCCCCACAGAGATGAAGTAGAGAGGAGGTCAAAATGTTAATGCTGAAAAATATCCAACTAGACATTAGTGCTTAATGCCATTCTGGGGCATGCCAGATCAGCCAGCCCCAGGCTGGTCTTCATCCTGTGCTGCATCAGGCAAGAGGGCAATAGCAGCCCAGGTTCAGGTAATGCTAGAGCACTACTTGGGATGTCTTGTCCAGGGCTGACTGAGGATTCAAGGTGGAGCTCACCTGAGGAGCACAAAGGGCTTCTGCACTTGTAAAATTTGAGGCAATAACCTTCTTGCCTCCTGAGTAGTCACAAACACCTACTCCCCTTGGCATCTTGTGCATTCTCATCTCTCCCTCCCGTGCCCCGAGGGCAAGAGGCTTAGGGCTTTCCTTAAGGACAGGGACAGGAACTATTAAATCATGTCAGGAGTTGATGTAAGGTAGACTTGAAACACACACTGATACCCCTGTCCATCTTTACATGAAATTTTATGGATGGTAGGAGAAGATCAAGTGGTCAGGTCTCACGACTGAGCCTCTTTTGGTTCAATAAATACAGCAGCCTCTTAAAAGAGGAGGAGTATTTGGCATAGTTTTGCTCACATGTCAGTTTTTCCAACTTGCTTCCCTGTGAGAAACAGTCTCCAGTACTGAGTCTGTCCATGAGAGAGGAGTCTGGCTGCCCCTGTTATGAACATGGGCAAAGTCTTTGATGGTGTTAATTCTAACACACTAATAAATGGGTTATGATTGCCAACGCAACTTATGTAGGCCACTGGCCAAGGAGCAAGCAAAACCACTTCTGAATGGTTTCTAGCACAGGATGGTTTTGAATCTGCCACAAAACTGAACTATCTTGAAGTCCACCACCAGTGATTTGGGCATTCCTGCCCCTGTCTTTGCTTTTGGCTGCAAGGGATGAAATCTGTGCTCTCCACAAGGGGTACAAACCATCAAAGGGTTTGCAGGAGCTGGGTCCAAAATGCTTCTTCCTAAACTTAGCTATTTTCTACTCAGTGTCTTGAAGTGTGAGATGGGATGCAGCTCATTCTCCTTTAGTTATTCAAAATCTACACTGGTTCCTTCCAAGATGAGTGTCTTGGTACAAGTCACTGTCTGGAGATCCTGCCCCTTTATGCTGAAACTTGAAAGAGCTGAGATCATTAAACCCAACTAGATGCTAAACTGTTAAACACCCACAGACCTGTGAGGCAGGATGTAGTTGTGCCTTCTTGTATTGTGTGGTGTGTTGGTTCCGGAGCCTGCCGGTCCCAACACGGAATGCTGAAATCCAAGCTTCCAGACCAGCTGTGGAGAGGTGACCACAGCCACAGGTGGGCCAGAATGGCCTCAAACCATGGAACCAGTAGCTATTTATTGAGAGCTTTGTGCATGCTTTACTTCACTTTCCCACAGCCTGCCAATCCTCAAGCCCACTGTTCTGTCTTACTCTAACAGATTTTTTTTTCCCCCAACTGCTCTTCCTGCCTGCTTCAGTGATACAGCATCCACACTCCCATCCTTTCTCACACGGTTCCGAGGTACAACAAGACATCCCATCACTTATCACCCCCTGGTGCCCGCATAGACACAAAGACCAGATAAGCATCCCATTAACTACTCCCTTGGGTTCCCACAGCAGAGCCCAGTCATGTTCTAACTGTCATCCAGGGCCTGGGTAGAAAATGCTGGAAGCCCTCAGGAAGGCAGATAGCCATCAGGACAGAGTGCCCACCAACCCTGCAAGTCCAAGTCATCCAGCTTCAGCTGCTGCAGTTGATACAGCATGCTCTGTAGTAGGACAGGCTCCCAAGACCCTGCTTTTGGTAAAGAGCTTTGCCTTTCCCAATTTGTGAACATTTGTGAACAATTCAACCCCCTAAATTAACTGAAATTAGTGAGGAGTTTTGCCTGGAGAATTTTTGTTCAATTCAACCCCTTCTCCCTCAAAGAGAAATCCATCCTGAATGTATGGCTCAGAGTGGCCCAAGAGCAGGTCCACTCATACTGGTCTTCCACGTGTTCCTTCTCTTGCATAAAAGACAATGGTTATGGGGAAAAAAATCTGCTTTTCCCTTCTCGTTTGCAACATGTCTTTGTTTCTGCACCAAAAGCTTTGTGCAATGGATGCCATTTCTTCCAGATGTTCTCCTGGGGCAAAGGTGGAGCTGACTAGTACCATTGATGTGATCCTGCCCTAATTGTATTTGCAGCTGCATCCAAGATGCTGCCTTGAATCATCTGCACTCTTGCAGAAATTCTTTTTACATCCA
Source organism: Indicator indicator (assembly GCF_027791375.1). Taxonomy (NCBI): domain Eukaryota; kingdom Metazoa; phylum Chordata; class Aves; order Piciformes; family Indicatoridae; genus Indicator; species Indicator indicator. The sequence continues at coordinate 17,583,263 of NC_072012.1, read as the reverse complement.
ACCAACAGCATCCAATTGTTTAGAGAAAAACAGTTGCTTTTAGGCATGGGAGCTTTGGGGAAAAATAAGCCCAAATTATGCCCTTGAAAGATGACTTTCATGTGATAGCAAAAAAAGAACAGAAAAAAAAGGCGTTGAATGCCATCCAGGTGTCAGTACCAGAAGGCTCTGGAATCACAATATGTGCTGCCTCTCCTTCCATTCCTCCGAGGTTGGACCGAGGAGAATATAAACTTTGTGGATCTTTGACACCCACAACTGGCTACAGAAAGTCTTTTACCAACATTTGCATATTAATTACTTCTGAAGCTTCAATATAAAGAGTCATTTCTAGTGTCCACTCTTTAATTCACCTGTAACACTCTTAATTCAAATCTATGCAATGCATGTGTTCATGTGTGCTCGCAGAAAAGAAGGCTTGTTGTTTCCTAAATTGAAAGCTTATGGACCCAAGTTTGAGGGAAATTGTCATGGGATTTCAAACCCTGCCTTTTTCCCTTCTCCTTCTTACAGTTTGGGAGGTCTTTCTTTTAACCATGTGCATCCACTGAGGACTCCAAAACAGCTGACAAAGCATAGCTTCGGGGTGGTTGTATCCCCGCAGCTCCTGGAGAAGAGCTCCATGTGACAGCCAGTGCTAAATCTCAAATACAAAAAGTTATCCAAGGTCAAATTCCTCCACACTGTGAACTTCTATCTAGCTCCCCAGTGGAAATTAGCATCTGTCCAGCACCTGGCAGGAATCACCCAGTGTCTGCAACATTGCATAACTTGCAAATCCTGTTGCATGTAGTTGCTTGCCACCTCCACTGGTCACTGTACTGCTGTAGCTGCCAGTCACTGGGACTCAAGGGACTCTCATAAAGCTCCAGGAGGGCAAGAATGTGGGTTTTACAGTCACTGCAAGCACATTTTGCTCCACTTCCATGGGGCCTGATCTCAACCCCTGTGTGCTTAGGGGCTTAACACAAACATTTGTATGGTCATTTCCATGCTGGTAAGGAGGTAGCTCATGATGAAGAGAGGCATGTTTGAGGGCTGGGAATTTTTACATTACTTTAAGTTGCTGCACTTGGGCTGACCTCTGCTTTTTCTTTTCTTCTTTTTTTTCCCCTAATGCTTTTTTAGCACTCTTTAGAGCCCCACAGCCATAGGAGCTGAGAGTCAGGCAGATCCTCGTGTATGTAGGCACGGCTGAGACAACAACTTCAAGTATTGGTAGGGCCAGCAGTGGAGCTGGGCTTTGCAAAACCTCAAGAAATCAGTCAGGGGTTTTGTAAAACCAGACTGAAAATGAGGAATGGTTTGCACCAGACAAACTGCATAAGAGCAGCCACTGAGATGAGGAGGTAGAGAGGGAAGGGGAATAAGCAGCACAGGAGTTGGATAATTTCTAATTAAAGTAAGAACAGAGTCACCTTTCATCTTAGAAAAGAGAAGTTCTGGGAAGTTTGCTATCATGTATATTCTCAGCCATTCATCATCTGAAATGTCTCTTAGTTGCCACTATTACATCATAAACATTCCTATAATTTATCAGTCAGAACCTCCTACAAAGGGATTCTTTCAGTTGGGCATTTTCACAAAAATCTTTTCCCCTTGGATCATGGTCCTGTAACACACACAGACCAGGAATCTTTTCCTTCTTTGTTCTAAATGCCAGATGTTTTTTGCAGACAATTTATTTCAATAAATATGCTTCTCATTATCAACCTCTTTCCTCTTTGTCCCAAGATAATCCGCTCTTAACAGCTCTTCTTCCTCTTATGGTAAAAGCTGAAATGTAAATATTCAAGATGTCGTAAGTGTCAGGAGCCATCTGAGTCCTACTAACCCAGATGAAGGGTCCCCAACATGGGGCTGCCTTAAACATTCAGCTCAGCCATCAGACTGTATTTGTAATGTAAACTCCCCTTGTCAGTTCCCAACTCCTGGCTCCAGTTTTTAGGAAATTTAAGATTTCTGGGGGTTGTATTTTCCCACCAGTTAGTCAGGAGCTGAATTTTTTCCTCTCAGAAAAGGCACTTGCATGTCAAAGACCAATGACCTAAAAAAATATCAGCAGTTTTGCGATCTAAATATAGCCCAAGACTGAAATCCTGAATTCCATGGAAGGAGCCAGTGTAAACAGCTTTTGTCTGTGCAAGCAGGGGTGGGCTGCAGCCCAGGGCTGCAATATGTTATCGCAGACTGCAGCGCCTGGATGTCCCAGCACCAGTGATGGACATCCTGGCCAAAGCCTTTCCAATCTATAGCCTTCATTACCCATCTTCAGCAAAGGGCTGGAGTTATCCCAACCTAAAGATACTGCCCTTCTGCTGGCCTGCACCCACTCATCATAAGGGATTACTTGCATGGTTGTGAGGTGGAAAGCCCCAAGTTCAAGTTCTGCCACTGAATTTGCCAAGGAGTCAGATTGCAGTGGAAAGCCATAGGGACGGTCCCCCTTGTGAATGCCAAGCTGCTCAGAAATTATTAATCCAAGGAGAAAAGCCATCACTGGGTGGTGATGAAGGAGAAATAATCCACTGCTGTCACCTGAGTCAGGGGCTGTGATTCCCAGTCACATCACTTTATAATAGCTAAACTAATCTCGTATTTATCTGTGGACGCTTTATCAGGCACAAACTCATTCCTCTGATTCATCTCGTCTTATAGTTGATACATAAAGCAGATCAGAAGTCACTTCTGCCAATAGTGATGATAGCTGAAGGTGACCAGGAAAGATGGACCCATCTGCCCTAAAAAACATCCAGCATTGCCCAGGAACATCTCCTACCTACTCTATCTTCAGCTTGGGCCAGAGCCTATTATTTGTTAATACACATGGGTAATGTCTTAATCGTTTGCTGTGGATGTGGAAGGCAAGCTAGCCATTAGACCTTCCCCTCCCTCCCTACCAACTTGGGAGGATTGGAAGTAAATGCAACCCAGCCAGGAAAATGCAGCAGGGAATATGGTGTGCAGAGTGTTGAAATTGTTTGTGAATGCTCAGGGGTGGGGAGAGCTAATTTTTGTCAGAGCTAATAACTGTTGGTTTACCTCACTCCTTTTCATTTCACTAACCCAGCTCTCGGTGGATCTCATTATCCTGGAAGTTGTCCAAGAGACTCCTCCTCCTCTAACAGGGCTCCAGACACCTTGCAGGTCTCCAGAGATAAATTGCTATTTATATAGACCAGACATAAATTTCTCAGTGGAGCATTTTCTTCTGTGTCTCACAAGTTTGTTGTGTTTTAGGGAAGAGTGTATCTGGATGGCCTCTTGAGGTTTTCTCCAAAGGTTTTCTCAAAGGAAAGGTCTTCTCCAAAGCTTTCTGTTCACATACTTCTTTTCCTAGGATGTGCTTCTCCTCTTTCATTCCTAGACACTGTTTGTTTTGGTGCAACCAGGCTCCTGTCTGAGTAGCTGCATAAGCCCTAAGCAGGGTGATAGACCCAAAGTGATGACAGGCCTGTAGCCTGGGAGAGTTGCACTACCCTTGAAACGCCGTGTATCTGCCCTCTCAGATTCAGGCAGACCTGCTTCCCTTCCATCTGCTGTTTCTCCTCTTGCTTTTCAGTATTTTTTGCTCTGGCTGTTCCTGCCAGGAGTTGCAACCCCATTTCCACCCCATCACCTGTTCATAAGCAAATTCAAGTGCTTGCAGATGACACCGCTTCTAGCCTCTTCTAAGGCAAAACCCAAATGCCACTTAGGATGCCAAGTGATGCTTCACATATCCATGGTGCACTCCAGGAGTGAGTGTAGCTGAGTGACTGAGCATTGTACTGCCACAGCTGTGGAGCGTAGGACCAGTTATTTGAAGAAGACTCCTATCTTAGTCATCACTGACCTAGTTTGGGTCACCCATCAATATGCTCTTCCCTTACCCAGGAGGTCTACATGCGAAATGGAATACATTCAGAAAAAAGTACTCTGAAAGGATTTTGCTGGGCCATTTGGCAGCTTGGAAAATCTGAGAGTCACTTATCATTTAACAGTTTTGTAGCTATGAAAATAAAGGGGCTTTTGAATTAGTACCACTACAGAAAAGGGAAGTCTGGAAAGAGTGGGACAAAGCTGTATCTCGAATCAGCAGTTCTTTTTGACACTCTCTTGGACTTAAGTCATCCTTGAAAGGCTGGGAAGTGCTGGATGAGTCACTTCATTTTGGAGGGAAAAGACAGAAATCATCAATGTTAATTTATGGGTAAAATATATCTTTGGTCTTTTGTCTTGGTCCGAGACAAGGACACTGGGCTGTGCATCCAGCTGTGCCAGGGGAACTGTGGAATCTTTGCATCTTGCATGACCTTTGCCTCCTGAGTGTTGGTGTTTCCTCCTCCCATTGTTCCAACCTGCTTTGGGACTATCTGAGCTTGTAACAGTGCACTTCACAAGAGGCTTCAGGCAAGTTATTTTGTACATGTTGCTATATGCATACTAAACATATGTGAGAGAGTGCACAGAGTTCATATGGACAGTACAGTCTGAACTCTAGAGTTATAGAATCATAGAATGGTTTGGGTTGGAAGTGACCTTTAACACGCATCTAGTCCACCCCTCACTGCAGTGAGCAGGGACATCTTCAGCTACATTCCTGACCTGGAACACTTCCACAGATGGGGCAACCTGTGCCAGTGCTTCATTATCCTCATTGTAAAGAATTTGCTGCTTATATCTAGTTTGAAACTACTCTCTTTAAGTTTAAAACCATTACCCCTTGTCCTAGCACAACAGGCCCTGCTAAAAAGCCTTTCCCCATCTTTCTTATACTTGCCTTTAGTTACTGAAAGGCTGCAAAGTCATTCAGCACTGAGTTCATACAGGCAATAGAGTCAGTGTCTTGGGCTGTCATCGTACAGATGTCTTCCCCATCAGGGGCTGGTAGATGTGAAAGTCACTGTACATAGTTGAGACCATACACTGGGAAGAAGAGCTGGATTAACAACCTTTTTCTCTGCACAAAACATCTGCAGCAGGACCTGGTTTGGAAGCAAGGGTAAGTGTGTGATATGGTACCACTGCCAAGGCAAGGGCAGCCCACTGCAACTGGCTAACAGTCTGGGCTGCTCAGGCTTTCTTGCATAAGCAAGCAAAATCCCCCTTTCCATGTTCTTTTGTATCTCTAGAACTTCAATTTTTGCCAGAAAGCCAAAGAAGAGCAGTGAAAATTCAACAAATCTCTTTGTTGCCCATTCCCAGGTTGTGGTAGAAGTGATAAAGATCTTTCAAAGAACAGAGGGTTTCATCACGAAAGAATCACAGATCTTTTTTTGTTTCCTCATTTTTATAGAACCAGTCCTGGTTTGTTTAGGGTTTCCTTTCTTTTCAATATCCTGAGCATCTGGAGATTAAAGGTGTTTTGACTCATCACCAAATGGCTCAGCACGGCAGCATTAAACACATGCTGTTTGACAGCAGAAAGCCAAACCATGCACCAGTACTGAACATTAGCTGAGTCAGAATTCTTCTATTGCCTTCAGCCTTCCTGTGTTTGAGGTCAGGAGTACATGAGAGGACTCAGACACGGGTTCCCTTTATCAAAGCACAATATTTACCAGCAAATCTTCTAATCCAGGGGATGGACAAACACAGGAGTGAGGGATTGGGAGAGGCACAAAGCTGTGATGCACAGTACCACCTAGTGACGGAGCCCAGCTACATAAGCAGGGCAACCCCGCATTTGCAAAGTCCAGGATCCATTTTCCCATCCAATCTTTAATCCTTTATGCACTTTTAATCCTTTAATGCACCACATTTAATGCATTTAATGCACCACATACTGTCTCCCGTGGGTCAAGGAACAGCAGCATTTGAAGCAAATTACATTGTTTTCCTCCTTCTCACAGTTTCCTTTTTGCAAATCAGATTTGGATTATGATAGGACTTCTTATTTCCAGTGAGAAGGAGCCAAGGGATGTTGTTTCCTTTGCTGAGTGTGGTAGGCAGGTCGTGTTCCACATGTATCACCCTCTGAATCACGCAGGAGGAATTCCTCATCACGTTGTGCAAAAGAGGAAAAGAAAAATGCAAGGTCCAGTGAGTAATGCAGACTTTCAGGGCATCTGCAATGAAAAGAAATGCCACAGCCTTGTTCCATTTATAGCAATGATGTGAAAGAGCAGTGTGAGGACCTCTGCTCAAGAGAAGGCTTCTAACCTTTTCCATTAATTTCTTTTCAAAGAATTGCTTATTGAAGGCTAAGCTGCTTTTTATAAGCCTCAGAGGCTGAGTGTGTCTTTGTCCTTTTTTCATTATTGCTGCTTCTCTCTGTTACTCTGGCTTTTAAGAGAAAACAGTGACTGTACCTGGGTGGTGTTTTTCTCTCTGTGGTTATCTGAGACAAGCCCAGCACTGAGATGGGAATTTTGTCACTTTTTCACAATAGCAGAATTGCATAGCATGAAGTGAATTAGAAGAATTCCAGATCTGTAGAATTTCCCCATACTCCAACCCATGGATCTACCCAGGATCCAAGCAGTTGGGCTTAAAAGGCTTTGATTTCTTCTCCTTGTTAAGGTGTCTTTACACATGTTCTTGAGCAGGACCAAAAAGGCTCCACTTAGTTTCCATGAATGGGTGAGGGAGCAGGGGCAACTCAATGTCTGGGTACCACCCTGCAGCTTGTGGGAAGCATCAGAAGATCACTGCACCTCCTTGTGAGGCCCTGCACATGTATAAGGCTTCCTTAAATGTTTGCATCAATTACAGCTGGTCTGGAAGGGGTTGGAGCCACCACTACACTCTGTGCTTTCCATGGACAGATAATATGGGGGATAAAGTAGCCTTTTCTTCCTCTTATCTGTGAAAGGGCTTCATAGGGAAAGGACATTCAGACCCTATCCTGGACCTTGCTGCACTAGTTGGTAGGAAGTCCCATGCTTGTACACCAGGCAATCTGAGGTGTTTCTCAGAGGTTTTATATATTTTTTTTTTATTTCTTCTGTGACTTCAGTGGAAGTTTTCATCTAAAGACTGGCTGGTAACTCAAAGACCAGCACTGTCCTTTCTTTGCTTACTAAAACTTACTAAATCACCCATGTGCAAAAAATAGCATATTTGTGGGGTCACCAGCATGATTCTGTCCTGAGAAGGTAATGCACAGCCACTGAGCACATTGCACCCAACAAGAGCCTGCCAAGGGATGAGGCCATCTCACGCACACAGTCATCCCACGGTGCACACAGTATTTCCATCAGGATTTCTTCCTAGGCTTATCCTTCTAGAGCTAATTGCTTTTTTCTTTCCCACAATCTGCAGTGCTGTGTCCAGCTCCTGAGCATATCAGCCTTGGAGAAGCTCCTGCAGCTGGGTAAACACAGTTGAGTGAATAGGGCCCTTCACAATAGAGTTACCAGGAAATCCAAACACTGTAAAGGGCAACAATTCAGCAGGGACATAATTATGTCATTACAAGACATTCTCCTCCCAAGCACCAGAAGAACACAGCCTGAACATTACCTAGCAAAGATGCACCTCAAACAGTAGGTTTTCCACCCCACAGGTCTCCAGGAGAGACTGCTTTCATATCTTCTTTCAGTCATTCTTAGTGTTAAGGAGGAAGAAGAGGTTCTACAGAGAGGTATGTGGATTTTCCTCCCATTCGGGATGTTTCAGGTATAACAGGCTGCCCCAGCCCCATTCTTCATGCAGGGATGAAGAAAAGATGGAGGGATGATAAATGGGGAAATATTATCAGGCTAAGTTCTGTTCATGGTAACGCAGAGGTAAAAAGAAACTGATAGTGAATTGAGTGCTGATTTACAACAAACTGAAGGAGATACAGCCCAGGTCAGCTGCTTCTACAAGCACAGGATTTTATGGGCTTTTAGGCACCAGGGTGAGGAGGAGAGGTAGAGGAGTCTCCATTCCCTTACATTTTCCCTGGTGTGTTGCAATGGCTGTTGGAAAATACAGTGTCATTTTCTTTACTCTGCACATTAGTATAGTGGCTTTGGCCACTGTGGTCTCTTTTGGCTCTTGGGGGTCTTTTTCTGCTGGGGCCTATGCAAGCTCCCTTTCCCCTGTATCTACTATTCTTATATATTTCCCTGAAATGCAGTCATTAGCATGTAAAGTAACTCTCATTAATCTCCAGTCATTGCTGCAAGGCAAACTTTTCCTTGTTGTAAATTGCAAATTGTACCAGAATCTGACCTTGAACACGGAAGCCAATATAATATATGCTGATATGGACAAACTGGCTGTGAGTCTCAAGTGAGCATATACCAAGCCAAATCCCAAAGTCAAGAATTAGGCAGCTTTCTACTAACAGAGGAGCTGGCTCACTGCATTATTGGCATTTGTGAAAATTAATCACATCCTGCAACAATGTTCACAGGATGTGTTTGATCTATTACTAATCCTGTACACTCTTGCAGCTGCTGATCTGCTGCCAGAGGATATCATAATGTTGCAGCTGGCACCCCTGTTGTGATGACCATCAACATAGTCAATGGCATGCACTGGATCCGTCCTCCTCAGCAAAACTATTGCATTTGCTACTCAAGATGAAAACTCGGGCCCTGTAGCTCTGGTTATAAGTTTGTCTCTTATATAAAATAAGAATATTTTCTTATATATTCTCATACAAGGATAAGAATATATATGCACAGACCAGGCAAGCACATATAAAGTTGAAAATATTTCCAAGTATTCAAATCTGCAGAACAAAACTGACTTTGTCTCAGTCTATGGGAGTTTCTGTCACCCAGCTGTCCCTGCAGAGGTGTGTGAGGAAGCTCTGCAGTGCTCTGAGGATGAGACGATTTCTGATCAAGAATGGAAAGACACGACACAGCTACTGCAATGCTGTCTTCCCAAAACACAGCTAGGTCTCCCAAGATTAGGCCACAGAAAGAGGAGGTGGAAGAAATTAAATTCTCATTTCTCAGAGGATTTCTTGCCCTGGTTTTATCCTGGGCCTTGCACAACTTTGCAGGGCATTTTGGCATGGGTGCTTTTCCTGCCAAAGAACTACTTTCATTAATATTTTTCCAGTTTACCAAAGCACTACCTCTACCTGGGACCACGCAGACAGAATTAAATGTCTCTGTTGACCAGGAAAGGGCTGTGTCCATGCTCACACACCAACAGTCTTGTTAGAGGTATCTGTGGCAAAAGGAGATTAGATTTGTGCAGTTCAGCTTGTTCCCTGTGGAAAAGCTTGCTTTGTGCAGATCAGGAGAGTCTCATTTTCAGAGCACAGGTGATGTATTTCCAAAGGTGAAGATGAATTGCAAGATGAAGGTAGTTGCTCAAGAGCATCCTGCTGAGCTCAAGGCTGAGTCAGAAGACATTACTCTGTTAGGATTTCATGAGTTGGGCCTTGATTTAATTCCACCAAAATCAGGGATTTAGTGAGAGGGCTGGATTAAATTCACATAACCCATAGCTTTAGACATCAAGACAAAAGCTTTTTTCTGTATTTTCAACACTGAGATAGTTATTTCTCTCCCCTTCTCTTTCCATCCTGGCCAATAAAGCAGAGGATAAGTGGTGCACAAGAGAAGAACACTGCATCATGTAGGGATGCTTTCCCAAAGCAGAATTCTCCTCAGGCACAGGCAGAATGTCTGTTACCCACTGTGGTTGACCCAGGGGCAGAAAGATGTTGCCCAGCCTGGCTGATAATTATCCCACAAGAAAAGGGAACTGGCTGTGCAAATTGTGAAACGTGAGGGCTGTCAGCATCAAGGGGATTCGCACTGGGGATGACAGGCATGACCTGCTTTTCCTATTCTGTTTGTTTATTTGGTGACATGCTGTCATTCAGTGAATAATCCAGAGTTTTCCTCTTAGGGGTTTTTCCCCTGTTCATCTGGTACTGAAGACAACCAAGGTGAGGATGGGGACAGACACCTCACTCCCTGACTCTTACAAGACTTCAGTTCTGTTCCTGTTATACTGAGGGAAACCAAGTTAAAAGGGTACAGCATATGGTCCCCAAAATCTTGGGAGGAGACTAGGGATCTCCCAACCACCTCAAGGGGGAGCAATGAAGGTTGGACAACCCCCTCTCCTGCTCCCTTGTCTCAAATTAACTTCCATCACAGTAGCTGCTGCAATCCTGTGCACCCAGGAGCGCAAGATCTACGTGGCGCTTACCAAACAAGGCTCCTCCCACATTGGCACCTGCTTTTTCATCACCCACCTCCAATTAAGGATGCACAGGGCAGAAAGGAGCAGTTCCACAACCTCAATCACCCCAAATACAATCTGTTGCAACTGGGCAGTTCTAGAAGCCTCAGATGCATACAGTCTGATTAAACTGTGATGGTACACAATCTGCAGCACCTTCAGGACTGCCTTCAGAATTGCTTCAGCACAGCTGTCCACTAGTCCTAGTTGTCCCTGATATATACATTATTAGAGCTACAAGTGTACATTAAATTTGCACAGAAGCACATGCATATAATGGGAAAGAGTCCATAAACCAAGCAAACTGACAGCATTCTTGCAGAAAACTCTGGTTTTATTCTGTGTGCACTTTCAAGGAGGGGAAGTTTGGTTATGAGTCAGAACATTTCTTGTTATGCCAAGAATCGAGATACTAGCCCAAGTGATAAAAAAGCCAACTGAAACACTAAAAGAAGTGGCCAGTCTCTCAGTAGCTGGGCTTTATAAGTTGCTGGCACATCATGCCTGAATGAGTTGCCTCAGATGCAGCCCTGGGTCTCTGTTTGGGCTGAATCAAGACCTGCACCTAATGGTGTGTAACATTTGGCCACAAACTCTCTTGACAATGCACCAGGGCAGCATTAAGCACCAAACATTTTGCATGAGATGTCACAGCAAGTTCAGGTCTCCCTTAACTGACTTCCCAACCAAAACCTACAAAGTTCATCAGGGATCTTGCTTTCACTCCTGTTTTCTCCTCAAGCTGTCTGTTGATAATTCTAAATCATAATTACAGAACTATAATGATAAGCCAATTACTGGAGCAGGGCATCTTTTCAAAATCCTGTAATAGAAAGAGAAGTGCAAATGTTCTTTAAATTCATGCTTTTGCAAACTGGTTTTGACAGGCTGTCCTCTGCTGACAGCACCTCACATCCTGCATACCAAGTACAAGAGTAATCTCAGTACGAGTCACTACCTACACCACGGTTGGATTTTTATTTTACTACTTTGCCTACCTTACAGTGGAGTCCAGCGAACTATAAAGGCACCAAATACAGATCCCATCCTGTGTGACTGCAAAGCTGGGGCTGCTCTGAGCATTCTGCAAGTGCAGGAGGGCAGAAATAATGAGCATTTTGAAGACAGGTGAGCTTGTGCTCTTTGCTTTTTGCCCAGAGCAGCTGTCTCTATAAAAGCTCCTGACAGGTAGGCAATGAGCTGGGCAATGCTCTCATTCCCATCAAACTCTTGTTTTCCTCAGCACGCATGCCTCAAGCATTCTGCTTTTCTCTTATTTCCATGCAAAGTCAGGCAACCATTCAAGTGCAGGTGATGTCCTAAAGCTAACTTCATTCCTAAAATATACGTTAGAATAATCAATTGCTCCTTTTTGCTCTTTTGAAGCCTGTCCTGGCAGAGCTTGGGAGCACTGCTGAGTTCATCTCTTCACTTTGCCCAGATCCTTCCTGGCCATCTCTTCCTTGTAATTGGGATTTTTTTTATTGGGTTTTTTTTGTAGCCAAGAGGGATGAGCAGATGGGATTAGGAGCAGCCCCAGGAGCCTGTGGCTCCTGTATCTTCATCAATGGCTGTAGCACAGGAGCAAAGATACCCTTTCATAAGCATCTTCTGCTTCATAAGCATCCAAAATGCAGGGTCAGCTCCTCCAGGCTGGTTGATGGTGGATGCAAAGCAGTCACAAGCTCTTTCCGTAGTAATTTTTGGCATCATCCCTCCAGGAAACCTCAGGTAGCTTCAGGTGTCAGGTTTTTTTGCATGGCCACAAGCTCAAGGAAGATCAAGAGCATCAGAGTTGCTCAAAAAGGCAACACTCAGTAAAAAAACAGGTTATATTTATGCCTTCAGAGAACGTTAGTATCTTTAAATACATCTTAGAGGTGCTGTAGCCATAATTCTGGATATTGACACATTGCCAGGGCATTGGGTTGAAGAAGGGAACAGCAGGACCCAAGCCACACACCCCCATTCTGTCATCTGAACTCCCTGTGAGGAGCACTGGAGAAACAGCCCCATCTACATGAACCCTTATCTGCAGAGGGCTGCATGGCAGAGGGTAGGTTTGGCACTTCAAGCTCTGCTGGCTTCAGATGAAGAAGGGGGTTTGGGTACTTCAGTTCTCTAATTAAGCCTAAATGCCACTTTTCACTCAGACAACCAGAGGCCACTGCAGATTGTACAGAGGTTAGCTACAACCTTCAGAAAACTATGGGAAAATACACTGCATTTGCTGTCCTTTGTCAAAATGCTAAATAAGAGACCTGCCAAAGTCGATAAATATTCCACCAAAGGCACAGGAGGCCACAAAGAGCAGGTTTTAACAGTCAGCATTACAACATTTGCATTTGGCAAAGACCCTGCTCTGCACCAAGAGCCACGTGAGCTGTCTGAGTTTAGTATTGTGCCTTCAATGCATTTTTCACTCCACCTCCTCGTTTCTAGGGATGCCATTATCAACAGAGGACCTGCTTTTATTATTAAGTAGCAAATCAATCCAGCAATCCAATTATTGCCTGTAGTTACTGTAGGCTGAAGAAGTCATAAATAAATGAGCATGCTGCAGCTATTTAACATTTTGGTACCACCATAAGCACCCAGACAATCATTTGTGCTCCTGCACCAGCTGGGCAATGATTCTGCTGTGAATCACTTGCTTTGGGAGGGATTTTTGGTTGGTGTGGCAGAACAGCACCATCAGAGGCCTGGCTGTGGTGCTCGGTGCTGGCCCAGGCAATTGCAAGATAATCGGGGGTAAATGCAAACTCCTTTTTCCTTTTGTTTCCAGGGGAGAGGCAGGGCAGGGGCCTCTCCCTGCTCTTCTCACATTGAACCCAGCAGGAGCAGAGCAAACCCAGGCTCATGTGTCAGTCCGTGGGCACAGGAAAGCCAAGAAAAGGTGCTTTGCAAAACCCCAGCCAGCTCCCAAGGGGACAGGGCTGAACGCAGTGCTCACCTTTCCTTCTCTTACTGCTGTTCCCAAAGCACCCCAGCTGTTTGGTCTGGGGTTTCAAACCGTATTTTTAGAGGGTTTGGGCTGTTCAGTGGAAATAAAGCATCTTGTAGTATACAGGCATCTAATTACTCATTACCTCATTAGCACAGTGATGTATGAACAGCCGCACAAGTAAAACAGTGCTCAAGTAAAATATAAACATAGTCACGGCTAAACAGACTCGTTTTGAAAAGTATCCCTCACATCTGGCTTTCCTTCAGTCGTGTTTTTTCCCTTTTCTTTTCCTCAAGGCTGTTTTTCTACTTCTACTTATTAGGATAATTTTGAAGTGTCCACCCTCAGTTATCACTGTTTGGGGGGAGCATGGAAGGAAGGAATCCCCATGCCTGCAGCCTGTAGGCAGGTGTCACAGGGAGCTTGGGTTCACCTCAGTGTCCGTCCCCAGACAAAGAGGTGTACACGAGGAGCTCTGCCCATGCTGTGCTGATGGTGAGAAGGACAGAATCACAAAATCATAGAATCACTTCAGTTGGAAAAGACTTTTAAGACCATCAACAATGGTCTTCAAATGGTGCACTGGTCAGTATCCAACTGTAGGGTCAAAGGACTCATTTTTCCCAAGTTATTGCTGTTACTACTACAACTGCTGCTGCTGCTACTACTACTAAGATTATCAGGGTCAGTATAAGGACTAGTGCTGTTTAACACCTTTTTATCAGCAGTACAGACAGTGGGATCAAGTTTGCCTATGACACTGATCTGTGTGGTTGACACACTGGAGGGAAGGGATGCCATCCAGAAGGACTTTGACAGGCGTGAGAGGTGGGCCCATGTTAAACTCATAAAGTTCAACAAGGCCAGGTGCAAGCTGCTGCACCTGTATCTGAGAAATCCCAAACACAACTACAGGCTGGGTGATGAGTGTACTGAGAACAGCCCTGTGGAGAAGGACTTGGGGAGTGCCAGTGGATGAAAAACCGAGGCTGCATCAAAAGAAGTGTGGTCAGAAAGTCAAGGGAGGTGATTCTCTCACTCTGCTCTGCTCTCATGAAACCTCACCTGAAGTACTATGTCCAGCTTTGAGGATCCCAGCATAATAAAGACATGGACCTGCTTGATCAGGTCCAGACAAGAGCTAAGAAGATGATCAGGGAGTTGGAGCATCTCCCCTATGAGGACAATTTGAGAGAGTTGGGGTTGTTCAGCCTGGAGGAAAGATTCCACAAGGACCTTATAGTAGCCTTCCAGTACTTAAAAGGGGCCTATGGGAGAGATGGGGATGGACACCTTTATCAGGGAGTGTTGTGACAGGAAGAGGGGTAATGGTTTCAGACTGAAAGAGGGTGGATTTAGATTAGATGTCAGGAAGAAATTATTCACTGTGAAGGTGGTGAGACACTGGCACAGGTTGCCCAAAGAAGTTGTGGATGTCCCCTCCCTGCAAGTGTTCAAGGCCAGGATGGATGAAGCTTTGAGCAATCTGGTCTAGTGGAAGGTGTCCCTGTGCATGGCCAGGGGGGTGAGACTAAGATGATCTTTAAGATCTGTTCTAACCCAAACCATTCTATGATTCTGTGATTCTATGGTTATTATTCACTGTTTCTGTCAGGGAGTATATAAAAAAGACATTTACAATCCTGCACCATCATCTATGTGATTTTGTCCTTGGTCACTTTTTGATGCAGAAATCTTCATGAGTTGGCGGGGGAAATCAAACAAACAAAAAACCCTAACCACACACAAAAAAAAGGCTGATGTTGCGTGAAAGCAGGTGGCAGTTTCTCTATTCTGTTTGTCACAAGCAGCAAGGTGTCTTCAGCCATCCTGTGGTTTAAGGATCCTGTTCTGAGAGAATTAAAGGATAAGGGGGAAATGGGGTATTTCCTATGGATTGCTTTGTTTATTTCCTTGGGCTTGCTTGTTTCTCTGTAAGGGGAAATCAGCAGGAAAAAGAATTTCTAGTGAAAGCCGTGAATGATGGGGGATGGTTTCCAGATTTACCTCCAGATATTTCCACAGCCCTAAATAAAATATGTGGAAAGCTGCTATTGAAATCAACTGCTCTCAAGGGAAGCAGTTATGGGATCTCCACTCTCCAGTTCTGGGTGCTATCTGAATTCTAGTAAAAATAACTATCTGAAACCTTGAGATTTGTTATCCTCCTTCTTAGGGGGAGGCCTTGTAGCCTTCCACTCATTCCCATGGATATGGTGTCATGGAAAGCCCTGAGGTCAGAAATCAGCCATGTTCTCAACTCCAGACCTTCTCCCGTGCAGTAGAAGAGCAAAGTGATGGCAGTTGCACACTGACTCAGTTGCTCTAAAGAATCAAAGGCTAGAGCACACTCACACATATCCAAAGTCTCACATTTGAACATTAAAAATGTAGTGACATGACTTGAAAGACCTCCATATTTCTAGGTAGGCTTTAGCCAAGAGGCCTGAATTCAGAGGTCATAAGTTTTCTCACTTGACCTGGGAAGCAGAAAAGAAAACAGGCAGATTTCTTCAGGGTGTATTAGCACAATCCTCAGACTTAGTTGAAGGTCTGCACAAGATCAAATATACTCCTAGAGAGTATATTTACTTTGGCCACATGCAGGTGGAACTACCAAGCCCAGCTCTGTCAGCTGAGGGAACAGCAACGCTTTAAGGGCTGTAGGAATGAATGAGCAGAGAGATAACCTAAGTGATCACCACTGGAAAAATCCACCATTCACCACTGATTATCACACTCAAGGTCTCAAGAGAGGCTACAATTATTCCCTACTCCAAGTCTAGGGCAAATCAGCATTTTCCCAGTAATTGAAATGTAGTAACTATTGTAGATGTTGATTTTTAATAGAAAACACTGCTCAACCATAAGATTTACAGTCCTGTTAGTTAGCTTTAGTGACTTGGGAATCAATTACCTTCCCGTACAACGTGACCAAAGATTATAGGTTAGCCCATGTAATAATTCATATTGCCATCTAGGAGTGAAACTCTAACTTCAGCATTTCACATAGAAAGACACCCTGCACAGCAATAATTCCTGTAATAAAAATAATAACCATAAAAAGGGAAAAGGACAGAAAAGGTCGTTACAAAATATGGAAAGACCTCTGTACATACAGAGCACTGGGAGGTGATGAGAGCTTTGCCATTCTCAATTACATTTCAGAATGGTAATAGCAGTAGGATTTTGCTAATAGATAAATTTTATCAGTTCAGTTCACTTGGGCTGGCAAGTGAGGCTGCATGGCTCTGCCCCAGCAGAAGCGTTGTCCCAGTCAAGTTGTTGGAACACACAGACAGTGTGTTGTGACATCAGCAACACAAAATGCACTACTGGCCTTTGTTAACCACTTGCCCTCTTGTCTGATGTCAGCACTGCTAATTTCTATGATCACTTTTATAGGCAGCAATTTTCCTGTTTTCTGCCCACCTCTGTCTCCCAGCATTTGTTGCCATACTTGACTCTTCTTCTGCTTGGCACAGGAAAAAATTTGGCCTATTTCTCCAGGTCTCTCTGCACAAAAGAAACATCTTTCTTTTAATTCCTTTGAAACAAGACCACCCAAGTCAGCTTTTCAGTCTGTGTTTCCAAGCAAATTATGGAGAAAGAACATTAATTAATTCTTTTTTCCTCCTGCAAAGGAATTGCCACTGTGACCCTTTAACTATTGGCTTTGTCCATTTTTCTCTTGTTTATTTCCCATTTATTTGAGTCCTCACTTCGCATGAAGCTGGCAGCTGAGCTTTTGAGCTTGAACCCTCAAAGCACAGTGGTACCTCATAAAACAAAAAACAGTGAAAATATATGAAAAATTTTTACTGTCATTATAAAATGGACCAGGACAAAGGCTTCCAGATGCAAGTGTCCATCAGTAGACAGTAAAAAGTTTGTACAAATTTATCAGACTACTCACTTAACTCTAACCACCAAAGCACACTCCAATTTTAAAATGGCTAAGGCTCAAAAATATTAAGACTGCCTTAAAATAATACAATGAATAGAATGCATAGAGTTGTGCTCTATTCTCCTTCACCTTCTGGAACCAGCCCAGGAGAGCAGGTTTTCAGAAAAGCATCATCTGTCATGAGATTTGGCAACCTTGTGCTCTCAGATCGTAAGGTCACTGTCACTGCAGAAAGGTAGCTGTATCCTGAATGAGGAGGGGGGAGAAGTGTCTGCCTGTGAGCCAAGAACAGGAAAATTAGCATTGCTCTAAACAAGGAGGCTGAGCTGCAGTATGCAAATAGCATCACTGCCCCTCAGAGATGGTCCAAACTCTGGGAATGTGCAACCCTGCTACACCCACATGCCCATCAGGTGTGGGCATCCAAGCTATGGGCCACAGAGGGAGATATAGCCTTACCCCATCCAGGCTGGTGGCTCCCAAGAAATTTGAGGACAAGGCTCAGGGGAAGCTTTTATCATTAGTTTCCCTCATTACAGCTTGAATGTGCAAAGGATAATATATGAATGCTGTTGACTCTTCACAGGAGTTTGTCTCTATTTTGGAGGTGCAGTTCAGTTGCATCCTGCAGCTAAGCAAACATCAAGGACCATGGGGCATCTGGGTTTTATTTCCTCTCCTTCTCCTGTGCAACCTCCCATGAGAACTGCTGTGGAAATTCTTGTTTTGCCTAAAAATATGCATTTGACTACCTGTGATTGTATTTAAGCCTGTTTGATTGCTTTGACAAAAAACCTTCCAACACACCTAATCTAAAAATGTTTTCAGTGTACTCCAAATCTTACAAACAAAGACGGTAGTCACCATCACACTGGTTCTGCAAATCCAAAATTCAAGCATCACTTGGTTTGCTGTATAGCTTAATTACTGAGTATCCTATCTACCTAGTGGCATGTGCTGCTATAACTACTCTGAATACAATTTCTCCCCCTTCTCTAAATAAAACAAGCCCAAGGAGTTATTGTAAAAAGTATCATGTTAGCAAGAGTTTTGGTTTATGTCTGAAATCTGTATTTACCTCTCAGGGCTTAAGGAGTTACACTTTACAGTCCTCCTAGGAGAGAGGGAAGCGTTTTGTGATCACATTCAGGTTATAGTTGAGAACAGAGGGATAGTGCAAGGCAAGACATCACTGAGAAATAGGTGGGAGAGAATAGGCCCAACCATAACAAACATGTCCTTTCCCATGTCAAAACCAGACACCTAGATTTTCACAGCACAAAGACTGAAAAAACACCACAAAGCTGCAGAAATTACCAACAATAGCTGACAAGTACTGGTTTTGCTGGGAGGTAGGCACCTCCATCATTTTCTGCAAAAATGGAGCAGGGGATGAAAAGTTGAGCGCGTGGAATGCTTTTGAAGGCACAGCTAATAGGTGAAACCTTCACCCTTTTCATGCAGGGGATCTGTGGCTTGAGATCTCCTTCAGGAGGTGTGAATTTGAGCTTCTTATCTCTTTTTTTGTGGTGGAAGTATCAATGCCACTTACCCTATGGCCTTGCAGACTTCGTCTTCAAAGCAGGCAGCAATACCCAGATCTGTTCCATCCCAAACCGTAGCCAGCAAGGGCTTTTAAGTCCCATCGGTGGGCTACTTCTAGGCTCTCCTGCCCTTTTCCAGGTTGGTATCTAGTAGCTCTGGGTCTGGGTGGCTCTGTGCAAACACAGCTAGGCTTGGAGACCACAGGGTGCTCAGAAACCAGGCCACAACCACATACAGAGAGGAAATGAGCAACCTTTATGAAATGAATTAATCAAGCGCTTCAATCTCCTCAGCTGTGGTGACTGCCATGGACAGAGTATCAGGAGAGCTGGATTTTATTCCTGATGTGCTTCAGTAATGAAAAGGAAATTGTATTCAGAGGAGTGATAGAAGCCCTTGCTCCCAGAGACGTCGGATACGCAGCAATTAGACTCAAGTTAAACAATAAATCAAGGAACACTGAGCCTTTGGCTCTAGCAGAGCACTATTAGGACTAGTGCTATGTTTGTTTAGAAGATGCTGAGCCCATTTAAAATGTTTTCATGTTAAATGTAATTCGGGTGTTTGTTACTAAAGAGATTGACTGGGCCTAGATGCAAACATTATTGGTCAGATAAGTATTTTCTGGCAAATAAGATCTATTCACTGTACTTTACTGATGTGAAGGCTTGCTTGCTCCATGATTTATTTTCTGTTTTCTTCCTCTCTGTGCAAGGATTGCCTCATAAAGATAAAAAGCCAAAGTGAACCAAAGTGTAAAGTAGAAATCAACGATTAAACTGTCAAAAATGGAGGGGCCTTTGTTGATCACTGATTCATTAGCTGGGAAAAGAAGAGGGGATTCAAGTTAACACAAAGGCTTTGGTGTCACAGCGTTTGTGATTTATTCCCAGGTCTCTCTCTCTCTCTCCAATTTGGTATGGGATCTTACCCAGGTAAATTGATCTCTCTAGGACTCCATTTTCCCATCTGTTCAACTTAGGTAATGATCTTGCCTCACAGAGATAGTGAAAACTTTCAATAAGAAAAAAAGGTTACTTTAAAACCCATGCTTCCATCTGAAATTAGGCTTCCTGCTACTAACACCGACAAGAGCTTTGACTAGAACAGCTACTTCTTAGTAAAGCCAGGAGGTTTCCCTGATTTTCTCAGGGGCCAGCAATGGAGTAGAGAAAAAACATTTTAAGAAATAAGAAAGTATGACCAAAAGATAAAAGAAACTGGAAAGCAAGCTTACAGCACTTCTATTCCAATTACTAAAGCTATCATTTGCCTGTGTCACTTGACTATTTCATCAGCCCTTTTTTAATGTCGTAGTGATGTATTCAAAGCTTTTACTTTTTATTTGGATTTTTTTATTTAAAAAAATATATTTAGTAAAAGCTGTTAATAATTATTTCGATGCTATTTTGAAAAATTCTCAGGATTTTCTGCAAAAAATGTGACACTTTGAAATAAAAAGCATTCCCAACTTGTGTAAGGTTTGAAATACTCAGTAGAAGGCAGCACAAAACTACAAAAATGATCTTCCCTTCCAACCTTCTTGATTCTATGATTCTAAGATTCTATGGTTCTATGATTCAAATCTGACACCATTCAATGCATAAAGGCTGCTTCAGGGTACAAAAAGCCAAATCAATGAGAAGTAGTTTGTTTTATTCTTTATGCAAAGAAAGTACTTCATTACGTAGCTCCATGTAAAGTGGTACATGCAGGCTTTGCTTAACAGGAGGCACGTTTCTGGGCTCAGATCTCTCAGCTGACTCATCTGATGTCCTTTGCAATCATATGCTCTGCCTTTTGTCATCCAAGAAAGCTTTTCTGTGGCTTTCACCAGCACCAGTCAACTGTTACATCTGAGGACAGCGTGGGGAGAATAATCTTGCCTTTCTTCAATCTTGTTCCTGCGTTCTTGCTATTTACTTGGAGTTCCCTCGCATAGATACAATTGGTTCACTTGCTTTTGGAGGCATTAAGATGTCCTCTTATCAGGTGCTTTCTATTCCTGTCTTCTCTGTGGTTATATCAGTGGTCTGCAAGAATCTCTCCAGGTCTCCTCCAACCAAACAGTGCCCTTTGCCAGCATCATTAGTGTTTTCTGGTTTTCCTCCATGCTTCCAAACACCTCTCTCTTCCACCAGCCCATGTTTTTCCCCCAAGGAAAAGCTTTCCCATCTCCCACCATGATCCAGTCCATTTTATGGATAGAAGTGGCCCCTGCCATGTCCTATCCTTCCTGCATTGTTCTGCTTTCAGGTCATTTCAGATGAAAATGGCAATAATCTGGGAACTGGAGGAAGTTCCTGAGACAGAGCTTCACTCAGCTTTGAAGAAAAGGGCAGCAGGGTCCCACATGTCCCTTCTGTCCCATGAATGGGTAGAATGGCCTAGTGAGAACCTGACTTCCAACAGAGAGGGAAACCCCTCACCTCTCCTATTCCTCCTGCAAGGACAAGGATGGCCCCCAGCACATGCCATCAGGAAGATCTTCTCTTTTCTCCCTTCTCCCAGCCCCAGGTGGGTGCAAATTAGAAAGGACTCAAGAACAGCCCCTTTCCCTGGCATCATGTCACTGAGATGTGGGTCACCTATGGAGGGCTGGTAGTACACCAGGCTCATCTTTATTCCTTTATGCACACTTCAGCTGTTCATTTGGGCTTGTCTGTTCGATGCCAGGATTACCCAGAGCTAACTGGGACACAGGTGACTTACACGTGACTCCTGTCCTGCTCCAGCCCCAGTTTGGAGCTGGAGGCAGCAGGCAGCATTTGCCAGCCCACAGGTCATAGCACCCACCAGCTGGAGTTGGCTTGGCCCCACCACCCATTTCAGCTGCCTCATGAATATCAAGCTTCATTTGCCTGCAGAGTAATCCAGCACACACTTTCTGCGCCTAATGAAGGAAGGATTTATTCTCTTTGGGAACGCTGAGGTTTGCTCACTTCCCTCTTCAGCTCTTGAGATCCTTTAAGCAGAATCTGTGTGAAAACTAATCAGATGCCCTGGAGGCTTATTTTGTCCAAGTCTAAAGTCCTGCTTCTCCCTTCCCCCCTTCTTTTGTGCCCCAATTACTTAAGGGATTGTCCTGAAAATTAATGAAAGTATGGCATGGGAAAAAATACCCACTGTTCATCTCAGAAGTGAAGCATTTCTGTGGAAGGCTTAGCTAGAAACATCTTGTGGTTCACTCAACAAACTTAGAGATCTTCCCAATTTGAAGTGACATGTCATGACAGTTGATATTGAATGTGCCCTATCTCCTAAATTGATTGCAGGTCCAGAACCAGCTATATGAGTCAGGTCCTGCTCCTGACTAATTGTATTTCACTTTTCTGAATGAGATCTCTGTGAATTCCACCTGGGTTTCAAAGTTCTCATCATGAATTATCTCAAGGACACAATTCATCCCAAACTGTTATAGATGGAAAATGAGGTGATGGGGACAGGTTTGGTAGCGGTACATGCAATGCTCTGTCTCTCTCTTGCAATCAAGTGGGAGTTAGGCTCTTAAATTCCTCCCATAGAGAGGCAGGCAGTTAGATGCCTTCAGCAAATCCTAAATATTCTTTGAAAGCATGTCCCTCACCTTCCTTGAGTTTCATATGTACCATTCAGGGGAGGTGACACTGACTTCTGTAAATCACTGCAACCACTTATGGATGCAAATCATTGTGTAAGTGTGAATATTACTTCATGACACGCCATATCCTCCACCTCCTTAGTGCTAATTAATTCAGTTCTGGGATAGACAATATTCATTAAGCTTTTCTGAAAATACTAGAAATGTTCATGTAACAGCTCACACATTTTGATAGCACCCACAGTCCTACCACCATGTTCCCTGTGAAGTATTTTGATACTTTAATCTTTGCCAACGAGAGTGGAAATGAATTGTCAGCAGTAGTTCTCCAGCACAAGGCCATGGTGTTTCTTCCTTGCTTTGTTATCAGGAGCAATAAAAAGGAATCAGTCCATTGTCATTTTGGTGCAGAGGCATCTGGTTGCTGGAGGTTTTCTTCTGTATATGTCAAAGTTAAATATTTGGTTCACTGGTCTCTTTTTGGGACTTGCCATGATATGAACCAGCTTGGAAGAAACACAGCTATTGCCTGCTTCTAATCATTGCAATGACAAGAGCTGCCTGCAGACTAAATGCTTGTTGGCTGGCCATGTTCTTTGGGGATGGACCGCTCCAGAGACCTTGAGAAATTACAGAAGCTCCTTGAAGAAAATGACTCTTGCTGCTGCTGCTGAATTATGACTAGGAAATGTAGAGAGAAATGTGTATAAGGTGAATGTGTTGGTTTGTTTTTTTCTGAAAGGAAGCTGTTGAGGAAGTCAAAGAGAGGAATAAGTGGAGAGCAAACTCTAGGTGGCACGAGGCATTGCCTCAGCACTGCACTGCAGCCATCTTTCTGCAGGCTTTAATCAAGCTGGTGGGGGCTTTGGCAGCTGTTTTGCTGAGCCAGCAGCAAACACTTCATGCATTATGATGCTTGGGATAGTGGTCCCAGTCTTGGTGGCCTCTTAGCTACCATGGTCTAAGCAACCATCTGAAGCTGTCCCAAGTACAAACACATCAGGCAGCATGCCCAGCAGTGTACACCTACCCCACACGCTGATGCCCACCAGTTTATTAGCTTGATTTCCCACAAAGTGATCAGCCCTGAGTGCCATTCTGTACTCGTTTGTCCATCTGTGACACGAGGCTGGCAGCCTTCCCTGACATCATGGGAGTGCTGCAGGGATTGTTTAACTGTGACTGCAGAGTTTTGCAAGTGATGTCGCATAACCGCACACAACAGCTGCTATTCATCCAGGACGACCTTTAACATCTTCTGCTGACCCAGCTCACTGATTTACCTGAAATGAGCAAGGGTCCAAGGAAGAAAATAGATCCCCAAAGCATGATCTTGCCCTTGGAATCTTTTCTCACTCTTCTGCCTCAGACAGATTTTCTTATTGTTGAGGCCAACTGATGTCCCAAAGGTGTCAGAGGACATTAGTAGGATCACACAGTGATGGGATGCTTTGTGGGCAGCTCCAGTAGAAAATGCCGCTGCAACATGAGGAATAAGAAAGGATGTTTTCTTTCTGCTTCTGGACTAGTCCAAAACCCTTGCCTGTTTAACCAGGCTTTGTGCCAAAGAAAGAGACTGGACTGTTGCAGGGAGCCTTCTTTTTCAAGCTAAGTCTAGTGAAACTCCCCACAGCTGAGTCACCTTTATTTTCCAGGTGTTGCTGCTATGCATGAAACAAATTATTTTCCAATTAGAGGCTTTTTAACCCACCAGGTGAACTCTTTTATCACCTGCTGAATAATGCTGCACCACACCCTAGCTCTGCTTTGGAGGCAGATTCTGCTGGTAGAGGATGAGTTTACTTTGAATGACAACCTGTGCCATGCAGTAATGGGTGGGGAAATTGCCTTGAGGCTTTGCTAGTTGAAGGATCATCCTACCCCAAGGGCAAAGTCCATTGCCTTGACATATTCTTGTAGAGCAACAAGCACAGGCAGGCACCTGCATGATAAGTGCACCTTTGAAGCAGCTTCACCTCCTGCTTTAGTGAAAGGCAGCCTGGGAAAGTGATTTTTCATTGCTAGTTCTGAGCACAGTTGAGGACCAGGCTTACATGTTCTGTGCTATCACCACTAAAGTTGGCAGAACCAGCTTGAGATATGTTGTGACCACTGTTGAAGGAAAAAGGCAAACTGGAACATAGGAGGCAATTTAAAATTTTACCTCTCTCTGAAATTATGGATTTAGAACTCTAGGAGATTTTGATGTTTGTGTTTTGATTGTTTTCTCCTCAGGGGTACTTAAACAGCCAGATTCTAGGTGTGGATTAGATGCACCCAGAAAACCTTAATTTTTACTCTCACAATGCAGTCATGGTCCCCCTGCTTTACTTGAAGCAGAGAGAGAGACCTTGCTGCCTCCTGCTACTGTGTCCTGACCTTGGGATTGCCTCCAAAGCAGAATTGGGATGCCTCAGTCTCTTGCTCTTAACCCTCAGCAGCCAGAGACCAGAACTGCTTCTATATTTATCCCCTTAACCAAAACCAGTCCCTTGGATGGAGCAAAGTGGATGGATGAGCCTGTCCAGGGCTGCATAGACAGCGCCATTTTTATTATGTCTGTGCCCTTAAAGACAGGAGAAGGAACTCTCTAATTTTTGCTTATTGCACTCAAAAGTATTTTGCAGCCCACTGTCCCCTCCCCCTAGACCCATTGCAGAGGAGAGGACATCAAGGCTCATGGCATCCCCATGCTGGCATGGTTTTGGATTTCATTCTGAGAGTAGATCAAAGCAAAAAAAAATCTCCATCTAAAATCAGACATCCGGATCGTTCACCACCACCACCACATTGAGAGAGTGGCTATCTTATCTCCCTACAGGGCAAAGAGGAAATTCCCTGTAACCCATGAAAGCCCCAGCTCTGTTCTGGCCATGAGCATGCTCATAGTGGCATAAATGTCAGCTGAAAATGAAGGACAAGGCTCACCTCCACATCTCCCCTTGCAAAGCAGACCTCTTCCTGGCCAGCCTGCACCAGAGCATGGCACAATGTTGTCTCAGGGTTTTATATGGTGGGAGTAAGTCCAGTCCCAGAAAGAAAATGCTAACAGGAGGCAAAAAAGCAGCACCAGGAGCAAGTCAGAGCTCAGAGTCCAGGTGTTGTAATGTGGGTGCTTCATACTGTGCCTGTTTAAACTAGTGCTTTTTGAAGTCTTACACAGGTTGTCCCTCTCAGCTGATCTAATTATTTAACAGCAATACCCTTGCATCAGGGCTACTGCTAGTACAATCTGTAACAATGCTTGCTTTATTCCTGGGTAACAGCCTCTATCAGTGGGTGCGCTTTTACTCCATCACAAGTTGCACCCATTTCCCAGCTGGGGGAAGGTTGAGGGGAGGGGTGTGGATTGGGGGTGCCCCTTCTGCATCAGAGCTGCAGCCTGGCAGGAGCTGTGCTGCCTGCCCAGCCCCCTGGGTGCCTAGGGCCCTCGCTGCCCTCCTCTTCCTCCCTGCCACCGCTTCGTGAGAACTGGCAACAAGCGCAAGCATCCCCGCTCCTTTCGCCCCTGTCCATTATCATTTCAAGGTGTGTACGCCTGTGTCGGGGGTGTGAACCCTCCCAACCCTCGCACCCTTTCTCCTTCCATCCTTCCTTTCCCTTCGTCTCTCCATTCTCCTCCCAGAGGCGAGGGAGAGCCCAGATGTTGGCAGGCCCCAGCCGGGTTCATCTGTTTCACATGACCCAGCGCCAACTGCTGCTCGCTGCCCTCCTCCCTCCTTCCTCCCCCCCTCCTCCTTTTCCTCCCTTCCCCTCCTCCTCCTCGTCCTCCCCGGCTCCAGCCTCGCAGCGCGGCAGCGGCCGCGCAGGAGCCGGGCGCCGCGAGCCGGCAAGGCGGGGAAAGGGAGGAAGAAGGGGGGAAAAGAGGGCTAGAGCATCCCGCGTCGGAGCATGGGACCGCCCTAGGGCCGCCCGGGAGCGGAGGGAAGGGCCGCGCCAGCCCCGCGCATCCCCCCGCCGAGACGCGGGCGATGGATGTGATGCGGTAGAGCCGCGGCCTGCCGACGCTGGTGCAGCGGGGATGCTCTCGACCGGGGCTTGGAGCTGAGGGGCCGCCGGAGCCGCCGAGGGAGCGGGAGAAGGTAACGGGGTCTTTGTCTGCGGAGGCGAGGCGAGGCGAGGCGGACCGGGGCTCCCCTTCAAGCCCCGCGGGGAAAGCCCAGCCGCAGTATGCGGGGCTGCTCCACGCCCCCCTCTCTCCATTTATCTCAGAGAGAAATGTGGGCAGCATCTGCTTCCTCCGTGCTTTCAAAAAAACAACCACCCAGCCCCGATATCCTGAATTCGGTGGGAGAGTAACGGAGGCAAGCCGGGCGGCTAGGTTTTTCTGCACTAGAGGGAAGGAGAGCGTGTAGGGGAGAGAAGCTGTGCTGTGATTTCTTACCACCCCACCCCCCTCCGCCCACCCCCAGCAATCTGGATGCCTGTCCCCAGTGACTGCTAAGATGGACTGCTCCTTCCCTTTCCAAATGGCTGAAGCAAGTTTAATGCAGAGCTGGGGGCTTTACAAAGGGTAAAGCCCTCTGCTTGTTATTCTTTTGCCCTGTGTACCTTTTCCTAAATCAGGGCTGCAAAAGTTGCTACAAACGCAGGGCTAGAAAAGAAAAATAGCTAGCTCCGCTTCCAAACTGTGTCTCTATCGGTGTATCTGCTTGCCTTGCAGACATGCTCCGTGTAAGGAGGGTTTCTGGCCTCATTGTTAGCCCGCTGGCTGCTGGGGAGGGCACGAGAAAAGTTGTTTCAAGGCTCTCTGCAAAATTTCCAGGAGAGACAATTGTTTCTAATAATAACCCTGGCAGAGGGTTAGCAATACAACACACACAGATGTGGGAGCCAGCTAGCAAATCTCCTCTCCCAGGCAAGCCAGGTTGGAGGGAAAGCTCGGTTCCCAGCTTACTGGTTTGGTCTGAGGTTTTAAAACGTTGTCCTGAACAAAAACCCCAGCACCATTTGCTCTTTCCACCGGGAAGGGGGTGTGGTCCCTGTGCCTGCACACCGCGTTTCGTGGGCATGACTGAACTGGGCTCTCCTGGTGCCTCCAATACCGAAAGAGGCCAGCCGAATCCTGGCTCTGCCGAGTGCCAGCTGGTCATCGGGGTTTCTCGGACTTGACTCACTCTAGATTGGCTCCCGGGGTCTGATGAGCATCCCCAATCCAGCATGGAGGGGGTTGTAACAAGCATGGGTGTCTGTGCCATTTTCCCTGCCTAGAACTGTCTGCCAAGCAGCAGAGGGATCTCAATGGAGCTAAAACTATCAGACTGATCCCCTTGCTCCTTGCAGTGATGGCAGGGGGAGCAGCAGGAAGGCTTCTGACTGCACTGATGCCTCCACACTCACTTGAACCCACATTGCTAACCCTGGCTGGGAGAAGCTGCACCAGCTCAGTTTGGTGGCTCAGAGCTCCTTGTCTTGACCTTAGCACAACGTACTGATATCTTGTTCTCTTCTAAATATTAATATTTTCAAGGTGGCTTTAAGTATCAGTGTCAAGCAGGGACATGCCATGTGTTGCAGGAGGGAGAGCTGTTCATGACGTGGCTTCTGTAGCCCAGCTGTGCCATTGAGCAAGGGAGTCTCTGGCAGAAGCTGTGGGGAGCTACAGATATGTTGCTGCTGAGCAATGAGAGGAGATGTTTTTAAGGGTCTTCAGCTTAGTATTGCTGCTAAGATCATCCCTGTGAGGTCCAAACTGGCTGAAGGAATTTTCACTGGTCACCCCTCACAGTGTGAGTGGTCCAGTCCAAATCAGTTTTCACAGTGGGCATAAGGGCACTAGTGGGGCATAACGTGGATTTATTGCATGCATCTGAAGTGGTTATTACATTAAAAATGCCAGTCAGTATTTGGTGAGAGCCATGGTCACAGCATTGGTGCGCTCAGGGCCATGCGCCAATGTAGCATCACTTGGTGCAGAGACCGTAGTCCACAGAGGTTGTGTAAAATTGTTTAGCCAAATTAAGAACTTCGGTGAGTGATTTGGGTGTTGTTAGAAAGAATTCCCAACTCATGGAGTCTGGTCCCATGTAACACCAGTTATTACAGTCAAACACATCCCCTTGGTTGCTTTCTGTGTGGGTAAGAGCACAAGATTTAAATGCAGCTCAAGAACGAGCATGGATTAGGGAGAAAAAAATTATTTAGGGTGAACTCAAAAGGGGCTGGGAAGTGACTGAAGTCTCAAATCCTGACCTAATAGAACTGCAGAGGAGAAGGAAGGGTTGTGTATTGTGATTGATGAGACATACAGGAAGGTAGAAAAGGAGTGTGTTGATACAATGCCAACTACGTTTGAGGTCAGGGCTTACTGGTGTCCGCTGAAGATGCAGTAAATCACTGTGTAACCCACTTCTTGTGAACTAAGCAGGAGCAGGCTGGATCATCTGGAACAAGTAAAGGTTGCTGTCACACTTGGCTCTCACAGACCTTCACTCAAAACACTTTAGGTTTGAGGTAACTGGTATTCCTGTTGCACCCCAAATCTCCATCTAGCTGGAAGCCATCCTACAAGTGCCCCATCTCTTGAGGAGGGCAGTGCTGCAGAGTGATCTGAAAGCGAGTGATGGTGGCTTCCTGAGATCCTCATGCTTCATTGCAGGATGGAGTGTGCTCGGGTGCACAGACAAATCCCAAGGTCAGTTGGCAATGCTGGTCTCCAGTCACCCTTGCTGGTTTGCTCCTTCTGGCAGCTGGAGGTGTGGATTGCCCTGCAGCCTCAGTGCAAGCAGAGCCTGGCAGCCCAGCAGGCAGCATGGTCTGACAAGGTTAAGTTACAGTAGAATGACTTGGGAGCCTCCTCCAGTCCAAATCAGTTTTTGTCCTGGCCTCTCCCAGGCTATACAGTTCCCTAAGCAAGCAGTGGATTGACCAGCATGGCCTTGGGGGACCACTGCAGCTCACAGCATTCCCTGATGTTTCTCCTTCTCCCAGACTTTTAACAACGTAATCCCCACGCTTCCTGTAAACCTCAATGTATGTGATTTTCTGGAAAGCCACAATTCTCCAAGGCTGCACAGTGAACTGGTGGCCATCTTCTTCTTGGGATATGAATCCCATCAAGGACCAAAAATCGATTGGACTGCTTTTCTCTCTGATCTGACACTGAAAAGACCCCAGCCATATCGTGGATCAGCTTTTTCATGCTGACAAATCACAAACACATAGGGTTGATCCTGCCTGCCTCTGTTCCACATCACCTTTGCTCTCCACCTACTCATGGGCGAATGGCAGCCTGAAGGTTTATTCCTTGCCTATGTTGGGCTCTATTAGGCTGCCTGCCAAAATAAGTAGAAGAGCCTGATGTACTTCCCTTTCCCAGTGCATTCCTTCTTCATGGCTGTGTTATACTTCTCTGTGAACCCATGCACAGTGTACATTTCCATGGGTTGGCACTTCAACCCCTAATCCAGTCTTAAAGTGCAAAGGAGAGCAGTGGGAACCATGATTTTCAGTGTAGTTAGCGATGTTCTTGCTTACAATCTTCTCTGTCTCCTTTCTTAGCAGATACACCACTGTCCTGCTCCTGTCCTGGGCTTCTGTGTGACATTTTCACATCGTGTTAAGCAGTTACTGTGTCCCACCATCAAGAAAAGATCTCTAGTGGATAGTAAAATGCTCTTTCCACACTCTATCTGTGCTGTGGGATGTGGTGTGACCTAATGTAAACTTTGCAAAAAGTCCTTGAGGGCACAAAAAGAGACACAAGTTGAGCCTTTTTTATTTGAAGTCCCTGTAAAAGAGTCCACTGATCCCACACTCCTAGAAAGCTTTTGGCCACAGAATTTCTTTGTGCTAACACTTCCACATGTAATGTGTAACATTTTGACAATGGCTGTTGGGCTTGCCAGCCCACAAGACTCAGTCTCTGTGTTTAGATTTTTTTTTTCATCTTAAAAGTTCCCAGATCTCCCAACCAAAATAAATCCACCCTTGTTTGGGTTTCCTGACCGCGTGAGATCGAATGTGGCTGCAGCTGTACCACACACGCTGCAAGCGCTGTTGGCATCCTCTCCATCCAAGATGAAATATTTCACGCCAGGAAGTGCTTTGCAGATAGGGCAGTCACAGGCTGACCCTGCTGCTTTCACACAGGGTTTGTGAAGGACAAGCCAGGGCTGCAAAGCTGACACATCAAGTGAGCAGCTTGGAAAGACAGCACAAAATCTGAAGCTAAAACATAGTGGCTGTCCTGGAGAGAGGAGTAGGGATGAAGCTCTTCCCACCCTTAAAAATAGTTTAGTCCTTTCTCTTCATGGATAGTATCTCTCTTGGCTATACCCACATAGGGTTTTATGAAGGTGCCCATCATCTCAACATGTGGCTGATATGTGTGTGCTTGTGTACCACCAGACACTCTCATTTCCCAGTGAAATGGGCCACACAAGAGGACATGGATGATTTAGGGAACATGTAATCAGACACAGTGCTTCCTTTGTGTGCACACAGCCCCCAGCATGGAAGCATGCTGGAAAATACATTTGATTGGTAGCTTTCAAAGGAAGCACCGTCTGAAGTGCTGAGATAGGGGTGGTGATGCAGCCATTGCAGGTCCCACCTGGGCTTGTGCTGCAGGAGGTGGTAGGAATGGTGGAAGAAGGAAATTTGTGCCTCACCAAGGCCAGTGAGAGCTGGAGGGAAGCACTGAGTCTACTTTGCCTTTGTGTTGCACCATGGGAGATGCTTTCTGAAATGTTTTGGGAGTGCTGATGGCCATTCTAGGGGGAATCTTTGAACCTAAAGATTCTGGGCTGTGTACTCTCTTGTTCAGTCCCCTCTTGCAGGCACATCCAATTGCATAGGTGGTAAAAGGCTGTTCCAAAATGGATATCAAATCCTGGGAGCTTAGGGCTCAGGGGTATTATATCCAGCTTCTGAGTTTGCAGACATTGCATCAGGCTGTTCCCTCTTTGCTTTCCATCCTTAACTCTTTTGCATCGATTCTGCATGGTATTAAAGACCTGCTGAGTTTTCTTCCAAAAAGGAATATCCTTCCCTGGCTTTTAAAAAGCAGAGGTGTCTGATACAAAGAAAGGCTCAAGTTGAGGAGTTTATTCCAGGTTCTTCCTGAGCAGAGGTTACAGGATCTTGTTATTTATTATGGTGTGAGGTGTCCTGATGCAGAGAGGACGCAGTCTTGCTTTGCAATAGTCAAAGAGTCAAAGCATTCTCAATACGGGTGATGCAAAATCCTAGCATTACTCAGAAGATGAATAAGATATAAATACACAGGCCATGTGTCCTGGAGACAGCTTTCCCTGCTTGAGCTCAGAGTGCAGCTAGTCTTAGCTCTCTAGTTCTCACCAGACACACAGCATCGGGCGTTATCAGGACAAAGGAAGGCAAGTGTGACTGCTTTATGCTCCTCCAACCATCTAGGTGTACAAGCAGAACCCATGGGAGATGTCCCAGTCCTGCGACCCCCAGTTCTGCCCTGCTCAGCACAGACTGCTCCTGACAACGCAGGAGCAGAAATGGTCAAATCAGACTTTTGAAGGTCCTGTTTCTAAAAAACACCTAGATCTCTGAGGAAGAGTCAGCTGCTTGTCATTTGAACATGCTCTGCCTCTTGCCCTGTCCTTCCTGTGAATGCCTACTGGGGGATGATGAGGATGATGTCTACCCATCACCAATCCCATCACTGCTGCAGCTCAGGCAGAACCACTGGCAGCTGCCCAGTCTGGGCACCAGCTGCTCCACTGGCTCTTGACATCAAATGTATGTCAAACGCACTGATTAACAGTGGCTGCAAACAACCTGGTGACATATTTTTCCACTGGAAGCATATCAGTTCTTAGAGTGTTATTCAAAACAAGAGGGGAAAAAAACCCACAACAATAACAACAAAACAAACAAACCATCCCCCCAAAAACCCAAACAAACTAAAACCCAGTGAAACAAGAAACCAACCAACCAAACAAACAAAAATAAATCAAAGCAAAAAAGGTGCAAAAAAACAGTGGAAAACACCCAATATTTCTGTGCAGAGATTAACATTTTACACTTTATTTTTTCACATCTGGAATGACTGTTGCAAGCATGTTTTCTATTATGTGTAACAGCTTGCACTGCTCAATGCTATTGACCTGCTCAGTTACAGAATATCTGAGCGATGCACTGCCCAGCACCTTGGCTCCATCGATCAGGGAAATCACCACTCACACTTCCAAATGCTTAGTGCTACAGTAGGTACAAAACACTCAACCAGCACTAAAAGAACACTTTGAGCCTTAAATCTTAATTTGTCCTTTGAAAATATTTCACACATATTACTACTTCTACTGCCTTGGGTCACTTTGGTCATCTTCCTATGAACCTACATTGATTTTTTTTTTTCTGCAGCAAATCACATCGGTTTCAGTAGCAAATAAATCGTCCTGTTCTCCTCTATAACTAAACCAAACCTCCTGCAAATGTTTTCCCAGAAGACTTGAATGCTCTCCTGTAATTACCACCCTGTCTGTGTGCACAAATGAGTGATATCTGGAAGAGTTTGCTGAAAATATGCCATGTTTGAAGTGTGAAACTACAAAAAATTACATTTTTATATATGTTTACAAGGAATTAAAAGTCTGATGTAGGATAGATTAACAGACATGAGCATCTTTGGGAATAATAATAATCTGTTCCTATGTGCTTTAATGCCACTTGGTCGTTATCATGATGATGACTCATGGTGCTTGCCACAGTACGAAGCAGGGAACGAAGCAGAAAAGTGACCAGGAGTCCCTACAGAGATGTTGATCTGACTTATAAAAGGCTGTGAAGTCCAATACTGGTAAATGATTGTCCTGGCAGATAATTTAGATCCTTTTCCCTTAGACCATGCTGTGCTCTTTGTGCATGGTGAACAGAGTAAACATGGAGTTTCTCCAGGGGAAACAAGGCTCTTCTAGGACATAGCACAATTGTTTTGTGCCTGTGCTATGATTAAGAGTTGATGAAGCACCTGTCCTGGGACCACTGGCTTGTCCTTGTGCAAAACATCAGTGAGCATCCTATTTTACTTCTGCTGTTGATATTTATTTCTTTGGGCTGCATTAGGGACTGGCAATCCAAATGATGGATCACAGTCCCTGTACATAATGTGCAAACATGGGATGAAGCTACAGAACTTGCCTTAAAGTGATTATTATCTAGAAAATAAGTTCACTCTGGGTGAGGCAGGTTGGCAACCTCACAAAATAAAGTTGTTCCTCACACAGTTTAGCTGAGCTGAGTTAGCTCAGGAGAAGTTTGCATACAGAGCAAGTTATCCTGATCCTGGGTGTTAACTGGGAAGTTGGCAGCAAAGAAGATTGTCTACCTGTTGTCTTATTAATGTTGGCACGAGGGGGCTTATTGTTTTTGCTATGTATTTTGTGTTAGTGATGCTTTTGCAGCCTTTAGGTATTCCTTTGGCATATGGATGAAAAGCATAGTATGGATGAATAGCCCCAAGGTCCAAAAGGTGGGATGAGGCCATAGGCTACCCTAGCTGCTTGCCTTCCACTTCCTGTAGCATGTGACCCTCTGGTTGCAATGGTTTCACTTGACAGCTCTGTAAGGAGTGATGAAGAGCTCAGCAGGACTGCAGCTTTCCTTTCTCACCAGGACTTGAGGTCAGCTCCAGGAAGGAGTTGTTCTACCAGGTCCATGGAGCTGTAAAGGAGATTCCAGCAAGAGAGGATGGAAACTCCATCCCTTGACTCAATTAAAACTCATCTGCACAGAAGTGCTGACCACAGGGGGAGCCCCAAGCTGGCAGGAGGATGAGCAGTGGGACCACCTTGATTGCACAATTACTTATTTATTATACATTCCCCATGCAGCCCTCACCCATGTGCACTGCACATGTGGAAAGGCTGTAGGAGCAACACAAGCTTCCTAGCTAAAAGTAGAGGAGACAACTACAGGATCTCAGTTTCAAGCAAGGTTTTAAGAGCTCTGATATGTTCTTGACCTAAAAATGTTGGCTCAAAGCAAGTGTTCATATTCAACCAGCTGCACAACTGACCGACTGAGGCAAGGTTTATCAAGACACACTTCTCCTGAGTGCAGAAGAGATTGCAAATCTGTGAGGTTTAAGACTTCTGTAGCCAGTGAATGCTCTAAAATAATAAATAGTACTGAAAACTGTGTCAGTGCCCTGTGGTCAGCCTCAGTTCCAGAGCTCAGAGGATGCCCTGACCAGCCATCTTAAAGCTCCTACACTCTCCACTCCTGCCTTGTAACTAGTGGGGATAATGCTTAGAAGTTGATATATTTTTAAGCTGCCAATTGGTTTTCTGGCAAAGAAAGGGAATGGAAAGGTGTAATGGTTTAAATCAGAAGAAAATGGGTCAAACCAAAGCAGCGGGTTAACCTGGCTATTTTCCCAACACAGAAGTGACAGAAAAGTAACACAGAAAATCTTGGGATTGAGACCAAAAAAAAAAAAAAAGATAAGAGAGATAAGAGATAAGAGAGATAAGAATGGAGTTTACTGATCAAAATCAGATAAACATGGTACAAAATGCATAATTACCTTAGTCTATTTGGAGAAAAAGCATAGTGCAAAGCAGCAGCAAGCAGAAGCAAGGGAGCCAAAAGCCCAAGCCAGAAAACTGCTCCCCCATCCCTCTTTGTTCCCCCACCATACCAGTGGAAAAAAAGAACACCTGAAAGCCTAGAACCCGGAAGCCACAACTGGAACAGGAAGCCTCCCATGTTACAACCTGAACTTCAAGCTCCGTAATACCTTGCTCCAGCCAGCACATTCGTTTTTTGAAGCTGGCATGACTGCAAGCATGCTCTGAATAACAGCAGCAGGTTCAACTCAATCCATGACAAAAGGTGATGAGGGTAAAAAAAGTCAAAAGTAGTGAAAAGTCTGGATTGGCAATGTCTTCTCCTGCATCAACATAGAAGACAGGGAGGGCACAAGATGTTCTGCTTCCCTTTGCATTTTAAAATATTTAGAGATGCATTATTTTTAAGAAAGGAAACAATACGTGACATAAACCAGCATAAGCTCCACGCTGGTGAGGAAGCTGGCTTCTGCAGAAAAGAACTTTATCTCAGGATATAACTGAAATCAGGCCTCCAAGGCAGGCCGTTCTCAGGGCCATGATTTAGGTGTCTGCAGGGTAATACCCTGATTGGTTTAAAAAGTAGCATTGGATTAGATTTAATTCTAACTGCAAGGCTCAAGCACTGAGTGTTTCGAGGTTAAGACATGCCATTCCCAGCTTTAAAGTTCACCTGAGAGTTATTGCTTGGTGTTGTAAATGGACTTAAGGACCGTAGGAGACAGTTTTTCATTTCAGCCCTGATACAGTAAGCCACTTAAACACTTGCTTATGTCACACTGAAATAAAAGGGATTTATGAACATAGCTATGTGCTTTGCTGAATCAGAGCATTTTTGCTGAGCCCTGTTTAGAGAAAGCATGAGAAATAACCTGTGCAGATGTCCTCAGGTGATGTGGGAGCCTCAGCAAGGCTGGAGAGTGCTAGGCGGAAGAAGCAAGGAGCCCCTGGGCAGGCCAGGAACTCTTTTGTCAGCTCTCAAGACAAAACAGGGAGGTCACCAGGTCACTCAGCCTTTAGTTTGGTTTAATTTTTATCCAGTCAGTCTCTGTCAGCTTCCACACAATGGCTGGGTCATGCTTTTCATGCCATGCTTCCACCAGGATGACATCACAGCTGATGCTGTCCCACCTGCTTTCTTTCTTTCTAATTACTGAAACTTTCTTTCCTCTCCTGATGAATGGGTGTTTGAAGAAATGATCACAATATTTGATACAACCCCTCATAAACACATCCCCAGCACAGCCCCCCCACATGATGGATAATGTCAAGCTCCTCCAAGGGGCAGCAGCCCTCCCTTCCTGCAGGTCAGGAGAGGTTTTTAAGAGCTGTGTCTGTAACCATGGTTTCAGCAATTTTGTCTCCATTCTCTAGTCCACAGGCAAGGACATTGATTTTTCAAGGGATTGAGGAAAAAAAGGCTTGCAATGAAAGCCAATGGCTTTGGGCCCAATATGTTCCTCTGGGCCTACCCAACCAGTGGGAGATGCCACATCACTGTTGGCTTATGTTTTCTGGCTATGAAATGTGCGTGTATGTCACACAGCCTCAGAGTACATCCTAAAGAGGGAAATCCATGCTGCATTAGAAGGTGGAGTATGATTAAACATCAGCCACCTACATCTCTTTGCACCGCCATTATCCACATTTGCAGCATCTTTCCTGGGTCTATCTTTTCAGCTCCAAAGCTCCATTTGCCACCAAATTCCCTGCTTTTCTTTCTTTGAATATGCAACATCTTCGTTCTCCTACATGAGTACTGCTAGAAGATGACAGGTGCCTGAGGATACAGCTGGGATACCATTCCTAGGATAAAAAAAACTACTGGCTTAGAGCTCTCCTGTTCCAGCGCACCAATAGTCTCTCCATTAAGAAATCATCACATGGACAAATCTGAATGTTAGAAGTGTTGTCTAATGGATTCCTATGCACTGCAGTGACTGCAATTCTGTACTGGCTCATTTCAGGAAGTTCAGATCATGTTATGTACTATGTCACTGACCATTACACACAGGGCACAATACGTAGACCTGTGCTCTCTATGCAAGGATCGTTGTGCCAGATTTAAATATTTTTTCTCTCTTTTGAAATAATAATTATAAACCAGATTTTCTATTGTTGGTTGAAGAAAGGTGGAAAATAGTTGATAGAAATAAGAATCATATTCAGAACACGAGTATCTCCCCATCCTCAGACCTTTGAGCCACCAAGGCTCAGGCAGAAGCCACCCTGCCTAAATATGGCCCATTCTGGTGAAGAGGAGGACCAGGGGAAGTGAATGTGCATGAAGGCTTTGGAGATGGACTGCGAGATGGCATGAACAGTGCTGCAAGCCACAGTGATGTGATGTCAGGGCAAGGCACTGTACAGAGCCCCATGACTGCGACAGATGAACCAGATTTACACCAACAGCCATCTCACTATTCTTCTTCAGGGATTGTTCCCATTGAGTCACAACAGAAGACTGTAAAAATGAGCAAGCCTCAAGGGCAGGCCCCTCTGGGCAGCTCCCCAGCTCTCCAGCCATTGCTGCTGTGCACCAATGACAGAGTCAGTTGTAGCCTTGTCCCCTCTCCCCAGGTGTCCGTGCAAGGATCAGTCATATAGCTCAGCTCTTTGCACTCTATCTCACAGCCCTCCTCATCCAAATCACTGCCAATATTATTTACCAGGTGCTGATGCACCTAGCCAGCAGCTGGATAGGATGCTTTGCAAACACAGAACTTAAAAAAAAAAAAATCCATTCCTTCAGGATCCTGAAATGTGAGTGTAGAACAGGAGACAACAGATGGATGCAAGCAAGTAAAGAGACAGTGCTGGTCAGTGCAACAGGCAGCCATTTGCAAGACCTGCCTCAGTTCAGCACAGGGAAGTGTTGCCACATGTGCAGATACGGAAAGCACAAAAAAATTACACCCCCCTCTCCCTGCAAACTTAAGAGCTGCCAAGCTGAGAAGGCAGCAAGAAGTGGTCAAGTGGGAGCAGGATGTTTAATCTAAGAGTTTATTGTAATCAGCAGGCTGTCATCTCTCCCTATCTCCTTTCAGCGGGTCTGTACAAACAGCAAACTAAGCCGCACAGATTTTTGTGTATTCAGCACAGTAATTGCCTCCTGTACAGGCAGTGAGCATTTAGGAAACATTCTGCCTCCAATTATAATTTGTGATTTGAGTCATGGAAGAACACGCTGTATTCCTCCTGATTTCTGCAGTCACTGGGCTAATGAAACGTGCCACAGATATTTATAGAACTGCCATTGTAAATAGCATTTGCATGAGGTGCCTTGGAGTTATTTAGTGTGACAGTGCTTTCACCAGGAGGATTTTTTCGTTTTGAAAGGGAAAGGTTCCCTTTGGAGCTGTTTCCTCCCGGCGCCTTTGCTGTTTGTGTTGGATGGATCAGTTCTGTGGACAGTTGCTGATAATTTAGTGACAAAGTGATGGGCGCACAGGGATTAGCTGAGCGTGGTGTGGGGTTTTTGGGCTGTGTCACAGACAGTTTATAGGATTTTTCTGAGACAGTGTTTGGAGTTACAGCAAAGATGAATAGAGAGGAGAGCAGTCACTGGAACAGTTTATGCCACAGAACGAAACAATCACCAGCTTGCCTTCCCCAGGAAACTCATTGTGTAAATATTTGGGTAGGAGCCTCTGCAGGAGATTTAAAGTCTTGTGATAAAGGTAACTAAAACATTCTTTCCTTGAGAAAAACAGCTAGGATATG
This sequence comes from Indicator indicator, assembly GCF_027791375.1. Lineage (NCBI taxonomy): Eukaryota > Metazoa > Chordata > Aves > Piciformes > Indicatoridae > Indicator > Indicator indicator. Next base: position 17,544,891 of record NC_072012.1, on the reverse strand, counting down.
GAAGATCCCATGAGTAACCATGAGAGAGATTTGCTTTCTGTAATATCCGTATATAAGAGAGAACAAATGTGTATGTCAGGTCTCATTGTCACTGATGGATCTCAAAGCATTTTACAAAGGAGGTCAGCATTAGTTTTTCTATCCTCAAGGTGCAGAAGCCAAGGAAAGGAGAAAGCACACATGCCTTGTGTATGATCAGCTCTCCTGCACACTAATCCAGCATCTCACCCACACAAACACGTTCCTTCAGGTCTTCACATGACTTACAAGCGCTATCTGTGTCTGTACAGATACATTGTCCCTAGTCTTTACACACTTGTGTGTATAAATGACAGAGCTTTTGAGAAGCGGTCGTGTTCAGCTCTTCAAGTGCTTGCGGGTCAGGCTGCATGGGCAGGCACTAAAAGAAGTGGCAGATTTTCAGGAAAAAAATGTGATTTACTGAGCTGTTATTAAAAAAAAAATTGTTCTGTGTTTTGGCACATCTTCTCCATTTGAGTTCGTGATAAATCTGGCCCATGAAATGCATGTGGCCCATATTCACACCCAGCACGTGTAGCTCCCTGCCATATGTATGATCTGTTAGCACTCAGGAGTGTGTAATACACTTCCATCTCTTCATAGATCTTCAGAAGCATTAGAAATTTGAGGGGTTGATATAGATACAGCATGCTGGCTGTTGGAGGATGCTTCTGGGTGGAGCACTAGAGCTTGGATCTAGTATTTTGTCCATCATGCTCTTGTCCCAGATCCTCAGATGTGAGAAAAAACATGTGCAAACAGCTGAGCAAGCAGCAGGAACAAACAAGGAGCTCATCAGGGAACTGTTGTAATAAAAATGTATATTTTTATAGATTTGATAGTTAATATTTCCTGGCAGTGGTATCTTCAACCACCACCGTAACTTATTTACAAAATGTATTCACAGGTTCAATTATTCGGTTGTGGGTTTTACACTGCACATATAAAGACAGTTAAATGATTTAAGCACAGATCTAACCTTTCCAGTACACCAATTCAAATTGGAAATACATGTGCTGTGATCTGTGGTTTTCCCACAAATGGGATTCCGTGGCAGATTGGCCAGGTACTCACGACTTACTCCTCTCTCTGGTATCTTCCCCAGACGCTGTGGCTATAATTTGAGTCCTTGGCTCAGAGAGGCCTAAGGAGCCTCTCTCTTGTCATGCCCAGTCACTGGGCTGTAGCCTCTTCAGGGATTCAGTTCCCTTGGAGCTTTTCCCCTTTCTGCCTTGGCCAGGTGCAAGGCCTGGGTGACGTTGTTGATCTGCTAGAGCAGATTCTTCAGCTGCTACTCGAGCAGCATTTGGCTCTTGTTGCTGTCTGGGTGAGAACAAGGCAAGTTGCCTGACTTCTTGGATGGTTTAAATACTGTCCCAGGACAATTAATACCCTTTGGTAACACAGAACCCTGATGACTGGACCTATGGGATGGGGCATATCCAAACATGGCAAGGGGCACACACAGTTCACAGCTGTGTTACAAAGTTATTTACATGTGGTACATGTTTATCTGGGCCCCAGGAACTGTCCAGGTTAGCACAATTCCAAGTGTTTAGACCATTGTCTGGGCTAGGGCTTGTTTGGGGGTTTGATCCATCAGGACAACTGTCTCACCTAACTTGAAACATCTGAAAGTTCCCTCTACTTTGAGTATCAAGGTCATCTAGATGGTTAGGTTAAACCAGACACTTGACTTTTTACTTTCTGGAGTTAGGGTGAAAGGCTGTAGGCCCTTCAGAAGGAAATTGGGAACCTGTGTTGGTACAGGAAAAGACACTCACTGAGGCATGGTGAAATCCAGGACCTGATCAAGAGCAAACTCTCTTGGTTCCCTGCCACATCAAGTATCCTTTTCTGTCAGCGATTGCTTCTTGTGTCTTTGCTAGGATTTTACTTTTCCATGGTGAAGGGAAAGCCATGGTGCTGTGCCTTATCTCATTTACCCCCATTCTTCTCCAGGTAAGAGCCTTTGGAAAGGAGTGCTTCAATTTACTCCTGATAGTCTTCCTCCATCCAATCTCTGCTGCTGCTAACCTCATGCTTAGTGACCTCCTGCTCCCACATTCACACTTGTAGGGCTTTGGGGTTCCCTGACTTGTCCCCTAAGAGCTGACCACAGCCCCACCCGCAGCAATGCAGCAAATACTATAGATCAGCCAATTTGCAGAGCTTTAGAAGCAGCATATTCTACACAGACAGCCTGTGCTAAATCAGGTCTTTCTTGCTGTGCTTTGAAATGTTCCCGTTCCTTGCTCTGACAAACTAGTAGAGTTTGTATTATCTAATGATGCAAAAAGCAAATAGTCTAGGCTTCAGACACCTGGTGGAATAATAAAATGCAGAGATGGGAGGGCAAGACCATCACATTTTAGCTTTTATCAAGTAGAAAGTCTGCCTTCTACCTTATTTTCTTTTCTCTTGGAAGCATGATTTGATTCTAAAGGAGGTGAAAAGCCCCATGGCTGGGCATCCTGCCTGCAACAGGAAATACTGTAACACATCTCCAGCCACATACATACATTGTTGTCCTTTTGAGCTTCAAGCTCAAGACAAACTAGAAGCTTCTTCACCGTCTGTGTTGGTACCTGGCCTTGGATCAGGCTCCAGTGTTGAGTCTCTTTCCCCTGAGGCTGTGCAATGGTTGATGCATCCTCTTCATAGCTCTTTACCCTCTCTTGTGCAGAAAAGCCTAAGTGGAAACAGCCTGAAGACCACCACCTGGGGCCATTAACCCATAGAATGAACCTTCAAACCACTGAGAAGCACAGAAACAAGGTGACACTAAAGAAATATTCATGTGCCTTGTTGTGTGTTCACACACTGCATGATCAAATTATAATAGTGATCGTGGCCCTTGCAAGGCACTTTGCTGAGGGACAGAACTTCTGGGGACAAGCTGATGTGAAAGTGGTGTGCAGTTGTCCAGTTCTGGGCCCCTCAGTTCAAGGGCAGAGGACTGTTTGAAAGAGTCCAGTGCAGAGACACCATGATGATGGAGTGGAACCTCTCCCTTCTGAGGAAATGTTGAAGGAGCTGGAGCTCTTTAGCTTGGAGAAGAGGAGACTGAGTGGTGATCTCATTCATGCTTATAAATATGTGAAGGGTGAGTGTCAGGGGGACAGAGCCAGGCTCTTCTCAGTGATGCCCAATGATAGGACAAGGGGCAATGTGTGCAAGCTGGAGCAGAACATAAGGAAAAGCTTTTTCACTGTGAGGGTGCTGGAGCTCTCAACAGGCTGTCAAGAATGGTTGTGGAGTGTCCTTCTCTGGGGGTATTTCCTGTGTGATATGCTCTAGGTGATCTTGCTCTGGCAGCGGGGTTTGACTGGATGATCTTTCGAGGTCCCTTCTAACCCCTAATGTTCTGTGATTCCCTTTCCCATTTTTGCGAATGATATTCACAAATACCTTGCAATTAGTCAAGCATCATGTTCTGCATTTCAGAGCTTCACTTTATTCAGATACTTCATGTTCCTAGCTGTTTGCGTTTGGGATTTCTTTAAGCAGTGGAAACTGTGGGTTGGAAAAATGTGGAGAGCTAGAGAAGCAAGTGCTTTGCTGAAATGCTAAAGCACAAAATCAAACATCTCAGAAAATCTTCCCCCTTTCACCTTTTTTTTCTTATTTCAACTTTGTTATAAATGATGGAGCGTAACACAGGAGAGCTGGGCTGTGTTTCCATCTCTGCCATTGCATGTTACTGCCATGATAAGCTCACTGCTTTATCTCTTCTTGCCTTGGGTAAACTTATATTAAAACTGGACTCTCAGTGCATGCTCACCATCACAGGGATGCAGCAGATGTGTGACAGTAAGAGGACAGGAGAGATGCCGAAGCAGAGCTCAGCCACTCAGATTTTTATCTGCTGGGGTTGCCCAGCAAAGCAAGTTTGGTTTTCCTTATGCTCACATGAACACAACCACCACAACTCTTATTCCAGGCAGGGCAGGCTGTTGCAAAGCCCTTCTGTGAGCCTCTGGTGTAGCTTTACAGCTGAGCTGAAAGCTATTTAATACAGACCTCATAAAGAAAAATCTCACTCACCAATTTATATACCTTATGAGAAGCCATATTTTGCATAGGATTGCTTGCTGGAGGAAACTCTCGTAAGAAGATAATTTATTGCCATGGCAGTAACTGTCTGACATTTATGAGAAGCCTTGTTTTACAAGGCTTTCCTTTGGCTGCAATGCCAGGGCTTCAGTTGTGCTCGTGGAAAATGAGAAGGAAAGTGGTATTATTTAGTGAAGGAAAGTGCTATTGTTTCACATGCATGATACTCCTGAGGCGTGCTGGTGGGAATAACAGCAGGGGTAAAGGCTGCTTGGATCACATGGGATTGTGCATTCCAGGATCATAAATTTGGGCTGAGTTGAAGGGAAAAGCTCATTCTGTCTAAAGCTGTCTCATAATAAACTCTGTACCTTGCACAGCCACTTGAGGCTCAATAGATTTCTCAACACATCTGTTTTTTGCTATGGGGAAGAGGCTGGGGTCAGGGTAAGTGTTGATCTTTCCTGACACCAGGAAAGGTGGAGGTGGATGTGGGACAGGAGCACCCAGGAGAGCCGGAGAGGCTGTGCCAAGAGTCAGCAATTGGCAGGGTGAGGGAGATGCTGCTGGAGACAGCCAAGGTTGATGACCCCATGGCAATGGCCACACACCACCTGGACTCAAACAGGTGATGTTGATGGTGGGGCATCCACCACCACCTTCTGGATGCCAGCAAATTCAGCATTCAGCCCCACTAAGCCACATGTGGATGCATTTTAGCCTGCAGAGCTAAAGCAGAAGGCTGAGCTGTTCTTTGTTAACACCCTAAGTTCACACCTTCCCACACTCTGCAAGGCAGCTTTGCATCAAGGGCTCAGCACCCCTCGGTAGAGAGAGGTGATGGGTGAGTTCAGAAGCACCCAGGGCACTGTGGCAGCCACATCCCCAGCAGCCTTTTCCTCCCAGCCAGGATCCCGTGGATCTCTGCTCCTTTCAGGTGATGCTTTTGGACCCACCACAGCAAGAAGTATCATTAGAATGAGTTGGAGGTTTCTATAGCACTTAGGAAGGTGCCTTGGCTAGAAGGTGGTAGGTCCCTGGGGGACTGAACTGTGCTGTGGGGCTGAGCTGGGTCCATGCCACTGTGGGTCCAGGTGTGTGTAAGAGTCATGAGGCAAGCCCACTTTGAGGGTCTGCCTGTTTGCTGCCTAAGTCATGCTGAGGAAGGGATTTCCAAGAGCCAAAGAGGCTTAGGCAGTTCATATCCCATTAGCAGAGAGTGGGATTGTGCCTGTGTGTGCTGAAGGTCTTTGGGGAGTTGAGCTGGGATCTTTTACTCTGCAAAGCAAAGTTGCTCCTCACTTACGGCACTCTGTGCAAGAGAAAAAACAGGAAAGGGTTTGACTGACTGTAGAGGAGCTCCTTCATGCCACAGGTCATTTGTTTATTAGCATCCCAGTTTACAGAACCCTGAAAGTCTTGTAAAAATCTTCTATACCCAAAAGTTTTATTGATGTTATTTGTTAACAGTTGCAATAAACTATACTAGTGTGGAAACACCTTTGGATTAGAATAATCACAAGTGGCTTCCATGGTGCATCAGATGGGGATAATCCATTAGCAGGACAAGGGGTGATAGTTTTACACTAAAAGAGGAGAGCTTTGGACTAGATATAAGGAAGAAATTTTTTACAGTGAGGGTGGTGAAACATTGGAACAGGTTACCCAGAGAAGTGGTAGACGGCCCATCCCTGGAGACATTCCAGGTTAGGTTGGACGGGCCTCTGAGCAACCTGATCTAGTTGAAGATGTTCCTGATTACTGCAGACAGTTTGGACTAGATGACCCTTAAAAGGTCCCTTCCAAGCCAAAACATTCCACAATTCTGTGATCTTAAATAGAACATCCCAAGTAGGACAAGCCCATTTTGGGATTCAGGCCCAAACAGGCAGCTGGTGCAACCCGAGGGAGCGCTGTCAGCAGAGCCCAGGGAGCAGTATTGCTTGCTTGGTCCTACCTCTGGGATGGCTGAATCACTGCTGTTATGAGGTGTGGGGGAAACTTGTCTGGATGTCTCCTCCACTAACTAAGCTGGCTGCAAAGCTGGAGGCTGCAGTATGAATTGTCGGGACCCCTGTGCTGCAAACTGTCCCTCTGGCCTCATTTTTCACGCTGGAACAACGTCCTCCCAGCATCTGCATCCAAGCAGACTCCACACACTCCTCTATGACAGCTACTGGGGTGGCTTTTCTTTTTCTCCTTCCAGTCTTTTCTTTCTTTTGGTGCCAAATGAACGGGAATTGGGGGGATAAAACAGAAAAGTAAAAAACCCAAACCCTAAACCAAAACAAGACCAAAAGCAGGGCAGTGAATGGAAGGCTTCAGCCTGCGCTGGGGGAGACAGCAGTCGTGTGCTGAGCCCTGACACGCTTGCCTCTTCTCTTTTGCAGATGACGGAGGGTCGCAGATGCCAAGTGCACCTCCTTGATGACAGGAAGCTGGAGCTCCTTGTTCAGGTAGGAACTGCACATTTTGCCATGTGATAGTTTGCTTTGGCTGCAGTTTTCACTTGGCTCAAGAGAGAAAAGGGTTTCCAGCTGATTTTCTCCACAACTTCACACTGATTGCCTATGGAGCTCAGGGAGGCTGTGCTAGTGCTGGGTGGGAAGGATCTGCAATGACATATCTGTGGGAAGGACTAATTCAGGATGTATTTTGCTTTATTTATTTGTCAAAACTGTCCCTGTAACTGCCAGTGGGATAGAAAAGCAGCTCTGGTCATTTCTGACACTCTTCACTATATCCTTTAGCTATTTTTTGAGGCATTGCTCAGGTTTGAGAAATACATCGGGGGTTTTTCTTTTTCTTTGAGAACAGTATCTGCCTAAAATACTTCCAGCATGTGTTTTAATATTCCTTACTTACCATCATGGGTTGCTGGGGTAGGATGCCAGGCTCCATGCCAGAGTTAGATATGCCCCATGCATCCACCTGTGTCAGAAGTGCAGCTGGAACAGAAGAGGCTGCAGTCGTGGTGCCACAGGACAGCATTGCTTTAAATATTAGAGAGGTTGTAAATCATGTCCAACACAGATATACATTAAAATAAGTCTCTGCTCCATCTGCCTTTTTTTTTATGTTTAAAAACAATGGAAAATCAGCAAAAATTATATTCTGTTGCTGCCTGTGTAATGATGGGCTACTGGAAGCTTTCCTCACAATTTTGGCTGATGTCTCAGAGATCACCAATGGGTTAATAACAAGAATTAGTGGAATGTCTTTCCTTTTACAAACTGCTGGCCAGCCACAGGCAGCCCAAGAAGCAGGAAATGAAACTTCCCATAGCACCCAATTTCCCCGGCTGCAGCTGATAAGCCAGGAACCAGGATGGGATCCTGCCCAGCACAGACAAAACTGAATGGGGATTGCTGAAGGCCACTTGAATCACCGGAAGCACATTCAGCCTCACTTTCTGGAAAGCTGCTTAAAAATACCAAATGTTTGTGGGCAACCGTTTTTCAAGTACATAGTCGCTGAGGAGGTGAAATCCCTCAGGAATCCCCTCAGAATCCAGGACACTCAGTGTGGTCAGAGAGTGTCTGGATAAGTGTGAAAGAGCCAGGCCAGAGCTGGAATGAGAACAGCTAAATCAGGATGACTAATTAAAAAAAAAACATCATTCCAATGGTCTCTGCACACGAGCATCTCAGCACCATGCTTCACTGGGCTCTCACTGATGCTTAGCAGCTGGCTGGGGAAGTTCACCCACCTTCACCACAAGGATGCAACACTTGGCTTCCTCTTCCATATAGGTGTCTTTTTAAGTGTTTCTTAATTCAATTAAAAATGAATGAGCTGTTGCAGAACAGCTCTGCTACAGCACTGCTCACAACATTAATAATCACAGTTTAAACTATGCTGCAGGGAATCTATATGAGCTGCCCTGGTCAACCTGCTTATTTGGGGTTTTATCAATAACACAAAAACCCCATAGTGAAGAGGAGGCTGGTTTAAGAAGCTCTGTGCCCTCTTCTGAGTGAGCAGGAACAATGTGACATTATTATTTTAAGTGGTCAATCACACCTTCAGTAGGCATTTCTTGTAATCAATACAGGAAGTGAATTGCCCTGTAAATCACACTTAACTAGTTTGCAAGTGACCCGTGCCTGAATTTTATTCATACAATAAATTGTTTTACTGTTTTCGAGTAACGTATGAATGGAGAAAGCCAGAAGGGATGATTATGGAAAATTAATATCCAGAAAAAGCAGTAACCTCTGTTGCATGCATTGACCCAGCTCTCTGAGCAGCACTATGCCCTTCAGATGCTTTTCTGGTTAAATGAGTCTTTTCAGTGCTGTCAGGTAGACTCTACTCAGGGCAATAGTAAATAAAACACTTTGGGGTGGAGCAGATGACAGAAGAAGAGGATGTTTGGATTTCAGTATGTCTCCAATATTGATACTCTTTGCAGATGTAGGCACATTGCTTTGGTTTGCTTCCTATAAAGCACAGGCAAAGTCTCCAGCTTTTGGGTGGTCCTAGTGCTGCTCCCCACTTGAGGCAGACATGGGCTGGTGCTACCCAGATGAAAAACGCTTTGCCTTGGCATGTCCCAGATTAACTAGCTCTCTCTGGGAGCAACATGCACTTCACCAGGGGAAATCTCAACCCATATTGTTTGCAACTTGTGGTGATATTTCAGATAAAAGTTGTGTTGTAATCTCTGAGCACCACTATTATTAGCTTATCTTGTAGCTGAAGTGAATACAAAGATGTAAATAAAAATGTTCATCCAACCCTGGGCTTTTGGCTGTCCCTTCAAAGCTGTATTTTTCTGTGGGGATCTTGCCATGAGCTAGAACAGAGGGTGATTTGCTGGTTTATGCCACAGAAAAGGTTTCTTCATAGCTGTGTTGAGTCTTAATATCTAGACCTGAATTGGTTTGAATCACTTAGGAGCTGGGCTCTTAAATTCTCATGTGAAAATTCCTCCCTTCCACCAACCTCAACCTTTCCTGAAGCTTTTCTATAGCTAATTTCACATTCCTGTGGCAAATTTATGAGACCACTGGGAACTGGTAGAATGGATTTCTCTACCATGGGTGAGGTCAAAATAACATCCTAAACTGGATCTGGCTTTATGCAGCCTTACAGTGCTTGATGTCAAGTGATGTCAAGTGCTCTGCTTAGAAAAGGGCTCAGGGATCCTGCTGCTCTATCTGGGTATGGAAAAACACAGCAGAAGAAGCTGGGTATGATTGAAAGAGGGAAATGGGTACATCTCCTTCAAAAGGCTGCAGAAGGGCTCATGGAGCACCTTGAAACTGCTTAGGCCAGTGGCTTTGGGGAGCTGAAATTATTTCCTCTCCTGCTGCCTTGAATGCTGCTGGGCAGAAATAGATGCATCTGGGAATGATCAGGGTGTTTGCAAAAACCAGTGTATTAAGCATGTGTGCTCCTTTTTTTGTCTGCAAATTAGCTGTGATCAGTCTCAGGGGTTTATGAATGTCGTTCAAAACGTATCAATTGATGGCTAATGAGGACCACACTTCAGGCTGAAGGAGGATGGCAAGTGGGAACTGTGTTCCTGTGGTTGCTCACAGGAGTCAGCCTTGACTGTGAGGCAGCTTCACCAGGCCAGATTGTAATGTTCTGACACCACAAATTCTCTCCTGAAACTACAAAGACCCCTCACACTGGCCATACAGCTGTTGCCAGTGGGAACCCCTCATGCATATATGTTTTATTTGCATTACTGAGCCCCAAAAGTATGATTTGGGCTCAGAGGCAGCATTTGTAACCTCTTTTCGTGAAGGCTGGCTTGCTTCAGTGTTGGCACCTAAAGCACAGGCTTAGGGTTACCACCATCAGGGAAAAAATCCTGGGTTTAGTCAGTCAAAGGGTCCTGACTAAAGCCTTTTGCTTCCAAGCTGAGCAGCTGCAGTGTGGTAGAGCAGCAGCTAAGAAAAAGCAGAAACACAGTCTTTGCAGATAAAAGAAAGCCCTCCCCAATGTGCTTTGTCAGATAAATGCTGAAATTTAGAAGGGCTAATCATAAACAGAGACAGAGGGGGATCATATGGAAATCTCCTCCTGAGGGTCTGAAACTCAAAGCCTGTTTGATTTGGGATTAGGAAGAAGAGTTGCATTTGGTACGTGTTTCATTTGATAAATGCCTGTTGATGATCTGGTGTGTGGCAAGTTTACATAGGATATTTTCTTGACAGCATTTTCTTTCTGAGCAGGAGCAGAGCATGGCTCTTTGGATCTCCTACAATCTGATGTGTGTTGTGTTTTTTTCCCCTCTTTTTTGTTTGACGCATGTTTAGTTTCTTACACAGTTTTTTGGGTTTTTTTTTAAGTGTTTGGCTTTATCCAGCTAATCCTTTTCAGTGAGTGAGTTTCTTTCTTGCTTCTGGAAAATGGATTTGCTCACGTTCCCCAGTCTCAGCCTCCCTATCAGTTATATGATTTCCTTATAACCGAATATCATTTGTCTGTTGCACATGAAAGGTTTGTGTTGCTTTAGTTAAAGACTTGCATAATTGGCAATGCATTCCCTTTCATCTGGGGTTTTTAGAAACAGTCTTTTTTCCAGGCTGGCTGAACCAGGCAGCTTGGCTTGCTCCCGGCTCCTGTGCTGACTGCCGGTGCCTGTTATCTGACAGCAGCTCCAGCAATTGTCATCCAGAAGTGTAAAGCCTCCTAATTCTTTCACTCTGGAGGAGCTATTGCAGAAATAGTACTCATCCGAGGCTCCTAGCAGAGCTGCCTGTGGGGTCTGGAGAGCTCTAAAATGTAATCATAGAGAAAAAATGGGCTTTTTTGTTTCAAACTTTCTCCCCAAGGAGCACTGAGTCTGATTTGGAAGAGTTAGGGAGAGATGTGGGGGTCAGGACCATGCTCGCCTGTAGGTATTTGGTTGGTTAACCCACTTGTTATCACTTCTGAAGTAAATCCTGCTGCCCAAAAGCTCAGGGTAAGCTAGGTAAGCTGGCAGCATTTCTGTTCCCCAGCTGCAATGCAAGAGCATCCAAAACCATGTGAACACTAATATGTGTAAATGCCTAATATGTGTAAATGGGATGCACAGAACATCCCTTTCCAGTCCTTTTGCCTTGTGCAAAAGGTGACTGGCTCTACTCTGAGTGGATCAGAAGTCCTTTGAAAGCCCAGGACTTGTCTCTAGCATGCCTGCTGGGCTTCAGCATCTCATACCCAGGAACCACTCCAGACTGGGAGACACTGGTAGCTGTGAGCTAGCGCTGCGCTGGCAAGATACGTCATGGCCTGGTGACTCACTGCCACATGAACAGCTGGCATCAGCATGACTGTCCCAGTGGAAAGGTTCAGTTCAGAGCACACCAATGTCCCTTGCTGCTCTGAGCTTAGCCTCACTGGCACCTGGCTGAGCACACTGTCCTGAGGGAGATACAATATCTTTTGAAAGCAGTAACTCCACTAATAATGGTTAGAAGGAGAAATCCAATTTTCTACCTTCCTACCAGATGCTGTAGAGTTTTTGGCAATATTTTCACTGTTGCTCATGGTCAGGAAATTGCAGTCAGTGGGGATTTACCTGTGTTTCCTTGTTGCCTCACTCCTGTATGCCACTAAGTGGGGTTGGCATAACAAGCAAAGGTTCCCTTCCAGGAGGTGCTAAGGATGGCACCTACCTGCCATTGGGGAGAAGTTGTCTAATTTTGGATAGAGGTCTTGCATGAGGACCAGAGCAATATATCACATCCTCAAACTAGGATAAACAATCTCCTCTGGGAATTCACGAAAGTTGCAGGGAAATGGGGTCCAGCCCTGCTCCATTGCTGGAACTGGGGATTCCTTTAACAGTACCCAGACTGGTGCAGAAATTCAGCCTCACAGCCCTGCCCATAAATGGAGACATTTGGGTGTCAGTAGCTGTCCTCGCTGTGTGACAACTCGGCTCCATGTAGCACTTGCAGCCTCTTCTCCAAAAGTGCTCTCTTCCCACCCAGCCTCTTCATACCTGAACACCTGGAAAGTGTCCCTCCATCTCAATGCAAGAGCTTAGCTTTGGTTTGGCAACTGCCCTCTGAGGGGATTTGTAGCTGTGGGTTGGTATGTTTCCCCTCTCACAGAAAAATGGATGTTTTCTGCAGGGCAGACAAATAATTGGAGACCAGGCTGAACTTGAGTGGGGTTTTGTGCTAGGAATCTGACAGAATCCAGTCCCTTGCACTGAGAAATATGTGCCGAAATTGGATTTGGATCAGAATTTAAAATGGATTGTATATGAAAGGGTGCTCAGATCTGTCTTCTAGAGAGGAGGCTTTTTGTCCCCTAACTAACTGCAAAGCTAGGACTCTGGTATGTCTGATTTCCAAACCAAATCCTGATTTATTACAGTAAGACTATAGTCGAGCTTGGTCTGTGTTTGGAAAATTGCAAAGTAGATTTTTAAATTTCTTTGATGTTAAAAATTATTAAGATCCACAGCTTTGGATCAGCTTGGGAGCTGTAGAAGTGTCTGAGGTGGGACTTACATCACTGAGACAAGCCATACATTTCCCCCTCCACAGACTGGGGCTCCTGGCAGTGTGAAGCTCGCTGTCTTCTCCAGGAAAGTCTCTTCTGGCCTTCTACTACCTCTTGAGCCCCTGTTTGACAGTTTTGATTGTCTTAAATACAACAAGCATGGCTACAAATGAGGCAAATACATGTCTGGATTTGGTTACCTTGAGAAGTGGAGGGATGAAGGAGATAGTGCTCTGCACAAAGGGTGGTAGGACCCTGGATTTGAGTCTGGTCTCACTAAGCAACCAGTGAGCTGTGAGCAAAGAGCTTTTGTGCTGAAAGTTGGCTGTTTACCAAGGAGTAACATTAGGAAAATATGTTTAGCATTGCTTCATGGGGAATGTGAAGCCGGGAGGGCTGTTGGCTTTCCCAGTCATCTCACCTCCTACAGACAAGGTTGTTGCACCACACATTGATATTGCCTTAGACAGGATTAGGGGATAAATTAAAACAGGGGAAGGTGAGCCAAGTCTGCTCCCAAACCCAGCCTTTCAGCCTGCAAGGTGTGACTGTGTTAACCTGCTCTACAGAGCCTCACTAATTCCCTCAAAAATCATCCACCCCTGCCATCCATGGCCTGCAGAGCATCTGGGGTCAGGCTGGAGGGCTGTTGTTCCACAATTCGTTTCTCAGCTTAAGCTCCAGTGAACCCAGAAGCCCCAGAAGTTGAGCCTAGAGGGGAGAGTGTTTGCTGGGAAATGGAAGAACACAGAGGCAGAAAAGAAATATATTTGATATGCAGAAGTAAAGAGTGAACAATTCAACTTAATAGCCAAGATGAACCTCAGGAAGGATGAAGGTGGAAAGGCTCTATTGTGAGGGCAAAATTAAAGAGATTTGTGACAGGAGGTGGGATGAGCATCTCAGGGAATTCCTGAGCAAGGCTCAGAAACTAGGGTTGGAAGAGCTTCTGCTGTGCACTCTGGCTTGACTCCAGCAAGGCCAATGCAGTGGTGCTGGCCACGAGAGGCTGGTCTAAGCACAGAAGCTCCCAGATGTGCTTATGTGCTCCAGCTTCCACTGAGCTGACTGCGAGTGTCCATGGCACAGTGAGAATGGGCACTGTCCCTGTGCTGCAGATGGCACTCCTTGAGGGAGTGCTGGTGGAGAACAAGCTCTGCAGTCAGATGCCAGCAAGGCAGGCCGTAGGGAGCAAACTGTCAGGTCAGGCTAGTCAGTGAGGTTCACCAGGTGCAGGATTTGAAGAGGTCAAGTCAGGTGCACAGCTCCAGGGCAGGGATCAGCCATGAACCCAAATGGGCAGGGGGCACAGAGGACCTCCAAGAGGTCTGCTGTGCAGTAAAGGTCAATCTGGTCAAGCAGCTCTAGAGAAAGCCAGGCTGTGTCTGGAACAGCAGGACTAGAAATTAATGAAACCCAGCAGGAATAGCTGCATCCCTCCAGATTTGTTTTTCAGCCACCTGCAAGTCAGCATAGGCATGGGAGGAGCATCAGCAGAAGATGGGACAGGTAGAGGCAGGGGGTAATAGATGCTAGGAGCAAAGTGACCCTGGAGAATTAGTTCAGTTAGGGCTGACCTCTAGCCTATGGCAGAGGTACCTCTGTGACGTAACAGAGGTTAACTGGGGTGTATGATGCTGCCCTGGACAGTAGTGCTGCATGTACCCCTCTTTCTGAGCTTCCTGTTGGTTTCTGAACAGAGCTAAGAGTGGATTTCATGCTTTCATGCCCTAAGACCCCTGTAAGCACACCTACATGTCTGTCAGGCACCACATGAGGAGCCTCAGGGAGCGCAGTGACAATGCTTACAGCATCATAATGCCAGGGAATGGCAATGATGCACCTCTATGGAGGGAAATGAGGGTGTGATTTCCAACAGCCTGCATAATCAATATCCCTATTATCAGTCTTTCAGAATAAATTGTATTTAAACTAATACAGACTGGGGAGCCATCCATGAGCTGCCAGGAGAGAGATAAGCTGAAGACATACATTTATTCATAATGCACATGCTGAGAGCTGGGTGTTCTTTACAGCTGGCCAAATACAAGTGAAGACCTTCACTATTTCCCTTTTTCAGTTGTTCTGCTAAAGTCTGTCAAATACCCTTAATTGTGGGCACAGATGGTGCTTTTCAACCTCATAGGGTGGCAGCTAGTGACTAGCCCAGTGAAACATCTGGTGAAGGAAGAAATCTCTTCCCTTTCCGAGGATTAATTCCTACAAGTTTTGTAGAGCATCAGCAATTTAAGCTGCCCTGGTGACCTCCCACCACATATAGCAGTACAGGAGCAGCATCTAATGGCTCTGTTACGGAGAAAATGTCTCTGTTACGGAGAGAAAATGTCTCTGTCACAATTGCTTGGGAGAAATTCAAAAATTCACTATTGTTTCTGCTCAGCTCAGCTGCTCCATGGCTTTTGTTAATGCCTGGGCCAACCTGCCAGTGTTCAGCAGTGGTTGTGAAATACATTATTGTAGCCCATGAGATGCTGCTCCAACCACAGACTCCCCAGGGACCCCAGCCTCGCTTCCCCCCCTCAGGGTGACTGCAAGGGATCCACAAAGTGCAAAGGTAGAATTAAATGCATTTTAACAGCAGGATGATGGGGTTGAAATGCACAGAGCTCCTTCTGCTCTCTGCTTCTATTCCTTTGTGGTTGACCACCCCTTGTGTTAGTGCTGCATCCTATTCCTTGCCCCCAACTGCAGCTTGCCTGAGCACCTGCCATATTCAGACCATGGCAGTCACTGCTGAGGTTCATCTCATTTAACTTGAAGCACACACAGAGTAGGCATCTGTGCCCAAGTTAGGCTTTTACAAGTGGTGGAGAGACGAGGGCACTTGTAGGGTATGGCTGAGCTCATCCTAAAATAGGTTGTCTGAATTTTTTCTCCTTGACTGCAAAAGTAGCCTCTGCAATTACATCTTAGGAGGGTCTTCAGACTGTGCATGGTTATGTGTGACCAGATTAGTCCCCCTTTGGCTCTGAGTTTTTCTTATATATCCCCGTGCCTAGATGAGGAAACCTAAACAGTAAATCCAGGTAAGAAAGCACTAAATGTGGCACAGGAAAAAAGCTGCCTCCTGGAAGGCAATGGGAATAGAAAATTATTTTTTTATAGCATGGTCTAAGTGAGCAGTTTTGAAAAATAATAACATATGTACCAGATGATTTCAGGAGATATTGAACAATCTAGAAGAGAGTAGCTCAGAAGAAATGATGAGCAAGGCAGCGTAGCAGATTTGCTTTCAAGCCAAGGTATAAAGATGTGCATTTCTAATCCGAGCTGGCATTTCAGGATGGAGCATTTCTCCTTATTGCTGCCTTTGCACTGTGCAGTACAAATGCCACACTTGATTGTCTGAGCTACATTACTCAGCATATAGAAAATGGGTTTCTTTTCCCTTTCCCTTTCCTTTTCAGCCTCAAGCAAATGCAGCTTAGACAAAAGTTCTCAACATTCAGCCAAAAGGCTCTTCCTTCATCATGGCAAAATGAGAGCCTCAGCCACAAGAGAGGCTCCTAGGCTCAGGGGTATTGCACATAATGAGTAAAAAGGGTTTAAAATTGTTGCCATCTCCCTGGGAAATAGTTTTATTTCCTATTCCCTTGCAGCAGGTAACCAAAAGTTGCAGCAGGTTGTGGCTGTGTGGTGTCAGGGTGTGATGGTTTGCCCACAGTAATGCATTCAGGTTGGTTAGTTTAGGGCTCACACAGACATGGGTTTCAGCATCACAGCTGGCAGTGGCACTGAGTAAAGCAAAAAGAAGCTGGGTCTGGCATCATGGCACTACCAGCTAAGGCTGCTGGGGCTGGGTCACCTTGCTTCCTGCAGCATGTGAATGAAAGGAGACATCAACGACCACACAGAGGGCAGGAGGCTGGAGGCGGGCAGCATGGGGATGCAAGGAGACCACACTGCCCTTCCCAAGTGAGTCCTGGGTACTCTGGTGCCCTGCCCACCCAACAACCTCTTCCTCTACAGTCCCCATTCATTCCCCCTGCCTTTGCCCTGGAGTCTGTTTTTCAGGCCCAGACTTTTTGGAAATGATGAACATTTTGTCCTCAAGTGATAGAGCAAATCTCCATCACTTAGCCTGCTCCGTATTTCCAGTGTGTGGCTTGTTGGTCCTTTCTGTCTGTATTTCTGGGAAGTGCCTACTCATGAGGAAGCTTTGGGCAATCTGATGTCAAAATGGATTTGTCCCTCTCTCTGGTGGTTTACTTTCCTGGATTGCCCTCCTCCTCCAGGGATGTGCTGTCTTGATGACAGCAGCATGCCTGTGAACTCAGTGCCCCGAGAAGGAGCGCAGCAGACACAGCGTGTGCTGCCAGCACAGAAAGGCTGCCTGTGGCATTCGTGTCAGCTGTGATAGGGGATGTCAGAAAAAACATCAGCTTTTCTAATTTGCAGGACAGAGGAGATGGCTTTTGGCTTATAATTAGGTCATGTTTATAAAAAAAAGAAACTGCATGACCTCATCATGATCAACAAGACATGTGCTCGTTCTTCTCTTATGTTCCTCTCCCGACTTCTCTGGGAAAAGCAATCCTTTTGTATGAGAGTCTGTTATCATCCAGATAGGATGTCTTTACTTTTCCATCTGTCTGTACTCATAGACAGTTCATTACCATTACGTTTGAATTAAAACTTTTGTTATTACCTTTGCTGGGAAAGTGCCTACATTTGGGGGAGAAGAAACACAAATCTAACCTGCCTTGGGAGGAAATTTGAGTCTCTGTCTTGGTAGTAGGTCAAACCAGAGACTTGGAGGTAAAGCTAGCAAAGTATGCCAACTTTAGGAAATGTTTATCTTCGGTAAAATTGAGCAATACTATATATTTTGGCTTAGTGATTCATCCTTAGTTTTGGAGTGGACTTTCCCTTCTGCTGTGCTGCCCATCTCTGGAATTCCTGTTACCAGAATAAGAATAGTCTCTCCTGTGCAAGCAGACAGCAGGCCAGCAGTGCAGCCCAGTCCTTGGTACATCTGCCTTTAGGAACGACCATTCCCTGCATTCCCTGGAATAACATGGAATGAACAGTACAGATATCTCCTTATTCTCTCATGGGCTTGGGACATTTTGGGCTGCTGGCCAGAAGGCTGCCAATTTGCAGAGGCACCTCTGACTCATTGCTAGTGTGCAATCGTGTGGTTATGGTGAAGGATGGAGAAATAAAGGGAGGCTTGAAGCAGGAGGTGCAGCAGTGACTAGAAGTGACCTGACAAGATTGTGAACAGGCCAGCAACTCTCAGTTCATCCCTGCCCTCCTAGTTTGGCAGACCAGTGTTAGAGACTTGGGCTTGTCAGAGTAGATCTTATAATGTCTTGAAGTTACACTTCTCTCCTGGAAAATAAATGAATTAAGGAGATTTGCCTTTGCCCTTTCTAAGAATAAAAGAAAAGGAACCAGCTGAGCCATTTACATTTAATTTTGTCTTCTCTCTTCGAAGCCAGGACAATATTTTCATGCATAGAGTTGTTCTGACCCACAAAGTGATGTGGGCAATGCTGTTGCTCACGCTTCCTCAATCTCTCTGATGTTCATTGAAGGAGACCATCCCAGTACCCATGCATCAGCCTCATGTAGCAGACAAACTGTTGCATCAGAGGAGGCTCTGGCTGCTGAGGAGCTCAAAGGCAAAAATATTGAGGGTTTTGACTGTGGCATTTGGTTTCTCTTGGTTACTAGGAAGGCTGGGTTGGTTTTGTTTTGTTTTGTTTTTAATTGAATTCGCTCTTTTGAGAATGTTTCAGCAGTAGATGCCTAATGAGGATACCTTTCCACTTAGACTCTGCCTTTACTCCTCATTACTATCACTAATGGACAAGGGATGAATAAGCTCATTTCTTGGTGTTCAGTTCAGGCTTATCTTCCATAATTCTCTGATTTTTCTTGGCTTGAGTAACCAGAGTGTTTATACACATAGATTATATGTACTAACATGATTAATTTAAAGAGGAGGAAGCACTATCCATGTCCCTCACCTGGTCCATCTCATGGAGACTGGTGCCCATTTCTTAGGGCTCCCTTAGCTCCTCTATGCCAAAGTGGGACCACAGGCAGCAGCTGGGTTAAACCTCAACTTCAGTGTCCTTTGTCTCTGCACCCATGTTCCATTCACTGGCCTTCTGCTACTGTTTTGGCAACCACATCTCTAATAGTACAAACATCTGCATGCTCCAGCACAGCCTTGGGGCCAGGCTTTGGGAGCTGGGGATGACATTTCAGCCCTAGTAGGGCACAATATATCTCTGAAGATGGAGACCCCAAATATTTCCAGAAACTGAGGTGGTCACTTGCATATTTATAGAGGATTTTCCCAAATTATTCAGCAAAAATCTCTGTTGCAGAATCATTTGACCGTAAGGCAGACTCAGTATGATTCAGAGCTTGTCACAAGCGTTTTGCACAGCTCTAGCACTTGGGCTTTAGTGGATGATTTAAAGCAGTCCTTTCCCTGAAAAACACTATGGAGGCAGCTAGCATGAATTATTATTTATTTTCGCTGCGTGGACAGTTGATCAGTAACAGATGTTTCTAATTGCATTAAGCAAGTGGAAATAATGAGAATTAGATGGCAGATTCATCAGGAATTTACATTTAGATTGAGTTACAATTTGCTGTTAAAAAACCCACAAACCAACAACAACAAATTCAATGGAGACTCATTGGCTCTTCAGCAGAAATGGGAGCCTATTATTTTTCATTATTATTTGATTATTTTAAAATGAACTGTGTTACTGTACTTAAAAATATTTGACTCAAGGTGATGATTTAATATATGTGCATTGTGTCTCCTGAAAAGGATATGGAGCAATGACATTGTTCATCAGCAAACATCTCAGGGCCATCTCATTTAACTACATTCTTAGGCTGAAAGGTTGGACTAGATGATACTTGAGGTCCCTTCCAACCTGGTGTTCTGTAAATCTACTTCTCCACCTCTCCATTAGGGTCATATTGAAAAACAAATGCAAAACGAGGGCAACCACAACCACATCTCATAGTGCTGGTGCAAAACTTGGCCACATCTGGATGGTGGTGACTGGATTGGGCTCACCCAAACCTTCTGCATCCCTGACAAATCGAATTAAGTTGCACTGATGGAAGACAAACTGCATGTCCCTTCTTGGGCACCACACTATGCCGAGTTTGGCAAGAATTTCAGATTGATTATCCCCATGCTGTGCATTGCAGGCAGCTGATGTAAAGCCAGCCAGAGCAGGGCAGAGGTGGGTTCACTGTCTGCAGCAGGGTAGGGAAGTGAGCAGGGCTTTAGCACAGAGAGGAACAGTGTCTGCTGCCTCGAAATGACACATAGATGACAATTATCTCCCAATTCATGCCAAAAGAAAATGAGCTGTCGTTCAAACCACTGGAGATTTTTCCTTCTGGGACTCTCTCATGGCTTCTTTTTTTTTTTTTATCTCCTAGATTTCAAGTTCAGCTTCAGACACAGAAATATGTGAATCCCCCATCAGCAGAGAAGGGATTTATGTGCAGAATATTATATGTCTCTGTTAAGTGCAGAATCCAAGCTATAATAATTTTTTTTTAACTAACTAGCTGGCTCAGTTTTTAATTGTTTTTTTCTTACTTCTGCCTAATGAAAGCCTTACCCGGAACTCCTTGAGGTCAGAGACTCTTGTCTATCAGCTTCAGTAGGCTTTGGATCAGATTTCAAATCACTGATTCATTATTAATTACACATCTGGGACTCCCTTTTCAAAGAGTTCATTGTTAAATAAATTCACTTTTAGTCATTACAGACTTGGCATTCTTCTGCACTTAATAGAAGTCTGGCAAACCAGTAAAGAGCCATAGGCCAACTTCTCTTCTGGTATTGATGGATGAATCTCTGCTGAACAGCAGTGGTTTACACTATATGGATATAAAATATCTCTTTTCTCTCATACAACCACTTTCTGTCTCAGACTAAGTCTGTGTTTGAAACTTTTGCCTTTTTTATGATTTCTCCGCATTTTCTCATAACTTTTCTCTACCAGCAAGAGTTCCTTTGTGGATCCAAACAATGCAGGAAGAAATACCTTTGCCATCAAGTTTCCTTTCTCTTCAGAGAGATACTGGCACCTTTTTCTTAGGACAAACTGCAGTCACACCTTCAGAGCCTCTCAGAAGAGCAAGCAGGCAGGCAAACGTTTTCCTGGTCCTTAATGGCAAATAGAATGGAAAATGTCTTTCTAAACATTTATGATCTTTACTGTAGTTCTCAATAATCCAGTTCAAATCCAGACATCAAGACATTAAAGTGACCAAGGAGGTGTTCTAGAGGCTCCATTTACCCAGAGGGATAACATTTTGGTAAGGGAATATGCAGAAACAAAGATTTTCCTGTTGGAGTCCATTCAACAGGTGGTTAGGCCCTAGATGAAAAAGCAGGACATATTATGTTGTGATTTAATGGCACAGAGTATTCCCACTTTGTAGTCGAAGGCACAGGGACCAGCAGCCCATGTGGGTGTTTCCTGTGCTACAAGCAAGGATCTTCTAAGCTACACTCATCCCATCCTCTGCTTCTATAAGGGCCACCTAGACATTTTGGGAAGAAAGGATGGGGCAAGTCCTTTTTTCCTTCTTCTGGTACCAAATTAGAGTTTTAAATGGGTCTGAATGGGTCTGGTTAATACGAATGTCCAAAGGGAATGGTGAGGTTTCATCTGAATTATTCATGTGA
The DNA here is from genome assembly GCF_027791375.1 of Indicator indicator. NCBI lineage: Eukaryota > Metazoa > Chordata > Aves > Piciformes > Indicatoridae > Indicator > Indicator indicator. The sequence goes on along the minus strand of NC_072012.1, from coordinate 17,523,650 downwards.
CAGCTCCACATTTTTCAAAGCTTTCACATAATTGACAACTGTTTAAGTTATTTGGAACCAAAAATCGATAGAAACACAACTCCCACCATTTAAATAATGAAGCTGTGAATGTTTATTAGAGGCAGACACCCACCAAGGCCATGGCTTGCTTTCAATGAAAGGGATAAAAATCACCACACAGTTGTGGAGGGGACTGTGAAGGAAGAGGGCATTGAAACACTGGGGCACTCAAACCCCTGAGCAGTCAAAGCTATTTCACCATTGCAATTCAGGCATCTCTCCTGTTTCACACAGCAAAGAACAAAAGCCCTCCTCTGCCCAAATTCACCTCCCTCAGCTTCTCAGAAATCACATTAAATACAATTATACTTTTCACCCTCACTTTATAGAAAGCACAACTCTTTCGAGACCTGCTGCCCTTCAACATTAGAAATGACAGAGGCACACACTCCTTGCACTAGGGGTGGGTTCACAACTATCTGGTAGAATATCAGAAAGGAGAGAGAGAACTGTCACACAGGCAGCATGGCCACTGGGCGGTCAGCAGAAATGCCTTCAGTTCTCAGAGGGCCACCAAGGTCTCCAGCATAATCTTCTGGAAGTCTTTGTGCTTCCAGCAGCAGGAGCTGACAGCAGCATGACTGATTGCCAGACTGCCACAGCTTGTGAGACCGGCTATGTCACTTGAAGAAATGGACTGGGAAGAGCCTCTCTAATTTCCCTGCCCACACTGCTGCTTTAGGATCTGCTTCTGCCCATCGTTCACATCGGGTTTAATGAAAGCATGGACAGACACCGTTACTTAGTCACTTGGATCTCACTTTGCAGTGAGCAGTTGTCTGGGTGAGACTCAGAAAGAGACAAGGTGTGTTTGACCCTACCCTGTGGCCCAGGGGAGTGAGGGGCACACCCACAGACAGGAGATTAGAGGCCAGACTATCAGTGAGGATGTAAGTGGAATAGCACTGGTTTACTGTGCCTTTGGACCTACGCATTGCATAATTCTTTCATTCTGCTTCAAAGCTAAAGCAGTTTACTTAGCTATCCCATTTCTTGTGGTCTCTGACCACTTGGTTTCCCTTAGCATCTGAGCTTTGCCACAAGGCATTAAGAAATGTAACCAACATCTGGCAAATGAGGTTCAGCTTTTCTCTCCTGACCTTCCCAGGGGAAGAACTCTCCATCTGATGTGCAGTATTTTCCTAGTATGCTTTACATTTCAATGTGCTAAGCCAGAAGCTTCAAAATGTTGTGGTATCTTCTTCATATGGCAGCTTTATACATGCAGATGATTAAACTGATGAGAGCACCCAAGAATCCAAATATGTGTCAGCTCCAAGTTCTTTAGGGCAGAGAGTGTGTAATATTGCTGTATGTGTGAAGAATCTAACAGTGGAGTCAACAATTTTGACTATATCCCTAGGTATAAGTACGGATAAAGAAGATGACTGCACAAAAACCTATGCAGCCATTTTGTTTCTAAAGATACCCTCTTCTCCAGTCTCAGCACATGAGGATGTAGATCTCTTTAAATTTGATTAGTTTCCCTGCGCTTACAAGTGGTGTGTAGGACATCTGCTGGAGAGAGTCCAATGGAGAGCTGTGAGGATGATTGCAGGACTTGAACATTTCTCCTGTGAAGAGAGACTGAGAGAACTCAGGCTGTTTAGTCTTGAGAAGAGAAGGCTGAGAGGGGATCTTAGTAATGGCTACAAATACCTGAGGGGTGGGTGTCAAGATGAAGGTGGCAGGCTCTTTTGGTCATGCACAGTGACAGGACAAGGAGCAGTGGGTACAAGCTAGAACACAGGAGGTTCCACCTCAACATGAGGAGATGATTCTTTATGGTGAGGGAGTACTGGAACAGGCTGACCAGAGAGGTTGTGGAGTCTCCTCCTCTGGAGAGTTTCAAAACCCACATGGAAGTGTTCCTGTGTGGCCTGCCCTAAGTGATCCTGCTTTGGCAGGGGGGGTTGGAATCAATGATCTCTGGAGGTCCCTTTCAACCCCTAACATTCTGTGATTCAGTGATAAAACAGGAAGATGTAATTCTGTGCATCAGAACAGACATCATTCAGACCTATTGCCATTATTGATTTTATTTACTTTTATTGCCAATAAATTTATGAAAATCTGAACTATCTAACCACAGCTCATAAGATGGTCATGCAGGTTTGCATGTTATTGGCTCTTTCTAAAATGCTAAAAGTAAACATTTACTTAGCTTGTTTAATAATTTTAGCTATGAAGAAGTGACTTGGAGTCAGGATGGAAATAAAGATCCTTATTCAGGAGAGATATTTAAAAAGCAATCAGAACATAAGAATGCAACTAAACTAGTGTGTCTTGGGAAATTATTTTTGCTTTTCCACATCAGCAATACCAGATCAAGAGCATTTCTAAGCACCAATTTCTGTAGGTTGGATAGAGGGAGATGGACATTTCTACAGTTGATTTGAAACTGGATGAACTAGAGCCCTTCAGAGGTTTACAGTCGAAAAGATAAATGGGTTGTGTGAGCTGTCTGATTTCATTATGTGCCCTAGCAAAACTCTTTCTTTAATGTTTGATAGAATTATGATCAAATATTTCAAAATAAAACTGCTGACCTCTGTAGAAATTGTTGTTGACCTTGTCAAGGTAACTTTAATGCTTAAAAAGAATATCAACAATCTCTCAGTGATATAAAGCCTCAACAGATGATGCCAAATCAAAATATATATAGGAGGCAGCTGTTTTTTCACACTGGCCAAGCTCTTATCAAACCCTGTTGTTGGCTGAATGTGAAATGGATTCCTGACATAGAAAGTTGGCTCTGAACCTCATTTGATTTGCCACATGTGATACAGATGGATAATTTAAAACACAGTTGACTTTCTTGTAGTAGTTGACTACCCTTTTTCAAAATCAGACAGATCTCCAGAAACTGAAAGGCAAGCACACATGAAGACCCAAAATATTTTAAGCCAAACATTTACAATACAGATTGTCTGCATAAATTTGACATGTTGGAATAGCTTTCTTAAACTAGGTCATAGAACTTTCATCCCAGCATGCTGCAAAGAATGCCATATCCATGTCTTTCTTCTTTTGCATTAAGTCAAGGGTTTGAACCAAAGCCATGTACACAAACCCTCTTAACTCCACAGCATGTACAATTTGCATCTTGAGCTGCTTCGGTCTGAATTAATTTAGCACCAATCTCCAATTGGAGAGCTCCATCTAATCTGGTCTCAATCCATCACTGCTGTGTTACATGCAAAGGAAGGTGAAAAGTCCTCTGCAGACTCCAGTTCTGTGATAAAAGTGGGAGATATGCTTAGTCTCATCAGTATCTTTGCTTGCTTTAATTGATTACAGATACTGGCAATGAAATTCAAAATTCAGCCAGTGTCTCTCATAGTATCTCTGTTGCAGGGGCAACTTCTACATGTCACAAAATGAGACCTTTTTGAGTCTTCACAAAGATGGGGGAAACCAGAGTTGCCTGGCTACCCAGGCTTCTTGTACACCATTCAGAGATGTTGGGGTGTAGGAACACGTGAAAAGACCGGTTATACAAAGCAGAAAACTTGTAGCCCAGGTAACAAAGTCAGTTGTGTACACCATTGTAATTCAGGAGGTCATCACATTCCTGCTTCACAGTAGGAAGCAGGCTGAAAGCATTATTCCCTCCCCTCACATAAGACAAGTTGGGAAAAAAAGACAATTTGAGTTTCTCTTGTATTTGAGTCAATGTCTAGGGACTAAACCCAAACCTGAGCACAGCTGTGGTACTTGGCCAAGTTTCAGTGTCCTTCATGGGGCAAACCCAGGGGAGGACACAAAGCCTCGTGATCTGCCTGTTGGATTAAGAAATCACTGTGTTGAGCTGGCTGGTTGTGGCTGCAGCTAGGTGACAGGCAGAAAGGATGGGACATGCCATGCACATCTGAGCTCTGTCTTGTCATCTGTGCAAAACATTGCTACAGAACCTGCTACCACATGAGCTAATTCTTCTGGTTTAGAAACATGTGAAGTCTGTGTTTGTTTACCTCGTTGACTACTGATGGCCAGTTTGGGACCATCCTTTCTCTGACTTAGGTCATAGGGGAGGAAAGTAAATGACTCTCTGCTAGAAGAAGAACCAATTCAGAACTTCCTCACTGGCTCATAGACTCTACTGGTATCCAGCTGGCTAAGCTCTCATTCCCTCGAATGAGGTGACAACTAGAAGGGCTCCCTGGCTCAGGGTATAAGTGGGTAACTTTTCTGTATCAGTTTCTCTGAGTTTGTGCCTCATAAATTTGCACTAAATTCCCTGAAAGCTCAAAGAAAATCTTTAGTCAAAGCTGTCACATTTGGGATGTATTTTCATTAAATCTGTATTAATGACAGAATGCACTTCCTGACAATACTATAAAACCTCCCATGGAGTTCAGAGTGGTCTCCTGCAAATACAGTATTTGCTAGAGTAAACACATAGTAAAGCAAGCAGCCATCCAGGCTTGTCTTCAGGAGTGTCTTGAAAAGCGTGAAACAGATTTGATGTTACGTTAGGTTTTGGGAGAAACCCAAAAGAAAGGTAATAGAGGAAGGATCTGTCTCCTCCAACCACTGAAAAATAAACTTAGAAAGTTTACATAAAGAAAAATAAAAGTTGCATGCAGAAATTGACCCAGGGCAATTTTATAACTTGCTTCAGTGATGGTTTCATGGTTGATTAGATGAGCTGGCAGCATCCTTGGCAGTGCTACAGAAGCAATTTTTGCATCCCTCAGCATAAGGAATTCCACACTTTCCATCAAATCCCTCCTAAAAAGATGCCTACTTGCCCTTGCAAACTGGGTTTGTTTCTGTGGTTGGCCAGATCTCACTTGGTTCATGCTCCTGGCTGTGACTCAGTTGGAAAGGATTCAGATGAGGTTGCCCTGTGCAATCTCCTTTACTGCCCAGAAAGATTACCCAGGGGAATGTCAGAATTTTGACTACTTGCCTTTGATTCTCAGGCCTCTGGAAATCCGGTGCAAAGGTGTGCATGTGTATGCACAGGTCAGTGATCTGGCATAGGGGAGGTACACTGGAGACAGTGGGCCTGGCACAGGTGCTCCATGAAGGTGATGTGCATCTAGGCAGCACATTTACACTGCACACTGCAGAGATGCAGACTGTTGGAGGATCCCAGGCAGAGATACCTTACAGTGTGCTGTTCCACTGGCACCTGAACCATCCGGACTAAGTCAGTCTGAATGCTAGGTATAGCATCCTCTCTTTCCCCCAGTCCTGCAGGAGACAGCTATGCATATTCCCACATGGGATATAGAGCTCTTGGCAGTCACCAGATCTCTTTGTACTCCAGGGCTATGGATGAAAAAAAATGCATGTATACAAAGCAGAGGCCAGCCACAAAACTGAGCTCATCCTCCTTCCATCCTCTGGCTCTTTCAGCAGTTTGTGGAGACATTAGCTGCTCCCAGCAGAGACAGAATAGATGGAGCAGGCAGAGAGCTAGAGAAGGAAAGAGGGAAGCACTGATGCTATTGTCATACATGAAAGGAAGGTCTGAGCGCAGAGATGTCCTAACACCCGTGGCAGCTGGCTGGTCTCTTTGGATGCAGTCACATGAAAACTCTCTTGGAGCCATGGGATGATACAGAAGAAAACAAAAAGGAATGGGGTCACTGGGCATCGATGCAGAGCCCCATCTGAATGGGGGAAGCGTGCAGCTGCCTCTGGATCAGGCAAGAAGGGGAGGATGGATATTACAGACCCAAAAGTGTCTTTTTCCTCCCACCAACTGCTTCTCATTTTGGTTCTGACATAAATTTGCCATGCAGATTTGGGTCAGCTCATGCTCTCCACTTTCTCTACAAAAATATTTAAGCAGATTCACATTGCTAACAAGTAGGAAAATTAGAAAAGCTGTGGCTTCTGACTTAAGATACAGAGTGTCAGATATTAGCTGAACCCAGAAATGCAGCTATCTGTGAATATTTCTAAGGCAAATTTTCAGTAGGGCATTTCTATAATCCTTTTACCAAACAGACTTTTTAAAAAACTTGGGATTTTTTTTTCCTTTATCTATCTGACCCTGATTTATTAATCTTAATTCCCACAACTTGTGGGTGCTGATTTTCCAAGAAAAACATCAGTGGCACTCTGTCACCACCCTCCATGCTCTCGATGAAGCTGCTGGAGGCAAGTTGTCTCATTTTACTATGTAAATGAAGAAGAGATTTTTAGAGCCAACCACTAACCCTGGAAAAGAGGTGCCAGCAATGCTCCCACCACTGGTCCCTGACACCATTGGAGTTCAGCTGTTTCATGATTAAAACCGAGACATTCTCTCTCCAGGCATCTTGCATTTCAATGAATGATTTTTCACCCAGCCTGCTTTGATTATATGCACTCCATATATTGACAGAGTAACACAGAGATGAGAATGGTGGATCTATCCCATAAGGGGAATTGCAGTCCCTGAAGCCCCAAGCCTTCAGGCTGAGTGATTTTATACAATGTTATTACGCTGCATTCAGAGGAGAGGATAGCTGAAAGGGCTTTGATTTGATACTTACATAACATCACTATGGAGCCACTTTGGATTCTTCTTTTTTTCAAACTACATAAAATGGGTTAAACAACACGATGACAGAGCTGCTGGCAGAGCCAATTTGCCAAGATAAGAATTGCCAGTGACTGACAGTTCAATGGCCTCTGGATGAAACTTTTGGGTGTTTCGTGCACAGGGAAGCAGGGGTGGGAGAGCGTTGCCCTCTGTAGCTATCATGGGTTAATGTGCCACCTAATACAGCCAGGTGTAAGGGTGCTGCTGGGCTTCAGCAGATAAGGCTGCTGGCCACTGAATGCCCAATGCCAGAGTGGCAGCACAAAGGCTCAATATGGGCATCCTTACTGCCCTTGTCACTGTGGTGTTGGAGTTTTGTGGCTGGTTTTAGCAGATGATCTAATTCAGCTGGGGCACCTGGAGCTTGCTTCATTAGCAAATGATAATAGTTGTTGGAAGGGAAGAATTGTGCATGAGTTACCATTTTGCACTTTAATTTCCTCCTGATTACACTGCCCAAGGCTGGAGACAGGCGAAAGCTGCTGCCAGCTGATGAAGGAGCATTGTACTCTGCCTGGCAGTACCATGTGGGGAATGGCCAAGGCAGGAATGATTCTGTATTCATGCAAACCTCTCCTTTTTCCACCTCACCTCTGCTGCTGATGGACTGGCCACACCACACACACACCCCAGTTTACATTTCAACTCAAGCCACCAAAGAGATGTTTTTCAAACATCCAACCTTTGAACATTTTGCAAAACTGGACTGAGTCAGGAAGGCTCAAAAAGCTACTTTGAACTAAATATGTATTGTATCTGTCCTGCAGAAACCAAACCTGCCTGGGAGCTCACCAGACAGCATCTGCTATGTCTACAGTCATGAATAAAATAGGCTGGGGCTCACTGGCTGGGCTTGAAGCCACATGGCACAGCCCAGCTTGTGTTCCTAGGAGTAAAATCCCTCCTTCCCCCAAACATGGTGACCATCCTTGGGACTGTGTCTGATAGACCTAACAATGACCTTCCAGTACCAGAAGAGGGCCTACAAGAAGGATGGAGGGAGACTGTTTACAAAGGCCTGTAGTGATAGGATGAGGGGCAATGGCTTCAAACTAGAAAACAGTAGATTTAGACTGGATGTTAGGAGGAAGTTCTTTACCATGGGGGTAGCAGAATACTGGAACGGGTTGCCCAGGGAGGTGGTTGAAACCCCATCCCTGGAGATCTTGAATGTGCCCTGGCGGCTTGGAGGATGCCAGTGGGCCAGCCTGCAGAACGTGCTCACAGATTTGATTCCTGGAGCCTGCTCCTGACCATAGCTGGGTTATAGCACAAAATCAGCACAGGCTGACCACCAGTACTGCAAACACTCCTTAGCATTGCAGCACTTAATGTAGCAGCATCTCATCTCTATATTGTCATCATGTATCTTGCTCTAAGCCTCTCCAGCAAGGAGACAGGGGATAGTAGTGGCCTTTTTAATCTAATGAAACAAGTCATTGCTAAGTGTGATCTAGTTACCCGGTTCCCACAGTTCACTGTGTCTCTGTGCTGATGGATTCACGGGGTGTGTGCCTGGCCATATGTTGAAACTATGCATTTCCCAGAAACCTTCTGCCACGGAGAATTAGGGAAAAGCTATGAAATGGGGGAGGGGACCTCGATAGGCTTGTTTGACAGTTAATAAAACAATAAAATATACTTTGTGTGTTCCTGCCTTTCTAGGGGCGTACCAGCAGCTGCTAATACCATGTCATCTGTTTTTTATTCATGGCACTGCTGGACTGTGGCTAGATAATCTGTCTCTATAACTCACTCTTTTCTAGGTATAATGGGAAGCTGTCACTGAGAAACATGCTCTTCTGCCAAAAATGGGCAGCCTGTCTTTCCACTGGGGAAACACATGACTCTGGAGTTCCTCAGGCAGCTCGAATCCCAGCATCATTGTCTTTTAATTATATTGAATATTTAATACTGAAATGCTTGGGGTTTCTGCTGAATTTTTCAGAGTGACTGACAGAATGATCTTCTCTAGCTACAGAGAAATCCTTGCTGGTTGAGATAGGCAGGTGTTTACTTCCGGGGCAATGAGCCAGCTGAGACACCCATGGCTTGTTAAGATAAGCTCACAGTTGCACCCGTGGAGGCACTTGGGCTATTTACTTTGCAGCCTCCAAGGAGCTCCTTCTCAGATGGCATCACTGCCTTCTCAAGGCAGGATTTGGCTCAGGTCAGGTTAGATATTTATAGTGCTTATCCTCAGCTGAGTCAGTCATCATGCCCTCCTGAAGAGAAATAGGTATTTGTAGGAATTTGAGCTAGGTTTAGGATGAGATTAGATGCTCCTAGAAGCTTAACATTGAATCACAGAATGGTTTGCCTGTAAGGGACCTCTAAAGGTCATTTAGTCCAACCTCCTTGCAGTGAGCAGGGACATCTTTAACTAGATCAGAGCTCCATCCAGTCTGATCTTGGATACTTGCAGGGATGGGGCATCTGCCACCTCTCTGAGTAACCTGTTACAGTGTTTTGTCACCCTCATCCTAAGAAATTTCTTCTTTGTATTTAATTGAAATATACCCTCTTTTAGTTGAAAACTATCACTCCTGCTGCAGCTCAGGCTACAGAGTGGGCTCTAAGCAATGGACCAATGCAGGGAATAAGCCCTGACAATGCCAGTCAGCTGTGATCCCATACATCCTCTTTCCCTGTCTTTGGTGCCTTTTCATAACCTTTCTTGTTGCAGGTTCAAGTCACCAAGCTGGTATTCAGGCTCAGTTCTTTCCCTGCCACCTTCCAATACCACTAACAAAGCTCTCCCTTTCCTCTGTGTAATTATTTGAACAAACTTCACTTGCTTTGGAGGGGAGGAAGGGAGTGAGTTCATTGCTTTAAGGCTGCAGGAGCTGAGGTTGCAGAAGAGCCCCAGGGGTGCTCACTCTGCTCCTCGTTGCTGAGGCAGAAGTTCTTTGCAGTAGCAGAGCACTACACAATGTTTCATATAAACCTCATGGGCATGGGCCAGGCACAGTGAACAGTGTCTGGGTCATTCTCCTTACAAGGAAGCAGCCCCTAATGAGTCCATCTTTCCTCTCCTGCCTCTCCAAGAGGGAAGAGAAAAACCTCAGGGTACTTCCAAGCCCATTTGGACTTTACAGTAGAGCTGCCCACTCTGCAGATGATCAGGAATCCCCTGGATGAAGCATTGATGCCATCACACATAGCAGGAGGACTCACTGACCCAGTACTGAGGTATTAACTATTGTGGGAATTGTGTTTGCAAATGCAGAGAGGCCAAGCTGCAAAGTGTTGCTTGTCACAGGCTGGATAGGCATTGGGGAGTACAGGTGGGGTCCAGAGCTGTGAACGCACTCAGTTCACTGCCATCCAGAAAATCCTCAGGGATGGTGTCTTTGGCTGTGAAATTGCTGGTGCATGCCAGAAACTTCAGTCTATGGGAGTAAGGGTCCCTCAGCCCTTCTCTGTGGCAGAGAGAGTGTGCTCACCAGGAAAAGGCTCTTCTCCCCCAGGGCCACAGCTCCAGTGTGCTGGAACCACAACCAGGATCCTGTTGATTTCTCTGGTTCACAGCACGTTGCTTTTTATGTGCATTTTTGCTAAGAGGATCCTGTAGCAGGGGAAGCAGCAGGAGAAAACCTGGCTGAATAACGTTGCTCTGACAACCCACCCCCACCAGCAACGCATGTCCTCATTGCTCCGGCTGAAGGATTTCTATTGCTATACCCCAACCCAAGTTCAGGCCAGCCAGCTCCAGCTCTGACATGCTCTGCCAGGCTGTTGTTTTGGGTTTTTTTGATGCAGGTTATGTGGAGGATGCGAGGGCAGTATGGGTAGGAAAAAGCAACAGATGCAGAGCGGTCTCAGCAGTTGCCTGGACACCTCACAGTGTACCACAGTCCATCTCTGCAGCATTAAGGACACAGCTTGGTTTCTGGTCAGAATGCCACTTGTTGTTCCTAATTTATGCCAGTGGGATTCACAAGCTACCTTGCCTGCCACCCTGCTGTATAGGATACAGAAAGTCCTGGGCCTGCCTTCTATTGATTTCCCTGCTCTCAAAGACTTCATCTTCTTCAATGTGTCTGTGATGGAAGTTTTATAAATGCAAAATGAATATCCCTCTGGAAAATGAAGTCCAGAAATTAATAATGAATTAAAACAACTTGCCACAGGCATTGCTAATGAGCTCTTTGTCTGTGAGGCTCACATGAAAGGGGGTCATTGCTCAGCTGTTCCCATCACCAACGGCAAGAAGATTAACCATTAACACCGCTTTTTTTTCTCTCCTGAGACAGCGGCACAGGACGCAACTCAGCTTGTGACTGGCAGGGTTTTCCTGCCCTTATCCCTGATGTGCAGGGATGTCTTGAGGAGTCATTGCCACCTGGAGAAAAAAACACTTCTCTCCAAAGACACAGATTGCCCGTCTGTGTTGGGAGGAACACCTGGAAAGGACAATAACCTTGTAGAGCTCAAGAGGAGAGTGGAAAGTAATCTTGGAGGGGACTAGCAGGGCTTAACTTCACTGCTGTAAGCCTCTTCGGGGACTCTGGTACAGTAACTAAACTGGCACTGCTCCAGTTCTGGGTCTTTATCTATTGTTCTTTTTCCTTATCTTGCAAGGCAAAGGGTTATCCTGCCTTATCTGCTACCACAGGCTTTGGAGGGGGTTTCATGTCAAGGGCAGTGGAGATCATGCACCTGCAAGCCTTGACGGAGCTGTGCTGGGTGAGGAGCAGAGGCCCCTGGGCAGTAGAAAAGGGGAAGCTGTCACACCATGCCAACTACCTCTCCATGGCTTTTTCAGCAACCAGATCTCACTCAGCAGAAACAGAGAAGCAGTACATTGTGTTTACCAGTCTTGCCTGGGGAGGGTGGGAGAGGGCAGGTGCTTCCAGGTGCTGCTCCCCTGATACCTGGGGAGCTGGATGCAGCAGTGCATGGGGGAAGGGACATGGAGCACCACTTACCCACGATGTGGCTGGACATAAGAAGGGGATTTTGCCTCTTGTACAGTGATGTGACCATGGCACCATACCTAGTCTGCTCAGCTCTTAGCACAAATCAGAGCTAGTGCAGCAATCTGTGAAAGGCAACACAGAGGCAGCATAGGCATAGCAGAGGCTTCCAATGGCTGTGCCTGAGAAGTCTGAGTTGGGAATTAAAATAAAGCTGGTTGTATCCCACCTATTCCTTATCCACCAGGCTGTTGCTTCTACACAACAACTCATCCTGTATTCAGAGAATGTTTTAAGCTAGTGCTGCATTTAGACACAGCTACTGCTTTAGTTCCAAGAATGACCTGGAAACCACCTTTGTGTTGGGTGTAAAAAGGAGCAGTATGGACAATGCTGGTAACTGCAGTGGGACATAGTAGGGAAGTGGGTGAAGGACAGTGAATGCCAGGGAACTTCACCTCAGCTGTGTGAGATACTGTGACAGTGCGGGATTTGGAGACATTTTGAGAGTCTCACTAATCTGTTTGGGAGTTTAGTACAACTGAAGATTTGTTTCAATACAAGCTGTGTTTGTATTTACAGGACAGAACAGTCAGTTAGGACAGCAGAGTTCCCAAGACCCTGCCTCCTCTTTTCTGGACAGCATCATCATTTCATCTCCATTTAATAACAGGTTCACGTCCGGGGTAACTGACTCAGCTGCTTGGCAGACTCACTTTATTTTCACTGGGCTTGCAGCACAGAGATTTGTAGACCAGATCCTTGTGAGCAGTCACCAGGGAACATTGTTGGGATCTCTGACTCCATCTGTGCCACTGCTGCTCTAGCCATTGCAGCTCTGGGATCTGGGGCTTCATCTCCCTGGACTCTTTGTACCCCTATTTCCTACCAGTGACAGGCAAGAGCTCTGTTATGGCCAAGACAAGTAGACAGCAGAGCTGGTAAAAATTCATACAGTCAGGAGGATATATTAGACTTAAAAGTGAAATAAGATTTTGCAGACAGGGTAGTAAGGCACCATCCTCCATACAGAGTGAACAGTTTCTTGGAGCTTGGCTTTTATGCTCTTACAAAGGGCATTTTGAAAACGTGTTACTTTTCTCTCTTTCTTTCCAAGTGCCTAAATTTGAGGATATATCCTTATATCTAAATGACAAGCAATACTGAATGGCAAACTAATTTATTCTGTCATTTACTTCTCTTTTGGTCCTGTCACATCCTATCTTTTGGCACTATGTATTTTCTTAGTGTTATGAGCATATATCTGTGCTGTGTGTGTGAGAGTGGGTGTCTGAAATGTGTTTGCAAAGGTTCTTGATAAAAAACTTTAACAAATATAATTACCAGAGAGGCATGAGATAACTGGTCATAGCAGATCTGAACACTGGCAGGTCACCTGTCTGCACTGAAGAGGTCAGAATTGCCAAGTTTTTAGTACATAGGAGGGAAACTACTGCTCATTTCAAGGAGCTAATAATGCTTGCAACCTAATCTGAACACCAGCAGCAGAATACCTTCAAGAATAGTGTTTCCCTCCATAAGCACAGTAAAGTTCTGGAGCAGTTCTCATTAATCACTTTCTTTCATTCTTCTTTTCCAGCCAAAGCTTTTGGCCAAGGAGTTGCTTGACCTGGTTGCATCTCATTTCAACCTGAAGGAGAAGGAGTACTTTGGAATTGCATTCACTGATGAAACGTAAGTGTGAGAAATCAAAGACCACCACAGGAAATCTTGGTGCCTCTGTCCTAAGCAAAATGACTGACAGAAAGGACCTGTGTATCCCAAGGTCTAAGGAGGCATGGACCCCACCTCAGAGTCTGTCCTGTATTGCTTTTTATTCAGAGGGCTAGAGGCCTCTCACATCAACTAAGAATGGCCAGAGGTGTACAGAGGCAGTATCAATCCCTTCATGATCTCATGCTCAGAGTTGGTGTCATTTGGCATTGGTAAAAGGTTAGCTTAAGATAGCTCAAAATTATCAGATTGGCTATTCAATTAAATTGTTACTCAGTTTATTCGCTCAAGCAGGCTTAAAAGTAACATGAAATTATTCCAAGGAAATAAAAGCAAAACAAAACCAGCCACACAAAAAGACAGCTACTCTGTTATATCTGATGTTTTAGATCACAGATTAGAGATGTTTTAAAAAGGAAAACAATAAAGTGTAGGAAAGGAAGGGATTACCAAACTTAATGTGAACAAAGTCTTTTTAAATATAAAATATCCATTGTGGAAGGAATTTGGCCTTACCAGGAATCACACAACAGCCTTATGGCTGAGATAAACCAAAGTATGGGACTGTGACACTAGAGTCATCTTAGGTGATGTTGGTTGTTCCTCTTGAGCTCCAACTCACAGAATTGTAATATTCCCACAAAATTAAAAGTTTGGTCTCGAACAGGCCTTTTCTACCCCCTGTTTAAAAGACAAATATAAAATTAGCACAGGAGAAACATTAAAGGTCTACCAAATGCTATGATTAGTCCCTAGACTGTGACCTTTGAGTTCCTTTTACTGTTTCCCAAATGCCTGTAGCTAGACTTTCCACAGCATATGGACTATGTCTTGCACCACACCCACCATATTCCACCATGGTTTGCAGTAGGGGTTTTTAAAATACTAATCAGGAAGAGGCTTGCCACACTTATGTTGTTTTAAAAAACCCAAGATTTTCAAGCCAACACTGTGTTCCCAGAGCAGCTGAGTTAGCAGTATTGCTGTCACGAGCCTGCTCCGCTCATGTGGCAGCAAACTGCAAATTATCTGATGGAATAATGATTCAGGATCAGGTAATCAGAGGCTGCTGATTGTACAAACACATCCACACTCATCTCAGCAGTGATCACCCCTTTAGAGACAGATCTTTTGGCAAGCACCTGCCTTGGGTAGCCTAAGGCCATCTCAGGACGCAGGTCCGAGGATGGAGCAATACTCAGCATCTGGCAGGTGCAGGAGTGGGAGCTGAACCAAAGGAGATCTCAGAATTCATCCCATCTCACTGACATAGCAGCTTAGCCCTGTAGGAGATCTCCAACCTGCAACAAAGTAATGTGACTGATTCTCAAAGAGGAACATCAGGAGACACTCAAATTTTTAAAGCAGGAGGAAGAAACTGCTTCTCACCAAGGTGCTTTTTCTTTCTGGAGAGAGCAGGTCATGCAGTGGGCGCTGCCTGATGGGTGCAGGAAAGCCATCCAGGGAAGCCAAAAAAGAGTGAGAGACTTTAACAGCTCCAGTTGCACAGGTTATAAACAAGAAACATGTCAGACTACAAACAGATAGCAGCTGAGCAAGTCCAATCTCAGGTCAGCTGAGTGGGCACAGGGCTCCCTTGGGAGTGCAAGGGGAGCTGATGAGGGGGTGTCAGCAATTAGAGAGAGTCCAGCCTCCCCTGGGGCTCCCGTGTTTAACATGGAGCAGCGTGAGCAAAGATCAGGGTTAGCAATAGGAGGAAGCATGAGAAGCTGACAGAGCCTGTTGAGGCAGTGCTCAAAGATGAACAGCAGATGCAGATAGATGTGCACTGCCTGGACAGGATTTCAAAGGGTGAGGTGATGGCATCTGCTCATTTGGTCACCTCCTTAACTCACAGTCAAGATGGAGCAAAGTGCATTTTAGGAGACACTTAGCCAGCCCAGATGAAAGATTTGGGGACACACCCTCATTAAGTCTAGTAAATACAACCCAGAAACAGAGCAATAAGTTCCAACTGAGATGAAGCTTGATCTGCAGCTCTTGTGCTGTCCCATAGTGAATCTGACCTTCTGACCACTGAGACTTCTTCGCTGCTGCAAAAATAACCTTGACAAAAGTATCTCCTCTTCAGTTGTGAAAAACTTTGCATAGAATTGGTACAAACAGCAATTATTTTATTTGACTGAACACAGACAAAAATATATACTGGAGGGGATGGATTGAGTCTTGGAAACAGATGTCCCATGCCACTTTCAGAAAATAAACTGAGCTGTCTGTACCACAGGTCTTCACCTGCAATGTGAAATATAAGTTAAAAAAAAAAATCAAAAAGTAGGAAAACCAATCTTCTAATGTGCATTTGCAGAGCACCTAGCACACATAAAGCAACCCTTTAGTTCTGAGACAAATGCCTTCAGGGATTTTCTTCTCTTCACTCTTTGCTGACTTTCCATGTAACTTACGTGAAGAGACCTCATCATAACCAGCTAAAACAGTATGAGCTTGGTTTATAAACGTAGTCTGGGGTTAGCTAAATTGCAAGTTTAGAAAGACAAAAAGCCACTAACATATTAAATCAATTCCTCTGTTTAAGAGTGTGAGCCCTATGAGAGTAATTTATTTAGAAATTATTTGGACTGGGGATTTTCATTCATTAGTTGTGGTCTATCATGACAACCTAAGAAAATCAATAGCAACAACCTTTGCGTTGGCAACGTGATAGTTTCTTGTGATAATAGAGGGTCATTACTGCAGTCAGCATGACCAAAATTAGATTGTCAGGCTATTGTGGAGGAGGTCTTCTATTTTAATGATCATAGGAACGTTTTATGGTGTGAGCTGTTAACTGTGGGAGAGCACAGGTCAAAAGGGTGTCCCTGTACAGAATGTGGGGCCAAGCTTCATGTGAAATCAGAAGAGGTATATGCTGGTTGATGAAGACTGAAAAGAAATGGAGAAAGGACTTAATTTTTTTAGTTCAGCTCGTTATGGATCTCCATTAACTGCCCTTTCCCTTGGCATCAGTTCTTTCAGCATTCAGTGAGAGCAAGGGGTTAGGATTACCCTTCTGTTTGCTGCTGTCACCCCATCTGGGCCACAGGCAGATTTTCCGCATCCTTCACTTGTCCTTAGACATGAGTCACCTGCTCTGTGGACAGCTACCAACTTTTGCATCCCACAGCTCCTCCTCTCTCTGGATCCAAACAAAAGCTTATCAAAACCCTTTTGATCCCAGAGGAGAAGCTGCAGAGCAACTTCTTCAGCTAGCAAATACACAGATAAAAACTGCAAGACACTGAGGCCCACAACACTTGCATCCCACACCTGGGCTACAGACTGAACTAAAGTGATAAAGTAATGACAGAGTGATCTTGCTTAGCCTTAGGGTCCTATGGCTGAGAGGGTGACAAGGGAAGAGCAGGGTACCACTCCTTCCTGGAATGCACTCTCATCTCTGGGAACTAGAGGGAAGCCTGTTTCCACCCTGCAGCCATGTGGCAGAGCCAAAATGAGGGACCTGGTGTCCCACATCCTAACTGAATAATGTTCTGCTCTGGTGTTAGACCAGTTCCTTTGTCACACAGCACATCACCTCACAGAGCCTGTATAGATAAACTCATACAGCTCCTTGAGATTTCCAGCCTCTTCAAAAGTATTTCTGTTGAAGGATTAAGACCTTAAACAAGAAAATCTGTGAGCCTAAAAGATGGGGGAGGATTGCTTCTGTCATGATTGATGGAAAAGTAAAATAGTTTATAAGGTTTCTGTTTTCTGAATTGGTCTTCCCCAATGCCCATTCAGTTCAGCATGAGTTTGACACTGGAGAGGCCTGAGCTGGTTTATTGCTCTAAATACCTTTATAACACAAACCAATGTGGATCCACTTCTCAGAAAACTGTCCACTAACCAGTAAAACCCTGTAAACTGAACCACCTGGAGGCAAAAGGATTCATTGGTGTACAACTCTTTATTGAAAGCCCTGATAAAATAAAACAGAACTACATCATGCAATTGACCATATGAACCCTGGGCACCAAAATACATACCCAGTCTGTAACATAAACAGACCTCGTTTATTTTTCTAAAAGCAATTATTTCTTTGTTACTGACACACCAGTTTAACTGAAAATGTGAGTACAACAAATAGAGAACAATTATCTGGCTTCCAATGTTCTTTCTCCCTATAGGCTACCCCAAACTCTTTTCACCATTGTTTGTGAATACAGCGGTATAAGTACCCAAATGAAAAAATCAGTGGTGGTAATGAAACAAAAGCTAATTGGTGACTCTAAATCAAACCATGAAGAAAATCCAGCTAGACACAGGCACGTGTGAACAGGATCCCAGTGCAAAATGCCTAAACTGGTCCATGGGAACAGTCAGGATTACTGCACGCCTCAGGTTATATTGCCCATACTTTTCTTTGTTTTACATGGGATTGTGCTCCATGAATAGTTCTGAAGACAGGAAGACAGCTTCCAGAGCAAAGCATTTTGTGATGTAACAGCACTAGAGTTTGGTTCCCTGATAGACCACATTCACCAGCAGATGCCAGTGAATGTTCACTGCTGCTGTTCTCTACATGCCACACATGCCCCCTTTAAAACAAGGAGTTAGGTGACAGTCAGCAGTGCAAAGTTCTGAGTGATGAAATATTGTAAGTGGTAATTGAGTACAGTGAGCAGTTAGCTTCTGGCAGTGATTTAAGTGACTTTCCTCTTCTGAAGGAGCTTGAGATGCAGATGAGAGTAGTGAAATTCTTCAACTCAGAAATTCAGTGGCAATTAAATGTGTGATTCAGTACACACAACTGTATGTGTGCGGCATAAATGTGTAACCTGCTATGCATATGTGCATGCATGTATTCTTTTTTGTACTGATGATATCAGCCATTTTCTTAATTAAAATGAGGTGAGAATGAAAAGAGCAAAGAAGAAATACCTGGAAGTGACTTATAGTTCTGTGCACCACAGCTTCTCAACTCTTTCTTGTACATGTTAGGCAAACCCAGACATTTCTATTGAATAAACATAGAAGTAGACAGTAAGCCCATTGACAACAAATCAGTCTCGGTAGGAACTGGTGTGTAATGCCATCAGCTGCTGGTGGCTGCTACTTTGGTGATACAAATGCAGCTGGACAGGTTCAGGATAGGATGTCAGGCTTAGTGTGGCTTTTCCTTGCTGTGACAGTGTTTTATACATTGTCCTATATAGTTAAATGCTTGGTTTTTACTTTGGCTAGGAATTGGTGAGCATGTCTAGTTTCAATCTTCATGCATACTCTGACCTTCACAGTTAATTTCAGCCTCCCTGAAACCTATTAAAAGAAACAGAAACATTCAGGACAAACAAAACAGGGAAAAGGACTGGTTTCAAGAAGGGGAATGCAGTGGGTGATGTGGACACCTCAAATTTTTGGGTGCCTAGGCTGATAATCTTTCAACATGGTAAAGACAGGAGTAACAGGTACAAATTGCTACTGGGGAGATTTGGACTGGATGAAAGAAAAAAAAATTCAGCATTTGAACTTTGGAATAAACTCCCAAGACAGTTTCGAGGCCCATCTTGACAGGGTGCTGGGACATCTCATTTAAACTATATACCTTATATATACCCTTATACTACATACCCTATATATAAACTATATTTAAACTATATACCCTGTATATACCCTTATACTATATATATTCTTTCTGAGTAAGAATCCTGAAAGGTTGGAATAGATCATCCTTGAGGTCCCTTCCAACCTGGTATTCTATGAATCTATGAATGTTATGAGACCCTGGAACATTTGTCTTCTACACTAAGCCTTTTTAAAGTGCACATCTGTGCTGAACAGCAGGGCATGATGCAGGGTCTTGAACCAGCACTCAGTGACTGCACTCCAGCAGCAGAAATGATGGAAGGAGACCCCATCATGTTGCATGTCCCGCTACACAGCTTGCTGAGAACAAGACCAGTTTACCCATACACTCAGCCCCATTAACCTGGTCATCTTTCCACATGATCCACACAGGCAGAATCACTGCACAGCACTGTCCCAGGCTGGGCACGCTTGCCCCCAGCCGAGATACTGCAATAGGCACGTGTGAAATGACTAGTTTCACTTGAAAATCTGCAGTAGGTCACGCCTTTCCAGTAGCCATGCTGCTGGCAAGTCTGTACCTCTAGTACACAGTTTGGGCTACACTTTACCTAGAGAGAAAAAGAATAGGAAAAAAAATGTTTAAAAAAAATTACCTAGAGAAAAAAATAGCTAAAAGTTGAAATATTTTGGAGAGGAAACACATAGGTGTCTGGAGAAGGGGACAAAAAAGGGTTTGATGCTTTTTGTACACCAAAAGATGTCCAGGATGTGTTTGAAATGTCCCCAACTCCACATGTGTCACATCTAGTTGAGACTCCTGCAAAATAATGCAAAGGCTGCTTAAGCTGAATGCCTGACTTCTATATGGCAAAATTTGCGGTGAGTTAGCCTCTTAATGAATGTCTGATCCTGAACACAGTGGAGTGATGAGTGGAGCTCACAAGTAATTTTGAATCCCTTAGAGCAAAGCAGCACACTGTACTGAGCACACACGATATCCCAGCTGGTCTCTAAGGCAGCCTGCAGCTGCCTGGGCTTGAAGGTCCCAGAGCAGCCCATCCTCTTATACATCTAAATAACCCAGGGCAGCTGTGCAGAAATTCAAATCGAACTCAGGTGATTCAAAGCCTCCTGAAACTTTGCCCTTTATTTATTTTTCTAGAAAAGATGGAGTGAGTGAGCTACAAACCCAGTTAAACTGCTATAGAGGTGATTCTAAAGGGGCTTCTCAGTTGCTCAAACCACACATGATTCTAAGGGGAAACAGGCAGACCCCTGTGAAAACTGAGTGTGTTTGTTGACAGGGTATATTGTGAAAGCTTGTGGCAACCCTAGAAGTGAATTTGACACTTTTTATTTTTTAAACAAGCCTTTGTTTTTTCTTTTTTTTCCCTTTTCATTTTCAGTGGAATGAAGAGTTGTTCTTGAGGATTAGCATAAGCCAGCAAATAGGCAATAGAATAGAGCTCAGGACATCTGAATTCCATTTCCTGCTTTATTTGCTGCAAGAGTCTTCCCAAAATGACTTAAATTCTCTCTCCTCTTGCTTGTAGAGACAGAAGAGTGCTGAAGGCAAGTGCTGCCTCCTCTTCTGGGTGAACTCTGGTCTGACTGAAATCAACAGCAAAATGTTCACAGGATGCAGCCCTAGCATCACTGAAGGCAACAGCAAAATTCCTGCTGACTTCAGTGGGTCCTGAATTTTACCCTATGGTGTTTCCACAGTGCCTAATTTAACAAGGCCTTTATCTCAGCTGGGGAGTGAGATGCCCCAGTAATACAAATAAGGGTATTTATAAAATATCTCTCTCACATACACAGCACTTGACAATGTGGGGAATGTGACAAAGAACAGAGCTGCTTCTGCCCAGGAAAGCTTCCAGCAGCAAGGCACGAATGGATAAATTATAAGAGAAAATAGCAGAGATAGGTACCATCCAGGCTAAAAAGCAGCATGTGGTAATTGGAGCTGGAACGCTTCATGGAGCAGCTGTTTTTCAGGAGCTCTCTGAAGGAAGAAAAACGAAGGCTAGGCAAACCTAGAGAGGTTATTGCAGGGCTGTGGGTGGTAAATAAACTGTCTGCGGCTGTAGAGTGAGGTTTAGCCTTGAGTGAAATATTGCAGGTGCTGTGGAAACTCTTAACAATGAGGACTTCTAATGAAAATCTTGACAGACTTTTAATGATACGACTGCTCCAGGGGTTTGTAATAAAAAGGTGAAGCTCATAACATTTTGGGCTGTCCTGCATGCTTGGTGCTGCCAGCTTTCACCCTGACAGATTGAACTTTAGCAGTTCGATTCCCAGACTGAAATGTTGCCAGGATGATATCGCCTCCGCTCCTCAAACATTTATTGTGTGGCTTTCAAATACCATGCAATAGTTGAGGGCAAATAGCACAAGCTTCAGTTCATCTTTTGAAATACCTCAGATCTCATTGCCATGAGTAGTAAGAAACCTCTTTGGTGCCAGGCTCAAAACTGTCTCTCTCTTGGCAGGGGACACCTGAACTGGCTTCAGCTGGACCGCCGGGTGCTGGAACATGACTTCCCCAAGAAGTCAGGACCGGTTGTTTTGTACTTCTGTGTCAGGTAAGTGCATGATGGCAAGGCCTTCCCATGGGATACAGCTTCTGTAGAGGCCAAGAACTGAGGTTGTTGGTTTCTCACACTGTAGGAACACCTGTAAACAAACAAAAACTTTTAGCTTTGAAAATTCATCTCACCCAAGTGTAAATAAGTAGTAGCCACACTAACACCCATAGCTGCCCAAGAGAAACCTTGCATGAGGACAAGATCAGATGTTAAATCTTTAAATTTTTATTGGTGAGTTTTGAACTGCTTTGCTCTGACTGCAGAACAAAGACCTCTTTCTGCCAGAATAACCAACCTGAGCCAGCCACCTGGCACTTCCTTGCTGGTGAGCCATCCATTTCCTCTGGATTGTGCCCAGGGTGTGCATTATGCCAGGGACCAAATTGATTGCTGCTTAGCTGTGTCCTCTTTGCCTTCTGGACTCAACCACATAATGGTCTAATGAATTGCTCAAAACCAGCAAATGGCATTTCTGGACTGGACCAGACTAGGAAGGATTTAATGAAGGTTATGCCAGGTTGGGAGAATTTCTCTTCATCTGGGAATTTTGCAAGGAGCTGTTAATGTTTGGAAGATGATAGAAGCTGTCAGTGCTCTTGTGTACACAGCATCTTTGCTTCCAAGGCATCTTTGCTTCTGAGAAGACAAACTTGCTCTTGCATCTTTAAAACACCCAGAGAGAGGCTGGGGTGTTGGAATGGCATATGTACAAAATTAGGTTGAGGGTTTTGACTTACTTTTAATGGATAGCTTATGTCTACAACTAGCCAGTGCAGTGTTACTGTGTCTTTTTCTGTTAGCCTTTCCACTCCGGTGTTACATTACATCTGACATCACTCGCCTTCATTTCATAGTACCCGCAAAAAACGAAGACCTACTTTTGAGTTTCTTCCCCCGAGTGAAGCTTCTTTTCCCCACATAGTGATTGTCATTCATTTAACTTCAATTACAAGGGAGGCTTCTCAAGAGAAGAGGCTCTTTGTTCTGTGATGTCCCCGTATTTAGTGGTGGAAATATCTTGGGACAAAAGAAGGCTGCACAAAGCCCCATGACTCCAGAACTGGCCTGCTGTCTCTCCCAAAAGAAGAGCTTAGTGTACATTTCGGGTGCTTCAGACCACAAGGGTAGATCCAGAGCTGAACATTTCTAGTGTATATGATACAGAGTCACCTGCGCTTAGAACTACACAAAATTGTGGGTGCTCGTCTGCAAAAGTGTTAGACTTTTTTAACAAGGCCACAAAACTCACCAACCAAACTCATTAAAAACACAGCAGCTTTGTTATCAATCATCTTGCCTATGGGCCAAATTAAGGAGTCCATGCTAGGGCAGGGATCCCACAGAAAGCAAGGAAATCTCTGACTGAGCAGGAGCTGAATGCAGATTTTAGCAGTGGAACTGCTAACTGTGTGAAAGTCAGTGCTACTGAGCCACTCTCATATTCATTTCAAAGACCACTCAACAAGCATAAACATTGCCATTTGCATTGTTTTATGGAAGTTGGCAGCACAACAACTCTTGGACAACTTGTCGGAGACAAGTCATTCTAGCAGGATCTTAGCCAAGGACTATGGATCCATACAACAGTTAGTAAATAAGTGACCTCTCCTGTTCCGGAATTGTAATCCATAGAGGAAAAGCCAGTGTTCAGTATCTGAAAAGTGAGTGTGTAAAAAACAAACCTACCATGGTTTGTACTGGTTTTTGTGGTGGTAATGAATGGATTGTCACACTGAGTTACAATTTGAAATGGACTCAAAAGCCAAATGCCTCAAAGAGTTAGGAATGGCATTAATTTACCACAGCTTTTCTACTGCATTTTTTCCTCTGTGGATATCAGATGCTGGCAAGAAGTTGAAGAAGTTTCCCAGCATTGAAAGAGTTCTCATGTCCATCCCCAAATCTGATATGAGCAGAAGGCAGTTGGAGAAGACATTGACTTCAACCAGCTGGCTGAAGTTGGAAAGGCCCCACATATCTGTTACTAGGGGTTTCAGTTCTGGTCTGGGAACTAAAGTGAAGGCTGAAGGAGTGGTTGTGAAAAAACTCACAAATACATGGAATTTTATTTTGACAATCTTGGGGTGCACAGCAGCTTGCAGAGCCATCTGTGCTATAAACAGAACATTCCTTCCCTCCTGCTGCCACGAGCTGGAAAGCAGAGATAACTGACTCTGTACTGTGCCTAATTACAAATGTTTTAATTAAGGGACTGGGTGCCCATGACACCTACTGCATCATTGGTAAAGCCTTGCTTATGTTTGCAGATGCCTCTCTTGCATTATTTTTCCAAGCACTGCAGCTGAGAAAGCTTAGGATGATGCTGGAGGTCCTAATTGGGGAGATAGTAATGCACATAACTGGATGTGCCAGATGTTCGTTGCAGGGAAATCTGTTTACTCTATCAGGATTTAGTAATCATGTGAGGGTTTTCCCTCTAGTCAAAGCAATACACTATTTAACCACACTGGGTAACTACTGAAGGCATGAAGCTTCAGGCAAGAACAGTAAATGGTCTTTTGTAAAGAGGAGAAGCTACAGAGGAACTATTTTCACCTTTTACGTTACTATGGAATTTTTTTACCCTTAATATGCCTGGAGCAATGTTGATGGGCAGCATGCCAGCTAAAGATTGTTGTAGATTTTAGATCGCTCTAAAAGTACATGTAAAGGAAGCTTTTAAGCAAAGGCATCTTGGAAGAACTGAAAATAGGAAATTTCCTGAGCTTTGTAGCATGAAATTCTCCTCCCTTATTTAAATCTCTGTAGTATTGTTGAAGTTTCATCTTTTGACACACATTTCCTTGGTGTTTGACATTGTTGAACATTGATGTCCAGTCTCTTTACTTTCTTCTGTAATCAAAGACTAAAAATTTCACAGCACTGTGTCAAAGAAAGAGGATTTTATAAGGCTGTTCTTAGCATGAGTTCAGATGAAGTTGCTTTGACCCTTGTACACTTGCACAGATAACCGAAGCCTTCAGGTTGTCATCCAGTGCTCCTCTGGAAGCTTTCCACTGAGAACAATACAGAAATCTAGGAAGCAATCAAAACTGCTTGGGCAGCTGTGAATTGCCCCATGGCAACTGTGCAATATTATTTCATGAGACTGCTAATATCTGTTTCTATAGCTTTAAAGCCATACATGAAAGCAAGAGGCAGTGCCATCTGTCTTGCAGAGGAGGTAGGACCTCTGGCAACAGACTGGAAGTCATATTTGTTCTTATCCTAGAATTAGCTTCCCTGGGTGGCTTTCTAAAGCCCTAGTCACTTGGTTATTGGTGAAAGTCATTCCCTGCCCCAGAGGGTTTATAGTGCAGATAAACCAAGTCAGATCAAAGTCACAGCTAAAGTCCAGGAGACCCAAAGGATGGGGGTGAAAGAAGGAGGGACTGCTTGACTAGCAATTTTACAGAGGTGTTTTGAGACCAGAAGAGGACAGTGAAATTGTACCTCACAACCAACATGAGCTACATGGCAAAGGACAGAGAAACCTAAGTAAAGTGTGGAGACACAGGCAGCAAGGAAGACAGCAGCAAACAGCTAGCAGAGGTTCAGATGAAAGTGGTTGTCTTTTTGGCAGGGAAGGAAACATTTTGCTTTGACTCAAACAGGAGAAGGAAAGCAAAGTTACTCCCTTTGCATAAAGCTTTGGGGTGAGAGAGAACCAGAGCATAGATATGTTTGTTCACGGAAAGTTGGCCAGGCTTCGCAGTGAATTCTTATCACCAAACAATAGCCTTGTGGGACTAGCAATCCTTAGCTAGGGAACCACCAGCATGGGTCTGAGCTCTTTATCTTCTGGGTGTTTGTCATGCTGTTAGCTTATATGAACAAGTTCAGCAAACAGAATTGACTTCACTGGTGGATCTTTTCCCAGGAATGAATGTATGTGTTCCCAGGGTAGCTCCACCAGCTAACCAGTGACAAGTCACTGCAGAAGTCGTCACACTGAATCAGAACATCTCTCATGTGGAAAGGCATGGAAAGAAATGTGAAATAAATCCTCAATACACAAATACATTGTGGGGCAGTTTGTATCCATGGCCCAGCAGTATTCCCACAAAGGAATGCCTGTGTCCAGCAGCGTCTGGCATGTGTTCATATGTACTGGCTAGGCTGAAGTCAGCACGGGAGCCATGGGTGCTCAGGACTCTCAATATTGAGGCCAGATGTTTTGTCAGGTTACCACAGTTACTACAGAACAAAGTGGCCTTAAATAAGAAACCAGCACTGAAACACAGTATAAAGCTCATGCATGTCACTGCTTCCTTTAAGCTGAAGAAACTTTGCTCTCTGTGCACTGGTGGTGGTCCAGGTCAAAGGCAGGTGGGGCAGATGTCTGAGATAGGACTCACCACACCAAACTTGAGGTGTCTGTTTGGTATACAGCTCTATGTCAGGGTTAAATAGTGCAGCTTCCCTGTATAACCACTGGAAAGAAATAGGCAATTTTCAGGAAAATTCATCTGACATATTTCATATGACTGCTTTGGAAGTTCTGTAAGTTGCAATCTAAAGTACCTGTGTTTCTTGACTGACCTCAGACCCCTGTTCAGATGTAGTCATCCATATTGTAGCTACTTCTTCTCACCTGATTAACCCCCCTTTGTGTACATCAAGGGCAGCCTACAAATTCAGAATATTATTTCAAACAGGGTTGGCACAGCCAGCTACCTCACAGCAGATTTCAGCTCCTAATGAGGCCTTATGCTATTTTAGTTTTCCAGCCCTCCTTTGTAGCCAGTCTTTAAACCTGTATTCCAGGACTGATGTAAAAAATCAAAGAAGCGGGAGACCATTTGGAAACAGATGACTCTGAAAGGGAGACAGTGGTTGCTATTATAGATTGTTCATAGCACTAGATGGAATTTACAACTTGTTGCTGAAATGTGTTGCTGCCTCCCACCCTGACCAGAAGACATGCATGGAGTGCAGACTGAGGGCACCCTGCTCCCAACTTCTCCAACACACGTGGCAATCCCAGCACACCATGGCTGTATGTGTGACTCACTTCCACTCGGCTTCCTTCTCTTAGAGAAATTAGATTAGGGGTGGTGATGACAGCAGCCTGCTGCAGCAAGAAGAGTGGAATAGAGCCACAGTAACTTAGCCAGAGCAATTTATGTGTCTCATATAATGGGCTGCTTCTCCATCCACAGCCCTCCCCACCAGAGAGGAGTATGTGGTGTTCTACTGCTTTGCTTCAGACAGGGAATGAGGAATCACCAGCTCCTGTTTCTCCTCGCTGAGGAGGATGAAGGATCAGGTTTACAGGTACTGCAGAGAGAGACCCAAGGAGATTATCAAATACATCCATTTTGCAGCCAGGAGAGAGGGAGAGAAGTGGCAGAGCTTACTCCAACCCATGGAAATTCTTCATCTCTACCTGACAGCATGCAGGAGAAGGTGCTGGGGAAAAAAATCATGTGTACACAAATTGCTCTGCCCTTCCCTGGGCATCTGCTGACCCCTCTGCAAGGGGAGATGCAAGATAGACAGTACCAGACCTGACTTTGGCAAGGAGCTTGATCATCCCAGAAGAGTTTAGGGAATTGCCCTGAGATATTTCAGGTGCTCTGTCTTCATCCTCCTGGCTAGTCGTCTCTGCTCTGAGCTACCTTCCAGCTGTGCTGTCTCCCTCACCTGCTCTCCCTGGTACCACTGAATAGGTGAGTCCTCACACCAAGCTTGCAGGCAGTTGATGTTATGTGCAAGTGGAGACAAAGAGTCATCTCCTGTTCACATTATACCTCTACAGCTCCATCCACTGCTGGGATGCCGTAGAAACAATAGCCAAAAAAGTCAGGATATCAAACCTACATAAACATCCCAGTCCAACTAAATTTCTTTGAGGGGCTTCCATGAGTTGCTCTGGTACCATTACCTTTAAGACTGGTAAAGCTGTGCCATAAGCCAGCTCTCTTTGTACAGCATGTGTTTTGCTGGTTGGTGTTCATCAGCTGTGCGTACGTGAAGCAGGAGGATCTCAAAGGCCAGCAGCCCTTCAAACCCTCCTCCCAGCCAGCCACAGTGTAAAAATACAGCCACTCAGACCTTGTTTGTGCTGGAAGACAAGGCTCCCTGCAGACAATTTATTGCAGTCTTCTCAGGGTGGCCCCCTACTCTGTTCACCCAGGGGAAGGTGTAATAAATTGCCTGTGGGGAGGCTTTTCTCCTCAGAGTCTCTTTAGAGAGATGAGAAACTTCTGTCCAGTCAGAAGATTTACTTGTGTGAAAACTGACCTTTGCTTGAGGAAGGGAACTAATGGGGTTCTGCTACTTAGCACACTGCTCTGAGCTAAGTCATCCATTACACACACGTCTTAA
Organism: Indicator indicator; assembly: GCF_027791375.1. Lineage (NCBI taxonomy): Eukaryota > Metazoa > Chordata > Aves > Piciformes > Indicatoridae > Indicator > Indicator indicator. Next base: position 17,495,919 of record NC_072012.1, on the reverse strand, counting down.
TAGTAGTCTGGCTCTTGAGTCCCATAACATCATTTCTGTTTTCTGCTTAACTGAGAATATATTTGTCTAAGTGAGCTGTGTTTGGAGAAGGGGATAGCTTGTTTTTCCCTTCCAACAGCCACCTGAGAGGGAAATAAAAAAGCAGCATTTAAAAAATTTGTTGATTTAAGCCACATTTTGAATATGTTGATGCTGGCGGCATTGTCTTGTGTAATTTTGGAAAGCATTTAGACAGGATGATAGGTACCATACAGAAATAATGGATGCTGTCAGTGTAAGATTTGTACCTAATTTGGATCAAGCAGCAACAGCTATGTTAGTGCCTACACACAGATTCCCTCACTGGGTCAGAGTCATGCAGACATTTTTGTCATTTTCATTGCAATTTGTGCATATCTACCTTACACCAGGGGGTGTGATTTGCTGTCATCAGTGAAGCAAGCAGAAAGGTCTGCTATCAGAGGTCCCATTGCTGTGCTACGAAACAAAGAAGGAGGTAGAGGGAGTGAGTGAGTAAACCACATGCCAGCTTTCACAGCCGAGCCATACCCTTGTGTGCTGCTGACAACACGGTGGACTGGCTGGAGGGATTTCTGTTCCTCAGATGGTTCAAGATCTTCAGATCTACAAGTACTGAGGGATGGTGTTATGCAAGACAGTGCACTCAGCAAGTTACTTCTAATAGCCAAGGTGTCACTCTGACTAAGGATCAAAGAGCAAGAAAGAGCTGGGGTGGCACTCAGGAGAGTGTGGGGAAATTCCCTGGCAACTGAGGGAGAGGAAGGTAGGAAGGTAGCATGCTTCTGTGATCCAGTCACTGCTCTCACCCTGCACCTGGAACAGATAACCAGAGCTGCAACAAGCCTTTTTGTTCAAAGATGTACTTCTCTTGCAAGTTAAGCTCCACAGGACACTTCAGGGGTGGTGTGATTTGCTGAATACACAGAGCTGGCTTATGGCTTGGTCAGGCCTGGTTCCCCACCAGGTATGATCACAAAGGGCCCACAGCAGTGAGGTTAGTGCCTTTCCAGGTGAGGCTTGATCACAGAATCACAGAATCAACCAGGTTGGAGGAGACCTCCAAGAGAGGAATGTGCATGCATTACTACCTCAATTCCTTCCCCTTTGTATGATGATATTGAAATATTTTGTGGTTTGCAAAGACTCCCAGGTGTACAGTCTGGAACAGAGGAAGAGAGCTGGTCTCTACATATTCCAAAGCAGATCCCTTAGTGTTTTATACATGGAGAAGATAAGGCACAGGAATGAGCGAAAGTCCCCAAAGGACAAAGTTTTCTGGGAGTTCAATAAGCCAACCTCTTACAGCCACTGAGAAAAATGAATGGGTGATGAGTGAAGGTACAAACAGCTTCAGAGTGCACTACAGCTCATAGGAAAGAGAAAGGAACAGGCTCTGGTTCAGCATCCACAGGGATTTTGTTAACTGCAATTCCCTCTGCTCCTGGGATCATATTCACCTCCAGTTTCATGGCTTCCTTGCAGTGAGGTAAAAGTTGACATAGGTCCTGTCCTCTGCGTACCCGTCCCAGCTGCTGGGTGAAAGAGGCCAGAGCATGGCACCAGAGAAGATGACAGGATGTGGGATCAGAATCAAAATGAATGCAGAAGGGGAGGTAAATGGAGCTTTTTAGCTGACTTCCATTCCTGGCTGATTACTTAACAGTCCAACTATTTAGCATGACCATTGTCTGCTTTAAGTGTCTGCACATAAAAGTGCACACCCATGACTATTAGCAAATAGGGTTGGAAGGTAAAAGGAGCTCTGCAGCCTGAGCTGCTCAGAATATTCATTTGGGATGAGACACTGGACATAATGACATCTGCATTTATGTCCATTATACCAATGTATGTGATTTTTCTTCTCCTGGTTTGCAAATGGCCTCGCATTTTTCACATTATCCTCTGAGGTTTTGAATGACATGGTGAGGCATAATGAGCCAGACCCCAGGATGGATGAGGCAGAAAAGGGGTCTTCTCCTTTATCCATTGCTTTGTAATAATGAAATTAGAGTCAGACCATTGACAGAACCATTGAAGTCTACTGACAACTCTGTCCTGAATCCTAAGCCGAATGGAGTCATCTGGGAAGGACATGGGAGACACCTCTGCCCATTTCAATCCTTTCATCTTGCAACTAGATTTCCCACCTAGGGCAGGAGGAAACACTGGGGAAGGTGACTGCACATCAAAACCAAAATCCTTTTGCTTCGTTATCACTTCTTTCATGAAATCTCTATTTTCCTCTTTCATGGTAAAAATAATGTTTTCACCAGGGGGAAGAAGAGCCCTGGTGGATTGTTATTCTGGAATTTTTCCCCATTCCTATTCTTAATAAGCCCTCCCTGCATGGAGGCAATATCACAGGGCTGCAGGGGAGGTAGCAAATACTGAGTCTCCAGCTCCTGCCCCTTGGAAAAGTCAGGAACTCATTCAAAAAGCACTGCCCGCATTGTTATCATGGTCACTTTGATCAGCAGCAAGCATCTTCAGCGCCATGCTTGGTGTCCCCATCACAGCCTGACACTCACCTCTGCTTTGACTGACCCTCTCACACAGCACTGTACCAACACACCAGAGACACCCACATTGGCATGGCCTTCTGCCAGCTCCCTCCTGTGCCCCACCCCACTACTGCCTTCTTCTAAAAGCAAGGCTTCTGAGGAGTGGGGCTCAATAGCACAGTAACAAGAGAGTGCTTTGCTATGCCCTGGCTCTCCAAATGACAGAGGGACCCTCATGCCTCCAGTTTCAATTTCTTGTTTTTTCTGGTAGAGGCAGTCCTCAAGAAGATGTTGTTACTTACTGAAGCCAAATGTTGAACTACTTTTGAGGACTTCCAAAATCCTTTCAATATTTTCTTCTAATTTTCTTTGAAGAAAAACACCATGGCACTAGAATGGGAATTTTGGAGCATTTCTTTCCGGTGATAAAATGCTTTTGTTGTTGGATAAAAGCCTTTTGGACCAACCGGTGCCCACCAGAGTCAAACCACAAAAGTAGGGTGAAATCACTGCCCCAGGATAGCTCTACACCTGAAGCAAGATAAAAAAGAGCACAGTGAAGTATTTTCACTGGTTGTCAGCTTCTGCTTGAAAATAAGCACAGGGGCTTGTGTTGTCCAGTGCTAGGACAGCATATTAACAGAGTCAGGAACTCAGCTGCTCAGAGCCCAGTCCCTGCGAGGGGATAGACAGACAAGTTCAGGCTGACAGGATATGTCCAGGGCTGTATACTAAATGTTTTTTACCTGACAGTTTCTCTTGGTGTGTGGAAATTGAGTGTGTCTCATTTTGTCTCTCACTGTCCACACAAGCACACCACCAGCTCAGGTGCTTTTGGAGGCCATTTCTCTTACAGTCTTCAGGCCTCCTATCCCCACTCACAGGACAAAGCACAAGTGAACAAGCATCCTCCCAACACTGCTGATTTTTGCCCATATACACACTCCCAACTGGGTTCATATATGAGGCCAGCAGAAGCAGCCAGGGCATTCTCCATCTGCTGAAGAACCAGAGTCCAGCTCCCAGCCAGGCATTTCTCTCTTCTGCAAGTCAGAGGTGAGCAAGCGTGCCATGCAAAGGAGAAAGTACAGTAGTGCCAGTTTCCCATCACCTAAGGATCAGGAATTTCCACAGCTACTTCTCACAGGCATTGCCATAGAAATGAGAATTGCTATTCATCACAGCATGAGGGGGCTTAAGCTGTCTCAGAGCAAGTTGTCAGTTAACCAGTGCTTAATAGAGAGCAATCTGATCAGTATGAGACATGGCCTCACAGCTAAAAAGCCTTAAATGTTTCAGATGCAGCAGCTTCTGAAGTATTCCAAGGTATCTCTGCAATACTGGTTTTCCTGCTGCTGAGAGGGAGTAGTCAGAGTAGGCACTTAGTGTTCATTACCCAGCATAATATTCACTGGTCTATTTAATTAATGCTTAGAAAATGTACTTGATTAATGAAAAGCTACTGGGGGTGGGGAGGCATGAGGCATGCAGAAGCAGAGGAATAACACTGGCATATCTTCTAAAAATTCAAGAATTATTTCTTTGGTTTCTACAAAGTCTTGTTGCATGCACACAATTTTTCGTAGCAACAGTTGCTGGCTATCCAGGATCCTCTTCCAGGAGCTGCTTGAGGAAAAACTCTTTGTTGGTGTATGGCAAGAGATGTAGGTAGTGAAGCTGAAGTGTTGGACACGTTGTACTGCCTGTTTCTCTGTCCAACCCATCCAGTATTTCCTGGATATATCAGCTTCACACCACATGGAGGAATGCTGCTCTCAGGGGAGTCCTTAACAGAAATCTGAGACTTACCCCTTAAAATTGATGAAAATATGCTGTAAGAAAGGGCCAACAGGCAAACCAAGCAGAGGGGCGAAGAGGATGGAGGAGTATTTTCTAAACACAACACAACAGCTCCAAGCAGCCTAAAGGTTTTCTGAAGGTCAGAAAGGAAACTGGTGTCCAAATCAGGAATTTACCCCAGAGTTTTCACTTGGTTCATTGCCTTATCAGATGGATGCTTTTTCCTGCCACCTTAGTCACTGACATTGGTCACTGTAAAGTGCAGATTCCTTCACTGTATTTAGAAAAGGTGGTAACAAGAGGAGGTCTGACAGATTCACAACCAGTGCAAAATAGGTGTCTTTACCTCCCCTTTCTGTTGTTGCAGCATAAGCTGTGAATTCAGGGCAGTCGGCCCCAGTTTGGGTTTTCTGAGCTTGCCACATAGAAAATCCCACAAGAGTTCTCTGCAAATCTGTTTTCTTTTAAGTAGCACCAATTTTCTGATGCACATTTTCCATTAGTCTGGGTGCATGTGTGAGAGCCAGTAGCTTCCCAGCACAGTCTCCATTCTGGAGATCACTTGAGAAATTGCTTTTCTTTGTGAAGATGAAGTATCATGTGCAGGCTCTGTGCTCTCAGAGACTCAGTTTTGTACAGAAAATTATTGAGGTATGTGTCCTTGTGGAAGGCCTTGGGAAAGCTCTTTGCAGCCTTAAGAAATGCAATATTGCCCTCTAGTGATGATGAGGATGGTCTCATTTGATCCAATGAAACCAAAAAGCATTCTGGCTAACTTTCACCAAGATGCAAAAATTGAATAAATGTTCCCATTATCTTCTGGCTCTGAAATTAAAGATGCTACCATCACAACTTGGAAAGCACTGGCAGAGGTCACAAGCAGAGGAGGTTCTTCAAGAATCATCACATTCATAAAATTATCATTTTTCTCCGTGAATTCATCAGATGGAAATCCAGCTGAACTAACTCAAAGAGCAAATTTAGTAAGAAGATGCCTTTATAAATGTAGTATCTTTTTTTGCATTTTTAAAGCCAAGTATATTTTTATTTGGGGAAAAAAATGAGAGAGAGAGAGGCAATTTCAAGGAGGTGAAACCCAGTGGAAAACAGGAAAGGTGTGGGGGGGAACAAGAATAAAATGTTTAAATTTTGTGGTTCTTCATTCAAATATGTAGGGATTTTATTTGGGTTTTATTTTTATTTCTGATTTGAACTCTTCAGAAGTGGAAAAAGGAGGGATAATTACAAGAGCAGATGAACAAGAGCTCAAAATATTTCACTTTAGTGAGTAAGTAGTCGGTTATATCTGTCAGGAAAGAAACTATTTTGAAGAGTCTTCAGAAGACACTTAGGAGCACTACAAAAATTTGACCTTTACCCCTAAGAAGGTTACATTTAATGCCCTCAATTCTGCAAATACCTCAACACCCACAAGCCCTACAGTGTTTGTGTGAAGCCCCAAGAGTGTCAAAAGGTCTCTCAGCTCCACTCCCAGACAGTAGGGTCAGGGAGCAAGGTCTCCCTGTAACTGGACCCTGGATTTTAACCCAAATTTCTAAGGTATCTTTCTTTTAAAGTTTCTGATGCAGACAGCATTTCCCTGGCACCTTTCTCTATTCTATTTGTCTGTGACAAAGCACGATAGCACTGGAATTTATGTAAGAAATGTTGTTGCCACTGTACTGAAGCGTAAAGATTGCTGTAAAACAGGGTGAACAGGCAGATGTTTTCTTTGTTGGGTTTTTTCCCCCCTGCTTTAAAACACAAAGTAAATGCAAAATTCACCTTAATCATTTCCTAAACCTAAGCAGGCTTTCTCTGTTACTACAGGAAGGCACAATATACTTAACATGTATCAGTCACTAACTTTGACAGTATCCTGAACTCTTTTTCCCCACAAGGTCACTAGACAGAATTAAGGGCTGGCATCTCAAAATCATTTTTGTTGGAAAAGCCCTTTTAAGGTCATCAATTCACAGAATCACAGAATATATCTGGTCAGAAGTCCAACCATTACCTAACTATCAAGTTGGTACTAAACCATGTCCCTCAGCACCACAGAGTCAATTCAAGTCAGCGGCAAAATTCTCATAAAGTTCTCTGCTCATGGATCCAACCATCAAAGCAGGCAGAACATGGGGTACAAAATAAAATAGTACATATCATGGACTTTCAACATAATTGTAAATATTTGGGATAATCAGCAATGCAATTGAGTGGGTGTTTCTGATGCTGAGGTTTGGGCTAGTCAGCCTGTCAGCTTTCTGCTGAGTTCTGATGACCATAGCTGCTACATGTTAGCTGCTAAAATATGTAAGCAGATGGCTTTACAAAACGTGTCTTATACAGAGCTGAAGTGGACATGGAAGGAAGCCACAGGAGGATTTTTGTCAGTGAACATTCTACAAGACACAGGTCAACAGCACAAAAACGGGCAGGTTAGGGTTAGAAGTGAAGAAGATAGGCCAAAATGTGATGGAGAAAGCAAATTTTACAGGCAGAGTAAAGGATTAGTTGAAGTTTAAAAACGAAACAAAAGATTATTTAGACAATCATCCGCTTGATGACCCATTGCCTTTGGTATGGCTGGGGTAGGTGTGACCAATGATGTCGTGGAGCAGGCACAAGCCGTTTGCACCACCCCAGTCTGCCATAAGCAAAGAAACTGAATTTTTAGTACGCTCATCATGACTCCTCTGACCACATTTTTCATGTAATGAGTGCATTTTCATGTTTTGCCCTAGCTTCATCTTGTGTCTCACCTTTCTTGCTTTCCCTTCCAGGTTCTATATTGAAAGCATCTCCTATCTAAAGGACAATGCCACCATTGAGCTGTTTTTCTTGAATGCCAAGTCCTGCATCTATAAGGTAAGGGCTCGGGGAGCTCTGAGTGGCACTGGTCTGGGCTGAGACTCCAGGGTCTGCATCCCCGACCCAAAACTGACATTGTTCACACCGTGACTTCAAGGTACAACCTCTATTTCCTCCTCGTCGTCTGACCCTCTCTCAGTCCCCTAATTACCCCGGCCAGCTTCCCTATTGGAAGTAACTGTTACGGTTGGCAGCAGGAAATCCGCAGCTGCTAAAATTATCAGCTGACTTGTATTTAGAAGGAAATGCCTGGGTTTGTGTTAAAAAATCAGCGCGGTGGAGGCGTTGGGGCCGGCGCTGGGCGGAGAGGGTGTTGTTAGTAGTTCCCACCCGAAGAGGGCGCCAGTGGCCGCGCGGGCTGCGGCGCGGGCGCCATCTTGTGGGCGTCTGGGTAGGGGGCGGTGGCGTCGGGGAGTAAGTGCGGATGATGGGAGCGGTTAAGTGTAGCAAAAAGCGTGCAAGGGAAGCGTGAGAGAGGCTGAGTGCGGCAGTGGAGCTAGGAATGGTGGCTGAGTGTGTGAGGAGTGTGGAACTGCACACGGGTAACTGAGCGTTTGTGTAGCTGTGAGGGTGTTAGGGGTGCATATGACTACGTTTGTGACAGTGTGGGCCAGAGAGTGACTGTGCAGCTGTGTGGGGGTGGTGGGAAGGGTGTCTATAGGTGTGCGCTGAAGATCACCCTGCGCAGGAACAAGTCACGCATGGGGAAGTTTTGTTTTGTTTTGTACCCTGCCTGGTAGGCTATTGAAAACACCAGCACTGTAACTCAGAGCTGCCCTTTGCAAGGCATTCTGTGTGCCAGAGATAAGGGTGTCCTGGCACAGCCTCCACCTCCCTGGCAGGGCACCACCACAGGGCTGCCAAACCGATCCCTCCCATGCCACAAGCCAGCCTTATGAGGGAAGAGGTGGGGCCCAGAACACACTGAGGTGGAGGCTGGCTGCATGCAGACTCAGACAGGTGGGCTGGGTGAGCGGCTCGATGCGTGGGACTGCAAAAGGGTTTTCAGCAGCTGGGGTTCCCTGGGAGGATCCCTTCTACGTCCATCTGTGCTGGCAGAGGCTATTGCCAGTGACTCACCTTCCATCTGCCAGAGAGGAAGTAGTAGGAAAAGACAGCTGTAGTCGGGGAGTGATTGTACCACCACACCACAACCCTCAGCCGCTTCGTAACCTGCTAACCAAGCTACCTTACACTGAATCTGTAGCCTTGCTTTCTGACATCTGCATGTCCTAAAATCCAGGGGACTAACTTTGCATCCCTTGAAATGCAGGGTAACAGCCAGAAAATGCCTTTTTCTCAGTGTCCTGGAAAGAGGCAGGGGTGCAATTAGGTGTGCTTAGTCAGCCCTCTCCAGCAACAAGCTCAGTAAGCTTTTGGTTCCTGGGGAAAGTTCCTTTTTGAAGTATTGCCAGGAAAAGCTTACACTGTTGTTCTTTTTTTGGAGAATGCTTCAGAAGAAAAAGAGGAGGGAGGGGGAAAAAAAAAAAAGACAAAAAAGTGCCTCCAGATCTAGGTTGGTCTATTTCAGTCTGACCTCTCCTGAAACCATTACTTTGCACATTTGAGCTGACTGTTATCTCTATCCAAAAATAGCCCTACTGGATTCCCAGCCTCCCATACAGGTCCTCCCTGCTTTGCCATCCAGCCACAGTAAACTATGCTGTGCTATTTAAAAAAGGCACTAGATTTGAAAGTTGGGTGCAAAGTCTCTGCTAAGCTAGAGGGCATGCACCCAGCCCATATGCCTGGAGGATTCATCTAGGTGGAAAGGCAGATTCAGTGTCTAAGCTCAGCCAGATCTTGTCATCCCTGCAACTAGCAGATGATGTTGCATGCTCCCAAACCTTGAAAGCTTCCCTGTTGCACCAAATCATTCCTTGTTGGACTTCCCTTGGAAACCTTCAAGCTAGATTCCCCTGTAGAAAGACCACAGTGTGCGTGATGTAAGTGTAGTTATGCACTTATGGTATGTGCTAATGCTATGCTAGCTGATTTTCCAGGCACACATCCTCAGTGTTCCCATGCCCAGGGCTGCTCAGATTGGGAAAGAATGAAACAGTTGCCAGCTGGCTCTGCACTGGGTGCTGCACTCCTCTGGCTGTGCCCACTGCCCCTCCTTGCACACCCACATACCCAAACCTTTGCACAGGACAAACAAGCCACTTTTGCTCAGAAAGGCCAAACCACATTTGTACTACCAAATGAGACAGTGCTTGGCATCAGGTGCTACCTCTTGATCAGTCAGGCTACTTAATTACTAGCACATTCTGGCACAGGTTTTGGCCTGTGCCAACTAGCCCTATCCCAGGCATTGCCTGGTCGCTGTTCAGGGAGAGCACCTGTTCTCAAAAGGCAATACAGCTGAGGTAGCCCCGTCTAGGACCCAGGGAGGAAGAGTGTTTAGTCATGAGCTATACTGTGCCACGTATCCTTGGGGCAGGAGAACAGTATAGGCTTGCCATAACATTGGCATTGGTTGAAGAGGCAGGTGTTTCCATGAGATGTCCTTGGTGCTTCAAGATGGGAGGAAGACCAGGCACCCTGGTTCTACTCCACATTGCTCCTTGCTATGGGATATGCCTGGCTGCTCCAGCCTGGCTCTGCCTGCAGCTGCATTCACAACTCACACCAGTGCTTCCCTTGGCACACACACATCATCAGGGCAGGTGCCTGCCTGACTCAGGCAGTTCAGCTTAAGCGCAGACGGTGTGTTTTATTACCCGTAGCAGAGCTGCTCCTCACTCCCCGAGGAGTTGTTGTGAAGGAGGTGAAGGGAGTGCTTATTTTAAAAAGCTGGCACTAGTGAAAGCCAAGGACACCTGGATCTTATCCTCTGTTTTGTTCCCTTTGTTTTTGATTTTGCCAGAGACAAGCCAACACAGCAACTGTGGCTTGTAAACGAGGTGTGGCCATGACTTGGCTGGAGCTATATTGAGATGACTTGTTTCTTGCCAGATGAAGTAAAATATTTAAAACAGCAGCTTAAATAAATACAAGAGAAAAGCCACCACAAGAGTGAGCTGAACAGTGACCCAGTTTACATGGCCACATATGTAGGAGGCAATATAGGAGTTCTAGTAGCAGAGTAGGGTCTAAAAGTATCTTAGTGAAGCCCACTGTCTTCCCAAAAGCAGGAACCAGAGACTCAAGGAGAGCATGCTTAGCTGCAAGATTAATGCTCTTGCCATCCCAAGCATCTTTGATGTCAGGTCTGCATCCCACACATTCAGAAAGAGCATTGCCTGGATCTTTTGGTTCTGTGACTACTGTCTCAGGCACAGCTGAAGGACTCTGAGAGGATCTCACAGGACCATCAGTGTCCTTCATGTGACCATTGTGTCCAAGTAAACAGTCAGAATTACACATGATCTTCCAAGATTGTTTTCATCAGAGGCTGGCTTCCATAGAATGGAGCAGTGAACATCTACCAGAAGATTTACTGACACAGCTCATTCTCAAAGCACCTCCAGCTTCAGTGCTCATGGGGATGAAGGGTCTGAAACAAGAGCTCTCATCCTGCAAGAAGGAATATAACTCACTTGCCTGTGAGCTTACCCTGAACAAGTTCTGCAGGGGCTTTGGCACAACCTCAGTGAAGACAAATTCTTTCATTTCCTTTCTTCTCTGAGCAAAGGACAAGGCTGTGCTTTCCTGAAGCACAGGTGATGTTGGGGGAGAAAAAATATATTTCCCAGACTACCTTTCAGTAAAACACACAAGAAAATAAAAATTACCCTAATCTTCCCCTCTCCACCTGCTTTCTTTTCCCTCCTCCCCAGGAATGTCTTCATGCCACATCCAGTTATACTTCATTTAGCAAATCATTACACTGAATATTTGGCTTTCTCCACACCTGAGTGGGCAGGTTCTCCCTCACTTTGGTCTCCAGGAGCACAGGGAATGCTTTGAAGCCTAGCCAGGAGAGAAAACTAGCACTGCACGCTTCACCGTGCAGTAGCCAGGAGGAGATGCACATCCTTCTGACAGGAGCTCAGACTCAACTCCCTTTTTCTTTTTTGCCTTCTTCCCCTTTCCAGGAACTCATTGAGGTTGACAGTGAAGTGGTGTTTGAACTGGCTGCATACATCTTGCAGGTAAGCACTCGCCTTCTTTTACTTCATGCTTTCTCGTACTGCATTAAGTCCTTTGATTTGTCAAACCCATAATGGCTGTAGGAAAGTTTCCCTAATTGCAGAAGAAAGATATCTTTACACAGTTTTCAACAATGCAAAACAGATACAGTAGACTCCCAAACCAGAGCTGTCCAAGCATGCATCAGATTCCACTGCTTTTATGTACCTAAATGTATATTTGTGCTGACACCAATATCCAAGACCATGGAGTATGGTGTAATGCCAAAGAAAATCTAAGTGTTAAATGCAATTTCCTAGGTGAAATCCATCCGCAATGGGTTCTTGTCTAGTGAGTTTACTTGCATTTGTTTACCCAAAGGAGCTTAGCCCTTTGATGAACTCCATAAGCTTCTACGTATGCAATTGTCTATATTCTTCAACATGGACAGAGTAGCTTAAAGACTTTCCAAAAAAACTTCTCCAGAAAAAAAAAAAAATCTTTGAAAGTCCTGTTCCTTAAGAAGGGGGAAAGGGTCAGAGAGCAAATTATCAGCAGCATCTGGTAAATCTCTGGTTCCCAAAGAAGAATCTTTTCAGGGTAATGGAGGATTTTTTGTGTGTGTGTGTGAAAGAAATATTTTTAGAAGCATGACTGTGGGAGCAGACCAGAGATAATTTTGAGGTGATCCTTGTTCCTCTTTTGTGAAGTTTTAATTTATTTTTTTTCACATCAGCCTTGAAGCTATGAGGAGCCATGTAAACAGACAAGCATCTCATCAGAGTACACTAGGAAATAACAATGCACTGCACTTCTCTAGCACTTCCCATGCTAAAGAAGCAATTAATGCAGAGGGATTTGAATTTTCATTAAAAGCATTTTATGTAACAAAAATGGAACGAGAGAGCCAGGATGAAGGACTCAATTAAAAGCACATTATAGAAATTACGTATTGGCTGTGGGGGAATAGGCATCAAACAGGCTCATTGTGAGAACCAGGGTTATGAATCTATTGTCTGCTCATCCTAATTAATAACTTGTGTGCCTAGTAATTGTGTAGCCAGATCCAGCTCTGCCACTGTAAACCTTGCTGCTGTGATTGTTTCTCATCACAAACACAGGATGTTATGTATACTCCTGTAGTAGTTTGATGTGTAACTTAATGAAAACAGTCAAAACAAGCCACACCTCTGCTGTCTGTAACCAGGAATTACTACAACTGATGTTTGTGACAGGATCCAAGCAAAACAAGAGGGATCATACTGCAGTTCTACTTCTCACTGCAGCATTTAGGTCAACAAATGCAGAAAGCCTGCCCTACAAAATTGTTTTTTAAATTCAGTGTGCCCATCCCTGTGGAGACCAGGGCATATCCTTTGAGTATTGCTCTGTTGAACTATAATCATGATATGCTCAAGGGCTCCTTTCTATGACCCAGAGGAGAGCTTGTCTGCCCTTCAGTTCACTCAGGGGGAAATGGGAAGATAGTAAAGGACTGTCAGATAGTGAAGGACTGTCAGAACTCAAATGATTTGGTGTGCAGCCTTATTACAAATTGTTGTGTTACCAGAACCAAGCAATGTACGATCAAGGCTCTGAACTCTATCCTCAAGACTGAAGTGCTACTGGACATGGGCTGACAGTTTTGTGGATGGCAGTAAAGACAAAAGACCTGAATGCAAAACCCAATCCTATGGGCAGTGGAAACTCCTTCACTGCACAAATTACGCTCTTGCACTGTGCTTTCTGTGTAGCTGATGGCAAATGAGGTGCTTTAGCCTTCATCATGTGAAATGCAGATTGCCTATGGAAAATGTAATGGGTATTGCACCTAGTGAGGGGAGGACTCACCAGATTCTGAGGGTTCACCAGGTAAGAAGTAAGACTCAGCTACTAATCTAACTGCTGGGTGGAACATTACCCAGCCCTTTAACGTCAGGCTGTGATGCTAATCAATAGAAATATCCAGATATCTAAGTAAAGGAGCTAAATTCTCCCCCAAACACTCAGCACAGCTTTAAAGACCCATGAGTCTCGCATCCCATTTCAAGCTAACAGTGAGATAGCTTTTGTAAATCTAGCTATTTGAAAATAACAAGAATACTTTTAAAAAGAGCTGGGATTTGCAGAGTCAGAGGCTGCAAAGTCAATGAGACTTCAGAGACCTTCTAGTAATGTAGCAATCCACATTGACAAGAAAAAGTCTACTTCTTTGCTAGCATTATTTCCTGCAGCTTCTTGGATATCCACTAGCAGAATGAAGAATCATCTGGCCCTGTATTAGGCAAACCTTTTGTTTGTTAATCTGCCCAGCTCACTGCATGGCACTTGACATTATATACTGGTTCCAAAAAATGCATGAGAAATCAGTTACAACAGGAAATTGCTGCTAAATGAATTTTGCAAATGGAAAATCTTTAACAGACTCTTTCTTAATTTATTTTATTTCTATTTTTAATGATCCACTTGTAATTGTTCTTCCTCATTTTACAGGAGGCAAAGGGAGATTTTTCAAGGTAGGTGAACTTGAAAGTTTTTGCCATTGTGCGCTGTGAGAATGAATCTGCTAAAATCACCATGCAAGCAAGGCGACAATAGCTGTGTAGCAACAGGAGTCATTGCTAACATAGGCATTGTGTTTCCTGAAATTATTTCCTCACAAAACACAGCCTTTGACCACAGCATGCCTTACAAACAGCATTGTTTGTGACTTTGTTGTTGGCAAATCTCTTTATATGTCCATTAAGTTCAGGAAACAGACTAGTCTTCGGAAGGAAATTGCTAAGGAAATGCCTATACAAACACTGTTACATCACAGATCCAGCCAGAGGCAACATTAAAATTCCATCAGTAATTGATATTTCAGCTTGAATTTGGACAGAGTTCTCAAAATCATAATTTAGATAATTGATTTTGTTGAACTTCTGCTATCCCTTGAGCTGAATCTTCACACTTGCTGTAAGGAGTTCAAAGAGATGACTCTGCTTGGTCTTTCAGAAGACTGTTAACGAAATGCCCAAGAATTTCCAGTATCTCTCAGTTACAGGTTAGTCGCAACCCAAGGTCAGACAGCTATTTGACACCTCATGTGAGAAACATGAGGTTCTTCATCTGAAGCTCAGGAGAGCTATCTGTGCTAAAAATTTCACCTACTGCTTATATTACTATTGCTGACCTGAAGATGAGTTCAGCTGGAAGACCACAACATCTGTTGAAGTTAGTTCAGAGAATAAAACAAGGTATAAAAGGTCTGGGAGGTTGAATTGACAGATGAGCTTGAAGAGATTTTTAGTTTGTGTTGGCACTGAGGTACTCTTAAAAAAAGACTTGTATGATAATTCTGTGCAACCAATAGGAGGCTGTGAATAACTGTCAGGTTCCACCTTCTGGTGGACTGGGACTTCTACCCAGCTAAAATTGAGACAAATCAGTGAAAAGGAACAATGCATTGTAAATACTGCCTGCCCATTGTGGAATCTGAGATGACACAAGGTAGCTTTTGCTAAAAGGAAGTTTAAGTTCTGTCTCATCATTTCTTAACCTTAATCAGCTTGCAAAATCCCCGCATGCAACTGACCTCAGAAACACAAGACCAGTTTTACTTCATTTTTCAGTTCTACCCAATTTGGAACAGCTCAGCTATCAGCAGTGTTTACCTAGGAGGTACTGGAGTGCATGTGGCTCTTTCACTTTTCATTCTGGTTTTCAAAGTACTGCCAAGTGCTTAGCCCAGAAGAGTTGGACCAAGCACTGTTTTGCTGTTCAAACCTGTGATAAACCACATCATCCACTGGTTTTGCTATGAAGAACAGTATTTAACATTTCTCAGAGTATCTTGGACACGGTGAAGACACAGAAACACAGATTAAAACACAGCATAGAAAGGAATCTGATGGCTCCGGGTAACATGACTGAAAGCATTTTATCTTCAAGTATCTGTTTACAGATCAGAAGTGGAAACAGCCAGTGCAAGCATCCATCTGATAAAAGCTATTTGA
The DNA here is from genome assembly GCF_027791375.1 of Indicator indicator. Classification (NCBI taxonomy): domain Eukaryota; kingdom Metazoa; phylum Chordata; class Aves; order Piciformes; family Indicatoridae; genus Indicator; species Indicator indicator. Next base: position 17,480,654 of record NC_072012.1, on the reverse strand, counting down.
TGTCCCTTGTAAAAGGAATGGTTGAGTTTATCACTAGGCATTTCACTAGGCCACAGGGAAATGAGGAATCTTCTCTGAGAGCACAAAACACACTAACTGCTGAAGTTAACTGCTTCCTCTGTGTTGGTGTGGCAGTCATCACCATCCCCATTAAAACAGTGACCTCTTAGTCCTTTACACCTGTGGATCCTGATGGTTTGAAGTGGAAGTGGAAGTCAGGCAGAGAAGTGATGTCCTAATAACTTGCTGACACTGCCATGGATCTTCATTTATAAATAGGGTTTGATGGCAAATCAATCTGCCATAGTAGCGGAGTTTAAAGCCTGTTCTTGAAGGAAGGTAGAAGAATGCTACCCTCGCCCTCTATGGTCCAGAAGACTTAGCATCTCCAGGGATGTCTGTCCAGCAGCTCCCCTCTAATGCGCACTGACATGGGTTTATGTGCTGGGTGAGATCAAGATGCTGCTGAAGTCTAGATGAGGTCATTGTGGTCAAGATTTTGCCTGCTGAGATTTGTGGTTATTCCTATCAGCGGTATAAAATCTGGAAGGCAAATCAAGCCTGAGGCCGGCCAAAGGAACTGCAGATGGAGACAAATGTTATGACTTCTCTTAGGGCTGGAGTTAGCTTCAATATTTGAAGTCCTTTGATGCTGAAATGCTGTTTGAAACAGAAGTGGCTACGCTTTTGAAACAGAGAAACTCTTCAGCTGTGAATGCCTTGCTGCTGAGATTTAAAGAGAATATGTTGTGCACAGCAGCATACATTGCACAAAGGCTGAACTCTTGAACTCCTGCTTTGTTTTTTGAAGAAATAAGTTAATTCTAAAGGGTTGCATGCTTGGAATGCAGACTGCAGCTTTCCCACACCTGTCCTGTCTACTGCCACCAGCAGATTTATAGCCCATGAGACGACAAGTTTGTCTTTGGCCCTGATCCAGAAATGTGCATAAGCACTGGTTCATTTGTAGTGATGAGAAAACTGCTGTTCTCCATGGGAGATTTCCTATGAGTCACTGCCAGTCCCTGAGCACCTCAGGTGCTGGGATAGGCAATGCCAAATTGTCACAATTTCTGCTGCAGGTTGACATCTGCCTGTGGTGGCCACAGCATGATTACCTCCAAACTCCACTGCACCCAGATGGTGGATCACAAGGTCAGGTCCCCTGAGTTTAGTTGCATGTCTACTTTTTGGGCCTCATGAGAGCTCAAAAAGCAGAACTGATCTTGAAAACTCTAGCAGTTAGCTTTTCACCACTGTGAACCTCTGCATCCACCACAATGACAGCAGCTCCCACTGCTTTTGAGGAAATCATTCCATGCCTCAGAATAATGACTGTGTTCATAGAACTCCTTTGTTCTTTCCCCAAAAGGGGCTTATGTGCCATTTCAAACCATGTTCTACATCCTTTTATAGAGTGTCATCATGCATGAATCTTTTGTCACTTATTCTTGCTACCTTGGAGTACCACTTAACTTGGGCATCACAATAACTGCCCAGTGTTTGATAAGCCCAGAGAGAAAACATCGTCTGAGTCAACCTTATCTATCTTAGCTAAGATGCCACAGCAGCCCAAACAGATCAGCTTGGCACCTGTAGTAAGCATTTTGTCTAAGCCCTTTTCCATTTTTAATGCTTGTTTCATTACAAAACCAAGCCCATCAGAAACCCTGAGCTCCTGAACTCATTACAATCAGCTAAGTATTTCTCAATGTTTACTCTAAATGGTATGCTCTAACTCCACGTTTTTTACAGAGTTGTACATAGGACACATCTCTTAGCTGATACAGATTTAGTCAGAGCCAGATTTAAAATAACAAGTTATTTTCCTTAAGAAGTTGTGAGTCATCTGCATTAAAGGGGAGTGATTTTCCTGCTGTTATTAAACAGCAAATTCTTCAGCTGACAAGACTGAAACATGCTTACATTTAGGCTGGGACATACCACTGAATTTAGGACAGCAATTGAGTATCCTGGTTCAACTGATTCTCAGGTTGAACAGGACAATTAAGATTGGATCTGTGCTTTTTGATACCAGCTGCAAAAACTTTCATTTCAAAGGAACAGGATCACATATATAAAGCTCCTAAACTAGTATCCTGCAGACAGATGTTATTAGCTCAGGCTAATCTTGTTTCTAGCTGGGAGCTGGGTCACGCTTGGTTGGCAGAGTGCAGGCAGGAAAAATTTCAGGTCCTTCAGTGAACACAAATCCTGCAGGTGTGATGCTCTTTGGGCCTACATAGGCGAACCAGGGTGCCATGAGTAATTTTGGGAGAGGTATCACTTATTGCTAAAATAGTCCAGATTTTCTCTCTAAATTAATCCTACTGGATTTAGATTCCAGTCTGACACTGACCAAAATACTTCGGAAGCTCACACCAGCTTTGGCTTTAAATGTTCAGAACCCAGCTCTTCAACCCCAAACAGCATCTGTGTCAAAGCAGCTAGAAATAACATATACTGATCATTTGTCCCTCTGTTTGGGGAGGGGAAAGAAAAATCTCTAAGTAAAACACAGTCCTGAACTGCTGCATCTCAGACAGGCTCTCTCTGCTTGATTTCTTTTCTTCCAATTAAGCAACATGAGACATTTCTAGTGAACTCCAATTATCTCCCAGCAACATATAAAAGAATAACAAGGGAGGAAAGCAAGCAGACAGTTTCCTGTTAAGCAGAATTTCACAACCATTTCACCATTTGGGCAGAGGGTAATCTAACAGTTTCAGGCTTATTTTTCTCTCTGTGTAACCAAGTGACATTTCACCTATTAGAATTCATTCAGGAATTACAAAACCCAGGCTGCGTTGTTGCAACCTTATGGAGAAGATGCTAAACACTGTATTCTAAATGGTACCATTTAGTCCGAGAATCTTAGGCCCTGCATTTGCTCCTGCAGTCAACAGAATGAATTTTCATGCTGAAAAGAGGTGATAAATTTAATCTGCAGTGTTGGTCTGTTACTGTTCATTGTTACTTCACATGCTGGAAAACGCATGGATTTCCTGAGACAACTGCACATGAAACACTGAGGTGTGGTGGCTAATTTATTTAGCCAAGACTGATTAAACAAACAGTACTAAGACCAGAAATTAGTTCTGTTAGGTCATTCTCCAGTCAGCTGACTTTATTGCTGTATATCTAACCAGCTTTCAGGAACACATGCAGATGATTTTTCCAGTTCAGTTTTCATATTGTTATTCTATCTTTTAAATATTATAATTTCCACCATAGTGAAGGAATGAAGTGGCTTAGAGGACACAGAGAAAGTGTATCTGGAGCCTTTCCCCTGCATATGAATAAATATGTATCAAAAGCATCCTTACATATACAGCCTGGAGGTTGGACATTTTCAAATACAAAATAAATGCAGCACAAGTGACCAGATTAAACAAATACTTTCTAAATACAATAATAAAATAAACACACTAAGATATTTCACTAGAAAGAGAGGGAAAGACCGTAAGTACAAAGCCACTTGTGATCCTGCTGGAAACATTTTAAAAATTAAGAGGTTTGGTGTTGTAAAAGGAGCCAAAAGGAAATTGACCTCATGGCCACTAGTTCAAATGCAATCTGAGTCATACTTTTTTTCCCTTTTCTTGATCTGACATTCTTTTGGGAGTCTAAATTCATCTGTCTTGAGACGAGTCTTGCCAGAAGACTTAGTGAATATATAGACCATGGAATGAAAAACTTTTTTGTTCCTGGAAGTGATTACCTGAAATACATTTGGTGCTTTGAAGTTGTGAGGCACTACCTTCATGGTATTTTCTAGGTACTGAGCAGATGATAGTCTCATCACTAAGAATTTCGTTTTCCCTGATTCTTTGGAGGCTTTATATCACAGTTGCAAGCTTTGCTCCTCACTGACAGAAAAGACAGAGCTGATGTTAGCCCTTTCTTTTGAGGGAGCTCTTTCTGATACAGGTTTTTTCCCAGGCTCTGACAGATGATTACTCACCACTAATCTTGCCCTGTTTAATGGGTTTCTTGACTCAGAAAGTCCCTGTTTGGAAATTACTCCCTGTTTTCCCAGTCAAAAAAAAATTGGAAATTTCTCAACTTCCTTCTCTGAGCAGCCAACCTCAAAAAATCTTCACTTGAGGGTAGTGACTGCTGCCTGTTCTCCCAATTGTGCTGGGTTTGATTTTGTTTCCCCCCAGTTCCTTTCAAAATATCAGAAAACTCAGTAAGAGCTGTGTGTGCACATGCTGTGGAGGACATATCTCTGGGCAGACCCAGCAAGCTCTGTAAACAGAAACAGCTTATTTTCTGAGCTGTCAGTCACAGAACAGAGCAGCCAGAGCAGCCAGATCAGCAGATAACATGGAACAGAGCCATTTCTTGTTCAGACTTGTGCAGATATTTATTTGCCGTGGAAGAAGAACTCTGAGCACTTGGACTTACAAAGGAAGATCTACCTGATGGTCAAATGACCATGGGATTTAGATAGGACTAGATGTTCAGTTTGTCAAGAATTGTTTGAGTTTGCATATGACATGCTACTGAATGGCTTTCTAGGTGCTTAACATGGAAGTGGTTGCCTCAGTCACCTCTGTAAGAGCTGTTCTGTACATCTTCACTCTGCAAAATTTGAACCTGACTGGGACTTGGGCAGAGATTTGCCTGGACTAGCAGTTGTGGTCCTGTTTTATAATTACTCGATTGATCATCAGATAATTACCATGTTAATGAATGCCTGTAGTCATACCCCAAATGGCTGCTCCAGCATTTATGTTAGTGGCTCAACCTAGCAATTAACCTGCAAACCCAATTAAGATAAACCCAACTAGGTCTCAAGCAGAGCCTGCTGCTGGGATATGCAAATGGAGAAATGCCGTGGGAAGATTTTTACAGCTGAAGCAGTATCATGTCTTTACAAGCCACCAGAATGTCCCAGAGACAAAGAAAAAAAAAATCTCAGGGTGACCTGAGATATCCAAGGGCTTCTTGAGCCTTTAGCAGATGTTAGGATGTCTGGCCTACAGCTGAGGATACCAAGACTAGCTGTCTGCCTGGTTATGGCAAAAGGTGGCAGAAAAACCTCTGCTATTAAAAAGTAAGCCAATAACCATTAATCCTTTGGCACTCCTCAGTGGCCCTCTTGGCTGGGTATTTCTATGATTTCAAAAGTAACAGCGACACTGCCTTCCTTCCTAAGCCTTTGAGGGATTCGTATGCACACGATTCCTTGGAGTAAGAAGGGAGGCACTTGGGGTTTGTAGGAAAAAATCCCTAGGTTTCATTTCATCTGCAATAATCTGCTTCTCTTTTGATGAGCTCTCTCTGCTCACCAGGGTACAGAGATGCTGCTAGAGCATCTGAGATTGCAGGAAGGAGAATGTTAGTGAAGTGGTTGGGCCTGGTCCCATGGGAGGGTTTTGTGTAGCAGGACATAAATTCAAGCTGGAATCTTATCAATGAAGATGTTGTGCAAGGTCAGGTCACTGGGATGAGGAGCTAAGAGCAACCCGTGATTGCTAAGAAAGCAAATCGTTACTTTTTGCAGCAGATTATAAGGCATTGAATAAAGGTGAATAAAATTGTGTCTGAAAGCATCACTTTCTCTTTCTTTCCCTTTTTTTTTTTTCCTGTGTGTGAACATGTCTGTGGGACCCTGATCAATTAAATGTGACATGGTGGCTTTTGTGTCCAGTCACTGGTAGGAAGTGCTTCAACATAACCATCTGGGAGAGCTTCTCTCCAATTTTGATAATAGAGGAGAAAGTTAACTGGGCTGTCATAAAACAAATAAAGAGAGAAGGAAAAGGAAACTCCATTGCCTCATGCTAAGGAGGAACAGATGTAGAGTCATAGCAGCCTGCCAGCTAGGTCAGGTCATATTAAATATTGTGGTTGTTTTCTTGTAGCCTGATCCTCCTTTTGAACTCTCTTTCAGCAATGAAGTTGTAAGGAATGAATTAAAGAAGCTGCCAGCCCTTCCAACACCAGCACTGAAGGAGCATCCTTCCCTCGCTTACTGGTAAGGTATCATTCTGCTGAGCAGCTTTGCAGTGTCTTATGCAGGACCTGCCTCTGGCATTAAGTGATCTGAGAGTGGAACTAGGATGCAGGGATACCTGCCTTCTAACTCTGGCTCTGCCACTGACTCATTGCATGATTCAGCACAAGGGTGGGCTACTGTCCTGGGCCTCAGTTTCCCTGGCTGTCAAGTGGCTGCAGTAATGACTAGCCAGAAAATTCACTGGAAACATGCAAGTGTCCTGATGAAATCAAGAGGCCTAACGTGCCATTTCCTTTCCCAGAACTTTACATCTGTGCAAAGTTTTCCCATTTTGAAAGCTCAGCATTTTTCACTGCTCTGTGTTAATTTTGAGAGACTGAGCTTCATCTTGCAAGTCCTCTCTGTATGGCATAGCTGAACTAAAAGGGACGTATCTCTTTTTTAATTTGAACTAGGTGATGTTTGGAGGTGGAAGCTTGTGAGCTCTATCTTTATTGCACTGAAAATTAAACCCAGGGTAGGAGCAGGGCCATAATTAAATTTTGTATGCCCCACACATAGATTCTCTGTGCCACCCTGCATATCCCTTTTATCTGCACAAATAGGAAAGAATTTAGTGAAATACTGTTCATTAATTGGAATATGCTCGCACTTGATTTTCTGTTTGTTCCTCTTTCATGTTTGTCTTTAAAGTGCTAGGCTGTAGGCCTGGGGGTGGGAGTGAACTTCTTTATCTACTACTCTTAATTTTGATATCTTGGTAATCTGAGGATGGCAGGAGGGAGCAAATCACTTTGTGGTATATGATCTCAATTCTTCCCTTTGCCATGGAGGCCATCCGCGTTCCCTAGCATTGCTACAACAGTACAATTAGCTGGACTTCATGTCAAGCTGTAGGCAAGCTGGTCTGTGAGATCTCCCAATCACTTCATCAGGAGAGATTCAGAGTCCCAGGGTGAGGTTAGGAACATTAACACAAAAGCTGTGGATCACTGCATTCTCCTGGTGTTTGTGAAAATAAAATTAATGTAGGCTTCGCTGCAAGCAGAATGGTCTCTGTTTTGAACGTGTTCTTCTTTTTTGCACAAATTAATCCACACATTCATAAGAAGTGTATTTCCAGCCAGGTAGGTGGCCTGGACTGACTGACAGACTGGTAACACAAGTTACAAGTCACCACAAGAGGAGTGGTGGGAACCTGTAGCCATGAACAGGGAAAGCAAGTTTGACCCCTCAGCAGCAACATAGACCGCATTTAGTCACCCAAAGCAAGAAGAACCATGTAAAAGCCTCATGCTCAGGATGCAGATGCTTACAGTTATACACAAGGTTCAGTGCTTTGTGCAGCTGTCACTAATTTTGTGGAAGTTCTCATGTGACGGACAGCAGGTCACAGGTCGGGATGCTGGTTGTGTCTATTAGGGGAATAAATTCAGTGGCTACAGTCATGTGTGATTTCACTTCAGGAACCAGGTCTCAGAGACCTCTTATATGTCAGTAGTTCATTATTTTTTTAACGGTGGCTTTTTCTCAAACACCTTCTGAAACTCAGAATGATCTCAAGAAGAGGCCACTGGGCAATCAGACAAAAAGCCTCTGAGGTGCAGCTCAACTTCACTTATCTAAGAGGGCAGATTTTAAAAACTGCATTTTCTGACACTTTGGCATATCATGCAGAATCATCCCAATGACATGCTGGATACAAATTTCATCCTCTTTTTTCTGTGTGCAGTCAGTTTTATGCTGCAGTTCTCCAGAATTAGCACAAAACAGCAGCAGGGAAATTTCCAACTCTAAAAGGAAACATCTAAAACATTGGTGGTGGATGGGTAATTGCTCTTCTTAGTTTATAAAACACAAACAAACAGAAGAACTCTATGCTACATTGTATAGGCTGAAATGGACTAAGAGTTGGTAAAATAGGTAATCAAGTAAAGACTTTCAGCAAGATACTATGATAGATCTGCATGAAATAATGTAATATTTCCATCACACACCATGAAAAACATCACCTGTTGCTCCCATCAAACATAGCAGGGCCAGTGGGGTGAGTCCTGGATCTATAGATGCAGCAAGGGCTGAATCAGCACAATTTGATGGCTCTGACTCTACCTTAATGGAATCTTCTGGTTACATACTCTTGCTGCAAGCCTTTCACTTCACTGTAACCTCTTCTCAGGGGGTTGCAGACATCAGAACAAAGATGAAAGTTCTGGTGTTTACATCATCAACTTTTTTTTCCAACTCACTACAGATTAGTAAGAATGAGTTGCACATCTTGTTCTCGAGCATGTCTTAGCATCATGGATTACTGGTGAAGCATCATAGATTACTGATATTTTTTCTTTTAAATGAAAGCTGATTTTCTGTTCCTCCCACACAGTCCAGAAACTGGAGCTCTGAGCTTTGACTACTCTTGCCCATGTGTAGAACCAACTGCCAGTATTTATTATATTAGATATAAAACTGAGCACAATTAGACAGAAGAGAACGTGTTACATCACAGCACTCCTTTCCAGACATTATAATTGTACTTTATGCCAATTCAGAGCCTCTACAGATAGCTAGCCAAGTACTAGGTTGCCAATATGATGGCAAGAGGAGGAGATGCAACAGCACAGAAGTAGGTGCTAGAGTAGGATTTTCAACAGGCCATGGGGAAGAAAGACTTCTCCCAGGTTCCCAGAAACATTGAATACAAGCTTATTTTTCACAGCCTAGAGCATCAGCACTGACAGAAAATTCACTTCCAAAAATATCAACTGAAAAATCACTATTTATTTCTCTCACACCTGAGGCTCTGATCCTGCTCATGGCCCTCTTGGTCCAAAAGATGCTCTGTCAGCTTCAGGGGGACATTATACAACTGCAAATAAAGATGTTAGTGAGTTCAAAAGTATAATCAAGATAGACAAAGGTCAGAAACAACATTAGTCAGGCACAGCAATGAGTGGACTGCTATTTAAAACAGCTCCATGTGCTGGGAAGAGAGGGGGGAAACAATTACCTTTGAAATCTGAATCTGATGGGGAACTCTGGCCTTGCATTTGCTTGCAGGTTGTCTGGTCTGCAGTTCCGTAAGCTGCTGGGACAGGAGGAATTTGTTGATTATTCTAATGATCTTTATCAGAGTTGTCTGCTGCAGGATATCATCCATGTACTAATTTTTGCATCTTTGAGGGGGATGTTTTATGATCTGGCAAACAGACAGTAGTGCTTCAGCAGCCTCCGTGTCTCCACAGTAGTTAAGCATCCTCTGTCAGCCCTGCATTATGAATGAGTTTCTGTGTCACTGACACAGCAACAAGCCAGAGCAGGGGGACAGAAGACGTCAGCTGGTGGTCCAGGCAGTGTCCCAGCACTCTCCCAGCTGTCAATAGCAGCATGGCAGCTGCTCAGAGATGAACAGCTGAAAGGATAAAGGAGAACGTTTATAAGCTCTGCTAATCCTCCATCTGACCTGTGAATGATTTTGCTTGTTTTCCCTGGCACGTTACCCCTCTGTCCCAAAACTGGAATCAGAAAATGATCCCTGTGCTGGACGATCCTTCCTGTGCAGGGAATGAAAAGGAAGTTAAAGAGTTGTTAGAAGACTGACTGTCACATAGCTGGGGTGGGATCCATTTGACCATGAACATTTCTTCAGTGCGGACATCTCCATCTGAACTAGGTGCCCTCAGCTTCCTTTGCTGATGGGATGAATTGTTCTCTGGAGTATCTGTTTCTTTTCCCAAAGTGTGACTAGCCCAGTGCTGCAGAAAGGTGAAAGGCAACAAATCTCACTTTTAAATATTAATAGCTCAACTGATAATTCAGGCTTTACAATTTTTGTCCAAAAGTAGCAGCAAGGATGATACTTCTCTGGCACAATATCTGTAGGCTTCAAAACATTGCACAATCACAGAATCACAGAAACATTCAGGTTGGAAAAAACCCTCAGGATCACCCTACTCTACAAAGTTCACCCCTAAACCATACCTTGAAGCACCACATCTAAACCTTTAAATACATCCAGGGCTGGTGACTCAACCAGCTTCCTGGGCAGCCCATTCCAGTGCCTGACCACTCTTTCCATGAACAGATTTTTCCTGATGTCCAGTCTAAACCTACCCAGTCGCAGCTTGAGGCCATTCCCTTTTCTTCTATCACTAATTCCTTGTAAGAAGAGACCAGCACCAGTCTCTCTGCAATGTCCTTTGACGTAGTTGTAGACAGCAATGAGGTCTCCCTTCAGCCTCCTCTTTTTCAAACTGAACAGCCCCAGCTCCTTCAGTCACTCTTCATAAGATTTATTCTCCAGGCCCTTCCCCAGCTTTGCTGCCCTCCTCTGCACTCCAGCACCTCCACATTTCTCCTTTATTGAGGTGCCCAAAACTGGACACAATACTCAAGGTGTGGCCTCATCAGAGCTGAGTACAAGAGGACAATCACCTCCCTACTCCTGCTGGACACAGCATTTGATACAAGCCAGGATGCCATTGGCTTTCCTGGCCACCTGGGCACACTGCTTGCTCGTATTCAGTTGCTTGTCGATTAGAATCCCCAGGTCCCTTTCTACCAGACAGCTTTCCAGGCACACTTCCCCAAGCCTGTAGCATTGCATGGGGTTGTTGTGACTCAAGTGCAGGACCTGGCATTTGGCCTAGTTGAAGCTCATCCTGTTAATGTTGGTCCATTGATCCAACCTATGCAAGTCCCTCTGTAAAGCCTCCCTACCCTCATGCACATCAACACTGCCACCTAACTCAGTGTCATCTGTGAACTTACTGATGATAAACTCTATGTCTTCATCAAGATCATCCATAAAGATGTTAAACAGAAGTGGTTCCAGCACTGAGCCCTGAGGGACACCACTTGTGACCAGCCACCAGCTGAATTTAACTCCAGTGACCACCACTGTTTGGGCCTGTTCAGCCAGCCAGTGCTCTATCCAGCAGTGTGTGCTCATCCAAGCCATGAGCAGCCAGTTTGTCCACAAGAATTCTGTGGGAAACACTGTCAAAGGCTTTTCGAAAGTCTAGGTAGACAATATCCACAGCCTTTGCCTCATCGAACAGTCAGGACATCCTGTCATAGAAGGAGATCAGGGTGGTCAGGCAGGACCTGCCCTTCATAAACCCATTGTGAGTGGGCCTGATCCCCTGGTTGTCCTCTATATGGTGTGTAATGGCACTCAAGATGACATTGCCTGGTACCGAGGTCAGACAGACAGGTTTATAGTTCCCCGGATCCTCCTTTCTTCCTTTCTTATAGATAGGTGGAAAGGAAAGGAAGATCATCAATGTCTTAACAACAGAGGGTATAGAGAGTGTTATCTGCATTTCTTAAGGAGAATTGGGTTGAGTCTAGACTATCCCACATATTTGAGTATGGGTTGAGAACATAACTTTATTCATCCTATGTTCAGGAAGGCTCCCTGACATCTGATTTGTCCTTTTGAAGGGAATGGGCCATTGACTGACTTCCCCAGCCAAGGATTATAGCCCAGGAACATGTCCATTATTTTATAGTAATCATTTGTACAAAAGCAGAGCACATCCAGAATCCCATCAGGTAATCATCCTGTAGGTACATCTATTCTTTACTTGAATGGTATCAATATGAGAAGCTGATCTCTACAATAAAGTGCAGAGAGTGGAAACCAAAGCTAAGAGCATTTTCCACTGGAGACACTCCATTGTTTTCTGAGAAGTCACTCCTGGTTTGTTCCTGTCTGAGACAGAGAGGAATTACATCCACATGTAATCATGGTTTTAAGAGGTAATTTCAAAGGGCTGTAAGCCCTCTCTGTCTATCTTCTTTATTAAGAATGATATTTTTTGGAGGTTGTCCAGTACTGAATTCTCACATAATTTGGTTACTACTCCAAAAGTAATCCTATTTCTGATAATCATGGCAGGAATCCAGGCTCTGCCTTCATGTGCACACCCATAACTTCTGCAGTACTTGCTTGGATCAGTGGGCTGACTATGGTTTCATAGCTGTTGAATTTATAGCTCACAAATCATTTTCTAAGCATTGAAATTACTCTGAAGGATTTGATGGGAGAGCTGGACCATTGCTTTACTCATGTCACTGAGTCAACCAGCACCTTGCACCTGCTGTGGCACGCTGGTGGGACATCCCTTCTCCTTGCCCTAAGAGCAGTCCTTTTATTTTCTCAAGTGACCTTTGGGGGAAATCAACTGGTGAGTAAGAAAAGCAGTTACCCCCAGACAAGTTACAGGGTTGTGGAGGAACAGCTGGCCCTGCAGACAGCCCAACAGACTCTCTACTTTGAATTGCTCTCTGCCCAATACACTGGTATTTCTGGTCCTCCTCCTGCGTTACCAGGGAGGGATGCACAGTCCTCAGCTCCCCTGTGCCGGACCTCATGCCCCATCTGGGCCTAGCACCTCTTGTTTAGCATGTCACAGTGCAGTTTGTCACACAACAGAACCTCCTGTGTGTGATGTCACAGCAGGCTCTGTGTGGCCTTGACCTATGACATCATTGAGGGCATTACAAAGGCTGTGCCCAGCAGAGCCAGGGAAATTTCTTTCTAAAAGAGATTCTGGATCCACACAGACCTTTCTGGCAAAAGGATGCATTTGGAAAAGGCAGCAGGGTTGTGAAATGCTTTGCAGCTTTCCACAGAAGTCCCCGTGGGCATGTCTGAGCAATTGTGCTGAGGTCATCTACCATACCATCCCACACTGCTGTGTGCTCCTTCACACTGTCTAGCAATAAACCCAGCTTCAGTTCTGCCTGGGGAAGGATTACCACATGGTGGGAACAGCGTGGCTCCCATTAAAGACCCCATTAGGGGTCCCAGCTGGATCTAAGACAAGCAGAAAGGGAGCAGTGCCAGTTCACATTTGCCTAAACCACACGTGGCATAATGGCATTAGATAGACACTTGGTACTACTGGAAGCTCATGCAGTGCCAGGTGGGGAGTACACAAAGGTGGCATAAAGGTGGTTTAGGTTTCCTTCCTTTTGTACAAGGTCTGTACAGCATCTTGAGAGGACTCAAGAGATTCCATATCCTTGGTGTTGCAACATAAATAGCAAGAGAGTGGGGTTAAACCTGAGAACTTGCATAGTCTGTCACACACATGTAACAGAGATGGTCCTGCAGGGCATTATGTTGCTGGAAGTTAGAGAAGAACCAAAGTCAGACCAGTCTGAAAGTACCAGGTGTGGAGGCTGTGATGATTTGTGTGGCTGTAGATCGAGAAGAGTCCTACTGAAATCACAGGCGAGTGCTGTGAACCTTTGAAAGGAGATGCTCGTCTTACACTTTGCCATGCTACAATCTTGGTAGCACAGCTGTTTGTATGCATCCAATAGTTCTGGTTCTGTTTAAAAGCAAAATCACAAACACCTCTCAGTCTGTCATTTGCATCATTCTGATCTCCTCTTGGATGCTGAATCTCTAGTCTGTATAGATGAATGTCTCAACATGTGTGCATCCAACACACACAGGACTGTTCTGTGACACAGAGGCCCACTGGTGTGGAAGAGCATCCATATATACTATGAAATTCTCTCGTCTCCACAGCAGTGTTGGGAATAGGCCCTGGCCCATGCTAAGTCCCAACACACAGCCAGGAATTGCCTGGGGGAATAAAATCAGTGTAATCCAAAAGTCTGCAAAGGCACATCAGAACTTTAACAGCAAAGGGAACTAAGTCTGAGTGTGCCACTGTTTAATGTGCTTCTATAGACATTGCCTCTGTGTGCACTAGGACTTCATCTCCTTGCTGAGAGAGATTTCTTCAGAGTACTTCTACTTGTGCTCCTGTACATGATTTTGTGCAGTTGCAGTGAGGAGTAATCTGTGAGGCTTGGGCTAGTACGGGTTATCAGTTTCTGAAACCTACTCTAGCTTTCAGAGAACTTGGTGGTGTTGGAAAGAAGCTGCACCAGCTAGGGCAAAGCAGAGATTGAGCAGCTCCACACACATCTGTTTTTCACACATTGTAATATCATGGGAATCATTTGTAGATAACGAAAGTAATGCAGAGAGGAAAAAAATCTGTATACATAGATACCTTGTTTGTGATTAAGAAAAGATTCTTCCAGAAAGCCAGCTCCAGGAAAACAATTTTTATTCTTAGTCTGAGATTCTGCCTTGTTTACCCTGGGCTGCATCAAATCCCCTTATCTAACACTTTTCATTGACATCTTTTGATTCCCTCAGTCAGTAGCTGTGTTAACAGAATTATCTCTTCACCATTTGGCAAGATTCTTAGTCATGGTACTGCCATAACATAAAATATCTTCCTTTCCAGTGAGGATCGAGTCATTGAACATTACAAGAAACTAAATGGTCAGACAAGAGGTCAAGCAATTGTGAAGTAAGTGAAATAAGAGTCATTTTTGGTGACCTTTGTTTATCAGAAAGTGTTTATACTGGACTGTAAATACAATATGTAACTATGTCTTCCATCTCATCTAATGATTTATTTTTAAGTACTTATGCACTTAATTATTTAATAATTAATGTCTTTCTCTCAGATCATCCTATCAGCTTCCCAGACATGTTATTCTTTTATGTGTTATTTTGCAGTTACATGAGCATTGTAGAATCCCTCCCAACATATGGAGTGCATTATTATGCAGTAAAGGTATGTGCAGCAAAAAAGGGTCATTTCTTGAATTAAACTGTTTTTGGAGAGGGAGGGGGGGAGAGAGGGACAAATAACCATCCTGCTTTCAGAATACAATACACTGCTACTAAAGTCTGGTTTCACTTCCTGTAGTAGGATAAATTTATTTCAACTCTGTAGTGAATGTTTGGTAAACACAGTTCTAAAGAGGAAAATTCTGCTCTTGTTGATAAAGCTCTTCCAGTCCTATTGTGCTGGAGATGTTCAGCCCACAAGCTGCAGCAAGCTCTGGAGGTCAGACTGTTCCCAGTCAGCAACTAACTATGGGCAGCCATGACCTTCAGATTGCAGAGATGTAGTTAGATGGATACAGATATCTCTCTTTTATGCCAAATCATTGTCCCATACTCTAGAGATAACACATTGCCCTCTCCAGACAGCTCTCCCCTTCTAATTATGTGGATTTCATGAAGGCACTCACAAAATCCTTTGTCCTTTTGTCTTACAATTTATCACCAAATCTTCCACTCTCATTTTATTATTATTAGTGTTGTTATTATTGTTATTATTACTTCCATGCCTAACTAGCTGAATGGAGTTGTTATTTTTTTTTAAGTAGAGAAATCAATAAACATAAAGAAAGATAGATCTGCACTCCCCAGAGTATATTCCCTCATTTATCACTCCTGAGGTTTTGATGTGTTTCATCATTATCTCTCTGCACAGATCATACATGTGTAATATCTTGCACACATGGGATACCATAAAAACACAAGTATCCAACTGAACCTGTCTCAAGGAGAGGTGTTTCTAGTCTGTTCCTGCTAACATTTTGCCAAAAGCATTAGCCTCATTTTTTGCCGGAGGTTAGGACCCCTCCAGCACGAATCCAGATCTCTTGAACTACTCAAGATCAAGAAAGATCTGGTGGATTGGGGTGGGTCTTCAAGCCTGTGAAAACTGGAGAACTACTGAAGTGAACTTCCGTGACCAATACGTACTTATGAGCAGCAATGAGGCAGCAAATACTGGACATAACAGGGTTTGCTTCAGCCTGATGGGGGTGTTGGGTTTTGGTTTACCCTGCCATCCTCTATCACATTAACAGAACAGATATAATTTCATTGAGGACTCCAGTAAATTGCAAAGAATCTGATATCAGATGTCAGCCATTACTCCATAAGGCCATTTTATTGCACACTCAGACACAAAGCAGTTGGGTCCAAGCCTGCCAGACCTTATCACTTTGTAGCTCTCAGATCCCATTACTGCTACATTTCCAAGATTAATGCTAAAATCTTTGCACATAATTCAAGTCAGCTGGGTGATTCAATTTCCTTCCTCTCCAATCTCTGAGTGTTCAGACTGAATAATTTACAAGGAAGAGAAAAAGGATTCACCACTGCACAAGGGACCCATGTCAAACCTCCTCACCTTCCCTAGCAGCATTTTGAGTAACTTAATCACACGTGATGCATTTTAAACAGTTTTATATTTCACGGCCAAAAGTGAAGCAGATCTCTCCTAAACACCATGGAGCTTTGTGACTTGAGAAAATTCAGCTGAGGTAAATTTAACAGCACCCAGACATTCACAGGTATTACTTAGGGACAAATCTTCATTTTGAATAACAACCTGGAAAATCTCCAGCATTTCCCTGTCTCTTTCAATATAATTCCTTCTGGTTTCTCTTCCAGGACAAACAGGGAATTCCTTGGTGGTTAGGACTTAGCTACAAGGGGATTTTTCAATATGACTACCATGACAAAGTGAAACCAAGAAAGGTAAAGTGTTTACTTTTCTATCAAGGACTGGGCTTGCCAAGCATGTTATAGCTTGATTTGAGGCTGTGACATATGCTAAAAGCTGGCATTGATTCATGGGATTTTGAAGGATGTTGATTTTCTCTCAAACTTGTCTGAATGTCTGCAAGAATTAATGGACAGAAGTAGGTTTTAATTTACAAAGTGTTGTATGGGGGAGAAATAAGCAGCACTTAATCTTGCAATTTATTCTTCTTTTATGCATGGCTCATAAGACATACATGGGAACTGCAGGACTGATCCTGCCATGTGCTGGAGGCCTTCCATCCACTGGCTATGGCAGGTCGAGGATGCTCAACCAACCCATGATAGTATATTGTCAGGCCATAAATGGTCTTAGAGAGGTGGAGAGAAGAAATAGGGAAACTTCTTCCATTTATTACAAAAAGAAAAAAAAATTGCATGGTTTTCCTGGCAGCAGCATTACATTTGACAAGCAACAGTTTTACTAACCGTCAAGCTGGCAGGGAAAGATTACTTTCATTCATCACACGCCTAAAAAAAAAATAAAAAGGCATTAAGAAGTTTGTGCCAAGTGGCTGATTTGGTTAAGAACTTTACTTTGAAACATTTCACAAATTGAGGTATGGCATGCATAGGTCTGATCATGAACCTTGAGTTTGGTCAGTGATGACTAGCCATGCTGGTCTCCTTATTGCTATTTGCTTTCAGTGCATCTGAAAATCAGGATTTGTCTCAGTCCTTTCAAGTCATCTCAAATCCTTGAAAAATCCAGCTAAGGAACATCCTATTCATTTGGGTGGAAGAATGTTTTGATCCCCTGAGCTCATCCTACTAGGCAGACCCATGTGTTCTGATTTTCCTACCTAGGATGCCATCTAATATAAAAAAGCTCACCTCTGAGCACATGTCCTGCAGGTGGGCATGCAGTCTGATAGCAGCAGCACTTGTACTGCAAACCTTTGGAGATATCAGGTGGCAAGGTTTGGGGCATGCTTGCAGGCTGCAGAATGGGATGATTTGGAGCAACTAGGCAGCTCTTCTGTGGATGCAAAGGCTTCCATGCTGAATTCATGTACTTCATTTCACCTTGCATCATCTCTGTGCCAAGGTTCCCTTTTCCTTTCTTTCATCTCCTCTGGTCACGTTCAAGATGCACACTGCATGGTGCTCACAGATAGCATCTTCTATTAAAATAAACCAGATTTAAGGTTTTGGTACAAACAGTAGCAGGAGGAGGCAGTGGGAGACTATAGGTGCATTGATGAACTTTTATCACTGAAGGCCATTAATGGGTTTTTTTTTGTTAACTGAAGGAAAGGATGAGGGTAGTAAGGAGGTCTTCACAGAGCATCTGTGCTCTCCAATATTTGGGATCAATCATTACTTGCAGGGCAAACCATATTCACATGTGACATCTTAAAACACGTCTAGGCTAGGTATTTGCACCCACGTACCTGCATTAGTGCCAACCCTCCAGGGAAGGTATCCTTAAAAGATGCCTTCAGAAGTCAGTAACAGAAGCATTTCATTGGAGGAAAAGAATGCCCTGCCATGACAGGATTCAGCCACTCACAAGCTACAGCAGTTTCTATCAGTCCTGACAGGATGAGTGTTGGTGGAGAGCAGCAGCAGAAGAAAATAGGTCAGATATTCTGACTGCTTGAGAGGAGACAGATGTTTCCACTAGAACAGTCAAGCCTCCTTTCTGAGCTTCTGTTTCCTCAGCCACTCAGGATGATCTCCTCTGTAGCATTGGTTTTAGCGCTTGATAACATCTTGGGCAGCCTTTATCTCTTTCCACTAATCTACCTCCCAAATCAGAGGCTGTAGGCATCTCCTACCCTTTTTCTGCAACTGTAACCTTAAAATAGGGTTCAAATTTTCTTTTTATTGGTTTGCCTCAGCAAATTATATATGAAATCCAGGAGACCCAAACCAGCGGTGGTGCTTTATGTATAAATCACTGAGAACTTCTGTGGCTTAACAGAAGTGGTCACAGATCTGGGAGGGAAGCTTGGGTGTGAAGGGAGAACAGGAATTTCCAGGTTAGAATTTGTCCATTGCTATCTGGAGACTAAAATAGTGAAAGGACAGCCTAGATGAGCATTTCTCTGTTACATGATGCTTGCAAACCCCATCTGTTGGCAGGGCTGTTCCAAAATATACGGCCTAAATCATAAACAGGGCTTGGACAGAGTGGATGAGGCTTCATTATTTCTCCATCAAGTGCTTTTACCCTCTGTAGAGCAAGTAAAAAGACTTCTTACCCTACACAGGTGGTAAAACCCTTCTGGCAAGAGCAGCTCAACTGTCTCAGCAAGGTGCAATGTTTAATTCTCCACTAATTAGATTGTAAAATTGCACTTGATAATCCTGGTATCTGGGAGCTTACCTTTCACTATACCAGCATGAGCTGGTTTAAATCTTTGCTGTGCAAAGGGAGAGAGGTAAACCTTACTGAACTTTCTGCAAGGTAAAATTAGCAGGGGGAGGTGAAAAGAAATCGTGTCTCTTCTGATCTTTATTATTTTGTTCCTGCACATTGCCAACGTCAGAAACAAACTGAAAAAATACAATGGAAAAATAAATCTCCCTGGAAGACACAAGCAGAAAATTGTAGCAAGAAACCAGCTGAAAACAAGACATTTATATTAAATGCATGTAGAAACATTGCTTGTCTCATAAGGGAGATTTTAATGTTTTTCTATTATGTCATCCTAGATAGATTTCTGTGCTTATTGTCTTTGCAAGTAAAACTGTAACCCATACTAAGCAGCTGAACCTATCTCAGCCTATCCCATTAGCAGTCAGTCAAACCCACATTTTTATTAAATTGCTGATAATCAGCCATGTGTCTCTAGAAAACTAACCAGATTTGTCAGCAAGTTGGGTGAGTCTGGAAAGCAGGACTGAGGCCAATGCAGGGCCAGAATCTGATCTTGCTTGTGATATTACCACTCAGACATGAGTCCTCCAGCATCATTGGGAATGCAGCTGAGATGGGTATCTGGCACCTAGTCCAGGGTGGTTCAGATGGGAATGCAGGGCTATTAAACTGGAATGCAGCTGGGCTGCAGAGCCTGATTTGACTCCATGCTTCTATTTTTATGTTCCTTCCTGCCTATGCTTGAATTCTGTGGGAGCCCTGAAGCTACTCAAAGCCATCACTCTGAGCCTTAATCATTCTCCTTTCTGTTCTCTCCTGAATGTTTAGGGACTAGCTTACAGATTCAGGAAGCCCTGCCAAAGGCTTCATCTTGAATATTGCCTTTTCAAACTCAGATTTGGGCTGTATCAGTTATGATATGACAGCTGTTCATTCTTAGATATTAAATAAATGCAAAAGTTTCACTATACCTCACAAAATCCATCACTGCAGCTGGACAAAGAGAATGGATTATCAAGTGTGTCCTGCTAACCACATGCTGAGGCATTTGGACGTTTAGTAGTGGCTTGCAGAACCAGTATCATTTTTATGGCAGCAGTCCACAATATCCAGGATGGGCAGAAGCCATCTCTTTATGTGTTAGACTTTGCTTCCCTGTGAAGAGAAAAGGCCCATCAAGGTTTGGTGTCTCTAAAAAAGCACAACAAAAAGTAGTCATTGTCCTGCAGGGCTTTGCCCACCTCGGGTCAGCACCTCCAATATTCATGATAAACCAAATTCTCTGCAGCCAGGTCTTCAGACAGGATGTGCCTGTACCATGCTCCACAAGCTGCTCCGGGGGTGGTGAGAAAACCCGCCGTTTTCAGAGAAGGGTCATTAGGGTTTGGTTTTTTGCTTGCAATGCAGACCAATTGGAAAGACAGCAAGGCACTGCAGCCCCCCATGAGGCTGTATTGTCTGTGAGTGGTGTTTTTCCATTTTTGCCGTCAGGTAGGGATGTAACTCCACTCTATCCCCAGAGACCTGTACATGAAGCAGAAGCAGCATAGCCAGGAGCTGCGAGACCAGCATGCCCGAGCAGCTATAGTAGCACTAGGCATGTCTGTTCTGCTGGTTTTCCCATTGACTTAAGAGCCCAAAGGCATTTTCTAGTGCACACAGTTTAACAGTTAGTAAACAATTAACTCCAAGCTGAAGAGTGAATCATTAACAAAGTCAGCCAAAGGACTTCCATGTGGCAAATAAACAGACAGAGATATTGTTTAACTTGTCACCTAAACTAAAATAACCTTAAAGGAGCATGTGGTAGCATTTGCAAGAAGCACTTCTATGTAGTGTTATCTCATTTTTTTCCACAGAAGGCTAGTGGCAACAAAAGGCAAGGTGAACCTTTTTCTCAGACTCAACAAAATTATCACTGTTTGCATTCTCTGGTTGACCGAAGAGAACCCAAGGGGATTAAAGAGTTTTGAAAACAAGATAAAATGTGAGGCATCCTGAAATTCAGCTGTGAATGTAGCTTGACAAAGTTTTCTTTGTGGCAGCCAAACACCAGCTTCTGTCATTTCTTCTCAGCTTTATCATGCTATGAAAACACTCTGTCCCTTGCCATAAGGTCTCCACAATGCTTTATGGATTCTCATTACAGAATAATTTAATTTGTATTAATTAATACTGTTGTGAATCCAAACCAGCAGTAACGGATTGACTTCCCTTTTAAACATGTAAAACCATGGGCTGGGTTGGACCCATCCTACCAAGCAGTACAAAGCACAAGTAAAATCAGTAGCTTTAAGTGTCTGATCAGAGAGAAACCACTGGCTTGTCAACAGCATGAGCAAAGTATTCAGCACATTAATTGTGTCCAGAAAGTGAAAGATTGCTGTGTGATAACACCTGGCCTTTTCCAAACAACAAGAGATAGAGTCAACTTTCCCAATTCCAGAGGCAAAATGAGATATTTACACAGGAGGAGCAATAACCTAATTAAGACCTGCTTTATTGCAGAACAAATAGAGATCCTCTCTGCTTGAGGGCATAGTGAAGCATTGTGAAGTCAGTAATTGTGCTGATGGAGTGGTTAAACTTGTGCTTACTGCGGTGAAGGAATGACAGACCAGTAACTTATAAACCCATAAAGCAGGAATTGATATGAACTGGATAGAATCTGGTGAATGATGAGGAGGAGGAAGCTGACAAATTGATCTCTATCTTGACTGATCATAGAACATGGGGGCAGTCAAAAAGGCAAAAGAAACATGACATTCAAATCAGTTACAGGGAGACCAGTTCACCTGCATAGCTTCTTGCTACATGATACAACAAAGGTCATGAGCTTTGAAGGGTTGAAGATAGGACAAAAAGTGTGATGCTCCATCCACAGTTTTAACATTCAATTGGTTGTTTTTGAACAGGAGAGGTGATAAAGCATCATGTCCAAGGAGAGTGTTTGATTTAGCAGCAGGCTGGTTTCTGTTGTCAGAGGCACAGAGCATGTGTAACACTCCTCACTGGCATGCCACTGAGCCACAGGGTATACTCACAGAGAGCTGTCCTTTCTCTAGAGCATCCAGAGTCAAGTGAGGTCGGAGACAATATAAGTGGGCTCTTTGTGGAATGGGATAATTTCCTAAGACCTTTGCAAATATCATAGCATTGCAGACTGGGATAAAATATTTCAAATTTGCAAATGATACAAGAGGAGCAGAAAACATTTCCAGGAAATACTGGCTTAAAAGATAGTGGAGTCTCAGTGGCATTGCTGTAATAAATTATTCACTAGGATTAGCTGACTGTTAAGGACTACCTGCTGACTCCTTCTGCTCAGCACTTTTATTTCTCTTCCCGTTGCTGATCATTCATTCTCTTTGGATTATGGACTTGGCTGAAAACTGAACCAGTCTTCAGGTCACAGTGGGTTCAACTCATTTTATAGTGCAGTAATTCAGTCTGGGTTTTGTATTTGGAAATGTGGAGCACGGGAGGTGTGACACATACAAAGCAAAGTTCCCTATCATGCTGTTTCTTCTCACAGAAAAAGTTGCTCACCCAGTTTCCTTCCATATCAAAATGTAAGACCCAGACCTGTGACTGATGAAGGGCAGCCTTCATGACTTTCATAAGTCATGCTGGTATAGTTGTGTGGCTGGGAAGGAAACTGCTCCAGAGAAAGGATCAGACCTCAGCAAAAACCAGACAAAAAAAGTGGTCATTTTTAACCTCAATCAGTTCTCAATCCCATTCACTATCTGGCCCACCATCACTATCCCACAGCACAGCTACAGGACCTGGGTATGGGTGCAGGCTGCATAACTTAGAGCAGGCACATTAACCTACACAGTAACTTTATAGAGCAAGACAAGGGGTTCCATAGCTTGGAACAAGATGGAAGGAGTTTGACTGCATAGAATTTGCCATGGTTGAACAAGGATGAATTAACATTATGGGTTATCATCACCACCTCTTCCCTTTCACAGACAAGCTAGCAAAAGTTTGCTTCAGGTGTTTCTCCCAAACAGGGTTGATCTCAAACCACCAGGTAGATTACTCCCATTTTCAAAAAAGGTAAGAAGGAAGAACCAGGGAACTACAGGCCAGTCAGTCTCACCTCTGTGCCTGGTAAGATCATGGGGCACATTCTCCTGGAGTCAGCTTGGGTTTACCAAGGGCAAATCCTGCCTAACAAACCTGGTGGCCTTCTATGAACAGGTGACAACATTAATAGATGAGGGGAGAGCAACTGATGTCATTTACCTGGACCTGAGCAAAGCCTTCGACACTGTCCCACACCACATCCTGGTCTCCAAACTGGTGACACAGGGGTTTGATGGATGGACCATGAGATGGATAAAGAACTGACTTGATGGCTGCACCCAAAGAGTGGCTGTCAATGGCTCCATGTCCCAGTGGAGGCCACTGACAAGCGGAGTCCCTCAGGGATCAGTCCTGGGACCAGTCTTGTTCAACATCTTTGTTGGTGACATGGACAGTGGCAATGAGTGCACCCTCAGCAGGTTTGCTTCTGACACCAAGCTGTGTGGTGCAGCAGACAGGCTGGAGGGAAGGGATCCATCCAGAGGGACCTTGACAGGCTGGAGAGGTGGGCACAAGCCAACCTCATGAGGTTCAACAAGACCAAGTGCAGGGTCCTGCATCTAGGTCGAGGCAATCCCAAGCACAAATACAGGCTGGGCAGTCACTGGCTAGAAAGCAGCCCTGAGGAGAGGGACTTCGGGGTGCTGGTGGATGAGAAGCTCAACATGAGCTGTCAGTGTGCACTGGTAGCCCAGAAAGCCAAGCAGATCCTGGGCTGCATCAGGAGAAGTGTGGCCAGCAGGTCAAGGGAGGTGATTCTCCCCCTCTACTCAGCTCTGGTGAGACTCCACCTGGAGTACTGTGTCCAGTTCTGGAGCCCCTATTACAAGAGGGATATGGACATGCTGGAACGAGTCCAGAGAAGAGCCACCAGGATGATCAGAGGGCTGGAGCACCTCTCCTATGAGGACAGACTGAAAGCTGGGGAGGGACTTTTTAGGATATCAGGTAGTGATAGGACTAGGGGGAATGGAATAAAGCTGGAAGTGGGGAGATTCAGGCTGGATGTGAGGAAGAAGTTCTTCACCATGAGAGTGGTGAGACCCTGGAATGGGTTGTCCAGGGAGGTGGTTGAGGCCCCATCCCTGGAGGTATTTAAGGCCAGGCTGGATGAGGCTCTGGCCAGCCTGATCTAGTGTGAGGTGTCCCTGCCCATGGCAGGGGGGTTGGAACTGGATGATCCTTGTGGTCCCTTCCAACCCTGACTGATTCTATGATTCTACGATTGTCTAGGTAAACAGCTTCTTAAAATCATAGAATAGTCATGCTTGGTTTCCATTATCTAGGTAAATAAGTAGCTTGATCAACTATAATGCTTGTAAACACTAGTATATAATCTAAGGCTCCACTGTGTGGTGTTTTGGTGTGCATGTACCGTGGTGATACCATCGGGCATAAAGTCCCCAGGGCTTTCTGTAAGATTGTACACTCACAAAGGCTACAGCAGGACATTCCATCCCCTGATCTAGCCACGTCAAGCCCATTGCTACCATTAAATACAGGAGTAGACTCTTGTTCTAAGTGCTTTGTCATATTCAGGTCTTAAAATGTAATTCTCTATAAAAGCAGCAGCCAAATCTTACAGGATTCTGCAGTGCACAGCAGAAACTTCAACAAGGTGCAAAGACAAATCACTCTGACAGGACAAAGTGAAACAAATTGGACCTCAGTGCCCTGGAGTTAGGGTGTCGATCTGGAGTGAGATTGAAACCTCCTCAAGTGCTTGTGCTTGGCTCTAAAGTGGCAGCAGGCTCCCCATGTGCCCCACCCTTCTCAAACGCTGTCTCTTAGTTCATCAGGACTGCTCCAGAGGCCTGAGCCTTTTTATCACCAGATGAAGCCAGGCAGGAATCCAGCTATTCAGTGGCTACAAATATGAGGCATCTTTAAGTCAGTGGCATGGGCAGGAGGCTCAGAAGGTCAGGCATTGCAGCCCATTGCCATGTATGTGGGATTGCTGCTGCTGTGGCAGTCCATATGAAGACATTCAACATAACTGGAGTGCTTTTAGTCACACAACAGGACCATTTACAAAGGCATGTAGCACTTGGAGAAGGGGCAAGGGTTTTAAGCAAGAAAAGGGCAAATTTAGATTGGACATTAGGAAGAAGTTCTTTACTAGGGTGGTAGCCCAGGGAGGTGATGGAGGGCCCATCCCTAGAGACACTCAAGGTCAGGCTTTATGGGGCTCTGAGCAACCTGATCTAGTTGAGGATGTCCCTGCTTACTGCAGGGAAGTCAGACCTGTAATGGTCCCTTCCAACCCAACCCATTCTATAATTCTGTGATTCTATATGTGTTCATGGTTGTAGCAGTGTGGGGTGGGGATGGTGGTTTCTGTGTTTTGGTCCCAAGATATAGATGTACTTTAGTCATGCCATTAGAGAAGACAAAAAGATCCTTAGGAAAGAAAGTAGTAGGAATGGTGGGTGGCATAAATTATTCATAGATTCTTTATCTAATACATTGTATATTACATCAGAAAGGAGAGATCTTCAATGCAGAAATATCTAAGCAGTTTGATTTGCTTGCAAAGGATAAAAGGGAGAAAATTTAACTTACAAGAATCAGGGAAAAAAAATGTTCTCCGTGGACCTATTGATTTGGATACATTCAGCATGGTGACAGCAATGTAATGTCCAACAGCATCTACCAGATGTAGATGTGCAGGGAAGATGGATTCAGTTGTGTGTACAGTCAAAGTCTGATCTAGTCTGTAAACAGTTATAGACACATATATCAAGTCGCATTATGTAGACAAATAGTGCTTTGTCCAGCTCTTCCTTCTGTGATCTGATGCTTTGCTGCCTCTCTGAGCCAATAAATCATTTTGAAATTTAAGAGGGAATTGTCTCTCCATAATGGAGATGAATGCAGAGTCTTGACTATATAGATATAGACACAATTTCTGTTTGGTCAAGACAGAAATATCTGTTGGGGTGGTATGGTCCCATGATAACAGCACACAGCAAAAGGGATCTCAAATTGGACCAGAAATTGTTTGTCTGTTTGGCAAAAAAAAGAGTCCTGAAGCCTGAGGGGAAGAATTAATTAGATAGTGAGCTGGGGTTGCTGACAGACCACTGAAAGTCCTGCTTAGCTAAGTCGCTCTCTAATTCCATGGGGGGAGGACGGCAATCCTCTGGGAAGATCCCTGGTGTAGCTGTTTCCCAGATCAAATCACACAGGAAACCTTTTTTTTTTTTTTTTAACTGAAAGAACAAAAAAAAAAAATACCCCAAACTAATAGAAATACAGGAATTAACGGAAGTGTGGCAGGATGGAGGGCTAAGTTATGGTGTAGCAGCATCCTCATCTCATGACCCAGGGGCACCCTCAGCAACAGGTCACACTAATTCACAGGTGACAACCCACAGAAATCTCTTGGTAAATCTGCCCCTGAAACAAGAACCCATTTGTTTAAGCCAAGACAGTGCTGTTCTGCATGGACCAAATACCTCCTCATTCACTCAACTAGTTTGACAGAGGTATGATTGATGGCAGCAGGGTTGGCTTGAGGCAGAACACAAATCCATGCCTGGAAACCATGGCCCCACTGAAATCACTGGGACAAAACTGCCATTGACTTTGCTGGAGCTGTGATTTTCATACAGTTTGAGGCCAAAAAGGGACTGCTCATAACCTACACCCTGACCTCCTGCATAACTCAACCCCTAGAAGTTTGCTCACTGGTTTGTTCAGTGGAGGGAATTATATTTCCAAATAGAAAAATTTTTATTACGTTTGTTTTATCTTTAAACTGCAAAACAAGAGTTGGGAATTTGTAGCTGCACTCATGCAAGCTGTGTGAAAATACTGCCATTGGTTAGTTCCTTTGTTCAGTACCAGTTTTAGGACTGGGATGTCATCCAGGGTTGGCCCTTGTCCACAGCATAGGCAATGGAAGAGGTTTCATTTGGGCTGTTAGGAACGTGCCATATTATTTCCCTGCCTTTCCTAAAAGCCTTTCAAAAGCATCCAGTCTGGATGATAGTCTATACATCTCTGCATAGTCTGATTTAGCAAGGCATTAATCATCTATTAAGCTGCAAGACTTGAAGGACTGGGAGACATCATATAGGTCACTAAGTCCAACAGCAATTTCAGTTGGTCATTCATTAGATGCTTAGAATTAAAGAAAGGGCCAACTTCAATTAAAGCAGGGCCAGCTTCAGAGTTTGATCAGGTCAGTGTTTGACCTCCTTTGCTGATTGTTGTGGGTTTGAGGGTTTTTTTATATACCTAGTCAGAATTTCCCTTGCTGCCACCCAGCAACCTCTGTTCACAGCCTCGTATACATTCACGGAAGACCTCTGAGAAAAGTCTTTCACCATCTCCTTTGTACCCCCCCTTTAGATCAACAAGAGCAGACAAACAGCAGGTAGATCTTCTGTAGACTTCTGCAAACCATTTCATTCTGAACAGCCACCAAGCCTGGTATCTGAAGCCCCTGAGAGCGTGTGCAGCACCGAGTAACCCCATCAGGCCCTTCAGGTGAAGACATGTACACAGGAAAGGGAAAGAAAACAAGACACCAAATACCTGGGCATTTGTATCTGGTTCCTAATAGACACAATGCAAAGCAGTTCACATTGTGTCCCCACAGGGTCATCCAGCCACAGTGCATGCTGCCCAGTTCAGTTTCAAGTCCAGCTCTTCTGGGCACAGAAAGCAGAAGACAGTATCAAGGACTCAATACCCCAACCCCAGGATAGAGAATCTTGAAAATTATTCCAAAATGTACTATTTGGGCATGTTTCTCTAGGAAACATAATTCAGAGAGCACTATGTCCCAACCAGGAGTTCTGCCCTTCAGCCACCCTCTGTCCTGTCCCTCAGCCACAGGCCAACACAGGAGACAGCAACAGCCTCGTTGCTGCCAAGGATTTCCAAATGTATGGCATGTTCCCTCTGATGGGTATTCAGACAAGGCTTCCCAAGCACAAAGGCACAGAGCAAAGCCCACTGCCTGGCACAGACTGACTCAGCCCCCAACACCTCAATGAAGTCCAGGTCACCCAGGACATGAGTGACCAAGCCAGAAACACTCCTGTGTGTCATTCACAAAACACCCTCCCTTCTTTATCAGGAGCCTCTGGCATTGTTCAGATGCTTTTGTGTTGACCCTACCTCCTGCTGTGTGCAGACACCACGACACTTGCCCCATGGTCAGTAAAAATGGTAAAAACCTTCTTCAGACTCATGTGGCTGAAAAGCATGCAGATCTCTGGGCCTCTTCTCCTCCAGACTCAGCTTAATTAGGGAGCTGCCAGCAGACCACAAGCATGCTCACAAAAGAAGCTTGCAATCTGAACGGCTTTGACTGCAGCTCTTTGTAACTAGTCAAAAACATCTGGTACCTGGCAAGCTTGCCTGCCTCTTGGAAGGAGATTCCAATGAGAAAATCCCTGTAGCTTGCACCTGAATTCTCCACAGTGCACTGTGCAGCAGTCAGATCTCTCCACTGGCTCCTTTTCTAAGCTGCCAGCTTTGCAGAAAAGCCATTTCTGGCACTTCGCTTCCTCACCTTAGCCTCCCCACCCACCACAACACATTTTAAACAGTACACATGGCCCAATGGGGAACAATTTTTCCCTCCAGTGTTTGTGGGTTGATAAGCTGTCTTGAAAATTCAAGCACTAGTGTTGATTCCAGTTTTATTGACATGATGGAACAGAGCCCATGGTGGGAATAGTTCCCCCAGAGAAGGAGGGAGTAAGGGTAATTCTTTTCTCCTCTTTGAGTAGTCCCTTTCCCTTCCACATGCATGTGGGACTGTGCAGCTGTGCTCATAAGCCAGTCTCAGGGAGACTTCCAAAAGTGTCTACAGAAGATTAAATGATCTCATGTGCAGCCTGTAATGATGGCCACTACCAAAAATTGTTCCCATCTGAAAGCTGCCCTGTGCTGCATGATCTGAAATGGGCTGCTGACCTCAGACAAGATCCCAGTGGGCAAACCACCACATCACAGAAAGTCAGCCCACCGCAAGCACCGCTAATTGTCTCCTTGTTTGTAGGCTCTGAGTGAAGGCAGCTACTCAAGGGCTGGGGAGCTCTGCTCTCAGCTTCTATTACCAAGTGACTTTCTCCTAAGCCTCATTTGCAGTGCATTAAGGGAGATGCTGTCCCAGTCCCTGCTGTGAGGTACCTTTTGTCTGGTAAAAGTCATTATACCCTGAATAAACTCCAGTAAAGCCAATATGAATTGTCCCACCCACAAAGGCAGATGTTGGGTTTGGTCCTGCAAATTAATCAAACATGATCATAAGCCAAATAACCCAAAACTAGATGCAGCTTTCAGTGCAGGAAGAGGTGAACCTGCTTGAGCATGGCTGCATTGACTCAGACTAGCCCCAAACTAGCACACATCTGTTGTCGATGCATTTCCACAAGGCTGTTGAAATTACAACCAGCTCTCTGATGTGGCTCTTATTCCCCAGTGAAGGCTGCAAGCACCAGTGTGGCAAAAGGATCTTGATGGGTAAAAATTATGCTTCCATTTAAGAAGACCTACTAATGGCACCTTGTGCATCTGTCACTGCATTAACAACATCAATTTGAAACTATGTAAGCTCAGCAACTGGTGAAGGGAACAGCTTGCTGACATTAGGTCTGGTTGAAGGGAGATCTTAGGCTTTGTTTCTCCCTGAGGGCTTGTGGTTGGCTAACAGGAAAACAGATACTTTCTTGTGGGTATTCACAGTTTTGAAGATTGGATTCCTTATGTATAGGAAGGTTGAGATCTCTCACATCAATGTGGGCAAAAGGAGTGGGAGGCTGCAGAATAGCATCCATGGAGCAAATGGAGTGCAGAACATGGGCTATGGGAAAAAAAGACACAAACTCAGGTTGTGGGGTCAATTTCACCCCCTCCTTCCCAAGAGGCTGGATTTACCTCCTTCTGCACACTGACAAGGAAAACAAAGAAACTAAATATAAAAATGCAGTAATCTGGGGAGCTGCTCTGGTGCCCAAAACATGGGTGTCTAATGTCATTTTAGGCACTGATAGTGATCCAAGTCATCTGTATGGGGCTGGAAGATGTGGTATCAGACCTGTGGCAGGTCCACTCCCTCCTGGGGCAGCAGCCAGGGCCAGGCAGGAGACTCCAGGGCACAGAAAATGGCACTTGATGCCTGCGTTCAGGCATCTGAACAGCTCCCCCAGAGCCCTGTGTGTTTGGACAGTTGGAGTTAATCATCAAAGGAAAACAGAGCTGCAGTGAGCAAACTGAGCACGGTGAGGGTAGGTAGCAGAGAGGACAAAGTAGGAATGGATCCGAGCACAGGGGACAGTCCTGCAGAGTTTGAGGGAGGAGGTTGTGAATGAAAGCATCCAAGGAGATCAGCTGCCAGCAGCTTCGAAAAGGGTCTCAAATTCCTTCTGCATCACACTGTAGTTTAGTCATAAATGACAACAAGCGACCCAGGGACAGAGCGATATTTTCTGAAGGGTGTGATATGCTGTTTTTTCAGACTCTTATGTGTTCCACATGTCTGAGAGCCTCCCAAACAAGCCCTCTTCACATGCTGTGCTGCACGACCACATTACCCTCCCCATCTTGCGGACGGGCATTTGGAAGTACAGAGAGATGATTTTGGCAGCCCACATGGCACTCTCAGGCTTGACCCTAGTTGTTGTCTGTGGGAGTTTAGACCCCAAACTTCCTTTTTGTGCCTTTGAAGCTAAGTGATTGCAGAGGAGACAGACTTCACTTCAGACCTCAGCTCTCAGCTTAACCCTTTCACCCCATGTCTGTTCTGCCTTAGTGCATAAAACAGCAGGTATTTCTGTACTTTCCTTGGTGATTACAACTTTTATGCAGTGATTAATTTTTCCAGTGGAGGAATAAAATAATCCCCTAAGGACAGCCCTTTCAAGCTTCCCAGCCCTCCTGGCCTCCTTCCTCTCCCAATATACCTCTGCAGTGCAGAGAGCCTGAGAGTATGGGGCAGCTCAGTGCCTGCCTTTCACCACTCTTCCTTCCAAACAGCTCATAATAGAAAAAAACACCTCTTGGCTGGAAACTTTTACAAACACAAATATTTTTAGTTTTGCTGCACTGAAATACTAGTGAGGAGAACACTTTGGGTGCTTGCTTTGTTTTTTAGACTTCACCTCCACCAGCAGCTTAATCAGTACAAATCAAATTACTCCTCCTGTTTACTTATTTCCAGAGCACTGACATTGGCAAGTGGCTTATCTCGGCGTGGCAGGAGCCAGCGCCTTCCTTGGGGGTAGGAAAGGAACTGCACAGAAGCTGCTGGTAGTGAGAGAAGGAGTATAATCCAAGAAAAGTTCTGCTGGCTCTACTCCCCAGCAGCAAGGTTACGCTCCCCAAGCTATGCTGTTTGCTAGGGGCAGCTCAGGGAAGAGATGTCCAGAGGGTAGAGGCTGCCTCCTCCCTGTGGATTAGCAGCCTGGAAGCCAAGATTTGGATTTTGGCTTACTCATTTGTAAGGAGGAGGCAGTGGTGGACCTGTCCGTGGCAGTGATGGTGTGTGGTGGTTTGCAAAACTGACACAGTGCTTTGCAGTCACCCCATCCTTTGCGCTGCTTCTGTGGTCAGTCTTCCCTCCTGAGTGGGGGACAGGTGTAGGGTATGGAGACCATGTAAGCACATCTCACTGCCCGGAAGCATGAACACTCAGCGGACAGGCAGAGACCCCCAGGGCTGACCCATGCTGACTCAGGGATGAAGGCATGCAGCCAGCACCTGGGAGACCTGCACTTTACTGCCACGAGTGTGTCATGCCTCAGTTTGCCCCTCGATGATAGCACTGACTTTGTCTGGATGCTGCATGGAGATGCCCGGACAGGGCAGCCTAGCAACAGAAGCAGGAACGTGGCATTGCTGTGTCTAACCCACCGCGAGCATGCTGGAGCCTTGGACATCATCAACACAAGTCCTGGGATAGATACCTTGACTCTGCTCGGCTTACACTTAGCCCCAGATGATTCCGGGGGTAAAGTAGAGCTAGGTATTGAGATTCAGTGGAGCCGTACGAGTCACCCCCGTGGGGTCTCACCTACCCGGCCAGGCCACTTGCACCCCTCAGAGGAGCGAGGCTCTTGTGCTAGAGGCCAATGCACAGCAGCCGCCAACCCTAAAGGAAAAAAAAAAAACGAATTCCATTTCTCCTATGGCTTGAATGACTTTAAACCGTATTTCGTCCTGCAAAGTGAAACCACCCACTCCCCGCTTCCCCCAGGCACCGAGCCCGCAGCAGACAGCAGCGGCCGGGAGGGATCCTCCCACCCCCGGGGCTGCCCCAAGGTGTTGGGCGGGGCACGCGGGCGGGACGCGGGGCCGAGCCGGGGCGGAGCGGAGCGGGGTAGCCCCGTCGCAGCGCCGGGAGGAAGCGGCGCGGTGGGCAGGGCTGGGTGAGGGTGTGCGTCGAAGAGCCTCACCCATTTCTTCTGCCCGCAGATCTTCCAATGGAGGCAGCTGGAAAACCTCTATTTCCGCGAGAAGAAGTTCTCGGTGGAGGTGCACGACCCGCGCAGGTGAGCGACGAGACGAGCCGGGCTGAGCCATGCCGACCCAGGCTTTGGCGGGCTGCGCCACGCCGAGCCGGGTCGGGTTGTGGCGAGCCGGGCTGCGCCACGCCGAGCCGAGTCGGGTCGTGGCGAGCCGGGCTGAGCCAAGTCGAGTCGTGGGGAGTAACGCTGCCCGTGTCTCTGTGTGAGACTTGCTGCGCTTTGTAGGCGGGGAACCCAAAATCAAGGGGCAACGGATACCAAAGGCGGGGGCTGCTGCTTCCTTTCAGCGCGATATTTTGGGTTCGGGTGGCTGGTTTTGAGGATTTGTTTGCCTTTGGCTCCTACTGGTATTTTTTTCTCCCCTCTTCTGTTTTGGCACCTTCTGATCCCCGGGGCAGCGTAGCTGCGGTGCCGTCAACCCCCGTGCATGAAAGAATTGCCTTGTCCCCGTGTTGCACTTTGGAGCCTGGAGTTGGGTGCCAGATTTTGTACTCACACGCTTCCTTGTAAATAAATATTCAGTAGTGCAGCTGAAAGGAATGGCATGGTACCAGAGGTTTACCGGCAGGCTGGATGAAAGCCCATCAGTCTTTTTGGCACGGGACTCTTTTTTTTTTTTTTTTTTTTTTTTTCCTTGCTTAAGAAACCTAACGTGGGAGAGAGTGAGTTAAAGTGACTGTGCTGCATCTAATCAGTGCATTCTTCACCCCTTGCTTGTTTGCCTCAGTGGATGGTTACTGCAGTGATCAGTGTGTATATTGCTCTTTAAGTTGTGCTCACTAAAAACAACATCCCACTTTCAAAATAAGTATGCCTATGACTGATGGAAACCATCTCTCTTCCCAGGCTGCTTTGGTGTGCTGCTGGTAGCTGTGTGTTTTGCTGATTGCTCAGCTGTGATCCCGTTTCACCTGTTTCCTATGCCGATCTGTGTACTAATACATGTACTTTTCTTAAGGGAATTTTACGTGCTGTTTCTGTGGTTTTTTTACCCTGATCTGAACAGTCACACCAGTGCAAATGGTGCCTGGCTCCATAGGTGCATTTTGTTAAGGCAAAAACTGAGTAGAGCAGTTCCTATCATTGTGTAGCTCCAGGTCAGCAGGGCCTTGAGGCAGCTGCTTAATATTAAGTATGTAAATATTCACATGAAATCTAGTGGAGGAAATTCCCAAAACTGAGAATATGCTGGGAGATCTTCCAGCACCAGGAGCTGAGGGTGGTGCACTCCTTCCCCCCCTGAGCCTCCAGCAGTGGACGAGGTGTCAGAAACGTGTGCTACAAGCAACCATCAATGAGAAGTCCCTAAACACCAAGGCTGGCCATGTCCTGGAAGCAGCAATTGCAAGGAAAAGCAAGCAAATACCTCTGGGACATTAAAATTGTGATGATATTTGCAACTTTGAAGGAGCTGGGGTTGTTTAGCCTGGTGAAGAGGAGGCTCAGAGGTGACCTCATTGCTGTCTACAACTACCTGAAGGGAGCTTGTAGCCAGGTGGGGGTTGGTCTCTTCTCCCAGGCAACCAGCAGCAGAACAAGAGGACGCAGTCTCAAGTTATGCCGGGGGAGGTATAGGCTGGATATTAGGAGGAAGTTCCTCACAGAGAGGGTGATTGCCCATTGGAATGGGCTGCCCAGGGAGGTGGTGGAGTCGTCATCTCTGGAGACGATCAAGAGGAGACTGGATGAAGCACTTAGTGCCATGGTCTAGTTGATTGCTTAGGGCTGGGTGATCAGTTGGACTGGTTGATCTTGGAGGTCTCTTCCAACCTGGTTGATTCTATGACTCTAACTTAATGTCATGCATGAAATGTGACCATACAGAGGAACCTCTTCTGTCTCGTTGTATTTGGAAGGTAGGAATTACTGACACAGAAGAGCTTTGATTTTTTTTTTTTTTTTTTTATTCCATGGCATGCATGGAATAAATAGCATCCATGGAAATGTCAATTCCATTGTGTAGTTTCTCTGAATCAACACCAGGAGAACAAAAACAGGTTCCAGGTTGTCAGCCTGGTGCTCTCTCACTAAAAGGGAATGAATTTGATTGATTTTTGTATCCAGAGAGTACCACCATCCAGGCTGAGCTGACACTCTGGCTGTAAAGCAGCAAGGCATATTGCAGTGGTGTGGTGGGAACACAGCTAGGGTTGTAGTCTCCCAGCCAAGTGGGATGGACTCCTGTGAGGAGTTGTTCAGTGTGTGGAAGAGGAGGAGTAGCCAATACAGTGCATTCCTCTCTGTGTAGCCAAACCAGAGCCTGAGTCAGCGAAGCCACGCTTGGCAGGAGTGCAAGCATGGCTCCATGGTTGTGGCCAGGGCTAGGCAGCATAATGTATGTTTTTAAGTCCTGCTTCTGCCTATGGCTTCCTGTCCTTAACAAGTCATTTAACCTCTCTTCATTGTGGTTACTTCATAAAGGAGATAAATTATTTGTTTTAGGGGGTATTGACAGGGTTCATTCCACAGTGCATGTGGAATGCGTGGAGGGAATTCATGGAAAAAGCACCAATGGGCCATTGCTCACAGGTCCCAAAGAGACAGCTCTGAGGAGCAAGTCCCCAGCTCTGACCAGCTGCGTCTGCAGACTTTCTAACAGGGCCTGCAGCTTTCATAGAATCATAAATTGTTTAAATTGGAAAAAAACCTTTAAGATCAGAGTCCTTTCATAATATTTCACTACAAGACTATTCTTAACAGTCTGTAGAAGAGGACCTCATTTATTTGGGGCTCTGTAGATCAGTGGTTTGGTTTACTCCAGCCAGTGCTACATCCCTGCAGTGACACGGGTTCTGCAGAGCAGGACGCTGGGAGCCTGTGTGTGCTAGTGCAGTTAGAGGTGAGGGCTGAGGAGGAATAACCAAGCAATTTTGTACAGCTGTGAAAGCATGGTGAAACCTACCCTGTGTTTTTTGCTAATACTTGAGGACAATGGGGAGTCCCAGGGAGGAAACATTTAGCTCTTATTTTTCCTGGGTTTATTTTCATTCAGCTAATCGTTGAGTAACATTCTTCTCTCCAGGGCACTTACACAGCCCTCTCTGAGCCTCACAACTCCCCTTTCTCATACCATGTGGCAAGTCCTGCTGTATCTGTTTACAAGTGGGAAAATCAAGGTACTTGAAGAGGTTCTTTCATATTCTCTAAAGCAGCTATTGATCCTGTAGATCTTTAGTTGTCATCTGGGTCCTAACATTTGTGAGACTCCATCCAAAGCCAGAGGTAGTGAAGAGTGTGAGGGCTTGGCCTTAGGTGTTTTGGTGTGTGATGAGGCAGAGGATTCACACATGCTGTGGGATTGGTGACTCCCCAGGAATATGTGGCAGGTCAGCATCAGCTCAGTCAGACGCAGGAATACACTGTGAACTGGACAAACTGTTTGACCTTTACTATTAGTCGTCTGGAGCTTGCCAACTTGAGGAGCTCTTTAAAGTAAATGCTCTCCTGGCTTGATTAGCTATTTATTGGTGTTCTCTAAGCATTTTTTTCCTGTTAGCACAAGGGTTTGTGCAGTAGAGACAACAGCTTTTACTGTGGAGTCTGTGATAGGTTCTGCCACAGAAAACAGTATGAAGAAACCTTGATATAACCACAGTTCATTCTATCAATTCTTTTCTCCTCTCCAGGGCATCTGTGACCAGGAGGACTTTTGGGCATAGTGGCATTGCTGTGCATACGTGGTACGCCTGTCCAGCACTAATAAAGTCTATCTGGGCTATGGCCATTAGTCAACATCAGTTCTACCTGGACAGAAAGCAAAGCAAGGTAAGCATGTTGGAGATTGAAGTGAGTGTTGCAATGAGTGAGTCCTCCTCACTCCCCACAGTCCCAGCAAGCTCAGGTTGAGATGGTGGCTCCTTTCCTGCCCTCTCCACCTGAGATCAAAAAAAAAAATGGCAAACTGACTCAAAATATCTGCTGGCTTTGGCCAGAATTAGGGTATTTATATAAAATTCTTGTCAATGGGCATGAGGATCGAGGGAAAGGTTGCACTGAACTGTGGCCAAATTGGAGTAACCAAGGTTTGCAAGCAGATAGGGTTGTGTCTGTTTGGATGGTTTCCACATGTCCTCTAGGTCTTGAACTCTGTTGTAAAGTTAAAGCAGCTTCCTATAACTGAGTTCAAAGTAGCTTCACACTCTATACCTGTTTCTGAATCCTTGCTGTCTCTTACTTTTTATTATAGTGTTTTCATAGAAATGAGGAGTAAGGATCTTATTTCTCTCTGCACACAGAATCTCACAGCAGAAGGAGGGGGGCAGGATACTCACAGTCTGGCCTTAAAAGGAACTGTCTTGATCCAGAGCTGCACTAAGGGCCACTCAATACACAAAAGAAACCACCTTGAAAACAGAGGAGTGTGTGTTCTCCCTCTAATTCCTTTCATCAACAGTAATTTTAGGCATATTCAGAGCAACAGGAGATCACTTTGATCACTCTGAGATCACTTTGAGACAGAGGAGTCACTTCTCATGCAGACACCCCTTTCCATATGAGCATGCTGATGTAAAACTTTACAGAAAAGATAGTCTGTATTGAGTGGATACCTTCTTACAGAGCTGTCTGCATTGCCCCCCATCTCTGGTAAGGTGGCAGGAATGTACAAATGGGTGAAACAGTCTAAACATCTGGCTATTGCTGAAAGCACTGCCTGCATTTTTAGTCAGGGACTGTTCTCTCCCTTGCATAGGCTCTAGCCCTGTCAGGTCCCTTCATGAGCCAATTCAGCCCACTAAACTGGCAAAAAATATTTCTTTTTCCTGTTTTTCTATGGTAGGTGCAAACTAACATCCCACCCTGCCTAAGTGCTAGATGGACAAAATTGCACACACACTTGATACCAAATAATGCTTTCCTGTCCCCCTTCTCTGCTCAGCACCACTAGGACAATGCACAGCCCTCTCTGTTTTGCTCTCAACAAAAACAACTCATCAAAACAAGCAGAAGTTTTGGGAGTTTCTTACTTTTAGCCAGATGGATTTGCTGATCTAGATGCAAGGTATTTAGGTCACAAGCAACAAACAAACAAAAGGAGATTCCCTCCTCCTTCCATTTCTTTGATAAGAAACTGGGTCTCTTAAATATCCAGAACTTCCCTTTAGTGACTTCTTTTGTTGTTGTCAGACTGTGTTTCAATCTGATCTCCTCCCTCGCACTCCTACAGACAGCACCACCTCTCCAGCCCTCCTTTGTCAACCTGTCACGTCTGTGACCATGTCATTGTGCTTTGTCACAATAATCCCAGTAGTCAGACTGAGGCTTTGAAGTTAAGGCATACAAACATTTTTATCCCTTTCTCTTAAGGGAGCTGGTATTTTAGTGTTGTCCTCGTCTTTGACATGATACTGTCAAGACTGATAGATGCATCTATTTTAATTATCTGTTCAATTCATCCTGCTGGTCACTTCAGGATGCTGTAATCATATGTGCTTTGCTTGTGGAAACCACTAAAACATATTCCAGAGAAATGTCTTTGTTTTAGCTCTCAAGGGCTTAGACAAACATTTATTAGAGTTTCAGGTCTCATGGGTTTACATGCCCTTAAATCTCAGCCCCCACTTCAGTTGAATCCCCATCTTCAAAGGAAAATTTAGATATTCCTTCCTTTCATGTCCAAACTTGGCATTTCATATAGTTTTGACAAAAGAAAGAAGAATAAAAACAAACTTAGAAGAAAAAGCCTGCTGGAGCTCACTGCAGCTAAGCCTTTACTCCAGTGATGTAGGTTAGATGGCAAGAGATAGGACCTAATGACTAAGCAAGCTTGGACTCTGTGCTCCTCGTATACTGGACACCTCTTGGATCTGGACTTTATGCACAGCTCCACTGGAAAACCTCCTTCACCTGATTTTAAAAGGAAATAAAATCAACTTTGCCTTGGTTTTGACTGTTTTTCAAGGCAGTGAGGTCCCAGCCTTCTTTCCAGCCTTACTCTGTGTTGAACTCCTGCCAGCTCACGGAGTTCCTAGCATCTTGCTCCCTGCTGATGTATGTCTCTCTCCCTGCAATCGAAGCATAACATGGAGACTGAAAAGATCTCCAGCTTTCCAAGTAAACATGTCAGCAGGCAGAACTCTTGTCAGCTTCCCTTTTTTTCAGGAGACACATGTAGCAGGACTTCAAGGCATGTCTTTGCTCTGTTGACTGCACTGAGTCAATCAAATGTTTGGCCTAAAAGCCTTGAGAGGTCCCATTTTGTGGGAATTTCCAGCAGCATGTTCCTCCCAGTGCAAGGCTTTTTTGCTGAATGAGCCAGTGGAAAATAGGCCAAGGGTTTCAAAAAAAAAATCACCTGCAGCAAAGCTCCATCACTGCAAGCAAGAGGAGTAAATTCATCCCTAGTGTCTGTCTATTCTTGCTTTTCACTGATGGATTTTTCTTTACCCTCTGACCCTGTCAGAACAACACTGGGGATCAGTTTGGCCCCATGCTTTGAAATGACTCATGAATGAGCCAGTCTTCCTCCATGTAAATGAGACTTGGCAGGTCTGTGCTAAGTGCTTTAGAATTTGTGAGCCTGGGGGGAGGCAGGGCCCGAGGGAGTGCTAATGGGGTGTAATCCAGCCTTCCACCATTGTGCTGTCAGTGCAGAGCCTAGCCCCGGCTGCTGCTCAGTGGCCTGTGTGAAATAAGCTGTTGGTCTGATTCCTGCCATTGACAAGTGGCTGTCCAAAGCACATGGAAAGTTAACCCTGTTCTTTTCAGGAGATGTTCCATTCCCACCGTTTAGTGCAGGGCACCATTAGCACAACTACAATGGGATCTAAAACCTTCTCCTACAGCTTTGGAAAGTTTGGATTGTACCCTCTGTGGAGGAAGCTTGCTCTGCCTTGCTGATTCTGTCTGCTCCCTTTCTGGTTAGTTTTTCCTCTCTCCCAGCTCCAGAGATGACAGACTTTGGTCTTTTATCATTTCTTCATTCGCCATATGTAGGGCACACTTCCATACACTGCTGGCTTGGTGTGCTGGCCAGGGCCTCAACAGCATCTCACTGCAGCACTCAGTATTTCAGTTGGTGCCTCGTTAGACAGGTAGAGCCAGAGTGTGCCCTGATTTACACTCTTGAGTATGAATGGAAATAAACTGCAGAGCTTCTCACGGTAACTGTCCTACAAACGCAGGAAAACCACTACCTCACAGAGCTGGAGGGCAGGATATGTGGTCCAGACTTGGGATTTGCCCTCTTCCTAGGCATTTGCTGCAAGGACTCAGTGTATTGGGTTAGGCAGATACTGTGGCTGATCAGTACAGCAGTTCCTGGGGCATACAAGGTATACGTAACCCTACATACATGTAGGGTCATACAACAGATGTACACCTGCAGGGGATAAATCAGCCAGACAGCAGCAGCCTGAAGACTTGTAACCTCCAAAGATCTGGTATTGCAGCAAGACAGCAGATTATGCTCAGGCTCCTTATCAAGATTTCAGCAGCAGGAAATCTTGTTAGGTAAAAAGTTACTTTCCTTTCACCTAGAGCTAACCTTCTAAAGCTATCTGGAGAACATGTTTCACAGACCTTAGTTCTGACCAGAAACATCAGATAAAAGAATCTCAAAGAGTGCTGTCCTTCTCGGGATGATTTTGGGTAGGAGCTGCTGGAAAGGAGAAGTAACTGGTTGTAGCATTGTCAGTGGTGGGTGCCTGATATGCTCTGATATCTTGGCAGGTAGTTCATCCTCTGTTCTTGGGGTGTTTGTGCAAACAAGCTTGTGAGGCATTTGGGTACCTCTGAATGGCAATGGTGGAGACTAAATACCCAAGAATATTAAATTATTATAATACTTCTGAGGGTAGTTTTAGTATGAGGCTCTCACCCCATGAGATTATTATTTGGAGTCTTAAACTAATCTTAAAAACAGAGTGTGCAGCAGGGAGATGTTTTACTGCCCTTATTATTTCATTGATGTGCAGAGGCAGAGGATCTCGAAGAACTTAAAGTTAAATGTCTTGCCCAAAGCCCCGCAGCAAATCGGTAGCAGAGCTGAAAGTGAAACTCAATGTGGTGAGCCTAAGCTCTTGTTAAAATCATTTCTGCTTCCCAAGGATGTGAAAGAACACTGAAAATCCCATCATGGCAAGCATTCTTTGTATTCCCATCTTGTGGTGATTCCAGTGGGAACAGAAAACACCCTGGTACATGGACATCAATCAGCTTCTGATTTGTTAGCACTGTAATTCTGTGCCCATCACCTGAACTGTATGACTAGGGCTAAGATTCTCTTCTGGCCTTGAGGTGCAGAGGTGAAAGCTCAGGTGAACTGGGACTTCATCGTCCAGTTTGACCGAAATCTTTGTGCAGCTGGAGAGCCTTGGTAGTGTCCCAACAACTTTCTGGGTTCTGGAAAATAGAAATTGCAGGTCAGTGTCCCTACAAGACTAGGGTAATTAGAGCTCAGCAGCACAGGACTTGTAAGATTTGGATGATGGGCTGAGGTCCAAGCTCCTCCATCTGTGACTGAGGAGCTCACACGAGGGTCAGCATCAAGAAGCCAATTTTCAGGTCAGAGATAAAATAGCAGCCATCTCTGTGTGCCATGTTAGACAATGAGCTTCTTCATGCTTGTCAGTTCCCTTCTTATTAGCATGGCTTGTTACCTGAAGTGAATTCAACAACCAATACATCAAATAGAGCTCAGAACATAACCATTAGCTCAGAAGAGGCAGGAGGAAATTATCCATGTGGACAGATTATTCCACAATGCCTTAATGAAAAGTTTCTTTATATTTTTTTGTGAAGTGCTTAGAGATGACTCCAGTCACAAATAAGAGGACTAGAGAGGGTTGTTGTGATGTGGTAGTTGCTATTTTAAGGTATGTCAAAGGCTGTATTGGTCAGAAAAAGGACTGAAAGACACCCTCATATGTAGGGTTCATCTTCCTGGTGGTGCTAGGGCTCTAACTGATGGGCCATCTCCAGCAACTTTGATCAATATTCTTGATTCTCTTGTTCATGTTAAATGCCTATTAGATGCTGTCAAAGGATGGACTGGAGACAGATAGATGGTGAGCTGCTAATGGTAGGATTTGTCTTGCAGAGGCAAGGCAGCCACTAGGAATGAGTGAGCCCAATCCTGCAAACAGCAACTGTGCTCCTTTCATTACTCAGAGCTGTTAATCCCCTCATCCTACATGGTTTCTCCCCTGTTAGATCTGTGGGCAAACCACATCTGGGCTCACTGCTCAATAAAGAGGAAGTTGGGTTATGCCATCTGAACTTTCTGGGCATCTTCTTGTCTCAAATCCTTCCATAACCAATGGAGAAAAGACATCCTTGGAAGTCAGCTCATCCTCTCCTAAGACAAGTTTGTGCAGTATGCATGTTTAGTTTCCCCTGGAGATGCCTAGACTACTGACATTTGGTGGTGTACAAGTGACTACTTGTGTTAGTGTGACCAGTTACTGACCTGGGGCTGACCGTTCTTACTGGAGTAATGTTAATGCTTTGAAGGTGTCCCTCACAGTAGGGACATGGCATGTTGCTTGTTAGTCTGGACCATAACCTGAAGATGTTTTCCTGCAGGATTTTCTTGCAGCTCCTCATGACCGCCTGTTTAAACCATGTCCTCACTCTGTCTCGGCCCAAAGCTCATTGCAGGTTTGAAAAGGCCCTCTTGGATGCCTTTGGGCTTTGCAGTTTATAATGTTGGCATTTTTGAAGGTTTCTTATTGTATGTGGTAACTCAATAACTCCAAACATAGTTTAAGAGGGGGAAAACGTCCATGGCAAAGCAGAGAAAGTAACAAACAACAGGAAGTGATGCCAGGATTGCACCTACTTGAGAATGTGTAAAGTGCAGCAGTGAATACTGTGCCAGGTTGCTTCTGTTCTTGTAAAATATTCCACATTTGCTGTGGAGGTCTGTTTCCTGCCACAGAAAAAGGGCTTTTTTCTTTCTGTAATCTTTAAAGAAGCATCACATCATTACTAACTCCTGTGTCCATGTGCAGTCCAAGATTCATGCTGCAAGAAGCCTGAGTGAGATTGCAATTGACCTGACTGAAACTGGAACACTCAAGACCTCAAAGCTGGCCAACATGGGGAGTAAAGGCAAAATTATCAGTGGCAGCAGTGGGAGTCTTCTCTCATCAGGTAGGTCCTTTATTCTATAACTGGAGGGAATATGGTGGGCAGTGCTGTGATCTTGGCATAACGGGGAGCAGCCAGAAGGTGCAAAGCGAAAATGAAAGTCACTTCCCTTTAGGTTTTCTGTCTGTCCAGGTGTTAGTCTGTCTTTCAGCATGTTGCCCGACAAACAACACAGGCAGCGATTTCCCGCACTCTCATTACTCCTGCTCATTTCCTCTTTGGCCCCAGGATGTCATCTCCAACCTCTCACTTCCCAGCTGAGATCTGGTCTCTCTTCACGGTTTCTGTCATAATCACAAAAACTTGTTATCAGTTGGTCCTAAGGCAAATGCATTTGTGAAGGAGCTCCCACCCAGCCTTGAGGAAGCATTCAGCCAATGCAGCTCTCTAGGGAAACTGAGGCTGGGAATTGGTGATATTCCTCAGCAGTGTTCAGGCAGAGAGGCTTCTTCACAGAGCGTACATCTGCCTTGCGTCTATGTTGCTAGAATTTGCCTGGTGTCCCAGGCTCAAAAGATCTATTTGCTAGCACTCCCCATCATACTAGTGTGGGGACCAAGAGGTTTCTTTTGTGGCTTAGAGCACCTTCCTGCTATGAGGAAGACATAATCTGTGAGAGACCCAAGAGAAGTTGATACAGAGGAGAGCTAGATCATCAGAAGAGAAGGACCAGGGAAGAGGATTTAGGAACATTTGTGTATTGCTTTGAAACTCTTCTGTCAGTCTGAACAAGCCAAGCTGTGTGTCAAACAGTGCTGAATGTGATTCTGGATTGATAGTTCGCAAAGAGTTTGAAGCTGCTCAGATGAGAAGCTCTTCAGGAGGGCAAAGTTGCTGGTATCAAGATAATTAACAGTTCCAGTCAATTAATTGTCCTCTGTTAAATGTTGTATCAAGTTATCAAAACCAGTTGTGTTGAGATGTGTACAACAGAGAATAATTTTCCTATGCTGCACAAGGGAATAAATGCTTTGAAACTGAACCCACACTGGTGTAGTATTCAGCATTGCATCACTGCATCCTTTATGTCTCTTAATAGCCACAGTTTCCTACATGGAAAATGTCCAGCAAGGGGTTAAAATGTGCAATGCTCACAGAGCTCCAGAGCAGCCTGCTGTGCATTTCCTTGGCTTGCCTGCAAAAAGAGATGCCTTTCTGCTCCTTAGGTCCTCCTGAAGGAGCATACAATCCACTGTCTGTGCCTCCCATTGCTCAGGGAATTGCAGTTGCTGAGCAGCTTCAGGACTGGTGTTGGGTTGCTGGAGTTCTTTGTTTGTTTAGCATTTTTCCAGCTCTCCTGCTGGAAAGTAAATAACATTTAGTACCCCAAGGAAGTTGTTAAGATCATTCCAAGATTTCAACTTCCTGGGCACATTTCCCAAGTTTGCAAGAGCTACTTGGTAGTAATCCTGTTTTCATGTTAATACACTGACTTTCAGCCTTCCTGGAAAAAAAAGGCAAAAAAAAAAAAAAACCAAAAAAAAAAAACCCACATAACACCATGGGGGTCTGCCTCTGCTCTTACACTGTGAGAGCAAGAGTCAGGTGAAAGCCAGCAGAAAATCAGGCCCATAAAAGCTTTTGTAAGGACAGCACTTCTCAAGATTATGCAGGTAGAAACCCCAAACCAGGAGCTTCCCATGCTTTTTTTTTTTTTTTTTTTTTTTTTTTTTTTTTTTTTTTTTTGTTCCCTGCTCAAATCCCTCTGGGTGATCATGGGATTTGCAGGCTCAGCAGAACTACACTAGTGACTAGAGCCATGCAAAGGCCATGGACCAACTGAGTCATTTCTTCAGGCCTGGGTAGGTGGGTTAGGTTATTTAGGACTGTGTGAACCTCAGTTTTGGTCGAGGTGCTGCTGGTGAGCCAGACAAGCATAGTTCCCTTCATGTTCCTGTGTTCAGAGCTTTCTTTAGGTCCTACCAGCTATGAGGACAGGGGTCTCCACAAAATGCTAAGGTGAGCTGTTGGGTTTACTGCCACCATGTGCCTTCCAGCAGCTGCGAGCACACATCTGGAGGGAGGGAAGGGTCGAGAGTGGATGTCAGAGGAGGACAGATACCAGGGAACGGGAAACCCTGAATTGCTTCCACACCGTTACCCAGACTCCTCTGCTCCCAGACCCCCTTCCCTCAAGCCTGACTGGCTGAGGTGACCCAGCCTTGTCCCACTGGATGGGAGGGAGCATTCACTGCCTGTCCTGCTGGGCACAGTCGTTGGATCTGTCCTGGCCTTTGCATTTCCTCCCATTGTGCCAAAGATTATCAGCACGCGGTTACAACAATGATGGGTTATCACAGTACAGCTTGCACACTGGAGAGAATAAGAGCAAATGATGAAGTGGCCACAGTAGATTTCCTGGCTATAAATA
Source organism: Indicator indicator (assembly GCF_027791375.1). Taxonomy (NCBI): domain Eukaryota; kingdom Metazoa; phylum Chordata; class Aves; order Piciformes; family Indicatoridae; genus Indicator; species Indicator indicator. The sequence goes on along the minus strand of NC_072012.1, from coordinate 17,435,879 downwards.
CCCCAGATGACTCAAAATCACAAAGGCAGAGCTGAATTTGTTTGTCCCGACTTCCCTACTGTTCTGTCTGTTTTTTCTTGGAAATTACTTGTAGCCATTTCCTCTCCATTTCCCTCCACTGAAGGGGCTGTCAGCACCATGAGGAGCATGCCAAAGCTGGCATGTGTCCCCTGGGTTTTCAGCAAGGCTACAAGGAAATATTAGTTGTTGCTTCCAGCTGTCACACTGTCTGGCCAAGATCCTGCTATGCAGTGCAAAGCAGTCAGTGCCCCACGTCATTTAGGGCCTCAAGACACAACATCAGGGAAATGGAGTCTTATACAGGGACAGTGATTTCTCTGTGGCCACAGAATTCAGGGCCAAAACCTAAGCTCCTCCAGGCTTCCCAGGCCCTTGATCTCAATCTATGCCCACTGCAGAGTTGTAAGTTTGATATCTGATGGTTCCGAGTGCATTTATGACGAGCTCACTCTTTAACTTTTGACCTCATTTGTGCTCTGAAAGGGGCCCCCAAAACAGGGCTGCTGGGATTTAGCTCAGGGATATTCTGCTCAGGATCTATAGGCCATCCCTGGACACTGGGGAAGATTTGCACAGGTGTAAAAGCTCTGCTTTCACACTGGGGTGAACTGTAATCAAAGCCAGCAGAGGTAATTATTGGAGCAAAATCAAGTCACATGTAAGGTGGATGTGTTCTTCAGAGCCGTCTGTGCCCTAAGAGCTCTGGAGGTCTTGTAGCTATCAAGGAGTCCCATTACTACTGGGTTATTGTTGGACTGAACCCCAGTCCAACTTCTTCATCTCAGTGGGCAGAGGAGAGGCCACAGAGGAGCACCTCTGCTTTAGCTCTGCAGATATGTCTGAGGAGCTTCTGCTTCCCTGAGCCCCATTCCTTCATCAGCAATGGAGGTTTCCTGTTCAGGGGCCTGTTCACATTTGAAAATGCCACAAGAGAGCCCAGCCAGACAGTCCCCTGGACCCCAGCACTCCATATTCCAGCTGGACCACCCTGACAGGTGCTGGAGCAAATAAACAGCATCTTGACAGCTTCCAGCATGGCCCCTGAGCTTGGAGCTGGTGAAGACAAGTCACCCACAGGATCTCTGAGCACATCCTGTACAGTGCAGCTCCAGCTGGGCTCCCGTGCACCATGGAGGATTTCCTACTTGTCTGGCAGAGACAAGATAGCAGCTGGCTGGGCTTGCTGGCTGTTGTGTGCTGACATCCTGGTGCAGTGAGTCAGCCCAGGCTCTGGCATGAAGCAAGTGTGGGGGGACCTCCCCTCCCTGCTCAGAGGACAGCCTTCCATGGGGACCTCAACCAAATGCCAGCAAGTTGGAGCCAGCAGCCAGATGTAGTGTGCAGTTTGCCATATTTAGATGTGTTTTTTGGAGCAGGAAGCTCACAAAATGAGAAAGAGTTGCCTGGATGCTCTTGCCACACTGCTGCTCAGCTGCCTCGTTGCATCTCCTTTCTCCATGGTTCTGTCTGTTCCTTAGCATCACATCTATCCTCCCTGCTTGGTTTCATCTTTCTCCTTTATTTCTTTTCCAAGCTGATTTCACTCTGCTACAATAGCGGAGGAAATGGAGACAAACTGTGAGTCCCTGGTAGGGCTTTCCACTTGAAAGCAGCGGCTTGCATTGCTGTTGTCATCCCTTTGACAAGCTTTAGAACAAAGCTTGTCTTGGAGCTGACACCTGGTAGCCAGGAGCCCCTGCAGGTATGCACAGGCAGAGCACATCACCTTGGTCAGATTCTTTGGGGGTGTGACTCGTTTGTTACAATCATAGAATTGTCAGGGTTGGAAGGGACCTCAAGCATCATCTAGTTCCAACCTCCCTGCCATGGGCAGGGGCACCTCGCACTAGATCAGGTTACTCAGAGCCCCATCCAGCCTGGCCTTAAACACCTCCAGGCTTCGTGTCAGCATCAACATCACTAAGAGGGTCTTGACCTTACCAGTACTGGAGAGATCAGAAACCAGCCTGTTAACACTGATGAAGAAGCTCAGCCATGAATTCTGCTGTAGGGCAGGGAGGGGCAGGGAGGACCATGTTCTCCTCCCATTTCACAGGTCGTGTTCTCCTGTGTATCAGTGGATGGAGAGGCCAAGTGTGAATCACAAGCAGAGTATCCACACAGTAATAGGGTATTAAGTGGGTGTTCAGGTCACCAAGACCTGCATCTCATCGTGTATGCTGAGGAAAGGACGTGTACGATTGCCTTGGTCTTGAAATTAAACCAGCAGCATCAGCTATAAAAACAGGCCCCAATTCAGCAAGCTCCTTTTGCTTGCCACCAAGTGTGCTTTCACAGCCCTTTTTCTTTTAGGGACATCAAATGGTTCTGCAGAAATATGTATTAAAATGAAGAGTTCAGTAAATCTCTGCACAGCAAATGGAAAGAAGGCTGAATAATAATAATAACAATTTTCACAGAAAGGTTCAAAATTCATACAAGGAAATTACATATTTCTGCAGCAATCCTCCTGTTTGCTGCATTAGGAATTAGCTCTAATTGTGGGAGAGAAAATACCTGACAAAGCCTCCCAGTCAACCATTTCTGTTGCAGCAGGAGTGTCTCATGTTAGGACTGATCTTTCATCAGTGTTGATGATCCTCTTTTGTTGGTACTTGGCAGCAGTGGCTCAGTGAGCATCACATTTAGTAAGACAAATTTAAGGTAGTATCTGCTTGATTGGTTTGGTTTGTGCTGGTCTTTGATTATTTCTTTGGTTGTTTTTATGGTCTTTTGATTTGCTCTGACAGTTTTGGGTCAATTGCTCAAGGCTGGATTAATACAAATGTGAAGTAAAGAGCCTATAATGGAAGGGGTAGGCACCCCAGCAATACAAAGCACTGTTCTCTGCTCCTTCACAAGCATCTTGCATGGGTGTGATTGTCTTGACTGATCAAGTTTCCATTTGCTATTCACCTGTAAGAACAAGCAGAGAATCCAGCCCATAAAAATCTAGTAATACACTCCAAAATAGGACTCAGCTGCCACTGAATCCACCACAGGTACCAGAACTTAGCTTTCCGTAAGCTTAAGGTGGATGCTTTAAACTACAACTGTAGCTGAACAACAGTAAGCAATATGAGTGAAAAACACATAGAGGTGGCATTCACACCTTCCTGAGCTTACTTTTCATCTCACAGTGTGGTCATAACCCTCATGTCCTTACTCTGTGATGAAAGAAGGCACTCAGCTTGTGCAAACAAGCAAAGTGACTTCACTACAAACTCATCCCACCCAGGGGTGTTTTAAAGAGGGTGAATGCGAAGTACATCCTGAAAAACCAGCTACTCGAGGACCCTAAAATGGATGCAACAAACAGCCCCTTCTTGGAGATGCTACTTCTTGGATAGCAATTGATGCACCATCCCAAAACAAAATAAAATCAGGAGCCCCATCGATAAGTGCTCTTAAAGAGCTGAAGTTACAAATGCTTTCATGACATCCGAGCAACAGAGTCTTGACTTTGTGTATGAGCTTAATTTTAAGTGGAAGCTGCTGTGTAATTGCCACTGGAAAAGTCAAGGCATTTGGACATCCAGTTTAAATATCCTGATCTGCATCTTTGTGAGAAACAGCTGTATCCCAGAAGGACCTGTGGATTGATATCAGTTTAGTGTCTTTTACAAGAATCTTGCTAGATAATTTTGTGACATTACAGGCACTGTAAGTGGGCTGAATTAAACGTTTGCTACTACGATGCTTGCAGTTCTTAAGAAGTAGGCTGTATTCTTAAATGGTTTCTCCTAGTCTTAATTTCCCAAAAATGCATCTCCAGGGCTTCATAAACTGCAATGGTTTTGCTATTGAGAACTTCCATGGGAACTGTATGTCTCTTTTTTTTTTTTTTTTTTCCTTTCTAGGCTCTTTACATGAATAATTTTGTTGCTTTTATTTTACTGGATAATGATCACAAATGTCTTTTTGTGCCCCACTGTCCAGTCTCTGTTAGCTGAAACATTAAGAATTTGCTGTAAACAAACATGACTGGGTAACACCTGCTTTATGTCACAGTCCGATTTCTCTTTGGAAGGACTGCAGCCAGGCTTTGGTAAAATTACAGGCACTCCAGATGTGTACTCTGCTGTCAGCTGGCCTAGTGAAATAATTGTTTATTGATAGGTTCCCAAGAGTCGGATAGTTCTCAGTCTGCCAAGAAAGATATGCTGGCTGCACTGAAATCCAGGCAAGAAGCTTTGGAAGAGACGCTGCGCCAGCGCTTGGAAGAGCTGAAGAAGCTGTGTCTTCGAGAAGCGGTAGGCAATGGACGTTCTATAACCTGTGTCACTTTGCTGCTTGCATGGCTATAGGCTCGGGAAGGTCCGATTGTTGCAACTCCAGACTGCAATCTCAGAGGGCATTTCCCCCACAAAGGATGGTACCGAGTTGGCTTGGGGCTAGGATGGTGCTCAGCATCCATGTCGGCTGTTTGAAATTGTGTGTAAGGTGCACTCAGCCAGGTGTCAGAGGGAATACACAGCTTTTGCTTCACTAGCAAAAAAAAACGCAGGCTTTTATACTTTGATCTTGGGGCAGGCCTGACCTTAAATACTTTTCTTCTGCCAGCATGTTCTTATATACAGCAGACAAGGCCTCATCTGCTCCATGTAGACTTCCTTCATCCAATAAGCTCTGATACTGCCGGACAGGAATGGCAGTGTGCTGGCAGACCTTGCAAAGAGGAACCACTGTGGTCTTTTCAGAACATGTAGGACATCTCAGGAACTCACCTAACCTTCACACTCCCTTGCCAGTTCATTCTTGGAGTACACAAGGAGGCCAGTTTAGAGAACAGTTTAATGTCTGGGGAAATCACAGCCCTGCTGCAGATGTATGGAGATTAGCAGCAGCATACACTTAGGTCATTCAGCAATCCTCCTTTCTTTACTAGGCCCAAAAATCTGAATTTAATAACAAATCGTGATGTGTGACACAGCAGGAAGTTGGCTGTAGGCAGTGGCACCAAGATCTTCCAGTTGTTGCTTCATATTTGATGGGTATCTTGCCTTTGACAGAAACAGGGAAAACAGGTCACTGATGCAGCTCTCATTGAAATTTGTTGAAGTTAGTCTATAATTTTAGCACCAGCAAGCATGAGTTCTGGAAAATCACTCTCAGCAAAGAGCATCAGCAGAAATCTCTGCTGCCCCAGTTCCCATCCTTTACTCCACCTGAGCAATCCTTTCCATCCTGGCTGCCTTCAGCAAACAACTTGTGCTGATAAAGGTTCCAGGGATCAGATCAGATAAGTCCCTTGAGTCCAAAGCTAAGATCATCTGCAGGAAGCAGTCACACAGTCTTTGGAGACTGATAGACAAACTCTGGAGGACTCTACATGTCTTGAAGAAATTCACCACCTGAAGCTAACTAACACTGCCTGACTGCTGATGACTAATGCCTTGCAGGCAGCACCATATGCAAGGGAAGATGTCCCTGTGACAGTTGCAGGAGCTCACAGCCCAGCACCTTCCCCTTAACCACAGCTCAGTCTGCAGTGCAGCCTCAGGCACTTTGCGAGCAACTGGGATGCAGTCAAAAGTTCCCATAGGGCCATGGAGCTGGTGGTAAGGAGTAATATCTCCTTAATGTGCTACAGCAAGGCTGGCCAGAGCCCATCTGTCAGCACCTTGAGAGCTGGTGGATAGTGTTCGTGCTTTCTGTAGGTAATCCAAGAGAGGCAGTTGATAGACACTTGGAATCTGACCCTCTCTTGCAACCCTACAGCTCATCCATCAACAGCCTGCAGCTGGAACTATTTCCTGTCAGGCTGCCCTTCATCCTTTCTGCTTTGGCATGGGAGTGGCCAAAACAGAGGGAAAAGGCATGAAACCAGGAGACAAAAAAGGGTTAAAAGTGGGGGCATAATCAAATAAGCATGGCCAGAGCCATTCCTAACAGTGGCATCAGGTTACTTAAGGCCATCACTACTCCAGTTACTTATTAATTTAGATTACATTTCAGGACCATGCCTGTGAATACTTTTCAGCAGTTTATGGAGGCAGTAGCCCACATTAGTTTTGTTCTGCTTCAATCTTGGGCATTTTACAAAAGATATTAACTATTTCCTCACAGCCATGCTTCATATTAAATTATGGGTTATAAAGAAAATATCCTTTTTTTCTCTGAGGAAAGGATACAGGAGTTTCTGTGTTAATGCAGTGCTTAAAGCCACATCTCATTACAAGGAAGGCTTTTTGGAAGAGGAGCTGAAATAACCCGAGCCCGGATGGGAGACATTGCAACAGTGCCTCTTGCAGAAAGGAGTTGTGTACATCAGCTCAGAGCTGTGCTGCAAACCCATTTTGCTGGGAATTGCTTAAAGGAAATTTTTGAAAAGGCCAGACCCTTGTTTCCTAGTGACCTGAAAAGAGTAGAAAGAAAAACCCCATTAGGGAGCAGGGGAGAGGCCAGGGCAGGCAGGGGCCTGAGCTGCACACTTGCATTAAGGTCAGCTGCTGTTCTTTGGGATTCAGATGATTTAGGTTGCTCTGCCAGCTGGATTCTCTCGAGGCTGATGCTAAGGAACACAAAAGCCTTTTGTCTTTCACCAGGAGACTTTTGAGTACAAGGAGTCAGTCTGTGCTGGTAGTGAGGCTCCTGCCTTCTTCTGTAGTCATTTGAATGCCTTCAATTCAGATATGTGTGGCTGTATTGTGTAGTCCAGGGAAAAAAACCCCACAGCATTAACATCAGCAGTGGTGCTTGCTGCTTCCTGTGTTCCAGTTACTCCTCAGTTCTGTGAGGTTTGCTTCAGATTTTGAACAAATCTTTGCAAATAACCCCATCAGTCTGACAAAGCATCATTTAATATTGCTCCAAAGCTCCCATGACATTTACTGGGAAGGGGCTCTGATACATGAAGTGTTATCAGACAGGTAATGAGGTACCAGGAACTGCTTTTAGTGAACATTTTCACTGCATTCTTCTTGACACATCATGAATCAGGTGGAAATGTTTTTCTGTGCAGGTCATAACCTGCAAGGCTGTTGCCAGTGAGGCTTTCTGACTCAGCAGACCTGCATCCTGCATGAAGGCTCTCAGATCTGCTCACCCCGCTCTCAAAAGTAGCTCAGCAGACAGCAGCTCTTTGCTGCTCACCCTGCAGCAGAGATGAAGGGATGTGTGCTGCAGTCTTTTCATCCTCAGGCCCCAATGCCCTAGGGATGGCCACCAACTACAGACCTACCCTGGGCAGGCTGGAAAATTCATGTATAGGCTAAAGAAAAGCTCCCCACCCTCAGTGTCAGGTCCTGGGACATGTTGTCAGGGCTAGGCTCCCTCCTGTGTGTTTGTCAGCTGGCTGAACTGGATGTGTTGCTGTTAATGAAGGCCTGTCATGTCACGGTCACAGTTCAAAAGCAGTGTTGTGCTGTGCTCTGCTGCGCTCTGCTGCAGGATTTCCCAGATCACTAACAGTATTTTCTGCTTACAGGAGCTCACAGGAAAGCTGCCACGAGAATACCCCCTAGATCCTGGGGAGGAGCCGCCTATCGTAAGGAGAAGAATAGGAACTGCCTTTAAACTGGATGAGCAGAAAATCCTGCCTAAGGGAGAGGTGAGGCTGTGCCCTTCTCTTCTAGCCCCTTGTTCCCATCTAAAGTCTTTAAGATGTCCATGGTGCATCTTACAAGAACCATCAGTCCTACAGTCATTTTTGCTTCAAATGGCTGTAGTTGGTGATGGTGCCTTCTTTTAATATTGATTATAACAGGGAAGCAGTGAGAGAGTTGGTTCCCTTAGCTCAGACTCGCAAAAGTTAAACCCTGACAGTTCAGCCCTGACTTTGCTACAGGTAACAGAAATAGCTGAATGACCAACTCGACCATGGCAGTCCAAGTGCTCTGTGACTTGTGTGAGTAGGGAGCAAATCAGAAGCCCCTTGAGCCACACGAAGCCTGCTGCTGCCCTGGCCCGGTGCTATTATTGCAAATAGCCTCTTGTTTTCAGTTTCAGCAGCAATATGAATCCAGATCTGCACTAACCAGGGAGAAAAGCATCACAAATATCCCTCTGAGCGCTGCAAGAGCAAGATGAAAGCGTTTTGCTCCTCAGTCCTCAAACAAAAGAGCCTTCATCCCTACCTATGGGGAGCTGGAATTATGTTTTTCTAAGTTTGCCAGGGAATGTTTGTTCTCTTCCCTTGCTCCCACAATGAGCTGGGTCAGTGCCCTGAACCGTGGCTGTGAAAACAGGCCTGCAGCAGCTGTAAGGCGGGACCGGATTCACAGAACAGCTATTGTCTGCAGAGACACATTTGTCTCAAGACACTTGTGTGTATTCCAGTCTCGAGTTTCCTTTTTATTTTTGTAAGAGGAGAGACTGAAGCTGGTGTGACCGTGTGGTTTAAGGCTTGGTTTGGCCAGGGAATTAACTGTTTGTCATTTTGTTGGCATTTTCCTTTTGCTGAAAAAATAAACAGCTGGAGCTCTTTAGTTTTTTGTTCTCAATGGAGCCTGGGAGAGGAATTCCACTGAAGTCAAATATTCATGAACTAGCACATTTAATTAAGCTTTTCAAAGGAAAAGCATGGCTTAGCTGAGTTACTCCTAAAACCCCTGCAGTCTGTTGGCTGCTCAGTTATAACCTGATCTCTAGCCTCCTCAGACCGTACTGCTACAAGACAGCTTTTGGGGCTGTCGGGTGAGGAATCTTCTTACAACAGTGGCGAGGTTAGGTGAGGAGAGCACTAAGGTAAAGCAGCTCCTCCTCATTGCAGGCGCTCTGCCTTTTGGCATCAGCAATCCAAACACACTGACTCAGCCTTTCTCTACCTCCTTTTTCATCTGTCAAACTTTAAGACTCTGTGGAAAATCATAAATGTGTGTTCTCAAAGAATGGTGTTGAGTTGTGTTTATTTGGCTGCCAGTTTGAGAGCATTTAGAGGCCAGCACTGATTTTCATGTGCTTTTCAGCAAGTGAAAATGCCAGAAACTCAATTGAAAACAAAAGGTGAAATACTCCCTCAGTCACATAAACTCAGAACTGATATTACCAACTGTGACAAGCATCTGAAGCAACACACTTCCATCTGAAGGCAGGTGATAGCCCTCATTTCTGAGCCTTTATTTATAGGGGCCTCACTGGAAGAAAATAGACAAGTATGGCCAGAAGGAAAATTACATGTTTTTTCTAAGATACAGTGAATGATTTAGAACTGAACATGTGAAGGTCTGAAAATTCACCATACATTTAGTAAGAGCTTTGTCAGAGCAAGACTTGCAGGAAAGGGTCCTATTGTATTTCTTGGTAATCACCTCTACCTGATCTGGAATTCCTGACTCTGGAAAGGATTTTTACCAGAAGGCAGCAAATCAAGTTCCAGGCCTCAAAGCTCCATGGTATTAAATTCACTTTTAATAAGTTTGGCACTGATAGAGCTTATAAACTCTTCAAAGCAAAAGGAATCTGTTAAAAACATGGGGAGTGGACTCAATATTCAGTAAAGTGAGGGAAATTATAATTACAGTTTTAAGGCAATGCTGACTCACCACTGACAATGAAGGGATTCTACTTTTTAAGTCAGAAACCCAGAACAGAAACTTCAGAGAATGACTTCAGTCTGATTAATTCCCACAGCATTAGTTCTAGCAGCATTCACTGCTGCTAAACAAAGAGAAAGGATTTGAGTTTTCATAATGGGGATCTCCCTGAATATATGGCTGCCAGTGCTTGTGACCTGAACTCCCACCATTCTCTGAAAGTCAAAAAACTTGCAATTTTTTCCCTATGTGTAAGGTACTGTGTCACTCTTTCTAGCAGAATAACTCCAAGAAATGCATTGAGCTGGGGAAGGTAGCCAGATCCATTGCAGATTAGCAAGGACCTTGAGATGGAAGGGAGCAGCATGATTGCGGATGCTTTGCTGATGGAGAGCCTTGCCTGCAAGCCTCTAGCCTGTTTGCCTTTCCCCAGGAGGCAGAGCTGGAGCGCCTGGAGAGGGAGTTTGCCATTCAGTCCCAGATCACAGAGGCTGCTCGGCGCCTGGCGAGCGACCCAAACGTCAGCAAAAAGCTGAAGAAGCAGAGGAAGACGTCCTACCTGAACGCTCTGAAGAAACTGCAGGAGATCGAAAACGCCATCAACGAGTACCGCATCAAATCTGGAAAGAAGCCAACCCAGAGAGCCTCCCTGATCATAGATGGTAAGTGGCACTTGATGCCCATCGCATCATGGAATGGTCTGTGGAAGGCAGCAAGCAAAATTCTTGCTTTGAGGCACACATTTTCCCTCCCTCATCTGCCCTCTCCTGTTGGGAGGACTCCATGGGTGCTGTCAGATGGGTGTATGGGCCATGTATAGCGCTGGGGATGTGCTGGTTCACAGCATTAGGAGTCCTATCACACTGTAGATGCTGAGCGTGTCAGGAGAGCAGGCTGTGAGTTCTTTGTTCACCTATAGAACTCCTCTGTTAACGTCTCCTCCCGAGTGCTGCTCTACAAATGTAATTAATGTTAGCAGATTGGGGTGAGCTCTCTAGCTGAAAGCAGCTGTAAAATCAAAGTGGTAGCACATCGTTGCCACGTTCAAGTGCTTGCTTTTGTTTTCTTTTTTTCACAGTGTGATTGTCAGGGCACTTTATGGTTTACTGGGTTGTTGATTGGTTTTTCATGACTTTCTGCTGTGGTTCTTTCTCCCTTGCTGATTTTGCCCTTTCCCTTTGAATTGCAGAGCTTTTCTCTATGTCTTTGTAGCAGGAACTGAGATTAGAGATGCTGTATTTGTGACCTGGGTACCAAGTTGCACCACAGTCAGGGATGACAGACAGCTATGAGGACACAGGATGGGGGAGGTAGCTCAAATGTGTGCACACCAAGGACATGAGAGCTTCTCCTGCTGCTACAGAGGATGCTCAGAAAGCATTTCCTCAATTACACAAACCTGTGGGCCTTTAGTTAGCAGCAGGATGGTCATTTTAAGAAGACAGAGATCAAACCCAGAGTCCTTAGACCCAAAATACAAATCTTGCTAATGGCACCCTGCCATTTTGCATCCTCTGGGAATCTCATCTCTCTGTTGTCACTCAGTCCTAATCCTCATTAATTGAAGAGTTAGCAGCTCCTTGAGAGGCAGCCTACTAGTGAGAGCGCTGGCCTGCAGCTCTGCCCTCCAAGACTGAGAGTGGGCCGAGTCAGTTGTTTATAGGAATTTTGCCTCTCAGCAATGCAAGGAGGAAGACGTGGGTGACTGCTTAAGGCCAAGACTCAGAGGACAAAGATCACAGTGCAGTTCAGCGCTCCACCACTGAGATTCTCAGGACCATCTGACCACCTTTGTGTTTTCTCCTTTCTAGAAGGAAACATCGCCAGTGAAGACAGCTCCCTCTCAGATGCCCTTGTTCTCGAGGATGGTATGTTGGCTGCTGTATGTTTTAGAGAGCAGGAAGGAAACAGGGAGGGGTGTGTGAACTCCTGATTGACATTCAAAATGGAGGAACTGTTCTGTGTAGTAATCCATTCAAACATCTCAGCAGCAAAAACACTTGGTTTCCCGTCTCCACTTTGTAGTTAGACAAGAGGCTTGGAGCAGTGAGTATTGCTGTGGTTGCTGCTTGAATTCTTTTAAAAGACAGTCCCAGAATGCCCTCTTATTTTTTTCCTAAGGTTTCAGTTGTTTTAATGCAGCACACACTCTTGCTGGCCCTTCTTTCACTAAATAGGAATGTCAGCCAGAGTACTTCTGAAAGTTGTGTCTTCACGATACTCCTGAATGCAACCAGGGGAAGTGGGGTAAAGAAGCAGACTCTGGAGGCTTGATGATGTTCCCTGGGGCTGTTCTGCCTCTCTCCCTTCTTCTCTTCACAGAAGATTCTCAGGTCACCAGCACAATATCCCCTCTCCAGTCTCCACACAAAGGACTCCCTCCCCGGCCACCCTTGCACAACAGGCCTCCTCCTCCCCAGTCACTTGAAGGCCTCCGCCAAATGCATTACCACCGCAATGACTATGACAAGTCCCCCATCAAACCCAAGATGTGGAGCGAGTCATCCTTGGATGAACCGTATGAGAAAGTCAAGAAACGCTCTTCACACAGTCACTCCAGGTAAGCCAGCTATCTTGGAGCTCCATCACAGAGAGATCCTCTGCTTTCAGGAGGGATGGGTGCAAGCCTATTCAAAATTTACGAAGTCATCCCTTACCAAAAGGAGACTTGTAGCTGTTTTGGCCAGTAGGCACATCATAAAAATAGGCTGCAGCTACACAGCTGCTGACTGGTGTCTCAGTGTTACTTAAAAAAAGAATAAAGAAGGATGGTAAATCATCTGAGGGCTTTCACAGGGCTTGGCCTTGACCTCTGGCTACTGCAGAAGCGTAAGCTCTGGGATGCAGCTCAGAGCAGCAGCTGAACCAACTCCTACTCACCGTGGCAAAATCACAGGCAAACACCTGAGATCTGGAAGGAGCTGTAGGAGCCCCTTCCCCGAATTCCTTCCCCAGAACTGAAGCAGGGTGTTTGCTCTGCAGCAGTCACAAACGGTTCCCCAGCACCGGGAGCTGCGCTGAGGCGGGAGGGAGCAGCTCGCTGCAGAACAGCCCCATCCGGAGCCTTCCACACTGGAACTCCCAGTCCAGCATGCCCTCTACACCGGACCTACGGGTACGCAGCCCCCACTACGTCCACTCCACGCGGTAAGTGCCCAGCTCTGGGCTCACCTTGCTCACCCTGCTTTAGCCTTCCCCTGGGATATCAATTAATGCCCTCCTCAGCAAAGGGCACAAGCTAGTCCTGTTCACCTAAGAGGCTCATGTCTCCTGAAATGAGATCCTGAAATCACTTCAGATAAACACGATCCTGCCCCTTATCTCTCCCTCAGAGTAATCCAGCTCTTGTTCCCACTTGGGACCTTTCATCTCAGGGATTGTTTGTAGGCACTACAAACCTCATGCTACTTTTTAAAGGGATGTGGTCCTGCTGCTACATTCTGCAGTAAATTCCTCCATGGATCCAGCTGGAGATAACATGTTGTTTCCTGATGCAAAATGTTGGGTAGTGGGATTTCTCCCTCAGAGATAAAAATGTTTGCACATGTGATCTTATGTGGAGAGAGAGAGAGTCTGTATAAAGCAATCCATCTGAGGATCCAGGCAGCTCTGGAATAAGCCCAGAGCTGACAGAGGAAAAGAGCTGAAGTATGTGAGGGAGGTGATTTGATGTTTGTGGCCCAATATGACTCCAGTTTTCAGCAGGATCTCTACAAGCTGTTCAGCTTCATTGCTATTTTGATTTCATGGCAAACTTCACGGACACTGCGAGAAGCAGAGCTGAGCCAAAGCTGCATGCTGTCTGGTGTCCAGCTCTAAGGGGTAGTGCTAACATCAGCTAGCTTGGTATAAGTCAAGTCATGCCAACACACCTGCCTTGGGCAGAGACAAGGCCATGGGTAAAGTTTGTTAGCAGTTTTTGGCTGGGAGTACCGTTCAAGAGTGTGATGTTTTTAACACTGGAGCCGAGCTGTGTGAGAAATGAGTCTGGCACAGTGCTTAAGAAGGTGGCCTTGGCTGGGTAGGGGCCATTTGGGTCTTGACACAACTATTGTTCGGTCTGCTACATTCATGAACTGCATGCCCTGGCCTTGGCCATCCATCATGTGGGTGTGTGACTCATCACAGGGTGTTTCTGCTCCTTGAATGGGTGGCTGAAGCCAGGGTGAGAAGAGACTGCCCAGACTTGGTTGTGAACTGAGCCTTACAAACTTGTAATTCAGGGTAGTTTCTTGGAGGGCTGTTCCCCACTGACAGTCTTACATGTGCTACCTGAGGCTGGGCCCCTGTAAAAACTTGCTGCTTGACAGAGGTGACTTTTTTAAAACACCAGTAGAAACATCACTGGCTGAGTATGGGCAGTCAGTCTGTCTGTCTCATACCAGGTGGATTGAACCTGTGCGGGACATTCACAAGCCACCTGCAAGGGAAATACTACCACTTGTGAGGCTAAGGTCTTGGGATTTGCAGAGCTGAAGGAGTTGAACCAGCTAGAACAGGGACAGTGCTGATTCAAGCGTCTCTGTGATGGGACCCCATCAACAAAGCTAGCACCTGAGGTCCCCAGGTTGCACTTTTCAGACTGGGTCTTCCCCTGGGTTGCAAGCCACAGAAAAATCAGGCTGGGCAAGGGTTTATGTTCCTTGTGGTGCTGCAGACTGAATGTCACCACCAAGGAGACAAGAGGAACTAATAGGACAATAGGACCTAATCACCCAAGAGCCTACAGCAGGGAAGCAGGTTGCTTTGCAGGCAGCAACCCCACACAGTGCTGGAGGGTCCAGGTTTTCCATGCCCTCAGATTCCCCTTCCAGCAAGGCTGGCCTTGTGTGCAGAAGGGATGGGGAGTGCTTTGTTCTGTTGACTTACCAGCCTGAATCTTTTGTTCCTGGTACCTGCAGGTCAGTAGACATCAGCCCGACCAGACTGCACAGCTTAGCTCAGCACTTTAGACACCGGAGTTCCAGTTTGGAGTCACAAGGCAAACTCCTTGGCTCAGAAAATGAGACAGGGAGCCCTGATTTCTACACCCCAAGGACTCGTAGCAGTAATGGCTCTGACCCCATGGATGACTGCTCTTCCTGCACCAGCCATTCCAGCTCTGAGCACTACTACCCTGCTCAGATGAATCCAAACTACTCCACCCTGGCAGAGGATTCCCCATCAAAAGCCAGAGAGCGACAGAGGCAAAGGCACAAATCAGCAGGCAACCTGGTCTCTTCCAATTCAGGGAGTATGCCCAACCTGGCTGCCAGGAATGGGACAGGGCACCACCGCGTCTACCTGCACAGCCAGAGCCAGCCCTCCTCCCAGTACAGGATCAAAGAGTATCCCCTGTACATCGAGGGTAGCTCCACACCTGTGGTGGTACGGAGCCTGGAGAACGACCAGGAGGGACACTACAGCGTCAAAGCACAATTCAAAACCTCCAACTCCTACACGGCGGGGGGGATGTTTAAGGAGAACTGGCACGGGGATGAAGTGGACTCTGTCAGGCTCACCCCCTCACGCTCCCAAATCATAAGGACTCCATCTCTGGGCAGGGAGGGCCATGAGAAAGGCTCAGGCAGGACTGCAGTGTCAGACGAGCTGCGGCTCTGGTACCAGCGGTCCACGGCCTCCCACAAGGAGCACAGCCGCCTGTCGCACACCAGCTCCACCTCCTCGGACAGCAGCTCCCAGTACAGCACATCCTCGCAAAGCACCTTTGTGGCGCACAGCCGGGTCACAAGAATGCCTCAGATGTGTAAAGCAACATCAGGTGAGAGCTGGGACTGGGCAAAGGGGTGAGAGGCACAGGGGCTCTTCATGCAGCCCAGATTCTTACCAGGCATTACACCCTGGCTGGAAGCAACACCAGACCAAAGTGTGTTATCTGGCCTTCACATGCTGATCAGCAAGCCTGTAGGTGTAACACAGGGCAAGCCTTGTCTGAGGTATTTTTTTTTTTTGATGAATATAATTACTTTGTAATGATAGGCTCAAAAGGGAGGGAGGGATTGAAGCCCTGTTGTTGCCACATCTTTCTTCAAGAGTGCAGTTGTGCTTGGAGGGATGGTACTAGGGACTGAGGGCAGAGAATCTGGAGAGGCAGGGGCACTCTTACCACAGCGATGGAAGCAATGAAAGAAGCAGGGACTCAGCACAGACTCAAAGAATGCATGTCCTCAGTGAAACACCAAAAGCATGAGAAAGGTTAAGTGAGGAGCACCCTAGCCCCTTTGCCTGCTGTGAAAAATGTTTGACTGATACCTTTGTGCACTGCTGAGACTTGTTTTTTCCATGCAGCTCCAGCAGGTTTGCTGATAACATCCTGAAATTCAGAGGGCTGAAGTTTGTGCAGTGCTAGGCCTGTCATGTACAGAGCTCTGCACTGCTTTGTGCTGTTAATATTAAGTGGTAAGAAAACAGTCAAATTCATTAAATTGAGGAGGCCACTATGCCTTATGAAACAGCCCACAGTTAAATATTTACTGGCTACAAGTCACCACTGAACAAGGTATTTTGGATAGATCAAGGACTTGCTGTCCAGCCCCACGTGGACAGACAGAATTGCTGGTTAGTCAGTTTGTAATGTGCTCATTGCTAGCCTTCCACATGCCTCAGCCATGGTGTGGGAGAGGTTATTGCTCCAGCCTTGCTCACCGCAAGCCCTCATGGCCTCTGTGAGCAGGCCAGTGCATCATCCACCCATGCTGGCCCTTGGCCTTCTGACACCCCAGCATGGTACCTGGGCCATGGTAACCACCATGCTGACACCACTGGGTGTTTGTAGCATGGATTCAGAGAGGTGGTTTCACACCAGGCTCCTCATGTGCCAAGAGCTACCCAAAAAGAGGCCGATTAGTGCATGATGCCAACACTCACAGTAGGCCCAGCTGTGGCCCAAGACAATCAAATAGCTGATAGAACACTCCTGTGTCTCCATTTGAAAGCTTGTCTTCCCATCTTGGAAGCTGCACCAGTTCAGTTAGGGAATCTAGAAAGGAAAGGTGGTGGGGCTGTGTGGCAAGTATCTCAAAACCACTGTCAATCAGTTAATTCCCCTCCCATCTGGGTCTTTCAAACCTAAATGGGGCAGCAGAGTGGTAAAGTGTGCTCAGTAATCCCATTTTGTCCTGACCAGGTGGCAGCATAGACTGTGTTTGCCTTCCGAGGCAGTAACAGCTGTGGGAGGATGCTGATCCTCAGAGGTTGTCAGCTCCAAGAAGCAGATTAAAATTTGTTTTTTCTTTTCAAGTACCATAAAGAATTTAACAGTACAGAAGAGAACACCATCATTTGAGAGGAGCAGCCCTAGCTAATAGGTCTGTTGGACTTCACCCTGTCCTTCAAAGAGGAGAAGGGTCAACAGTGTAGGGACATGAGGAGGAAATATTAGTCACATGGATTTCTTAGCTTGACACTAACACCTGGAACTCCCCCAAGAACCGGTGCCAATGGTACATTTTTAGTCCAGCTTGCTTCTGCCTTCACTGAGGTAAGATAAAGCCTTCCTTTGGGCTCACAGCAGTAGTGTTGGCAACTGCAGCATTACACAAACGCACACTGAAAGGTAGTTGTAGCTTTTGAAATCTCCAGCGCCGTCTTCCTCCTTTGCAGATAAAGCAGTGTACTTGTCCAGACTCTCACCAATGCCAGTTCTGGCTGTTAGGGACGCAGCACTTCCCACAAAACCTGGAAACAGGAGGCTGACCCTGGCAGGCTTGGGCAGCTCCAGTTCAGGTCCTATGGAGATGCACAAGCCAGCCCCTGCTGTTCCAGGTGACAGCAAAACCAATAAGCTTTCATGCTAGGGAAGCATGGCATTTCTCAGGCAGGCACAGGAGAGTCTGGGTGGTTGTATTCAGCTGGAGGCTGGGCTGAACCAAAGCATTCCTGCAGAGCTGAGGACACACCCAGGCCCTGAGAGGCAGGAGTGCCAGCAGGAGGCTGACTGCTCATGTTGCATTTGAGCACAGCCACCCAGGAACAGGATGAGGTCTGATTCCCAGGCTGTGTTTGCTCACAGCTGGACGTGTTTCTGCTGGTCTGACCAAATGATGTTTCTGACCCACCCTGACCCTTGCACCCTCACCTCACTGGTTCTTTTTCTCCACCCTTTGGTTGTTTTCCAGCTGCCTTACCTAACAGCCAGAGGAGTTCGACACCTTCGAGTGAGCTGGCAGCCACGCCACCAGGCAGTCCCCACCACATTCTCACGTGGCAGACTGGGTGAGTGTCCATGGGATCACGTTAGAGCTGGGGAGAAAAACCTCTCCACATGCAAACGGAGAGGACAGCTGTGGTGAACAGCTTCCAGGTGCTCCATAGCCTACACCAGCACACAGCATTTCCAGCCTCCTCCCCCTGCTCTTGTAGAGGTGGAGCTTTAGCTTAGGCTGACCAAGACATGGCCATGCCATCCACACCGAGCAGCACTGCTTCAAGCAGTGCCAGATGCACAGGGAAAGAAGCCTTGCAGGCTCCTCCTGCTTGAACAGTCTCCTTCCCCCATTTTTCTGTGCGTTGAAATAGCTGATTTTGTTGAGCAGCCATCATGTCAGCTGCCTAGACCAAGCAGATCTTTGTTGTTAAATGCATGGCTAGGTGCCTGCCAGATTTGTGTGTGTTGCAACCACCTTTTTCTGCTACGTTTTCCCTAGCAATATGTCTTCATGACTATTAAGTGCATCTTTTTTCAGCTACCACTAACTTAACTTGCTTTGCCAAAGCAGGAGCCATGACATGCAGGTAACCATTACTCATGGTCTTTGGCACCTCTGTGAGGCAGGGAGCTCAGGAGTTAAACAAAAAGCCTCCTGCAAGCTCCCATGGGTATTATCTAGCAAACTCCTGTAACTGTCCTGCCATATGAAATAAAGATAATTTCAAGATCCTGTCTAACTCAGCACAGCCCAGATTTTTGCTTCTAAATTGAGTTTGGTAAGATCAGCTAGGAAGTTTCAGGCTACAGACCTCAAAATGCTGCAGGAAAGCAAGTCCTGAGTTGTGACTTGGGACCAGCTGTGAAAAATTCACTGTGCAGCCACTGGAAAATCTCATGCTCTCTTCATTTCCTGTGGTCAGTCACCTATGACCAAGTTTGACCTCTGGTTTTGCCCCAGCACTGCTCGTGACTACACTTTAAAATGGAGAGGAGGAGAATCATAATCACAACCCCCTTAGGCCTACCTTGGATTTTAAGTTTATACGTTTGATGGCCAACCTCACAGGGTCTTTGTATGTGCCTCCAGCTGCAGAACAGGAGAATTTCTCTGGTCCCAGTTCACAAAAAGTCAAGGGATTGCAAGACAGGCAAGATGACAGCTATCTTCACTCTACACCCAGATTTCCACCCTTAAGGGTTTGAATTTAGACTCAAATCTTAGTTTCCATTCCAATCCTAATTCCTCTAAATACCACCACAATGATCAGAAGTAAAACAGGTGAGCAGCCAGCTGAGAAATCCATTTGGAATATTCCAACTTATTTTTCCATTGAAGACACCTCCTGCCCCGTCTCATAGCAAATATGCACCAAGCCCAGTTCTCAGCTGGTGAAAGTGAAGATTTATAGCATAGGCCCTGCACCAACAACCAGTGCAATGAGAACTGGAGACAAATCTGCACTTATTTCACACCTGAGCATGAACCCCAAGATGTGTGTACAAAGACAGCAGAGGCAGATCAAGTCTGCCATTAGCTGCACAGCACAAATCCCTCGCTGCAGGAGCAGGCAGTGTCCTCCCAACATGACTCAGAAGCTTGACAGTTCTCCCCAACATGTTTTTGTGTCACTAACTTTCTCTAAAGATGATTCATCACCTTGTTTCCCCCACTGGATTAATAAGCTCATAACAATGTCTGTTCCACTTCTTTTCTTTAACATTTCCTCTCTCCTCTTTCCTCCTTTTTTTGCTCTCCTTTGTTCAGAGAAGCAACAGACAACTCACCCACTATGGATGAGTCTCAGTCTCCAACCCACCAAAGTACTGATGAATAGAGGTATAGTAAGGGAACATTTTGTTCTTTCATCCTTCTGCCTTACAGTCTGTGAACACAAAGCGAATAATCAGCATCCTGCTGGCCCAGAGGAGCAGTCCTTTTGATTGTCACTTGGGTTTTGGCAACAAGGCTTCCTTCAGCTCTTGGAAGAACAACTTGAAAGCATCTCGAAGCCCTCTCTGTGCCTTTTCAGCAAGCTTGTGGCTGTGGCACTTTCCTCTGTGAAAGTGGACTTCAGGCCAGCCCACTCTGCATTCACACAGAGGTTGAACAGACACAGAGAGCAGGTGGTAGTGACAGATTTCCATCTGGGGACATTTCAAAGCAGTATGAACAAAGTGCTGTGGGGAGAGTCTCCAGCCATGGTGCCAAGCACTCCTTTCTCCTCTTTCCCTACTGCAGAGCAGAGCTGTGAGCAGCATCGAGGTTTCATGGAACAAGGAGCAACCCTGGCCCCATTCCTGTGGGAAGACAGAGGGGGAAGGGTGGAGGCAACAAAAAAACCCTCAGAGTATTTCTATTTTAATTAAACTGCCATGGCCATGTGACACTGTCATTTGAATCTACAACGATTCACAGCTAGCATCTGTCGAGTGTTTCAAGCTTCTAGAGATAAACCATAAACCTCCATAGTCCATCAGAAAGCTGGGGAAGAAAAGGCTCTTTAACATGCAGACGGTGATGCCCTTGCTCAAGTTCCTCCCGGACACTGGTCCCAGGTGTAAATTAGGACAGAGGAAGCAGGAACTGCCAGACTGCATCAGAAATTAGATTGGTCCTGCAAGGTGGGGAGGGAGCCAAGGAAGGAATCAAAATCCCACAGAAAACAGACAGAAAATGCATTTCCCGCTTTCACCCTCAAAACAACCTCTAATTTGGAAGTTAGTTAAAAATTGAAGTGTGAGGGAGAGACATCACTTCTGAATAACACTATGCAGATACAGCAGTCCCTTTCCAAACCATCAATGAGATTTTGATCTCAGTGTTCTCCTCTGGCAAGGAGCTCTGGAGACTAAGCCAGAAGCCAATCCTGAACAGAGCTTTAAAGAGAAACAGCAAAGAACATTCCCATAAACTACCTGGTTTGCTCTATGAAGGGAAACACAAAGCCATTCAGCAAAAGTGGCAGTGGCTTCTCAGGAAGGGTGCCCCACGTTGAGGACTAGGCTACCTATGACAAAACTGTCTTTTCCACATCGGTCCTGGCACCCCTTCTCCACTTGATTCCTAGCTCATCCCTGGAAAGACACGTAACTCTGGGATTGCCAGCTGATGCACAAGCCTTTGCCCTGAGCAGAAGTGCTACAGGAAAGCACCACTACCCTCTTCCTTCTACTGTACCTGATGGGTACAGTGTATGACCAGAAGGCAGCGCTTCAGACTTGCTTGGAGGGCATCCTATTAAAAAACTCTCTACCCCAGCCTACTACTGAGCAGGAAAGCAAGACAGAGCTCCTTTAGGCAAGGCAGAGGCTGCTGCTGTACCTGGGAAGGAAAGGCCACATGGAGAAAGCAGAGACTAGTCAGGTACCACCTGTGGACACAGCTAGCAGGGTCAGCCACAAGCTCTGCTCTCTTGTAGTGCATCCTGCCAGTTGGAGTCTGGAAGCACCACAACTCTGCCTGTTGCCATTCCAGCACCCAAAATTCAGGGCACCCTGGCTGTGGAGAGGCTGCTGAAGCTCAACTTTCTCCTGCCTCCTCACACCCATCACATTGCTGGGCCAAACAGGACTGCTGGGAAAGAGCAAACTGGGTCAAAGCAGAGTCCTGCATGCTGAGCCCACCCCAACTGTCAGCTCTGGGGGTACCTGCAGGGTGAGAATTTGAAAATCCTGTGTTCCCACCCATAATATAGTATCTTATACCCATGGTTGAACTTTCCAGGAGTGCGCATTCTGTTAACAAAGTTTCCTTTCTCCTGCAGGACCTACAATGATAGCTGTTTCCTGGATTCTCCTCTCTATCCAGAATTAGCAGATGTCCAGTGGTATGGGCAGGAAAAAGCCAAGCCTGGGACTTTAGTGTGAACCCCTGACCTCAAGTTAATCACATCAATGCCGTTCTGAGATCACCTCACTGCCTCTCATTTGCCTTACCCAGATGTATTGCCATCCAGCACCAGGTTCAGCTCTAAGCACTTTTCTCACCATGCAATTCAAGGCAACATCTACAGAACGCTGGCCCCAAAACATGCACCACAGCCTGCAGTGCAGCCTGCTGCCAGCCTGCTGCAGGGCCCCTCCACGGCCTGCAGATGGGCAGCCCCTGCCATAGCCAGCCAGCAAGTCAAACGTTGATTTCCTCTGAAACAAGGCAAGCCTTTCAAGGCTTACAGCAAATCTAATCGTTCCACAGCATAAAACAGCAGTAAGAGTTCCATGACCTGCAATCTGAAGCCAAAAGAGCATTAATTTAAAGGGGGGGAAGGGAGATTAAAACAGGACAGAGGCCAAGGAATGG
Organism: Indicator indicator; assembly: GCF_027791375.1. Taxonomy (NCBI): domain Eukaryota; kingdom Metazoa; phylum Chordata; class Aves; order Piciformes; family Indicatoridae; genus Indicator; species Indicator indicator. Next base: position 17,413,933 of record NC_072012.1, on the reverse strand, counting down.
ACATCATAGTCCTGAAACAGTAAAATCCTATCACTTCCAAGATGAGTCAGTCTCACAATGAGACCTGCACTGCCAAAGATCACTGCACAACATCAGCAGGATGAGTTTGCTTAGCAAGTTATAGTCACAAGAACCTCTCTTTTGTTTAACTCAACAGCAGACTTGACCACCTCCTGTAAAACAGCATTTCGTTCTTCACTTTGAGCCCACCTACAAGCAAGTAAAACAACCTAACATGCTGAAAAGTACCCTGAATGTCTGGGCTGATATCACAGCATTTCTGTCTACAGGCTACTGTTAAACTGGACAAACAAGGTTTACAATGGCATTATCTACAGCAGGGGCAAGTACTGACAGCAGCCCTGTGGCTGACACAGGCAGCATACCAATGCATGGAGAGGCTGGGGTTGTGTTGGTTGCTTTTTAATACTCTGATGATGATAAAAATTGCCAAAAATCCTTTCTATAAGCAGATAGAGCCAATAAATTCTAACTGACTTCTGCACAGAGCATTAAGGTGAAGTCCAGGGGAAAGCACATGGCACAGTGAAGCTGCATCACCGTATCTGTTCACTCATCTTCCCTCCCTTAGCACCAGTGTAGCAAAGGGCTGTGTGGGAGAACCGGTCTGTCGGGAAGGAAAAGCTCCACAACCAGCAGCAAAGGCAAGCAAGCAGCCACCACAAGAGAAAGAGAAGCAGCTGAGTGAGGTGTTGGACACAAACAAGAGCTGCCTGCTGATACCAATGGATCAAATGAAAGTCACAGAAGAAGCTGCAAGTTTACAACACACTTTTCAGCAATGCTTTATACATGTCAAGCCATGGAACTTTAAAAGGCCTCAAGAACACTTTTGTACAAAACAAGTGCACAATCTAGGTGGATGTTGAAGCTGGCACGTCTAGCCTTCACTGCGGTGCTATGCTGTTTTTATTGCCACTAGATGGGGGGAGGTGCCCAGCCTTCCCCCGTTTGTGCGTGCAAACGACGATTTCCTATGGGAAAGGCATTAAAAGAGACGGCTGGAGGGGGTTACTTGGTGAAAAGCAGAAACTGAAGTTAGCTTTAGTTTAAGACAGAAGAAAACCCAGTGCGAGTGTGTGCACGTGTGTGTGTGTTCCAAGAGTAACAACAGCATCTACCAGACAAAGTAGGGCAAAACACTGACAATTAAACACTACAACTTGGGGGGCTGCCACCCCTTTGGTATTCAGATTGCTGAAAAACTGCATTACAGGCTGTAAGAGAGAACAAGTTATTTGGAAATCAGGCTGGGAAACACCATGGGCTTTCCAATACATGTGAATGGCTCAGAGGTTCCACAACACATTCTAGGAACATTTGCTTTGATTCCCTGTGCCCACCTGCTGAGCTGCTGTCTGACATCCTTGGCATGGCAGGGAGGTGGCCTTTGTGAGATGGGGACAGCAGTGGGCAGCAAAGACTGCCGTTTGCCCAGGGAAATCCATGGCAGAGCCAGGAAGGAAACCCTTTCATGTTCATAAATGAATATGAAGCATATGTATATGCCTCTGGAAAAGAAAAAGGCACATCCTTTTGTATGCTGGCAAGGGGCCTTTTTTAAAGGTAGCCACACAAACCTCCTGCTCCTGGGCAGCAAGGAGGAACCACCACAAGAGTACCGGCCCCTCTGACAGTACTTGAAGCCTTGTAACCAACTGCTGGAAGAACCAAGAGCAGTGAGGTTGCACCCTTTATATGGGGGTGCAAGATGCTGTTTTCACCATCTCTTTGTGCTGTGGGGTCTTTAACATGGGAATTATTTCAAGCTTCTAAATGGATTTTTAGCTGGAGAAGAGGTAGCACCGATTAATGACATTTACTGATGACATTGGGTAGCTAAAGTGAAAGGATTAAGTAAGGACCAAACTAAGCAGCAGCAAGTAATTTAGCCCACAGATTTCTAGGGGCTCTGAGCAACTGTCTGTTTTCTTTTTAATTTCCTTGGTAAGTGGTTTTGGGTTGTTTGGTTTGTTTTTTGGCTTTTGTTTTTTCTGTGTACCTTCTTTTAATTAAAAAGAATTCAACAACAGCGGCACTACGAGGCCTCTGGGCACTACAGGAAGAAACATTAATTCCTCCAAGACCAGATCTGCAGTTTTGCAGCAAAGGTTAAAAGGTGGCAGCCCTGAAATTGGTGAGGGAAAAAAAAAAATGGTTAGCCTGAATTGCAAACAGGCTGGAGTAGAGAAAAAAAACTTACTGGAAACGGACTGAGTTTGGCTTTGTGTTCTGCTTTTCTGTTCTGCAATTAAGGCACATGTGAGCAGCCAGTCTGGTAGTAAAGACAGATTAAGTAAAACAGGTTTTACTGTTTAGCTCAATTCAATTAAACACAAATGTACATAAAATGTTAATCATGTGAGATTAACATCTTTAAGTATAAGGTGGAGGGGGTATATACATAGCTATTCTATACAAGCACTTGACTACCAACTTCACCCCTCCTGGACTTTATTTTCCAAGGCTTCATCTGCCACCATTATGGTCTCAGTCTCCCCTCTGTCCGGGCAGGAGCCACGGCTGGGAGGCAGGGTTTATATGCATTCAAGTGTTGAAAATGTTGAACCAGTCCAATTTGTTTTCACTCTGTATTAGTTTTAGTTTCAGGCATAGCTGATCCCCATTCAGGTGCTATCAGATGACCAGTTACTGCTTAGTTAACTAGATGTAAAGTTTTACATATATATTAATGTCAATAGTTTTATTACAAGTTGTGTAAAATGGACTCTCTAGTTTAAAAAAAGAGGGGAAAAAAAAAAAGAAAAAAATTAGGTCTCTCCTGAAATTGATTTTAGAGCATGGAAAATGATTTTACTGGATTCTGTTCAGTTGTAATCAAGGAAAAGATATGTATGTTGTAGAAAACGGTGCAGAATTTAAAAAGATCTGCTTTTAATTTATTCTTTTTGTATTAAGAATTTGTATAGTTACCTTTACATTTTGCAAAATGGTGTTGTCAACACTTCCTTATTAAAGCATTTTCAAAATGAAGCCTTGCAGTGCTCTTTTCACCAGGCGTGGCACCTCAGGAGCCCTTACCCTGGCAAATACACTGCCACCTCTGCCAGAGGAACCTCAGCTCACATGTGTGCACAACTGGCCAGGGTTCCCAGGTGGGACCCACTCCTTGCCTGTCAGAGGTCTGACTGCAGGAGACATGAGGCATCCTCCCTAAAAAGCCTGCCCTTCAGAGATCCCTCAGGATTCAGCCCTCAGCAGCCTCCTACTTGCTCTGTCACGTGTTCTCTCAAGCACCAGGCTGTAAGACACCTTGTGACTGATGTCCCACTGCAGTACCTACGAGTGACAAACCCAGCATTTACACGAGCTGGATGCTAAGGAGGCAGGAGGCCATAAGCAGCAGTGCCAAGGTCCCTAGGACAGGCTTGAACACCAGCTCTTGCCCCAGGCACTACTTTGGTTTTGTTCCTGAAGGAAGCTCCCATCTCCTGGTTTAATCTCTCTTGCTGAGGCAGCAGCATTGAGACCACACTAAACAGGCGCATCTCTAGCTCAGGAGGGGCTGTGCCAGCATTATGGGGTTAGGGAAGCTGCTTCCTATCACTGTTTTCTGCTCCATGGGCAGCAGGAACCCCTGCAGCCCCCAGCACCCCCTGCACAGCAGCAAGGCATCTCCTAACAGCACCCACGGAACCGTGCGCACTTCTCAGCGCCCAGCAGAGTTTGTAACGCTTCTTGACCTTCATCCCCACTGCCCAGGGAGCTCCCTTCCACTCACACATCTCTTGTATCACGTACCCAGCTCCTCAGCACCACAGGGCATCAACCCAGAGGCAGAAGACCACAACCACCACCACCCAGCATTGCTGCCTGGGGAAAAAAATCAGTGCAGTAAACCCAAAATAAATCCTCACGTTTCTTACAAATCCCCTTCAAGTAACGAAAGGCCACAATAAGGTATCTCTGGAGCCTTCTCCAGGCTGAACAGCCCCATCTCTCTCAGCCTTTCTTCATAGGGGAAGCTCTCTAGTCACTTTCATGGCATCCTGTTCCCACTACCAAGAGGTCCGTGCATTTCTTTTCCTGAGGAGCCCAGAGCTGGATACAGCACTGCAGATAGGGGTCACGCCAGAGCGGAGGGGCAGAAGCACCTCCCCCTCAACCTGCAGCCCACATTGCTTTTGATGCAGCCCTTAATACAACTGGCTTTCTGGGCCACAAGTACATGTTGCTGGCTCATCTGCACCTTTCCATTCACCAGTGCCTTCCAGTCTCTCAGCAGAGCTGTTCTGAATCTCTTCATCCCCCAGCCTGTACTGATACCAAGGATTGCCCTGACCCAGGTGCCAGACCTTGTACTTCACCTTGTTGAATCTCAAAGTTCACAAGAGCCCGCTTCTCAAGCTTGTCCAGGTCCCTCTAGATGGCATCCCATCCCTCAGGTGTTTCATCTGCACCCCTTAGTTTGGTGTCCACTGCAAACCTGCTGAAGGTGTGATTAAGTTACATCTCAGTCAGGTTTATTCTTTGGGCAAGACTGGATCTATTGTGGAGCTTATATGGCAGCTGTCAGGAGAGGAACCCAGCTCCTCAAAAAAAAACCCTGTTCCCACATACACCTCCTTCAAGGGCCCTTCCAGCAGAGCAGACAAACTGCAACTCAGGAATTATAGACATTTAAATACCATGGGGCACAGTAACACCCACACAAGACAGATACATACTTTGGGAGTACCACCTCACACAGTCCCTTCCACCACCAGGCTAGGGAAGGGCTGGAGGACTGCAAGCAGCAACCAGGGGCACTAAAGTCCCAAAACCATCCCAGACATCACTATGGTGAAGGCATGACTTCATCCTAAGGCTACAAGTCTTGGCACTCAGCAGAGCTATTTCCGCCTAATGCAAGGAATTATCAGAAATAAACATCTGGAAAAGCCCAGAGGGAAAAGTCTAAATCACTGAACTGAAACATTCCCTCCCCACAAAAACTGCCAAGCAGTGTGACAGCTGCACCACACCCACTCGTCCCTCAATTAGACTCGGGTGGGTTGGGGATTTTTTTGGCTAACAGGCATTATTAACTATTTGATCATGGTCTGGTAGCTGTAATTTGGGGCCATCCAGCTGCAACGAGCCTCCAAGCCATGATGAAAAGCAGCTGCCCCAACAGTGTCCCCCCTCCTTCAGATCCCCCAAGGACTGAAGCAGGCTCTCACGCGACTGACAGATGGAAGCTCTTACACAGCTCCGCCGTGAGAAAGGGCTGCTCAGTGCTTGGCTTCCCGTGCAGCACCATTCCACACATTGCGAGGGGATGAAGCTCTTCCATCACGGGATTCATCCAAGGAAGGCAACTGTCAGCAAGGAGACACATTGATTAAATTACATTCTTTCAAACTGATCAGACCAAAGCATTCCAAACCCAAATTCACATCCCTACAAGAGCTGCAGCCCCACTCTGGGTACCATTACAGCTCTCCACAACAATTAGCTCTGAAGCAGGAGGGAAAATCCTACCCAGTACTATTACAGATGCCCTAAGGAATCCAGTTCCTTGCAATGCTCCTTAAACCATCCCCTGGCTACTCACTGGCTGCACTTTCCAGGGAAATTAGAGCTCTTCAATTATTTAAACAGTTCAAAACTAAGGTCAGGAGGAGGATTTAGAAAGTGCTCAAGAACCCATCGGAGTGGGGAGAGGGATAAAGTTGCAGTGTTGTAAATGTAGCAATGGCTGCAAAGAGGATCTGCAGAGAGCACTGCAAAAGAATGATCATCACCAGACGCCACTGCTAATGAAACCCTTCCATGCTCCTGACATCTGCCCAGCTTCTTCCCACAAATTCCCCCTTATTCCCCAAAGACCCCTCCCCAAGCACCAGTGAGGTCTCATCAGCCTCTTCTTTATTACTTCTAAACAGTTTAAGCTCTTGACATTTTCTCTGGGGTCAGACACTCCAAACTGCAATCTCCTGCATCCAAAACAGCACTTTGGAATCCAGAGTCCACAGAAAAGCCTGAAGTTCCTCAAGATACTCCTTCAAACTCACTGCCAGCATGAATTCCCCAGAATCACATCTCGCTGTGCCACAGGACTCTGTAAATACCCACAGGAGAACACAGAATCATAGAACGGTTTGAGTTGGAAGGGGCCTCCAAAGGCCATCTAGTCCAACCTTTCTGAAGTGAGCAGGGACATCCTCCATTAGATGGACAACTCCTTCAGAAGACGACACAGATTCCCACTCCCTGCTTCCAGTCAAGGTGAGGACTCCAACACACCACTACACCTGGATATTGACGCATTTCGTGAGTGGGTCTGTTCACATTGCACCAGGTATACCACCAGGCCTACTACTGCATCAGCTCAAGTCCACAGCTCATGAGTGCCAGAAGTACCAAAAGATGTACCTGCTGCCTCACTGGAGTTATAACAGGATCTCATATTCAACCAACAGCCTGACCCCGAGCCCAGGCAGTCAGGACCTGATCCTCCTCTCTCCACTCACTCCAGAGGCAGAGGAGCATGCTCTGCACTGGCTCTGCTGGATCCGGGGCACCAGAGGTGACATCTGGATCATCACAGATGTGGGTAGTGACAAACCCTGCTATGACCAACCACTTGTTTGGAGCTCACTGCAGGTCCTAGAAAGGCCTCCTTAAGAGAAGGACCTGATAATAGTGCTACGGAGGTGCTGCTGTTCTTGTAATGAAAAAAGCAGATTATTTCAGCCCAAGACTTTCATCCTGAACCACTGACGAAGCTTCAACATTTCACTCATGTAAAATTTGACATCATCCTTTCTGGGAGTTTCTTCACCATTTGCAGTCAAGATGGCAGAGATCTGTGGCTCCCAGAAATGCCGTCCGCGGTCATTGGGAGGTCCTAATTATTTTCTATGCAATGCCCAGCACACTGAAATCTTCTCCAGATGTATAGAAATGGGATTTGAAAGCCTGCAGAGCCATAAGATTACTTCCCCCAAGCCCAGGTGGTTTATATTAAAAATGTCATTACCAAAAAAAAAAAAAAACCCCAAACCCACAAACCAAAAGAAGCCAAATCAGACGCATTTAAGATCAAAACAACCTCTTTGCACAGAGGCTGGCTGTTATTTTTCAGCTGAGAAATATATAAACCTCCCTTTTTTTTTCCTCCTGATAAATACCACATGAAAAGATTAGCCATTGAAGTCTTTGTATTTACAGAAATAACCAAGATTCAGATTCAGCTGCTTCCCTCATCATCTCCCCACATAAGTCTCCAAGGGAAAAGGAGCCAAGAAAGCTCCATTGCTGAACTGAGTCTCACCTAAAGCTCTATGGCATGGGAAGCAGTTCAGTCTGTACAGTTCCTTGGATACCCAATTGAAGTAATGGCATAGGTCATGGTCATTGTCCTGCTCATAACCCCTTGACCACCCCCCTGCCCTGCTCCCTATCAGAGGTGTTCAGCACAAAGCATAGATTTAAAAACAAATCTCAGTAAATGGGGATCGTAAAAAGGAAGCTGGAGAAAATCCACTGCTTTATGGTGTCTTGCAAAGCCCACCCTAGGATCCTGCTGGTGTTAAAGCACAAACTGTCTCCTCAGTCCTCTCTGGGTCTTGGAGATCATGGCATGAGTCACACCTTGGCCACTGCAGAGCCTCATAATGCGTTGTACTCCACACACTTGGATGGGTCTGTTGGGAAGTGCTTCTGGCAAATGGTCATGAGCCTCTTCAGCCCCTAGGAATTAACAGAATGAGGATAATTTTGTACCAAAACTGCAGCTGTCAGACAAATTGAGCAGCCCACACAATTTCTAAGCTTAACCAGAGGAACTCCAGACAAACAACTGCTATTTTGGGGTTGGGTTTTTCCTGCCTGCAAAGTGCCAAGTTATCCCCAATATACTTTGTGACATAACACAAGAGACCAGAGATACGGTCCTTCACAACAAATTCATAGTGCTAGACAGGAAGTTATCCATGGGACAGCACTGCGCCCTGTGGCTAAGAAGGCCAATGGTATCCTGTGGTGCACTACGAAGAGTGTGGCCAGCAGGTCAAGGGAGGTTGTCCTCCCCCTCTACTCTGTCCTAGTAAGGCCACACATGGAGTATTGTGTCCAGTTCTGTGCCAGTTCAGGAGGGACAGGGATATGCTAGAGAGTGTCCAGCGGAGGGCTGCACTGATGAAGAGACTGGAACATCTGTTTGATGAGGAAAGCCTGAGAGACCTGGGGCTGCTTAGCCTGGAAAAAAGTAGCCCGAGAGGAGATCTTATCAATGTCTATAAGTATCTGAAGGATGGGTGTCCAGGAGGTTCCAGTCTCTTTTCAGTGGTGTCCTGTGATAGGACAAGGGGCAATGGATACAAACTGGAACACAGGAAGTTCCACCTCAACAGGAGGAAAAGCTTCTTTACAGTAAGGGTGATGGAGCACTGGAACAGGCTGCCCAGAGAGGTTGTGGAGTCTTCTTCTCTGGAGACTTTCAAGATCCACCTGGATGTGTGTTCCTGTGTGACCTGCCCTAAGTGGTCCCATTTGGCAAGGGGGGTGGACTCTATCTCCAGAGATCCCTTCCAGCCCCTACCATTCTATGACAGCAAAGATTCCCAGTAATGCCTCTTCACCACTACAGGAGAAAATAATACTACCAACAAGAAAAGATATTTAAAAAGAAACCTGTATATTAAAAGTCATTTTATAGAGCAAAATACAATTTCTGACACCAAAACAAGCTGCAGAGCTACAAGAAGAACTGAACAATTTCCCGGGAAGAGAGATATCAGTATCACTCCTTCCTATGGTGGTACCACACCTAACCTACACCATGGAAGGAAACTGAAGTAGTTATCAAGGAAAAAGGCAGTGTCAACTTTTGGGTTCTTTCAACAGAAACCCTGTGCTTGTTCTCTTTCAAGTCTAACATAACAGTTTAAAACTGAAAAACAGAATCACAGAATGACACCGTGTTAGGGGGTTAGAAGAGACCTCCAGAGAGGGAGGACTGCTGAGAGATCATGCAACATCCCAGCATGGAGATTTTTCTGCTAGAAGAGTGGCAAATGGACACACATAGGCACTTTTTCAATAAAGTTGAAGTAGTAGTAGTATGGCCAAGGAAAGGCAAACAACAGTCCTCCTCCTGAGTTGAAATTCCATTTTTAACACAGACTAACACCAAAACTGTTTGGTTTACCATGAGCTATTTCAGCCATTAAATACTTACAAGCATTTCACCACCTGGAACCCATCTCTACAGAGATGTGCAATCCATGTGCCCATTTTCATCTCAAAAACAATTGTCAAATTTAATTTGTTGACTCCCTAAGTGTCTGGAGCTCCCCTTGACTTCACAATATTTTCTCAGGTGATATTAAAGCCTACAGCTGAACAGAACCCAGAGGTTCTACTTGTAGCTCCAGTACAAAGAGACTCAAGAAGATGTATCTCACAAGCAATCTGCTTGCAGATATCTGCAAAAGTTGAAAAGCATGTCTTCACAGCTACTTTGGTGTTCATACAAGATCACAATAGTTAAGAGAAAAACATTCACTGGACTTGGTTCCTAGCCCAGCACTGGGCTAGCCTTCAGGTCCAACATTACCTAATAGTGACCTATTAAACAGGTCCCATGCTTGACCCAAACTAAGGCAACTGTTCGTTTCTAGGACCTTCTGATCACATTACCTGTAACTATGAAACCAATATTTCTCAAAGATCTCCCAATTTGCAAAGCAAGTCTGCTGGATTTCCAAAGCTAACGTTACCTGAATATACTTCCTTTGAGTCTCGTCGTTGAGCACGTGGGCTACGTGCTTAGAGAAAATCTTTTCACGACCAGTTCGAGCGTGGATGCCAACCATGGTGACACCAATAGGCCAGGGAGCATTTCCAATAGCCATCTGAAGATAGGCATCATTTGCCTGAAGGAACACAGCGTGTGCACACTCAGCAAAACAGACAGGGCATCAAAGCAGAGCATTTTTGCATTGCCAGATACAATAGCAGCTATTCCAGTCTCCATGAATCAGGTTTCATTGCACAATTTTACCACACCTTCCAAACACACTTCATGGTTACACTGAACACTGAGGGAAGAACTATGGACGGCACCTGCAAGGTGAGGAAAGCAAGAACAGGATGAGGAAGACGAATATATTTTGAAATAAAGTTTACTGGGATTATTTCCAACTCAGCCTTCTCAGGTTCCAAAAAGCCTGTTTGTTGTCATCACCTCTGAGTGCAAACTAGACCAAGGAGCCTGGCTGTAAGCACAATCCACTGCAGGTCTGTGTCCTGTGCACAAAACTGAGATCACATGGTACTTGGGAGTGTTCAGGGGCCTGGAAGCTCTCAGGCAGAGAGGTGAACCTCCAATGAGGCTGAGATCCAGCTCTCTATGAAACTATGTTAGATAAGCACATTTGTTAACACTGTTGATGAACAGAGCAATAGGAACACTACATGAATCTGAAATTTTCTGATCAAGAGAGCAGATTCCATTTCTAAAGCGGCAGCAGACAACATCCCTGGGGAAGAACAGGGATAAAACTTGAAGGGACAATGAACAGAAAGAAAGGGATGAAAGAATAGAAGTACAAAGCTTAAAAAAGCCATGACAATGGAGAATCAGGAAGCGAGTGGGACAGGCAAACATGCAATAATAGGAACAGTGCTTCAGGAGGGACTTGGAGCAGGATATTCCTCCACTGTTAGCAAGCAGATGTATGACTCACTGATAGTTCATTTATCACCTCCCTCTTAGAGACTGCACAGTAAGTAGCAGTCATGATCAGTGGCTGCAGTTTCTTCCCAACTGGCACTGACCAAACTGGAAGATGGATAATTAACAAGGCAGGGAGTTGCAGACTAAACCTGAAGGGACTTAAATCTTCACCTACATGAGGCAGAACCTGAGCAGTCTTCAATACCTACTTGCTGACTTAAATATAGTTTTGTGACGAAACACAGTAATTACAGTGGTCATGTAATTAAAGATCTTTGCTTTTTTTAAAATCTTTTGGAGCATTTCATCTAACAAGCAGTAAGAATTTGTGGCTGACAGTATCCACTTTTGCCTCATGAAGCAAAAAAGCAGGACAACAGCAGACAAAGGCCCAAGTCTCTAAGGAAGCAACGCAGAAAAGGACGCAAGTATCTTTAAAAGCACAAGGCTTATTAACCTAATTTAAAAAAGAAAAAAAAACACACCACAACTTCCAAATGTGTATTCAACACTCCCTTGTATCAGCCTGTAAAGTTTACATAAAGCCAAGTACCTCCAGGAGAGAGGAACACAACTGATTAACCCCTGAGATAGAGGACATTCCTGCATGCTCACTGCTTTGTTTAGGAAGATATTGGAAAGGGAATGTCAGCATCATGATGCCGACCAAAAGAAAAAACAAACATCCCAACACAAAATCCTACTATCATGCATCCCACACTTTCAGTTCTACTGGATTAAACTTTCCTTAGGCCACCTAAACTTTTCTCAGTACAAAACCAGGTTTTCTTGCTTACTTGGCAAGTTATCACAATCTTCACAAGAATAATAAATAGTAGAAATTTAAAGACAAAATACAGCTCAAATTCCTCTACATATACAAGCTGCAGTAGCTTCTGAAGGCAGCTACAAACAAAACCTAACCCTGCCTTTGATCCTGTGTGCCAAACTACTGCTTCCTGCAGTAAGCACATTTTACCCAAAAAATGTTCTCATCCACTTACCTCAACCTCACTTGACCAGCTAATGTGAGAGAGAAAAGGACAGTGCCTCACAGCCAATAACTCATTCCTTCTCAATTAACTCCTAACTAATCAACACCTTATTGCTATTAATTCAACTCTTTCATTGAACCTTACAACACCAGGTTTCCCATACAGGATTCCTCTGAAACTTAATATGATCATCTCATTGTGCTTTCAAAGCTCTGCAGTTTCACCAACCTCAGAAGGTTGTGTGATCCACAGGCTGTGGATCAAACACTACCTGGAACCTAACCTATAACAGACATTTTTAAAGTGGTTTTTACTTTTGTGTGTGTATTTCCAGCTACATCTCTTCAAAATGAAAAAAAAAAGTGAACGTTGAAGTAATCAACTCAATCTATTAGAACCACACAGTCCAAACATGCTGGAAGAGTGTAGACAAACATACCTTCACATATTCTCTTTGCAACATGAATTTAATAATATCTGTTATTGATTCTTTGATGTCTGCAGGAAGTGTCTAAGGAAAACAAAAACAGACATATTGACCTCAGAATAGCAGCTCAGGAAAAAAGTCTCACTCAGCAGTTATACAAAGTTTGGCACCCTAGCTTGAGGAGTTTAACAAAGGAACTTATCTTTGTTATTTAGAAGAAGGATCTGAAGCAACAGAGGTTAAGCGGTTACACCTTATAGCTAGTGGCAAAGTGTAAAATGTAATCCCAGTTCCCTGTCATCTTTGCAAGCCAATGAACAGCTGATATATTAAGCAACACCTGGAAAAGAAGGGTTGGCAGATTTCACTGATCAAGATAAAAAGGTCAGAACTGGGAGTCTAGACACAAATCGTGACCAACTTACTCATCCTCTCTGCTTCAGTGAAGATAACATCACCTTAGGAAAGGGAACTTTTGAAAGCAGAAGTTAAAGTGGTCTTACAGTGCATCATGGAATGTCTTAGGTTGAAAGGGACCTCAGAGATCATCTACTCCAGCCTCCTGCCATGGGCAGGGACACTTCTCAACTAGAGACTCAGCTGTTCAAGGCCTCATCCAGCCTAGCCTTCAACACCCCTAGGGAGAAGGCATCCACAACCTCCCCAGGCGACCTATTGCAGAGTCTCAACACCCTCATACTGAATAACAGCTTCATAGGATTCAGTCTGAACCTACTTTCCCTCAGCTTAAAACCATTCCCCCTTGTCCTGTTGCTGGATGCCCTTATGAAAAGTCCCTTTCCAGCCTTTCTGTATGATCCCTTCAGGTATTGTATGGCAACTATAAGGTCCCCCCTGCGTCTTCTCTAGGCTGAACAACCCCAGCTCCCTCAGCCTATCCACACAGCATGGGTGTTCCAGCCCTTGAATCATCCTTGTGGCCCTGCTCTGGATTTGCTCCACCAGCCCCAGTGGCATTTAAGTGCGACTTACCCTCTTCCGAAGCTTTCTGAAGAGGGGCCTCAGGTATGATTCTGTCTGCTTTTGAGTGGCACTGTTCAGCTTCCCCTGCACACCCCGTTTCACATAGTCTTCTCTGGCATTCAGCTCCTTAGCCCAAACTCCAAGAAGAAACTGTGAGAAATGAGTCAATTTATGTCACAGTGCCATCTAGTGACTTCCTCAGCAAAACAGACAGCAACGGTGGTTTAGGCCACTAAGGCAAAATGGGGTTTCTAGAGAAACCTTAACTAAATAGGCAAGAAGCCTCTTGCAGATGGATAGGCAAGGAGGGCTATGAACAACCCTCCTATCATAAAAGCATGTGGGTAAAAGAGAGGCATGCATAAAAAGGTAAGAACAAGGAAACAACAGCACAGGTATCACTTGTGGGAGGGAGGAGGGGGACATAAAAGAGCAGAAATCTAAGTAGAATGCTGATGTTTCAGGGTTAGTTTTGAGAAACAGGCCAAGGAACAGTAAAGATCACAGTGAAAATCCAACACAACAGAAAGTAAGCATGACAAATATACCTTCTCTCCACCTGAAAAAAAAAAACCACTTTTGAGCTTTCTTTGACTGTCCAGCCCAAACTACATTCAAATGCCAGTGCACCTTATATACACAAATTGCTGTGACTTTTGATCATCACAATAGTTAGAGAGGGATCAGCTGAACCAAATGAGAGGCAATACAGGCTTCTCTCCAGGAAACAAAGAGATAATTTTCAACTAACCACATGAACCTGTTTCCTCAGCAAAGCCAGTGAACTTCCTTTAAAATGCTCTTACTTCACACAACAATAACAGATGACATTTCATTTCAGCTTGCAGTGTTCCTGGGGAAAGGAGGCAGGGATTCTTTGGAAGTTTTCAATGCCATAGAAGCAACTACACACAATTGCCTCAATTACCACAAGGAAATCAAAGCCACATTTATTTTGTCTGGAAAAGCAGAACCAGATTTTGAAGAATGCTGCTTTCCCAACAGCTCTTTCCCAGGTCTAGCAGAAGCCACTATTGTGACTAACCAAGACTGGGGAGTGCCAAGCATTTAAGAAAAACCACATCTTAAGCATAATATGTTTTTCTCTCTAAGAAGCTGAAACCATCCCTTCCACTCACAAAATTTATCTACAAGATAGTAAAAAAGGACACAGCTACAGAATAATTAATCTTTTAGAGTCTGTTACCTTCAAGAACTTTGTTATGATGTCCATATCATAGTGGTCATCACCCTGTCCTAAGGATTCTCCCAGAGCCTAGAAGGGGAGAAGAAAAGGCAATTATTTCCACATTGTCTAGAAGTTTGCCACTACCACAGCAGAGCATGGTCTACAACATCATGAACTGTAATAAACTCCAGTAATAGGACCATAGAGCCACAGAACGGTTTGTGTTGGAAGGGACATTAAAGATCATCTAGTTCCAACCCCGTGCCACTAGACCAGGTTGCTCAAGGCCTCACTCAACCTGGACTCAAACAGCTCCAGGGAGGGGGCATCCACAACTCCCTGGGCAACCTGTTCCTATGTCTCACCACCCTTACTGTAAAGAATTTCTTCCTAATCCCCCCCCTCTTCCAGCTTCAAGACCTTCCCCAGGTTTCTTGTAGCCCCCTTCAGGTACTGGAAGGCTGCTCTGTGTTCTCTCCAGAGCCTTCTTTACCCCAGGCTGAACAGCCCCAAAGACAAAGGCTCACCTAAAGTCTGCTCTTTTCCCTCCTGTGAAACTCCATTTTTGCCTCTCTCAGCACTCCCACTTTCTTCTGCCCTGTCCCTGTAGTAATCCTGCACTGCTGCCCTTCACACAAGAGTTCCCCTCATTATGCTGGGGCAGAGCGAAAGGAAGAGTGTAAAGACTCTGCTTGGTCATTGCTGTGTGCAAAAAAAATAATAGAAAAAAAGCTGAAGATCGAATGAAACACACAGAGCCCAGCCCTGGCTGTCTCACCTGCACAGGACAGTGGCAAAATGGGCATGGGGAGAGGTGCTGGCTATGAGTCCAGCTCCACCTCATAAAGCAACTGCACTTAGATAGGGAGAGGTGTACCAGTGCAACCACTCTGCACCATTTCACATTGAAAAAAACCCTCAGATCTCCTCCCATTTTTTTCTGGTTTGAGTTTCTGAGTGGGTACTTAGGCTGGGGTGTTCACAAAGGGCTGAAGTCAGTGTCCTTGGGGAACCTTGTCCCCACATGTCATCAAAAATACTAGTTAGGAAACAGAATAAAACAGCTAAATATGCTGCTGGGATTGATTGATCTATTAAAAACTAACTCAAAAAGCCAATATGGTTATTTCTGAAAAGCCAACGGAATAGTAATTTTTTTGTTCACTAACTACTAAACTAGTACCATAATTAGTTGTCTGACAGGGTAACTATGGGTGCACTACATTTTTTTTTTGTGATCCCCAGAGACATAAATTAACCCAATCATTTTATTAAGCTATTTCAATTCTCTGATGTACTGCAGCTTTTTACAACTTCATTTAATGGCAACGGTGAAATGGAAGGAGCAAATCTGAAAAAAAAACACAAACCTAAAATAACCAAACCCACCAAAAAAATCCAGTAGTATGCTTCAATACTGTAGCTTCCAGCCAAAACCTCAACACTTATGATAACAGCAGTTTTCAGAAAGTTTCCCCAGTAGGTATAGTTGGATTTGCAATCTATTTCCATTTTCCTCACATTTCCAAAGTGAGTTTTAAAAGCTCCTAGATTTGGAACCCAGTTCAGTGTAAGCTTTTATGCCCAAAGGAATGCAGTTAAAGTAACACAACATTAAGACTGCAATGTCTTCAAACTTTTCAGAAAAAGATGACTTTCAAAGCTCAAACCAAGCCTCTCCTACTACCCCAAAAAGGAGACCTTTTCATAACTAACACTGATAAAAATGCAGCTCCACTACAACGAGGATCCACTGTGGTACTACAGTTATTCTAAACCAATATCCCTTGTACTCTAATAACAACAAAAAAACTCATACAACCACAAACAAACAAAAAACCCCCAACAACAAAAAAAACCATGACACAAACACACCAAGAAAAAAAACCCCAAATCCAAAGACTTTCCTAATAATAATGTATTCATTTAAGCTTTCAGTTATAAATCAGGTTATTTCTTAAACACACCTTTGCAGGGATGTTATGGAGATTACCTCCTGCAGAGACTTCAAGATGTCCTTTTCACAACATTACCCTAAGATGCCAGGTGCTGAACACCTTTCATGGCACACAAACACCACGGTTTTCTTTTAGAACATAGTAGCCACTTGCTCTGAAGTTTCTGGCCCACATTATCACTGTGATGCTTTTATTTTCTTTGATCTGTCATATTCTGATGTCCACTTTTTTTGTTCTGGATATTTTTGTATCAATCATTTTTTATGTGTGTCTATTTTTCAGAGTCCACTGTTCTTGCATGGGGGAATTTCATCAGTACAGAGGTAATTAACCTCTCAAATATTACTTGGAACAACTTTCAAATTTATGACAAGCCAATTACATTCTCTACTGCCAACTTCACTGCAGTTTGGGTTGGAAGGGACCTCCAAGGCTTATCTAGTCCAAACCCCCGGCACTGAGCAGGGACATCCTCCATTAGATCAGGTTGCTCAGAGCCTTGTTGAGCCTGACCTTGAATATCTCCAGGGATGGGGCCTCAACTACCTCCCTGGGCAACCTGTTCCAGTGTTCCACTAACCTCATGGTAAAGAACTTTCTCCTAACATCCAGCCTAAAACTCCTCTCATTTCAAACCATTGCCCCTCGTCCTATCACTGCAGGCCTTTGTAAACAGTCCCTCTGCAGCCTTCTTGCAGGCCCCCTTCAGGTACCAAAGGCTGCTATTAGGTCTCCCCAGAGCCTTCACTTCCCCAGGCCTTGCAAGCAACTCCTGCCTCCTTTCTGATGAGGTATTGTAAAGAAAAACCACTTGAGTTTTCACTTCTACTGTAGGTACCTACAGTGTGACTCAAGGCTTAGGAAGCTAAATTTTCTAACAGAGCATATTTAAGCATACCTTGAACGTTCAAGTTAGTTGTTGAAACCAAGCTAACATTGTCTAGACAATTCTGAATTTTTCCCACAACATACTCCATATAAAATCCCTTAATTAAAATCTACCCATCACATACCTCTAGCTCTTCAATAGTAGTATTCTCCTCATGGACTTTCAAGTCATTCTGTGAGTCATCATCTCCTGCTTCTTGTCCACCTACAATTTCGTTCAGATATTGTTGGTCAATCTTATCCAAAGCAGCTTTCAGGTCATTTCTCAGGCCCTAAAAAAAGCAAGAAATTGTTAATTTACAGAAAAACTCAAGTAAATAAGAGCAGTTCAGCAGTGTCACTCTGAGCATCCAACTTCTGCTTAAGAAACAACAAGTTCTGTAAAAGTCTGCATAAGGGTTTAGTTTTGTTGTCTGAATTTTAAACAGAACTCAAGAAACAGTTTCTGAATTGTTTCAACACTTAAAAAGCAGATCCATGAACTTCTGCAATGTTCACACTTATGAAAAAGACCTTTTATCAGATTTTCTCCAGAAAACCATGGAGGACTGAACCAACTTCTAGGAGTTTCTTCAAGACATTTTCTTCAATGTAATGCACTGACCCACCACAAAATAAACAAAAAGCAGACCATAAGCATCATCAGCTCTACAATTCTTCACACCTGTCCTGAACAAAGCTATAAATAAGCCAAGTAACATTCCTTCAGTACTATCACCTAAAACATTTCATGGAAGCACAGAATGGCTTGGGTTGGATGGGATCTCCAAAGGTCATCTAGTCCAACCCCCTCTGCAGTAAGCAGGGACATTCTTAACTAGATTAGGTTGCCCAGAGCCATGTCAAGCCTGCTCTTGAGTATCTCCAAGGATAGGGCCTCAACCATCTCCCTGGGCAACCCATTCCAGCGTTCCACCACCCTCACGGTAAAGAACGTCTTCCTAACATCCAATCTAAATCTACTCTTCTTTAGTTTCAAACCACTGCCCCTCGTCCTATCCATACAGGCCTTCATAAACAGTCTCTATCCTTCTTGTATGCCCCCTTCATTTATTAGTTTCCCTTTATTACCAATGATTTAAACATAGCAGAATGTTTTATGTAGATTGTTTAAATCCTCTACTCTAGAGCAGGTGATTAAAAAAAAAAAGGTAGAACCAGTTTGAAACCATATATATACAAAATGTTAAAAGCTGCTTTTAAATAGAACAAGAAATTCAGCTTAATCAGAGGTAGAGGACTTGAATTCTTCTCTTGAGACATAAAATACAAAACTCTATAAAGGACTATGACATTTCTTCCTCTAAGATAAATTCAGCCACTCCACTGGGAATAGATATGCACAGCTATTTCCCTTCTTACATCACCATACTTGACTGTCTGCAACGTTCCTATTAATCATTTAATAGTCTAAAAATGTCTGAACCACAAACTGGTTATAGTGATTTTAAGCAACACGTAGTAACAGGAGTGACTCAAATATAATGGAACACAAAAATCCAACACAGTATTATTCATGACCCACTATTTCCCAATACTCCTACTACAGTTGTCAGTGTCACTGGAGGGGAAGCTTTCAGGAGTAGAATTTATTTTTTTTTAAACATTTAAATCTGTTCATCCTTTTTTTTCGAAAGGTTTGAAGAAGAAAAGGCTTCCCCAGCCAAAGAAATTTCAAACAATTTAGCTTGGCACAAATCAAGGAAGAAAATTCAAATTATCACTCTCTCAGCTGGGCTGCAGATTTAGTTAACAGCAAAACATACCTCAGGTGCACCTCCTCACTTAGCTAACTGATTTATTCTTTTTCTCTTCAGAACTGATCAGCTACAGTATCTTTTAGCCATTTTTTAAATTGATAGCTACTATAAAAGGGATAGGAAAGGAAATGAAGTTTCCATAACAAGGTATAGTGCCAGAATTAACAGATCTGAACAGATCATCTACCAGCAAGACAGGATGCAGTCCTCCTTTTACTTACCTGTACCTTCTCAGGGACGTATATAATCACAAACACAGGATAGTTTTAACAGTAAATGACTGTCTTCTCTGCTGGTGTAAGAGCAGGTGACAGAAGATGGAGCATCACTCCTACCTGGAGGTCCCTTTTTCAACTGAAAAGGGCCTAAAAGGTTTCTAGGGGGAACTGTCTAGCATAAAGAATTGCAATTGTGTACAGAACTATGACAATGCATGAGATGGAGCAGATATTTCTCTTTGCTCTGCACTACCCCTCCCTCCTGAAAAGTAAGTTTTCTGTAACTTCTACAGTGTTCCCCAGTGGGTTATCTCACTGCAAATAAGCAACTCACAGCTAGACAGTCTTACCTTGTTCACTTCAGGTGCAAGGATTTCTATCTTCCTCAGACGCTGAAATGCATCATAATCTGTTTCCCCAAACAGCCTGATGGGCTCACCTCTCTCTCGTAACCTCCTGATAACCTGGAAAGAATCAAAGCACTCCCTTACACAAACTCCTAAAGGAAGTGGAATAAAATCCTGAGTGACAAATTTATTTACTTTGCTTAGAATAACAAGCTGAGCCAGACTGGAGAGGAAATGGCAGTATTTTAAGCAGCAGAAAAACATTCCAGACACTTTACAATCTAAATATAAAATTCCCACGGTATTTCAGTGAAAGGTCATTCCAAATACTACCAATCTCAATTTTGCATTAAATCTCAAGTCCTTTGGTAAAGCCCAGCTTCTTCTTGCTCTGACTTGTTTAAACAAATACACAAAAATCACCCCTCTTGCAGAGTTTGAAAACTGTTTTTAAAAAATCACAAAGAAGCTTGACAATAATCTCACTCATCTATTTGTCCAGGGCAACAAATATACTCCCTAAGTAGGCTGCAGGTCATCCCAGCTCATCTGCAAGACTAATTTGCTCAAAATCTCATCCTTAAGCGTTTGGCAAGTATTTAGTCCCATAATCGAGCATGATAGTTACCCTAAAACTAAGTATAATAGAGGTGTAACATCCTTCCTTGGCTGATTTTTAAGTCATGGGCAAAGCCAAAACTTTATTCTCCTAATAAAGTATCACATGCAATGCTTCTCAATCTCTTTACGCTAACCATAATTACCATCAGCAATATACTTACTGCTATGTGAATCACCACACAACACTTTGGGCATCAAGAGATGGGATTTCCCTTCACTTTATCTCACCACTTCATTACTCCAACAGACTGGCTGGACAACAAGAAGCTAAATGAACTGAGACATTAATTTGTTTATTCAGTTCAAGTGTCTTGCTGGCAAGCATTTGACTTGCAAATGTGTTACAAAACCAAAGTGGACAGAGTGCTGGCACAGCAACACCTAAACCTCAACCAAAATATGAATGGAAGTAGACCAAAAAGCAGTGAGCAATTGAGTGTTACACAGGACATATAGCCCAAAACTCAATCCAAACATGAAACCAGCAGCCCGCATTATAAGTCTTGTCATACACTCTTGTAAAAAAACAGTAAGCATCTTGCAAAATTAAAGGGACATCCTTGGATTATCTCAGCTATGAATTTCAGTATCTCCAAGATCAGAATTTATTCTGTGCTTCTAAACTTCCTGTTTCTCTTCTGCTTTGGGGTAGAGATGTGTCTGTGAGCGCTCGTTCACAGAGGTGTTATTACCCTTAGGAAGGACAAAAACAACACCAGCTGCTCTGGCTTCAGGACTTTTCCTTCTATAAATCAAGGTGAAATGACAGAACATGTTTTGTAATTTTGGGTTCAGACCAATGACAAACAAAGAAAAGAAGGTTGGGGGCCAGAGGGGAAGAAGTCTTGGAAAAACCCAGCATGCCAAGGATAATACTGATATTCAGGGTACTGTTCTAGAAGTCACCTGAAAGAGCAGCAAAATGTTACAGAACATCTATGCAAACTCACATGACAATAAGGCTCTACCCATCTGGACCTCCCTACAACTGGATACAACTGGACAGCAGATCCCTGATGAGCAAAGATGATCATTAACTGTTAATGGTAAAAATGGAGGCTTATTGCTTGTACTGCCATAAACAGTACACTTCACTGGAAAAAGCAGCCCTGACAAGAAATTCCAAATGCATTTGCTGTAAATTCAAGTACTCTGTTTATGCCGAGCGATTTTACCTCCTGTCTGGAAAGGGTCATTGGTAACTTTTCTTCTGCCAGTTCAAGTTCCAGTACTGGGTTTGATGAAGCCAGTGGTTTCTCCTCCTCCTCTTGCTGCTGTACCTACATTCAACAGACATAGTTACTAGTGTGCCAGTGGAAATAAACCCATATATTTATAGCAGTGTAAAGTTCCAGGAAGTCTAGAACAGATTGTAATATGACAATATAAACTTCCAAGTTTCATACTTTTTATTGTCTAGAATTGAATTTTACAGAACAAAAAAAAACCTTTTTAAAGTATCAGTATTTAAATAGCAGTTCTGCATGGGGCAGGAAGCAGTCTCTATAGAAAATGGAAATGACAATTGCTAAAGTTTGGCAATCACTTCAGCAGGCAGATGTCAGCACTGGTGCCAAAAATAGCAGATCGACCCTCTGCCTGTTGATTCCTGCCCTTGCTCTATTCTCCTTAACCATGCAAAAGCATGTGCATCGCTATGTGATGAACCAGATGGGGGAAATGATTCAAAAATAAAATAATCTGGCAAACACAAAGAAAGGTGCTCTTCCCAGCCCACTGATCCTCCTCATCCAGCTCACCAGGCGTAGCACATGCATGGACACAAGGGTAGAAATGAAAACCCAAGGGCAGGGAGACAGCAGGGTTGCTTCTTCCCTGTCCACTTAAGTGTCTACTACCTACAGTGTTAGTAAGCAGAGCACAGTTACCAGTGAGAACCACAGTTTCGGATGGGCTTTGAGAGGTGCTTTCTAAGGTAACACATCTTTCTAACAAGCTTGCCATAGTTTCTTGTGAATTAAAAAAAAAAAAAAAAAAGACACCTCCAACTCCTCATATGGATAGAATCTCATTAACAGCTCCTCTTAATCTAAAAGAAGGTCTCCAAATCAAACAGAAGTTTCCTTCTTCATTACTCAATATTTTAATAATGCAAAACAACTCTTTGATCAAAGTAACTTTGAGACATCTGTCATGTAACTACAGTTCCCTTCATAAGCTCAGGTTTGACACTTCTGACAGCAAGAGCAGATTGCTGTTGGTAATATTCCTATAATAAGGAAACATTTCCAGTACCCACATCTTGTTTTTCTCTAGAATCCTTATTAGAGTTTATTTTCTCTCCATAATTGCTAAAAGGGAAACACTCCACTTAACACTGGAGCACATTCTGTGCATGGGCAGTGAATTGCCATTTCCAGTTTCTGCTTGGGTTGATCAGTCTGGTGAACACATTAGATGGATTTTTCTACAGAAGCTTTTCTGTTCTTTCAGACCAGCATGCCACTCCTGCACTCCAGTGTCAGTGTGACTCCACCTGGCTGTAAGGATCCATCTCCGTGGCTCCAGCTACAGGATTCAGCCACAAATCTATACTCAATGCTACACTAGCATACACAGGAATCAGTCCTACAACCACAGGTGTTTGGAACAAGCTAGGGAAGGACAATCAAATCAAGACTTAACATGGAGGAAGGGGAAAAAATAAAACTTCCATCAATGCAGGAAAAGGGGAATTGACAGGGGACAGAAAACATGGAAGAATCGTGTGAATATATGTATACAAAAAGAAATACAAGCCCACAGCAGAAGGATACGTACACATTTTAACTTACAAACATTCTGGAAATCAATCATAAAGAGACAGCAGCATTGGGGGGGAAAAGATTTGATCCGTTCTGTCAGCTGGACTCCAGGTTACAAGCAATATCTTTACCACAGTTATTTTGGTTTTCAAGCAAGTCAAATTATTACAACTTATTAAGTCTAAGCAAAGCAAACCCACATCTGAATTTAAAAAGAAATCAGTTTATATTCTACATCTAATTAATGCAGTAAAGATCAAATGCAGAAATCTGGGAGGCTCTAAGAAGGTATTAAATTTAAAGAAGCAACTTATTTCAAAACCATTATCAGGGTTACGTTTCAAACCAAAATTGGTGCTGTAGCAGCACAGATACAGCATTTTAACTGCCACATAAGGTTGTGGAGAATTCAAGCTAATGCTCAAAAAGTGTCACATAGTCATTTCGACTTCGAAGAGTGACTGGATTCACAGAACAGCTTCTCATGACTATACGCTGCAAGATCCAATCATTTTTTTGTCAATGATGTTCAAATATTCCACAAACAGATCAAGGTTTCAGAATAAGTCACTAACTGGATAAAGTTCAATTGAAAACAAAGCTATTTGTGCCCCAAAACAGCAAACAAGATTACAAGCCTCTGTCTTCCACAGGGGAATGCACACTCCCTCCCATACACGTACAATCAGGCAGGCAAACACACACACTTGTAAAAAAAAAAAAAAAAAAAAAACACAAACACAGTAGTCTTTCCATTTCAGCAAACTACTGCTCTGACACTGTTACCAGACAGACAAAGCCTTCCAGATCACTCATTTGTAGCAAAACATGCCCTAGGTTTCCAACCGTTTTCTAATATTTTGCCAGCAAGCAAACAAATGCTGTTGTTGCAGTCTTTCAGTTCTGGATGGTTGATGGCCAAAACCCAAACGTGTTACAGTTGGCTGATTTTTTACATATACATCCATACCATACTGATTTCTTTTAGAAATTTTGATGAGACCATGAAAATTATCTGCATGGATAAGATTATCCAAGTGTATCCATTTTTTTCCCAAAAAGGGGGTGGGGGAAGGTGGCTGTATCAGATCCAGTATTCATGCCTAACAGCACAATTTTAAAAGAAAGGAAGACAAGCTTTGATCCCAAGCCACTTCATGCTTTCCACACCAAACAACAGGAAAAAAAAAGCCCCAAACAAACCAAAAACCAAACAAATAAAAATAAAAGCCAAACCATAACACGAACTTAAGTAGCTGTATATCATGCATATCTTTTCCTGCATTGCAAAGGGGTTTGGAAACTCATACCTCTCCAGGTGGCTTCTCATTTACAGGCTAATGTATAACATTAACAGATTGAACAAAGAACAATTATCATTAACAACATTTATACTGTTGAGAATAAAATGTAGACTTCAAAATAAACATACAAATTCCTAGAAGAACAATTACTATACCTTGTAGCCACATCTCTGAAAGTAAGCCTCCTCCTCTTTTTTAGCTAACTCGCTGCGTTTGAAATACTTCTTATTTCCCTAAAAGAGAGGAAAACTGTCAACGGTGTACAAAAATGTCTCAAACTTCCTTCCCTGATTTGGTGAATTCAGCTACATCTTTTCACAGAGATGGCTACATTGTCAAGGAAAGCGAGCTAGTTGGAAGTACCTCTGAAAATCAGCAATAGAGTGACTTTGCAGCACATATGTATAAGCAGACCTAAAAGTACAATGTGTTCAACAGTTTATACATATAAAGAACCTACCACCACATCAATAAACATTCTTTGGAACCATTCTGACAGACGAGGTAAGAACAGGGCTCAGCTTGTCAGCATCTTGGCACTTCAGCTTCCAATCAATTTTAAAACAAACAAAAAAAGCCACAAGACTTTGCTGCCAGCCTGCCTGGCTGGTGTTTAATACTGCTACTCCAACAGAGTTGGAGGGAGAGCTATTGTGAATGGCAACACTTTGCAGATGACTTCTCTGGCTGTGCTACAGAAAAACACAGGTGTCACAGGAGGAGCTTGTTAGTGTAAAGCTTCACTGCAGATGTGCAAAACCAGGCCCAGGCTAGGGCCCAAGAAAATTATTTAATTAAACCTAGTAAAACATGTCTTTCACATTAAATCAAATAGGTAGGAGAAATCACCTTTGTACAAAACACTCCTGTAAGCTGGCCTGATGCACCTGTGTAGAAATGTGTTTGGTAAGACCTCCCAAGCATACAATGGCTGGCAACTGTGGTCACCCTAATCTCACTTGAGGAACTATCACTTCTTTCTACGTATTTTGCCTGCTTGACCTACAACAGCTTCCAATTACAGCCCCCGACTTCAGCTACTAACACCAAAACCTATTCAGACATCTGTGAAAGCACTCTGCTTCACTGTGTTTTTAGCTAATACACAGCACACACACCTCTGCAACCCTACTATTGCTATAAATAGAGTGCAGCACTGATGAGGCAAGGGGATACACAGTTCACCAAAGGGCAGACATTTTTCGCATCTCAGTCCCTCAAATAAATAAATAATACCGTTCCAAAAGGCAAAGGCACACAGCAAGGCCCTGAAGCCAGGCTGCTTCTGTACTGTCAGCCTCAAACTCCTCCTGACTTCTTCCCTGACCCTACCTCCTGGCCTCTTCTGCCCCTCTTCGTCACCCGGACCGCCGGTGACGCTCCCAAACCTTACCCCAGACCGCCTCTGCCGCTCGCAAACCCCGCCCCGGGCAGTTCTGAATCCCTTACCCAAGTTCCTATCCCAGTACGCTTCCTCTCCCCTTCGCCGGCCCCAGCCCGGGCCTCTCCCATCTCCCAGCTGGAGAGTGGAGCCTCCGAGCCTCCACTTTAGGCCGTTGCCGGCGCCTTCCCCCGAGCCCCCATCCCAAGCGGCTTCTGGGAGCCATCCCGTCCGCCCTCACCCCCACGAGCTCCTTCTCTTCCAGCTGCTGCCGCTTCCGGCTGATCTCCCCTTTCAGAATGTCCATGGCACCCCCAACCACCGCCACCGGAGATGAGGAGACAAAAATAATAGCGTCACTTCCCCACGACAGCGCCTTACCGCCAGGACAGCGCCCCCTGGTGCCTGGGAGGAGCGCGGAGGGTGCGTGTGTGTCGTGTGATGACGGCGTGCGACGGTTGGCAGTGTGACTGCACAGGGGGAGCTGTGATGGCTCAGCTGCCCCGAGCGGAACGGGCGGCTGGTCACTGGGCCCGGGGAGCACAAGAGGCTGGTTGCTGGCCCCGGGGATGGCATGGTGGGTGTCAGTCTCCTTTCCCAAGGAACAAATGATAGCACAAGAGGCAACAGCCTCAAGTTGCGCTAGGGGAGGTTTAGACTGAACGTTATGAAACATTTCTTCACCAAAAGGATCAGGCATTGACTGCCCAGGGAAGTGGTTGAGTCACCATCCCTGGAGGTGTTTTAAATATTTTTTTTCAAAGTGCAGATGTGGTACTGAGGGATATGGTTTATTGGTAGACTTGCCAGTACTGGGTTAATGGCTGGAATCGATCTTAAAGGTCTTTTACTGCTCAAATGATTCTCTGATTCCGTGTGTCTGGTTGCTGGCCCCAAGAATCATGTGAGCCCAGCCACCCGAGGGTGCAGCAGCCAGAGAGGAAGGAGGCGCCCTTCACTGCTGCCCCCAGCCTGGGTGTGCCTCCACCACCAGCCACTTCACTCTAGAAGGCTTAACAACACCACAAGGGTAATAAGAACTGCTTCACTGACCCCAGGATGCCCTCAGGTGAAACTATATCAGAGAAGAGTGCAGGGCTTAATTGCAGGGTGCTTGCAAGTACCTTGCACCTACCCCTAGTGCAGGTATTAAATCACCAAAGAGAGGTTTGCACTCCCGTCCTCTGTGCACCTGAGGCACTGTGTTGGGATTTAACTGTGATGCCTGGTTTCTGCTTTCGCTAGACTAGATGACTGAGGTAGCTGGTAGGGACTGAGTAGTGTATATATCCTGGAAGTGAAAACTAACGTCTTTGTTAGCTTGTGTTCTTGTCACCTGGCATACAGCATTTGTGACACAGGCAACAGCACAAAATAATCTCTTATTTTGCTTATTTACTTGGTTTTGTCCAGTAAGTTCTACCCTGTGGCTTGTAAAGTCCAAGAGGTCCAGAATAAGATTTGAAGAATCACTAAGAATGGTCAGTGCCGACTGTGCTTAAATTCTCCAGGGATACACCTTCACTAGAAACAAAGTGAAGGGTGAAAGTCACCATAACTTTAGCTCTTCTGATTTGCTCAGGAGCAGCCTGGCTGTTGGCAGCACCAGCTCCTCTAGCCTTATACTATGGCACATGGCAGCTCCTGCGTCCTTCACCTTTAGGTCCTCCCAGACCTTTCCTTTGCCTTTGCCTGTCATAAGCTCCATTGCTCTAGTAGCTACAGTAGAGGGTTGTAACCACAACTGGCTTTTCATCTACATTAGATGATCTGAGCCACACATATTTTCTTGCAGAAAGTGGTCCATTGGTTCTAGGGTGTTGTTTAAACTCAGGCTGGAGGGGTATGGATTTAAAAATCCTGCCCTGCTTTACCTCAGACTTGAATGCAATTGCTTTGCAATGAGGAAGGAGGAACAGTCCTCCTGTGCTTTTTTTGTAGTTCTTCTAAGATAAAATTATTTCACATCTGATGGTGAAAGGATCCAAAAAGGTCTCAGTAGAAATGCCCAGGGGGATGTGCCCACTTTTGGGTGAGGGCATAAATCAGGAGGCTGCAAGACTGCTCTGCAGTGGACTTTATGACAAATAAATCCAGATGCTTGTGTGTGAGTGCCAGCTGTCCTCCTCAATTAACTGTACTGTAGATGTAACCTCAGACCTTCCTTCATTTCCTGCTCTGGTTTGACATTATATCTCAATTAGAGACAGTACAAAATGAAGGAAGAAAGCCAGCTCGCACAGTGTTCACAAGAATGATGCAATTATTGTGAGGTAACACCTAGACTAAAGATCTACCAGTTTATAAAAATGAAAACAAACCAACAAGCTGGCAAAGCAGAGTATGATGGACAAGGAAAGCAGATGAACTGTTTATGCTGGTAAAACAACTTTGGACATGTTTGAAATCAATGCTGTGCTTCTGAAAGGTGTCTAAAATCTCACTAATGATGACAGAGACCCTTCCATGATCGATTTGTTGCTCTTTCCCAGTACACCTGGTTCTGTGCTCTCTTGCCTCCAAATCAAAACATCCTTTAATGTAAATCCCCTCTGCGATCTGGCGATCTGGACAGTTGTCTTATCCTGTGGAAGAAAAGTGGCAATCTACAAAGCACAACAAGCCTCAAGAGTTGCTATTTGTATGCAGATGTGTATGGATGTTGGCTCTGTTTTTCTAAGGGCATTCATTAATATCTCCCTGAAGAAAGTAAGGGAGGGAAAGGGGGAATTTGGTGTCATCCATGTCCTCAAGATTTCTCTTTTTGAAGAGATTAGAAAATCCTCTGGTGTATAAGAACTGGTGGTACCTTCTTTTTCTTCCACTGACAGCTCATGAGGAGATCCACTCCAGCTTGGTCTCTGATTTCCAGGAGGCTGTTTGACTCTGTTTGGGATCAGGGGAACATTTTCTGAGAGACATGAATTGTTGAGCTGCTTGTGTCATGTCTGGGCTGGACTGTTAAAAGCTTCTCTGTTCTTCAGAACATATTCCTGAGGGTATATCTATGCCTGCTTCATTATGGATGTCTTGTCCATTGACTGTTTCCATTCACACAGGCTACTTGGTTGTAGAGTGGATAACGGGAACACTGCTTGCCAGCCAAACTCCTGGCACACACGAAAGCTCACGCTGTGAGCTCTGCTTCTAGGACAATGGAAACTGTGCCTATACACCACAAGAGGGTTTCTCCAACTCTCCATTGCTCTGAGGAATCCTTAGATTGTGGAAGCTGCTTAGCAGCGTGTTATGAAAGCAGACAATTCCTTCCCTGTGCCAATCCCTCATCTATGCAATGATCCTTTTGATGACATCAGTGTATAAGATATTTTTAACATGTAAAGTATGTGGTTCTCAAAGCCATATTTCAAACTATTAATTTATCGTTTATGCAATACTCTACTCATTAGAGTCAATTAGATCACTGCTATAAATCCGTAGCACAACTACTTGTTTTCTACTGCTCCCGTTTTGCTTTTAAAGGCAATACTCCTGGCTTGGTACCACAAGGACTGTGTATTTCTGTCTCATATGTGATTAATAAATGTTATATTTGCTGTCAGGGATGTAGCCAGGCTGTTAAGCTCCCCCAAAACCACTTGCAGAGCTCACTGAACTGAGCTTGGGTCTGGAAGCAATAGTGTTACTCATGTTTTTTCTAGATCCAGGATTCCGCAGACCTCTGGAACAACCCCATAGAGTTAACCACAAAACTACTTTGAAGTAATTTCCTTTGCAAGATTCTGTATGAAATCAAGCCTGCAAAGGGAAACACAGAAGTTACTCAAAATCTTGTAAGTAATAGAAATACAAGCTTAAAACACGAGGTCTTTCATTCTGATTTCTTGATGATTAAGTGATCGCTCAGCTTTATCTGCTGCAAGCCAACTGTCAACTTACAGGAAGATTATGGGAGGCAGAAATACATCATTTCACTCAAACAACCCAGATCTCATCTGTTTGCTGAAGTGGTAAAGCTGGTCAGAATTATTTTGGTTGTACCCTGTTGTATTCCGTTTATATTTTGCTCTTTTAAGGTTGTATTCAGTACGTTATGAATATCCAGTTTCATTTT
The DNA here is from genome assembly GCF_027791375.1 of Indicator indicator. NCBI lineage: Eukaryota > Metazoa > Chordata > Aves > Piciformes > Indicatoridae > Indicator > Indicator indicator. The sequence continues at coordinate 17,384,313 of NC_072012.1, read as the reverse complement.
CTTGTTTGATATCAAACCAGCCAGTGTTTGCTCTCACTTGCACACAGGAGGCAGAACTGATCCCTTAGAGCTGACCAGGACTGCAGAAGAACTCCTTTCAAGGAAGACAAGGCACAGATCACTCTTGGAAACCATTTTCAGGAAAGTGCATGGTTCCTTTTGTTAATCTTCAAAATACAGTAACAAAACAGACATTTGATAAAATTGCCTTTATACCATGACTAAATACATCCACTCTGGCAAAGGGAGTTCCATGTCCACTCTCACTGTTTATTGAAGTCCTATACATTTTGGAAGGATTAACCCATCTGGTGAGACCTCACCTGGAGTACTGTGTCCAGTTCTGGAGCCCCTATTACAAGAGGGATATGGACATGCTGGAACGTGTCCAGAGAAGAGCCACCAGGATGATCAGAGGGCTGGAGCACCTCTCCTATGAGGACAGACAAAGAGTTGGGGCTGTTCAGTCTGGAGAGGAGAAGGCTCCAAGGTGACCTTCTTCTGAAGGGGGCCCACAAGAAAGCTGGGGAGGGACTTCTTAGGATATCAGGTAGTGATAGGACTAGGGGGAATGGAATAAAGCTGGAAGTGGGGAGATTCAGGCTGGACGTGAGGAAGAAGTTCTTCACCATGAGAGTGGTGAGAGCCTGGAATGGGTTGTCCAGGGAGGTGGTTGAGGCCCCATCCCTGGGGGTGTTTAAGGCCAGGCTGGATGAGGCTCTGGCCAGCCTGATGTAGTGTGAGGTGTCCCTGCCCATGGCAGGGGGGTTGGAACTGGATGATCCTTGTGGTCCCTTCCAGCCCTGACTGATTCTATGATTCTATGATATAGTTCTCCATTCTTTGCCCTCACTTCTACTTTGTTTACAGGAATCTCCAGCTTGTCACATAGATTCATAGAATCATTTATGTTGGAAGGAACCTTTAAAGGTCATCTAGTCCAGCCCCCTTGCAGTAAGCAAGAACATCTTCAACTGGATCAGGTTGCTCAGAGCCCTATCCAACCTGACCTTAGATGTTCTAGGAATTTGGCATCTACCAACTCTCTGGGCAACCTGTACCAATATTTCATCATGCTCATTGTAAAACACTTCTTCCTTATATCTGGTCTATTTCTACCCTCTTTTAGTTGAAAAACATCACCCCTTTTCCTATTACAAAAAAGACAGAGCCTGTTAAATGCAGGATACGACCTGCAGGATGTTCTGCTAAAAAGATTGTTCCTATCTTTCTTATAGGCCCCCTTTAAGGATTGAAAGGCCATAATAAGGTCTCCTCAGAACTTTCTCTTCTCCAGGCTCAACAACCCCAACACTCCTAGCCTTTCTTCACAGGAGGGATGTTCCAGCCCATTGACCAATCTTGTAGCCCTTCTCTGGACCTATCTTCCACAGGTCACCTCTGCATACATGACTATTTGCTCCAAACTGGCATTGTAGCATTTGTGATGTTTGCAAATTGCACTTCCCTACAATTCTTGCATTGAGAAGTTGCCCATCCCCTTAATTTAGTGAATTTAAGCCACTCACATACACTAGGTTTGACATTTCTTATTTACCTTTCAGAATTGCATGAACAGTAGCACACAATCTCCAAGAGGTCACAGACGGAAACACTCATCCAGAGGTGAGAGAGAAGAAAACTTAGGTGGTAATTCTCCACCACAATAAAAGCCACTGGCAAAGACAAGGAAAGCTCACAGGTGAGGCAATGACAGAAAAAAGGTCCTACCATTTCTGACAAACAGAAGTCTTCAAAAGGATAGGACATCCATGCATTATTAGGGGTAAAGGAAGCAGGTGACATTTTAATTTGGTTAGGTTTGCTTTTTAAAGTATCAGTTGATTAGTTCTCATGGTAAATCAACCCCTAGAGTTCCTGTCTGCCAGCACAGATCTCTGTACTGCACCATTAAAATACTTTAGAAAAGCATATGGATGTTAGTGGTTAGTAAGACTACTGTGGCTTTTAGAAACATGCTTGAAATAACTGTTTGAATGACAATTATCCTCTGGTTTTGATAAAGGAATATTTAGGAGAATTGTTTAAGTTATCTAAAAGATGGATGGGTCAATTCCTATCCCAGCAGATTTATTATCTGTAAAACTGAGATAATGTAAAAAAACCTTTAAATTTTAAAATAGCTAATTATTTCCGTATTGGCTGGTATGAGAAATATCTGAGGAAAATTTTGTTGTTTCAGGAAACAGTATTGGTAACTCAGCTTATGGCACGGTGTCATCAGAGCCCCTAATAAATCAATCCCAAGATGTCCCTAAGGAGACATCTTAGACAGCTGTGACCATTTGTGACTGCTAATTCAAAACATCTTGAAGAAAAATGATCATGCTGCTTTTTGTTGTTGTTGATATTTCTGTGGATGTTCTTTCTAGCACTTCAGCAGTAAAGGTAAATGGTGTTAAGTGGAAAATATACTTGCTGCATCAGTCTGCTCTACAGATATCCAGGCAGCAAACTCTTTCCAGGAAAGATGCAGTAACAAGACCAATGCCTGCAAATGCAGACTGGTTTGTCAAAATCCATGCACTAAGTTGTAGGTCCATACAATTGTCTCTATCCTCAGACTTCCCCAGGGCAAGGTCTGTACTTTACAACCCTCATTTTTGAGACATTTTAGCTGTATCCAAATTATAGGTGAATAAACATAACAAAGACATCCCCCACAACACCAAACACATCTCACTGGATCATACAAAAGCTCATGAAAGCATCTATTTTTCTTCTGGTTTTACATGTACAGAAGATAAATGGTTGCGTATGAAGTATTGTATATTTCAGTTCATTAGTTTTTGTTCAACTTAAGCAAGAAATTTCTTTAGGTTGTTACTGAATGATCTGTGTTGTCAGTTTGATCCCTGCAGTATGAGTCCATATCAGAGAAAATACTCATTCAGGTGCATTGGCTGCCTCAGCAGAGAGGTCAGGGATTGAATGGGTGATGGAGTCTTCAATATCTACACATCTCTGAAGGGAAATCCAGAGGGGGGCCCATTAATGAAAAAGCTGCTGCATGTATCTTATTGTTGAACAAAAGCTTCACTTTTCAGATGTTGCCAGTCTGCAGCCTGACACAGATATTAAATTCACATAATCTCTCTTTAAAAAGTGCATGTGTGAGTAGATTCTGAACTACATTGAACCTTGCAGTGAAATTTAATTTTTGAGAACTCCAAAGCAGGCAGGTGGTTAGGAACATGTCTTAAGCTATTTCTCCAGCCTGAAATCTAAGTACTGTTTTGAAAACATTTAGGGAAGTAGAACATCTTAGTAGGAGCTGCAGTAACTTTTCATGAATTTATTTTAGCTTGCATCAGTATTCTGAGCTACTAGGATTATAATTTAGTAGAGAGAGTCTCATTGGGAGAGGGGATTGAAGGCGTTGAGACAGCAGCCCTGTGAGTTGACAGGGATGCTAATATAGCCACAGCAGAAGTTTAGAGAGCAGATCAGAGCAGCTGGGTGGGCTGATAGAGAGGATCAGGGCAGCCCAGAGGAGCAGTAAGAGGATCCAAATAAGTGGATTAGTAGCATACCAAAGCACACATTACTTTTAGTTTTCAAACTCCCATTGATTTTAGTGCAAGTGCATTTACTAATGTGTGGCAGGAGAAACGGAAGCGGATCAAGGCAGAATCATGACAGAGAGAGCAGCTCCCTCTGGCAGGCTGGAAACGGCATGAAGGCTGGGCAGGCACAGCATCATGTCCCCACATCAGTCTCAGTCAGGACTTAGAGGAGGATGGCTGTTGTCTGGGCTTCTTCATCCCACAGCCTCAGGGAGCTGTCTAACATTGCTAAATGCTATTGTTCCTGCAGCTGATTCTGCGTTCATTTTCTGTCCGTAGCTAGTGTCCGACTCTTTCCATGGCTGCACTCTAAGATCTACCTTCAGCTGCTTTGACTGGAGCAAACTGACACCAAAATATAGGTATTGCAAAGCATGACCTTTGAACTCTTCCTAGCAGGGGACTCATTGGGCTGCTGGACCCTGAGCTGAGCCTGCCACAGTTTGAGACTGTAGCATTCATCAGCGGCAAGACTGCTTACCCTAGCTGTGCTCAGGCTGCCATGATTAACAGCAGCTCTGGAAGTACCCACAGCTCAAATATGCCCTTTCCTACAATGCCAGCCTAGTTTTACACTTCATCTCTTTAGACAGAGGTGTTAGCAATGCAAAGACACATCCAGACTACGATTTCTAAGCACTATTACTCTTTATATAGCACAAACTCCAAAGTTCTAGGAAAAATACTGAGCTCTACTCACATTGCTCTCAGTTTCCATTACGTACTTTGGTTCGTAACTGGGAGTCAGGGCAAAATTTGTGCAGCTTGTGATTCCTCCGTGTTGCAGAGAAGCACAGGACATGCATATATGTGAGCAGACATTTTTTGTTCTTCTACATTAGCTTTTGTAAAAACATTGTTGAAACCTTTTCTTCTTTATCCTCCAACCACATCTGTTGCTTAAACACTTCAGTCTCCCCATCAGCTGTTCCCAGAATGCAAATCAAGAGACTGGTTTGTGCTAAGGAAGAGTTAATACCTTAATATCCAGTTATCCTAGAAGTATTTGACCAGAGTGGATAATCACCAAACTTCGACTCTTAGACTACATTGCCCTTCCTTGCAGGCTTAGTCCAAGTTGCACATAAAATGACAGAAGGGAAGAAAAGCCCAGCCTTACAGTCAAAATGGGGTTTGAATCCTGATACAGAAAAGTACGGAGGGTTTGTAACCACACCCACAAAGAACACTTTGTAGGGAGATTCAGTTATATTCTTTATTGTTGAAACAGTTCTGGAATGCTTTGGTCTCCCTAAGCTGGCAAAGGGATGAAAATATTGGTCCATGCTGTAGGTTTTGGTTTTAAATTTATATGAGAAAGATTAACAAGCAGCAGAATGGACAATAAGCTATTTAAAAATAGTGTCCCAAGAGAAAAACAGAGTTACAGATAGAGACATAGTAAGATGTCAAGTACTGTAACTGAAATGGTACAAGAATAGGTTGCCTAGGGAGGTTGTGGATGCATCCTCCCTGGGGGTGTTCAAGGTCAGGTTGGATGAGGCCTTGAGCAGCTGAGTCTATTTGAGAGACTAGGCCATTCTATGATTCTATGACCCAGTCTTTAGATACACCAACACAAAAGCCCCTTCATAGGGAAGGTTTGTAGTAAGACAGCACAGCATCAGCATTACCTATTACCAAGTTGGGAGGTGAAAAAAAAATACTGCCTACATATTTTGTTTGACCACAGAAACATCACTGGAAACCTGCAAGGGAAATGCTACCAGAGTTTATGAAATCTTAAATGACATTTATTACACACAACTAACCAAAAGAGCTAACCTATTAACCTGTCACCTATGCAGCTCCTCATCTCCAATTTACCTCTTCACCCTTCTCCTACTCCCTAACATTGCACTGAACTTCTTCTGGCTCTAAGACAAGTAGTTAATACGACAGTGGGCAGCCTCTTCCTAATTCTCCTGGCCTCACATGGATTCCTTGACATTAGACTTAAAGCCTCTGATCAAATCATCAAATTTGTGAGACATTTTCCAGTGTTTTTCCATCTGAGAAGCTGAAGGAGCTCTTAACACACCTATCTAATTCTCTTCTGCTCTAGGACTCTTCAGTCTTCTCTGTCCCACACCATTATACTTCCTGAATAATAATCAAAATACTGCAATTAACTGGACAGACCTGTGAACCTGGAAGCAAAGAAAAAGTCTGGGGCATCCTAATGTGAAGAGCACTGCTGCTCTTAATACTGAAGAGTTATTAGATTAATTATGTTTAATTGGTTAGCTCATGATCTTCCATCTGAAATTAAAATTAAAAAAGCATTTTACACACCAGAAAATTGTTTGGAAAATTAACATCCGTTAGAATGGGGAGGGGATATTCTGAAAGTAACTTGCAGCATAATGAAATGGTAAGTAGGAAATAGTCAGGGATAATCATACTTACTTGGGATATGTCACAAGATAAAGCCCTCATTTAGTTGGCTAATTTCATGGTGTTTTGAAAAACACATTACTCAATTAATGGTCTGATTAAGAAAATACTTTGTGACTATTCATGAATGTATACAAAATACTCTGAATTTTCTGTATTTTTACCAGAAAAAAAGGAACTATGGATTCTTAATGTGTAATAAGGATCCGATACTGAGACATTAAATGAAACAGAAGATGAAATTAAAAGCAGACTGCCCCTCAGAGCCAGCGTGCTTCATCCCAAGCCACTTGGCTGCCACAGCGATACAGCCGGCAACTATCTAGGGTGACACAAGGCAGCCGTTCTAAGGGAATAAAGATGACTTTCATCTCCGGGTCTCTCCAGCTAGAATAACGCCATGGTGGCCCATGACAAATCAGCAGATGGTCCAAGTCCAGTTGTAGAAGACCCACCCCAAAATGCTGCACAACAGGCTCACAATTTACTGTACGCAGGAGCCTTTGAGTTCTTGATGTGTTTTTTTTCCAAGTCATGGCTGAGAAACATCAGTAGTACAGAACGGAATGCTTGGTTTTCAGCTACAGGATCCTCCTACGTGTTATGTGGATAACTAGAAGACTTTGACCTAAAGTCACCTTGTCCTAATTTCTAATTCACTTTTATGCAGATGAGATGACAAGATCAGGGCCTAGGTACCTAAGCTGGCTAAAGCTTTCAGAAGTTAAAACTGCAAGATTTACTCATCTGGGTAACCATAATTAGGTTTGCTTGCAGGATCAGGCTTTTTCTGCACATAGAAAAGAATGAATCTCTGTAATTCACAAGTAGCAAAATGAGAAATGTTAATGAAAAAGGGGATGTACTAACTCTCAGAAAACATTACTTGAAACTACAGTGCCCAGACTGAAATGTCATTTAAAATCATGTGTCCCTTTACGTGAAAAAAATCCAACAAAGAGAAGAACTAAAAAGGAGAAAGAGAGCAGCTGATGAAAAATCACTTTTTCATATATTAAATGCCAAAATGTTTCACAAAATTGAGTAATGGAAAAAAACAGAAAAGACCTTTTCATATTGGTAGCACATTCCTTTGGCAAACGCAGGATAAAGCCCATCATGTGAGTTGAACAGTAAATGAAGGCCTTATGCTTTATAAAAATTCTCCTATTGTCCCATGAAGGATGAGAGTCAAACACGATAGTTTTAGCAGACTCATTCCAGCAGTGCTCCAAATCTGGTAAATAAAGTTAGCAGACAGGAATCTGCAGACTACTTGGGGAGAAAAAAAAATAAATTAAAATATAAACTACTCTTTTTATACACAAAATTTAGGCACACTGCTACTGTCTATCAGACCTAGCTGTGCTGTGCTGTACCAGTCTAATACGACTCATACAATTTAGCAAACAGCATATGACATCCATCTACCTCTGATACTTCAGCACCCTCCCAAAAATATATAATGCAGGACTTTAAATAGTATGTTAGCCCAGTTTCCTTTCACAAAGTCTTACAGCAAAGTTTAGGAAAATTCCAAAAGTAGCATATTGATTGCCTCTGGGATTTTCCACTTAGCAATTTAATAGAAAATTACACTCTTACCCAATCCGTGAGGTTTCCATCACCTCCCTCATGAATTAATTTTCCAGACTCTAATAAATTTCACCATTAGGCATATTTTCTGATAATGCTTCACCATTAAGCCTATTTTTCAATTTGGAACCAGGTACTCTTTGCATGGCATTTGGACAGCACCCTGCACTAGAGAATTCAGCTCCAACTGTGCCTGTGCACAAGTTACAATACACAATCACTGTTGTTAACACTCAATTTACTTTCCCCTTACTAATTTTATGTCATTATTCCAAGCGATTGGGTCGGTCAATATTACTGGAGCCAATGGGATTCTCCTGCAGAAACCAAGGAAAGATCTGCATTTGCATCTGTTGGAGTAGGCGTATGCGAGTATCACATACTCTTCTCCTTGTCACAACACAGCCTGACTACATGTACAACACGAGATGATGATCTGGAGCTGTGTTTTCAGTTATCGGCAGTCATAACTGTAAAAACCTGGCTTCTTCCTCTACAGGCAACAGGCAAAAGCACTCTTTACTTTAAAAAAAAAGTTACACAGGAAAGAATTCGGTGCAGTGAGCGAACTGGAAGTATGGCTGAAGGTGTCAAGTGGTGAAGAGATCAAAGCACCGGCTTCAGCTGTGGGCCATCCCTGTGGCTTCGGTGACCTCCGACTTACCGGAGGGTTGCCAGACACACTCCCCAGGAGGACTGGGACTCTCTTGCTACAGTGATCCACGTTTAAATAACACGGGTGAAGCCTAGTATCCCTTGGCCCTGCCAGTTCGGCACGCTCCTTTGGGTTTTGGTCCACGATGCACGTGGGGATGTTGTTGTGATAATTTCTGGGGAAGAGGAGCTGTTAGCGTCAGCGATGCCGTTTCTGGGGTTTGCCTCGTTAGCAGACACCACCGCCCCACCATCGCCAAGTTCAACCTCATCCCCAGTGGACCGTGGCGTGGGAACGTATCCGGTCCCACTAAACACTACGAGTTCCCCCACTGTGCCCCTCAGGGAACCCATCGCTGCCGAGCGCAGCGGCCCCGAGCGCCCGGCGGTGGTGGCGCAAGGCCGCACCGAGAGGCCGTCGCTTCCTCACGGCCGGGCACCCCCCTGCACGGCGGGGAGCCGCGGGGCCACAGCACCGTGCCGGGGGCGGGAAGCGGAACGTGTGGCTGCGGCGGCGGGGTACGGCAGGGGGAGCACGCCAGTGCCCGTGATGGGGATGTGCGAGCATGGGGGGCGGAGGCGGTGGAAGGGGGGACACAAAATGGCGCTGCCCTCTCAGCCCCTCTTCCTCCAGCCCCCCTCTTTGCCGCCCCCGCGGCGGGGCCCGGCGAACGCCGGACGCTTTCTCCGGTGTGTCGTGTGGCGACGGGCCGGCCTCGGGGTGGCGGCTTACGGCCGGAGCTCGCAGAACCGCCGCGGGGCGCGCCACGCTGCGCGCCGCCTTCCCCCAGCAGGTGGCACCGGGGTCCCGGAGCCGGCGGCGAGCCATTGCGGGCCGCCCTTCGCCGCCGGGCCGCGGCCGCGCAGCCGGCGCGGGGGAAGGCGGCGGCGGCGGCGCTGCCCGGCATCGCCCCCGCGGGGCTCCCCCCGCCGCACCCCGCTTTCCCTCAAAGTTTGGGGCGGGAGGTACGGGGAGAGGGGGGGTGAAGAACGGAGCCAACTTGTCCCGGATCCCTTTATTCACCGCCGGAGCCGCCGTCTCCCAACCCCCGCGTGTTTTGCTGATTAAAGAGACGGACCTTGGTCCTGCCACCACCACTACCACCGCCGGGTGGCTGCCCTGCCGCCCCGCTTCTTCCTGCCCGCACCATGGAGTTCACCCAGAGGAAGAGAAGCAGGAAATCCCAAAGCTTTAAACTGATCAACGAAGGTAAGGCGGCGGCGACCGGGGGCGGTGGGGGTGGCCCGGGCTTTGTTCCCTCGCCGGGGGCAGCTCGGACTTTTGCACCGGGGGGAGCGGGGCGTTACGAAACGCCTGTGCTCCTGCTCCCCCGTATCGCCTCTCCGTCCCCGTATCTGTTATTTAACTCCGCAATACTGTGGTTAAACTCCCCGAAACCATTGCATGTATCTTATTTTTATTTTTTTATTGTTATTTCTTTTAATCACCCCTTTCTTCTTTTTTCTTCCTTTTTTTTTACGTTATTTTTTGTATGTGTGGTTCCTGCTATTTCAAAAACAATCGCCCCTCCAAATCCACCCCAGAAAGGTGGACTTGGGTTTTTTTTCCAGGCAGATCTTGCACAAAATAAAGTTGGATCGTGTTTTGTGGTAAATTCTGCTTAGGGGGGAGAAAAGGTAAAATCGGGAAGCGAGCGAAAAAATAATAACACTTGAGCAGCAACGGACCTTCTTAGTATTCAACTCCTGTGGATTTATTGTGTTTTGGGTGTTTTTTTTTCCCTCCCCCTAACTGCGTATTTCAAAGAAAAGCCGAACAGAGGTTGCTTTATTAAAAATCCACGCAGCTAATTAATTGTACGTGGGTAGGGGAGAGCCGCTGGCGTGTAACTTGTTCGCTCGGGGTGTGTTTGCTTTGGGAAAAGAGGATATTTTAAAAGAGATCATGCGGGAAAGTATTTGGATTTATGTCGAGGAGGCAGCATAGCTCTGTGATTCAGTCTTCTTGTTGTTTTGGGTTTTTTTCTTAATAATAAATAACAAAAATATCCAGGCGTTGGTAGGCATTTTAACAGGTGGATTTCCCAGTCCTAGGGATTTATTTTGGTTGAGGCTTTATCCCTTCTCCAGCTGATGAGGTAGTTCAGGTTTTTTTTTTTTTTTTCCTGATGGATTTGACTTGAGATCTTTTTTCCTTTTGTGCTTTTAAGTATTGGACAGGCATATCTCCATGAAATGCTGTGTGTGTCCTGAATGCCAAGTTCAAGGCAGGTGACTGCTTGGATGTAATGTCACACTTCAGGAAAGGGGACACACACATACACATATGAGTGTCAGTCTGAGGAGCGATTTCTTCACTCAGCAAAATCACAATCAATGGGAAGAATTATAAAGATGGAAATAAATGTATTTGGTAGAAATCGTAAATAACTGCTGTATCGTTGTGAGGGGATCTGAAGCATCGCACATACTCGCTGTTAAAAACTAGAGAAGCAGTGACCGATCAGACTTGTCTGAAGTGTACTGGGGACCTGTAGGAATTAGCAAAACTGTCGAGGGTTTCAGTTCTACAAAGAACAGGTTTGGGTTTTGGTACTGAACACGCTCCAGACTTGGAGGCAGAGTTAGTGCAGGACTGGGCTGAAGCCTGGAAGGGGTGGGCGTTGAAAGTGAAACAGGTGGAAAAGCAAAACTGAAATTGAAGACATGGTTTTATTTCTGTTCTAATGGAGCTGTAAAAAGAATATGTGCACTATCAGAAATAGATGACTATTTTGACATTTCTCAGTTGCCACTCATTACAGGTTTAAGTATGCCTCAGTGTATTAAGACAATCTATTTAACCTTGTCTTAATAGGTAAATTCAGTTACAACAGTACAGTATTAACAATTCTTGCTTTATCTGGGGTCTCTTTTTGCAAATGGAAAGTCAAATAGAAAGCTACACTAAAACATATCCTAGAGAGAAAATTATGTACTTGGGAGGCTGGAGGAGATCAAAATCACATTTTGCATGTGAGTCTACACTCACATACTCTTTTTCTATCACAGTTGATTAGAAAGATAATTGCGTATAAATAGTTGTCTCTTGTAATTGGCCTTTGCCTCTTGCAGGAGTCATTCCATAATGTCACAGTTTAGTGTTTACTGTTGTGAAATTGATATGGATTTCGCAGCGCCTGGACTGTGACATCTGAGGCAGAAGAAGGAAACCAGAGAGAAAAGGATATGCTGTGTCAATTGTTGGTAACACACCATCTGTTGATAATGTGTGTCCATACAGTGCTTATTCTGCACCCTCCCTACACCCCCAAACTTCTGAGCACTTTAGCAAGATGATCAATAATGACCAGATCAAGAGAAAATCCATTTCTGCACTAAAACACAACCACCTCTAGGATGAAGTGTAGTGACTTGAAGGCAACAGCTGTAGATCAGAAGAGTCTTGTGACCAGCTGGATGTATGGAGGGAAGTGCTAGAAAAGAAACCAGGTGTAATCTATATATCTAAGGACTATGAGTCTATAAGTTATTTAATTCCTAGTTTCCACACACTCACTCCCAGAAGATCTTGGATGCCCTTAACAGAATAAAAATGCAGAGTGTGGTGGGATATCCTTGCCTGGCCACCAGGTGCCCACCAAGCTGTTCCATCCCTCCACCTCAACATGACAGCTAATGACCATGGAAGGCTGTCAGCATAAATCCCATAGTTTTAGCCTGTGAAAGGAGCCTTTACTTCCTCAATGTCATATCTCAAACTTCACCTTTACCCGTTTCACTTGCTGGGCGTGCTCCGTAGGCAGAGGAACTTTCTGTGTAGCACCTCATCACTGACCTCTCCAACTCCCTGTTGTGTTTTTTCTTCCCCGCATTTTCTTTCCAGGCCCTTTTCTGCTTTGCTGTATCAGTCTCAATTCTAGTTTACTTACTGGGTTGTTCCTTCTCTTGTGCCCTCGAGACAGTCGTGCTGTACAAATAAGCAGCACGTAACAAAAAAGTTTGGCTTCCAGGAGACCTTTCTGATCCTGTAGCTGTTTTGTCAGAGGTGCAGGTGTGCTGCTCGCAGGAGGAAGAGCTGCTTATGCCACCTTCTGTTTCAGTTGTGCCTTTTAAGCGAATCCCCCAAAGTGCTCTTCTAGGAGTTAATCTCTGCCTCGCTTTCTGTGAGGCGGGTAACCATAAAAACCAGTTTATGGAGGGAGTATCTGAGAGCATTGGAAACTGGGAGGGTGTTAAAGGACTTAGGTGAGGAGGTGGCTGTTTCAAGACACTGAGTATATTGTTCAGTCTTGAGCGATTTGCCGAAGGACAAAGTGTGTGCCAATAGCAAAAGTCAGAAATAGCATCCAAGAAAGCTGTCTTTACACACCATTTTTTTTTTTTTTTTAATGTTGGGCTTACTATTTCCTCTGTACACATGTAAATAAAGCTCTGGTTTTACTGAACACCTGCCTGGGATTACAGCAGAGACTTGCACAGCAAAGCATTCTTCTTTTTGAAATAGAAATTTAGTGGTGATTTATTTATTTGTTTGCTTTAAATCCTGTAACATCTCTGCATATGAAATGTTAATGTTTATTCTAAGGGTCATCACAGACATTAGTTTCTAGGGGTAAATATCCTGAGGTGTCCCTGATCCTCCAGACACCAATATGAGTCAGGATAGCTGAATGATGCGTTCCTAATGTACCTTGCTGATTTTCTTATTGAGGTGAAGTTTAACAGTTTCCCTTGGTCTCTGGGAAGGTAAAGATTTCGTTATATATCTGTTTTCCATCTGTAAAGCAAGAAGCCAGATAATTGGCATCTGGTGGGATAATTTGCTGTGAAAATGAACACAGTAATTTAGGGCAGGCATAGCTATTCCCTAAAATCTGTGAAATATTTGAGCTGAGTCTCTCCAGTGCGAGTGAAGTTTTTTTTTTTTTTTAGGAGGTGCTGATACAGAGCACATTTTCTGTGGTTAGTTTGATGTACATAAAATAAACTGCGGATATATTGATAAATTATGTAGTAAAACTGTAGCAATGTGTTCAGCCTTCATTTTTTCCAGCTCACTTGAGTTCTAATTTTTTTTATCGTTTTTCATTCCAGATTACCATCATGAGATATATAAGATCTCTGACTACAGCAATGATGTTAATGGGGAGACCAAAGAAACACAACCAGTTTTCTTAGGTATGTGCTTGTGTTGATTAATTTCCAAGCAACATAGCGTGGCCATTTGCAATTAGGGAGGAAAAAAAAAAATCTCTATGCAAGCACAGGAAGCGCCTGCCATTGTTTAATATGACATTCTTTTCAAGACCCTTTTATTCTAAGAATTGCCAATATATCCTTTATTAACACTGCTAAAAGTTGTAATTTCAGACATAAATGTTTATTAGTGTCTACACACAGTGCTAATTATCACTCACTCAGAGAGCCAGATGCTGACTCTGCAGTTTTGCAGCTCTGTGCTCACCCCATTTACATTGCATATTCACTGGCATGCTTCACTGGCAATAGTTTGTGTAATTGGGGTATTACATCTTTGACATCTGGATAACAGAAATTCAATTTCCAGGAAGCTGCTATTTGTTTGGTTTTGCTTCTGCCTTGGGTGGGATAGAGGATTAATGTGCTGTCTTAATGTAATGTCCTTTCACCTCTGTAGCTTGCCTGCTAATCCTGCCATGGCAAAATTAAATTAAATCAACAGTTAAAAATGTGTAAGGAAAACAGAGAAGTAATATAGAGTCTGCAGCATGATATACACTACAGCATGATAGGACTGGTTATCAGCAAACCTTTATCTTTCCTGGCAGTGTGCTTTTTGTCCAGTATAACTCCTCTGCTGCAGAGTGCTTCTTTCTTTCCTGTTTCCAGTCCCCTCCTGTCACATCCAGGACCTCACCTGGGCAAAGCACTTCTTGGCAAACATTTGGCAGGACAAATTCAGAGGAGTAAGGACCAGATTTTTAAGCTACTGTGATGACTGTTGCTTGTTTATAGGGTGATGTAAAGTTTCTCTAATCAGTATATTTTGCCTCCTGGAGCCAGCAAGAAGCATTGATTTCAGGTGTGTGCATCAGCACCTCAAGTCAATCTGCATGCAAAATGCCTTTGTCTTCTTAATTCATAGTGCCATATCCTCTTGTAGAGGTCAGCAGCAAATGGGAGAGACAGGAGGGTGTGCTGGGCACTGTGGAATTTTCTGATGGTTGGAATATTTACACAAGGGTGAGAGCTATGTTAAATTGCCTTCTTGGCTTCTGGCAATTAGGATTTTGAGCAAATACTTCTTCCTACATCCATTTCCAGGGAGCAGTGAGGGTGACTGCTGTATTTTGTTTGAATTTTGTGTTCTGTAAGCACCTTTGGTGGACTCTCATAAACCAGATGGAGTGAATTCCACCAAAGGCTTACTTTGAATATGTTCTCTTCCAGCCCTAAGTCATGATAAAGCTTAGGCAGGAATTAAGCAGTTGCTTAAGCCTGGATGCTTCTGTGCTTTGACATCTTTGCCACAAGTCAGACCAGTTGATTCTGATTTTGTTTTGGCTGTGTTGTCTTCAGGTTTGTTTTGGGGTGTTGGTTTTGGTTTTTTTGAGTATACCCAGCTTGTCATCGTAACTGAACATGCCCTGGCATTTAAGTGCCTAAAGTTCACCTGTTTGAAGAGCGTGGCAGTTTAAGCTGGGTGCCTTCTGTTACTGCCACATAAGTTACACCTCTGGTGTCCTGAGTGTCCAACCCAATGAGGCGGACACAGGAAACGGCGTATTTCTACCCATAAATCCTGCCCCATATAAATCCATCTGCAAAGTCATTCTCTCCCTCCTTCTTCCCTCTCTGCTCCTGTGGGAGATGCTCTCTTATCGGGTAACAGTGGGGGAGTATCTCAAGGCCTCTTAGGCCTAATGCCAGGAGGAGAAAGTCAGGGTGGGGGGAAGTCTCAGATCTGGCCCACCTGAGACTAGCCTAGCAGTGGGGGGGGCAGGGGGGGGAAGAAAGAGCCCTGGGGGTTTGGGTATACTGTCAGGTGGGGAGAAGGGAAGAGTTGGGAAGCCTTTGGGTGTTACGTAAGGGACTCTGCGCTTTGGGATATTTTTGGCACTATGCTTGTAGTTTCACCAATTGCTTTTCCATTTAAACTTTCCATCACTCTCCAATCCGTTTGTGTGAGTGTCATTCTTTTGTCCCTCTTGGGGCAAGAAAGGATCTGTCTGGCCTCAAACCAGCACAAAGAGACAGTCAGAATTTAACCTATAAGAATGTGAGTCCTATCAAGGGTTTTCCTTGTCAGGTACTGAAGCACAGAGATGCTGTATTTCATCCTGCAGCCCACCTTCAGTTGCCATGAAATGAAAAACATGCTGTTTCCTGACAGTGTCCTGAGTGTCCAACTTTCAGATTTCCTCAGTGTGCTGGTTTTCACAAGGCTGAATTACATATGGCCATGCAAGATTTGTAGACTGTTTGGTTTGGGTTTTTTCCTCTTTCGAGGTTGGGTTCTATTCAATAACTTACTCAGAACTCACATAACCTGCTCCATTTTATTTTCCATAGGTTACTTTGGTGTCCACTTTTACCCAGATTCCTAGTGACAAAGGCACATATCTGAGATGCAGGGAAAGCAGTGGCAGGGACTGAACTCAGATGAGGAGCACTCGGAGTCAGAGCTCCCACCTTTCAGCAGAAATTTGGGAGGAGTCATGCTTGACGTTCCAGCTTTCCTTAAAAATTTCACATTACATGGAGTAATTTTTCATCATGCTTCAGGGATGATGGGATCACAACACTTTCACCAGCTCAGTGTCTTGTCTACTGAGCTTCAGGGTATAATTGTTGCTTCACTTCATTTCACTGTTTTATGCCAAAATTCATCAGAGAAGGATTTTCACTCCACCTTGCTGGTTTGGAATCAAGTTTGCTCTCCAGTTTAGGTTTGTCCTTCAATTTAACTAATCCATGGGATCAGCTGTTGAAACCTCAGTGTGGTGTAGCCTTTAGTATGTGAATAGGTGCTGAACTGAAACTATTGCCAGTCTGTAAACAAGTGAAACTGTATCAGGAATGGGATGTGGCTATGTTTTGGTTGGACAGTCGAGAGTGATGAACTCAAACTGAAGAGATGCACTGTTGAGAAGAGGGGAGCTTCTAGGGCAAATGTACAAATTGGGAGAATCTAGTTTGTTTGCCATGCAGGTAAATTAAGGATCAAATGTCAGGAAAGACCTGTTAAACCTAGACGGCTTTTATTGCACCAGCACAGATGAGCGAAACATGGCTCTGTGTAAATGTAGGCTGAAAACTGGAGGAAGCTTCAGTGCAATTAGAGGAATATGATACTGACCTTGGATGGTTGTGATGGTGTAAAGTCCAACTGCTTTTTGAATGGAACTTGGTATGTTTGCTCGTGTGGTGTAATGTTGGAGGGGGGTGTGTGGAGGCTTTTTCCCTCCTTCCAGCTTTTGTTCTGGTAAGATGTGAAACAAGAAGAAATGTTCTTCTAGACAAAGAACATGCAAAGCACAGCCTTTACAAAATTCAAGGTTGGGGTGAGTATCTCTACTGTATTTTGCAGATGAGACTGGCATCTCCTTTGCTTTGAAGGGAAGGGCTTAGTTATGTGGTACCAGGAGAGACTGCTCAACATGAAAAGGAGGAGGCAGCCCAGAGTGGAGTGCTTCAACCTTGATGTGTACAAAATCTAAGACAGACCTGACCTCAGCTTTTACCAGTTACCAGCACAAATCTTCTGTTGCAGAGCTGCTAGCTCAGCCTCAGAAATACAAGCCCTTAGAGCTGCCTTCCAACACCTGAAGGGATCTTACAGGAAGGCTGGAGAGGGACTTTTCATAAGGGTGTCTAGAGATAAGACAAGGGGGAACGGTTCTATGATGAAGGAGAGTATGTTTGGACTGTATCTAAGGAAGAAGCTCTTCAGTACAAGGGTGGTGAGATCCTGGAATATGTTATGGATGCCTCCTCCCTGGGGGTGTTCATGGCCAGGCTGGATGAGGCCTTGAGCAAGCTGAGTCTACTTGAGAGGTGTCCTTTGCCCATGGCAGGAGGCTGGAGTAGATGACCTCTGAGGTCCCTTCCAATCTAAGCTATTCTGTGAGGGGACTGTACATCCACATCTTGTGGACAGTGCTGATTAAACCTAGCTTATCTATTAAAAAAATGCATATCTTTTGCATGCACCACACTGGCTTTTTTCAGTCTTAATATTTTATTATTATCACAAGAACCGGAACTATGATACACCTCCAGACTGAGTGTTTTTACAGTGCTTTCAACTTGAAATTCAGGCTCTGTGTTTGAAAGGTTAATGTTGAAAACTAATTATATTATCCTGGTAATCAAATGTGTGATGAGACATTTGTCTGTGTAATTAACAGTGAAGAACTTTTATAGTTTCATAAAATCGAATGCTATGCACAGTGTGCTTGGAGCATTTGTTTTGAAGAGATGTCCAAAACAGAGATGTTTATGACTGATATAAAGTGGAACTGAAATGTACTGTAATGCAGGTGTCTGTGCATTTTACAGCATTTCACGTTGTTGAAACGGAAGGCAGCAGATTAATAACTTCGCTATGTCATGGTAAAAATAAATAATGTGTTCTTGGAGCAGGGGAGCGATGCATAAGTTATTCACTAATTTCAAGAATTTATTCTGTTCCAGAAATAATATCCTTTGCAATTTATTCACAGAGAAAAAAGTTGACTTAACACAAATCTGTGAAGTCACTTGTTACTTTTAATAGAATTATATCCCAAGTCTAACTGTTGCAATAGTAGTTTCTGTAATTAAGACTGCAGAAAAGTGTGGTTTATGTATCTGTGTCCTCCAATGATCTAACTTTGTAAAGCATTTCCCTTTGGGGCTGAAGCTTCATCTCGACCTGGGATATTTCCAAGAACTGGGGGAAGTTCTTGCATATCTATTACTAATTTTTAAATTATATGACCCTATTAATATATACATTTATTGAACAGTTGCTCACTTGTCCTTTGCTGAGTGATTTAGCTGTTGCAGTGTGTCATGGAAGTGTGTAACTTTTGCTTCTGTATCTGGTGCTGTGGGATGTTTTGAAAGTGTTTCCTCAAGCTCTTCGAAAGAGTTACTTTGTGATGGCAGTGGTGAGGCCACCTAGGCTGATCCAGCTTCCATGGAAATAAGCCCTCCACATCCTAAATGGTCCCAGGTTCTGATCTTGATTTTAATTCTGCAAATTGTGTTGTGTGCATTAGTGTTTGTGCTGCTTATTTAACTTTCCACATTTCATTGCAGTCAGGGTGTCAGTCAGACCATATACTTTCACACTTGGTTTAGGAGTAGAGGGTCTAATTTGAGGGTGATCCACTTTTCCTGCAGGCAGAATCTTACTGCTTTGTGTGGTGACGTAAAGATAGGGAAGTGCTTTTGAAATGGTGTTTTAGAACGCTGCCAAGATGCCTCAACTAAAACAGCTTAAATATCCCTGTATGTTACCTTAGGGTAGTCAAAGTCCCCAGCTTGTAACTTGTGCTGCTTATGTGACTTTCCAACATTGTTCCTAAATGATGCTTTCCCTGTTGACTTGGGGTTTAGGTTTTTAATTTGGGGAGTGTGGTGTTGCCTATGTTTCTTCTTCCATATAGGATCTCAGATGGCAGCAAAGGCAGGGGGTCACTTACTTGAGAAATGCACATTTACATCATCAGTTTGTCTGCACACAGATGCCCAATTCAAGTTATCCACAAACCAGTCACAACAGCTTTCCATGTGATTGAGGAAACCTTCAACCCTGTAAAGAATCATGCATATAGTTCCTCTATTTTTCCCATGCTGATCTTCACAATCTTCTGTTTCAGGGCCACTTGTGGTACAAGATGACAGTGGCAGAAATGTCTTGAGTTTTGAAGGTTATGATTTCATGTGGGTAGAGAAGGGGTGACTAGCTCCCTTCTAGGATAGCTGTATTCAGAGGACATTCATGTAACATTAAATGTAAAAAAAAATCATGTAGCATTCAAAGAGGTGTTTTGGTGAGTTCAGCCTGGCTGTGCAGCAAGATGTGTGCCTTGCATGCACATGCCTCCCAATTCCTTGAGCTGCTCTGAATTAGCCCTTACAAAATCTTCAAACACAGCAGCTGAGCTTTACTGGACATCTTCCAGGAAGGGCAGCATTCAAGTGGTGTCTAATAAGCTAGTATTTAATATGTTTGATTATATAACCCCTTGCAGTTATTTATTATTTTTTATTGAGCTTTCAAGTCATATGCATTGACTTCTACTTTTTCTCACCTCTGAAGCCTTTTTTCCTTGAAAACTAGACTAACGTTGTCAGCTCACCTGGTCTTGTTTGCCCGGCTGTCACCACCAGTCCTATCTTCTCAATAGCTTCTGAACTCATCCACCAATTTCAGCCTAGCTTGGCAGAAAGGTGGAAATTTGTGAGCTGTAAAATACCTCCACGAGGATGATTAGGGGATTTGAGCATCTCCCATATGAAGAGAGACTGAGGGACCTGAGGTTTTTTAGTCTTGAGAAGACTGAGAGGGGATCTGATCAATGTGTACAAATATCTGAGGGGTGGGTGCCAAGTGGATGGGGCCAATCTCTTTTTGGTGGTGCACAATAATAAGGCAAGGAACAATGGATGCAAATTTGAACATAGAAGGTTTCGCCTCAACATGAGGAGAAACTTCTTTACAGTGTGGGTGATGGAGCACTGGAACAGGCTGCCCAGAGGGGTAGTGGAGTCTCCTTCTCTGGAGGCTTTCAAAACCCACCTGGATGCATTCCTGTGCGGACTACCCTCTGTGATCCTGCTTTGGCAGGGGGGCTGGACTCGATCTCTGAAGGTCCCTTCCAACCTCTAACATTCTGTGATTCAGCATGCAGCCTGAAGGAGAAGAAAGCCCTATTGGTTTAGACAAGAAAGGACAATTTTCTGTAGGAGTTTCATCTGCCAAAACACAAGATAATATTAGACACTAATTCATAGAAAATCAAGCTGTACTGAGATGTCAACTACTCATGAATGTTTCCCAAAGCATAGGAAAAATATATGTGTTAAAAATGAAGACGCTAATTGCAAAATATTGGACCAAGAGACTATTATGGTTATTTTTATAAGTCAAAAGAAAACATTAGATACAGATGATTGCCCAATCTTAACTCATTTATATACTTTAAAACACATACATTAATTGCAGATGTGGTTGCCACTTCACTAATATTGAAACAAAATTAATCTTTTAACAGATGCATGTAATTTAATAATTCTTTGTAGCACTATAATTTGACAAATTATTTGGGAAAAGTACAATAACTTGCTTGTAGGCAGTGTGCTCTATTTGTATTCATAAGCATAATAGTGAAAAGCTGGTCAGGCACATAGGGTTTAAGAATGAAATTAATGAATTACTGATAATATTTTGTTAACTGAAGCTGCAACTTCTGTCCTAGGACAGCTCTGTGTTATGTTTGTGCATTTGTAATTATTAACATTTCTACAACTTTCAAAGCAGGAATTTCTTATGCTTTGAGTAAGGAAAGAGATTGAAATTAATTTGGGGAAAATTACTTTTTGTGCCTATTTAATATTTATGAAAGGACTTTGATTTGCCTGGGTTTGTTTTATAAGATTGCAGTCAGGCCATGTGGATAAAATAGGTTGTATATAAGGGATCAGCATAAAACCAGCTACAATAGCAATTAAAAAAAAATAGTTCATATGTCTTTGTCATTGCTAGCATTACATAAGTTCGTAAAAGGGGCTGTAATTAGCCATGCCTATCTATTTTGAGTAGTATTTTGAAAGTATTTTAGTATTTTGTAAGTAACTTCATTGGTTTCAGATAAACCCAAAGGAATTACATGGGGAGTCCAAATGGAAAATCCAATAGCTTGCTTCAGTCCAAATGGAAAATCCAATAGCTTGCTTATCAGAGGTATCTCTATCTCCTTGAGAGTGTTGAGGACCCCTGGTACATGTACAAGGAGAGTCTAAAATATGCACAGCTCCTCTCAGGCCTCAACATGTATTTCAGGAGGCTTTTCACAGATAGGTAATGCAGACTTTTATGTAATTAACTTTTTTTTTTTTTTCAGTGCCTGATTATCCCATTCAACATTTAAACAGGAGGGCTACCTGGCTAACTGTTTTGTTTTCTCTGTGCCCCATTTTTTTTTTAATTACATGGTTGTTATTTGTGAAAAATCATCAGCAGTGGAATAGCTAGCAACAAAATGCTATCATTGGGCTCTAGAGCTAATAACCAAATGAGATAACCAGGAGCAAGAAGTTAAATCTGTGGCTGTCCTCTGCCTGCCTGCAGATTCAGTGTAACATCAGCTACTCTACTTGTGTCAGGAAGGGTGCTGTGGTTGCTGGCCAGTTACAAATTAAAAGCTGTAAAAAGTCCTAACTGGCAGAAGTGGGGATGTAAACTTGCACTGAATACAAAATCAATCTTATACCCTGTATGTTTTCAATGCCCTTCCTTACAAAACAGAAGACATATTAAAACCAAAACAAAACACCAACTGACCAAAACAAGCAATCAAAATTACAAAACAGTAACAACAAAAACGCGAACAGAAAAAAAATGAAAAGAAACCGACCCAACAAACAAGTTCACAAAGGGGGAATCTTCCTGTTTTAAGTAGGGAGCTACCTAAACACAAATACATGTTTATGTAGGGTGCAAGTACAGGGTTCATTGTAGCAGTAAAGTAGGGTTGTTTTTTTCTAGTTGGAAGTAATTATGATTATGTGTCTGTATAGGAACGTGTCTTTATGAAGGAAGCAGGGACTATAATAATGGCTGAATAAACTCAATTAACATGAATATTTCATGTATTGGTAAGGGAAATTTAATCTTTCCAACAGCGTGTCACCCAACCAGCCATGTAGCATTCAGTCACTGCACCTGACAGGAGGAGGTTGGTGGGAAGCTTTTTTTGATATTCAGATACGTGTTGCTGTTGAATAAAAATCCAAATTGTCAAGATGAATCTCAGAGCCTTGGTGTGGTGCTAAATAGATTGCTTCACACTCTGGTGTGGCAGGAGCATTTGAAGCTTGGATATGGGTAGCTGCAGCCATGTACAGGAGAAAGCAGTCATAGAATTATAGAACAGTTTGGGTTGGAAGGGACCTCCAAGGCTTAACTAGTCCAACCCCCCAGCACTGAGCAGGGACATCCTTCATTAGATCAGGTTGTTCAGAGCCTTGTTGAGCCTGACCTTGAATATCTCTAAAGGTGGGGCCTCAGCTACCTCCCTGGGCAACCTGTTCCAGTATTTCACTAGCCTCATGGTAAAGAATTTGTTTCTAGCATCCAGCCTAAATCTCTTCTAATTTCAAACCATTGCCCCTTTGTAAACAGTCCCTCTGCAGCCTTCTTGTAGGCCCCCTTCAGGTACTGGAAGGCTGCTATTAGGTCTCCCCGGAGCCTTCTCTTCTCCAGGCTGAACAAGCCCAGCCCCTCAGCCTGTCCTTGCAGGAGAGGTGCTCCAGCACCTGATCATTTTTGTGGCCCTCCTCTAGACACATTCCATCAGGTTCAGGTCCATGTCCTTGTGCTGAGCGTACCAGAGCTCAATGCAGTACTCTAGGCAAGGTCTTACCAGAGCAAAGTGGCAGAATTGCCTCTGTTGATCTGCTGGCCACATTGCTTTTGATTCAGTCCAAGATGTGACTGGCATGAGTATCTCGATAATTGGAGTCCCAAGGTAGTCTGTGATCTCTTGAGGTTGGGAACTGCAAATAGTCACCACTGGTTGGATTAGGGCCAAAAAGTCACATTGTAAAGGAATCGGTGCTGTGATTTCTTAATTAAATTACACCTACACGCATCAATCTGCAGGCAAACCAACAAAATAAATATAGTACAGACCTTCCTTGCAGAGAGTTTTTCTTGCCTCTTTAGCTGGAGTGGAAACAGTGCTGGAGTGTCACTGTACCAGGCTGACAAATGTTTTGCTAAGTTTGGACTAGAAGCTTTCTTGCAAACCACCCACTCTCCTCACTGGATTTGGGTGGGCTGGAGCCAGCTGGCACTAGCCCAGGGAACTGGTGTGCCAGGTCAAGCAGGAGATGCTTTATTTCAGCAGAGGCTGTAGCACATCATGCAGCTCAGCTCCCCTTCTCCTTATTTGCCTCCCAGAGAAAAAACTCCCTCTTCCAGCGCTACACATCCCTGGGTGTGCTGGGCTGACAGCACATTTCAGCCAGGTTGACCTGGCCCATGTTGGGCACGGGTTTGCTGCTCTCTTAGCTGTCTGGTTTATGCAGGTGCCCAAGTGTGCACCTAAGTTTAGGCAACTGAGCAGTGCTCTTGAGCTGGTAAAATGGTCATGTGCCCAGCATGAGCACACTTTTAAATACCCTCTTGAACCAGAGACAGTGCTCGTGGCATCTTGGTTTTTGGAGGATTGTTTTTACATTCTCAAGTTTCCTTTGCACTATCACTTTTCCAAACCCAGGTGTATTTTAGGAAGCACAAATGTAAATTGCATAGAGGATACCAAATATTACTGTATTAAGTATACATTAAAGGAAGGTTGATTCATCAAATTCTTGATCTTTGTTACTCCATTTGTTTAGCCTGTTTGATTTTTCTATTACCAGTAAAAAAATAGAAGCTTTTTTTTTTTTTTCAGAAGGGGCTCTGAGCACTTCCTTATTACCACTGAAATGTAGTGTATGCTTTAACGAGCAAAATAGCTGCTATCTGCCCAAAACACATATATTCATTGTGCAATCAGCAGTTTCATACATAAAATTAATACTTAAATGGTGCCAGGAGTATTAAAGTATGTAATTATTATTTAAATGCCCTGAATTTATTTGGAACAGTCACACTTTCCTTGTATATATTTTCATTTTGTTTTCATAATCTGCATTTTTAAGACATCCAGCAGTTAGGCTGTATATGGATATTCTCATATTAGCTGCTTTTTGATTTATTCCTGTACAATCCAGTATTATTAAATTCTGTGAACTAAGGAACTGATCCTGTTCAATAAAATCAATAGATGTGTTGCTCTGTGAGTGTGTGGTGTGGTGCTTTTTGTGGTTTACTTTTTCTTTGTAGGTTCTATCGTTCAGCACATAGCAAATTGGTATATAAAGGAGCTGATCCTTTCGGCTTTACTTGGGGAAAATATCCGCTGATGTCAATGCCTGAATAGGTTCAGTCTCTTAAAAGAATAGTTTATTTGAAACTGCTGTAGCTATTATTATTATTTCCTTCTGGAGAAAACTAATCTTACTCATCAAAGCTTTAGAAATGGTATGAAGAAAACAAAGTTCAGCAGGTCTTTCAGCCATGAGAGATGTCAACCATTGCCCTGTTAAACCATAGCCTGGTACATACCAACAACTGCTCAACCTCCTCTTTTCTTTCTTGTCTTTGTTTATTTATTTTTGTGCTCCAACTCTTACTGTCATCTAAAATCACTAATCTCTACCCATTACAGTTTTTGCTGATTTACAGTGATAACTGTGGCTCTGTTTTCATTAGGAGATGAAAGCCGGGAAATTAAGAAACAAATTACAGGGATGAGAAGATTACTGAATGACAGCACTGGAAGAATCTATCAACGAGTTGGCAAAGAAGGAGAAAAACTGAAGGAGGAGCCCCAAGATTTGGACTTAGCCTGGGCCCAGCACCTGAATCCCACTGCAGAGTCCCCAGCGAACCTTCATCCTCCCCAGAGCAGCACATGGAATGAATTATCACCCCAAGCCAGCCATTTTTCAGGGCAGTATGGAACTCGATCCAAAACGTTCCAAAATCAAACACGAACCGTGGCATCCAATGGTATGATCTGCATTAGATACTGAGAATAATACTTTTCTTTTTTTTTTCCCTCTCCTTGTACTGTATTAATTTTTTGCCTTTGTTGTGGTGATTTATTGTACCACTGCACTGAAAGCAGTTAGAGTTCAGAGCCTACAAAATGAGCACATAGTTGTCACTGTGAAAAGGTGTGAAAGTGGGCACAATGTATTCTGCTACCATCTGTCTTAGCTTTTAAAATGGATTCCTGGTGATAGGATAGAATTACTCAATACTGTTTCAGCTTAATTTCTATACAGTACTTATTAAAACAGCTTTTGACGTTGTTATTAAATTCATAGCTAATTAAATGTCAACATCTACCACTCCTCTTTTGAATGAGTAATGTAGCATTGTTGTGACACCACTTGCGGAGCAGGGTTCTACTGACTTTCATAAGGGGATGTCATCAGCCTTGTAACTGGCCACTGAACTTCAGGTACAAAATCCCATGGCAGCCTTACACTTTTATTCTGATGGAACCTTTGGAACCATTGGAGAAAAGGAGATGATGGAGTTTAGTTTTGAACAGCATGTACTAGAGCATAGTCCATCTTGTACCAGCAGAGAATTCTGCCCTAAAGTAGATGGCAGTGTGCTTTTCTCTTGTTAAGTCACAGAGAATGGAAGTTTTACAACCAGACTCCTAGAGGTCTTCTTTAATAATATAAATTGAACTCAGGAAGTTTTTCTCCTGAAAAATTTTTAAGCTAAATTTAGAGGAGGAGGTTTACTTAAAGGTAACATAAAAAGTCATTTTGTCTGAAAGCATTATCAATTTCCAGATGATTCTGAAGGTATTCATACTTCTCAAGAGGAGAATCTGGTGTGGGTCCTTCTCTAAGGGCATACAAGTTCTTATTGCTTGTAACAGTCAAAAAGCAAAACAGTCTTCTGATTCTGAGTACTCTGCTGTAGGAGGTACTGACACTGCACTAGAAAGCACACAGCCCTAGATTTCACCACTTGGTTTCTCTGTGGAGACAATGATTCACACACAGGTACTGGGCTGGCCTGAAGAAAGATGTTGCAGTAAGTCATGCTAATTTTATATATTCTATAATTAAAAAAAAAAAAGGAAGGTTGGTTTTTAACGATCCAGATCCAGGGGACAGTGGAAACCATTCTTAATGGGTGTTAACAACCTCTTAAATGTGGAAGGATACAAAATTCATCACATATCTCCCTCTTTGCCCAAGAGTCCCTGGGCACTGACAGGGACAGTTCCCTGCATGCACAGAAGTGCCCAAGCCTGCACAGATTAGATGCCTAGTTCCTGGATTCAGAAAGTAGGTGGAGCAGCACCTCTATTCCCTCAGGGGCTTGATTAAGCATATGAGCTAAAATGTGTTGACAGGATTTGGCCCCATATGCAAGAAAATGTCAGAGCTTTAATTTTTCATCCAAGGTGGAAAGGTTTGGCAAATTTACCATCACTTACAGGTCAGAATCCTCTGTGAGATGGTAGAAGGGTTGGATTTAGTGACCTCCTGAGCTGGACAGGAGAAATGTCCAGGCTTGTGGTTCCTGGGGAAGTGCACCAGGAGGCACTTTCCACCCCTCCCTCTGCAGCTGTCCTGCTGCAGAAAGGAATGCAGTCTTTTAGGTTATTACATAAAGATGGGTGTGAGCCCTCCACTAGCCACCTTTGCAAAGATGATCTGCATAGCTGTTTTATTAGAGATGTCTGCCTTCATTGGGATGTTGTGATCCTGCTGGACAGCTCTGAAGATAGGTCTCTAGGAAAGGAAAACTTTTGATGTATTCCTGGGCTATGAGCAAGCTCTGAAACTGCTCTTCAACCAGCATTCAGCTCTTCTGAGCAGCCATTGTAACATGTCTGATTTGCCCCATCCTTGCATTGGGAGCCTGAGCATCAAACTCAGTAATACAGATATTATTCAGGGGATGGACAGAGTCCTTAAAAGCTGCATGTAGAAATGCTGAACAGTGCTTCAAGGGATATACTACTCCTTGATACATACCATGGTGTTTAAACTCAGCAAATGTTCAGTAGGATGTAAGTTTATTACTTGAGGCTGTCAGACCTAGGTCATCACTGGGGAGATCTCCAGACATCTACGGCAAGTTATGTGATTTCCAGAAACTGTCCATTGTGGATAGATGCCAAGAAGCTAAAATATATGTTGTAGACTGGCTGAATTACTCAAATCTGAATGTAATAGGCATGTAGTTAGTCTAACTGGTATCTATCTACGGGCATGGTGAAAGTGGATCAAGGAAAGGCTGGAATGAATGTTTTGTAGGTGCTGGTATGGAAAGCAGCCACGAGGAAAGTATTGGAAAAAACAAAGAGAGAAAAAGAGAAATTGAGGGAACCTGGGTATTCATAGAATCACAAAATCACAGAATGGTAAGGGTTGGAAGGGACTTCTGGAGATCATCAACTCCCCTCTGCTGCAACAGAGGTAAGAGTAGGAACATGCTTGAAAAGCAAAGTGATTCCAAATCAGATTTAAGGTGGTGTTTCCACAAGCCAGGAGGTTAGGTAGACATCTGTGACCCACTGCATTTAGTAGAAACCTCTTGGCGCTACAAGCAGTGAGTAGCATGTTTGCTCTATAAGAGACAACAAACTCGTGGCACTTATCTAAACCATTTTATTCTAATTTCTTGTGTTCTGTAGCAAATCCAGCAGTGACACAGCAGCTGAATTGCTTTTTTGGGTTGTGTCAATGGATTGCGTTTGTATGCTTTTTAGATAGAAACTTGTAGTAGCAGTGTTACACCAGGTGAATTCACTCTCAGCAGACCCAGCTGCAAGAACCAGTGTCCTGGGCTACTTGCTGCTCAAACAGAGGAAGTAACTAGTATATTTGTGTCATCTCCTTCTCTCATTCATACAAGATGGTATCAAATTTGCCTCCTGGCAAGCTTCCAAAAGAGAGAGAGATGGCTCTTTAAAGACTCCCTCATAAAAATAAGAAGTCAGTTCTCCTCTTAAAATTAAAAATTGATTTATAACAAGCTGAAAAGGGTTGCTTTTGTCCTCTAAAAATGATAAAGATAGTGCTTGGAACAATGACTGAAAACACTCTCCAAGATACTTCTTACAACACAGTAACTGATCAGAGGAAGGAGGATAGAAAGAAAATAAAAAACCTTCATGAATATGTATGAATACAGTAGAACCCTGCTTTGATTTGAAATATTGGTGGTCTCCTTTCCCTTTTCCAGTACCTGTAGTAGATTTACATGGGTAATTTCTATCAGTGCTAATGGGGATTATAATGCAAATCCTCCATGCCTCAATGGGAAAGTAGACCCTTTGGTTTTCCATCAGGAGCCTGTGTGCATGTGTGCTTTCATTAGCAACATGTTATATTGCTGCAGGAAAGATGTACAGGTATTTACTGGTACAATTTCTCCAGGTTTTCACATACAATTCACCATGATGGAGAGTCTTTGTTAAGAAGGGAACAAAAGCCACCCGCCTTGTCTCCTGCTGTAGCCTTTCAGATATTATTTGCAGAAGCCCACTAGAATATTGGATTCTGATCGAGAGAGGAGACAGGCTTTATCCTGAGAAGCTTATTAGTCTAAAACAACTGAGAAAGCACTGGAGAACAGATGTTCTTACTATGTATTTGCCTTCTATGAGTAAAACTCTCCTAATATCCTGGGACTCCATTTCTGGGGTACCTGCTTGTCAGTCTGAAAGATAGACTTATGCTGATGCTATTAAATTACAATTACCTACTTAAAAGCCTACCTTTAAGAGATAAGTAAAAGGTATTGGTGGAGCCAAGTTGATGGATTCTGAGTCATCTGCCACAAAGCTAAAGATAACTTTTTTTTTTCCCTCTGTACCTGTAACAATGGGCTAACTTTCATGGACCATTGAAAAGATAAAATCCCATCCATGCCCCAAGAAAATTCCAGTGAATAGACAGTGTACAAAGGAAGGGCGAGATCAAACTAGGCAAAGTCCTGCTGAGTCAGTAACCTCTTTCTGTTTTAATTTGGGACTCTCAACCTGTTTTCCAATTAATTTTTTACTCTTAAAATGTTGTTTCATTTATAGCTGAAACCTTGGAGAGAGAAGAAGCTGGGGAAACTATTGCATTGGTATTCATTAGTTTTGCAGAGATTGTTAAGTTACTCTCTTTAATGCAATGTTAACAGGTTTCCTCCTTGATGATATTTTAAAATACCAGCATTTGTCATAGCAATAGTGTGGACAATATCTGAGAAAAGTAGGAGAGTGACACCCAGAAGATGTCAACAATCTTTAAATGACTCCTAAGATTTGAGGATGAGGGAACACACTGGAAGAACTAGGGAAAGCTGAGAGTGATCTAGCAGTGTCCAAACATTCAGCCATTTCAAATGAGGATTGAAGTCAGGGGATCTGTGTGGGTCTGACATCAGGGAGCTCTGATGGAAGAACACAAAACAACCTGGAAAGGTATTAATAAAGTGGTTTGGTTTCAGAAGAAAGCAAAAATAATAATGACAAATGTGAGAATTTCTGAGCAAAGAGTAAATTAATTGCTTTTGTTCCCTTTAGCTAGGTAATGGTTAAAGGGCACCTGAAAACTGTCAGGCTGTGGAAGAAAAAGGGAAATACATTCTCTGAAGTCCATCACACGTGACACCAAGCAAGATGATTTTTGTTAGATCCATTTGTACCTACCCTCATACAGTGATCATTCCTCCTCTTTCATGCTTTGATGAGCAGTAAAATAGCCATCAATTTAAATAACTGGAAGCACATTTGGAAATGAAGGGGGCCACATCTCATCTGGACTGAGTCTCAAGCAGTTTTGTTGAATTCTGAATTTTTTGTTTGCAGCATTAAAGCTAGGGATACAGCTATTTTAAACATTAAAGTGCAGGATATACCTATTCAGGTAAACCTTGAAATCTCTCAGCTGTTACAGCCTGGCCTAATTCAGGACCTACAATGCAAAGACATTCTAGAAAGCAAGGCAGTAATAAAGGCACTGCTAAGGGCTAGAACTAGAAGTATGTTAAACACTAGTCAGAATTACTAGAAAAGAAAAATTTCTTAAACAACTATTCATTTTTAGAGGGAAACTGTGGAAAGCCCGTCTTGTAGGTCACAGTGCTGGAAAACATGTCACTGAAAATAATCCCACCCTAGCAAACAGAAGATTTGCCAGCTTTCCTTCCTGGTGATTCTTTTTTTTTTTTCTTTTTCTTCCCAACAGGGTATTTTATTTTCATTCCCAGTTCTTGACATGGTAAAGAATCACATGTAACATTCAAGGAGTTTAAAAATTCTTAGGCCTTCATTTCATGTACAGTATAAACCTTTATTGCACAGACTGTCTTCATTCTTTGTGAGACTGTTCTGTGAGATGGGCTTTTTGCGTGTGTGTGTGAGATAAAATGAGGATGTTTATAATGAGGTTTGGTGCTATTGTTATTCAGGATGAACTAGCCTGACAATAGCAAGCCCTGCTGTGAGGAGTGCATTGTATTCACACTTTGAGCCGTCTTCTCCAGAATCATGTAACATTGCATCCCTTACTGTATTGCACATACTAGCAATTAGATAAAAATTAGTAACCCCTTCCTCTTAAACAGGACCATGTTGAAAACTGTGCTTTCTTGCTGTGGATCTAATTTCATGATTTGGTATATTGCTAATAATTTCAAATGCTTGCTGGTAATAGTTGTTCGGCTGAGTTTGTGTGGGTTGCATCATCTCTTCCCTGTTTCATTCCTCTCTCTTTCAGGAGAAATCCCAATGGTGAATTCATCAGCTGGACCAAACTGCTGTACGTGTAATTGTCAGTCAACCCTACAGGCTATTCTTCAAGAGCTCAAGACCATGCGAAAATTGATGCAGATTCAAGCAG
The DNA here is from genome assembly GCF_027791375.1 of Indicator indicator. NCBI lineage: Eukaryota > Metazoa > Chordata > Aves > Piciformes > Indicatoridae > Indicator > Indicator indicator. Next base: position 17,353,435 of record NC_072012.1, on the reverse strand, counting down.
GTACAATGACCAGCCCCTTACTTGTGTACCCATAACCAGTATCTAGTTGAAGATGGAGGTTGTACTAAATGATCTTTGGAGATTCTTTCCAGTCCAGAATAGCCAATGTTTCTATGATTTTCTTAGAAGAAATCATAGAATCATGGAATGGCTTAGGTTGGAAGGGACCTCATAGATCATCTACTCCAGCCTCCCTGCCATGGGAGGGACACCTCTCAACTAGACGTGGCTGCTGAAGGCCTCATCCAGTCTGGCCTTGAACACCCCCAGGGAGGAGGCATTGACAGCCTCCCAGGGCAACCTAGTACAGAGTCCTATCACTGTCATACTGAAGAACTTCTTCCTAAGATCCAGTCTAAACCTACTGTCCCTCAGCTTAAAACCATTCCCCCTTGTCCTAATGCTGTCTGTGTGGAAACTCAGGAAAAGCTGGACTGATTCCCACTCTCTTTACACGTTGTTCAAAGTCAAATGTAATTTTAACTTCCAGATCCTTACCCATAATATGAGATATGATCTCTTAGGAATCTTTTAAGGTGAAATTAAAAAAACAAAAATCTAATGTGATTAGTAATGGGAGCTGAGTGGGTAGGTCAATATGACATAACCACTCCCAGTTTGTTTTCACAGTGTATTCATTCAGAGGTCCAAAATGCTACTTTACCTGTTCACTAATCTTAGAGGTAAAAAAAAATATTGGAAGGCCACTTAAAGTTATTGTGTAACACTTCATTGAAAGATCTTTAAAGTTACAGCTCTGTGGCAGCCTCAACTGAGCTAGCCGCTGCATGTTGTGGTCTCCACCCTTCTTCAGGCTGGTTTACCAGTTCCTTCTACTGGCTGAACCAAAAATAATCAGTTCATTGCGGAAAACTATTCAGTTTTCTTCTAGGTTAAAATCTGAAGCAGCACAGTGCAGTGCCAGAAGATCAGCAGCACCAGAAACATAACAAGATCATTGCAGCTAGGAGTTAGGTAGTTCATCATAGGCTGCTGTGAAGCTGCAGCCTCCGTGCTTCCAAAAATTAGTGTTAATACTAATGAGGAGTTGGAGATGTTGGAAATTTTGCCAATTGTGTTGCCTGTCCAGTGTGAGTGATGAGGAGTGGAGCCATAGAGGCTTTTCTCTTAGAATGGCTGGATATGACCTCTGTGAAAAAGGGAGTGTTGAGTAATCAACTGAAATATGGGTGGAGTGAAGGGCTGACTAAACTCCTTGTCTTTACAGCATATAATGCTTGAGTGAGCAATGGGAAGGATCAGACAGGTTTTGTAATAGCAGTTGATACACATGAAAGTGCTTTTCTAAAACCACGGATTTACAAAGAAGCCTGCGAAGGCCCAGCTGGGCAGTCTTTGCTGGGACAGGGAATTCTGTACTCAGTCACACCAATTTCATTGAAATTATGTGCATGATTAAAAATAGCTTGTGGGAAGAGGTACAGAACTGGGGTTTATGCCAGAAAAGCTGGCTCCTCAACAGCAGGAACATTTCTAGGGGTTTATGTGTCTACAGTATAAGTACCTTGTTAATTAGTGAATCTCTTGATTCACTGGGAATAGTTCATATTTTCTGCTAGGCATGAAATGATGATTTTTGAAGAGAAGGAAAATTGTTTGGCATTTTTGTTGCTAAAAGAACAAAAAATAAAGTGCAAACATGTAAGTGAAAGTGTAATAGTATTTAAATACCCTTCTGTCTAAACAATAAACTACAAGTTACAGTCTTGTAAATCACTGCCAGAAATTAAATATCCTAGAAATCTTTTAATAAACAATATTCCAAGGTTTTGCTTGGTTGTTTTTGGTTGGTTGTTTTTTTTTTTTTTCCTGATGCTTTGCAGATGAGGAATATTTGTAGTTCACTTGTAGCTTGAATGAGTTTTATTTGCATGTGTAGCACTTTTGGCTTTTTTTTTTTTGTGTTTTGACATTGGTTTTACTGTATCTGCATAGCATTCTGATGGAGGACTTGTTCACAATGATACAGGTTCAGGATTGATGCCTTAATTTATAGTGAATATTGGGAAATACGAAATATTGACAAATATAAATATCTCTTAGGTTTTAGAGGTACAGGTGAACTGTCAGTTTTTGTGTATGAGCAAGACAATCTGATGCAACTTTGGGTTACTTTTTTGCCAGGAATTAAACTATAGAATACTATTTTCACTCATTTTTGACATCATGGTACCCACCTGGATGCGTTCCAGTGTGATCTGGTATAGGGGATTCTGCTCTGCCAGGAGGGTTGGACTAGATGATACTTTTGAAGTCCCTTCCAACCCCTAATATTTTATGTGGTTCTGTGTGTGAAATGTTCTTGCCAAGCTAACTTGGGTACTACATTCATAAAAATAATTGCATTAGAACTTGTATTATCTTAATTTATCAGGAAAAGATGCCCAAAACCATTGAGGTTCTCAGTCATTCAGGAGGCTGTACAAATTAATCATAGAATGGTTTGGGTTGGAAGGGATCTCCAGAGGTCATCTAGTCCTACCTCCCTGCAGTAATCCTTATTGACCCTGACCTAGAATATCTTCAGGGATGGGACCTCAATTACCTCCCTGGGGAACTTGTTCCAGTGTTCCACCACTTCCATGGTAAAGAACTTATTTCTAACATCCAATCTAAATCTACTCTTCTCTAATTTCAAACCATTGCTCCTTGTCCTATCACTACAGGCCTGCATAAATAGTCCCTCTGCAGCCTTCTTGAAGGCCCCCTTCAGGTACGGGAAGGCTGCTATTAGATCTCCCCAGGGCCTTCTCCTTGCTGAACAGTTCCAGCTTCCTCAGCCTGTCCTTGTAGCAGAGGTGTTCCAGCCCCCCTGATCATTTTCATTGCTTCAGTGCTTTCCTAATCATTGCTTAAATCCTTCATGTCACCAGCCATCCAGTGGTCACTAAGAAAAAGAGCCAGGTACTCCTAATTTTCCTAAAATGCTATACATCAGTATGTCTTGAAAAACCACGGAGTGGAGTTTGGTGTCATTATTCCCATTGTGCAGACTCGAAGATTAGGCAAAAGTGATGAAGTGTAACTGTTTCACATGCCCAGACAGGCTGAAAACCCTACCACTTATCCAGAAGATTCAAGTTCAGTATGTTGGTAGTTTAATGGTTGCCTCTGTGTGGTTGTACATGTGCTTTTGTCTATAAATGTAATTCATTACTTTCTTTTCGTTCAGTTGGGACTCAAAACAGACAGCAACCTCCTGTCCCTCTGATCTGTGCACAAAAGTCAACAATATCAAGAAAGAGAAATAAAAAGAGAAAACTGCCCCTCAAAACTGTTGAACCAGTTCCCATGAATAAGAAACCCAACTCCGCAGAGCATGAAAAGAAGCTGTCAGCAAACTCAGAACGACCAAGTCTTCAAGAAGTTGAACCCCCCTTAAAACCAGAAACCCCTGTTTCAGGATTTGGAATTATCCTTGAATCAGCTTCATCAGATGTAAGTTAATATTTTAATGCACAAGATTACAGGATTTTAAAGCACTAACTCATTCAGGACAATCTGTACTCAAGTCAGGTTGATGTGTGTTCCTACTTTTTGTTAGACTAAAGAAGCAAATCTTGGGTAAGAGAATGAAGACAGTAGGGTTAGACATGGGAAGGGCTGATTGCAAAGCGTTGGGGTTTTTGGTTTGTTTTATTTTTTCAACTTCCATGAGCATGCAGTTCCCCCTTGAGTTCAAGGCTGCCTGTTGTTTGAGCTTGCAGTGGAAACTTATTCTTCATCTCTCCTGTTGCCAAGACCCATAAAGAGATCAGAAGTTGTGAAAAGTGCTGCATGTATGAAGCCTTCACAATCCCGTCATTTGCTGATGAGTGCACCTAATCCACACATATGCCCTTATCCTGCCAAGCAATATTTGTGTGCTGTATTTCATGCCTGGCTGCTCCCACTGGCTTCAGGGAACTCCTCGCCTCTAAAGCTTTTATCTCAGTCTTTGCTGAATCAGATCTGGTGGTCAATGGACATGGAATGTTAGGCATTGGAAGGGACCTCCAGAGATCATCGAGTGCAACCGCACTGCCAAAGCAGGATCACCTAGGGCAGGCTGCACAGGAACACATCCAGGCAGGTTTTGAAAGTCTTCAGAGAAGGAGACTCCACAACCTCTCTGGACAGTCTGTGCCAGTGCTCCATCACCCTCACTGTAAAGAAGTGTCTTCTTTTGTTGAGGTGGAACCTTGTGTGTTCTAGCTTATACCCATTGTTCCTTGTCCTGTCCCTGGGCACCACCAAAGAGACTGTCACCTTCATCTTGACACCTACTCAGATGTTTATAGATGTTGAAAAGATACCCTCTCAGCCTTCTCTTCTCAAGACTAAACAGTCCAGTTCTCTCAGTCTTTCTGCATAGGAGAGATGTTCAAGTCCAGCTGCTTGCTGTGGTTGCTGGATGAGGGCCTTGGCACTGTTGATGATGTCAGTGTAAATAAAGGGGCCAAAATTTGCCACTCTAAAAATCTGTACTTTTCTCATGTAAAATTGTAAGAAGCGTGTTTTATGGCTTGCTGGAACGTGTACATGTTGATAGAGATTTTGTGCATCTGGTGCCTGGTTGGCTTTGTTCAACGACCAAATAGATGTCATCTGAACCAGTTGACTGATGAGTAAACTGATCATTAATTTCTCTAATGTATTTTTAATTTTCAGTGGGCAGTTTCCAATTTCCATAGGACTATGAGCTAGAAAAACATAATTAAATTCATTATCAATAAGCATAAGTGAAAACAATGCAGCAGATAATGCCCTACCTTTCTAGAAGTGGGAACTAATAATAAAAAAGAGCAGTCATGATAATTCACTTATATAGATGCAAGCCACACTACTAATTAGATTGCAGTCTCATGCCACAGCATCAGTGTGGTGATACAGAGTACCTAGTTTGATGCTTTTTCAGAGGTTTTCCTTTTGTAACAGTCTGCTCAATAATGTTTGAGGGAATGGTTTGGGAAAGGATTGGTAATTTATCTCCAGTCTGCAATTTGTGATTATAATTTTTCTTAGCTTGTGGCACACTTTTCAGCTTGAAACACAGTTGCAAAAACAGTTTTGTACTTGCAATGGAATTTAATTTGACTTTATGAATGTGTTCCTTTGCTGGACACAATTCTTCTTAGGTGCCAATTTGACCTAGGGGAAAAGAAAATAAAGAATAAAACGTATAGCTCATAATTAAGTCCTCATCTGCTCTCCCATGCTTTGCCCCCTGCTTGCTACAGTAGTTGACTAAATTTACAGAGCTAGAAGCCCAAGACAAACAAATTGATGTTGTTTTGTCTTTGGAAAGAAAACATTTGAGTTTTGAAATAGATATATTTAACAGCAAAAATAAAAAGTGACTTCTTTCAGAATGAATGGTGGTATTATCCTTCCCCATTTATTCATAAGCATCTCTAGTGTGCTCACGACCAGCCTGTCTGAGTGCCTGAAAAAACGGAGACATTTTACACAGCGCCATAAATAAATGTTCCCTTGAGAATGTTGCATGGGGCTGTCTGTAGTGTGTGCTGTGTCATACGCCAGGGCTGCCGCCACACTTCTTCTGCCAGTATTTATTCAACTTGGAGAAAAAGCTCAGTTTAATGTGTATAAAACTGGGACTACCAAAACCAGTGCAATTAGTTCAGATTTGCTGAGATTAACTACTGCTACTTATGGAGGTGGAAAAAGTCTTTGTGGGGCTGACTCTTAATCTGGCTCATGAATCAGAGATTGTGCATTTTAAATGCAATGATCTTTTACTCTTGGTTAAGCTTTCTTATGTTTGTTTTAATGTTATAATATTTCTAACCAAATAATTTCTGATCTGCGTGGTGAAACCTGCTAAAATGCCTAGGGTTAAATCTCATTCGTTGTCTGTTAATTTTAGCACAGCAAAAGCCTTTGGCATTCAGGTCTTATTTATTTTATTGTACACAAATAGTTTACCCACCAGTTCCTTATGCCATGGTCATTATCTACTAACAAATGCTTTTCCTTTTGAGAAATTGCATTCAAGGTGATCATAAAGTTCTATTAGGTGCTGATTGTCCTTGATTGAAAAATAGTTTACTGCTAAAGGAAAGTGAGAACAAATCAGCATTTTGCCTTCAAATTATTTCACTGAAATACAAATTGATTCCTGTATTAAGAATAAAATAGTCAAAAGTGAAATATTATTGTTTCCTCCATGCTGCTGTAGTGGTAAGGTTTGAAATGCTTTTTACAGCTGCATTAGTGAAGATGATTTGTCTGCTGTAGGCATCTTGTATCACTGAGTCATCTTAGATTGATTTTGTAGGACCTGAGACCCACATAACAGAATAGGACAGGATACCTTCATCACCATGACAACTACACTCTGATTCTTGATTAACATGAAACAGAATCTCTCCCAAATTGTAAACTTGGCCCACATCTATTTGCTCTTAGAAGTCTTTTCTGTCACCAGAAAGTTTAAAGTATCAAAAACCCACCTAGATCATCAAATGTGAAATAGAGTAACTCTGACTTTTGGTGGATCTAGCATTTGAAAAGTTCTCAAGGTAAAAGAACCAAACCAACGTTTCATCCAGAATGAGCTGAGAAACTTAGCTGCTTTTTAGATTTGTATTTTTTATTGCTACCTGCATATTTGAAGATTTTTCATCCTGGCTTCCCAAGGCATTGCAATCTTTGGGTTTATTGCACCATACATATGTATATCCAATGACAGTGTGTGCTTTGAAAATATTTTGCTTGCCGTAACTCTCTTAATACTGATTTTTAAAAATCCCTGGGAAGATAGTTAGAGAGCCAAACCCTTCTGAGATTGGCAGCCCTTTCTTCTGTCTAGACTCAAGACATTTGCAGATAATTTGATGGGAGATGGCATTTGTTCTTGCTCTGTAAACATCTTTGAAAGCAAGCTATCACTAGTGGATATATTTTCATGCAGGGGAAGAAAAAGAGCAAGTTATTAAGAGCATGGATGTAATGTTAGCTTATTTTCTCTCATCATGACCACTGATTTTTCCACCCTTGCCAACTTCCAGATAAAATCTTTAAAATTTTAGTTTAATCATGGTGTATATTCATCCTAGATTTATAATTATTCCATACAGATGTTGTGTGTAAGCATTGTGAGATAGTCACAGAAGAAAATATTGCAAAGACTAGGTGACCTTTAAAGGTCCCTTCTAACCCAAACTATTCTATGATTCTGTGATTAAATATTGTGTAATGTCTAATATGTACAGTAAGGGGACTTCCTTGAAGGCCTTTTATGCTTTGGCCCACAGTGTACTTGAGACTCTTGTGAAATACAAGATGATTTTGCTTCCTCTTCTTCATCTCAGTTTCTAGCAGTCACATAAATCCCTGTGATTTACAGCTAAGGGGTTTTGTGCTGAAATAAACTAACATCATCCTCTTATAAGGATGTATTTTGGGAATATGAATAGGAGGGCAAAATGAATGATCACCAAGTGCTGGCTCCAAGGGCAGCCTCAAACTCATCATCTGCTTCTACTGAAATGGCCTGTATACACTGCAGGCCCTCTTGGGAAACCATGTGGATTGGTCTGGTAGTCCTGCAGTTGTGCTTCTTGGAAACGCCTGGCTGCCCCACAGCACACTCCTTCACATCACTTGGCAGTGGAACAAGTCCGTAAAATAGTGAGATAAGTGTCCAAAATCATTGCGTAAGAGTGTTGCTCCGGGGTGATCCACTGGTTTGTCATTATTATCCAATACTGAAAGGTACCTCTTCTTTTTCTTAGCTGTGCAGCTAGAAGTCATGTCAGTAATTGTTAACTATTACAGTAACTAGACATGGACATAATGATTTGAGTTGCCTTTTAAGGTGGTTATTCAACTGGAGGGGTTTGATTTCCATGAGGTAGGCTGCTGTGCTACTGAATAGGTGGGGAAAGATTCATAGTTCGATTAAATGGTTGTAAAGTCTCACTAAACACATGGTTGAAATAAAAGAACGCCTTTGAATGTTCGTTTAATTAAAACATTTCTATTCTTTTGGTAGCCAGAAGTGCAACTTGCAGAAGGCTTTGATGTCTTCATGCCGAAATCTCAGCTGGACTCTATATTATCAAACTATACTCGCTCAGGAAGTCTGCTCTTTAGGAAGCTGGTCTGTGCATTTTTTGATGACAAGACTTTGGCTAACTCTTTACCAAATGGCAAAAGGAAAAGAGGGCTCAATGACAACCGGAAAGGACTAGACCAAAATATTGTGGGTGCAATAAAAGGTATGTTTTTTGCTTTCTTTCCTGTGTGTAATTAGAACATATTCTCGGCTAAAGAGAGTGTAAGGGGATTAGAATTTCTGATGTGTGTTAGGTCTATTAAAATATGCAGTCTTATTTTTATTCCCTTTCATTCACTTGTTTAAAAATAGCTTCTACGGGGACAGCTTGTTTTAATTTTAAGCCAATGATCCTGCTTTCTGAAGTCAGAGGCTCTAAGGTTAGAAACTCCATGTTCATGTAAGAGAATTTATTAATTTTCCAGATACCTGAGATGCAGTGAAATCCTGAAAATGTGCTAACAGCATAACTGATCCTCTTCAACCAAAATTCTGAGGCTTGCACTGCATCTAACTGTGTCTGCTCTCTAAATAGTGGCTGGATTGGGGAGAGATGAAGGAAGATAATACTAGGACTGAGATGAGTTTGATGCTATGAAGAACAGTGGTGGCTCTTCACTTGTGGGATCAGATTTCATAGTTAGCGTGAGAATCCTGTACTGGGTGGTTTTTCTTAGCTCTCTCTGCTTTCTGGCTTCTAAAAAAAATGTGTACCTCCAAACTCTGTCATCTCGATATGTAAAGAGCAAATATTAGGCCAGAGATGCTGGACTGGATCCTATTAATTTGAAATCTGTTGTAATAGGGAGAATACCTACATTACCGAAAGACAGGCTGTGTTGCAATGTAGAGCTTATTTTAGAGGCTTTGACTTGTCCTGAGGTACAGATTGCTAACCTAGGAGACATAACACAGTAAGAACTTCTATAAGTCCATCGGCAGCAAAAGGAGGCAAGGAAACTTTTTCCAAACATCTCTCTGTCCACTTATGGCCCCCTCTCCCCATGCAAGAATGACGTTGACTTACTGGCTTGAGTCCAGTGGAGAGACACCAAAACTTACAGTGCTGAAGCAGGTAAGTGGTGAAGTATGTATGAGAAGTGACATATGAGAGTCTGAAAGAACTGGAGAGAAGATGATTAAAGAGAAATGTTATCGCTGTCCACAACTATCTACTGGGATGGTGCATAGAAGATGAAGTCAGACTGTTCTCAGAGGCACAAGGGGCACTGGACATGTGGAAAATTTCAGCATGATATAAGGAAGAGCTTTTTCCACATATGGGTGATTAGACAATGGCATTAGGGGCTCAGAGCAGCTGCAAGATCTCCATCCTTGGAAATAGTCAAAACTTGACTGGTCACAGTCCAGAGTATCAGAATCTAGTTGGCCATGGTTTGAGCAGCAGGCTGAACATAGACACCTCCAGAAGACCTTTTCAACCTGTGCAGTTCTGCAATAAAGTCTATATTGTGGTGGTGTCATAGTCCTACTACATTCTACAGATTAACTGGCAGATTTTTTCAAAGGTATGCTTAAAATTAGGTTTAAATCAGAAAATTTATATCTTCTTTTCTTGTACTTAATAATATGCAAAAATCAGAAGCTGAATTCAGTCTGTCCATAGCTCATTCTTCCTTAAAAGTTGTAATAAATAAGTTAAATGGAAAAAATGGCAAAAAATTTCAGCAGCACTGTGATAAAGGAAACGTTTTTCAGTAGATGCAGCAGCACTATTGAAACAGCAGTCATCACCCACTACAGAGAGCAATGTTTCTCAGTAGCAAAGCTCATGTTACTGGAGCAAATTCTGAGGTCTAGTTTAACCACTTCACTTGAGTTTGACAGAAGAAAGGCGGGAGCTGTAGTTTCAACAGATAAATTTCATCTGTGATGGTACTGCTAGGTGTTCCCCGTGGTCTTTATTGGCGTCCACGGTGTTGCCCAAATGCTAGTACCTGATCCCTGATAGGGGGGCCCATCCTGAAAAGCTGTGAAGGAATAGGATGCCAGAGACTGACCTCCTTTGGATCTTGACTCAGGCTGATTCCAACAGCACCCTTCCTCCCATCAAAGAGCTGTGCTGTCAGACACTGTGGTTTCATTTATTCCAAGAAATAACTGAGCCAGTGTGAAACCTCCACAAGAACAATATCATGTTGTTTGCTTTGTTACTATTAGGATGTTCCTCTACCATGTGCCCAGATACCCTGGCCCCTTAGTTCCCCTTGTGAGTTACGTCAATCTTTCACTCAGAACTGGGAAGAAAAAAGATGTGGGGGAAAAAAAAAAACAACCACAAAACCCAAGAACAACAACAACAACAAAAAACCCAGAAGTGATTATTTTTGCTTAATGTTGTGACTAGAAATCTAGCAAGCGAAGTCCTTCCCTGCAGAAGTCAATGAACTGTGTTCAGATGTGTGATGTGTCCCTCAGGACCCCTACCAGGACCAATAGGATTTAATAACTTCATCTGAGTGATGCAATTGATTTGCTAGAGGGAGGCATTGCTGTGTAGAGGGAGGCGTTGCTGTCTAGAGGGACCTTGGTAGGCTTGAGGAGTGGGGTCATGTTAACCTCCTGAAGTTTAACTAGGCCATAAGCAAGGTCCTGCACCTGGGGCAGGGCAATCTTTGGTATCAGTACAAACTGGAGGATGAAGGTATTGACAGCAGCTCTGCAGAGAAGGATTTGAGGTTGGTGGTGGATGAAAAGCTGGACATGAGACACCAATGTTCACTCACAGCCCAGGAGGCCAACAGTGTCTTGGGCTGCAGCAGGTCAAAGTAGATGATTCTGCATCTCTACTCCACTGTGATAAGACCTCACCTGGAGTACTGCATCCAGCTCAGGAGTCCTCAGCACCCTGTTAAGGCAGGTCCAGAGGAGGCCACAAAAGTGACCCAAGGCCTGTAGCACCAATTCTGTGAAGAAAGGCTTAGAGAGTTGGTGTTTTTCAGCCTGGAGAAGAGAAGATTCTGGGATGACCTTATTGCAGCCTTTCAATGCTTTATGGGGGCCTATAAAAAGGATGGAAAGAGACATTTTCCCAAAGCCTGTAGTGACAGGGCAAAGGGCAGCAGTTTTAAGCTGGAAGAGGATAGGCTTAGATTGGACATTAGGAAGACTTTTATTTTTAGTGATGAGGGTGTTGGGATGCTGGCACAGGTTGCCCAGAAAAGCTGTGGATGCCCCATCCCTGGAAACATTCACAGTCAGGTTGGACGGGGCTTGGAGCAACCTGATCTAGTGCAAGATGTCCCTCCCCATGGCAGGAGGGTTGGACTAGGTGAGCTTCAAAAGTCCATTTCAGTCAAACCAGTCTATGATCTATAATGGAAGTGGTGTTAGTACCATGCAGCTCAGGGGGACTAGAAAGCGAGGTCCCACTTCTCCTGCTTCCTTCCTATTGCATTCCCATTCCTTTGTGCTCATGTTGGTGTTTCCCTAACCATACATTGAGCAATCAAGGCTATTCTGACTTTGATTCAAGAGAAGAACAAACAAGTTAGAGAAGTAAGTTAGCATATTGGCTCTCCAAGGCTGCCAGATGCTGGCTTCCTGTGCAGGCAACAGCTGACAGTAGCCAAAATTCCCACAGCAGGCACCTGGAATGTGTTGTCTTGGTACTGCTTAATGTCACAGATTTGTTACCAGGCCCTGGTCATAATCAAGAAGTGTGTGTGTGAAGTCAGTAGGAGTATTAAGTCAATGATCAGGTTCCCATTGTGTCAGGTACAGTATGGATTCAAAAGAAAAAGATTATTTCTGCCTTCAGAGAGACATAATTGTTTCAGGTTGGACACTGGCAATGTGGGAAGCCCTTCTCTGGGAAGCCCTCAGGGCTGGTCTGATGTCCTTGCTGCTCTGACTACAGAGGAATTATTGCTAATGCTCTTCATGCAATGGTTTTATGAAGTTGTTAACACAGAAAGAGTTTGGAGTGTGTGATTACTTTCAGTCCCCATGTACTTACCAGCTAGCACTGTTTCAAAAGCCTGTGTATAAAAATACTGCAAGTGTCATTTTATGTTGCATGCTTTTTCATCCCATTTGTGTGACACTTATTCTTAAGGATTACAAATTCCTTCAGCTGGGACCAGTTTTCCTCTCTGTGTTTGCTAGTCATAATTGGACACTGAGCTCCGAGACCTCTGACCAAGACTGCAATAGCAATACCAACAGTAATCTTTTTTTTTCTATTTCTGCTTTTGTTTATTTTTTTGCACATCTCTCAGCTGTGTGATGAAAATCAATTACATCAGTTTCACTCCATTTATAGTTTTGTATTTTTGGTATAACGTTGCTAAGTTTGCTGTAAATATGGAATTAAAGGTAACATTTACCCTCTATGTGCCATTTTTGCTAAATATAAAACTGGACCTTTCTTTTCCTTTATTTTTTTTCCCCCAAAAGGGCTTTTTTTTTTTCAATAGCTATATAAACATTCTGATTTGACAGTATGAGAACTGTAGAGATTTTCACAGTGGTAGGTTGTCTATTTTTCATCAGTTTGCCTGCAGCCTTGGAAACCTGACCAAGAAGCCACCAAATGACCAGATCTTCAGCTCTCCACTCATATCATATGGGAGGCAGCATTTAGAATTGCCTGCCATATCTGGAGACTCAGTTCAAAATGTGCTATTTTTCTGTGAGGGTTTTGTGTGAAATTCCTGAGCAGAAGATACCAGGTGTAGACCATTTCCCTGGGATAGGCTTTTATAAGTAGTAACTGTGGTATTTCTGTGGTATTCACACACACAAATGTCTTCTGAATGATAGACTTGTGAAATGCTGGGTTGGGCTCTGTTCTCACATCCTAGATTTGGCCATTTAAATGCTTTTTTGATGAGTGGATTATTTGATGTATTTTATTTATAATCCTCTCCAGTCTCCTCCATTCTAGTGGCACATTTCAAAAAGATGGTGTCTTTTTATTTCAGTCTTTACAGAAAAATACTGCACTGCTAACCATGTGGATAAACTTCCTGGTCCTAGGGACTGGGTCCAGATTCTTCAGGATCAAATTAAACTTGCAAGAAGACGATTAAAAAGAGGCTCAGGTATGTATAAAAAAAATACAAGGAACAACATGTGAGTGTAAGATTAAAAGCTTAGAGGCTTTGTGTCCACAGCAGTGTTTTTTCTTGTTGACTGTAGAATTCTATGTGTTCACTGTGAAAATTAGACCTCTGAGATTGTAGCAGGTTTCTGTGTACAGTGTTTCTTTATGTTTGATATGGTAGCTGTCTTTGCAGCCAAGTTAACTTTGAGTCTTTCTCACATGTTGCCTTTAACCCTTTTCCATTAGCGCCCAAACTCTTCCTCCCAGTGTTTGGTGAAATATGAGTCCCAAACTAGCTGATCCACCCAGGATTACAGGTGGAAGTCTTTTAATTCTGAGTTATTTGGTCTGACAAGCCATTCACTGTACTGTTCAGACATAACCCAAGTGACCTTTCCCTCTAAACTATGTGTCTGGAAGGAAAGATGATTTTCTCACATTCCCTGTGAAACAATCAACATCACTGTAACAAAAAACCCAACAGCCACCCTGGTTGTGCCAGCAAGGTTCTGCAATACATGGGAGGGGGCTTGCCAGCACTGAGTAACAGATAATGTAAGTAGGGTTTTGCAGCAAAGCTACTCAACTTGGGCTGGGACAGCCTGCATATTTGGGGATGGAACCAACCTGTGGTGAAGGCTCAGCACCAAGCTTTCACCCCAGCAGCAGGCAGCTGGTGAGCTCTCAGCTCCAGCAATGTGCAGTCTCAAATCCCCAGTAGAATTTGTGGGAAAGCAATATCACTGATTAGGAGACGTGTAATTAATGTCTAAACCTTAACTAGTTTCTCTATCATACAAGGGAGCTTTCATACAAGGGGGCTTTCATACGAGGCTTCACTTACTCTTCCTCATGCTAGTCTTTTCTTAAGGCTCTCTCGTGGTTGTATTTCTTGCCTATCTTTCCCCTGGAGCATCTGACACCATTGTCTGAGGTACATCACTTGTGCCAACGTCCTTAAACATGGTCCTTCACTGTTACCATATTTAGTTGCCTGCCTTTTTCCCCTCTTGCCTTCTGCCCATCACCACAATTAAATGCCTGTTAGCATTGGTGGGTTGATGGGATGGGAAATCTGATGGCTCCATAGGGGATGCTGGTGGTCCCTGTGGCTATGGGATGGTGAGTGAGACCACAGAAAATGCCCTCACCGGCTCCTTGTCTCAGCAAACATTCTCTGTCCAGAGCTGTGTCTCTGAAACACATAGGTGCTTAGACTGGCACCTGAAATCGTTCTCCATAATGTTGTTGGTGCTAGGAGGGAAAAGCATGAGACTGAGGAAAATTAGAAACACACAGAGGCGGAAATAACACAGGGGAAGGAAAAAAGGGCAGATTATTCAGTAGCATAAGCTCCCCTGACTACAGAAGCAAACCGGCCCTAGCCTTAAAAAGGGTTTCTTGTGTGTATTGGGGGAGGGAAGAGAGAGTGATACAAGATAATCTTGTTAAAGACAGTGTCAGATTACTGGTGGTGTACAACAAGGGCTGCTTTCTGCCCCTTTCAAGGCTGTCTGCCCTCCCCCGAGATAGGAGGGTGGAAGTGGGATGCCAGGCTTCAATAAGGTGATGAGTGCAGTGCAGGGATGTGGGGAGCAGAGGGTCCTTGGGCTGTCTGCAGAAGATCCCTCAGGAAAGAGGATTGACCTAATTTTGTTTTGATTTTTATTTTCTTTCATCCTTTTTTATTTGCTTTTCTTCGTGCCTCTGCAGGATATTAATTAAAATGACAATGACATTCAGCTTTTGCCTCTCAAATGGGGACACTTCCATCTCTGGTCCTTTCTCAGAATGGGAAAATACAAGCAGAGGATATTATCTCTAGCCTAGCAAGACTGTGCAAAAATAAGTGAGGTTGAGTGTAGTGTGACTGAATAAGATAGGCTCCAATATCTGTCTCTGCCTGGAGAGAGAAGGTAACTGGTTAACTGTTATGTGGATGAGTGGTGAGCAATACCTAGCAGCTCCTGGGGTTTACTTGCTGAAAAAAGTGCACTTCTCTACCCTAAACTGGTAGAGAAGCTTTTCATTTGTGTTGTTTTGTTTACTGGCCATTTCCTGAAGTGCACAGGCAGACATGCTTTTTTCAATTTATCAGGGGTGATTGAACACACCTCTGTGACCATCTGCACCTTAACATCTCCACTGCTGGCCTAAGGTAACCCAACCTGACCATGCACTGGAGCAAATCAGAAGTTTCCAAAGCCTTTGTGACAGCAAAGCAGTAGATAGCAGCAGAGTGGCAGGACCAGACAGCTGTCTGGTTGTAGTAACATATTCACCTTGTTGAAATAAGATTTGTTAGTACTTCTATGTCACAACTGTGAGCTTCTGATATGAGGGATGGAGAGCTGGTCAGATGACAGCTCCATCTACTCTCCTACTTTGATTCCAACTATGGCTGTTAGCAAATGCCTGGGGAGGTCTGCAGAACTGAGGGAAGGATGTTGCAGTGTTTGCTAATACAGTCTCACAGCCCTCAGCAGCTTCATCCTTGGTTGTGTGGCAACTATGCACTTAATTATTCATTGTGAAGCCATACCAAAATTGTTGAAACTGTGTGTAACCTTCAGAGACCAAACAGGAGGTGAGGGCAAGTATGGAAGGAGGTTTGATCTTCTATCAGAATAAAGTGTCCCAGGACTCCGTGTTACAAAACTTAGCTTTTAGCATTCTGAAAACTACGTAAATCAGAGACACTGAGATGTGGACTCCTTTTGATTCCAGAAGAGCTTTTGAGCTCTTCCAGTCCTCCTATGGCCAGTGGAGCATAGGCTGAGCCCTCCCAAGTGAGTGTTATCATGTCCATACTCTCAGGTCAAGTCATTCTCTTTTAGTTTTGTCTCCATTTGCTTACTGAAACATGGACTATGTTTGCAGCTATAGACCAAGGTACCCAAAGAACAAATCTGCTAATTTCACCCCAGACCTTCTGAGCCAGCATTCTCCTTGCTGCCTGATCACACCAATTTATCTACATTGGTTGCTAGTTTGTTGTAATGAGTAGGCTTTATGTGGAGAAAGCTTAAGGTGATCCTTTCATTTTACAGAAGCCACAAGACAACTTCTTAGTCACCACTGAGCAGGACTAAATTTTAACAGCAGAAGTATTTAAAAGAGAAGGGGCAGGCTTTCCATCCTGCTTGCCTTCCCCTGAGCCATTTAGTACATCCTCTGATTAGTTTTTAATTTCAAACCAGGCATTAAGATACTGCATTCATGAGCAGCCCTCTCTGCTTTATCCTGTGAAACATTATTTCAGCCTGATAATGTAAATCCTGCCTTAGCTTTCAGTGATGTTAATAATTTCAGAGAATTCTAGTATGTGAGTGGGGTGGATCTGCTTTTCTATACCTGTTCTTACAGAGTGTGCTCTTCTGAATGTTTCCAACTTAAATGAAATCATGATTGCTGGATCATAGATGCTGTCCAGCTGTCCAGCTTCAACCTTATTTATTGTGTTTGACTCATCTCCTAGAATTAGGGACAGAAAAGCTGCCAACCTGGAAAGCTAATGAAAAACAAAACCAAAACCAACCAAACAACAAAAAACTCCCAACAACAACAACAAAACACTTTAAAATTATGCTTTCTAGAAAATAGTTCCCCTGTGTAGATTTTGAAAGGTTCTTATCCTAAGCCACATAAAAATTCATTTAAGTTCTGAATCAGTGACAATATTTTTCATATCTGGATTTTTTAAAAAATAAATTTATTTTGCTTTGATTTTTTCTTAGTTCTTTCAGATGATTGCTGAGATCTGAGACTTAGGTAGGGTTTTTTTACATTTGTTAGATCTGAGAATAAAGCTGTCACTGACATTAAATTTTTATTGGCTTTGTTCAGTCTTTTCAAAATTTCACAAGTTGGCTGTCACAAAGGGGAGAAGAGATTGTGAGGTTAATGTTACAAACAGATGTTATAATTAAAATTAAAGAGTATGATAATATTCTTGAGCCTCAACTGCTGGTCCCATTTCATGGCAACAGCACAGCATACTGGGGCACAGCTTCATAGTACCAGATCTGTCTTCTCCCAGCTCAGAAGTTGAACCCTTTTGGTCTGGGATGGGCTGTGAAGTAGCCCTGGAAGGGAAGAAGTCAAAGGATAATGCATGTGCATAGGTTTCCTCTCTTAAAGCAGCACGAATTGCAATGCAGATTGCCTTGTAATTTGCAGCAGTGGGTTTCCCATGGCATGGTCTTTTCACCTTGCAAAAGTGAATACGGGTAGGTGGCTGGTGGCTTGCCTGTGGCAGCACAGAAAGAGAGAGTCGACCATTAGCATAGAGATCTTAGAACAGGTGAAATCAGAAGGAGCTGACTTGCTGTTCATGTCACCTCGGTGCCAGTCATAGCATCCAAGCCTTTTGATTACTAAACTCTCCATCCATTAATAAGCAGTAGGTCAGGGGTCACACATCTCTCACAGTAAGTTCTTCCTCCCTTTTTATGTTTTGAAGAGCCTGTAAGCCATTATTCTCTAGCAGCTGTCCATTGCACAGACAGGAAAGCTGATACTGTGTGAGTAATGCTCCCGAAGTACGTGGGGCGAGAGCTGCTCATGCGAAGTCATAACCTTGTGTGTAACCTGGAAGCTTTTGATTGCCCTGCTCCATAAAGGAAAATACAGCAGTGTTAGAAAACATGTTGATTTTTTTTCAAGCAGGATTAAATAAATTACATGCCATGATACTTCAGCCTTGAATTGTTGTTTACAATTAACTTTACTTTGTTGTTTACCAGTGTAAAATAGTGGGAACAAAGGAAGAACAAATACTTAACTCTTCTCCTACATCCTTGTTCAAAATGCTGCTTCTGGTTTTGGGTTTTTTTTGCTTTCTATTTCTCTTCATCCTTCCCATTTCCCTGATCTCTATTTTTGATGCAGTATCTACAGGTTGATTTTCTGCTTAGTAATAAATATAGGGCCAGGAAGGATGTAGGATGTAGTCCAATATGTGGTATGGTGCTTTTGTGGCTGGTATCTTAGAGACAGCAATATTAACATGAGTAACTGCTGCCTTATCTTCCCAGCCCTAAGCATACATGTACAAGGAGCAAACCATCAGGTGTACACTTAGCAGACAAACACATACCTCAGAAGCTAAACAGTTTGGGGGAGGACTTCTAAAGAAACAACTGCCAGGGTTGTTTTGCAGGAGCTACTGACTTCTCCCTAAGCAAAGGACAGAAAAGAGGCTCTGAATTCCCACAGTAGGAATTCCTACTTGCCTTGTCTTGCAAGCTGGCTCAAGACAAGTAGAGTTTGGCTGGCAGTCTCGGGTGTGGTTGTCAAAGACAAACCTTCTTTCCTGCTTGGAATGACATGTGAGAACTGATGGTTTACATCCATGTTAGGAGGTCAAGGTGTTTCTCATGCCTTTGTGACATGTTGAGCTGCAGTTATACATCCAGTTTCATAAAACAAATTCAGGCAGCTCCTGGGCATCTGCTGTGCCTCCCTTTCTGGCAGTGCCACAAGCATTCATGTGGTGATGTTGTCAGTTTTTGACTGGCTGTGATTGTACAGCCAGTTTTTAACTGGCTGTGACCATACAGACTTTCGTGCTGGCATGAGGAATGGGACAGGAACAATTGGTGAAGAGCTCATCTATCTGTCTTGTGCCAGATTAAAATGGATAGGTAACTTTGCTACCTTCAAAACTGATTCTGCAAAGTTGGAGAACTCAAGTCCTTGTTCTCTGAAAGTGAGATGATTTCTAGTTTCTGTTTGTTTCTGTGTTACTGCCTTCCTCTGAGTTCAGTTTGGGGTAGGTATAAGAAGAGTAGTTAGGCAGAAAGGTAAGTGCATCTCTAGAGCTACTTTATGAGTCATTGCTGAGATTTCCAGAAAACCTATTATTTGAATGGGCAGCCTGGGTGGTACCAACCCTGGTGTCAACAGAGGAAAGACTTTCCAGACCATTGCTAGTGCTCAGATCCACCTATCCCATTTTCATAGCTTGGATCCCTTCAACCCAAGGGGCCAGTTACAGCTCTCTCTCTTGTATGCTGAGTGGCTGTGCTGCAGAATTACTTGGTGCAGGTGGTTCTTCATAACATAGCTAGAAATTTGCCTCAGACAGTCACTTCAGATTATTTAATCTGTGTATATCCTGTTAGCTGTTTCTCAGCTGCTTTTTTCACTGCGCTGTCTCCTCCCTTGTGCATCCAATCACAGAATCATAGAATCATTTGGGTTGGAAAAGACCTCCAAGTTCAAGTCCAGCATTCAGCCTAACACCACCATGGCCACCAAACCATGTCCCAAAATGCCATGCCCACATGTTTTTTGAACACCTCCAGGAACGGTGACTCCACACCTTCCTGGACAACCTATTCCAATGCCTGACCACTCAGTCCTTTCATTGCTGGGAGTCCAGTCCATATTCAAACCAGCTTTTGAGCCCCTCCAATCTACTGAGCGCCCCCCCCCCCCTTCCTTCAAAAACTCAACATTCTCACATAAGTTGTATCAAGGACTTAATTTATTTCTGCTCAGTGTGTCACATTCTCAGAGCAGAAAACAGTGCTGATTCAAGACAGTCACTTGCAGGTCTATGTTGTGTACTTGTCAGGGCTCTCCATTTAAACCCTCTGTGGCAGGAAAGCTGCTTAGTACTAGGAGGGTTGGTTTGCTTCTGTTTTCTTTAGTTCAGTTCATTTTGCAGAACTGAGTTGAGGGCTAAAACTAAACTGACGTCCTTGCATGTGTTGGAGAGAGCAGCCTCATGGCCAAGGGTTGATGGATCTAAATTAGGAAACTTATGTGGATTAGGATCTGAATTAGTTCTCCATACACAACAACTCAACATCCTCATGTATAGAGCCATGATAAAGATGAGGAGTTACCGTTGTTTTAGATGGAAGCTGAACTAAGTTGCTTAGAGCATCTCTATCCTTCCTCAGATTTGATCCCTATAGGTATTGTGGAATGAAGTGAGTAGATGTACATCCATTTACAGTGTAAGGGGTTGATCCTTTATGACCACACCTAGTTTGCTCTCAAAGATCTCATAGTGTTTTAAAGGCCTTAAATGTCATGCTGCAGCACCAAAAGGCAAAAGCAATAGCATTTGGAATACAGTTTGAGTAGGTTAGGCACTGATTTCCTGTTACAATGCCTGTAACTTACTCAGGGTTCACATACACACCCCAGGTTCTACAGTCTAACAAGTCCCTGCACATCTGCTGAGCCAAATTAGCTATCTTTATCCATTCCCCTTGGCCTGTGGCAAATAAGAGATGAACAAATTAGGCTTTTAGCCTTCCTTCACCGTGGGCTAAATGAAGTCAAATGCTCTTGTGTAAGCTGTGGGTTGAAAGCATGTGTGTGTACATCCACTGTAAACACCTGGGTATCCGCCTGGTTACAGGGCTGTTAATTATGCCAGGTGCTCACCTGCATCTTTGCAGACATTCTGCCCTAGTAAAACTGTCCTCCACAAAATGAGCTTGCCCATGGTCACAGGATGTTTAGGAGCAGAATTGGGAATATTCATTCTTCCCCTGTAGGCATCAGATGATGGCAGTTGTTGGAGGGTGGAGTAGTAGCCAGAGAGGATCCTTCCTCCAAGCACGGCAGGGGACATTTCTTATGTGATTTTATCAGATGATCACAACTTGTTTTATCATCCATGGAGAGAGCTCAATGGAGAGCTACGAGGATGATTTAGGGACTTGAACATCTCTCCTATGAAGAAAGACTGAGAGAACTGGGTCTGCTTAGTCTTGAGAAGGCTGAGAGGGCATCTTACTAATATCTATAAACATCTGAGGGGTGGGTATCAAGATGAAGGTGACAGTCCATTTTTGGTGGTGCCCAGTGATAAGACAAGAAACAATGGGTACAAGGTAGAACACAGGAAGGTCCATCTCAACATGAGGAGACAATTCTTTCTGGTGAGGGAGCACTGGAACAGGCTGACCAGAGAGGTTGTGGAGTCTCTTTCTCTGGAGACTTTCCAGACCCCCCTGGTTGCATTGCTGGGTAGCCTGCCCTAGGTGATGCTGCTGTGGTAGGGGGGTTTGGACTCGATGATCTCTGGAGGTCCCTACAACCCCTAACATTCTGTAATTCAATGGTCTGGATATCATGACACCATAAAAAGACAAACTGTTACTCCATCCCATTGCTGGCACAACTGCTTAATACCCAACTTCTTCTGAGTTTGTGTTTTTATGATATGACCTTTTCCTTCAAGCATTGAGTTTTTAACTGAGCAAATTGCAGCTGAAGAAAGTAGATAGAAAATGCAAAATCACTCTACCAGTCTGTGGCTTTTTAATCACATTCCTGTATTCAGTAAAAGTAATGAGATTTCTTGTTTATATTTGTAATCAGCAGAGGCAACTGACTGTGATGAGAAGCCGGACATTTCTCTACTACAAACAGGTAAAATGCATTAAAATTTTTATCAGGTTCACTTGTGTGTTTGTTTATTTAAGTCACAGAAGCAGGTTTCAATAATCCTGGTATGCCATATACAGTAAGGTAATTGTACACAGGAGGCCCCAGCTACCTTGAGTTTTGAATGGCCTGTATTAAAAAAACAAATGCATCAGAATATTACAATTTCCTCTCTCTATTTCATATTAATAAACCCTCAAGGTTCGTGGTGACAGCTAAGCTAATAAGGCCAGTAAGTTACTCTTCTTATGGCAGACAGGGACTTGCACTCATCCCTGGTATTTATGGTGGGTTTTTCAAATCTTAATGGAGTTACTGGTGGGCACAAACACTGCAATTTGTGTTGTATTGTCCATTTAGTTGTCCCAGGAATTAGCAATAACATTTTGGGTTCACAGGAGGATTGCAAAGATATTTATATGCTAGCTAAGTGTTGTTTTACGTTTTCTTGAAGTGCAGCTATCCTCCCTTAAAAGCCTGAGAGTTGCTAAACAGCAGCTCTGCAGCTGCATGGAGTGGGAAATCAGAATTTTGCATGTGGTTGCACATGGTGCTGATATCAAGACAGGCTGAGACTGAAATTTGAAGTACCCTCTCATGAAGAATCAGACCATCAATAGGTGCCTAGATAGTAGGAGCTGAGCTGCCATCTCTGGAAATTCAGTGGGGCCAGAACCTGGGGAAATGGTCATTTCCCTGCATTACAGAGTCATTTCTCTGCCATTTCACCAAGATACTGCCTGTTATCACCAAAGCCAAATTAATTGGAGGGAAGATCTTGAGTAAAGAAATAGGGTCATGGATTATGGTGCATTTTTATCCTATTTCTAAGGTGTGACAACAAAAGGTGGTTGGAGACAATGCTATAGCTGTGAAGAGCAGGACAGGGCTGATACTGGGTTGCTGAATGCATGGGTCAGTACCTGGAGGCTATGGGGTAGACAACAGAACATTGTACCACTACAGCATCTGTGTCTTGTGTGTGAGAGCTTCCTGATCTCTCTCGCATAAGGGCTGGAGCAGGAGCTTTCACAAACCGCTGCTGTGTGCCGGAGCAGCAGCTGCCAGCCGTGGAGCGCTGTCGGCTGAAATCCCACTGTCAGAGCACGTGCAGTTACTAAGGAATAGGACCAGCGAAGCAGTTGGGAGGACAAGCAGCTATAGTCTTGTTCTGGCATGGACCCAGTGGGGGCTGGGAGCACATGCTGCCTGGGAGCTGCTGTGCTGCTTTCTTGGCCAGCCACTCAATAATATTTCAGGGTACGGTTGCGATAATAGATGCAGGAAGCTCTGGTTTGAAAGGTCTCTTCCAAGTGACATCCTGTTCGTTTCCTTTATCAGGGAGGGAAGCGATTCTGTTGCAAGAGGACCCTAATAAAGGTTACTAATGTGACATAGTGTTATCTTTTCATTGCTCTGGTAATTGTTTTAAGGAGCAGAATGACTGGATTGCTGTGCTTTTCTTTGAGCACAGTTTCTGTAGTCACTGCTTGCGTTGTACATCATTGATGGAAATGAGTGCACTAAGATGGTTGTGGTAGAGAAGACAGCTCCCTTTCTACCCCACAGCAGGTCACCATTGGGGTCTTCTTCTCTGTACACCTTTGAGCATCCAGACGTGCAGGTTTTGAGCTGAACAGTGCTGTCTGTGGAAGGGCACATAAATAAGCCAGGCTGTAGTTTGCACTGGTGGGGGAGGTGATGCTTACAGGCTGTGAGCCAACTGCTTGACTCACACCCACTATTATATGTGTGCGAGTGCCTCTTTCTAGTATGTATCCATGTAATATCATACTGTTCTTGGAAGCAAATGATTTAAAGTGATATACAGACAATATAATGACAGTAATTATGACAGAGAGCCAAAATACAGATGCTTTCTATCCAGGAGTGTAGCAAAAGAGATGGAATGTCACTTTCACAGAGATCTTTCCCTGTCTTAATACAGCTGGTTTTATAAAGGGGTGTTACTGACATGTTCTTTGAAGAGAGCCTTTGTGTGATTTATTCAGCTATCTTCTGTTTAGTTTGAAGAATCTTTGGGAAAGAGTCTCTCTGACTGTGTGTTTGTACAGTACCTGACATGATGGGCCTTGGCTGCAGACGACAGCTAATATCAGATAAATCATGTCCTCAAGTTGTGCCAGGAGAGGTTTAGATTGGATGTTAGGAAAAGTTTCTTGACCGAAGGAATCACCAAGCCCTGGAACAGGCTGCCCAGGGAAGTGGTGGAATCACCATCCCTGGAGTTATTTAAAAGATGTGCAGATGTGGTGCTTAGGGACATGGTTTAATGGTGGACTTGGCAGTGTTAGGTTGACTGTTGGACTCAATGATCTTAAGAGTCTTTTCCAACCTAAATAACTCTACAGGTCAGTGATCAGTGGTTAACCTGGCATGTTGCTAGAGTCAAACCAGACTGAACTGGATTGCTTAGATGGGGGGGAGTCAATCTTGCAGAAGAGTGGGTAGGGGAAAAAGGTGGAGTACAGAAATTCTCTCTGACAGACATCAGATGTCTGGTCTCCTGGTCTCCAAGAATTGAACAAAGTTGTGAAGCAGATGCACCCAGAGTGAATGAATTGAATCAACAGTAAGTGCTTGTGCCAAAAAAAAAATAATGGAAACCTCACACACATTTAATCCTTCTTTCCTGCTCACACAGTGACACCAGTGACATTATGAACAAGATCTGGGTATATGTGGACTAGCCCTGCTGAAATGCCTCAAACTGTGCATTTTCAGATTATATCCTATGACTTACACTTCATTTGAGACACTTCAATCAGAAGCGTGGATGCTCTCAGCTCTCTTCATCATTGGTGGAAAAGAGGTCTGCTTCCAGAGAGAAAGTGGGAGCAGCTAAGGTTGTGTTACGGGATTGTCTCTCCTTTGCTGCCAGCAGGAATGGGCTCTGAGTGCAGTTAATTGGTATAGGTGCCTACAGCCAGGTTTGAACCTGTTCTGTGCTCACGTTCAGCAAGTCCTGGGCTTTGAGGAGAGCAGGAGGTGTTTTATTTTCAAAACCCTCTCTTAGAAGTCAAAAGCCTTGTAAAAAAAAATGGAGCTGGTACATCCTCATAAAACTAAGGAAGACTTTTTTTTTTTCCCAATTATATTTTAGCACCTCTGAGCAGAAATCATGTTCCCAATTTAAAATCACCCTCAACACCAAGAGGGCCTTTGCCTTAAAAGCTGTTGATTGAAGGGTGTTTAAAGTAAATTGGAAGACCCATGGCAGTTAAACGAGCTGGTGCATTGACAGATAAATCTTGAGGAAGTGCTAGAATAACTGTCTCTGACAAATGTTACCAAAGCTCAGGTCTTCCACAGTTCTAGCTTTTGCATGTACAAAAACCTGAAAGCTATGTCCAGACCTGAGCTGAAACAGATCAGACAGCTTCAGGGCTAATTGCTGTGGACTAAGTGGAAAGACTGATTAGTTTGATAGAGGAACCTGGAAGGTATGAGGGAGATCTTTATCAGGACAAAGATGTGACAGCTCTTAGAGGCTTTCTGCAGGAGTTGGTGTTGCAGAAGCCTCATAGAATCATAGCATGTTAGGGGTTGGATGGGACCTCTAGAGATCATCGAGTCGAAAACCCCTGCCAGAGCAGGACTACCTAGGGCAGACTGCACAGGAATGCATCCAGGTGGATTTTGAAAGTCTCCAGAGGAGACTCCAGAACCTTTTTGGGCAGCCTGTTCCAGTGCTCTGTCACCCTCACAGTAAAGAAGTTTCTCCTCTTGTCATCTTAATTTGGTCTACAATTGACTTGAAGCATCTGGACTTTGAATTTTAAAAGAAAAACAAAAGAATGGCATAACCGTTACGTTCTGCATATGGAAACAAATGTAAGCCAGCTGTAACACCCTTTTCTTGACTCCTCATTTTGAAAATTGAGTTTGAAAGATATGTGCAGCCCAGAACCATGAGAGAGCCCTCCTTATACCATAGTTGGGCTGTGAGTTTGTGTGGTTTATCCACACCGGGGTTAATTTCAAGATGAGAAAGAATTTTCATATTGCTAAAAGGCAGTGAAACAGTAATATCCAAATCCTCAGGTCCAGGGGTGATACAGCTTTGTGAAAAGATGAGAGCAATCTCTTGGTAAAGAAACAGATGATAAGAAAACAGGAACAATCCAATTCTATATAGGTTGTCTCCTTTTCTCTTGGAATACAATATCAAGAAAATGAAACTTAAAAAAAAAAAAAACCTTTTCGAAACCTTAACTCTAAATCCTTTATTGTAGTATAAATCTTTATCCTTCCAGTTCATGATTGTATGTATCTTCCCTTTTCATTGGGTTGTATTTGCCTCTCAGGCTGATTGATGTCTGTCTCCTATTTGCCCTGTGTTCTCGTAATTCTTCTGTCCCTCTTCCATTGTTCTGTTTAGAAAAAGCCCATTCTTAAAGTGCTTTTAAAGACAGGATATAAGCATACTGTGCACCTTTTTTATATTTGTATATATTATTCTATATGCATTTAGACTGCTGTGGAGTGGTGATTTTTTAATTTTTTTTTCCAAAGATCCCAAAGTCCATACTTGAGGTTTAAAATTCATGTGGTGCTTTTCTCACTCCTTCAGAACTGTAACTTCAAAGGGGTAAGCAGCACAGTGCAGTTTGTGCTGAAGTCTAACGCAATGCTTTACATCTGAAGTGGGGTGTATGATGTGTTGTGTGAAAAAACTTGGCTGGCAAATTCTGTACTCAAAAAGAAAAAAATCTATTTTCTTTTCTTTAGCCCATTGAGCTCTGCTCTAGTTGGAATTCAGCATCCACTGCCTACATTTAGCCCCATCACAAATTAAAGTTAGAACTCAAATACTTTTTTTTTTCCAAATTACTAATTTCTTAAATTTTTAGAGTTTTTTAAACTGATTTTTTTTCCCCTCAAACTCTTTCTTCCTTCAGGTAACCTCTTCGACACCACAACAGATCATCTGATAGACACAAACCCAGATTTTTCAGTTTGAATTTCACATCTTTCATCAGTGTTCTTAGCGGGTAGGACCATCCTCTCCTTTCAATAACATTCTCTGAAGACCGGCATGAAAATTTCAGCATACCACAAGATGTGGACATCCGTAATGTTTTCCCTTCAACTTCCTGTTGTTCCATGCATTTTCCATATAACTTCAAATAATGAAACCACCAGATTGCTTCACTGTTCTTCATCTTAATTAAAAGATGATTTCCCTCTGTATCCAATGCATTATTTAATTAGCTGGGTATCCACTCAGAACACATCCTCTTGCCTTTGGTTTTCATCCATGATTGTATTTTTCCAGGTGATTGTATGCTTGCCAGCAGTGTTTCATTGCAAGACATGCAGAGGTGAATACACACAGCTGGGTGACTCTTCCTGTCCCTGGGGATTTGGGTGGCATCTCTGTCCATCATGCAACCCAGGGGCTTGATGAGCATTTGACTCAGTAAAGCTCTTTGCTTCTGCAGAACCACTTTTCTTTTCTGGCTACTGTGGAACCAATGACCAATTGTATGCAGCTGTGATTAAAAAGACCGTGCTGGATTTAGCAGGAAATAAAGCAGGATTCCTCCCAGCAGTGCCCTTATAGCAAGGAGAGGCAATTCCTCAAACAATTTCCCCTACATGGTCCTAATGGGGATGGCTTTTGAGAATCTTGGTAGTGCAGATTGCTGGAGGTGGTCATTCTCCCCTCACTTTTCCCCTCCAGCTTGCCCTTACCACCTCAATCTCAAAACGTATTAGTTTGCTGATTTCCAGGAAGAGGGTCTGCACATTGTGATTTTTCAACTGCTGCCCTTGGCGACAATATTCACCTATTTTAAAATAAAAAAGTCACCTTTTGACTGGCACTCTATTGGTATCTCAGCAGTTAAGATGACTGAATCGATCAAGAAATTGCACTACCCTCTTAGACACTGAAAGGGTCGGTCCTTTCAGGTCAGGGCTAAAGTAGAATTGTACACGGCTCTCCATGCAAACCTTCACTTCTGCACCTTTCATCAGCACTAAATTCACTTTAAAAATGTTGGGGAAAAGTCTAGAAGGTCTTACATGCAACATCTATCCATCACCAGGTAGTTTCCTGCAATTCGAGGGAGAGCTTGCTAGAGCATTTACTATTGTGTTTACTTTCCCTGTGTATATTGTAGGTACATCTTTTGGGTTTTTTTTGGAAACTGTTTGACCTCTGAGTGTCTCAACAGAAGTGCTATTACAGAATGGGATGGTTTTAAAAATATTTAATCTCTTTTTTAACAATCTTAAAGCCTGTTTACCAGATGTCACTGAATGCCCACAAATAACACCGAAGTCAATGGGAGTGGTTTGTTCTCTCAGCACCTGAGAAAGCAGGCTCCCAACCCCTCCCTGCCCACCTACCATGGACTTTTAGGAATGACCATGTTCTCTCTGAAACTTTGGAAACTGTGGACTAGATTGCATATGCACTGCAAACCTTAATATTTGAGTCTTTCCTTCCTTTGTGGCTTGGAGTCTCCTGCGTTGGGCAGGGGGCACCAGTCTGTTGTGTCCGTGTTGTAACCCTTCAGCAACGGAATCAGCGTTTTGTAAATTCGGAAGATTGCATTTGTGTTTACTTACCGTGACTACTGTTCAGACTTTCTTCAGAAATCTTTTTATAGGGTTTATTAGAGAGAAGAAGAAGAAAAAAAAAATCATTCCATATTTAGGTAAAAATGTCTCAATCTTCTGTATATATGTTTTATTAATATGTAAATATTTAGATATTTTTAAATTACTATGTTCTTAATAAAGCAACAAGGGACTAGTTGTGAAATGGTGTATAACATTGTGTTGTGTTATCGAGCTCTGGGAAACCCTCTTTGTCAGTTCAGAAAAGAAAACCTACAATAAATAACTTTAATTGCATTTGTGTGCCCGTGTTCTGTGCTGGGTTCCCAGAGGAACATATTCAAAGCGATAGGAGTCCTGCATGTGGGGAAGAATAACAGCAGGCACCAGTACAGACTAGGGTTTGTCCTGCTGGGAAGCAGCTCCATGGAGAAAGATCTTGGAGTCTTAGTGGACAACTGGGAGGCCAGGTCTACCCAAGTACCAGACTGGGAGTTATCCATGGGGCAGCAATGTGCCCCTGTGGCCAGAGGTCAATGGTATCCTGGGGTGCATCAAGAAAAGAGTGTCCAGCAGGGCTAGGGAGGTTCTCCTCCCTCTCTACTCTGCCCTGGTGAGACCGCAACTGAAATACTGTATCCAGTTTTGGTCTCCCCAGTTCAAGAGAGGCATGGATCTGTTGGAGAGAGTTATGGGGATCATTGCAGGACTGGAATATCTCTCCTATGAAGAAAGACTCGAGACCTGGGGCTATTTAATCTTGAAAAGAGAAGGCTGAGACAGGATCTCATAAACATCTATAAATGTCTGAGGGGTGGGTGTCAATGTGAAGATGCCAGGCACTTTTTGGTGGTGCCTAGTAATAGAACAAGGAACAACAGGTACAAGCTGTAACACAGAAGGCTCCACCTCAACATGAGGAGAAACTTCTTTACTGTGAGGGTGATGGAGCCCTGGAACAGCCTGCCCAGAGAGGTTGTGGGGTCTCCTTCTCTGGAGACTTTCAAAACTTGTCTGTATACATTGCTATGCAGTTCTGCCCTAGGTGATCCTGCTTTGGCAGGAGAGTTGGAGTAGATGATTTCTGGAGGCCCCTTCTAACCCCTAATATTCTGGGATTCTGTCATTCTGTTTCAGAGGTGTTAGCTAGCAATTAGTGGACTTCATAGGAAAATGTATAGGAAATCCCCTAAAGTTCCTGTCACAAATCTTTTTTCCTGCTGGCTCAGATGGAAACCATGGTGCCTGCCAATCAGAACGATGTCTATATCCAGTCGTACAATAACTCTTGAGCATTAAGTGCTGATATGCTTCAAGTCTAATTTTAATTGAATTAGGTGACTTTATAATCTACACTTAAAAGGTTAAGCTCTGCTTCTATGGAAACAACACATAGGAAGGACAAACCAATACTCATCGTTTGGAGTAACAAGATGCCTGCTTGGTAATTTATTATCACACCCTCATCCAATGTTGTTTAGCCTCAGAAAATATTTCCTGCAAAAACATGTTCTGGTAACCTTCCATCAATTACAAAGAGCCAGCAAAGTGAGAGAGCAGCTCACCACACCTTTTCTGCTTTATGTAAGGAGTGCTAGGGATGAAGTGCTGGTAAAAAGTCTACTGCGACTTTCCTTTATGCTTCGGTGGCTGCACAGATCAGCATCCATGTGACATAGTATGAGTCAGCACAGTCCTTCTCCATTGGGGAGAGTTGAAAGAGCAACTAGATCATAGGTCACAGAATGATTTGGGTTGGAAGGGACCTTTGAAAGTCATCTAGTCCCACCTCCCTGCCATCCAACCTGGCCTTGAGCACTTCCAGTGATGGGGCATCCACAGCGTCTCTGGATAACCTGTGCCAGTGTCTCATCTCCCTTGTAAAATTTTTTCCAACCTATACCTACCCTCTTTCAGTTTAAATATGTTGTCCCTTGCCCTGTTGCTACAGGCCCTCTCTCCATCTTTCTTATCAGCCCCCTTTAGGTATTTAAAAGCCGTGACAAGGTCCATCCACCTCCAGAGCCTTCTGTTCTCTGGGCTGAACAATCCCAACTCTCTCAGCCTTTCTTCTCAGAAGAGGCATGCCAGCCCTCTGATCACTTTTGTGGCCCTCTTCTGTACCCACTCCAACAGGTCCATTTCATTTCTGTGCTGAGGACCCCAGGCCTGGAAACAGTACTCCATGTGGGGTCTCACCAAAGCAGAACAGATGGACAGAGACACCTCCAAAGACCTTCTGGCCACACTTCTTTTGATGCAGCCCACAATACAGTTGGCTTTCTGGGCTGCAAGTGCACACTGACAGCTCATGTCCAGCTATTCATCCTCCAATACTCCAAAGTCCTTCTTGGCAGGGCTTATCTAAGTCCCTTCATCTCACAGCTGTATTGATACAGGGGACTGCCCCGATGGAGTTGCAGGATCTTACACTTGGCCTTGTTCACATGGTCACACTCCTTCAACATGACAAGGTGAACAGCAATTGCCAGCGCCCTCCACATGCCTACAAACCGACTTCAGATATGAATGCAATTCATCACTCATCACATCACAGTTAGGGTTCTCCAGCTTGATGGAACAAATTTCATCCTTCTCCAAAGAACAAATATTTTCACTCACCTGCTCTGTGCTGCAATTCACCCCCAAATATGTGGCTTTGTTTGGATTTTTTAAACAGGGCAAATTCATCCACTTCTGACATCCAATTGGATGCCCACCTTTAATCTGCAATTGAGAGTGAGAAACATTGGTGCATGCCAGGATATGCAAGGCACTGAATCTCGTCTGTGCTGCAAAGCTACCAGCAAGTACTGCTGCAAGGCTGCAGTTCCACCTGTTGAAATGGCTTTGGGTTGCAGCAAGCACCATTGCCAGCACCCACACATGGGCTCTTGCAGAGTGCCAGCATCCTCACCGGGACATTTGGCCAGTGTGTCCCTCTGTCTTGTGTACAGGACAGTAGAGATGAATCCTTTGGGTGAAAAAAATGCTTCTGAAGCTTAAGAGGGAAAAGGATATCCTCCTGGTAACATGAAAGGAAACTGGAGCCTGGGCTTTATAAAAAATGCATTAATTGTGAGACAAGAAGAAAGTCATCTCAAGTGCCTGTGACATGTTGGTTTAAAAATGGCTGGCTGAGTCTTTCAGGGGAAACGCATGATGGCAGGTTGGAGTAATTTGAGAATGGGTGGTTCTGATGGAGCTACCCCTCCTGGAGAGAAAGCTGCTTCCCCAAAAACCTCCAATGAGGTTGTGATGCCTCACTGGGAAGTTCATTTTTCCTTCACTGGGAATGAAAGGGGGGGCAGTCCTTGAAAAAATCCATGGGGGCATGTCCTCCTAGAGAGACACATGTAGCCAGGATTTTGCAAGACTTTTTAGAAATAACCCCCTTGTGCACATTCTTCCCCAAACCTAAAGGAACAAAATACCTTGCAGGAGGTGCTGAGACAGCTTTTTTTTCCCTCCACTGGCTCTCCCACTACTTGAACATCCCCACAGCTGGCTGGGGTGAGCACCTTCACCCCCTCCTGCCACTCTGTCATCATAGAGAGGTTCAAGAGGGGCTTGTACAAGTAGGTCAGGTATGATTTCTCATCTGCTGAGCGCTAATAAAAGCCATCCATGTGAAACCTATAACATTATGTGTATAAATAATTTAGCTCTGGTGTGTAAACATTGATTCTGAGCTTTGGGAAAAAAAAAAATTCGTCAGCTTTCCTACTCCCCCTCCAAGCATGTGTCATTAT
Source organism: Indicator indicator (assembly GCF_027791375.1). Taxonomy (NCBI): domain Eukaryota; kingdom Metazoa; phylum Chordata; class Aves; order Piciformes; family Indicatoridae; genus Indicator; species Indicator indicator. The sequence continues at coordinate 17,321,529 of NC_072012.1, read as the reverse complement.
CAGGGGCAGAAAATAGTTAATACCTGGGGAATTTGGGAATTGGGGAGATACGCCCCTGGTATTTCTGCACTGGCTCCTTCTTCCACCCAGCTCTTCAGAGGCATGGAGGAGTCAGGTGAGCAAGGCAGCTCATTAGGAATTAAGATGTCATTCTGGCTTGTCATTGGGTGGTGGTAAGAGGAGAAGAGGCTGCATTTTGTGACCCACCTTCTCGTCTTTGCTCCTCTCACTCCCTTGGGCAGATGCAGGCGCTGGGCTTACTCTACATAGCATCCATCTAGTCTTTCCAGCAGCTGCCTTCAGGTGAGCTGCTTTGCCCCAAAATTGCCATCAGGAGGAGTCCTTGCAGGGTGTCCAAGCTCAGCCTCAGGCTGACCTTGATACTTCTCCAGCCCTGGAAAACCTCACCACAGCAGAGCAAGGAAGATAACTGCATCCCTTGGAGAGCAAATTCAGCCATCAAGACTGGCTGCAAAGCCCTGTGACTGGAAACATTGGGCCAAAAATAAGAAGGAGCTGCTTTGGCTCCCTTTTGTCCTGTAAGACACTCTGGGTGGATCTTTGTAGAGGATTACAAAGTGGTGTGGCAGCTAGTGCACAATTAGTTGGACCCTATGCCCAAAAGTTGCTGAACTGGTCCATTTTTCCTGAAGGTCTGGGAACACGAATGGTCAGCTAATGGTTGCTTTCCTGTGCAGCTCATCTCACCATAACTTTGCATTAAAATGTTCACAATGCTGTGGTTGCCCCTGAAGCTACCAACCAACATGGGGTGCAGATCTTCATCTACCTCTACCCAGCAAGAGCTTTCATGAGTGAGGGGATCATGATGGCTTGTGACTCCTGCTGGATCCTCGCTGTGGGGCCAGCTTGGGGTAGCAACCACCACTGTGGCCAGAGATCTCCCCTGGTCATGTCCCTCACAAGCATGCCTGGGAGATATGTCATCTTCAGATGTTGCCTGAGCAGGCCAGGGTGGATGGAAAAGGCCAACCTGCGTAGCTCTGACACCCACCAGTAACCAGGTGGCCTCAAGGATCTTGCCTGCTCCGGGGTGATTGATCAAACCACCGTATGGACAGCACATGCACACACTGGGAGGTGGTCCTGCACTCCAGCAAGAAAATCAGTCCCACAGACTTCAAAAAAAAAAAACCAACCCTGTCTGGCAACAACACTCCCATCCCACAGCACCCCTGCTCCGTTTTAGTCCCATGTCCAGCAGCACCCAGGAGGAACCAGGTGGAAGTGAGTGTAGGCTTGATGTGGGCAAGGGGGACATTTGCATGTGAGGACATTGTGAGCTGTGCCAGCTTCCTGATGAGCCACAGTGAAGTTAGCATGGAGGGATCTGGACTGGAACCAGCGTCTGGCTACTGCTGTTACCGCAGCTTAGAGAAAGCAAAGATTAATGTAATCATTTAATCCCGGGAGATTTCAGGATTCACCGACTGTATCTCATGTCTCCATTCATCATGGCACAGGGGATGTGTGTAAACTGCTTGGCTCTTAGCTGGACCTCTGCTCCCTTCTGGTTTCCCTTTCCCTAAGCTCCTCACGTGCACTCAGATGCCAGCTTTCCCTGCTGCCACATCTCTCCCTCTTGGCTCACGGATGGCTGGTCCTGCTCACAGCACACAACTCACTTTGTGGCTGGTGAGAATCACAGAATCACAAAATACATCTGGTTGGAAGAGACCCCAAAGATCATCCAACCCTCGACCCAGCACTGAAGGGTCAACACTAAACCATGTCCCTAAGTCCAGGTATACACGCTGCTTAAACACCTTGAGGGACTCTGACCCCACCACTGCCCTGGGCAGACCATACTAATGTTTGAGAACCCTCTCTGTGAAGAAATATTTCATAATATCCAGCCTGAACTTCCCCTGGTGCCGCTTGTAACCATTTCCTCTGGTCCTGTCACTTGCCACAAAGGAGAAGAGGCTGGCCCCCTCCTCACTCCAATCTCCCTTCAGGTAGCTGTAGAGAGCAATGAGGTCTCCCCTCATCCTCCTCTTCTCCAGACTAAACAACCCCAGCTCCCTCAGATGCACCTCATAGGTCAAGTGTTCCAGGTGATACCATCCACCCTTGGTTTTCTTGACTTTTCATTTTGTTATGATGGCTCAGTCCCCAAAGCCTGCAGACCTCCTCCACCTTCCTGGAGCACATGTTGACTTGCCTGATGTGTGCAGCACCAGTGGGTATCTTATTTTCTGCCTTTCCACCCTGCCCTTACTGGGCTGACGCTGTGAGGAGAACCAAGGGAAGACAGACTGGGCTGGACACCGTGCAGAGAATGGGGTTTTCCTTGGGGAAAGAAACTCCCTTGCTTGCATAAAATTTTCCTAACCACCATAGTTTAGCCAGGCAACAGGACGGGATTGGTGACACTTGGCTCCTAACACAGGCACTTTTTCTGTTCCTCTTGTCCAGGGTACCACACGAGATCAATGCTTATCACTATCTAAAAGGCAGGTGTCAGGGGGATGTGACCAGATGCTTTTCAAGTCATGCCCAGTGACAGGAGAAGGGGCAACAAACAAAAACTGGAGGACAGGAAGTTCCATCTGAACATGAGGAAAAACTTTGAGGGTGATGGAGCGCTGGAACAGGCTGCCCAGAGGGGTTGCGGATCTCCTTCTATGGAGATACTCAAAACCCATCTGGACATGGTCCTGTGCAACCTGCTCTAGATTAACCTGCTTTAGCAGGGGCTTGGACTAGATTATCCCCAGAGGTTCCTTCTGACCCCTACCATTCTGTGATTCCATGGTTCTATGATCCATCAGCATAGACATGATGCTGCCTTTCACTCCTTCTCCTGGGGCTGAAGCATAGGCAGAGACTGGTGAGCAGGCCACAGCCACCCTGAACACCCAGGTGCTGTCAGTCCTCTGGGAGGGGAGCCAGGACATGGCAGCATATGTGCTGCAACCCACAGAGATGGAGTTTTGAGTGCTGCTGCAAGATCTTCTCCATTTCCTAGCTCCTCTGCTCATCAGGGCATTACCTTCCCAGCTTCATCACCTGGAAAGCACAAAGCATGCCAAACCCCAGTGCATTAACATAGATTTTGCATTTAACATTTATTACAGCAATGAGCTCCCACATGGTTTCCTCACTGCCCTTCACTGAGCATGATGGATCATCCCCGATCTCTCATTTAGTGTCCCCTTGAGGAAGCCTTAGAGCAGCAGAGACTCCTTCCTCAGCCACAAGTCACCCACATGCAGGCTCCCAGGACCCATCCCAATGTGGTGGCATCCTTGGGGTCTCCATCCAGGCCTGTGGCTAGGGCCAGACAGTGATGATCTCCTTCCCCAGGCTGTCTTGCCTCTTCCTTGGTTTTCATTTTCATTTGCTCCACAGTGATGTTATCACTTTCCCCATTCTTCCCCATAGCAAAAGGGATGCCTCTTTGGGATGACAGAGAAAAGCGCAGGCTGAAGCTATACCTGCAGGTGTGATGGACCTGCAGAAAGGACAACAGACACCTCCTGCTTGCCCCATCTGTGACAACCTGTCCTCCAGAGGAGCTGCAAGTAGGAGCAGGAGGTGCTGCCAACCCAGGGAAGCTGCAGCCACAGACCTCATCCCAGGCTGCTGGGATTTCCATGCAAGTCATCACCCACTTTAATGAATAGAGGTGGATGTTTTCACCAGAATAAAATCTGTTATAGCTCAGGACTGCTTTTGGATTGATTCTGGCAGCTCCACTTGTTCATATCACCCAAGTCACAGAAGGCAAAGGCAGGGACTGGAAGAATGAAGAATCATCCATTGTAGGAGAAGATCAGGTTCAAGATCATCTAAGGAATCTGAAGGTGCACAAATTCATAGGACCTGATGAGATGCACTGTGGGATCTGAGGGAACTGGTGGATGAAGGTATGATCCGTCACACCTGAGAAGTCGTGCCTGCCTGATGAAGTTCTCACTGGCTGAAAAAGGAGAAGCATCCCTTCCCTCTAGCAAATAAATCACCACTCAGCTTGATCTATCTGCAAACTTGCTGAGAACTCACTAGAAACCAATACCTATGTCATTGGTGAAGAGATAAAATAGTACTGATCTTGACAGGAATAATTAGGGGACACTCCTCCTTACTGGTTTCCACTCGGACATTGAAATGTTGATTGCAACTCTTTGGACATGACCATCCAGCCAACTCCTTATTCATCTAACAGCCCATTCATCAAACCTGTATCTCCCCAGTTGAGAGGCAAAAGTGTTGAGGACTGATTGGATTGTAGGTCTTACAGAAGCCCTGAACCCCATTGCTGCAGTTTGTAGGTCATATAGGATCTAGCACTGTTTGAAGAGTACTCAGGTAGCAGACTGACTTGCCCTCTTACCCTCTCCACTGATCTACTTCAGCTCCCTCCATGTTTGGTCTAGGGGTGCTGTGGGGCAGAGACCTCTTCTCCTGACCCTTCAAATTGGGTGCTGGTAGAGGCATGCAGGATGTTGCCACCCACCCAAAGGCTCAGACTCAGGAAAACCCAACCCTTGTATCCATGGCCAGGACTTAGAGGCTCCACTTCTGGGTGTGCAAACCACCTGTGTCACACACTGCTAGTTTTGCTCCATGAAACCAGGAGGCAGGACACTACTGGACTAACCTTGAACATCTCTCACACCTTCTTGGTCCTCCTTCATCCCAGTCTCAAGGGTAGGAAGATGAATCCACCCAGCCCTGTTTTGCTTCCTTCCTGTGCAAATCCCTCTGCAAGTGCAAAGGTTAATGCACAGGCAGCGAGGAGCCCTTCCAGAGAAGGTTTACTGGTGAATCCCAGATCTCTTCCTCCAGAAACAAATTGCTCTTCAACTATTGCCATCTTGTGGCGTTTGTGACCCGTTACTTGTTCCTTTTTATCTGCTAATGGTGTTGGTGAGAATCAGCAATGTACACAGGCAATTTCAAAATGAAATGTAAATGAATCACAAATGCCTACGGAGAAGCCATTAGCATAAATCCAATCAAAGGGCTTTGTTTAACTTGTTGGAAATGACTAAATATTTAGTGAGTGTGGGTGGGCGAGGTGATTCTGCCTCACACTTGGGAAGTTTTAGAAGCAAACCTAACACTGATATCTTAAATGGCTGAACTTGAAAGTTATTTTCTACCCTGAACTCTGCCTCCTTGTTTATAACTCACAGGAATCACTGTCTGTTCAAAGAATGACATTGTCTGTTCAAGGAGATCACCTCTAAAATACTATGTTTGCTTCTAATGTTGGGCAACTCAACCAAAAAGGATATTTGGACTCTATGTTGTGTGCACTGCAAGGGTCTCCTGGCAGTGGGGAGTCCCTTGGAAGAAAGCCTGCCCATTCCAGACATAGCAAATCCATCTGGGATGTTGGGAGTGCAGTGCAGCACCACCAACTCTGCAAGACCACCCTGATCTGCCTGTGTTACACACCACCAAAATCACCTTGGGCATGACAGACTGGATATAGGGAAGACATTCTTTAGAGTGAGGGTGGTGAAGCACTGGAACAAGTTACCCAGAAAGGTGGTAGATGTTCTATCCCTGGCATCATTCAAGGTCAGGTTGGATGTGGCTCTGAGCAACCTGCTGTAGCTAACAATGTCTCTGCTCACTGCAAAGTGGTTGGCCTACATATCCTTTAAAGCTCCTTTCCAACCCAAGTCATTCTATGACTCCTTGTACTCCACAAGCATCACTCAAGCAAGCAGAGGATTGGGCTTGGGCCAATGCTTTGCATCTGAGAAGAGCAGCTCTTTCCTGCTGGTTGTCTCTCCACTGTGGATTGTATCAGGATGGGTGTTAACCACCTTTCTGGAAATCAAAGCAGCCCAGGCAGGGGTTGTTTGCTGGGTTTGGCTTTGCTGCTTTCTTGCAAGCACTGCCTCTCAGCCAGCTTTGCTTTCCCATCTGCACAGGAAAATATTCCACCCAGAGGGATGTCTCTCCCTGGAGAAATCCAAGCTGCCCTGAGCATTCACCCCTTCCCACAGGCTTATCCCGCTGGCCAAACATGATGTCCTGCAAAGGCAGATCCTGCCATGGAAAGCTTACTGAATGCCAATCCTGGGCACAAGTCCTGAGAACATACACTCAGAGCTGGCTGCAGCGTCGAAAGGGGCAATGGGACGTGGGGGATGCGAAGGAAATGGTGAATTGGGAAAATTTAATGGCATAATGGTTGCTCTCCCTGTGAGTCTGATGGATTTTTTTCTTTTAAATGCTGGAAAAATGCCCTTTAGGAGGATGTGGACCACCACATTACAGCACTTCCCACCACTCCCAGGCATCCCTACCCAGTGAAGGGTTGTAGGGTCTTTGGGAAGTCTGATGCCCTCCTTCATCCATCCCCACATCCCAGCACAATGGGAGGCCCAGCCCTACCAGAGGGATCTCACCTACTGGCAGCTCCTCCAATCATCCCTGTGAAACAGCCTTTGCATCTTTCACTGCACGTAAATCAGGGGCTTTCTAGGAGTTTCTTGGGGCAGTTGCTACCTGTGGGCTCAGCTCAGCAAACCTTGCTTCCTCCCCAGCTAGCAGGACCGGATGCAAGAAAGATGTTTAGGTTCCTCCCCTGTTGTGAGACTGTTACAGCAACATGCTTACATTCAGCCCCTCGAGGAGAGCAAACCAGCAAACCCCTGCTTATGTGACTGGGTTTAGTTTATTTCTGCTTTTCCAAAAGGAAAATGGTGGTCCCTTTGAAGAGAAGTGGTTACATCAAGCACACGTGGTCTCTTCTACGACATCTTGCCTGCAGCCCTGAGAGTGCTTTCTTGATAGTATGCCTATTAAACCATTTTTTTTTTTTTACATTTACTCAAGTTTTAGCTGTCTCATGGGAATGATCCTAGGGTGGGATTCAGCTCTGCTTTGGAAGGCAAGAATTCATGGATGCTAATTAAATGCTCATCTAATGGACACTACAGTGTTAGAAGGAGCAGAGATGGGGACAGACATGGAGGACTGCATAGCACCCTTTGGAGGGGAGAAGGAAGCTGAGGGCCAACAGTACCCACTATTATCCTGATTTCCAGCAGGCAAAGCAGGCAGGTTTGCTGAGGTTGTTTTGTTCCTTGCAACAGCCACCTATTTGCCATGGGAGATTCTTGCTGCTTTGCTCACACAGCCAACTAGCTTCCATTCAGGATCAACAAGTACCTGGCACCTCCAGAACCCGAAGAAAGACAGAGTCCAAGCTGGGCCATTCAGTCTGTCAGAGGCAGAGTGTGAAACCTCCATCTTGATGGGACTTGGGCAAACTTCTCTAGATGAAGCCCCAGCCCCTCTGCATCAGTCCTGCTGGGAGATGTGAGAAGTCTTTTAGGCTGAAAGAGGGTAGATTTAGACTGGAGCTAAGGACCTCAGCTCTGATAAGGGTGGTGGGACAGAGGAACAGGTTGCCCAATGATGCTATGGATGCCACATCCCTGGAAAAGGTCAGATTGGATGGGCAACCTCATCTAGTTAAAAATGTCCCTGCCCACAGCAGGGGGGTTGAACTAGATGGCCTTTAAAAGTGTCTTCAAACCCAAACTAGTCTCTGGTTTTGTGATTATACGGTTTAAACAGCATGTTTGCCTTCTGCTGTGCTCTGGCAGCAGGACAGCATGGGTCCACCTAAACTCCTACTGATGAGTACCCACCTTCACAGTTACTGGGTAGGGCTGGCAGCAGTGGGAGGCAGAAATCCTGGATGGAGAGTAAGTAAGAAGACTCCTTGCCAAAGAAATTATCTGAAGAAGGTGGTTCCAGCTCAGAGGAACTCAATCTATACTCCCAAATAACACGCTGGGAGCTGCTCACACTTCTATCATCAAGCACAACACAGGTGAGGCAGATGTTTGGTGAGTGCCAGCAGCTGGAATAGGATCACTGGCTCAGCTCAGCAGCACCCATTGCTCCAGACAGCAATTTTGGAAGTCAGTGTTCAAGGCTTATCCCAAGGGAGCCTGTATTAAGTGGCTGCAGGTCTGGCTGGCAGGATCACACAGCCCTTTCTGAAACAAAGCAGGGTAACAGCACACAAAGTCAGGAGGGAGGTGAAGCTCCTGGAACATTTATAGGCTCAGGCCTTGGAAAGGATTTGGGTGCAGAAAAGCACATGGTGCATGGGGCTGGGGCAGCCCTGTGATGGTGCCAACAGGGTCATATTGGTGCTGTGCACATTGCAGGAGATGGACTCCCCGATCAAGAGCCTGCCAACATTTTTTTGGCATGGGGGAATGGCTCTGGGGATGCCTAAGCTCAATGTGGTGAGATATGGCTTGGGAAAATAAAGCCCTGTGAAGAGTGAAGGACACAAGAAGTATGCTAACACAAAATGCAAGATATAAGCGTTGCCTACCTAAGCAGAAGTTGCTGGCACAGGTGAACTTTTGGGGCCTGAAGAGGAAGGAGGTGGCTCATGTGCAGGCTGAGCAGTGGTTCTGCAGGGAGTGTAGTAGTGATTGCCACATTGCCCAGCCCCATGCATGTGTTTTATTTCCCATGTGGTGACCAAATGGCCAGAACAAAGAGCAGCTCTGCAGTGTCTGCTGCCCTAGACTGGCAGAAGTAGTGGGATCGATGAAAAGTTCCCCAGATGTGACACAGTGAGGATGTCAAACAGGTCAAGAGAGTCAAAGCAGGGGTGGGAATACCGAATCTAATGCAATTTTGGGGAGATGTGGGTAAAGCCAAGGAGGATTCATCAGAAATCACCTTTAACACTGCCAAGAGGTTTTGGGAGAGAACACAGGCACATCTCAGCTGCAAAGTGCCATCCTCTCAAATTGCCCACGAGGTTTCTCAGAGTCAGGCACACTTCCACCTGCGTGCATCCTGTGATGCACCCTCCATGACAGATGTTCACTTAGATGAAGGGGTAGTGGGGGTCAGCCCAGCCTGAACCCACCATAGCTGGGGAGAAGGCATTCAGGCAAAGTGCAAATATAACGATACAGCCAAATACAGCCTGCAAAAATGCAGAGGAAACAGCACTTCCTTGAACTGCTGTAATAAACAGAAACATTTAACAAAAGCTGCTAGGCAGGTATAATTTATTTGGCTTTGGCCAAGGCTTTCAATAAAATCTCACATCACAGGCTATTAAAGCACCTTATCAAAGGTTAAAGGGACAAAGTCCCCATTTGGTGACAGAAAACAAAGACAGAGAACATCTGCTCCTCGAAGCAACACACAGCACACGCTGAGGCACAGCAGAGGCCACTACTGGCATCATTATTATTTAATACCCCTTGTGTATTAATGAGACATAGCAAGATGAAGGAAAATGAGGCAAGGAAAGCCAAAGACAGCACAAATTTACTTGGCTTTGTCAAAAGCAAAAGAGAAGCAGGGGAAAACTGTGCTATGACATGTGCTTTATGACATGAGAAATTAAATGATCACACTAGAGTTAAAGTTTTTGTCTCAAAAGCAAATGACCAGCCCCACATGCCAGTGGAACTAGTTTCAGTGTATTAAACCTAATACTTAGCACAAGTCAGGCTGAAACAGCTGGTCCCATTTTAGCAGCCACTTCATTGTGAATTCTGCAAGGAGAGAAACCAAAAATCACTTTCCCTGTCATTTCTTACCCTGGTTTTAATCAGCAGTATTTTCTCATGCTTTTGTGATGCTGCTGCTTCTTGGTTACAAACATTGCAGTGGGAGGTTGCGTTGTTTTTATTTTTAAAAGAAGTTTCTGCTGACATTTAAGGAACAGAACAGGGAGAGTTCAAACTCTGATCATTTTGTGAACACCAGGGATGCAGAACCAAGTCAGAAGCCTACATGGCTCAGAAATACTGCTTAAATTTATCCTGGATGTATACACAAAAACTCACTTTGGCCAAAGAAATCTGAACTGCTTATAATCCACGCTCCAAGTCATCTAAGGAAAAAAGACTGAAGAAATGCAGGCCCTGCACAAGCAAAGGACATGTATCATGTCCTCATGTCAGCACAGGAGGCAGTCAGCTTTGATGGGCCATAGCACAGAGGGCTTTGCCTTTTTTTTCTTTTTTTTCCTTGTTTGCACTTCCTAAGGTGTGCAGACCAGACTGTTCTCACGGCATCAAACCATATGGCTTCAGATCATGGAATTTCTGCTGGAGATTTTGCACAGGGACAGCAAAAAGGCCTTTGGGGGCAGGGGGGACAAAAACAAACAACCAAACAAAAAGAATTTGATAATTTTTTAATGCTAGAAAACTTTTAGTTAACTCTAGAAAAATGTTACATGAAGCAGGTGGTTCCAGCAGTGTGGGTTCTACTCAGGGTTTTCCTTATGATCCTGGGGTAGAGTGGCTGGAAAGCTGCCCAGTGGAAAAGGACCTGGAGTGTTGGTCAGCATCTGGCTGAATATGAACCAGCAGTGTGCCCAGGTGCCCAACAGTATGCTGGCCTCTATCAGAAATAGTGTGGCAAGCAGGATTAAGGAAATTATTATCTTCTTGTAGTCAGCACTGGTGAGGCCACACCTTGAGTACTGTGTTCAGTTTTAGGCCCTTCACCATAAAAAGGACATTGAGGTGCTGGAGTGTGTCCAAAGAAGGGCAACGAAGCTGGTGAAAGGTCTGGAGCACAAGTCTTCTGAAGAACAGCTGAGGGAACTAAGGTTGTTTAGTCTGGAGAAAAGGAGGCTGAGGGGAGAATTTCTTGCTCTCTATAACTACCTGAAAAGATCCTGTAGCATAGTGGGGGTCAATCTCTTCTCCCAGGTAACAAGTGGCAGGATTACAGGAAACAGCTTCAAGTTGCACCAGGGGAGGTTTAGATTGGACATTAGGAAAAATGTCTTCACTGGAAGAGTGTTAAGCATTAGAACGGGCTGACCAGTTAAGTGGTAGAATCAATGTCCTGATTTAAAAATGTGTAGATGTGGTGCTTAGAGATGTAGTTTGGCAGCAGACTTGTCAGTGTTAAGAAAATTGTTGGACTTGATGATCTTGGAGGTCTTTTCCTGCACTAATAATCCTATGAGCCTACACCAACAGGACTTTGCCCTGGATGTACAGGACTCCCTTTCTGATCCCTCATGTCCACCAGGAGCTGTTTTGACTGTGAGACCCATGCTGAATTATGGGTGGGGTACATGGATGCTGGGTGCAGCAAGAGTGACCTGAAGATGCAGCAGATATGCAGCTCATGGCTCTCTCTTGGCTTGTTTTGTTGGCCAAGCTACTCCTTGCCCATGCAAAGACTCACTCCATCACAGGCAGGAAGGACTGGTGCACAAGTCCACCAGGACACACTGCAGGCCCGCCTACCATTGCCCATGCAAATAAGCATGCTCTTAATTAAACAGAACAGTCAGTTCCACTTAGTGCCCAATTCTGTACCCTTGTCCTGTTTAGTTTCAGCTCTATAGGGTCACATCTGTACCAGCACTAATGGGTTGCATGGATACTGCTACATGTGTTTTCCTTCCTGAAGAGCCTTCACCACATCTCTGTCTTCAAATGCGACCATCCCACCGGTAGAAACAACTATGGGAAGGGACAGAGCAGTGCCTGGCTTGGCAGCCACAAGGCACGTACCTCCCTCCCACTCCTGCATGTAACAACACACAAGGAAGTGCCACCAGACCTCACAATCTTCCCATGAATTTCCATGTATTCAGCATTTCTTTTGGTCATGGAAATCTCACTTTTTTTTTTTTTTTCACTCCTGTATTAGAGAAGTAAGTGTTTTACACTCATGGATGTGGAGAAAAAAAAATATGATTTGGTTCCCTCTCCCCTCTAAAAAAAAATCAGAAAGGGAAAAGAATGCTAAGTAAAGGCTAAGAAATCAGCAAGATTCTTTTTTTTTTTCTTCTATTTCATAGTTTTCCTTATGTTTCATGATTTATTTTTGGTTTTAGTGAGGTGCTGGTGGTAGAGGTGATGCCTAAATATTGGAGAAATGTTAGAGAGCAAGTGATTACTGTCTCTCAACTGCTGGTTTGGGTATTTTCAGATTGAAATCACCTATCAAGGAGCACACAGACATGATATGAAGCCAGGGCTCAGCAAATCAGCTTGGATCTATAGAAATCAGAAGATCTTGTGATTTTCTACCCCCTCTCTGAGTAGAGGGAGAGTCACTGAAGAGGAGTTTAAACTCCAGGTCAGGACTGTGGGCACCATGCCCTCGGTTCATCTCTACTATCAACACCTCAGCTAAATGCCCCACGGCTGCTCACAAAGAAAAATTCTGTGTGTTGAGCTTCAAATGCTTTAGGAGAGCAACATAGAAGAGTCTGAAAATCAATTGATTATAAAAATAATATTAATAACTTCCTAAAGGTGCTCGGTGCTGGCAGCTCCTGTGCTGGCAGCTCCTGTGCACCTCTGTCTTCTGCATCACAATTCAGGGGTACTACATTCACTCAGAGATAAAAAGAGTAATTAAAATCAGACAAGAAATATATCACTTTAATTTCTCATTCTGCTTGGTTTTGGGCAGGACTTTTTCAAAGAGGGTTGCACAAAAGGCAATCTTTGAATTAACAAGCAATTACTTGCTTACTTGCTACTTAATTGCAAATTACAAGCAGCAAAATGCCTTCTTTATCCATTTGGCAATGTAAAACTTGGCCACATGCTACCTGTAATATCAAATTCCCCTTCTTTCTAGGGAAAATTTGTCTCACATGTAAAGCAAGAAAAGTTTTAAATAAGAATTATCTCTCTTTTGGCTTTAGTCAGTTAGGAAAATGGTCTTTTGAAGCACATAAAGCACTTGTAGATAGAAAAAATTAACTGAGAAGATGCTGGCAGTCAGACTTTGTTAAAGATATGGCAGAATTCAGTGATATAGGTATTAAATGCATAAGAAAAAATGGGCTGCTTTGCAAATCAGTGATGGAAAAATGTTGACTCAAATATTCTCGGACAAGAAGGTGTGTCTGGCTGTACAGCGCAGCTTTCCAGGGTTGTACTGTACTCATCACCAACCACATTCAGAGCAAGAAGGCATTTTTTTCTGAAGTGTGCTCCATCCCAGATTTTGGGTGAAAAAGTCACCAGCTGACACATCCAGCCAGACTGTGGCACTTCTTCTGTCATAACTTCAGCCCTCCTCAGGCTGCACACCAACAGGAGCTGTTGGAGATGACATCTGTGGACTCTTCCAGCTTCCCTGGGCCAGGGATCTGGCTCTGCATCAATCCAGGCCTGTTGCAATTTCCATCCCTGGAAATATTCCTGGTCAGGCTGGACGGGGTTCTGAGGAATCTGATCTAGTTAAAGATGTTCTTTTCTTACTGCCTGGACATTGGACTAGAACTTTAAAAGTCCCTTCCAACACAAACCATTCTATGATTCGATGAAAAATTTAATGTTGGACAAATTTTGCCCGTTGTCAAGTCCACCTGACCTCCTGGTTGTTTCTTGCTTGGTTTTTCGGTGCAGTGTGGATAAAATGTGACTTTTTGTCCAGTTTCTGGGGAAAATTCAGCACTGGTGGAAGACTTGACAATAGGTCTGGGCTGCCTCAAAAGCTGTATGGCCAGCAAGTCAAGAGGCATGATTCTGCCCCTCACACTTTGGTGAAACTTCACCTGGAGTACTGCGTTCAGCTCAGTACAGGGATAACATGAACCTCCAGAGGAGGGCTACAAAAACGGTCAGAGGGCTGGAACACCTCCTGTAAGAATAATCTGAGAGAGTTGGAAAGAAGTTCTTCACAATGAGGGTGGTAGAACAATGGTACAGGTTACCCAGAAAGCTGGTAGGCGCCTCATCCCTGGAAACACTTAAGATGTGGTTGGACGGGGCTCCGAGCAACCTGATCTGCCTGAAGATGTCCCTGCTGACTGCAGGGAGGTTGGACTAGGTGACCTTTAAAGGTTTCTTCCACTCCAAACCAGTCTGCAAATCCTATGAACTTGTCCCTGCAGCCCAAGGCTGGGGGAGTGGGGGCGTCGCACAACTCGCGCGGCAGCAGGGCGCGCACCACCGCCGCACACACGGGGACACGCGGGGGGCGGGGGGCGCGGAGGAGCAGAAGCGATGCGCGCGGCCGCCGAAAGGGAGGGGGCGGGGAGCGCGCGAGGCGAGGCGCGTGGAGCTAAGAGGCGGGAGCGGAGGGGAGCAGGGGGGAGGTTTAACCCCACCGTGCCCGGTGGCGGCCGCGGCGGCGGTATTTTTATTCAGGCGGCGCTGAGGGAGCCCGGCGCGCCCGGTGCATTGTGGGACTGGGCTGGGAGTCCCGTTCGCGGGAGGAGGCGGAGGGCGAGGAGGCGAGCCGGTAAGAGGGAGACCTGAGGAGGGAGGGAGGAGGAGGAGGAGAGGGGGGGTGGGGGTGCAAGGCGGGGAGATTTAAAGGGGAATTCGCCTCCGCCGTTATGCCGGGCTGGGTGCAGGGAGCGGCGTGGCGCCCGTGGAGCGCGGGCTGCCTGCCTGGCCCCGGGCCCCGCCGCCCTCCCTAAGCCTGGCCCCGGGGGAAGGGCGGGGGACGGAAAGGGGGGTTGTGCGTGCGCCTCACCGCGCCGCCGCCGCGGTCGCTTTAAAAAAATCCAGCACCGGCAGCGGACGGGTTAATTTTTTGCCCGCCGACATATTTTTTTTTTCCTCCCCGTTTTTCCCTCCTTCTCCTCTCCCCCTCACTTCCCATCCCATCTTTCTCTCCCCCTCATGGAGCAGCGGCGGCGGCGGGGAGGGGGTGGGGGGATGCGCGCGCCCAGCGTTCCACCAGCCGCTCCGCGCGCGCCCCGGTGCTGTAGGCTCGTGCGACCCCCCCCGTATCCCCCCGCCAGCGAGGGGTTAACCCCGCCCCGGTGACGTCTTACCTGCGCGCACGTGCGCCCCGCGCCGGTTCGGGGGCTATGGGGGTGCCACTTCCAGTGGCTGAGCCATCCCTTCCCCCCGCCACGGATTTGTCCGCTCCGGAGCCGGGAAAGCAGGGTGTTGCTCTGTGCGCGGCTGCTCGGCACGCAGAGAGCCCAGCTCCTCTTCCTCCCCTTGGCCGCCTCTCCTCCTCTGCGGCTGCACAAAGAGCAGCAGTGAAGGCCCTGGCTTGCCTTTTTAGGCAGCGGCTGGAATTTTAAGGTGTCCCTGAGCCATGTCTCTCTGCAGCGCGCCTCGTCTCACTCCGTGGATAAATGGTTGTTGCAGTTCTTCACCGTGTTGGTCTCGGGCGGTTGGGTTATCGTTAGTTGCTCTTGGGCTTGTTTTGGGTAGGTACCTGGCTCGGGTTCTTCCTCTCATCGTTTTCTCCTGTGCTTTCCCTCTTTTTGCTCTTTAGGGAAGCAAGGGTTAAACTTTAGTTTTCAATATTTACTATGCTGTTCTTTCAAAGTAAGCAACATCTGGGTTACGAGGTGTTTTCCTTTGCTGGGGAGGGATGCTGAACGCTTAAATCGCATGCCCGCGTAGACTGCCAGCAGTCACAAGAAACTTGGTCTTTCAAGCAAGGCTGCTCCCGTGGCAAGTCTATGAAATACGTAGTTGCACACAGCTTTGTTCAGATCTTCGTGAGCAAAGTTATTGTGCTCTTGCACTGTGGATGTTTTCCGTTAAATAAAGTCGTCTTGTTTGTTTCGATATTTGTTTGCAAACCAGGGAACGTAATTTATTGTGTCTTTACAGTCCTCAGGACTGCAAGCGTTCCTGGTGGGCTCTGGCCTCTGAATACTTGCCTATGTAAGTAGGTAGGGGGTGCTAAGCTTATTGCCATTACTACTTATATGAAGGAAAATGTTTCCCTTGTGGGGCAGGCTGCTTTTTACAAATTTCTGGAACTAATTAGAATGAAGCGTTAAAAAAGAATGAGGGGGGGAAAACCCACGGTCCCCCCTCCTTGAAAAGCTTTTGTCTCCCATTTCTGTTGACAGGTTGTTTTCCAGGCACTATCTTTTAATTTTATTTTTTTTTCATTGCAAGTGTTTAGTGTCTCACGTTGGAAGACAAACAGCTATGAACTGCATTCATTGCTCATCCAAGACACGTTCTTGAAACTCGAGTTTGGATTACTGCCCGAGTCTGGGCTATGGAAGATTTGTTTTAAATAGGTGCCACGCCTCCTAGAGAAGGAGGGAAAGCGCTGTGGAGGGGAGTTGGACTCCACATCAGAAGTTCTCAGGGAGCTTGAGCTTCAATTCCTAGGAAGTGTACTGAGTAAATTAGTAGACTTAAATGTTTATGAAACAGATGTATGTGTTACAAAGTGCTTTATAGGGGAAATAAGTTGCACAGCCTGTAGATTTACTTATGTAGTGCTATTTGAAACCTAGTGAATACCAGTCACTTCCATTCCTTTTGTTGTTTTTCAGCTTAACTTTGCAACGGTGTGACCATCAGGATCAGATTTTGTCAGCAATGCTGCTGAACTCTCTTGTTCTAGTTAGGCAGGATCCTTACTCTCTAAGAAACTGCCACAGACAGGTTGTTTTTAGTAATTCCTGAAATCTTTATCCCTGAGAGAGATGAATTTTATTTTATCACAGCCAGTCCTGTTGGTGAGAAGTCAGTGTCTCACTTAGGCCTCTTATTAGTTTTGGAGTGTGGTGTCTGTGAGTCAGAGTGGAAAAACAATCTAAAATTAGATGTGCATTGTTAAGAATTTCATTAAATGCGTTGCATCAGTGTCTTTTTGCATTGCTAGTTTAATGGGCAGTTCTCTGTGTTCTCAGTATCATTAGTTGACTAAAAATGGTCTTCAGAGGCAAAAATATGTTTAACATTTTGAAGTCTGCAAACATGCTAAAAGGCAAACTGGCCTGTTTGTAGGTAAATCAGGCTGGCTGAGTGAGGCCTCTTTGTTCTTCTGTTACCTGTACTAACAGAACACTGGGGTTGTGTTTTCCCCCAAGGAGGACAGGTGTATTATGGAGTTTCAGCTTCTTACGTCAGAACTGAAGCAGAGCCATTACTTGAACAGCATCTTATTTTTGAAATTAATATGTTAATAGCTAAAATTATGACTCTGCATTGAGCTGAGTACAAACAGATGCTTCCACTGAACATGTGCTGCTACATCAGGGCCCGGGCTGCCTTTTGGAAATTGGCCTCGGTACTCTGGGAACTATTATTTATTTCATTACCTCTGTATTAAATGATGTTGGTAGGTGTGCTAGATTCTTTTTTTAATGAAAAACTTATGCAGCATACCTGGAAAAGAAAGTAAGTCTCTGATTCACCTGGCATAAATGTCAAAATGTAGGAAGAGGAGTTGTTCCTTTAGTCGTGGAGAAATGAGTTGTGCAAGATGTGCCCTTCTTGTCTTAACAAGTGAACAATGACATTCAGTGCTTTCTCTTTAACTTGTTCCATGTGGAAAATTTGTTGTCTGCAGGTCCTAAGAATTTCTAATGTTCCAAATAATTTATTTTTTTTTTTTAAATTAGACTGATCAGCAGAGAAACTTATACTGTTGCTCTGGGGTGGGAAAGACCAGCAGTCTGTGTGGGAGAACCATGTCTGTTCGGGAGTCCTTTAACCCAGAAAGTTACGAACTTGACAAGAGCTTCCGTCTGACCCGATTCACCGAACTGAAAGGCACAGGCTGCAAAGTGCCTCAGGATGTCTTACAGAAACTGCTCGAATCTCTACAGGAAAACCATTTTCAGGAAGATGAACAGTTCCTGGGGGCAGTTATGCCCAGGCTGGGTAAGTAGTTTCTCCTCCGAACAGGCTCATGTGGTCCTTCTGTTTGGTTTGCTTAGTGACGTGATCTCATTGTGGTTTGTTTAATGAGTTTGAAAACTGTATGTTGTATAATGTCTGGACAGCATCCAGAAATCTGAAGAATGAATCTCATAGTGTCATTTGTTGGCACCTGATATATGAGAATATTATTTTAATTATTTAACATCCTGCAGTGCCTTCAACTACAAAGAAAAATCATTCAGGAATGGCTGTTGTGATAGGCCCATGCTTAGGCCTTAGTTGCCTTCCTCTCTTTCCCCAGTGGATGCTTTCCCAGCTGAAGTTGTATTAATTAATTAATTTCTGGACCTTTTTATATGCATACATTGCTTTTGGAAATGTATGCAATGAATGCAGTGAATTTTGGATGACTGACTGATTAAGTTCTCTCCCTCCCCTCCATTCCTGGGTCAGAGAAAGCTTGTAAGAGAAAACTTTCTCACTTCAGTTGACTGGGATTAGATTGTTTCATGGCTCTCACTTTTCCTTTCAGTCCTTTCATTGTTCCCCACTGTAACTTTTTTTGCTCATCTGTAGAAGCTACCTGGGAAAGGCTGTCTTTCCAAGACCTCTTATTTTCTTGCCAGCTTCACTTTCTCTTTGATGTTTGCACAATGATGCAAGCAGTAAGGGAAAGCAACCTGCACGAGCTACCTACATGGGGAACAGGGCAAACGTATGTATTTTGATACCAGCTACTGTACCTAATATTGATATAGATAAATTAATGTAGATAATGTGTTTAATGGTGCTAAATTCTGTTTGTCTAATTTACTCAGCCCTGCATATTCAATCTCTACTTTGTAGTGCAGAACGACTTTTTTTTCCTCAACTTGGGAATATTAATGTAGCATTTATTCTGAGGTTATTTAATTAACAATTTAATGTACAATAACCTTATTTAAAATTATTTTAACATCACTAATTGTATTAGCAGGCTAACAGGTTGCAACCCATTATTCTGGTAGAGATTGAATTCAGTGAGAGATTAGTAAGGAGCCTGTGTTCTTGCTTAAACAATGGACATCTTTGTATGAAATATCTAAACAGTAATTGTGTGTGGAGCTGGGGTGGCACTATAATTTAATACTCCCTAATGAAGGACACTTGCAGCTTCTTTTATCCCCAAATTGCTATTTATGTTTTTTTTCTAAATAAGTTGTTCACAACAGCATTTTGATTTGGCAAATTTCTAAAATCAGTAATAGTTTGTTTTAGATTTAATTATCTAGCTGTTCGGGAGTTTTTGTTTGTTTGTTTTGTTTGTTTTTCTCTTATAAACCTACAGGCTCTAAACACTAACGGAACTGCTAATAGATTTTTCTTCTCCATCTATATGAAAAGGTAAAAAAGTAGATTAATGCCATCGATGTGTAGGTGTGATATTATGTAACAGGAAACCTTGTTAGTAATAGAAGTTGAAGAGTTCAGGTCTCTTAAAAATACACTTTTGTGGTGAGTAACCCTTTAAGAAGGGTGTCTTCTGACAAGTTTGGTGTGATTTCCCTCTGATACTTCATGCTTAAAATGCATAGATAGGAAGGTAGGTAACTTTACAGCCTAGGCATATATGCACCATGCTTTTGAGATGCAGTTAATAGGGAAATTGCTGGTAGGGGGCTCAAGCTCACTCCTTTTCAGTGCTGCAGTTTTATACATAAGTATATTTGTGAGTAAGAAACTGCAAGTTTGCTATTAATTTTCAGAGCTGTCATGGGCCTTGAAATCACTATTTTCAGTCATCTCTCTGAACAGATTCACTTAATCCTTTTTTGGTGGAGCAGAAACTTAGCCTCAGAAGGACAGTTAATGGCCCCTTGGCCTGTTGGTCAGGTAGCACTTTTGCTGAAGTTGTGGAAAACCACAGAAATTAAATCAGTTTTGCAGCATTATGGCATGATACATGAACTGTGGGCAAAACAGCTCCTCTACGTGAGCCACTTCTTTGTTGCTGCATATGTGCTCTTCCCTGGAGGCATTTGGCATCATGCGAAGTGGCTTGGTACCTTCTGCAGAGGATGACCTGCCCTTAAATTACTGCTCGTGAGCTTCTGTCAGTATCCCTTCTCTTCCAAGGCAAAATTTTCTGCCTCCTTAGGCTGGAGAGGCAAGATCCTCTCCAGCTACTGTCTATCTTCTGCTTGACAGACCTTTGGCTCTGTGGCCTCAGTAGGACCTCAGATAGCAGCAGCTTCCCCATCCCTGTACAGGACACTGCCAAATACTGGCTTGTAGGTCTTTCTATGTAGTGTTTCATTAATGTGTGGGGAAAAGTTACTGCCTGGAATCTGCTCCCTGAACACTGCCTGTTTGAAGCCTCTTGCACTGCAAGGTATGCAGAGTAATTGTAGGCAGCTTGCTGGCAGCCAGGGAGGAGGTGAATTGCCTGCCGTTGCACAAGGGTATGGAGAGGGAGCACAGCTCAGCTAGCACGGTGGGGGGAGAGGGAGCACAGCTCAGCTAGCACGGTGTGAGTTGACACCTGCGGCTTTTGTGCGGGCTCTTGCATCTCAGTAAATGCCAAGTGGCTTTAGTGTCGCTCTGGAATATTCACCAGCAGGGAAAGGCTGTGCTTGGTGGGCTGGTTTTCTTGGAGGAGTTTCCCTGTCTAGCAATTTGTCTTGCTGCCTTTCAGCCTCATAGAAGAGAGAGGCAAGGTTAACACTTGCAGAAGCTCCAACTGGGTGAATTGTCTTCCACTGAGGGCCTAGGCTGTGAATTGTGGTTGTTCTTTGTGTGCCTCCTGAAGTGAGGAAATGCCTGTTATGAGAGGCTGTGTCCTTTTAAAGCTGTCACTGTATTGAGATTGGAGTGGCAGGAAAACATTTACTTTTGACAAAATTCATGTAGTTCCTCTTATCTCTAAATGTACATACATTGCAGACACAGATGTTCTTAATGCATTATTATTACACTGAAAAAAAAAGTGAAACATAGTTTAGTTTTTGCTTTCAGCAATTTACACTTCTGTTCCAGTCAGGAGTTTTCATTCTCTGCTTTTCTCTTGTGTGCTATGTGCCTACCCTAAGGAAGGAATTTGCTGTGTCTGTTCAAGCAGTATTGTGAGTTGTATTTCACAGATGTGTTTTATAAGTTCTCTTTTTAAGAGCAACAGACAATTAAGGATAAAGTTACTCACCTCACTGATGGATTTCTGTCTTTGCAGGAATTGGGATGGACACTTGTGTTATTCCATTAAGACATGGAGGTTTGTCATTGGTCCAGACAACAGATTATATTTATCCTATTGTGGATGATCCTTATATGATGGTAAGTTGGCTAAACTTAGTTGTTAGCTATATTGCTGATTTGATTTGTGCTTCCCATTTCCTGATCTGGTGGCAGCTTCAGCTGATTCTTCTGAATATGCAATGCTAATTGTTTGATTAACTGTATTCAGAGTCTTTTCAAAATGCATGTGAAGAGGAAAAGGTACAATTTCATTCTGTAATCTTTTCCCATGTCAGCCAGGAATGCTGCAGTGCTGCTTTCTTTGAGTGAAAGTTCTGAGAACTGCCACCTTTAATTTAAACTTCCCTCCATCTGTTTTTCTGTGGAATTTGTTTTGAAAAGCCCAAAAAAAGAGAGAAGAAAAAAAAAGTTGTGAAGCAGCACACAGTAAATTCCACTTACAAGCAGAACCACACTGTAATTGGCTTTTTTGAGGTGCTGAAATAACCAGCTACATGTTAGAACTGGAAATGCCTAAATGACAGTAGCTGGCAGTAGCACCTGGCAACTTCGGAGTGCTTTGTGAACATCACTTTTCCAGTTGTACTACCTCTGCTTGCACATGGAAAAGTTGAAATGTCTTGTTGGAAGCTGTGTGCACTTTAACTTTGCTTCCTTCTGTGCCCATATTTTGTTTAGTCTGTCCTTTGTGGTGGTCTGTGTAGTGGTTGGTCAGGATTGACTTGAACAGAAGGTCATGGGACTTTAAAAAAGGACTTATTGAAGCTGTAGGGTACTCAACAGGAGGTGTTCATTAAGTGAAAGTTAAGAAATGCCAGAATTCACGTTTCCTGTGATTTGAATGTGACTGTTTCAAGACGTGTTTTTCTACCGTTTATGTGGTCAGATGCTTTATTTGTTATTGTTGGTTCATTGTTCTCTGAGACCTGTCAGGTAGGTTTTGAGCACGCAGTTTGAGATGGGGACTAGCTAGTGTTTGACTAGCTGTTGTGTGCAAAAGCAAGCCTGGCTCCATCAATTTCTGTTCCAGAAGAGCTCCCTTTTTGCAAGCCAAGCCAAGATTGCAGGCTGGCCTCAAGATTACAGAGTTATTGAGCTCTCCTGAGAAACCTGATTCAAGTGGCTTGCTCTAATATCATGTGGGAACTCGTCAGGGACCAGAGGAGAGAAAAAAAATGTTGTTGGCGAGCTCTGTTCATCAGCTGAGAAAATCTCTTCTCTTATCTTGTGAGGGTCAGTGTGAAAAGGCCATGGTGAATGGAGAGGGTTGTTTTGTTTGGAGATACAAAGAGTTTGAGATGCTGCAGGAGTGGATAGATGAGCCTGTGCCCAGATGAGGTTTATGCCAGTGTGGTAGGAGTGAAATGTAAATTTGGCCTTAGTCCAGCTTTAGTGATTGCATTGTAGTTCTAGTCTATACTGTGATCCACGTGCACCAGCAGCTCTAACTTTGGATTTTCTAACTGGAGTCCTTCACTTTGCTTTCACATCAACATTAATTTTAGTGTGGTGGCTTGCCACTGCCTAATCTGTTTACAGATTTGTATTTCTTCCTAAAAGCAGGGATTCTGTCAGTTGCCTTCTTGCTGTTTCCTGCAGTGATGATCCAGCAGGGCTGGAGCTGCTGGATCGTCTACTTGGACCCATGGGGACTGGAGTACCTGGGGGCAATACAGATTACCACTTCCTTGTCTGGTCCAACATCAGTTTGAGGACAGTCAAATACAGTTTGAAATAGGACAGTTAAGAGCAGAGGGATGGTGAGACTCAGGAATTTTTGAGTTTGTGTATAAAGGAGTGTGCTCTGGAGTTCTTGGTTCAAGACAGACTGCAGCTGCACTGCTTCTCCAACTGCTTCTTTCCATTTTTAGTCTAGATTTCCCCTGACCCATGTGTTGTTACCACTCTTCTTGTTATCACATCCCTCCGTTCCAGGGTCCTTTTCGGTGGTCTTTGAAGGAAAAGCTTCACTCCAGACTGGGAACAGGGGTCTGAAACTCCATCCTCTGCTCTTATAAATAGTTCTTCGTACTGCACATAGATACTTGTGTTTCAGGGGCACTAAGCAAGCAGTCGGGTAGCCTGAGGGACCCAGCTAGGCTGACCGTGTTTGTGAATCCTGTTGTGTTCATCAGTGTTCACAAGCCATGTATTATCCCCTCTGCTACTACAGACTTGAGGCTTGCACTCCATGAATTTGTTTCTGTAGTGGGTTTGCCAGTTGGCAAAAGCAGTGTTAGACTGACCTCTGACTATTCAAATAGAGAGCTGTTGTCAGTGTGGTTTAAAAAACTTATCTGTCATTCCAAAGAGGACATAAACCAGCAGTTTGTTTGGTAAATACTGAAGATAGTGGAGAATGGGTTTATAGTCCCCTTCCAGAAAAGGGAAACATCAGGCTTTGGTGTTCTTAAACATCTAGAAAATTAACAGCTATCAAACCATGTAGTACACAGGTCACTCTTCTTTTAATGGTTTAAGATTTAAGTGATTAAAACATATTCCAGTTTGCAATATAAGGGATTCCCCTAATGCTACTGTAAGATCCTGAATTTATGAAAAACTGGATTATATTTAATTGTGATTTGGAGGTGTTATTTCATGTCATCAGCAGGTAAGGTAGCTGTCTGAAAAAAGTGATTTTTGCAGAAGTCCTTTATATGTGAATAGATAAGGTTTTAGATGGTGCTAATTGTTTAGATTCCTTCTTTCCCCCCATTTGTCTTTCAGCAGAAGCATCTTCCTGTAGTCCAAATAGTGTCAAATAAGCATGTTGTTATTTTTATCACACTGGTGTTGCCTGCATGAAAAATGCAGATTTAAAGTCCTAAAACCAGATGATGGTTACAGTTCTACAGCTGCAAACCTAAACCAATGTTAATAAAATGTGTGGAGTCTTGCAAGTAGCACAACAGAATTTGTCCTGTATTTTAAAATTATCTCATACATCCTGCATCAAAGTTTTGTATCTTCATCAGGAAACTTGGTGTCTCCTCTGAATTGGGTCCACATCTCAGAAAACCCTCACTTGGATCTATTAATTTAGCAAAATTAGCTAAGCTCATGTAATCCAACTGATTCCTTCTTCATTCTGTCAGCTTCAAGACTTCTTATAGGAATCTTCAACAGAATACTAGTTGTCTTGGATAAATTTTTATTACTGGAGAAGTTCACACACACAAAAGTCAGTGAAAATGTATGTGCTGCAGCAAAATTCAGCCTTGTCATTTGAAGAATGGCACATCTTCCCCACTATACAAGTGGCAGCACACAGACATTTCCCCTAAATAGCAATGAAAAGGCCAGCTTCTGGGAGCCCTGAGCTCCTTAATTCTCAGCACATGCTGTTTTCTGCAGACATCTTCTTACAGACTTTATGACAAAAACTATCCCAGTGTAGCTATGTGCTGAAGCACAACCATATTCTCTGGTAGACATGGCCTCCAGGGTAGTGGAGAGGAACAAACAGTCTGCTTATCAAGGTTCCTGTCTCCCATGCATGCCAATGTGGAAGAGGTACAGCAGTTTACGCTTTTTGGATTAGCTTCCTAGCAGTTGTGTGTTGCATACAATGGTTGTCTTCACCAGTGTGTATGGTTTTGTGCTGGAAGTTAATAGGAACATACCAGATTACCTAAACTGAGCTTGTAGTCAAGGCTGGACTTTGTTGAACTTGCTTTTAGCCTCTAAAGTTAAGCATCCACCCTTTACTCAGTGTGGGATTCTTTAGCAGTCAGTGAGAGAATATGTTGACCCAAACAGCTTGGTCTCCTTAGCTGTAAAAGGAGGCTATATCTGCACTTCTAGATGGGCACATTGCACGAAATGGATCATACCACATCTCTGGGTGGGTTTCCTAATGCAATACTGTGGAATAAGTAGCTGTCTCAATGCAAACTCACGCTGGAAATTCAGTTCCTGACAGGTGTTTGAACATTCACAGCAGTCTTGTAGATTATTTTTTTGTTGTTGTTGTCTCTTTTCCTTTTTCAGGGACGAATAGCATGTGCCAATGTCCTAAGTGACCTTTATGCCATGGGGGTCACAGAATGCGACAACATGTTGATGCTCCTCGGAATCAGCAATAAAATGACAGATAGGGTAAGATTTTTGGTGCTTGCTTTTGAAGGAAGACCCAAGCAGCTAAACATGCTTAGAATGTATTTACCTTTAGTGTATTTTCTTCTCCAAGTCTTAACCCTTTTAAAGAAGAGATGTTTTTATTTGTAATGTCTAAGTTCATAGCATGGATTTTGCCTCATAAACATTCTGAGGTTACTTGCCAAAAGTTCACTTTTCTGTGAACATTGTAATCTGCTGCTACTTTCACCTCCATAAAAATGGGGTCCCTCTCTTGTCAGTTCAAGACAATATTACTTCAAGGCAGCATTTAATTATCAGTTCATGTATAAAATTTGGACAGATGTTTCTAGTTCATTTATGCCAGCTTTGTAACATCCCTGTGAAGCAGAAGAAACTGAAACAGATTTGTGGAGGGTTTTTTTTTTCCTTTTTTCGTTTGTGGAAGTGACTAGCATGTTTGCTTTGCTCTAGCAAAAAAAGGATGTTTATTCTTAGAAGGAAGTAAATTGAAACTTTGCAAGTTAGTGGAGGCCAAATGCAGTTTGATTTAACTTTGCCTTACTGCACTGCTATACCTGACTACAACGGGGATTGTCGTTCTGAGTTTTCAGAACTCTGATTACTTTTATATGACCTTTTGAATATTTCTTCAGCATAAGAACGTCTCTGCACCTCTTTTGTAAAAAAGCTGTAAATCCATAACTCTGTGGGACAACATGCAACTTTCAGGAGGCTAACCTAAAGCTGGCTTTTCTGTCATGGACTATTTGCCATGAAGGCAATTGGCTTGAGTAATTAAAAGCCCTGGACCAGTCTTGAAATGACTACCACTGCTGTATATGGAACTCTGACTTCTGTTTTGATCTCTAGGAAAGAGACAAAGTGATGCCCCTAATTATCCAGGGTTTCAAAGATGCAGCAGAAGAGGCAGGAACGTCTGTTACTGGTGGCCAAACAGTGTTAAATCCCTGGATTGTTTTAGGAGGAGTGGCCACGACAGTCTGTCAGCCTAATGAATTTATAATGTAAGTTAAATCACTAAACAATCAAAGGCATTGGTTTGAAGGGATGCAGTAAAAATCCTTTAAATACCACGTTGTGATCTTGTGATCTGTCTCCTGATGAACAGAGAAGTACCTTCTCCTTCTTGCATTTGTCTTTAGCACTCAACAAATGCTACATCTCTTTTGTACATATTTGCTTTTTCAAACAGGATGTCCTTCTCCCCACCCCCCAGTATCTTTTGATCCAATTCTCATTTTGGCAGGAGAGTTATTGAAGACTGTTTTGTGACATACCTTTCTGTCATATTTATACATACATTTTAAACATCTCCCAGTTATGCTATGGTTGTAGAGAACTACAGAATTCTGTCCACTTAAAAGTAGCTAATTTTTGAATGCCCCACTGTGGCATGTCACACTATACAAATGAATATGTTAATGATCCTAGTGATAGTGATCTTATGTGCCTAAGTAACAAACGTCAGTTTTTTTCCCTGTCCTATCTTACATCTCCAGTAAACTGGAAGATGTAACTTTGTGTATGTCTGACTGAAAGCATCGTTCTGTTCCAAGAAAGAAGGATTAGCATCTCTAAATAAGTTTGCAGCATTTTGCTCAATAGTATCCCATGTCAGTGAGTCCCAAAGGGTAATTCTGTAATTAGTCAGGTTTTCTTAACTTTGTGACAAGATACATGGGTCTGTGCAAACGTAATTGTCAGCAATTATTCCTAATAACATGTGCAAATCTCCCTATGTAATTAATATATTAATTCTTTGTTTTCAGGCCAGACAATGCAGTGCCAGGAGATGTGCTTGTATTAACTAAACCCTTGGGAACACAAGTGGCGGTAGCTGTCCACCAGTGGCTAGATATTGTGAGTACACTGCAAAATAAAAAAAAAAGAAATAGGGAAGAGGGTGTGAGCTACAAAGCGACCTTACTCACAAGCTAAAAAGTGACCTTCCTCATTCCCTCAAAATGACAGAGTTCAGCAGTGTAGCAAGTACATGAAGGGCTCAGTTGGGAAAGATCCACTGCCTCTCTGTCCTTGGTGTGTGCCTTACCTGAATATATGTGCAAAGCTTCTAGAGTAGAGCCAATTTACAGTTTTGTGCTCAGTATGCTTATCTTAATTGCATCTAATTCTTAGTTAGTTCTTAGGCATTACTGTAATAAAATTTGTTTACTAACAAAACAACAGACTAGAACCTTGGGTAAAATTATGCCCTATTCCACCTGCCAAAGTAATTGGAAAAAGTTTATTGATGGCAATTAGGCCAAGATTGCTGTCTCTGTTCATGGGCTTTCTTCTTGTGCACATGGAAATATATCTACGTTTCACATGTATTACCCTGTGCATTCAATAAAAATATTTCTAGCAGCAGTATGTATGTAGACATGCTTCCATCTGTAAGGCAAAAATGTAACTACGGAACTGAAAAGTAACTGCAAAATTGCATCTGCTCGTGTTATCTGGCTCCCAGTACATGTCTTCAGAATCGTAACTGCTCAGTTTACACTTGAAAAAGATATATCTTTTCTACTTTTGGGACTACTGAGCCAATAGACTGGCAAAGGACTGAGCTGGAATCTACTTTGTCTTGGCTGTTGGCCACTACATCGCCTGTGTTAGCAGAAATCGGAGAGAACCAGCTTAAACCTTTGTTGGAGTCTGAAAGATGGGAATGAGACCATCATAGGGTCTGGCCTAGCAATTTTGACCTCTGCAATTTTCCAGTCGAGTAGAAGAATCAAGGTCTTGTATAATCTTGATAATGAAAATTAAATGGAACAGCAAGACACCAATTTTTTTGTATGTTTTCTGGACATAATCTTACTTCTTAACATATCTGTTATTGTACTCACAAACAGACTTGCAAATTAAGGGTATTCTGAATTTCCACATATTTCAAGTACTTCTAATTTCCTTGACTGTCAACAAGAAACGCTTTCTAGTTTGAAAAATGAGGACAGCAAGGAAATCAATTCTCCTATTACACATAAACAGCATATATCTTTTGTTGTGGTAGGAAAATTTCTCAGTAGCTGTGCTGCTTTTCTTCAGCTTTGTTTTGTGAAAGAGTAGAGAAGGTGAAACGAGACTTGCCCATCAAATCCACTCATAACTCAAATTTCAGTAAGGAATTTGACTTTGTATTGAAATATGAGAAGAGGTGCATAGCACAGCAAATTTATGCAGAGGCAGGAAAAGAAAACTAATGTAAAGATGTGGCTGCAAAACAAACCAAAAAAAAAAATCAAGAAAATCCTTAAACCCTAAAAGCTGAGCTATTTAAACAGAGCAGTAGAATATGAGCTCCTGGTGACAAGTAAGAGGAACATCCAAATGGAGGCAAAATCTGTGCCCCCTTGCTTGCTTGGTTGCTGCTAGTATTGTTGCCACCACATCCCAGCCATGTTGCTAGTAGCAGCAACCATAGGCTGCAAAGTAAGAGACTGCAAAGAGTCTGCAGGGATGTGTCAGTGTGAGCTGAAATTCCCCCCACACCAACAATAACCAGGCTAGCTCAGTCTGGAAGCGAATGAAAGCTGTATTTACAAGCAGAGTCTACAATCTATGATAAAATGCAATGAATATGTACAAATATACAAAATTCACAACATTTACATATATATACAATCAACAGAAAAAAAAAAAAAAAGAAAAATTAAAGAGACAGTTTCAAACCATCACAAGGGACAGGGCCCCAGGGGCCAAAGTCAGGGATGTGCGAGGGTGGTGAAACCGTTTGTTCTGATTTTGGCTGCCAGGCTGATGATGTGGACTGATAAGGCTGGTCCGCAGCTGGGAACTGGCATCCCATTGCCTTTACCCCTTTCAGCTGAAAGGCCTGTGTGATGGTTTTAAGACTGTCTTTTTAATTTTTCTTCACAAAGTTCAAGCAGAGAAAGTGAAAGAATGTAAATAAGTCACTATTGGGTGTAAGAAAGCAAAATAATGATTATTCTAAACACTTCCATTGGAGAGGTTGAAATGTTTAAAAATCTATACTCAAAACAAGGTTGGGGATTTGGGCAGTCTGGGATGCAGCTTGCTTGCTGGGCTTCTGTCTGCTGTTTCTTCTTTTCTGGCTGAAGATAACACACTGACCTTGACAAGCTAAGTCTAACAGCCTCTCTGCTTCTTGACTCTCTGTCTTCTGCCAGGGAGGTGGGGGGGGGGGGATTCCTTCTGTCTGGGGGGGAGGCCCCTTGGGGGAAGCAAAGGGGGCTTGGTTGTGCTTTTCTGTTGATTGTATATATTTGTAACTGTTGTGAATAGTGTGTATTTGTACATATTCATTGCATTTCATCATAGATTGTAGATTTGCTTGTAAGTACAGCTTCATTTGCTTCCAGACTGAGCTAGCCTGGTTATTGTTGGTGTGGGACAGGGATTTCACCTCTCACACTGTTACAGCCTGAGAGGGCCTTTCTGTGATGTGCTCCTTCAGAACTGATTTTCTAGTCCTTGCTGTTATTTACAGACCCTGCCCATTTGAAAATCTAAGCTTGGTTTTAAATAGCGTTTGGGATTTTTTGTGAGCTTTTCTGTCTTTATTTCCCATCTACTAACCCCACTATCTGCTTGATGTACTGGACGGGAATTTGCATCTAAGTTGCATCCTACCTGTGTTTGTGGCTCATCTAGACTCGGTCTTGAATTCTGTTTCCACCTCATTTGTGATTTCCATTCCCATCATCTGACCAGTTTCCATCACACAATCAGCCTCAGAACCAAGCTTGGGTTTTTCAGTCATCCTCCCAGTCAGAATAATCACTTTTTTGTCCCCTCTCTAATAGCCTCATTTGTTATTTTCACTCACTTTCTCTCTTACTTAATTGGTAGACCCAGTTCAACCTAGTTTCAGAAGCTCTGATCTCACTGCTATACTTCCTTGCTCTTTAACAAATTATTTGTTTTGGCTGATCATTTTTTCCCCCTTTTTCCATTTCTGGGTTCTGTCTTGTGCTCCTCAAAGTCAGTGCTCATTTGTAAAGGATAAGAGCCTCTTTGACAAGAGCCTTCCCCAGTGCAACATCATATACCAATTCTTAGTAGGTTTTGCACTTTTGATTGGTTCTATGCTCTGGAATGGCTGTAGGCATTGCAGCTTCAAAAAGGGTATTTTTGTTTTCTTTCAGTTCTGTCATTTTATTTCCATTGGGGGGAAAAAAAAAAGAAAAAAATTAAACTGGTTTGTAGTGTTGCTCTTAACAGCTAAATGGTTGCTTTGTTTCATTCTGGATCTGGAATTACTTCAGCTTTGGATGAAACAATTGCCCTTTATAAAGGTACTATTTCTGAAATTGTTCTGAGACCCTTCTGGGGTGAAAAACATTGCTTAGCTTGTGATGGAAGCACAAGTCCATACAAGGCACTGCAGAATGGGTAGAAGGACATGCTGGTATTAAACTGTAAAGGAATCTTCTGAACCAGCCTTAGTGATTACATCCTGTATATAGCCCTCAGACTTGGACCTGTAGATATCAGTGGCCTTCCCTGATCAAAGTGTCCAGATATGAAATTAAGAACTTCCTCTTAAGTAACCAAGAAGCCAAAGATTACAAATATCAACATCCAGAAACAAAGTTCTTTTCATTTTTCTGTGGAGTTCTTCCTCCTAGGTTAGGTTATTCCATTCCATTCTGCTGCTGAAAGCAAGACTTGAAGTGCTTGGTGTCTAATAGATTTTTAAATAAACTTGGCTTAGGTACAACAGAGTAAGGCACACACCTCCAGCTGTTGAATGGTCTCCCCCACTTTTAACTGAGTTTTTAAAAAAGTACATTTTAGATAAGGGATTGGTAAGGATGTGCTTTAAAACATACAGCTAAAAATCTAAAAGAATCATCTTTATTTCATCCATTAGCCAGAAAAGTGGAATAAAATCAAACTAGTGGTAACACAAGAAGATGTAGAACTTGCATACCAGGAAGCAATGATGAATATGGCGCGGCTGAACAGAACAGGTAAGAGGAGATGTGTGCATTGTGGGGGGCAGAGGGGAGGTTTTCAAGCAGGCTTTTCCAGTTTCATACTTAACTTCATTTCACTGCCTTGGGGCAATGTGACACAGCTGCTTTATCCCTTCCTGCTGCCCCATCTTTCTGCTGTTCAGCGTTTGTGATGCAAGCAAATTAAAATCAAATGTCCTCTTTCTAATTACACAGCAAAAATACAAAAGCTGTTGGAGATGATTGACTCATGTAAGTGCTGCGAGGAACATCTCAGCAAGTTAGAGGATGTTTTAAAGGGAAATATGTTGGATTTGTTCCTCTTTATCTTCTGTGCCTGGAGAACTCTGAGGGCTTGACTGTAATAAAGTTAAAAAGAATCAAAATAGAATAAAAAAGGAAAAGCTCTTAATTTTTGTACACTTCCATTTATTTTTTTACGTTTTTAAAGTTCTGTGTGTTTTTCAAAGTGTGGCATATGTAGCACATGATTTATTTACTGGTTTGGTGGTTTTTGTTTTTTGGTTTTTTTTTCCTGGGTTTGGTTTTGGGTTATCTGTTTTCTTTCTTTTTAACAGGGGGACGGTTCTGCTTTTACCATAGAAATTTTAATCCAGGATTTCCCTTCTTTGTTCAAAGTATCTTTGGAGGAGCAGAGAATGAAGTTAGGTGTTTCCTTACTTCTCATCTGAAGGAACAGGGATAGTTGCATATCTCTTTGCTCGTGTATTCAGTTTTCATTTGGTATTTATGTCATCCCATTGGCTTTTCTTTCATAAAGTCTTCCAGGAAAAACAAATTACCAGGATGGTCTTATGGAAAAGAATGTGGGTCCTGCTCATGCTATGGGAAGCAGCAAAGAAGGGCAAAGCATTCTTAGTTTTGTTTCTCTCCACTCACTCAGGCACATTTAACAACACAATAATTGTTAACTGGAGCTATTGTCCTGCATGCAGAGGGATTCTTCTCTCACTCAGAGCTCTGTAATTGTAAATGCCCAAGAATTTCATGAATGTGCAGGTGTGGAGTCTGGGACCCTCCCCCACAACCTGCAAGCTTCTGTCTTAAGCTCATAAACTGCAAGTGTCCAGAACTTAAGTTCTCAGTATCATGGTATATCAGAGGCTGGAAAGGGACCTCCAGAGTTCATCTGGTCCAACCCCCCTGCCAAAGCAGAATCACTTAGGGTAGTCTGCACAGGAATGCATCCAGGTGGGTTTTGAAAGCCTCCAGAGAGGGAGACTCCACAACCCCCCTGGGCAGCCTGTTCCAGTGCTCTGTCACCCTCACTGTAAAGAAGTTTCTCCTCGTGTTGAGGTGAAATCTTCTATGTTCAAGTTTTAACTCATTGTTCCTTGCCTTATCACTGTGAAACACTGAAAAGAGCCTGGCCCCCTCCACTTGACACCCACCCCTCAGATATTTATAGACATTGATCAGATCTGCTCTCAGTCTTCTCAAGACTAAATAGCGCCAGGGACCCGAGTCTCTCTTCATAGTGGACATGCTCAAGTCCCCTAATCATCCTCATGGCTCTCTGCTGGATTCTCTCCAGCAGTTCTCTTTCTTGAACTGGGGAGCCCAAAACTGGTTGCAGTATTCCAGGTGTGGTCTCACCAGGGCAGAGCAGAGAGGTGGAAGAACTTCCCTAGCCCTGCTGGACACACCTTTCTTGATGCATCCCAGGATCCCATTGGCTCTCTTGGCCACAGAGCACATTGTTGTTCCATGGAGAACTTGCTGTCCACCAGCACTCCAAGGTCTTTCTCTGTGGCACTGCTTTCCAGCAGCAGTTCTAGTGTTCTACAGAGCAGCCAGAGAAGAGATGTGAGAAGACTGACCCAGGACGAGTCTAGTCCTTGCCCTTAATGAAACAAAGCTGAGCTCAGAATGTCTCTGGCCCTCAGCTTCAAGAAGTTTGAATCTGGAGCAAGCCTCTGTTTACTTAGACCACTCATGTAAATGAGTAGCACATGTGTAATAGAGCATGCTCATGAATACAACTTTGCTGCTGGATTTTCAGCATGATTTAATACCTTAAATACAAGTTGCACTTTTTTTTTAGGGATTATATGTAGTATTGGTGAGTTCCAGTTCCCTTCAAGCATGGGTGGGTTTTGTTGTTGATTTTTTTTTAATTTAATTAATTAAAAAGTGACCCAACCTGAATCAAACGAGAAGTATGCAGCTTCGTTCGGACTGTGCGCAATATTGTAGAAGCATTGCTTTTCCTCCTATTTTTTTTTCTGATCTGGTTATTTATTTTTTGTTTTCCCCCCTCCCTCTCTTGTAGCTGCTGGACTCATGCACACTTTCAATGCACATGCAGCTACAGACATCACGGGATTTGGAATCCTGGGGCATGCACAAAACCTCGCCAAGCAGCAGCGAAATGAGGTGTCCTTTGTTATTCATAATCTTCCTGTTCTTGCCAAGATGGCTGCTGTCAGTAAGGCTTGTGGCAATATGTTTGGCCTCATGCATGGGACTTGTCCAGAGACTTCAGGTAGGTGACAGTTGTACCATCCTCTTTCTTCCCTGCACCTCCATGTTAGAATTTAATAAGATTTCAAATGTACAACTCATGTACTTTGCATTCAAAATCATCATTGGTTTGGCATACAGCCAAGCTAATGAGTGTTAGCTACACAACTGTTCACAATTAACTTCCAAACCACCATCGTGAGTGCCTTCTACTTCCTTTTGAAACACTATTATAGAAACCCTTGCTGTGAAGTTAGTGATGATTCCAAATTCTTTTGAAATCTGTTTTGTGGTGAATGGAGTTAAATCCAGTTGGCAGCTGGTCACAACTGGTGTTCCCTGGGGCTCAGTGTTGGGGCCTGTTCTCTTTGATATCTTTATTGATGGTCTGAATGAGAGGGTCAAATGCATCCTCAGTAAGTTCACAGGCAACACCAAATTGGGTGGGAATGTTGATCTGGTTCAGAGTAGGAAGGCTCTACAGAGAGATCTGGACAGGGTGGATTGATGGGCCAAGGCCAAAGATAAAAGGATTCAATAAGGCCAAGTGCTGGCTCTTGCACTTGAGTTGCAACAACCCCATGAATGCTTCAGGCTTGGGGAAGAGTGGGTGGAAAGCTGCCCATTGGAAAAGTACCTGGGGGTGCTGGTCAAAAGCTGGCTGAACATGGGCCAACAGTGTGCCCACGTGGCCAAGAAGGCAAACAGCACCCTGGCTTGTGTCAGAAATAGCATGGCCAGCAGGAGTAGGGAAGTGATTGTTCTCCTGTTTTGGGCACTGCACCTGGAGTCCTGTGTCCAGTTTTGGGCCCTTCACTGTAAGAAAGACATTGAGGTGCTGGAGTGTGTCCAAAGAAGGACAACAAAGCTGGTGAAGGTTTAGGGAACAAGGCTTCTGAGGAATGCCTGAGGGAACTGAGATTGTTTAACCTGGAAAAGATGTGGCTGAGAGGAGACCTCACTCTCTTCAACTACTTGAAAGGAAGTTTTAGCCAAGTGGAGCTGAGTCTCTTCTCCCAAGTAGTAAGTGATAGGACAAGAGGAAATGGCCTCAAGTTGCACCAGAGGAGGTTTAGATTGGATATTAGGAAAAATTTCTTCACTAAAAGAGTTGTTAAGCACTGGAACAGACTGCCCATGAGCTGGTTGAGTTTGTGGAGGTATTTAAAAAACGTGTAGATGTGGTGCTTAAGGACATGGTTTAGTGGTGACTTAGTAGTGCTGGGTTAAGGGTTGGACTTGATGATCCCAAAGATCTTTTCCAACCAAAGTAATTCTATTTTTCTCTTAGCTGTTAACATTAGAACAGTGAATATCTGAAAATTCCAGCACAGCTGACAAAGTTTTATTAAAGATTGTGACTAGCAGCACAAAAAAGAATTTGTTCTCTGACCCATTTATTGCTTGAGATATCTGAATAAAGCTGACACTTGCAGTGACAATGAATACAAGAGATATGTACCGAGAATCAGGCTATGGACACCAAGTTCATTTCAGATAAGCATTTAAACAGTCATTAGGTGATAAGAACTTCTGATGCTTGAAAGTTGCCTTATTAAGTGTAGTGACTTTGCTGATTAGCATAATCACTGTCTTCTAGTAGAAATCTTAGTATTTATTTTTTTCCTTCAATTCTCTGTCTTGTTCCATTTTGTTTTTCTTCTTTAATCTGACTTTTCTGTTTGTTTGGGAAGCAGAGAAGATATAGCAACAAATCTGTCGTTTCTCTTATCTCATTTCTCCACCCTCTTCCTGCTCTCCAAATGTATTATCCAAGTTCTCTGTAGTTCACAACAGAGGGGGCCCCTTGAAGAAAAATAGTCCAAAGCTCTGGAAAGAAGCATCACAGTGAGAGCCATAAACTTTTCCCCAGTGAATACACAATTTACCATGATCTGCAGAATTGTTCCTTAGCCATCTGTGTTTAAAGAGATGCTCTGTCCTGCAGAGACTGAATGGCTCAGATGATGTGTAATAGAATACCAGATGTGAGCCCTTTCAAGAGTTCAAATCCAGTGTCAGTCAGCAGAGACCAGAAATGTCTGGTGGCAGCATGGCAAGATGTGCCAGTAGGGTTGGTAGAAGCAGGCAGGTTCTTACTACCCAGGAGTCCACATAACCAGAGTGCTAGTAGCATTGGTTATCAG
This sequence comes from Indicator indicator, assembly GCF_027791375.1. Taxonomy (NCBI): domain Eukaryota; kingdom Metazoa; phylum Chordata; class Aves; order Piciformes; family Indicatoridae; genus Indicator; species Indicator indicator. Next base: position 17,286,039 of record NC_072012.1, on the reverse strand, counting down.
GGAAGAGTCCAAAGAATAGCAGGGACATGGATCTGGACCTGCAAGATGCTCTTGCAGGTGAGTGGCTGTGGCAGGGGCTTGTATAGCAGTTGGCATGGGAATGGTTTAGTTGCAAACCCAGTGCTTAAGTCTTCAGAGCTGCCCATCCTGCACCCTGTGGATATCAACTGTCTTTACGCTGAAGGAATGTAAAGCAGTGTGGATGTATGTACTACTGTGAGAGTACTTGCAAGGAGAATACAGTTGACTTCAGAATCTCTTTTGGGACTAATAGCAAGAGGCATCTTTAAAACATTGAGTGGTTTATGTTTCAATATAGATGATGATGGAAAACCTAGCAAGGCCTGTCTCGTTATTTGTGAACTTTGGGTGCCCCCAAACATGCATATTTGATTTCATCACAGCATTGTATTTCTTCCTAAAACTACTGCAGGTAGAGGTGGCTGTAGAGATTCGTTACAGGGCAGTTTCTGCCAAATACTAGAAAGATCCATGGACATAGCAGGTCTGGTCTGAAAGCTGTGTAACTGCAGTCCCATAGGCTTCAGGCTATGCTGTGGAGCCTGGCACACTGCAGCAGTGTGCATTAGCTTGGGCATGGTATGCTGGGGTGGCTCATTAATGTTCAGACCAAGGCTGCTGGCCCACTTCATGTCCTGGGACTGGCCATGTCCTGGCCAAGCATCTGCCTTCCTGCACCTCTGTAACCAGTGTGAGGGGGCTGCACTAGGCTGTTCATGCCACAATACAGATACATGTTCTTTGTTGTCTTAAACATCCAGGAATGCTCTGTCTGTAGCTGCTTCATTTGTGAACAGACGTCTTTCAGTGGAGTGGGCAGGCAATGAGAAATTTACTGGAAAACAATTTGAATCAATTTTAAGACTGCTGTTTTTTTTCCAGCGTGCATTTGCTGGGCACCTGTTGACAAAAGTCAGTGTTGGAAAGATCTCCTATGTCATCTGTTCCATTCCTCAGGCACTCTTGCTTATAGTGTATTTTCTTAAAATTGCAGTTTTGCATGATTTTGAACTCTTTTTAGGTAATTCTGTAGTAAGATTAAAGTTGCAATCAGGCAGTCAGGCTCTAAATGCTTAATTTTATCAACCTAGCTGTTTTCAGAAATCAGTTACTAAATTCCTCTACAAGGGATATTCATACATATGTGTACATCTGCCAGTCCTTTTCTAATACACTGTGGACTGGTGTCAGTATTTCCACAATATGGTGTTTGTGCAGATTTTGTGGAAATAGGGAGATGGGCAGAAATGAAGGGCTGTGTTAGTGCCTGACAAGAGGCAAAGTTAATGATCTCATCCCTTTGTTAGTTATTGTGGGAGAAAGCCGTTAGCAGGAGGAAGGACTCTCAGTTTTGATTCATGAACTGTTTGTATCTTTGCTCTTAATTGCAAAGCTTTGTCTAGTCTGCTTTTGAAGTCTTCTGTCCAGTTCTCTGCTTGCAGTAAAACAGTTAAAACCAGCAGTGTTCAAAATGTCCTGCCAAAAAAGCTCTTAGATTTTTCAGAAAGGGAAGTCAGGGTAAACATCAAATAACCTGTGTCCTTTCAAACCCCAAAAGAAGCAGGCAGCAAGCTCTCAAACCACCATGATGGTTTTCTCATTCCACCTGCAGCCCATTTGCTTTGTCTTCAGCAGTGGCTGGTGCAGACCTCAGACTTGGTACACCATGAAATGCTGCTTGCCTCAGTGTAGAGTGCTACTGCCCCTTCGTCTGGCACAGGCATGTTGCAGCAGCTTAAAGCTCCTGTTGGCCATGTCCTTGCACAGGTGGAAACTTCTTGCAGTTGTCTTTCGGACAAACACCAGAGCAGCTGGGAAGGCCAGTAACATAACATAGAGTATAATGGATAAGTCCTCAAGATTTTACACTATGGTAAAGGGTTAAAGAGATGGGTCAATCTACCAGAAAAATAATTACAGTCCCTGCAGACAGGAATCCTAGTACTGATCAACAGTATCTTATAGCCTCTCTTAAGGGGCATTGATCCAACTGTGACATGCAGCCAGAAGGCAGGAAGTGATTTTTAATTAGAAAATGGGATTTTGTACATTTTTTTCTGACCTTGCAAAAGAATGGTAACAGGATATGCATATGAGTATATGGATATAAGTGATACCACAATGCAGTGTGTGTGGAAAAGATAACTGAGTGAAGATTATTCTTGTGTTCTTTTTTTATTTCCCTCTTCACCATACTTCCACTTCTTCCTTCTGGATAGCACATTCTGTGTGCTGCCAATTGTAAACTTCTCTGACATCCTTGCACCATGACATAAGTTTCTCTTCAATTTGATTTAGCCTGCCATGGGAATGGTACATAATTCCTTTACAATTGATTTGCCTGCTACATCTGGAGAAGCTTAAGTGCTGTCATTCAAGCTTCTGGGTTTTCTTGTTGTTTTTGAAGGAAGTACCTGGATGTTATGTTTGGAAACATCTGAGAGGGGTAGGTGTTTTTCTGGGTGGCACACTCATCTATTTCATATAGAACCTAAAAAATAACTTTTGCACTTCTGAGTTCATGTACTTCAGTAGCTGCTTCTTCCTGATGGCCTTAAATGAAAGGACCACTGAAAGGACTGTTTGCTTGGAAAACAGGACATAAAGTTGTCCAGGGTGCTAAGAAATAGTCCAATGTGGAGGTGGAAGTTGCACTGAGCCCAGGGTGGCTGACTTAGCTGGTGGCCTTTCACCCCTAGGGTTGGCTCAGAGCCAGTGGCACAGCTTATGCTGCTGGCTGATGCCCTTTGCCCAGACAGAAGATTTTGGGTCAGCTAAGTCTCTAAGAGTAAGCAAGCCTCAGCATGTGCCCAAATTCCTGTTTGTATGAGTTTCCTCTCTTGCCTATGTTCTCCAAACATTTTCCAGTGGGTTATGATATTTTAACATCCCTTACAAGGGATGCTGTGTGTCAGAGAGCACCATGGTATCCGGGCGTGAGATCATAGAATCATGGATTCAGTCAGGGTTGGAAGGGACCACAAGGATCATCCAGTTCCAACCCCCCTGCCATGGGCAGGGACACCTCACACTAGATCAGGCTGGCCAGAGCCTCATCCAGCCTGGCCTTAAACACCTCCAGGGATGGGGCCTCAACCACCTCCCTGGACAACCCATTCCAGGCTCTCACCACTCTCATGGGGAAGAACTTCTTCCTCACGTCCAGCCTGAATCTCCCCACTTCCAGCTTTATTCCATTCCTCCTAGTCCTATCACTACCTGATATCCTAAAAGGTCCCTCCCCAGCTTTCTTGTAGCCCCCTTCAGATACTGGAAGGCCACAAGAAGGTCACCTCGGAGCCTTCTCTTCTCCAGACTGAACAGCCCCAACTCTTTCAGTCTGTCCTCATAGGAGAGGTGCTCCAGCCCTCTGATCATCCTGGTGGCCCTTCTCTGGACTCGTTCCAGCATGTCCATATCCCTCTTGTAATAGGGGCTCCAGAACTGGATGCAGTACTCCAGGTGGGGTCTCACCAGAGCTGAGTAGAGGGGGAGAATCACCTCCCTTGACCTGCTGGCCACACTTCTCCTGATGCAGCCCAGGATCTGCTTGGCTTTCTGGGCTACCAGTGCACACTGACAGCTCATGTTGAGCTTCTCATCCACCAGCACCCCCAAGTCCCTCTCCTCAGGGCTGCTTTCCAGCCAGTCACTGCCCAGCCTGGATTTGTGCTTGGGATTGCCACGACCCAGATGCAGGACCCTGCACTTGGTCTTGTTGAACCTCATGAGGTTGGCTTGTGCCCACCTCTCCAGCCTGTCAAGGTCCCTCTGGATGGATCCCTTCCCTCCAGCCTGTCTGCTGCACCACACAGCTTGGTGTCATCAGCAAACCTGCTGAGGGTGCACTCATTGCCACTGTCCATGTCACCAACAAAGATGTTGAACAAGACTGGTCCCAGGACTGAGCCCTGAGGGACTCCACTTGTCACTGGCCTCCACTGGGACATGGAGCCATTGACAGCCACTCTTTGGGTGCAGCCATCAAGTCAGTTCTTTATCCATCTCGTGGTCCACCCATCAAACCCCTGTGTCACCAGTTTGGAGACCAGGATGTGGTGTGGGACAGCATCAAAGGCTTTGCTCAGGTCCAGGTCAATGACATCAGTTGCTCTCCCCTCATCTATTACTGTTGTGACCTTGTCATAGAAGGCCACCAGGTTTGTCAGGCAGGATTTGCCCTTGGTGAAGCCCTGCTGACTGTACCCAATCACCTCTTCACTATTCTTCTGTCTCAGAAGTGCCTCCAGGAGGATCTGCTCCATGATCTTACCAGGCACAGAGGTGAGACTGCCTGGCCTGTAGTTCCCTGGTTCTTCCTTCTTCCCCTTTTTGAAAATGGGAGTAATGTTCCCCCTTTTGCAGTCCGTGGGGACTTCCCCAGACTGCCAGGACTTTTGGAATATAATAGAGGGGTTTAGCAACCTCCTCTGCCAGTTCTCTCAGTACCTGTGGGTGTATCCCGTCGGGTCCCATGGACTTGAACACTTTCAGGTTCTTCAGGTGATCACGAACCTGATCTTCACTTATGATGGGCAGTTCTTCCTTCTGGTTCTTGCCATTAGCTTCCATGACTATTCCAGGAGTGTGGCTTGGAGGTCCTTGCAGTGAAGGCTGAAGTAAAGAAGTCATTGAGAACCTCAGCCTTTTCCATGTCACTTGTGACCATTTCACCTGTTTCCTTTCTGAGGGGGCCCACACCTTCCCTAGTCTTCTTTTTACCATTAATATACCTGTAGAAATTCTTAGTGTTCCCTTTGACCTCCCTGGCTAGATTCAATTCAAACTGTGCTTTGGCTTTCCTAACCAGGTCTCTTGCTGCTTGGGCAGCTTCCTTATATCCCCCCATTCTAGCTGTCCTTTCCTCCACTCCTTATAGAGCTTCCTTTTCAGTGATAGTGTGTCCAGCAGCTCCTTGCTCATCCAGGCAGGCCTCCTAGCATTCTTCCCTGCGTTTCTCTTTGTGGGTATACATTGCTCCTGGACACAGAGGAGGTGATCCTTGAATACTGACCAGCTGTCCTGGGCCCCTCTTCCCTCTAGGGCTTTCTCCCACGACACTTTGGCCAGCAGATCCCTGAAGTGATCAAAGTCTGCACACCTGAAGTCTAGGGTCATAAGCGTAGAATATGTCCTCCTGGTTGCCCTGAGGATTTAAATTCAACTGCTTCATGGTCACTGCAGCCAAGGCTGTCTCTGAACCTCACACTGGTCACCAGCCCTTCCCTGTCGGTGAGAACAAGGTCCAGCATAGCACCTTTTCTTGTTGGTTCCTCTACCATTTGGAGAAGGAAGTTGTCATCTATGCAATCCAGGAACATCCTGGATTGCTGGTGCCTTGCTGTGTTGTCCTTCCAGCAGACATCAGGGTGGTTGAAATCCCCCATGAGGACCAGGGCTTGTGACCTGGAAGCTGCTTCTATTTGCCTGTGGAGGGCCTCATCTGCTTGGCTTTGCTGGTCAGGTGGCCTCTAGCAGACCCCTACAGTAACATCACCTTCCCCTGTCTTCCCTTTAATTTTAACCCATACACTCTCAACCAGCTCTTCATCCTTTCCCAGGTGGAGCTCCACTGATTCCAGCTGCAACACCTCCTCCTCTCCTTCCCTGCCTATCCTTCCTAAAGAGCTTGTACCCATCTATCCCTACATTCCAGTCATGGGAGTCATCCCACCAAGTTTCAGTAATAGCCACTATGTCATGACATCCCAGCAGCACAGTGGCCCTTAATTCATCCTGTTTGTTGCCCAAGCTGTGTGCATTTGCATAGAGGCACTTCAGCTGGGCTGGCCCTGTCCTCCTCTTGTGCCAACTCCCCTTGAGTTCCACAGAGTGTCCTGGTGCATCATTCATGGCTTGCCTCAGGGCAGCAAGTTGAGAGCCCTCACTAGCTCTCCATCCCTCTGCCTCTGGTGAGCTGCCCCTCTGTTTGTCACTGGCCAGCAGAAGACTATGAACTCCTTCCCCCTTCAAATCTAGTTTAAAGCCCTATCAATGAGCCCTGCCAATTCCTGCCCCAGGATCCTTTTCCCCCTCTGGGACAAGTGCATCCCATTTGTTGTTTGCAGCTCTGGTGCCTTGTACACGGAGCTGTGATTGTAGAACCCAAAGCCCTGTTGATGACACCAGCCCCAGAGCCATGAATTGACCTCTTGGCTCTTCCTATATATCCCCTTGTCCATCACTGACGTTAGAGGGATAGAGGAGAACACAACTTGAGCTCCTGATCCCTTTAGCAGTTGCCCTAAGGTTCTGAAATCTCTTTTAACTGATTGTGAGCCTCTCATTGATACGTCGTCACTACCCACCTGAAAGACCAGAAGGTAGGTAGTAATCTGAAGGACTCACAAGGTTGGGAACTTTACCTACAGAGTCCCTTACCTGGGCACCAGGGAGATGTTCAAGCTGCACAAGTTTTCTGCAGATGAGTTTGCTGCTTTGTGTTGCAGTGCTTCACACATCTGTAACATAGCTTAAATGAAAAAGATAAGGGATAGAGAAAAGCTGAATACTCAATAATGAGGACTATCACTGACACTTTAATGGTTTGGTCAGAGTCTCCTGGAAACTCGTGCCAGAGCTGACAATGGAACGCATTTTTGTAAATTCACTTGCCAGTCCACCTTCTTCAGTGCTTAGGGATTCTCAGAATGGAAGTGTTCTTAAAAACCAGAAGGTGAACTTGCCGGCTGGTTATTGTGCTGCTTCTGAAAAGAATTCATCAGGAAATAAAATATTTTTGAGTTGTCACAGAAAAACAAAATCTTACAGGAAAGGTTAGAAAATTCTCAAAGAGGTCTAAAGGGTCTGTCAAAGGGAGCACTGGATCAAGCCTCTATTCAATTTTTTGCCTCTTGCATTCTCTGGTAATAGTCCTACTTCGATGAATGATTTCATGGCTCGTGATGGGATTACTTGCAGAACCAGCTGCTACCAATATGTGGTTATAGGTATCTGAATATGACCTTTATCCAAAATGTTTCTGTGTAGAGGCACTTTGCAGTCCTCTGTTGGAAGTTTACAATGCCGGTGTTGTTTCAGTATGTCATTTGTTGGCATCAGTTTGATGTCCTTTTGCCAGCATCTTTTGTGTATATTTGGCTTCATTTACGTACCCACTGAACACTGAATTTGAGCACAAACTTCTTTCTGTAAAGCAAGAGCTTGGACTTCCACTGTGTCTTCTCTTGGAGTCCTTGGAGTTCCACAGAATCCACTAAAGTCACCAACTGCTTGTCTAATTAGAGATTTGGCAAATCAGGGCTGAAATGCTTTGCAATCAGGTATTCTAATGCTCCACCTTTTTTTCCTCACAGGAGGCCTCCTAATCTGTTTACCACGAGAACAAGCAGCACGTTTCTGTGCCGAGATCAAGTCTCCAAAGTACGGTGAAGGACACCAAGCATGGATTATTGGCATCGTAGAGAAGGGCAACCGCACGGCCAGAATCATAGACAAACCACGAATCATTGAAGTTGCACCACAGGTGGCCACCCAGAACGTGAACCCAACACCTGGTGCCACCTCTTAATGTAGATGAAATTAGGTGTTTGTTTTTAAATAGATCTATTCCTTTATCATCCTACAATTTAAAGAACTGTAAAAAAGAAAAAGAAACTTGTTGTGTCTGCACATCTGGTGGCCTTAGGTCAGTTTATGAGTGGATACAATTAGTGAAATAAAATCCATTGCCTTTTTTTCCTGTTACATTAACTGAAGATGCACCTAATCTTGAGGCAGCTTCTGAGTTGAGAATTATATTGTTATCCAATACTGTTGATTCATTTTGAATCTTTAGACACTTATCTCTCGCCGCATAGGCTCTTTTTAAAGGTGCTTTCACGTAGCACAGACATTACCAGTAGTAGTGTCGAATAGCAGTTTGTGTCCTTTCATTATATGTATATTTATCATAAGTCTAATTTTGATGCCTTGAGTGATACCCAGAAAGGCAATAAATGGATAAGCAACACAGTGGGTGTACCCAGTAGTATGAGGGTTGCATGATTACATTCAATTTTTGATTTATTTTTTTGGTTTGGTTGGGTTTTGGTTTTTTGTAAGGTTTAGTCTTACCAAGAGCATTTCCAACCCTGGACATCGCTTGGTAGTGCACTCTGTCAAACAGGCAAGTGCTGACTTTGCATGGAAAGTGCTTCAGAGTCAAAGAAGTCATTTTTAATTTCATTATTTGTAGACCTGACAATATTTACTGTATTATCAATGATTTTTTTTTTTTCTTGATAGTAAGGAAAAAAATAATTTTTTTTTCTGCAGTGTGATTGGATGTGCTATAGTGCAACAAAGGTTTTGCAGACCAAAAGGAGGTTACTGTATAATAATCATTTACAATTCACTATATAAATAACCACGTAAATAATTTTTAAATATAATCAAACTAAAATAAACCTCTGTTCTGTGGATGGTAGTGTTTAATACATTTTATATTTTGTATAGTGATTACAGGCCCTTTTTGTTTCTTTAAAATCAGCTGCTGTTTAGTATAACTCTTAGTATTATTTTATTCTTTGCTCAAATACATTTTTCTGCACGCTTTTGTGATGTGTTTAAAATCTACATTTGCCAACATTGCAGCTTGGACTTCAGCTTGTTATTCAAAAATAAATATTTAATTTTTTTTTATTGCTCTTGTAGAAGTGCATGAACTTTTTTTGATTCCTAGCTGAATTACAAACTGGAAAGAAGATTTTATTTTTTTGCAAGTGTAATTGTATTTATGGTTGTTACTACTCCTTTGATCAGTTCTACACGCTGTGATGTCCAGTGGTAATCTAGAATATCTCCACCTGACTGCCAAACCTGGGAGCAAGTAGGTTATTTCCACATGTATGATCCACTTCATTCACAAAGTACGCAGTGTTTTTGAATTGTTTGCTGCTCAAGTTCTCCTGGCTGTGCCTGCTGTAAGCTCAAGGAGGGTTCAGGTCTGTGCTCCTGTGGAATAGGTGCTGGAACCTCTCTTTTCTCTGATGGCACAGTAAGCTGCTCTCCTGGCTCACTGCTCTACCCAGCACATCATGGCATTCTGCTGAGTGGGACTGAGCACTCTTCATTCAACCAGCTCTTAAGCTTTTCCCAGGTTATGGAATTCACTCCTTAATATCCAGACCAGGAAGAAGGAAAACGTGGATAATAATTACTGCTGCCAGCAAGAATTAAGAGGGCTTCTGTCTGTGAAAAATGAGTCAATAGAGATGAACCAGTCATGTGCCTCACCCCAGGTTAGATTTCCAGTCTTGCTTCTGCTGACACCTCTGGCAAAACTTGGCTCATCTTTTTTCCATTCAGTAGTGTTTTCAACAGGCACTTTTGCAAAGCTAGACTTTGGGGTTTGATTTTTTTTTTTTTTTTTCCTTCCCTCCTTTGGAGTAGCCTGAACTACACAGAACCTCTCACTCCTGGAGAAGTCTGCAAGTTGTATGTTCACCACAAAACCTCAGAGCGGTAACTGAGTTTTTTGACTTTGCTTGGGGCGGGGGAAATAAAACATTTATTAGGTCTCTTACAGCAATTCTGAAAATAAAGCCTCAAAAAACATTGTCTGTACAAAAAATAGTGATTTAATTCCCTTTTTTATTCTTGCTGTTTGAAGTTTCTCCTGTACCCCGATAAACTGCAGTTGGCTGATGTTCACCTTCTTTATGGTCATGACAAAGACTGTCACTACATAGGTTATTTTATTGGATGAGAAACTCCTGAACTAGATCAGGTGTGCAAAGCATTTGAGTACTTCTGTATGACAGTACTTGCTACAAAGATCTGTTGTGTCTTAAGATGGTGCTAGATTGTATGAAGTTCAACCTGAGCAGGTTGCTCAGGTTGCTCACTGTTTTGGTGCTTGCTTGTTTGTTTTCCCACTTGTTATGTTGATTAGTTCATCAGGCAGGTGTGAAACCAACACTTCCTCTTCCCTAGATGTGCCTTGAGTGGTGGTAGAAGGTTCACCTCCAACGGGAAGCGTGTGCAGAGGAAGGCTGCTTAGCCAGCAAGGTGAGTTAAAATCCACAAGCATCTTACCAGCCTTTTATGGCGAGGACTGTTTTCAACTGGACTTTGAGAGGAAAAGTTCCCTGTACAGCTGCTGAAGCCAGCTACAAGCAGAATCCCTCACTGGTAAACTGATGGTCAGAGCCTCTCCTGGTGTTTCCTGATGGCCAAAATTTACATCCCAAAGTGCTGAGTGGGTGATTATTGACTTGGGAAGTTCTCTGTTAACATCACCGCATCAGTTAAGGAGTGCAGTGATTTGTGTAAGAAGTTTTATGACTTATTTTCCTAAATAAGAGATTGTAGATGAAGCTTTAGGGAGGGTAGCAAGTCCCAACTCATGAATCTTCAAGCAATACACTTAAAGAGCACCTTTTAAACAAGGTTTTTGGAGATATTGGCATCAGAAAGCAATGACAAACAAAGAGTTGTTGCTAGCTGTGTCTGTCTATACAAATGTAATGTACTTTAATTTGCATACACAAGTGCCTTTGTGTGTACCAGCTTCTACCCCTCGGCCTGTATGAGAAGGCTGCTTGTAGAACACTCATGTTGTGAGAAGAGTGGAGATTAAAAATAACAGATTTAATAATTGGGATATTCATTAGCCTCATCAATACACTTGATCAGCAGCATATATTGGAGAGCTGGTATCTCTCTTTAATATGTTGGTTTACTCAGTCTTTTGCTTTCCCCCTGCATCTGGGAAAAGTAACACTCTTGAAATTACCTATCTCTGGCCGTATATGAAGTCAGAACATTTTCATTTGGGGGGGGGGTTAGGTTATTATTTTGCTTTCTTGTTGCTAGAAATTCAGGACTGACCCTATTCCACTTCGGAGATATGAAAACTGATACGACTGTTGCCAGGGATAGGGCAGCCTCAGTGACTGTGGGGGGAGCAGGTGGGTACAATGGCCACTACTCACTACTGCACTGATTTTTCACTGAAATGTATCATGTACAGTTGGGTAGAATCACCTTTTTGGGTGTACATCTGCATTTTGATCACAAGATGTGATTGGCAACCTCTGGGTGGTGCTCGAATTGAGGAGAGGTTAACAGGATATCCCAGCCTTTATCCCAGGTAGGGTGCTTATGAGGGAGGAGGAGAGCCTTTTGAGGAGCTGCAGGGCCTCTGTAAAGGAGCCCTGTGTCAGCTTACTAACTGCTGAGGTCAGCTGGCATTGCAAGAGCCAATCATGAAGGAAGAGCTCAAATTTTTTAAGCTCTTGGTGCTCAGAGCCGGCTATGGTGGATCCATCTGTCTTGGGTACTTCTGAAGGCATTGGTGTCTAGGAGTGAGTGAGCAGCCACAGCTCAGAACTCGGGGACAGCTGTAGTCCTGAGACTGGTTCTCATGCTGGAGAGGCCAGGCTGCAGTGCTCAGTAGGTGGATAGGGGTTGCCCAAAGCTTGACATTCATAGGCAATGCTATACCATTTGTCTCTCCACACACCATGTGTCCTCTACATGGAGGATTTCCTCCAAGTGTGTCTAAACTAGCTTCAGTCTGGCATGCTCTGCTTCTAGCAGCAGGAGTTTAAAGCACTTCAGCACAGGCTGAACCTGGTTCCATCTCCAGATGGCACCACATCTTTCCTTCTGTCTCCCAACACGTCCTTAAGCTAATGCTGATATTCCAGCTGGTTTGTGCTTTTGCTTGCTGTTGTTGGCTTTTTAAGGCATGAAAAAGCTGTTGCCCCACATCTCCAGCCTTCAGAGAGGGGCAAACAGTAACAGCAGAAAAATGGTTCTGATACTTCTAAGTTAATACTGGGTCTGTGTTCAGATACGTGTTCCCTATTGTAGTAGGTCAGTGGGGGGTGCTCCTTCCACCGTAGCTAACTTGCAGGATAATTTGGTTTGGAACACATTTTGCACTCTCCTGCTACATAGCAGGGACAACCCTGAGGTCACTTTAAGTTGCTGAGAGCTGTGTGCAGCCAGGTTTTGAGTATCTCCAAGGACTGAAATTTCAGTCTCTTTGCACCCCATTTCTGTGTTTGGTCATCCATATTCTGCAGAATTTTGTCTTTAGTAGGAATTTTTCTTCCTGCAGTTTGTGCCTCTTGTCTCAGTTTTGCTGTAAACTTTCTGGAAGAGTTTGGCTGCCTTCTCTTTCTTCCCCCATTAGGTACTTACAGACAGCTGTAGGATCTCCCTGGAGCCTTCCCTTCTTCAAGCTGAGCTATTTTCTCAGCATTTCCTTGTGCACCATGTGCTTCAGCCCCCTCATTTTAGTGATTCTCCACATAACTCAGTCCAGGATGTCAGTATCTGTGCTGGGAAGCTCAGAACCAGACACAGTGTCTGGATGTAATCTCACAAAGTGCCTAACAAAGGGGAAGAACGACTTCCCTTGACCCTGCATTCTTGCCAACACAGCCCAGCCTGCAGTCAGCTCTCCATTGCAAGTGTGCACAGCTCACATTCCATCTGTCTGTTGAGTCCTTTCCTGAAAAACAGCTTTGCAGGCAGGCAGGATCCAACTTGTCCCTCAGCACAGGGTTACTCCATGCCAGGTACAGCACTCCGCTGTACTTCCAGGGGTTCCTGCCAATCTGTCTGGGGGGTCCTTCTCAGTGGCACCCCTGCCCTCCAGTGGTCAGGATCAACTGCACCTCATACTGTTGATCCCAATGCTTTGAGCCTGGCAGTTCACCCTGTTTCCACCTGTATTGCAGTCTGCTTGTCCCAGGAGGCAGTTCCTTCCTAAAGTCAAGGTGGAGGCTGCACACTGCCCTACTCCAGTCTGCAAAGCCTGTGGAAGGTGAGGATGTTGGCCAGGCCCAATATTCCTTTGGTAAATCTGTGGTGGCTGTTCCAAATCATCTTGTCCTTAGCGTACATGGATGGACACAGCAAATCCAGGAGAGTTGAATCCATAATAGTTTTAGAGACTAAGGTCCCTAGATCCTTTTTCTTCCCCTTGGTGAAAATAGGTATGACATTTGCCTTTTTCCACTCATTGGGAAACTCTCTTGCCACTGGGAGAGACGGCAGCTTTGAAGTTATGTTGGCTCCAATGAATAAATTCCACATGGTCCCGTGGGCTTGAAAATACCCAATCTGCTTCAGTGGTCTCCAGCTAAATCTGCAGCATGGGTGATGCCCTGTGGCCCCAGCCCCCAGTGCTCAGCACAGGGAAGCAGAGAACAGACCATGCCAGCAAAGTCCAAAGCAGAAGATTCGAGACATTCACCTTCTCCATGTACTTTGTCAATATGTCCACCCGTTACGTTCTCTATTGGGTTCACGTTTTCCCTTGCTTCCTTTTTGCTACTGATGTATCTGTAGAAGCCCGTTTTGAATCTTCTGGTGATGAGAAATGAAGCTGCGTGGTGGTGGTGGATTGTGTTGTTTTTCTTGTTATTGTCTCATCTACATCTGTTTTCCCTGGCATCTAAGTTAAAAAAGCTAATTTTGCTGAGCTGGAGCAGCTGCCACTTCCCACCACAGTAAATGAAGCTTTCAGAAGATCTCATCTTTGGAATTAAAGTTCTGATCATAATGTGGATTTTAATAGTCAGTTGAGATGCTTATTAAATTATAACACTGTGCTTTAGGAGCATTCCTGTACTGTGGGAGAAATCTCAATCATTTAGCTTGGATTAGTTTTGTGATTTAATGAACAGAAAACATTAAAACTAAAAGCCAAATGCAAAGCAGCTGTATAAATATGTTCTATACAGTTCAGGAAAGTGACAGATACAGCTGTGAAAATACTTTGCAAAGAACATCCTCTCTTAAATGCCATTAATTTTAGCAAGATGAATTCCATCATCAGTTTTCTTAATGAAGAAAATCTCTCCTTCCTTTCTTTTCTGAAGTTCATGAGATTCAGTGTGTACTTCAGTGAATTAGTAGCAATGAATTTGAAAACTATTCACTCAGGACTACTTTGGGTGTTTGGGATTTTCTATGAAAATCAGATGAAGATGCAAAGGACAGGGTTTTTCATGTGTCCACTCAGTTCTGTTTATAGAGTGCGTGGCTATAGCATCAACCAGCTGTCATGCTATTGATGCCACTGCATGGTTCTCAGTGCTGCAGCCCAGAGTGGTGCCAGCAACAACTGAGATCAGTCTCTTGTATTAAGGTTTGATTGAGGACACTATTAGTCAGGGTACAAATGAAGGACAGTCACCTCAACCACCCACTCCACTGCATCCATCTTGGCACAGAGTCCTGAATAATTTTGAGGAGTTATACAACAGGGTGGTCCAGTGATGTGGGAGTTACTGCACAAGACACTATTACTGGGTGTTTCTGGTGGTGTTACCAAGATCACCAGAGAAGCAAAGCACTTGGGTCACAACAACCCCATGCAGTGCTACAGCCTTGGGCCAGAGTGGTTGGAAGGCTGCCCAGCTGAAAAGTACCTAGGGGTGAACATGAACCAGCAGTGTACCCAGGTGGCCAAGAAGGCCAACAGCATCCTGGCTTGTGTCAGAAATAGTGTGGCCAGCAGGAGTTAGTAAGTGATTGTGCCCCCGTATGCAGCACTGGTGAAGCCACACCTTGAGTACTGTGTTCAGTTTTGGACCTCTCATTACAAGGATATTAAGGTGCTGAAGCGTGTCCAGAGAAGGGCAATGAAACTGGTGAAAAGTCTAGAGAACAAGTCTTATGAGGAGTGCCTGAGGGAACAGGGTGTTTAGCCTGGAGATAAGGAGGCTCAGAGGAGACCTCCTCCACTCTCTAGAGCTAACTGAAAGGAGGTTGTAGTGCAGTCTCAGTCTCTTCTCCCAAGCAACAAGCAATAGGACAAGAGGAAACGGCCTCAAGTTGCACCAGGGGATTTAGCTTGGGTATTAGGAAAAAATTCTTCACCAGAAGGGTTGTCAAGCCCTGGAACAGGCTGCCCAGGGGAAGCATTGAGTCACCATCCCTGGTGGTTTTGAAAAGACATGTCAATGGTGCTTACGGCCATGGTTTACTGGTGGCTTGGTAGTGCTGGCTTAATGGTTGGACTTTTGATGATCTTAAAGGTCTTTTCCAACCAAAGTAATTCTATGATTCTAAAAAAAGGAATAATTGTATTCAATGCACAGAGAAATTAAGGGTTGGAGTCCCTCTTGTATAAAAATGTGTATAAATACCTATGTACGTGTGTATTATGCAGGTATAAAAGCATCTTAGTTTTCAAACACCAAAATCAAGACAGCAGACTCATTAAGTACTTTTTTTTTCAGGTATGAAAAACATCTTTTGCATAAGATGCTGTCAAACACACACTAGTGGAAGAAGTATCTACATTGCAAACAGGCCTGTGTCAGAACTGGCATGTGTAGTATTGTTTTACTCTAACTTTGCAATGGGACTGTTGCCTGAATTTTAAAACAGAAGATTTATTGAGGTTCCCCTTTCAATACCCCTCACTTGAATTTGATTGGAGGGACTTTTATTACCTTTCTGTTTACCTTTGAGTAAGGGGTTTCCTATGTAGTTCAGGAGTCTAAGGTCTGATTTTATTGACAATTAACAGCTTCATAATGTCAGTGCTGCTTGTTAGTTGTCCTTCACAGTGCCTGTACACTTGCCTCTCTGACTTCACAAAATTGTTTTGAGAGAGGTTTTTTTTTTTTTCTGGGTTTCTAACCTTGTCTGTCCCACTTTTGTGGGAACACAGCAGCCTGTGTTTTGTCATAGCTCCCAAAGGCAGTGACTCCAGCAAGCATACATGGAACCACTTACCACAAGAGCTATCGACAGGAATGCAGCCTGGTCCAAGCAGCTGCCACAAATGGAGCACATAAACCTGCTCTGCTACATCTTTACTTAAGTCCCTGGGAATTTTGCCACTGAGTTTTAAAGATAATCAGCTTTTAGGATACAGGTTTAAGTTCAGAAGCACGTCCTATCCATGCTATGACTTCTGTTTATCTGTAGCACTAATATGAAGCTTAGTATATTGACAGCTCAATCTATGTCACCTTGGATTGCAGGACAACCTATTGCAAAATGCAGTTAAGCTTCCTAAAGTAGCTGTAATGCAGAGTTTTGGTGCACAGCTTATCATCATGAGACTGCCTGGAGCAACCATGGACTTACTCTTGATGGTGCATCTTTGGGTACAGAGCCTGGCTGGATTGCCCATGAACAAACTGACAGGTATGAAGATCTGTCGGGTTAGCAAATAAATAGCAAAATAATATCAATCCTTAGCATAATTTCCCTCCCATCCTCATGGTGCTTATCCAGCTTATAATATTACATGTATTTATTACTGGGTTTGTTCCCCTCGATTTACCTCTCCTCTCTTCTCTCCTGGCTCTCTCATCCACATCCCCAACTTCATCTTCTGGGAGAGTAAGTGAGAAATCAGCCAGCAAACTGCCTTCCTCCCACCTTTACCCTCCTCAGAGCTCTTACTTCTGTCTCAGCTCTCTGCTCCATCTTAGTCAGTGATGAATCCCACCTTGCAGCATCATCTGCTTCACTAAGTAGGGCTTGAAGAATAAACTGGCTGTCACACCAATGGCATAAGCTAGTCTGAACCACGGCAAGGGGGCCTGAACTCCACTTTGCAAGAAAAGGGTGAGGATCTACAGTGTGGTGGAGCAAGAGGGTCGTATGCAAATATGACTCAAATCATCTTCTGAACTTTGCTGCAGGTCTCAGGTATGAGGCTGTTTTCAGTCCCTGAATATTCTTCTCAAATGTGTCACTTGATGCACTCATGCTGTTAGTTAAGGCAGATGAGGGCATGCTAAGGACAGTGTATATTCAATATGCCACTTTCAAGCTTCAGAATGCCAAACTTCTGCAACTTACTTTTTGCAACCTCAATTTGCAAAAAGTTTTTTTGTATTTTGTTTGCTTTTTCTCCTCTCTCTACCTCAGGTTTTCCCATTTGGGCTTTTTTTTCCTTCCCTGCTCTCCTACGTCCCCAGGCACTACACTACAACTCATTTTTGTTCCTTCTCTTCCCTTTCTGAAAAACACCGGAGCTGTCCCAAAAGGCTGGCCAGAAAGTCCACCCCCAACAATGCCCTGCCTCAGGTGTGGTTGTGATGCAGTCTGCAGACATCCCAGGTCTGTCAGTGCAAATGAGGTCCTTGGTAAACATGCTTCCACCACATCAAGGTGACGGCGGGGCCTTAAAAATCTCTCCAAGCTTGATTCGTGGAGGAATGACGCAAACTCCGACAGCCTCCACAGAAGCAGGAGATAAAAAATATCGTGCTGGCCTTGGCCGTGGACTGTGCCCGAATACCAAGTGCTACTCTCTGCAAAGGGCTGATGAAATCCTGGCAGCTCATGAGTGCAGGCAGGGAAGGACAAAAATACGGGAAGTAGGAGGACGTGCAAAAGCATGTGCTGACCTGCCCTCACGTCCGCCCCAGCCTCCAGCAGTCCCTCCCCTCAGCAAACCCTCCCAGCCCATGGTTCCTGCGGCCTCTCTGAGCATGCACAACCGCGGGCGCATGTGCAGCGGCTGAGGGAAGCATCGTACGCCAGCGGGACCCGGCTCCTCCCGACTGTGTGAGGGGTCAGGCTGAGGACGGAGCCGTAAGGCTGCCCCAGCACGATGGAGCAGGTCGGGAAGCGGCTAGGGCCGGCAGCTCGGCTGGACACCATCCTCCGGCACCTCTCCCCACGGCTGGGAGCAGTCCCTGTGCCGGTATCCTTTCCGCTAAGGGGTCGGGCTGGGGGAGCGGGATGTTGGCTCCATTGAGGTCGGATCTCTTCTTCCTGCACCCCTGCGAACTTTGCCCTGGGTGCTTGCGGGTGCCCGGGTGCCATAGAGGGGATCCGCGGTGCTTTGCCCCACAAGGACTTCCTGCCCGAAGGTACACACAGGCAGGGTCCCTGCCTTCTGGCCTAGTTATAGGGGGGGTGACGTGCAGGGGGGTCGTGACGTGCAGGGGGGTCGTGCCCCATGCAGCCCATTAGCACCAGGGCAGCGTTTCCCCTGACTGATGTTTGCAGGTCAGCAGCCGTCCCACCCTGAAAACCTTTTGCTGCCTCGTGCTTCTCCCTGATCTTCAGTCCTGCAACCTGTTGGGTGCTGGCATGTGCATCTGATGAGCTGTCCGGCTCTTGCCAGCCCCGCATGGCACAGCTGCCCCAGCACTGAGCAGGGAGGTTACCTGCAGCAAATTGTCCTCCTAGAGATTTCTGAGTTTAGGGGTGATAAGCTGCAAGGCTTAGCAGTTGCACAGCAAGTCTCGGACTTTGTTGAGAGGTATAGACCTGACAGCAGCAGGAAAAGCTTTAAAAGTTTGGGTTGTGAGTAGGAAATGAGGTGGAAATGTTGGACACTGCCAGACAGATCAGGGAAAGGAAACCAGGACTGAAGTTTCCACATTGGCCTATCCCAAAAGTGAAATGAAGTTTGCTTGCTGATAGGATTTGTAATGCTGCTGCTGTAAATCTTCCTTTAAAAAAAATTAAAAAATATATTTGGAGATGTTGCTGATTCTGAGTGGGAGTTGAATTCTGACAGGTTACCTTTGAATTATAATAAATTGGTGAAGAGGATGTGATAGATATAGGAGTCTTCAGATACATAAAAATATGAAGACAGATAGGTAGTAGTTGACTTGGACTGCCATAAGACAAAGGTGCAAGTAGTAACACAAAACTGGGAATACATGCTGGGAAAAGCACCCTGGTTGAAAAGAGAGTAAATAAGGAGAGGTGCTGCATGAGCTCTTTTGGTTTTAAATCCAGCTACAATGATCCTGCTGCAAAGAACTTTGGTCAAAAGTGTGACTAAGCTGGACTAAAGCAAAAAAAAGGTGCATGGATAATGTAAATGGTAGAATTGAATAAGAACAGATGTATTTGATGCATGTAGTGTCAGTGCAGTGGTTCTGTTTTAATCTCTCGCATTGGTGATTTGCGTAGGACAGTCACTTTTTCTCCCAGGAGATGCCTGCTTTTACAAAAGGAGAAATGCTTTGATAGCAATACCAGTCACTGGCAGAGACACAAAATGTGACAACCTTCTGAAGCCTGTGAGGTCTCTGCACTGCCCTGCTGGGGTGCAGATGTGTACACCCCCCTCTCTCTGCTCAATGAGCTCTGCACCAGGGGTTAATTGCCTTCTATAAGCTCACCCAGGCTTCCAGCCTTCCTAGCCTGGAAAAGAGAGCATCCTGATCTTCTCTATGTAAAATTAAACTTGGAATCATAGAATGGTTTGGGTTGGAAGAGATCTTAAAGATCGTCTAGTTCTGACTCCCCTGCCATGGACAGGGGCACCTTTCACTAGGCCAGGTTGCTCAAGGCCCCTGGAACCACCTGGCCTTGAACAGTTAGTTCCAGGGCAGGGTCACCCACAACTGCTCTGGGTAACCCATTCCAGTGTCTCACCACCCTCTCTTTAAAGAATTTCTTCCTAATATGTAGTCTAAATCTACCCACTTCCATTTTAAACCATTCTGCCTCATCCTATCACTACAAGCCTTTGTAAAAAGTCCATGCCCGGCTTTCTTGTAAGCCCTCTGCAGGTTCTGGAAGGCTGCTCTAAAGTCTGCCCAGAGCCTTCTCTTCTCCAGGCTGAACAGCCCCAACTCTCTCATCCTGTCCCCATTGGGAAGGTGCCTCAGCCCTCTGATATCTTCATGGCCCTCCTCTGGTCCTTCTGCAGCAGTTCTATGTCTTTCTTGTGCTGGGGGCACCAGAACCGGATGCAGTACTCGAGGTGGGGTCTCACAAGAGCAGCATAATGGGGGGGAAGAATCATCTCCCTCATCGTGCTGGTCACACTGCTTTTGATGCAGCCCAGCACGTAATTGCCTTCTGGGCTTCAACCACACATTGCTGGCTCATATCATCAACTGATACCCCCAAGTCCTCCTCAAGACTTCTGTGAAGCCATTTTCCTCCCATCCCATGTTTATGCTTGCATAATCTTGTTCATACCCAGTTTCCTCTTGTAGTTGCTTAAAAGGATCAGCGTATGAGAGATTTGGTCTTTCCAAAGGTGTTTACATTTCAGTGGTTACATGCGTTATATTGTCTGCTTGGTTAGCTAACATGCCTGTGAATTTGTTTTTCCTAAAAGGGTGTGTGTGAGAGGAAGGGAAATGTTTAATACTCCATGTCTTCACCAAAATGAGTTGCTGGAGGTGGCAGCTCCTTCCCAGCCTGTGTACTTCTTGTTTACAGTCATCCAAACAACCCCAGTTTGTACTTTCAGCAGTGCAAGGTGGTAAAAGCAAACCCAGTAAGAGGTGTTGCAAAGCCTGGCAGGAAGGTGTTCAAATGGACTCCAGCACTTAGTGAACTTGTCTGCTGCCCCCCTGTTCTGAAAGATGGAGGTGTGCTGGGGAGGCCATGACAGCTGGGAGTTTAACCAGTGCTTGTACCTCCATGAACTGTTTGGACATGTAGGAGCCTGAATGGCCAAGAGCCCCATTTTCACTGGAATTTTGTACTGAATTTTCTCTATGTGTGGACAAGGCTGTACTGAACTGGTGTTCTATGCTTCTTTGCCAGTCGTGCTACTCTGAAGATGGGAAAGATTGATTATATTTTTTTTAGAAGCAAAATAAACAAGGCCATGAATTGAATGTCCAGCACAGCACTTATCTTGAAGATGAACCATGCTGTAGGATTCCAGACACATGTATAGGTTGTTCTTCTGCTCTATTCTGCGTGAGTGTGTATTCCTTAATTTCCATCCCAGACAAGCGTTCGTACTTCAGCCCAAGTTAGTGCTGTTGCTCATCCACGGCAGTTTCGGTAAGCTGTTTATTCTTTCTTTGCAGAGATAGAAAAGAAATAACCTGCAGGATTCTGTCCTTTTTTCCACCCTAGCACATGTGTTGATCATACAGTCATAGAACAGCTTAATTTGGAAGGGACCTTAGAGATCATCTACTCCAACCTCCCCACCATGGGCAGAGACACCCATCAACTCAACTCGGCTGCTCAAGGCCTCATCCAGACTGATCTTGAACACCCCCAGGGAGGAAGCATCCACGACCTCCCTGGGCAACCTACTCCAGAGTCTCACCACCCTCATACTGAAGAACTTCCTAAGATCCAGTCTAAACCTGATTTCCCTCAGCTTAAACCTATTGCCCCTTTTTCTCTCACAAGACAAACTTATGAAAAGTCCCTCTCAAGCCTTCCTGTAGGATCCCTTCGCATGTTGGAAGACAGATGTAAAGTGCCCCCAGAGTTTTCTCTAGGCTGAACAAGCCCAGCTCTCTCAGTCTATCTCATAGCAGAGGTGTTCCAGCCCTTGGATCATCTTTGTGGCCCTCTTCTGGACTTAGGCCACCAGCTGTGTCTTTCTTATGATGAGGACATCAGAACTGGATGTGGTATTCAAGGGGGGGTCTCAGAAGAGCAGAGTAAAGGGCAAGAACTACCTCTTTTGATCACTAGATACTGTGTAGTTTTCCATTTTGCTAGGGTATTCCCCTTTGTTTAGCTGCGGTTTAATAGAAAAGCTTAGCTATGCACCTTGAAACAATCTGAGGGATAACCCCACTGCAGAGACTGTTGCGTCTGCTTCAGTGTCTCTGTTGAGACTAAAGCTGGTGAGGACCAGTCCCGGTTTTCCTGCTCACTTCTCACTTTGGGAGGGCATGAGAGAGATGCTTTGAGTTCTGTCACAGAAGTAATGGATGGTTGTGGGCAGAAATGGTTCACAGCCATGGACACTGTGGTGGCTTAGCTGAGACGTGAAATGCTGCATGCCTTCAGAGCTGAGGTGGACATGCAAGCGGTGAGGGTTTCTCACTGATTCTCCCCCGCAGCCGCTGACACCCTTCTCTTCCTGCCAGGTCTCACTGATGCAGCTCCAATTGTTCTGCCCAGCCTAACTAATATGTTTCTTCTTTGTGTCGCAGCTACACCCTGGACAATGATGTCCTCACCGAGGAACAAAGGCAGTTCTATGAAGACAATGGGTATCTGCTCATTAAGAAGCTTGTTTCTGATGAAGACATTGAGCGCTTCAGGTATGGGGCACTTGCCTAAAGTGCTGGAGGGCCCTGTGAGCAGCAGCATCCTGAGGAAGCTCTGGGTAGCTGGACTCTCTCAACATAGGTCTTCTCTCTGCTTTGCAGGGAGGAGTTTTTGAGGATCTGTAGAAGAGAGGTGAAGCCACCGGGAGCTATGATTATGAAAAATGAGTCACTGAGATCCCAGTATGGTCAGTCTGAAAAAGCTGTTAATAAAGTGCAGGACTTCCAGGAAGACAAAGAGCTGTTCAGATACTGTACTCTGCCAGAGGTGAGATAAACAACAAAAAAGAAGAGGGTGGTGGAAGAGTCTGTATAGAGTGTATCTATGTTTTAATGCTAGTGCAAAGAAGCTTGCTTTGGTTCTGCTGAAGCTGTGTCCTTTATCCCTTAGAGCCCCTGTGTTGCACTCCTGTAAGTACATATGCAAGGAAGGAGTACAAAGCCATTTTTAAGTGTTCTGCATGAACATGGGATGGATGATGGTCAGGGCAGAAGATTTAAAGCACTGCTCCTCTGCTGTTGTGGTGTGGAGACAATCAGGAATACAACTATCCCAAACCATGCCAGGATGACAGGACAGTTGAGCAGTATTTTTTGAATATCTTCTACCCAGGCAAAGCATCTGCTCTCTGGGCATGCCCAGGTTTGTAGTCAATATTCATGCTGTGGCAGAGAGCCATAGCCTTGTGAAATTAGGACGTCCCAATCTTTCCAACCCCACCCAGCAGCCTGCTGCACCATCTCCCATCTTGGCTTCCTGCCACCATGCCTGTGTGTGCCGTGCCAGATCTCACCACCTGTCCTACATCCTTCCATCCCAATGTCCTGCTCTGCCCTAGTCCTGAGCCAAGCATCCAGGTCCCAGTGCTTCTTCAGCAATCTTTCCTCTTGTCTTTCTAGTATTTTTTCTAATGCTTTCTTCCCTGTAGATCCTCAAATACGTTGAGTGCTTCACAGGGCCAAACATCATGGCAATGCACACCATGCTGATAAATAAACTTCCAGATTCTGGTAAGGAAAACTTGGATAAGAGAAACTGTTGTGTGTATGCTGTCCATCTGGCCAGAACCAAACTTAGAAACATAGAATGGGTTGGGTTGGAAGGGGCCTTAAAGACCATATAGTTCCAATGCTCCTGCCATGGACAGTGACACCTTCCACTAGACCAGGTTGCCCAAGGCCCCATCCAACCTGGCCTTGAACTTCCAGAAAGGGGGCATCCATAACCTCACTGGGCAACCTGTTCTAGTGTCTTACCACCCTTACTGTACAGAACAGCTGTGAAAATTTAGGAGGCTACTTTGGTAATAGCTTGTTGTTGTTTGTCACCTTGGCTTAGTGAGTTCACATTTCTTGTTTTTCGACATTCAGTGGAAGCTTGTTTGCTAAAGATGGTGGCTGTCTTGGCTGCAGCACCCATATGTTCCAAGCAGGCAAGTAAGCTCCCTATTCAGCCAGCTACACTTGGTTAGAGGCTCAGGGTTTTAAAGAGGAGGTGCTTTTTAAGCTCAGCTTTTCACATGTGTTGAAGCTGTTTTGGTTTAGCAAAGTTGGAACCTGAACTGTGTTTCTTATTCTGAGGTGTGCAGCTCCTGAGCAGATAGGTAGTACATGGAGCTATTAAAATACTGAGTTTGTTCTGGTTGTCTCCACTTGTCATCTTAACTACTCCACAGAAAGCTGTACCATTCTGTTTGGGAATTCAGTAGGAAACCATTTTTAAAGTAGAACCAAACCAATAATGGACAAGAAATGGGAAGCTACTCCATGTTTGCAGGTTCGACTTTAATGGAGATTCAATACTTCTTAGGAGTACTGTAGGAGAGATGCAGATCTCAGGAGAGTTTTTGAGGTTCCCCAAAGTCTAAACAATATGGCAAATGAGGCAAGTGGAAACACCCTAAATGTATTGATTTGAGGAGCATACTGAATGGCAAAAAAACCCTTGTAAATCATAAAAAGTGGCTGGTTTGGTGTGGGTGATGTTTGCGTTTCCATGGTGGAAAAAGAAGTAATAAAAAAAATGTCAGAAATACATATTTTTGTTTAGAGTTCATGGAAAAAAAGCGTCTAAGGTGAAGGCTAAGAGTGCTGAGGAGGCTGCAGTTCATAAATTGTGATGATTTTTTTTTTTTTTTAAAGCAGGCCAAATAAACACGTTGGGTACAACACAGATAGGGTTGATTCTGCTTGCAACACAACAGTAGATCAAGTGACTACAGCGTGGCTGTGTCAAAGTTTGTGCTGGGACAGATTTGTGCAACACTCTGCTGGTTAAAGTTCACAAAACTGAAGAGCAGCGAAAGAGAGAGGTGAAAACTTGGCAGGGGTTTGTTGATGGTGAAGGCCAGCAATAGGAGTCTTGTGTGGGACTGCACAGCTAACCAGCTGCTGGCATTCACTGTCCCCTCATGCCGTTGCTGACCCAAGAGCCTCCACTGTGTTTTTTGGTCCATCTTGGGATGGAGTATAAGCTAACCCATTTGTCTTCCAATGCAGTAGTGGGCTGGAGCATATACTGAGTATCTAAAGTCTGTCCAGTGGCAAGCAGCAGCTCCTAAGACATGGTACAACAAGTGCAGTGGTTTAAGGGGAAGGAAAACCCTGTGTCATGTTTAATGAGGTTGATGGTTTTGAACATGTGTTGCAGATAAGCAGACCTTTCTCCACCCAATGCATCAGGACTTGCACTATTTCCCGTTCCGGCCTGCGGACCTCATTGTGTGCTCCTGGACTGCTATGGAGAGGGCTGACGAGAGCAACGGGTGCCTGGTTGTGCAGCCTGGGACACACAAGGAGACCCTGAAGCCTCATGACTATCCAAAGTGGGAGGTAGAGCATCATGAGGGGCTTGGAATAGGCATGCATGAGGGAACCACATTTTGGCTGGGGAGGGCTCGCCATGAAGGGATGGTACACAGGTCATAGCTGAGGTTTCTGGTGTTGGGTTTTCTCTTTATGTGAACACTGACTTATTGTTTTGGTTGCTCTTGCTCCATGTAACCTGGCTAGATTTGGCTCTGTTCCCACCTTCGTGGCATAACATCATAAACACATCTAACCATTTTCCCCTGTCCTTGCCAAGTCTGAGGACTCTGACCTGTCAGGTTGTTCTGGCCTGGTGAGCACGTGTACTGTCTTCAAGAGAAGTTGGGTAGTAAGCACTGAATGAGATGAAATATCAGGCAGTGTCTTTTTCTTAAGAATGGATGTTTCCTTACCTGGCCTGCCATTGGTGGTGGTTATACTGGGAGCAGAAGGCTGGGCTCCAGTGGTGGCATCAGGCCATACTTGTGGGATTCCCCAGTGCTCTTTTCTCTCCAGCAGAGGAATGTTCTTGATTGAGTCCAGCTTCAGAAAATAGAAAAAATATTTTTTTCTGTTCCTGAGGCTTGAAGTGGGAAGACTTGTAGGCAAGTGGGCAGGCTTTTATCTGAACATACTGAACACGCTGCCCAGTCCAGAGGGGAGCGATTCAGCAGCTGTCCCTCACGCTGGGAACTGGCATTTGCTCTACTTTTATCCAAGTGATTTCTACTCAAGACTTTTTTTCTAGGGTAAAACCAACAAACTTTTCCATGGGCTGCTTGATGAGGATGAGACGATTCCCAAGGTTCACCTTGTCATGGAGAAGGGAGACACAGTGTTCTTCCATCCCCTTCTCATTCATGGTTCTGGGATAAACAAGACATCAGGCTTCCGAAAGGTAGGAAACCTCCCTTCTGATATTCTTGATTTTTTTGAAACAGATCAAACTGTTCCTCCCCGTTGCAAGCTCATGACTATCTGGATGAACTTTTAAATAAGTTTTTAGCTTCCGTACATACTTTTGCACTCATTTATTTAATTGATTATTGTTTAATTAACATCTCTGTCTTTTGGGAGAAGAGCATGCCCCTGACTTGGGCTCCTCACTACAAGAAATACATTGAGGTGCTGGAGTGTGTCCAGAAAAGGGCAACAAATCTGGTGTGGGGTCTGGAGAACAGGTCTGGTGAGGAGCAGCTGAGGGAATTGGGATTGTTTAGCCTGCAGAAGAGGAGGATGAGGGGACACCTCATTGCTGTCTACAACTACCTGAAAGGAGGTTGGAGTGAGGTGGGGGTCAATCTCTTTTCTCTAGTATCAGGTGATAGGATGAGAGGAAATGGCCTGAAATTGTGCCAGGGGAGGTTTAGATTGGATATTATGAAAAAAAGTCTTTATGTAAAAAGTGGTCAGGCATTGGAATAGGTTACCCAGTGAGGGGGTGGAGTCACTGTTCTTGGAGGTTTTCAAGAAACATGTGGACGTGGCATATGGGAACATGGTTTAATGATCGTGGTGATCTTAGCTTGATGGTTGGACTCAGTGATCGCAGAGGTCTTTTCTAGCTAAATCAATTCTATGATTCTGTGCTGTGGGGCTGCTTGAGAAAAACAGAGCAGCAGTAGAAATTAAATACTGCATCTTATGTTTGAAGTCTGGCTGGCTGCACTTGCTTTTCCGGTAGCTCCCCTTCAGCTTGGTATCCAATCTCTGGATAGCAGGAGCCCCCATCATCCAATAAATAATATTTATTTATATGCCAATATGGCTGTTTTGTCTATTGAAGATCTGACTACACATCATCTGTTTGTTTTACATCATGATGACTTAACTGAAACAGGTAAAGGTGGCCTCCTTTGGAGACCTGATCCTTTCTCAGCAGTGCATTCACCCAGGCATGTGAGGGAACTGTAGCGTCCAGTGTAGCCACTAATAGCAGTGCAGAGATTTCTCCTCTTGCACTGCAACACAGGCTGGTCTATTTTTATTTTGTTTTGCCTCCGTCAATTACTATCTGGCTCGTTCTTCCAGCCCCAGTAGCATTAACTGGTATGGAATTCCTTCCTCCTCCAGTCCTGACAGCAGAGGGGACAAGTACTGGGAGTCTCATCTGCTGGCTCTTGCCTGGTTAGTGGAATAATAGTTGAGTTTAATATCCCACAGAAACACAAGAGCTTTCTCTAACTGTGCCAAATCCCAGCATTTGTCTGCCTTTGGGGTAAATCAGTGAATGTTATGAAGCTCTCTAAGCCAGATTATGGTCCAGCACCCTTTGTGAGCTGGTATAATCTCGTTGCAGCTGGCACAGCTTGTGAGACAACAGCTTTTTCCTGTGAGACATTTCTATTTATTTCCTCTAGACTCTGCTTAAGCAAGAACCAATCACAAAATGAGTGATTTGATAAGACTGCCTGGGTGAAGAAAGTAAGAACTTTTACTGAGCACAGAGGTCTGCTCCAGCCCTGACTTTCCCACTCTGCCATCTGATACTCTGAAATCAAGTAGTACAGTTCCACCTTTGGGAGTGTTTGGGAGAGGAGTGAAGGAAGAGGAGCACATCAGCAAGCAAGAGTGTTTCTCTAGGAGGAGTATTTAAACAAGGGGACATTCTCAGGAGAGCTGGAGTGAAAAGAAGGAAGGACTTAACTGATCTGTAAGGAAGGGGTGGAGTGTCCACGGTCTGGGATATACAAGATGTTGTTTCACTTGTAATGGTAGCAAGTGATGTCCTGTTTCCTCATACAGAGTATAAGCTGTCACTTTGCCAGCTCGGAGTGCTACTACATTGATGTCAAGAACACGACCCAGGAGCACCTGGAAAAAGAATTGATTGAAATGGTGCAAAAGAAATATGACACCACTTCTGTGAAACTCATGGTAAGACCATGTGGAGCGGTATGTTTCTTATGACAGTCCAGCTAAGTTTTCTGTCCTAAGTTTCTCTCCTGACAGATTTGTGCTTTTAGTTGTGCTCAGTTCAGCAGATCAAGCTCTGCCAAGCAGATACTCAGAACATGACCAGCAGGCCTCTTGAAGGCATTTTGCTCTTAAGGCTGCTTCTTGCTATGCTGGAAAGTTCTTTCTTATCCGTTGAGCTCTAGAGGTTCCTCCTCCAGCTTTGTTTGTCAAAGTGTGTCTTGTGAACATGCTGTGATCCCTTCCACTGCTAGCTGAGCTGGTGCAGATTAGATAAACACCTCATTTTGTGGTTGGTGTTGTAGCATAAGTGAGGAGGAGCCACAGATTCTGCTGTCTTGGTGGATCAGCTCTGTTCATGTGCACTTCACACCACTCAAGGGGGTACAGACTGGGTAGCAGTGGAGAGGGCTAATGTGGCAAGGCAGGAACAGGGTGAAGTGTGTGCAAGCTTTGCTGTTCGCAGTTCAGTTTGTTGTGGGGAGTGTGTCTGAACCAGAGCTTTTTGCAGTTGTGTTTGGATTGCACAATGTGAACAGGAAGATGTGGTCCTCTCTTCCCCTAATTCAGAAGTATAAGGTGCAACACATTCAGTGCTCCTCCACAGTTTGTATGCCCACAGTTTTCCCTCCTAAATGCAGGTGGATTTTCCTTTTCAAAGAGCCACGTATGACTGCAAGAGGAGACTGGTTTTTTGTTTGTTTGTTTAAATATAATCCCGCATCAATTGCTTTAAAGCCTAGGTGTAGTAGGCAGCAATTTTGATTTTAAATTGTATCTTTTACAGCTATTAAAATATCCAAGACATTCTGGAGGACAGGATTTTTTCACGTCGGGGGGGGGGGGGATTTTTTTTTTCCCAGCAGTGCTTTGCAAGCTTGATCTTACCTGTTGCCTGTAAAAGCTTCAGCTTGCTTGACTTTTGATTCCTGGAGTTATTTAGGTACACAGTGAAATCCAAAGCATAGTGAGGCTCTCTCCTCATTCTGAGTGGAAAAGAGGTTGTAGCCATAGAAGCCTCAGATGAGCTTCTGTTTTCATGTAGTTGTAAGCATTTTTTTAACCAGAGTTGGAGTGCCCAGCTTTTATATTTCATCTTCAAAGACTAATGATAACAACTAAGTAATCCCCACAAAGGGCAACTGAAGTAGGAGCTTGCCTTAGACTTAGCTCCATGAAGCATACAGTAGCTGTCTTCTCTGCTTTACAATCTGCAGTAATGCCTGCCCTGCACCTGATGACTGGGTAAATGCTTGCTGCTGGTTTCTGCTGCACAAGGCTGCTCAGCTTAGAGAAGAGTCTGGTGAGACTTTATAGCTGCCTTCCACTACTTGAAAAGATCCTACAGGAAGGCTGGAGAGGGACTTTCCATAAGGGTGTCTTTAAGCTGATGGAAAGTACTTTTAGACTGGATCTTAGAAGTTCTTCAGTATAAGGGTAGTGAGACTCTGGAATAGGTTGCCCAGGGAGGCTGTGGATGCCTCCTCCCTGGGGCTGTTCAAGGCCAGGTTGGACGAGGCTTTGAGCAGCCGAGTCTAGTTGAGAGGTGTCCCTGCCCATGGTGGGGAGGATGGAGTAGATGATCCCTTCCAACCTAAGCCATTCTGTGCAAAGTGCAGTCAGATGGTGAACTTTTCTGATCATCCAAAAGTACACCTTGTGGTAGGCACTGTGCACACAAATTATCAAGGGCAGAGTTCTCTGTGCTGCTCATGTTTTGCCTTCTGCCCTCTTCCGGAACTGAACCACGGGCATCTCACCATCTGTGTTAACACCTGCAAACAATCTAGGGGTGGAGGTTGTACCTCTCCTTAACTTGGGCTGTATTTTTGTTCTTGATGTTCAGGATTTGAAACAGCACTCAATGAAAGCTGGAAACTCTGTAAGCTGCTCATCTTTTTTGCTGGCCCTCAAAGCTTTTCTTTTGTCCCATTTTTGTTTTGAAGGATATTTGGAACTTCCGAGCACGGCTTGTGCAAGGGGAAAGGATTAACCTGTAGAACAACCTCTGATGAGTGGGATGCAAAACACCTGCCTGAGAATGAGCTTCTCTGGAGAGCACAGACCCTGCGTTTTGTTGACCTCTGTATTGGTAACTTAGCCAAATGCTGCACTGCAAAATCATTTTATGCTAATATAAAATAGTTGCATTGAGATTGAACAGCTGGTGTACGTCAAAGACAATCTAGCCTAGAACAAGAGAGGTTTGCTGTGTTTATCTTAGACAATTGAAGAAGGAAGGTCTTGAAAGAACATGTTCACTTTCGTCATGTTTTTGTTCTTTTTAAAAGTTCCTCATGACCTATCTTTGGAACAATACTACCTTAACAAGATTTTATGCAAGAATTCATGTAAGGGTGTGGTTTTTAATGTTTCCAACTTCTTTTTCTGTGCAAAAGAAATCAAATTAATCAGAGTTTCATAGAAGCAGGGAAGTTAATACAGCTGAGAGGATGAATATATTGGTACTAGCAGAATCAGTGGTGTAAGGAGCTGGATAAAGGCAAAGTAGCAACCACTGAGATATGAAAAAGGGACTGATGGGCTGGAACATGGTCACTAGTAGAGTTCCTCAAACGTGACATGGCATGGTATCGTATTTTACCAAGCAGCATGGCACAAGTGAAATACATGGCTGGCAGGGTTGGGAGCTGCTGGGCCAACAAATCAGCCTCCCATTGGCCTTGAGCCAGTTGATCCAGGGTTCTGTGAAGTGAAAAAGTCCTCCCCTGAGCCTGGCAGGTCTGGAAAAGGGAGCCTTTTGGTGCTGCCAGGTCAGGGAGGTGGTGGGATGCTCCTTGGGATGCATTGGTGGCAGGACAGAGTGACCTGAACTGGAATAATCCTCTTGCCTTTCACAATGTTTTTCCTTGGTTTCTGAAAGATTCTTTTGATTTCAGAATCTTTTTTTGTAAAATCCACATTAAATCAGAGCAAAACTGCATTCAGTGGCTGTGCTGTATAATATCTGCTGTTCAGAGATTCTGGTGCTGGGTGTGTCATTGAATACCCCAGTGCAAAACAGTGATCCCCAGCTCCTTTCTACTCCCACCTTCCACCCGAAAAAGGTGCCAAAACAGCTCCAAAGGCTGTGCTCGATAGACTCTTATGGCTCCTTCTGCTCTGTTGTCCAACAGCTTGGCAGGTCACTCAGGTGAGATAGGAGATCAGGTACAGTGATGACCTTATCCCACAGGACTGGCTAGGTAAGTAGCTGCAAGTTGAAGCTGTTACAGTCATTTCATGCATGACAGCATAATGTAGAGCAGGGGTTTGTGCCTCTTCCTGCAGTATCTCTGGGTTTTCTTGTTTGTCTTCTAAAAGAGGTGAGGTTTGAGCATAGTTGTTGTGTTGATTTTAAACTCTTGGTGCTGGGGTGAAGCATCTGGGCCATTCCAACCTGGAGGCAGACTGTCTCGGTTAGAGTTCTGGTTTGACCTCAATAGAAATGAAGAGCAAGCAACTCATCCTCTTCCTCAGAAACATGACACCATACAAACTCAGGGAGTATTTATTCTGATAAGAAGGATCAAGAGGAGACATTGCCAAGCAATGCCACAGTTACAGATGGAGTCACCTACCAGTGACTGCCAATCCATCACAAGACTGAAATGAACATAACCTGTTGAGCAAAGCTGCCCAGCCAAAGCACCTGTAGATGAGGGCTGCAGAGACCGAGATAAATCTGTCCCATTGCTTCAAATGAAGTAACATTTCTCTTCCAGCCCTTGTGCAAGCAAACAAAAAAGGTACCAATAAGGCCATGAGGGTTGTGAGAGTGTTGGTTGGTGGGAGTTACACCAAATCACTGAGGTAGTCATGGTTTTAAGCACATAAAACTACCTTGTGATCCCACAGGGCATGAGCAGAAGGATCAGGTCTAGGAACAGCTGGCCAAGTGCCACAGACATCCTTACACTGATGTACTTTCTGAGAAAACACCTGAATGAAGACAGTCCTTGTCAGGAGGTGCCCTTTGGAGGTGTTGTCTTGAGCCCACTGCTGTCCCCGAGGCAGCTGTGCCAGCAGCCAAGGTTGACATAGGGATGACTGGGAAAAACTTCAGGAAAATTTAAAATGTCAGAAAAAGGGTAAAAGGCATTAAACACATTCTCAGCTCTTCAAAACCACTCACTAAATGGTGCTGCATTCATTAAAATGCTTTTCAAAGTGGGAGCTGTGCTGTACTGTGGGTGGTGCTGGGAACCCAGGATGGGCTGGGTGACAGCCAAAGGGTTTTCAGAAAAGCTCCTGCTACTTGGCAGTGCCAACACGACTGGTTTGCAACACCAAAGCCACTGAAGAGTTTTTCAACACCTAAGCCAAGGAGACAACCCAGGAACTGTTTGACATCTGCTCTTAAGGATGCAAAGAGAGTCATTTTGGAGCCAAGAGACTGCTCTGTGGCTACAACCTTCTTACACCCCTTTTCAGCCAACAGCTGAGAAATCACAACAGGCTGGCATTTACACACTGTAGTAGTAACTTCACAAGAGCTTACGGAGTCTATAGTCCTCACAATCCGTGATTTATCACTTAATTTTGGTGGGTCACCATACACCAGCCATTTAACGTAAATGGTGGGAGCCCTAGGGATTTCTTGGGACACATTCTGCTCTGTTATCTCTTTGCTAGGTTAAAACCTTGTAAACAAATGGTTAGTAAGAAAGAACAGGCACCAATGTGTATTTCACAGAGCCCTATTCAGCCATTTTTAAAAAGATAAAACCTGAAGATCCATGCCATGGCCTGGGTGGCTGTCCTCATCAGGAATTGATGCTCCTGTGTATTCATTGCTAAAACTACAATCCTCTTGCATTCCAGTACAGAAGTGTGTTTCAGACACAGAAATCCATCCTTATGTTGTGGGGGGGGAAAAAAGGTAAAAATTAAAAAAAAAAAATTATCAGCTCCAGGTCACTTAAGGCTATTGAGAAATTTTGGTTGTTCCTCTCCTCTTGGTAAAAGTGTTTCTCCACCAATCTTTGGACCTTTTTTCTCCTAGAAACAAGAATCATGGATAAAAAAGAAAAGAGTTAAAACATGTGGTAAGGTATCTTCCCAAACATTCTTTGACAGAAGTTGTGGTAGGGCTAAATTATCTGATTAAATATGGACAGGCACTCTAGGAACCTTGAATTCATGCAACATTGGTCAAAAGCCAACTCCCCCTATTTAAACAAAGCAAAGCTTCAAGAACAGAAAGCAAGAGAAAGTTCCTTAAAACACAGCTTGCATACACCTGTATGTACCTGACAACATGCAGAGCTGCTTAGTTTTGTTGGGAATTCACAAGGGCACTGAAGCAAAGTGTGGGAACAAAAGTACCCACAGAAGAAGCCAGAATGCTGAGCTGCTCAGGAACTGCTGGCTCACACTCACCTTTAGCATCCCATCTCGCTCCCACTTGAAGAGGCCACAGGTGCTGAAAGATAAATGTGGCAGCTGAGGACCACTGTGGTGTTTGCTGCACAAGATGAGGGGGTCCAAAACAAGGCCCAGACCTTTCCCACCCTGCTTAGCTTAAGGGCTAACACTCCTCTTTTAGGGCAACACATGTTAGCTGTGAATGGACAGTACAGAAGCCCCTGTCACTCCTTCTTGAGGCTCATCTCTTACCTGCAGGGATTTTTTGGGAGCCTGTCAAGGGAAATGGCTCGGTTTCCACAAGGACATTTAAAAAATCGCTTGATGGCTTCATGCCAGTGGTAGTCATGGTTATCCTGCACACAGGTCTCCAGAGGCTTGAAATAGGTGTAATTACACTGTCAGGGAGGAAGGAGATACATAGAGCATGTGAAACCTGTTCAGTAGGTTGGTGACAGCTGAACATTCAGAAGAAAGCACCTCTGCCTTTTCCCGCCCTGAGGAACCCACCAGTTGGAGAGATCATCATCCCAGGCTTTGTCACTACTACTCCAAATGTCATCCTTCCTTCTCTGCCACCACCCCTCTCAGCAACGAACAGGGCCCTATGTGCGGCCCCAAAACAGGTAGGAAAGGCAGTGAGGAAAGGACCAGCAAGGGCTGAAACTCCAGGAATGGGAGGTAACCCCTTCTCCCAGAATCTGGCTCCATTGCTCTTCCTGGTCCATTGCAAACTCCCTGGAAATAAGGATAGAGGAATCCCACCCAGTATTATTTTTCAAGGCACTTTGCTTATTTTGAGCGTCCTGACACCAGTTACTTCAGGGAAGAAACTGGTAAGTGTTTTCAGGACACCAGCACCCAAGAAACTCACTGGTATAAACATCAAGCTGAGATGTTCAGCACAGCACTCACTAAACCTGCCTTCCTGGTGCCTTCAGGCCTCAGCCGCCCAGTGCACAGGCTGCTCTCAGCAGCAGACATAAGGAACAAATCTGCCTCCATTTGATCCCTGCACTGGACTACAGCCAAGAGAGTAGCAGATGGGAATCTGCAGGATGGTCCAGCATCATTTTTGTACTATCCATATTCCACTGCCCTGCTGCCACCCTGGCTCTGCTTCCCTCACCATTTTACACGTCACAACTCGACATTTCACTTCTTTAATGCTCCTCATCTTCTCTTCCAGTTCTTCCTTTTTCACCAGAGGCTGAAAGTATTGTTCCTGCAGTTGAGCCTCAGCCTGTGGGAGCATACAAAAAGGGTTGGTGGGAGACAAAGACAGGAAAATCCATTCCATAAATGTCCTTAGGGCAAATTACTACTGGGCCTGCTTGAAGTAAACTGCAGTCTGGGAGGCCAGAGAAACACCAAATAATCTCTTGTTCCAATAAGTTCATATAGCACACACGCTGTGCTTCACCAACACGGATGGGCCACCCCTGAGATGTACGAGGTGGGGGGCTTAACAACAGCAGGTATTCCAGTCTTGTTCAACATCTTTGTTGGTGACATGGACTGTGGCATTGAGTGCACCCTCAGCAGGTTTGCTGATGACACCAAGCTGTGTGGTGCAGCAGACAGGCTGGAGGGAAGGGATCCATCCAGAGGGACCTTGACAGGCTGAAGAGGTGGGCACAAGCCAACCTCATGAGGTTCAACAAGACCAAGTGCAGGGTCCTGCATCTGGGTCGTGGCAATCCCAAGCACAAATCCAGGCTGGGCAGTGACTGGCTGGAAAGCAGCCCTGAGGAGAAGGACTTGGGGGTGCTGGTGGATGAGAAGCTCAACATGAGCTGTCAGTGTGCACTTGCAGCCCAGAAAGCCAAGCAGATCCTGGGCTGCATCAGGAGAAGTGTGGCCAGCAGGTCAAGGGAGGTGATTCTCCCCCTCTACTCAGCTCTGGTGAGACCCCACCTGGAGTACTGCATCCAGTTCTGGAGCCCCTATTACAGGAAACATATGGACATGCTGGAACGTGTCCAGAGAAGGGCCACCAGGATGATCAGAGGGCTGGAGCACCTCTCCTATGAGGACAGACTGAGAGAGTTGGGGCTGTTCAGTCTGGAGAAGAGAAGGCTCCAAGGTGACCTTCTTGTGGCCTTCCAGTATCTGAAGGGGGCTACAAGAAAGCTGGGGAAGGACTTTTTAGGATATCAGGTAGTGATAGGACTAGGGGGAATGGAATAAACCTGGAAGTGGGGAGATTCAGGCTGGATGTGAGGAAGAAGTTCTTCCCCATGAGAGTGGTGAGAGCCTGGAATGGGTTGTCCAGGGAGGTGGTTGAGGCCCCATCCCTGGAGGTGTTTAAGGCCAGGCTGGATGAGGCTCTGGCCAGCCTGATCTAGTGTGAGGTGTCCCTGCCCATGGCAGGGGGGTTGGAACTGGATGATCCTTGTGGTCCCTTCCAACCCTGACTGATTCTATGATTCTATAGTGATGAAATAGGCTCAGGCCAGCAAGGACAGTCCAGGGAGAGGCCAGGTAGCTCCTGAGTGGAATTGGTTCTTAGCCAAAATACTATGCCTCAGAAGACTTTAAGACAACTAGGACTTCATACCAAGAGGTGTCCCAGACAAGAAAGCCCCGTGCCACTGGAGGTGCTGTACCTTTGGGAACATGCTCAGCAAAGGTGACCTGGTATAGGTGATTCTGCTTTGGCAGGGGGGTTGGACTAGATGATCTCTCAAGGTCCCTTCCAGCCTCTGACATTCTGTGATTCTGCAAAAGGTCCCCATGGGAGAAACTCAGCCTCCTAGCTCTCCAGGGCAACTGCTGGCACTTTACAGGCTCCACAACTTACATGACTCCCAGATAAAGGTGGTAGCTGTCTTTATGTGGGCAAGATGTCAAAATCTGAGGGATAAAATAGCAACATGGCTAATTTGCTTCTAAGGCAGAAAGATTTCTTTGATAGTTCAGTAACAAAGAAGCTTCACTGATACTTCAAAACAGAGGAAAAAAAATTAACCTGATGGCACCTTGACCTTGTGGCTGTGCAATAGCACTGACTTGCAAGCACTCTGCCCTCTGTGCTCAGAGAGATATGACCTTACTTATCAAGACAATTTGGTGCCTATGACATGTTTTGGTGCCTGCCTGTTTCTTGCTGAAATCATCATGAGGAATCCAGACAGCTCCTAGTTCTGAGCCCTCAGCCATGGCTGGATTGAGGCCATACCTCTTTCAGGACATCTGTGTGCTTGGACGTGGCATTCAGGATTTCCCGGAACTCTTCTGACTCCAGATAGGCCAGATGCTCACGCCGTTTCTTTTGGGCAGGCTCCAGTTCATCCAGACCTAGGGAGATAAAAAGGCTCAGTCCTACAGAGACCAAGTTCAAAACAAGGTTGTGATCTCCAAGCATGATCACTGCAGGAGATTTTGGAAGCCTCAGGTCAGTCAGGCAGACATTCAGGTCAATGAGCAGCCTTTCATAGTTCAGAAGGATATGAAACCAAGTTCAAATATGACTTCAGAAAAAAAATAAAAGCTTTTTTTTTTTTTTT
Source organism: Indicator indicator (assembly GCF_027791375.1). Taxonomy (NCBI): domain Eukaryota; kingdom Metazoa; phylum Chordata; class Aves; order Piciformes; family Indicatoridae; genus Indicator; species Indicator indicator. The sequence continues at coordinate 17,249,474 of NC_072012.1, read as the reverse complement.
TTTTTTTTAAACAACAGTGCATTTTCTTTCAAAGCACTGTACTAGGAATTTTCACATAACTCCCAGGGAAGCAAGTAGTGTTGCCTCCCTGACTGATGGAGAAGTTTTAAAGGGAATGAAGTAATTCATCCAAGACCACAGTAAATTACCAGCAAAAAACTCAAGTTCCCACAGAGAAAGCTCTGAGCAGCCTATCTAGAGTGAGGTGTCCCTGCCCATGGAAGGGGGGTTGGAACTAGATGATCTTTGAGGTCCCTTCCAACCCTAACAATTCTGTGATTCTAATTCAGATACCTTCCCAGATGGGACTGTTTCTTGGTTTCATCAGCCACGCATTACAAATGCTCAAGCACCAGAAGAAAGGGGACAGAGATGAGGAGAAAGAGCCATCAGAGATTAGGTCTCACACTCTCCCCACAGGCTTAGAGATTGTTTAGCCTTTGCAAAAAACTCTTTAAGCTCTAAACGTACCTAACTTGGCCTCTCTTTGGCACATAAAGACCCAAACCCATGAAGCAGTGCTCCATCCCTCAGGACATGAGCTTATTTTTGCCATTCTGGAATGTAACGTCACATACCATTCTCTGCTTCGGTACCTTGCAGATGAGCAACATTTTTCACAACTCTTTCCAAAATTTCTGTGACCTCATCAGCATTGGATCTTTTCCTCTTCACACTGTTTGGGTCAGTTTTAGCAAGAATCTGGCCTTTTGCTCGTAGTCGGTGTATGGCAGCCAGCTAGAAAACAGAACAGAGAAGACAATACATTGGTTACCAGTCTGGCTCCTGTGTTCCTGCTTGCAGAAGCAGCAGAGGAGGTCTGTCAAATGGAGGACACAGGATCCATGGATCTGAGCACAGAGCAGGCCAAAGAGAGGCTCAGCAAGGCTGCAGCCTAATGCCACAGACACAGAGGCCCTGGAGTAGCTCTGGAGGGTAACTACAGGCAAGATGGTAACACAGACCTTGGTACTAACGACTGTCAGGAACTGAAAGTTCCTTGTATGCTGTGAAGTCCAGTCTGATCCCACAATCAGAAACTTGACTAACATCAGGACTAAGCTAGCATATCAAAGTCTCCTCTACTACCACAAACCATGCGTCTCATAACCTCCCTTTTGTAACACCTACAAGATTCAGAGCTGTTACCTTTTTGGCTTCTGCCAAGCTGTCTAGCTTTGGTGTTGGAGGTGGAGACTTGTCAAAGAAGAGGATATCTTCTCCTTCTGAGAAGCCTGTGCCTAGTCTGGGCCTTTGAGGAGTTGACATTTTTGCAGCTTTAGGAAACTCTGCCCCAGGCGTTGGGGAATTGACCAAGGGCTGTCTGGAGGAGGATGGCAAAGCAGGGCTGCTGGTTTTACTTGTGTTCTGGAGAAATCTTGTAAGACAAGAACAACTCATTGAAACAGGGACAAGAATCAAAGAAAGGTTTAAAAAAAAAAAACAGGTAAGGCATGCAGACTGATCTTCCAATAAGTGGCCTTTGACCACTAAAAACAAATCATGCATCAATTCAGACATTCAGGAGAGGAAAACAAGACAAGGGAAGGAATTCACTGGGTTGCTGAAATCAAGAGTGACTTGAAGAAGTCACCAGAAGGACTGAATGATTAATTGCTTTCAAAAAAAAAAAAACAACAAAAAACAAAACCCCAAAAACCCCCAAAACCAAAACACCAGAGGGAGACGTCAAATGAGGCTGGGATGTGGAAGCCAAAAGCACGGAAATGGGCTTCTTTGCAGAACAGGTAGAAAAGCAGGGGGACTCCTTCTCTCAAGAGTCACATAAATGTATAGCTTTACATAGGTCCTGGTGAAGAGGTTAGACAGGTTTATGGGGAAAAAAATAGTAAGAATTCTTCAGAGATATTGTGACAGGTATCATCTCTAGCTTGGAAAGTCCCTGAAATACATAATGTTGTAGGCTGGAAGAGTATTTTGGTGAAATATCATTATGATTGTTTCTAGTCTTATTATCCTTCTTCATGTTCTGTTTTGGCTCCTGTTGTGCCTTTTGCAACTACATCAGTCTCAGTCTCACCCAGGGTGGCTCTTCTGAGGTTGTTCTTAGGTTTGTTAACAAGATATGTGCAGAACTCTAGGCAAATCTTAAGGCTCAGAAGACCCTTGCAGGCCAGCAATGAACAGAACCAGGACTCCTAATCCCAGCTTCCTACTCTAATCAGCCTCTTCCCACCTTGCCTTCCAGCTGTTGGGCACTGTGCTGGAGCCCTTGGTTCTCCACTGAATGCTGCAGTATTTACATTTAAATGAAATTTCTGTTAAACCAGCAAAACACCTCCCGGAGTTATGCTCAAGGCCACAACGGAACCCTTCCCGTCCATGTCAGTATCTATTACCTCCTCTGAATCTCTTCAGATCGCTTTTTTCTGGCCTCCAGCAATTTCTGTTTTTGTTGCTTGAGCAGTGCTGAAGCTGAGATAGATTGGAAACTGGCCTCTTGCTTCTTTTCAGCATCTGGGAGAAAACCCCAAACCAAACCAAAATGAAGAGCCACTAGTGTTTGCTCAGAAGGAAGCTGAGTGTTTTCAGGAATGGGTTTTACTTCACACAGAATGACAATACCTGCTTTGGTCCAGTGTTTGCAGAGGTTTCGTGCTCCAAAAGTTGGCTGTGCCAGCAGTTCCTTGAATTCCTCAGAACACTGCATGGGTCTTTTTGCTGCACCTGGAGCATAAGAAGCATAGATACAAAAGATCTGGAGCCAGAAAGAGAAGCAGACCTAGCTCAGAGATGGAGGAGAGTGGTCTAAGTTGGAAGAACCCCCTGAGGGTCACCTGAGTGAGCATCTCCTCAAAGCAAAACCAACTTCTATGTTATACTTCGTTGCCCAAGGTCTTGTCCTCACAGAGCACATCAGAGAGACATTTCTGCCCTGTCAGCAGTTTCATCAGTCAGTCAGTTCCCCATCAGCCTTGGCTGTCTGTGGTGTTCCCATCATTCCTATTTTCAGATTGCTTGGAAGCCCTGAAGCCAGCACACCTTATCCCTGGAAGGTTAAGAGCACCTAAAAGCTAGAGACAGGACACACACTCTCTTGTCTGAAATGGAGGCAACTGAGGGAACTGAAGAATGTTAATAAGAGCTCTAAGTTGCATCTAGGGCACACAGTTCAACTAATCTGTCCTCTGCTCTCCAACGAGCACAAAGAGGGCATAACATTAAGTGCTTCACAGAAACGAAATGGAGGCAGAGAAGATTGGTGACATCCCAACAGCTATGGGCTTTGAAGATCACAAATAAAAGCACTAAAAACAGGCTAGGTACTCAGGAGGTCCCCTGCCTTGCAGATCTGACTCCAATTTATACTTAGTATTCTTTGGAAGTTTTCAAGATTGGCAGAAGTCATTTATTTTAATCAAACAAAATAAATTCCCTGGTTCAAAGTTCTTAAAACTTCCAATTCCCATTAATCTGGCAAAGATCTTCTGTCGCTGTCCAAAGACAGAACAGGAGACTTAATTCAGGGGCACTGATGAAAAAAAGATGCATGGGGCCACATAGTTGCTTAGTTATATTTGCCTTGCAGCTGCAGTCTCAAGAGGGAAGATGAGTTTTGATCAACTGAGAGAGCAGCCTGCAAACAGCTGTCTCTATAGCAAACCAATGGCCAGTCTCATTCAGTGAGTAGCAAGGTCCTGAGGCGTATCTACACATTAAGCTGGAAATATCTGGGAAGGTGAAGAGACTACATGGGTAGTTAAGTACCAATTTTCTGCTTGGTTTCCTGGACAATTGCATCAACTCCTCTCACAACCAGGTTGGAAAGAGTGGTTTGAACCTTCCTTTTTGGCATTGCAGCTGCTGCACTAGAAAGAGAAAACAAAAATAGAACATCAGTTTTCCCATGCTTAGAGCAAGGACAGGAGCTCAAACATTAGCTCCATGCTTCAGCAGAACTCCAGCCACACTAAAGGGCTGGATCCAGCTGTGACTCAGGTATTTCCACAGCTGTCTCAAGGGGGATTTGGATGAAGGACCTGGCCCCTCCATCCTAGTTATGAGATCCATTTTTATCTACTGATCTTGATCACTCAAGATGTGGGGTGCACTACTGTCTCTTCCTTAACAGAGTGGTACTGCAGTAATTCAGCTGAGGAAGAGAGGAGGAAATACAGAATACACCCAGTCTGGGATTAAATGCAATGAGCCCTAATGAAACAGGGCAAGGGAATGGCACTCAAAAGTGCTCATCTGGATGACTCCAATGCTCAGGATCTCACTAAAAAGTTCATATCTCCTGAAACACAAAGCTGCTTGGCTTTACAACGCAATATTAATTTGGAGGTAAAATCACCCCATATCACATCTTAGTGCTGCTAAAATTTTCCTATCAAGTAGCAGCTCTGCTACTCCAAGAGGCCAGGAGGATTACACTAAATGTGGGGTGTTTTTGACTATTTGGTGAACGTGCTTACGTCAAAGGGATCTCTGACTAGCCAGACCCCCTGAGAGACAGCTTCAGGCTCACTTATATATATATATTGGGGGGGGGGGGGAATTCTGTTCAAAAGCAAGGGAAATAAGTAGTTTATCTTACACTGAGGCAGCATATGCTGCTGAAGAGACACCTCCATAGTAAAACCCATCCTGACACAGCCTCTCCTTCAAGCTGGGATTCTTCCGACCAGCTTTTCTGGGAACGCGGCCACCAGAGAAGGTGGACTGCAGGTCTGCCCGCTTTGAGCTGATCTTCTTGTACTGGGACTGTATGTGATACTGACAGTATTCACAGTCTTTCTGCAAAGCAAAGGAAGAGGCTTGTTGCAGAATTGGCAATGACAATTTACTTCATTCCCCTCACTCGTGCATTCTTCTATGGCTAAACTGAAGTGACACCTCTGTTGTAGTACTCCAGCACTGGAGCAGCTCCACAAACACATGCCCACAGACCAGCAACAGAAAACAAAACTAAAATTGCCCACAGTAATCACTGGTAAGAAACCTGTGCATCAAAGAGTTTTGAGGCTATTTCTTGGCTCAAGTCAACTCACAGTCCTGGACCTCTTGCCCAGATTCTGTACTTTTGCCTTTGAACTGTATGCAGCTTTCTTACTGGTATGAACACAAAGAAAAACTAACACCAGAGCAAGGTATTTCATGCACTCATTTCAAATTAATCCACCAGTTTTCAGTACTACTCTGTGGGAGTTTAGGACCAATAGTAGTGAGCCTGCTAGTCAAGAGAGAGCAGAGCCATGAACATGGTCATTAAAGGTGTTCTTTAACTTTTAACCAAAAAAACAACCAACCAACCAAACCCCCTCCATTCTCACTCATACTCATCTGCCCCAGATTTGTATAACTACAATTATCCCACAACCAAATATTTTTGTCACTAATTAGACAGCCTGTTCCTTCACAAGGTTCTTCTACCAGACAGCCTCTGTCTATGGTTTGTTCCAGGTGGCACTGGCACATCTCACTGACACTGAGAGCCTTGTCCACAGCACCTCCTGGAGTGGGTCTGCAATCACAGCCTTGTTTTGTTACAAGTATCTTTGTTACTTGTCTTCCTCCCACTCCATGTACTGAGTTCCTCCCCAGTTCTTCGTTCCTTCATTTTCTCTCCCCCTTTAAGAGCTCCACTACTAACTACAACCCTTCTGACTTAGACAGGGTTCCTTTCAGGTATCATAACATCACCACAGCCATGAAGTGACATAGGTCACAAGTAATTTAAAGTAGTACAAGTCAGTACTGTCCCCATAAAAACAATCCCCAAACCTTTTTCACCTCATCTCCAGTGCCCTACATTCAGGTATAAGTAATTCCAGCAGCCTGCAGCAATGCTGAACAAGGGAACTCATTGGGTTGAGACCATCCCTGGAAACCACAACCATCTGGAAGAAAAACCTCCTATTGTTTTATTTTGGATGACTTCTCTAGTACAGTGCATGGAACCTTGCAGCAGCACAAAGTAAGGTGTGGAGATAGCAAGGGTCAAGACCATCTCTTGTCACTGCTGTACCAGCTTTGTGTTTAGGAAACTACGGCTGCTACTACATCAGCTGTAGTTTCCTCTGGGTTTCATTTCTCAGTATCTCCATCCTCTTTGGTCAGTTACAAGTCAAGATTCAGAAAGAAGTTGAATAGTTGGAGCATCACAAGATCAACAGCCAGATTTCTACCAACAGCTAAAGGATGTCCTAACTACAGAGATACAGACCAGGTTCACAATCTGTGCACAAGGATCTCCGTTCTTCTTCCTGGCTTTACAGGTGCCCATATCCAGAGCTTCTCCCATGAGGAGAATCTTCTGGGGATGGTCAACAGACAAACACACCTAGAAAGAAATCAGAACATGCCTTGAGGAGGATTTGATGGGTGTCTCTCTCAATGTCACTGGTTTAGCTCTGGTCCAGTTTGGTACCTCTAGTTTTAACAATGCTGTTTTAAAATGCAGGCTTAGTTAAGAAAGCCACATGTCCTGGTCAGATTGAGAAAAGGTTCAGTTAAAAAGAAAAAAAGAAGAAAAAAAGATCATGTCTTTCTCATGAAGAGATGAAAAGACGTTGGACTTCTGTGCTCAGAGCCTCAGGAAACCAAGGAGCAGCAAAGGCAGATCTAGTTGTGCTCTAAATATGGTCCTGCACAACTGCTTGGCTTTGATGCCATCATGGCAACCACGTTGAGCAGTGGATGGGAAGAGGAGATGGACTGGAGCTCTGTCTCTCTGTGTGTCTAGGTCCGATCAAAACAGACTCCTGTGCAAGAAGAGTGTCTACTTCAGCCAGAGATACTGAGAGTTGTGTCCGTAGGTAAGAACCACTGAGAAGTCAGCTTTGATGTTGTTCTATGTGTGTGTATTATAGCCAAGAAGAACCATTCTTAACAGTGAAATTCAGCCCTTACATGAAACCTGGAATGACTTTCTACTCACCAGCAGGACTTTCTACTGCTTATTCATGGTAATTTAAGCAATTCTATAGCTTAATAGGCAATTAATGAGGTTCTTAATTTTTCCATTTGGAGAACTTAAAATGCCAAACACTACATCACCAGCAACTAGATTGAAATTTCCCTTGTCAGTAAAAATGGTTTCCATTACAGAGCAATTAAAAAGATATTTTTAAAAAATTAATCTATTAGCAAAATGATGCCACCATAAATGTTTTTATACATACAGAGAAGTATTCAGCATGTTCTGCATTTATAAGTAATTGATAAAGCAAGTGAACTACTATGTATCAACTTACTATATAGATTGCATCATTTCTTTAACAAATCAAATATCGCATCTTCTCAGTCATGATTTTGGAATCAGGGGACATTTTGCAATCACATCTGAGGCTTAAATTAGAAGACAGAAATGAGCTTCCCCACCTTCTTCAGCTTTGAGAGACCTCTAGGCTGACATAGGCATTGCCCTGAAGTAGCTAAATAAACTGAAATGAAAATACACTCCCTGCATCTGTGGTGGAGCCAACTATTACCAAGAGCAGATGAAACACTTGAACAAACTCTAGTTTTAAGTACTTAATAGAACTGTTGTGGTGCCACACGGCCAGGAGCAAATACATGCCACGCAAATATCTGAATGCAGTTCAAACTGCTTAGTCAGACTGCTGTAATTCCAGACTTAACATCTGTTCTGAAGCTAATTCTCAAACAGATATGAGAAAGTTCATCTCTGGGTTTTTGTCTGCTGCTGATGGGCAAGAGAAAAGTCCTCTCACCTCATCTGAGCCTTCTTTAGGTTTCATAGGGTTAGCATTGAGCAGCCCGATGACTGTGCCTTGGTCTGTCTTCCAGTGCTCTTTGTGGACCTCACCAAACAAGAAGAGTGAGACACACTGGTTGAGATCCCGTAGGTCATTCAGCCGCCAGATGCTGAAGGTTCTGCCCTGGAACAGACATTGGCTTTTTTTCAGTTCTCAGTACAAGGACACTGACCACATCCCCTCTTGCTGCTGATTCACAAGAATTGTTCCAATTTTCCTGCCCCCAGCATTCTCCTGAGTCAGAAAAGCAGGGTTTGTAACCACAGCAGGGATTAGATACAGTATCTCCAGCCACACCACACAGACTATTCTGGGATTCCTACAGGCCAAAATAGCACAATAATACTGCTACTACCAATCTCTCTCATAGCAAAGCTGGCCAGCAGTCTTGCTTGCTGAATAATGAGGTTTTTACATTACTGAATACAAAAAACCAAGGCATATCCAGAGCTCTGCTTCACCAATGATTTTCTATAGGACATGTACACCATCTAGGTCAGAATGGCCTCTAGGAAAATAATGGAAGCAGAATGTGCTAGTGCATTTAAAAACAAGAGGGCTATCCAGAACAACTGAGAGTCACAGCCTTTTTTTTTCACACTGGCATTTAACATCTAGCAGTGGACAAACAGGCTAAAGACAAATTTATGCTGTGGTTGCATTAGCCAATGCTACTGTCTGGGACAGTTGCACCAGATAAGCTTAGGACTTAGCCTGAGGACTAAAAGCAGCATCACTGCATGAAACGAGATGAGCCAAGATGTTTAATACAGCAGCTTTTCATTAACTACATGGAGTTGGATGATTAAGCTGAAAATCTAATTAGTTTCTCAGGGAAGAAGAGCAGCATTTCACTTGCCCTGAGCAAGCGATACAATGAAGTTACTTACATTGTTTGCGCTCTGAGGAGTCACCTTCTTCACTATGACTCCAAACGTTACCCAGTCTATTTCTTCCAGTTTCTCTGCAGCAAGTTTGCTCTTCAGCTGGGACAGTCGAATGAGCTTCCGGTTAGCCATTTTTCTGTCCATTTCAGCAGAAGACACCCGGGGCTTTCTAGGTCAAGAGCAAGTATGCAAAAGAGAACACTTAGAGACAATCAAAAGCATCCAACATTCTCCTGGGGAGACTATGTCTTGATGCAAAATGCCTCCGTGCCTTAGCTCACCCTGAAGTTACTTGAAACAAACCCCTTTGGTTCAGGACACTGTACAAATACCAGAAAGCTACTGATCACGCTGGGTTTTGTCCAAATAGCTGCACTGCAACTTCAGCCCAAGCCTGCAGTAACTCTGTTCATTTCAGGAATGACTGAATCCGACCATGTGTGAGCGTGGTTTGGAAATCTAGCACCGTTTCTGGTGAGGAAACACACCATGAGTATTCAGAGACCTCTTGTGGCCACAGCGAGTATGGGGATTGCGAGTGGCTCCAGGAGCTTCTCAGCTTGGAGCAAAATCTACTCAGCTGGAGCACAGCTGTCTTTGCACGTGCCCGTTGCTTCCCTCCTCCACCAGTGAGGACATACCATGGAAAGCAAGGCTAATAAAATGATAGGTTGTTTTGTTGGAAAAGAGGAAAGGAAAAAATAGAAATATGGTACTAAGCCATGGGCCTAAGTCAATGTCACCTGTTTATTGATCAAGTAGCCACTTGCTCTGGCTTTGTGTAACATCCCCTAATGACAACTGGTTTGATGATGTATATACAGCAAATCAGGAATCCAGTCCTCCATGCACCACAGGACATTGTTGCTTTGTCTCTCATTAATGGAGGGTTATGCCCCCAGAGATAAATCAGTGATGGGCTGCTGACCTTAATCTCAGTCCTGAGAAGGTTTCCACAGACACAGGCTGAATTGTTGCACTGGAGCATGGAGGCATGTGAAGAGTCTTCTCTCTGGTCACCTTACTGGGAGTGTTCCCTCCTGCAGACTTGAGAGGTTGGAATGCCAGACTGAGGACTTGCTGAGGAGGGGGAGTTTTGTTCTCTTTAGCAGGAATAAAAAAAAAAAATCTTGATAATGGAAGAAAATTTCTAAATAAAAACATCCCTAACTTGCACCTGACCAGAGAAAGGACTCTATATAATGAACCTAAGAAGGTATAAAACTGTCTTATCCATATCAGACTGGCCTTCCAGTCAGATGGGAACTGACAGCTCAAGATCAGTTACATGTAATGCAAGCAATGAGTTCTGCCTGCTGAGGAGCTTCCCACAGCATCTCTTATTTTCCAGGCAAGCTAAACTGTAGGACATACATATACAAGCTAGAGAGCTGTCCAAGTTAACCATAGCACCTGTTACAAAATTACAACAATATTGTCTGTAATAAGCTCTCTTCCACTGTGACCAGGCTCCTACTGGTGCACTGACTAGAGTAAAACAATCCCGGATGTGTCTGCACTACTGCTGTGAACTAGACACTCTTAGCAGTGTGCCTCAGTGAAGGGCAGGCTGAGAATGGTACCTGCTGAAGATGCTTTTGATTTCTGGATTCCTCGCTTGGCTGATGGTACAAGACTGCCCAGCTGGGCTGAGAAGCATGGTGACTCTTGCAGCTTCTGAACTTTTCTTTCCTTTAAGGGTGGGCAGGGAGATGTACCTGTGGACAGGGAAAGAAAAAAATAGTATTTAAGAGATCTCAGGATCTGGATTCAAACACTCAGAAGTGCTCTAAACTAAGTAATTCTCTGAATAACAAGCCCAAGCCAAATTTCCTGTATAATTTTATTACTACACCTTATAAGCTACAGCAGCAAACATAGCTGTATTTTCTGGGTGTATCAACATCTACCAGTAAGAAGGGACACTTCCTTCTCTGGAGTGCTTCATTCATGAAAGCTGCATTAATGGAAGATGCAGATACCAAAACTGTTGCTTATTGATGTACTCTGTAGATGCAGGAAACAACCTGTGTAGAAAGATACCACATCTCCATTCTACCTGGCTACTCAGTGTCCACTTCAGGATTATCTGGAGTCTTGCCTACAAATTGCATGCTGGTAGGCCAGCAAATCACAAACCCATTTAATTTGCCTCATTACCAGGTGTTTTCTTCTCAGGGCCTGAGCTGGATTGCTGCCCAATAGCAGTCTTCTGCAACTGCTCCTGTAATGTCTTCATCTGTTCTTGCAATTTTCTCAGCTCAGCTGGTAAAGAGAGAAAAAGTAAAAGGCTTATAATGAAGACAGCAGGAAGCTATTGCAAATGGGGATTTATGAGTTCCCTGGAAGTGTGGCAGTTTCACTACATTATAGAAACTTAGAAAACAAAGACCAGAGCCACAATACAGATTTACTTGATTCTGCATAGCTCACAGTGAAGGGATGCTTTTCCATGCAGCCTGGAGCTAATTCCTCTCATAAAAATATTTGACCTCACTATTTTCCCTTGCCATGCTTCATATCTTTCCCACTGAACATAAGACAATCTAAATGGCTGATGACTGCAATAATTAGCATTAGCTTCCAATGTAATCAAATATGAGGCCTAGACACAGGATGGCTCAGTGGCCAGGTTTGCTTCCTCACTAACTGGTATGGAAAAACCTCCTGCTAATAAGTCCTGAGGGGGAAGGGAGAGTTGTGCTGCTGAAAGATGCCAGGCTAACAGCCCTGAAGACTGAAGCAGCACTGCTCTTCATCAGACAAGGTACAGGTAACATAGGAAACCTCTGTCCTGCTCAGCAGACCTAGTTTAGTTTCCCTAGCTTGCTTCAGTCCTTTTTTTTTTTTTTTTGTCTTTTGGGATAACAGGATTGGTGAGTTTGTCCTCTGAGCACTGAAAACTGGACTTTCTGTATTCTCTGTCTGGGAACCATCCTAAACTGAGAAGCAGCAGACCCTACCTTCTGCATGCTAGCTCTCTAGAGAAAAGATGTATAGGATAAAACAGATAAAAGATTCTGTTACAGAAACCTTGCAGTTCTTGGTTGGTCTTCTCTTTTGCCTGACTGGGAGTTGAAGTAGAGACAGTTTCTTCTGCTTCCTCTTCTTCCAGCAGATCATCCACATCTCCAAACAGTGTAGCCAGGTTCTCCTTCTGTTCCTCAATCAAGTTTTCCTCATTATTGACCTCTTCAGTGTAGGATGCATCATCATCTGCATCAAAGAGCTCATCATATTCATCTGGTTCTCTCTCCTCACTGTCTGGGGCATCTTCCTCCTGAGGAGAATTCCCCTCCTCAGTTGCCTCGCTTTCTTCCAGGAGGGAGGCCAACAGATCCAAGTCATCATCAGCTAAGGCAAAAATTCAACTCAGCATTACTTCGTTCCAGTTTAAGGAAAGCTGCCACAAAATAAAATATCCATAGTACTCTAATCACAAGCTAATGACAACCAAAAGTAATTCAGAACAGTAAGTAGCGTTCTTAAAAAAATGACTCTAATTTTGTCTAAATGAAGATAAAGCAGCTCCTTGCCATCTGGCTGGACAGAAACATGGTTGTAGATGCTCTAAGTTTATGATTCAGGCTGGATGGTCAGCAGAAAATCTGCAAGCTACTTAGTGCTAGCTTCTCCTCCTATTCAACTGCTTGTACAACAGCTGCTGTTACAAAGAAAAGCCTTGGGACCTGTAAAGGTGTATCCAGGAGCTCTACAGAGACACCCAGGTGGCTTTTGCCAACAGAAGCTGAAGAGGCAGATGCAAGGCAAGCAAGAAAATATATCCTCAGCTATACTAAGAAAACAGAAAACAAAAGGATTAAAGGGACAAATAATGGGGAGGAAAAATCAAAGGAAGAGAGAGAGATAGGAATGGGACAAACAGAGCAGAACTGAACATCAGGACAAACCAAGAAATTTATTTAGCCTTTGCTGCTGAAGAATACAAAACCAAAGAAGGGATAGAGCAGCCTCACAGCAAAGTGTCAACGATGAAGGCAAGGGACAGCCTCAAAGGTTTCCAAAGCCTCAAAGTGAAGTCAGTGCAACATAATTTCCTTTGCTAAAAGGTTTACCAAGTTTTCTGAACACTTGAACTTATTAACTAACCTATTGGTCAGAAGACGACTTTCCTACTCAACATAAAAGAATGCTTTCCTCCTTACCATCCATGATTTCACCAGGATTTCTTCAAGAGCCCCTCAAGGAAAAATCTTCTCTGTTACGGGGAGAACAACAGTGATACTGTTAAAGTCGATATACATCAACTAGAAATACATACTGTGTTCAGGCTCCTGATTTGATGATTTGCAGACTATCAGCCTGATTCGTTTACAGCTGCAGATGAAGACTCCGGTAAATTTAAAACCCTCATGTATATTTTCTACATCTGAAGACTGACCTGTCGGGAACTTGCTGCAGCATAAAGGCCTTACTTTAGGAAAAAAACCAGTAACAAACACAGATTTTAAGAAATGCTCACTGTGTTCTTCTAGTAATAACCATTTCCATCTCATAAGTCCTGTGACAGAATAATAATTAGCATTTAACTGAAGCAAATCTACTGAAATGGATTCAGTCTTCATTTGAAAATGGAAGGCAGTGAGGTTTCACTCTCACACAGCACAGTTCTATGCATAAGCAGACAGAAATGGCCAAGGGAAGGCTGGATACCAAGAAATCTACTGAAGATCCACACACTCTGTGCTTTCAGGGCTTCCTGCTGCAGACTTTGGTTTCGCCCATAAACTCTACTTTTAATAGCTCTCTCTTGCTCCATGATATTGCGTTTCAGTAAAGAACACACAGGAGCAGGCGCAGCTTGCGACCACCGCAGTGCCCCGGGCTCCCGCTGCCCCCGTCTTGCTGGTGACACTGGCCCAGTGATCCACTGGTCATGATGGGAACCAGCCTGGGGCTCAAGCCGCGGCGGGCTTCCCCAGAACCTCCCCCTGCCTCTCTCCTAACCGCCAGCCCCGGGCTCAGCTATACCGTGCCCGCCGCCTCCTTCCTTCCCACGGACCCCATCGCTGCCCCCAGTGGACCCCCAGGATCTACATACACACACACAAAGACACCCCAGAAGATCCTCCTTCCCCACACTCATCCTCTGCCCGCTCGGCCACCTCCCCCACCCAAGGAAACACCGACCTCCCCCAGGGTTTCCCTGAGGGGTTTTCGCTCCCTCACCCCAGCCTCTATTCTGCTTTCCGGACGCTCGGAGCCGCCGCACTCGCGATCACCCCAACCCTTCCCTCTCAGGGCCCCGCTCACCGCCAGCCGCACGCTGCCCGGCACCCGCCAAAATTCCAAACCGCCTCAGCCCTCCCCCGCGCATGCGCGAGCGCGCCGTTCCGCGGTGCGGCGGGGGCGCCATACTTAGTCCTGGTAGCAGCGCTGCCGAGGGCTTCTCCCGGCACCATTATGGTTGTGGGCGAGCGGGGAGAAGAGGGATGTGTGCTGGTGTTTGGACCAAGCGAGGGGTAAGGAAGCGCTGCTGTGCTGAGTGGAGTCTCGGGTGTCAGGGTGACGCCGTCATGCCGTTGCTAAGCGCCTCAGCGGAGCTCTGCGCAGTGCCGCGGCCTGCCTTTTTGATGCGAGGGCTGTCTGCACAGCTCTGGGATGGCTGTGGGTGAGCCCGCATGCCTATGTATGCTCAGAGTGGCTTCCAGGAGCAGTTACAGCAGGCACCGTAGCCGTCCGAATTACCTAAGTTACCTCAGAAATTGTGTTAACCCAGCAAATTAGGGTATTGATGTCCTGAGAGGATTTTTAGTCTGGTTCAGCGTTTCTTTGTTATGAGCAAACATGATTCTCTGAGAAATAATATTTCTGAACATCTTATAAGCTCATTGCTCTAGTCCCGTTCTCCTTGTATCAATTGTATTCTATATGCAGAAATCACACCTGAAAGCCACAAGGCTAGTCAGTCATTCAATCACAGTCACAGAATGTTTTGGTATGAGAGTGCCCTTTAAAGGTCACCTAGTCCAACTTTCCTGCAGTAAGCAGGGACATCTTTAAATAGACCAGGTTGCTCAGAGCCCCATCCAACCACACCTTGACTGTTTCCAGGGATGAGAAATCTTTCACCTCTCTGGGCAACTTGTATCAGTGGTTCACCACTCTCTCTAAAAAATTGCCTCCCTGTGGCTAGTCTAAATCTACCCTCTTTTTGTTTAAAACCATTACTCCTTTTCCTTTTACGACAGGCTCTATTAAAAAGATTATCTCCACCTTTCTTATCAGCCTCTGTTAAATAGATCAAAAGAAGTATTTGAGCTTGGATCCCAAGACTCTTGCACTTAATCCATCCTGCAAGACAATATACAAAGAGAGAGAGATTGTCTCTGGTATTTAGAAGCCAGCAGAACAAGTACCAAGTTAGAGAAGATAAATTAAGGACAACTGTGATAACTGAAGGAATTGAGATGGCAGAAATAAACTCAGAGATAAATGGTTTGCTGAGCAGTTGAAAAGTTCTGCTGATTAGTTGTCAACCAAGCTGTGTGGTGTGTTTTTGAGTTTTCTCCCACGCATGCTGGGCAAAGTCATTCTGGATGCATCTGCATGTGTGATGCTCATGCAAAAGTGTTCCAGGGGAGCCCATGAAATGAATAATGACAGGAGCTGGGGAGGAGGATGTGGGTGTTGAGAGCCCAAGGAGGGTCCTCTGTATTGCTGCTCCTCCACAACAGAAGCAGAAAACTACCTTGTGCCCCACCAGGAGGCAGTGTAGTTTGTATTCAGGTGTCTTAGGGTTCTGCTCTTTGCATTCCTTATCCCCTGATTTGTACAATTAGACATACAATTTTATCTTTCTGTGAGGACCTACTCCAGCTAATGCCCATGTCTTCCTGTTAGTATTCCTGTGCTAAGATCCCCTTCTCTTTCTGAAGTCTCTTAAAATGATTAATTTTGACTCGATAGATGCATAAATAATTCCTCCTTTGTCCTTTCACATTGATTTTCTGTGTTTTCATTAAGGCTAATGCTCCTTAGATGAAATGAGCTCTATTATCATTCTATTAGTTTGATTTTGGCCTAGTAGCATTTCTATCAGATTTTGATCACTGTAGAATCCATAATTATCACAAAGCACCTCTAATAAAATTGGATTCAGGGGAAAAGCCCATAAATCCTACTGTCACAAGAAACTAATTAAAAGCCAATATTCCATCTGCTAGCAGTACTTGTAATTGATGAAGTTGCAACCAAATTAATTACTCTTTACAACAGCTTTCTGTCAGCTCTTGAGTTACCTGAAATTTTGGATGAAACTGTGTGAGAACATGAGATACATCTGACAGAAAACAAGAATCTGGATTCTGCAGGAGATAATCAGAAAACAGAGACAGCCAGCAAAACAAAAGTGACTCCTCACTTTAAATACAAGGGCACAAAAGGAATTGTTTCTCCTGGTAATGGTAGCTGAGAACTCACTGACAGCATGACATGAAAAAAACACTGAAGGAAGATTTTCTTTGGCCCAAGAAACACCTGCAGATACTTTTCTTGTAGATATCTTATGAATATTCATCTGTTCATAGCGAAACATAAATCTTACACTATTGAGGCTTTGGGTTTGAATAAATCAGGTCCAGAATAGCTTCTGTTTCAGATTTAAGACAAAATATTGAGTAAAATACTGAGTCACAAAGCTTTTTATTTTTAATTCTGTAATTGATCTGTTCAGAAATCCTCTGTGATTTGGATCTTCATCCACCATATCATTTTGAGAAGCACTTTTTAATGGAAGTAGGATGACAGGAGAATGTATCATGCACAAGCACAAAATATCTGCTCTGACTTGGCCTGTTCAGTTGTGTTAGCCAGCATACCTGAGGCTTTCTCATACAGAGTTGTTCCATTCTCCTTAGCTCACCATCACAACATAAGCTATATATAAAAATTCCACTACACAAGCATCTTTCTCACAAGCTGTACCATTCTTCTAATGTTCAGAATGTCAGAGTACAGAAGCATGTTGATCAGCCACATGTGACCTTATCTTTACTGTTATTTAGAAGAGAAGCACTCCTGACCCAGTGCCTGAGAAGCTATGCTGCTCTCCAATAGCCATCACTGATGGAAAGCAGCAATGCTTGGACTTTATACCACAGCTTCCCTTCTTTTCTTTGAGAATGGTCTGCATGAACTTGTCTGAAGCTGCATGCCCAGTGGAGTTTTCCATGTGCTAGAACATCTCTCCCTAAATCAGAACCCCTTTTCCAGGTGCACAAATATGCCCTTTCTCCTCACCAGTCAAAACACTGAGCTGGAGAGAAAACAAGGAATGGCAAAAAAAAAAAAAAAAAAAGAAAAGAAAAAAAGGGCTTCTTTTAACTAATCTCTTTTAAAATTGGAACCCAGCATTTCTGGAAGTGAAGTAAGTCACAGTAAAGGCCATGGACCAGTTACTTTCGGTCACAGAGCATAGTCTCATATTTCTTTCAGGCAGATGACACAGCTCATAAGCCATGTCAGGGAGGATGAACACATGATTCCTTCACATACACAACGCTGCAGTGAGGGTGGCAGATGTGTAAAGAGATCTGTTTGAACACTTGGTCTTGCCTCCCTGGTGTAGTGCTTGTGAGGAAGAGACTGCCCTTCTGTTGCTCAGCATTGACAATCGCTGTCTCCATTTCTGGTGCACATGGGAACTGAGAAACCCTAGAGTTTAGGACTAAAACCACTGCTAACTGTAGTCCTATCATAATTTGTCCTGACATTTAAGACCTTTCAATATATACTCTGACTGAAACATAGTATGTACCATAACAGGTGCAGAAGTAGCTGTACTTTTCCAGTGAAGAAAAGGTGGCATTGATGGAAATCTGTTAAGTCTGATGCAGCGCCACCTCCTTTGTCCCTTGCCTGATTTACTGAATCTGATTCTATTTCCCGTAACTCCTGCAATGGGCTACAACAAACACTGTCATCATAGCTGTCAGTTTTCTGTTTAGAAATTCCCACTTGGGACTACTTGAGGCTCGCCTGATGAATAATTAATGTTACAACAGTCTATTTGCCCTGATTTAGTGTGTTCTGAGTAGAATTCATGTCCTTTTTATTTAATAAACTTCATGATTTTATTAGACTAATGCTGAAAATCTAGCATTCTGATCAGACTGTGCAGTAGTAGTAGTTTATGGTAACTGTAGTACTATTCTAAAAGAAGCTGGATACCTGAAAAAAATTAACTACTTTCACTCATACTACTTCCGTGGGAAGCTGTTGGGCCATGTAGTCCTTCAGGGGAATTTTAGGTGACTGTCTCCATAAAAGACATTTCCCTTCTGCTCATTTCTTTCTGCAGTAGGAATATGCAATTGCCTCAAATCCAGAGACAAATTCCTGCTTGCCTGTCTTCATTCTGCGCAACCTTTTAGCTGGTGAATCCCCCAGGCATACCCCATGGTTACAGTAAAGTTTTGGGATCAGACCACCCTGTGTTTTGTTCAAGCTGCTACAACTGTACAAGCAAAAACTAACTACATTTTGGTATCGTTTTGCCCTCTACACAAACCTAATCCAGTACAGGTGCTTTAGTGCAGTTTAATGCAGTTTCTCTTGCATTTTATCTTCTAGAGATCCAAGTATTTCCACAGATCACACTGCCTACATTTGGCAGATTCCGGCTTCATAACTCTCGCAACCCTGTACCTCTGAGACCAGGGCACTGTCAGGTCAAATCAGAAACATTCAGGCTTACTGTAATGTGAATGTTGAAGTAATCAAGTGGAACTAAAAATAAAAAAATGAACTTTCATGTTCAGGCTGTGTGATCATCACACCCTGCTCTTTCTGAACACCAAGTTCACCACTCTGGCAATCAGAATGAAGTGGACTGGTATATTGGGTTTGACTGAGCTGGAGTTAATTCTCCTCAAAGCATCCTTCCAGTGCTGTGTTTTGCAGTATTGTAACTGATAACACAGCAGTGTTTTGGCTGCTGCTGAACAAGCATCCAGGCTGTGTTTTTCCAACATTTCCCCACCCCAAGAGTACACTGAGAGATGGGCAAGATTTTGGGAGGGGACACAGCCAAGCCAGCTGACCCAAACTGGCCAAAGGGATATTCCATGCCATATGACATCAGCTCAGATACAAGAACAAAGTGAAAGAAGGAAGTGTGGGATATTTACCCATGGCAGCTGTCCTCCAGAGGAACCATTAAGCATAGAGAGCACTGCTTCCCAGGACCGACCACCATCTGCTGATGTGAAGCAGAGATGAACATCTCTCTGCTTTCACTTCCATGCGGTCTATTACTTTGCTTATCATTATTATTATATTGCTTCTATCTTGTAACTGGCTTTTGTTATATTTTCCCCTCTCCCCTGTCCATCTAAGAAGGGGAGGGACAGAGTGGCTTTGGTGGGCATTTGGCCCCCAGCCAGGTCCAAACCAGCACAACTGCGCACAAACAAACCTTGCTGGTGCCCATTTGTGAGCCTAACAGACCTACCACAGAATCATAGAAGATTTGGGTTGGAAGTGACTTCTAAAGGTCACCTAGTCCAGCCCCCTGGCAGCGATCAGGGACATCTTTAATTAGCTGCATCCAACTTGACCTTGAATGTTTCCAGGGATGGGGCATCTACCACCTCCCTGGGCAACCTGTGGTAGTGTTTCACCACCCTAATTTTTTCACAATGTATTCCTTTTGTCTAAGCTGAATCTACCCTCTTTGAGTTTAAAACCGTTACCTCTGTCCTGTCACAACAGGCCCTGCTACAAAGACTGTCCCCATCTTTCTTACAGGCCTCTTTTAAGTACTGAAAAGTCGTAAGAAGGTCTCCCTGCGCAATAATGAAAGCAATGATGATCTTAAAGGCCTTTTCCAGCCTAAGAGTCTAAGAACAAAACAGCACAGATTTAACCACTGGACTGTTATGAGTCCTGGCATATTTGTTTCAAGAAATTCAGTTTTGAACAGTGAAGGAAAAGAAAAATCTTTCCCTACCCCATGACTGGCAAAAGCAGTCCAAATCCACCTGTAGGCTTCCTTCCAACTGGGAAGTGCCAACGTGAACACATGTTCTTCAGCAGGAAAACAAAGCCATGTGGAGACACCATTGTGGCTGAAGGTATTCATGCTTCGCTTGCTTCCTTTCCCTGTGGTTTCCAACAATGCAAATGTTAGCTATTTGCAAAAGACACAGAAGTCCTCATGTTCATGGATCCCAGCAATCTGCTGGTTCATATCCTATTAAGAGTTGTGCATTTTCCTCCCCTATGCAATGGCAAGTTAAGAACTGTTTTGAGATAAAAACACCAGGGAGGGCAAGCACAGAACTAGTATTCTATAGCTGTTTACACAAGCTTTTCAGCCATAGGGATTTGCAATCCTGTTGCAGCCTCCAAAGTATTCACCAGAGATAGATAATTTTACACTTGCAATAGATTTATTTTGAGATGTGAAAATCCATTATGTTCCTCTTTTTAAATTAGGTTACATCTGTCTCAGCACTTTCTAGCACAATACTGTACAGGTTCAAATAAATTTATTATAATAAAGAAGAATCAAGACAACACCTGAAAAACAAACAGTTCTATAAAACCAAGTGACTGAGGTACACCAGGAGCTATGTATATCAGACCTAAATGATCTGTTTTAAACCTTGCCCACATCTGGCTAAAGCAAGAAGTTACATAAGCCATCAAAAATTTAACATCAGATTAGAATGGTCACAAGGGCATCAATAAAACTGCCATCTGGAAAAGGAGCAGGGTTCATTTCAAATGCTCAATGAATACAGCACTACTCCATTTGCTGAAAGCTTCTCAAACAGCTTTTTGTAACTACTTGGTTTCCTGATATATAGTGTATGAGAGATTGTATTTACAGACCCAGAGTAGTTTTAATTTTTCAGCATATAACCCATCTCCCTTCTGACTTCAGTGATTCAGCCCTGTTCTGTGGGCTAGCCCTAAGAGCAGAGTACACAAGTGGAACGTTCCTTAAAGATTTCATAGCAGCAGATGCACCACAAATTCTTTAGCGCATCCATGTTGTAAATCTATAAAAATTCTTTTCCTAAAGCAGATTAAAGCAAGATTAGTGAGTATGGGGCATGGCAGGATTTTACCCTTTTCCCACTGAATTGGTGAGAAAAACCCTGGAAGCCTCCTTCATGGGATGTAGAGTTGAGGGTTGTTTGAGCAGTAAGGAGAAAAAAAAAAAAGAAAAAAATAATAGTGTTTGGCAGGTGAAATTCCAGAAGATTAGGAATTGAGGGTATCACTCAATTAATACAGTCCATAACATGAATCTGCAGTGTGTCCAGATCAGGTAGAATTTCTTCACATTTGGGACATGAATATATTGAAATATTCCGCTGTTCTGGCCAGTCTTGACTACCAGTTCCTGCAAAGCAAAAGATAAACAATTACCTCTTATATTACTCGATTTTTCCATCCTTTTTGTGGAGTGGTGGAAAGAGGACTGGCTTGCTCCTAACATCCAGAGAATCAAGGTCTCTGCAGCTACCCAGTTGCCAAAACAGCCACAGGGGAGCTGAGGAGCTGCTTGCAACCAAGCAAAGATGTTTTAAACTGAACACAGCAGGGGCTGGCCCCAGGAGCTGGAGAAGCTGCTGACAGTACCTCTTTGGACAAGGCGAGGTGAGTGTTCCCGATCTGGTGCTCTGGCTCCATGGCGATTCTGCATCTCTGCCAGAGAATTCCTGTGGAGAGTAAGTCAGTCAAGGACTCTAAAAGAGACTCAGTAAAAGGTGTCCTCTGTCTCCATAAAAGGTGAGCAAAAATAAATCAAAGCATTTGCAAGCAAATCATATCAACGTGCATTTAGTTCACAACTGCTCCTCACAAACAAGACCTGGAAACACACCACTGCTTTGTGAGATGCCAGGGTCCTGCTAAAATCAGGGTCATACAACTGACACCAGCAGGATTTGGGCAGATCCACATCTAGGGATCTGGAGCACACTCCCCTGGAGATCCCCAGAACTCTCAGCTGTTCAGGGCAAATCGCACATTTGATTCAAGTAGAAAAGCAGGTTACACCAGAAAAAGGGTTCAGCATGCAGTTAGTGTGAAATGTAACTTGATTCTTCCAGGCACTCCTCTTGTAGCCACAGCTTCCACAATGTGAGTGGATAGCATGTATAGTTAATATTTATTTTTCTCTCTTTTACCACTGAAATTGCTAAAATGGTGAGATTCCAAGGTATCACAGTACTTGAAACTATGGGTAGCCCCTTACCGTTTCCACCTGGAGAAGTGGTAGGTAACCCTGGCATGCATGCAGAAAGCTTAGCTGCAGATTCACCACTAAAACTGAGGCCAGAACCCAAAGAAACTCACATGAATCAGCAGGGAGAATTTACCAAGTATGAATTATCCAAAGTGAAAATTTGCTAAGGCACTCAAGAACTAACACACCTTACAGAGATTCTATTGCAAAATCAAAATAAGTCAGCCAATTCTTTTTTTCCTCCCCTCTTTTGAAATTCAAATTAACCAAGAAGTGAATGTCTGCAAAATTGTTTGCCTTTCTGCTGAGATGCCAGCAAGACAATGTTCGTCAGCTCCAGCACAAGGGTAACAAGACAGTCCAAAGGCAGGTCAGCCAAAGTAAGTCTGTTCTCACCGGCCAAGCTCTTGAAGGTTTTGCTGCTCTTTAAGCAGGTATGCCAGCTGGACAGCCAACTGCTCCTTCTCCTCATGGATCTTC
Source organism: Indicator indicator (assembly GCF_027791375.1). Taxonomy (NCBI): domain Eukaryota; kingdom Metazoa; phylum Chordata; class Aves; order Piciformes; family Indicatoridae; genus Indicator; species Indicator indicator. The sequence continues at coordinate 17,227,137 of NC_072012.1, read as the reverse complement.
TCTCTTGCTGCCCTCTCAGCATGGAAATCAGAACAATAAACCTCCATCTGATCAGAGAAATTAAATCATATATTGTATGCCAAAACAGCAAATCTGTATCATAGGCTGCATCTACTCAAACACTCCTAAAGCACCTACACGCAGCAAAGCAAAGGCCTCCACTACTTAGAAAATGAAGAAATCTCAGTGCTTTCTGGATCCTGTATCAGACACTTCAAGTGTCCTGTCTGGGACAGTACTACTGCCCTCTGCTGTACAGAGGCAGAAGTGAGGCACAGACAGGGAGTGAGGAGGTGACTTGGCTGGTAACACAGACCAGCCTGTGGCACAGTGAGTGGAAATGGGCCATGATGCCAGTTCTGTGCTTTAAATATGAGGCAGATTCTTTTTAGTCACTGATGACACATGCTGGTTTGAGTAAAATCATCCCTAAAACACATGCAGTGATTCTCAGGACAGTTGTTTTAAATACACAACACATTTACTCCCAAATTTTGTTTGTTGTGCCAGACTCCAGCATACACAGTTCCTCCTACAGCTGTAGGATAGGCTAGTAAAGGCTCTGCAGGGATCTGCAAAGCAGGTTGGATAAGGAAATCATGCTTTGGAATTCAGGAAATGTACTCAATGTTCTAGAGCAAGCCATTAAACACCTCCTTCTGGTTTCTGAATGGTGGGTGGGGGAACTAGCCAGTTTCTGAAGGTGTTACCTGAGCTTGGAGCACAGCCATGGTTTCAAGATCCTCCTCTTGCTTTGCAATTATCTGCTTCATTTCATCTATCTGGAGCTGCTTTGCAGCAAGGGCTTCTTCTGCCAACTCTACCTTCGCAGTCAGTTGTTCCACCATAACTTTATCCACTCTGTCCAGCTGTCAGGAAGAGCTACGATTATGAGATGAACTCAGAATACAACACTGGCTGAAGTGAAAGTTCACTTCTTACCATGGACTTGGAAAAGCTTCCAATTTTGGTCATCAAAGGAACTTGGACTGAGAGAGCAGTGGTGACTGCCATTTTATTTTACAGATTAGGTTTGAGCTTTCAATCTACATTCTATCTGGTTAAAAGAGAACTCCCCAATAGAAACTGGAAAGGATGTTTTCCCACTTTCCAAAACCATACACAAGAATCTGGCACTTCCATACTGCCTCTCTTATGAGCAAGACCTCATTGTGGCAGGCATTATGTTTACAGTTACAGGACTGTTTAGAGGTCTACCTTCCATAAATTACACTGCAGTTTAATTACACCTATTTGCCTTTGATTATCACTGATGTCTAAGGACTGGACTCCATACTGCACTGCAGGTTAGACCTTACCTAGAAAACACCATGGAACTGACACGTGGATAAAGTTTTCTGTAACTGGCAGCACAAGGATCTGTGTTTATCAGAGCAATGCTGCTGTGTTGCGTGCTATACTATGTGGAGAGATGACATTGTTCCCTGCCCAAGTTTGTTCCTAGGTACATTCTCCCATCCCCTTTTAATTAATTATGATTTCTTCTTGTGATGAGTTTACCTCTTTGAGTTTCATTTCATCTATTATTTTCTTTGCCTCGGTGAATTCAGGAAGGAGTTTTCTATATGCATCCTGCAAGGTACTGTATCGTGCCCTGTTTATGACAAGAAAAGAGGTGAAAATTTGAAACACTTAAAAATTCTTTGAAATCTAAATAACCTGGTAGAATTTAGAAAAAAAACCAAAACATACCACCAGCTTCTTGCAAATCAATCTGTATTTCTAGTGAGCAAGAAATCACAACTGCTCCATGTCTTACTGTCTCTTTTTCCAGTAAGACCACGCTCTATCCATGGACTGAGTGTAAACAAATGTCCTTGCTGATCATTTGCATTTCATACTGAAGAATCCATCACCCAGTATTTTTATATCAAGATCATAAATTTTGTTCAAAATGTTAACACATCTCTGAGGAAGACATCCAAGTCTTGACTCAGAGATATCAAGCAAAGGAGAATTTGTCAGGAGAAGAACCAGACACAGACTCCCTAGGTAACAAGCAGCTTCTCCGACACCTGAAGACACATCCTTAGATTCATAGAACAGTTTGAGTTGGAAGGGACCTTAAAGATCACCTAGGTCCAACCCCCCTGCCTTCCACTAGACCAGGTTGCTCAAGGCCTCATCCAACCTGGCCTTGAACACCTCCAGGGAGGGGTCCTTCAGGAAGTTCAGCTTCTCTTTACAGCTTGGACTGACATTTTCACTGTGCGTGAAAGGGAGTGGCAAGCCAAAGTAAACAGCTCAGCTTCACTGCACACTTACCTCTCCTAGTTGCAAATGTATTGTAGGGACTGCAGACCTCTCTATTAATGTCATTTTCCCATCACTGTCACCATCTGACTTGTTCCAGCCCTCCAAGATGTGGATGCACTTACCCCTGCTGGTCAGTGGACTATTGTCCCTTTTCTACTTCCTCCACTTTTAAGTTATACCTGACCATGTTCCACCTTTGACTTTTTGACAAAAGGAAGATTCAAGTCAGAGCTTACAGCTCATGTTTTCATAAGTGAGGGGTTCAGTAGATAAAGAATACAGTCTGGGCCTAATGTGGTGACTCCAGATTTAAAGTGACACAGACATGAGGTAAATGCAGGCTTCTAATTCAGACTCTACAAACATAACATGGTTTCAGAGGGTGCAGAACACAAAACTCATATTTCAGATTCAATTCCCCTTTGGTCAGGTTCCCTTGACTTCCTTTCCTCGCTGACAATATCTCCCTGGAATAGAAAACCAAGTTGTACTCACTTTTCTTCATGTGTCTTGGCTTGTTCCAGCTTGACCTCTGCCTGCATGCTCTCTACCTGAAGTTCCAGCTTCTTGATAGTGTACATTAGCTGCTGCTTCTCCTCCAATTCTGATGCAGCAGCTGAGCTTTTTCTTTCCAGTACTTGACACCTGATAGAAAAAGAAAAAAGAAAGAAAGAAAAAAAAAAAAAGCTGATCATTCCTGTTCACCTTTCCCTGATGGGTTTGGCACACTAGGCTTATTACAAAAAGAACATTTGATTTGTGTGGTCCACTTTAAAGGCTTACTTTGATGAAGAATGGAGAAAGATAAGAATTAATCTACACACAACCTACCAAATCTAACAGTTTCTCACTACTATAAATCTAGAAGAACTGGACTTGTCAGAAAACTACATGACTAAAGTGAGGGATTCATGTTAAAAGGGTCATAACCAGGTGCCTTAAGCTTCTTCCCCTAAGACTGGAACGAGGATTGATTATTTGTGGCAGAACACAGGGAAGATTTGCCTTTACATCAGCAAGGGTTAAAACCCAAATCTTGAAATTCAAGGCACTGGGCTTCTCTTTGTAGAACTAGGTTGGCAGCTCTGATTTTCTCATAATTACTGTATTTCTGTGCTTTCAACTCTGCTGACAAAGAAGAAGCAATCTTTTACAGCATTTCTATGAAACAGAGATTTAAGTTGATATCTGCAGAGCTGCTGAGCTCCCCAAGGTGGGAGCTGTCATACAAACATGTGTCATGGCAGAACTTTTGTTCTTCTGAACCTTACTTTTCTTGAAGTTTCTTCTGAATCAATTCTGCTTCTTTTAACTTCTCATGGGCTTCCTGAAGTTCTTTAAACAGAGCACAAACTTGCAAATTCAGGGTTTCTACTTCACTTCCAACCTTTTAGAGAAAAAATACAAAAATTACATATGGGCAACTCAAGATGGCAAAGTTGAAGGCCAAGATATGTAAGCAAGAAGCATAATTCTTTCCCTAGAGAAAACAGCACAAGCCTTCGTGATTGCTGCTGCTCCTCTAAGCAATAGAGTCTATCAGAGAATCACACACAAAGGATCTATCCCTAGCCCAAGGCGGGCTTGCAGCCTGCTGGTGTCAATGTGTTCTTTAGAAAGAGGTGTGACAGCAGCTACAGATCAGAAGCAGTTTAAAAATAAAGAAATAGATAGGTAGGCTAAAAGCTTAGACTTTCTCCTCTCAGTTATATCCTACATTGGCATTATGCCTTCTATTCTAGTTTCCTCCATTCTTGTTTTGGGCAGAAAAGAGAATACAGAAGTTTTTATTCTGTAATTGATTTTGATTACACATGAAACCTCTCCAGCCAAGTGGCACCCTTTCAACACATACCAGCCTCTCCCATGCCACACACATGAAAACCACAAGTCTGGAAGACTTCAGTTCTTGACTTTTTGAAGGAGAAAATACAACCCCAAATGGTGACTTTATTACCATGCCTTCATTAGTCAGCTCTGAAAACTAAGAAAATTATTCCAGTAAAACTCTAATTAGTTTTGTTGCAAGTTTCTGGCACTTTCTTTTGGCCTTCAGACCACAGGAAGGTCACCAAAGAATCCTAAACACAGGCAAAAACCAGTTAGACAAATTTTCAAAACTAGGACCTTACCCCATGACTACTAGAATTGGATATCCTTGTTCATAAGCTTTAAGTCAAAAAGAATACCTCAATGGGCTGTGAAAATAGGCTTGCGGGGACCTCATGAAATTCAGTGAGTCAAATGTTACGTCCTGCATCCACGATGGAACAGCCCCACACAGCTGGGCACCAACTGGTTAGAAAGAAGGTTGGCAAAAAAGGTCTGGGCTCTTAGTGGACAGCAGGTTAAAGAAAAGTCAATAGTATGACCTCACAGACGAACCTGTATGGGAGAGCAGTGGATGTTGTCTACTTCAAGGCTTTTGACACTGTATCCCATAAATCATCACAGGTAAGACTGCAAAGTGTGGGTTAGGTGAGTGGACAGTGAGGTGGATTGAGAACTGGCTGAATGACACAGCAGAGGATTGTGATCAATGGTGCAGGGTCCAGTTGCACGCCCCAGGGGTTCAGTGGTGTTCCCCAGCGGTGAGTACTGGCTCCAGTCTTGTTCAACCTATTGATCAATAATCTGGATGAAGGAACATAGTGTACTGTCAGCATGTTTGCTGCTGATACAAATCTGGGAGGAGTGGCTGGCATACCAGAAGGCTGTGCTGCCATTCAGTAGGCTGGTATTCTGGTGTGCATTAAGAACAGTGTGGTCAAGGGAAGTTCTGCTACCTGCCTACTGCTCAGGTGAGGCCACAACCAGAGTATTGTGTCCAGTGCTGGGCTGCCCAGTTCAGGAGGGACAGAGAACTAATGGAGAGAGTCCAATGGATGGCAATGAGGAAGATAGGGGATTGGAAGATCTCTCTTAGAGGAGAGGCTGAGAGACCTGAGGCTCTTTAGCTTAGGAAAGAGAAGATTGAGAGGGGAGCTTATCATGCGTATAAATATCTAAGAGTGGAGCTCATGAGGATGAGATCTTCTCAGTGGTGGTCAGTGACAGGACAAGAGGCAATGAGTACAAACTAAGACACAGGAGATTTCACTTGAACTTAGTTAAGGAGAAACTTCTTTCTTTTGACAATGATAGAGCACTGAAAAACGCTGTCTAGGGAGGTTATAGAGTCTCCTTCTCTGAAGACTTTCAAAATCCGCCTGGACACGTTCCTGTGCAACCTGATATAGGCAAATCTGTGTTAGCAGGGGGACTGGACAAGGTGATCTCCAGAGGTCTCCTCCAACCCCTACCGTTCTACAATTCTATGGTTCTACTTACAGCCTCTGAACTCTCCTCTTCTTCCTGTTCAGTTTGTGTCCCACTCTCCAGGCAGCTGATGGTTTCCTTCTCCAGCTTTGACAGTCTGGAGAACAGAAGAAAAGAATAATGGATTTGGCTTATAATTAAAGTGAGATTCAAGGATATTATGCAAGTGATGTTCTCTCTTTCTAACATCACAGTCACAAACAAAGCAGAGTTGAAAGCACAAACATGTAGGAAAGCCTGCATAACCATGGGAGTTCCTGAAGAATACAGGACACCCAGCATGTATAATTAAAGTGGATCTATAAATCTGCAGGTATGGTAAAGGACCGGGACATTCAGTCCACACTGACTGATCTTTGGTACAGCCTAAAACTGCTGACCTTTTGGAAACAGGTCAGTCTGATCGCTGATTCCAGTAATTAATATTGCCTCTATTTCCCTTTCATATTTTCAGAGACTTAAGATTCCTAAGAACTATTTGGCTATGGCTCATTACCTCTTTTAGGAAGGCCACACAGAAGAAGGTACCCTGACATCAACCTTTTCACAGCAGGTAATGTTCAGGAAGTCTTTATCTCTGTGAAGTGCGGATTTGGAACAGCAACTGCTGAGGCAACTTTCCGCACATGAGCAAGAATGCAAATTTAGACCAGTGTTAACTGAGCTGAGATGGACCCTCATGTAGGTCTCACTAGAAAAACTTTCTCAGGCAAGTTTGGAACTTATTTTAGACATTTCTAGGAATCTTTTCCAATCTCACACATTGCAGCCTGCCAATATCGTGAAGAGGACTGTATGCCCTGCTTCATACATAGCAATTTGCTAAAGGCCCCGCACTCGGATTATTCATACAAAAACACGTAACTATGGAGGACTGCGTGGAGAGAACATCCTCAACTAGTCATAGTATCATTCTGACACAGCCTGGGAAAAGTTTGAACCCAAGAGGAAATAGTTAATTTGTCTTGATGCATGGTGTTGTAGGAAAGAATAATAATAAAACACAGAAATTCTTTTGCCCATGCAAGACAGTCTGTGGTTTATCCCTCAAAGGACTACCACAAAAATAAGTTGTTATCACTGAGTGCTGGAGACATCCCCCATTCAGGTCACACTGATATTTCAGCTTGTCTCTGATCAGTCACAGACTTAACAACTGCAGCAGCCCTGAAAGAGAACAGCTCCAAATGTTACAGTGCACCTACTCCATACCTCTCTTTGTGATCATATAGCTCCTTCTCAAGTTTTTCTCTCTTCTGAGTTTCATTCCTAAGGCAGCAGAGCAGTTGGCTCACAGTTAGCTCTTCAGACTCCGAATTTTTCAGTTCATCTGCAGGTTTGCTCCTGCTTCAAACCAAAACAGATATAAGTAACAGCAGCCATGATTTTACCAGAGCACTTCTTTAACCCTAATTCTGGGATACAGACTGAGAGACCACTGTTTCACACAGTGCTAAAAACCAATGCAAAAGGCTCATTCCCAAGAACCAAGAGCTGCCTGCCTCATAAGCTGCTCGCCGGTCCCCCTGTGTGCAAATGCAGTTCTTGCTTTGTACAGTGGTTTCCCCTCAAGGGAACAATTCAATACTTAAACAAGGAAAACAAAAGTAGTCCAGACAACACAAAACCCAGTGCATTTATTCTGACCTACTTTGCAGCCCCTTCTGTTTCCAAGATGACATTTTTTTTTTCCAATGGAACATGCAATACTTCTTATCTCCACCTCTTTCCAGAAAAGGTGTGTTCTACTAAAAATGATCATCAGAAATTGCTTTATTTTTCAGAAATAATTTCTTCAGTGTTTCACCCCACTCATATTCTACAGCTCTTTTCAAAACTGTTATGCTACTCTAGAAATGAACTAACCAAACACACAACTATCTGAAAAACAACGTAATTTCCTAGTGATAAAATACTGTATTATATTCCTTCCATTTTTATATCCATTTAGACAGAAAGTCAGAATCCCCAACAACATGGTAAGATAGGCAGGTTATATACATTGTACATTCCAGAAGCTCAGGTGTAAAACAGCATGCCGTTAAAACTTTGCTTTTGTAGTTCAGAAACAGAAAGCAAAGCGTGGTCCTCCAGGTGCTCCTAAGATCTAGAAATCTTTGGTGAACAGAATTCAATACCCCAAAGCCAGTGATGAGCCAGGATATTTTAAGTAAATAACTTCTATCAGGGGATTTTTAGTGCACAGTTCTACTCTTACAGAAATAAACCTCTCCTGAGTGGATCACATTTCTCTGAACTGTTAACAGCACCAGGCTAAAGTTTCAATGCTGGACAAAGGCATGTGGTGACACAGGAAATATTTTAATAGGTACATGTAGCCCCTGTTCTAGTAGATACAGCCCAGATACTCATTAAATGTAAGCAAACACAGATAAGTTCTTCTCATACTCAAGAGTGTTCTCACAAGCCACCACCAACGACAAGCTTAAGACTTGCAGCCTAGCCTGCGGTCTGCATCTCTCTTGACTGTAACTGTATTTTTCCCCTCCTTCAACTTCTTAGCTGCATGCTGAGGGATAGGTTTTCTATGTCATTACATTAAAATGCTGTTCTCCCTTACAGGGACAGAGGGAGTCACAACCGGTCCATACAGCACAGCTTTCTGGCCTGGTATGCCCTTAGCATTTTCTGTATTCTTTCCTTCCAAAAGCAAAGGACACAAAGTAAGTACGAGTTCAGCCACAACCATCTAGCTGCTAAATTGGGCAGTGTCCAAAATGGAAAGTTTAATAGGATCATCTGTCTATGTCCATAAGGTGTAAAAGTTCAGCTGAGGGCAAGAAAGTCCCTTGTGTCCTGAAGGTGATGTAAAGATCAAATTTTGAGAAGCAATCTAAAAAGAATGCAGGTATCTTCAGACTAAGGAGTTGAAAAATAAGGACTAAAAACAAGGTGCACTGTCTGCTCCACTGTGATACACTTTATATCAAGCACAGACAAACAGAACTGACATGTTGATAGCTGAAAGACTATAAGATTCTTACCAACATCATTATAATTGGGTGGAGGACAGATACACTATTAGATGGTCTCCAGTGACTAGAAGGAAGGGAGTCACTGCAGCCTCTGTCTTTATCTTTTCTATCTGATGTCCATTAGAAGCCTGAAAAGTTGGCAAGTGTGAATGCCTGGCCAGAATACGCATTCCCTTTTGTCAGCTTGTGAAAACTGGAAGGAAAGGCTGAGTGTCTTTATGACATGCAAGGATGGCTACTACCAATGCGGGGATGCAAGGCCAAGAAAGACAGGATTTTCTAGTGCATTCCTCAAAGAAAAAAGTTCTCTCACGTTGCAAACAAAACACACTGCAGAAGTCTGGATCACACGCATCACACAAGAACCTACATACACATAGACAGCAATGTTATTGGTCGTTTCACCACTATTCTCTTGATGTTCCTTTGCAGCTCTATTTATTTCTCCTTCCTAGGAAAGAAAAAAACACTATTAGCTTGGAATTTGGACTAAGAGGGAGTGGCTTTATTTACTAAAGTTACAGAAGAAAGAAAACCAGGGAAAACTACTATGGTGGCAATAAATAAAACAGAACTCCTACAGATCAGTTTCATGTTTGGAAAACCTAAATACTTCACATGCCTTTCCTTCTATCTCTTCCAGACTGATCAATGAGATTTGGCCTTCTCATCAGCAACTTCCTCGGCCACTCTCCCCTGTAAAGATATCTGGGCATCACAGCAATGGCAAAACCACTGCAGGTGACCTTAAATATAATCCTAAAAGCAACTCTCCTGTCTTCCAAAAAAATCATTATCTTTTTCCCCGCTACAAAACTCAGTCCTTGATCTTTGCAGCTCAAAGGAAAATCTTCATAGTTTCCTGCAATCTGAAGTTTTGTCTGACAGCTCCACATTCTCTTGCTGCATTTGTACTTTCCAGAGAGGGATCTGCTATTATGGGAATAGCAGAGACTCACATTTTCACATTTTGCCTTTGAAGGTTTTTCAGATACAAAGAATTCAGATTTAGTAGAAAAAGCTTTCCACTCAGTTTTGTATGCCTGCATCTCTACATGTCTGTCAGTAGAAAGTCAGCCTCATTCTCAAAAGAAAATGCCTCCCTCTATGCATAGGTGTTGGCCTTTAACAAAACACAGCACTGATGCTCCCAGGAATTCCAACTAAAGTAAGACTCTCCACATTCTGAATTGGTTTGAAGTCACCTGCTGGACCATGTTGTTTTTTCCAGAGCATTTTTTTAGTGTGATGTAAGCTACCTATGCAATTAATTTACTTGAGAGTGGAAGGACGAAAGTACTTTCCAAGTCCTTTACCACTACATCTTGTAGCATGCAAGTGCTCCATGTCAGGTAATCTGAGACCACCCAACTCTTGTCCTGAATCTACCATGCCAATATCTTGTGTTACTGCTGCTGCTGGCAGTTTGCTGTTCCTTCTCAAATTGGCAGCAAGACTTCACTGACATGGGTACAGATTCACCCTTTCTACTACCTCATTGAAGAATTTCACCAAGTAAACCTCATCACTTAATTACACTCAGATCTGACTTCCTCATCGTTTAGCCTGGCATGAGAGCAAAATTCAGTGCGCAAAAAAGGAGGACCAAGCTGGAATCAGAGTTTCTGGTGGCAGGTCACTGTGTTCTTTTAATTCCCCTCACTTACAGTCATCCCAATCTCCACAAAGGAATCCTCTGCTGAGATGTTCAGCTTGACCTGCAGTTCTGAAATGATGGCTAGCAGATCTGCCTTCTCAGCCTGGAGCCGTTGCACCTGGGATTTCAGTAGCCTCACTTCCTTCTCAGGAGCCATGCAGCCCTCCTGGGACAAACACATCCTGCATTAGCCAACCAAAAGAAAACACACGACAAGGAGCACAAAGCCTGAACATAACAATGATGTCCTGCATCCCTTCTCTGTTTAGGTTTACCTGGAAAAGCCCAGTGTACAGATCCCTAAATTGTGATCTGGTCCCCTGGGCAGCAAGTCTAAACTGTGAAATCAAGTTAGTCAAATTATGAGAATCATACCTCTGGAAACATGGGCAAGGTTACCTGAGTGTACAGGTAATTAGGATGTAAATCTTGAATTTATGTCTCTCACTACTACACAGGGTCTCAGCTAGCCTACAGAGTTATTGTATTTTTTCACTCATATCCTTATTCTTATTTTTCCAAATCTACCTAAGATTCTAGGCAGAAAAATCCAGTAGGCAAAGCTCTTCCACACACCCCACTTTCAGCCTTCCCCCCAACATACAATTCTCTGTACCCCATCTCCATTTGTAAATCCCTTCCTGTATCCCTGACCTTCATACAAAGTCCTTTATCCCTTCCCTTCCACAAAGCCTCTGTCCCTCAGATTCTCCCCAAACAATCTGAGTCATGACTGTCTCCTTCACCTTTTGCCTATTCCCTTTCTCCAGGGTCCTCAAAACCTTCTCTTAAGCCTCTACATAACCAGGAAGCCTCACTTTTTCTCCCCCATTATGAAACTTTCCCTATGAGTTTGTTCCTCATTTTATAATCTAAGCTTTCCACCTCCTGGCAATGCCTTTATTACACCACATACCATCAAATGTTAAGTTCTGGACAATTCCTGGAGTTTGAATCACATTCTAATCTATCATTCATACCAAACCTCCAAGCTCTTGCTATGCTGACAATTGTCTCTCGTCCTGCAGTAGCACTCTACCCACCTGACTTGCTGCTGTCTCTGATTTTGTGCTTAGACTGCAAGAGGATGAAGAGTCAGCTGCAGTGAAGAGAAGCAGTATCTACACCAACCTGTGTTAGCACAAGTATGGTTTTGAGAGAAACCCTCCCATGAATGCTGGTTTATCACTAAGAGAGGCAACACAGTATATCTGTGATTTGCTTCAGGTGAAACAGAGATGTCAATGGCAGCAATGGATTACAGATTATCTCAGTTAATAGTAAAATACAGAGGTGAGAGAAATGAGACTCATTTAAAATAAATCTATTAGAGGAAATTTTTTCATGCTCTTTCTAAACAACAACAACAAAGAAAAAAGTAAAGTAGAACTAAGGCATTCAAGAGAGAAAATAATTTTGGCTTAGATGACATTGTCAGCCTGAAAATCATAATCAGGAATGAAAATATTGCTGTTTACATTACCATTGGCTGATAAAACTACAAAGAATCACAGAAGAACCAGGGTTTACTCTATGAAGCTCTTGGAATGAGATAAGCAAGAGATTTATTTTTACTTTTCTGGATGTTGGATTACCCAAGCAGGTTGGATCGCTCCATCAATAACATACTTGGAGTATTGAAAATACAAGACACTTATTCTAACAAGTAGAGGCAAAATAAACCCTCTACTTCCCTTCAGAAGTATTCCAGATTTGTGAAATTCTGAGTTTCCTTGACAATCCTGAAACACAACTTGTAGCCTATGAAGCACTATTTATACATGACTTTCTCCCCTGGTGTAACTTATTAACTAATTGGCCAAGTTTGATTTACACACTAATTGCTTACAGACTTCCATAAAACAGGCAGTCAGGAGAAGAACAGGGACTCAGTGTCTCTGAGCAAAAGGCTACCACACTCATCCTCCATCAGGCAACAGAGAATCCACATGTGTCCTGGTGGTACCGAATACCAGGATGCATCAGTTTGGCTCTGAATAAAACTTCTCATTAACCACCTCTTCACGTGACCATGTGGGACACAAAGCAGATTTTGTTCTAATAAGCTTCATCCATAGATGGCTTCAGTACCACCTGACAAACATAGCCTGGCTACTAAGCCATTACCTGCAGTGGTAAAAATGGCATGTTACGGAGCCAAAGGTAAGACAGAGGGAAGAAGTTCAGCAGACTCAAATGGGACAGCAGAAGTACAGCACAGACCTAATCTGACCTCAGTGAAAGAGCTTTCATGAGAGGACAACGGTACAATAAAAATAGCTAGCAGGTCACTTGGGGTTTTTTTGGGGGGAGGGGTGGGTTTTTTGTTTGTTTGTTTTTGCTTACATGTCAGCTTCTTCCTGGAAACACAAATATAAAAACAATCAAACAATCATGAGACATATATAATCTAACAAGCAAAGGGAAAGATAAAGTCAAGAGATACCCAAGAGAAAACAAAATAAAGAATGAAAAGTTATCAAGAAATGTTAACTTCTAATTTCTTATGTCAAGAATATTAATTATTGTTAAATAAAATGCAAATTATCTCAGATGTGCCACAATTACTACACACTGAGAAGCCTCACCATATAAAGTCAGGCTAAAATCTGTTGTTAGAGCATAAGGATAAAAATGGAGATGCTAACAAACCTCCCAGTATGTTTATGAGACGCAAGTGCTCCAGATTTTAAATTTAAAATCATGCAAATCCAACCAATTCCTTACTTACCGTTTCATTTCCTTCTTCTCTTTCCTTTAAGCTCTGAAGTTGTTGCTGTAGCTGTTCATTTTCAATGCACTTGGCTAGCAAGCACTGCTTAGCCTCCTTGAACTTCGACTCATAAAATTCTCTTTCTTCTTTCTGCTTCTCTCGCCAGATGGAAAGCTCCTCATACCGGTCCTTCATAGCTTGGTTATGCAACTTCATAGCTTCTAAACCATAACCAGAGACAAGACATTGTTTCACATTAACACTCTCTCAATGAAACAGCAGATTTCTACCACACTGAGCTCAGACTTCTTCAATATCAAATGGGTTAACAATACTTGGCTACAAAATGTGAACCACCTTCTTGTGTACCTTGAACACCAAACCCAAACCAAACTTAATGCAGTCTGTTAGCACTATAATAAATAGCATTAAATCCACTGCTGAAATCACACATCCAAGCTCCTTTGTTCCTTAACTTATTCCTAAACTGAGACGTACAAGCAAGAAGTATTGTTCACAAGAGGTACTTGCTACTTTGCTGCTTGTGTTAGTTACATGATCAATCCAAATGAAACTACTGAACTGAGATTCTGAAACTATGGAGATTTGTAGGGAAAACAGGCATCACAAACTGGTAAATTACTGCAAGAAAATGGATGCTATCAAACTGAAGGTCTCAAATATGCCCAACAATGCTCTACTTGAACAGTTGTTTAAGATCTGATGGAAAGCACTGAAAAAATGAATCCTACTACTTACAGCAAAGTCAGTTCACCCTGGCAGGGCAGCCATGTGTATGCAACAACATCATTCTTGCTACTGCAAAATGCTTACAAGATTTTAGGAAGAGTCAATGCCAAGATTTCAGACTTGCTTTTTTAAAGCAACAAACTCCAAGCCTGTTGCTTGAAAATATTTTATACATTGTATTTCCCAGTCACTTCCATTATGTCCTGATATCGTATTATAAACTGCCAAGAAATCCTTCAGGTTATGTAAATAAATGCAGTCCTGGATAACAATTCTGCAAGCTATGAGTTCCTGCAGCTGTAAATATGGTTCCAAAACATTATCTTATAAAAACCTTTTAGCAAAATATCAGAGACACTTCTAGAAACAACTTTCCTACTGGATATCCACGAGACTCTAAAGGAGAGAACTTGGACCAGGACCAAAAGTGATTCAGGAGGAATTTAAACACTTGTGCAAAGTCACAGCATACAAGAAGCAACTTTATGCTTTGCTGCCATTTAAACAGTGAGGTACCTCTGTCTTTTGCAAAGAAAATTCCTGGATCCCTTGGGTTTTGCTCCATCCATTTGAAAAATAATAAATAGTTTGTATATGACAGCTAGGCTCCTGAGATTCAAAATCAAATCTATCTTACCTGAAAAATTAAAACTATCAGGTATTTTCAGGGAAATCTATCAGTTTTTCCCAGATAGACCCTGCCATGGGCACCATTTCCTTTAGAAATACAGAGAGTGCTGCCACATTTAAACATTCATATTCATTACACAGTACAGGACAGCCTGCTCTGATTCCCCTCTCTGTCCAAGATGGTGCAGCTCGTTTGGGACAGCATCATAACCCAAACTGTTCTGGGCATTGTGCAGTGCCACCCTTCCTGGTCTGCAATGGAGCTGCTCAACAATCCTAAAATACAAATCAAAAAACCCTTTAAGGGTTGATAAGCAAAGAGTGCATCATAGCGAGAGATTGTTCACCTCACATCCTAAAATGGACACTTCTATGCTGCTTATATGCCTAATTCTAAAGCAAGTAAGTCATCCACGCATTGGGCTGTTCTCCCTCTAATCTTCCATACTGATTCAGTTTGATGTGTCCTATCAAATCGGTCTTGCCACTTGCACAGTGGTTTATACAGCAAATGCTACTCAGATCAAAAATGCTATCCAGCAAGGGCAAATGAGCACAGAATTCATACTCATAGGACAAAAAAATCCATAGAAAGCCTCAGGGCTTTTGCATTTCAAGACCAGTTCACATGTATATTCACCTTTTAACTCATTGTTCTCAGTGATTAGTTCTTTCATCTGTTGCACCATCTCTTCTGGGGTGTAGGTACTAAGGGTGGGGGCAGCCATACTGTTGGTTCCATTTTCTATTTTACTCCTGGGATGCTCTCCATTTTCAGCAGGACGGCTCTTCAACTTGCTGGACATCTCTGAAGTGTCTACTGCAAGGTTTGCAAAGAGAAAAGTCTCATTTTCTTGCCCAATGTTTATAAAGAAAACATAATCACATCTTCATTTTATTAAGACAAGCAAGCCACACGTGTTGTCATAACACATGGCCACCTTTCAATCCCTCTGACCCTGAGGGATACACTGGAGTACCCATCAGTCTCCATATCCCACTAAGCCCTCACAGGCCTGCATGACTAAAGCGAGCAATCCCTTGAAGCGTCTCTCGGGGTAGCCAACCCTTCCTCGGGAGCCCGCTTCCCTGAGAACGAAACGAGAACCCTTGTCTGTCTCTCCCCGCCCTGTCCCTCCCCAGCCCCAGCGCTGCCCAGCCCGGCCGTATGTTGAGCTGAGTGGTCGGTAGCTCTGGCGCCCGTGGAGCGCTGGTTCCAACACCCATCCGGCCCTCACAAGGCCCGGGGCGCCGCCGCCGCCTCCCTCCCCGCTCGGCCTCAGCGCGCCCCGACGCTGCATTAAAGCCAAGACTCCATTTCCGATGATTCTGAACTTTCATTTTCGCTTTCTTATCCCCTTTTTCAGTCTCCACCGCACACCCGGCACCCCGCCGCGGCACCGGCGGAGGCTAAGGCGCCCGCTCTGCTCAGTCACGGCTGCTCCGTCCCGCCACAGCTCCTCACCCGCAGGCCGGGGCCGGCCTCCGGTAGCCGCAGACAAACCGGTGTTTCCCCGTTTGCCCTTCCCCGGCGCGGCGTGGCCCGCCCTCCCCGCAGGCCCACCCCGGATCCGCGGAATCACCGGGCGAGCCCGCCCAGGGAGACCCCCAGGGAAACCGGCAAGGCGCGCTGTCCCTCCGCGCCGAACTCGCCTCAGGGGCACCCCCGCCCCTCTCTGCCTGGCGTTTTCCCCGCTCACCTCCCTCACGGCGCGCCCATGGCGACGGCAGCCCAGCTCAGCTGACTGCCCATCCCCGCCTCCTCCGCCGTACTTTCCGAGCTCCTTACGGCCCAGTATCCGCGCCCTCCCGCGGACTCACTGCGTCTCCCTGGGCTCCCATACCGCCCAGAGGACACCAGGGCCTGCCAGCTGAGCAAGACCAAAGAAAACCCTACCAAGCAGATGCAAAGGTCGTGTGGGAGCACACCGCCCGTCACAGGGGGCAATCGTGGGTCTCCGCGAAGAGAGAGAGAAAGACGAATCATAGAATCAACCAGGTTGGAAGAGACCTCCAAGATCATCCAGTCCAACCTATCACCTACCCCTGAGCAATCAACTAGACCATGGCACTAAGTGCCTCATCCAGTCTCCTCCTGAACGTCTCCAGTGATGGCGACTCCACCACCTCCCTGGGCAGCCCATTCCAATGGGCAATCACCCTCTCTGTGAAGAACTTCCTCCTAATATCCAGCCTATACCTCCCCCGGCATAACTTGAGACTCTGTCCCCTTGTTCTGCTGCTGGTTGCCTGGGAGAAGAGACCAACCCCCACCTGGCTACAACCTCCCTTCAGGTAGTTGTAGACAGCAATGAGGTCACCCCTGAGCCTCCTCTTCACCAGGCTAAACAACCCCAGCTCCCTCAGCCTCTCCTCATAGGGTTTGTGTTCCAGACCCTTCACCAGCTTCGTTGCCCTTCTCTGGACACGTTCCAGTACCTCAACATCTCTCTTGAATTGAGGAGCCCAGAACTGGACACAGTACTCAAGGTGTGGCCTGACCAGTGCTGAGTACAGGGGAAGAATAACCTCCCTTGTCCTGCTGGCCACACTATTCCTGATGCAGGCCAGGATGCCATTGGCTCTCCTGGCTGCCTGGGCACATTGCTGGCTCATGTTCAGCCTACTAGTGACCAGCACCCCCAGGTCCCTCTCTGTCTGGCTGCTCTCCAGCCACTCTGTCCCCAGCCTGTAGCGCTGCTTGGGGTTGTTGTGGCCAAAGTGCATAACCCTGCACTTAGCCTTGTTAAATTTCATTCCACTGAGCTCTGCCCACCCATCCAGCCTGTCCAGGTCCCTCTGCAGGGCCCTTCTACCCTCCAACAGATCAATACCTGCTCCTAACTTGGTGTCATCTGCAAACCTACTGATGATGGACTCAATCCCCTCATCCAGATCATCAATAAGGATATTGAACAGGATGGGGCCCAGCACTGATCCCTGGGGGACACCACTAGTCACTGGCTGCCAGCTGGATGTGGCACCGTTCACCACCACTCTCTGGGCCTGGCCCTCCAGCCAGTTCTTGACCCATTTCAGAATGAATCTGTCCAAACCACGAGCTGCCAGCTTTGCCAGGAGCTTCTTGTGGCAGATAGTGTCAAAGGCTTTGCTGAAGTACAGGTAGACTACATCCACAGCCTTCCCCGCATTCATCAGGTGGGTAACCTGATCATAAAAACAGATCAGGTTGGTCAGGCAGGACCTGCCTGTCCTGAATCCATGCTGGCTGGGCCTGATCCCTTGACCATCCTGTAGGTTCAGTGTGATTGCACTCAGGATGACCTATTCCATAATCTTGCCTGGCACCGAGGTCAGGCTGACAGGCCTGTAATTTACTGGTTCCTCTTTATGGCCCTTCTTGTGGATGGGCATCACATTGGCCAGCTTCCAGTAATCGGGGACCTCACCTGTGAGCCAGGACTGCTGATAAATGGAGAGGAGAGGATATGCTGGAGCAGAGCAGCATCAAGAGGGATGCTTAGGAAATGATCCTCGTTGTGCCGAGGCTTAAAAAGATCAGGCAGCAGGTGTGATGCAAATGAGAGTGCTTTTTGCTCAGGGTGTAATGACGATTTAGGATCAAATCAATTAGGATCATAGAATGGTTTGGTTTAGAAGTGATCTTCAAAGGTCACCTCCTCCAACTGCTTTGCAGTAAGCAGGGATGTCTTCAACTATATCAGGTTGCTCAGAGCCCTGTCCAATCTGGCCTGAAATGTTTTCAGGGATGGGGCATCTACCACCTTTCAAGGGCAACCTATGCCAGTGTTTGACCACCCTCACAGTAAAAAATGTTTTCCTTGTTTCTAGTCTAAATTTCCCCTCTTTTAGTTTAAAACTATCACCTCTTGTCCTGTTGCAAGAGGTCCTGCTTAAGAGATCATCACCATCATTCTTACAGACCTTGTTTAAGTATTGAAATTAGGATGTGGTTTGCCACACTGCAGAGATGTCACCCATTAATCACTGTCAAACACAGATGCAATATCTGACCTGGGAGGTCCTTAATTCCAGGTTCCCAAAGATGGAGAGAGTTGGAGCACAGTTTCAGTGCTTAGTGACTGTCCTTAGCAGGATGCCAGGCTGGAAATACTTCATAGTGCCTGTCTTTAGGTAATAAGGCCAACTGGGATATTTTAGTTACTTTGTTTTCAATGGGAGAAAATGCCATTTTAGCTAAAATGTCAGCTTTCCATGTGAAAATTACTAATCTTTTGTTAAATACCTACATGGCTTGAAAATAAGATCTTTTGATTTGTAAATGGTGCTTTGATATCTCCTAGGAGTTTCGAACCATCTACTGTTTAATGAAATTGTGCCTTTCTATTAAGTGGTCTTGCTAGCTTCCCTTCAAGTTTTGCACCCAAGGGACTCCCCACCAGGAGGGAGAAAAGAGAGGCTCATCATAGTGGGTGGTGGATGCTGGCAGGGAGCAATCCTTTTACAACTGAGGAACCTGAGCATTCAAACTGAGGGTGCAGGTTACAAATCTCTCTAGGAATAAAACCAGCAAACACTCAGGACCACCTGTGTGGTAAAGAACACCAGAATTGTGCATGCTGAGCCCATAATCCATGTTGTTTCTGTTTACACTGCTAACAAATGGAATCTGGCTCTGTGTAGGTACACTAAGATCTTCTCTGCTTAAGGGAGTGTGATCTCTGAATTGGTGTTATCTCCCATTACTGCATCCATGGCTGCTTACATTAGACAGGAGTGTGTGGGAGTTAGAGGGGCAGTGAATGTAGCTTCTGTGAGAACAAAGAACAGAAATACTAGCAGCTCATCATGGCTTTTTATTTGAGCTGAGCTCTGGCCAGCTTCAGAATCTTTATGAGTGTGTGGCAAGGGCAAAGAAGAGCAATAAAGAAGCATTTTCTAATTTATCACAGTTCATGTAGCTATTTGTTTCCACAGTAATCCCAGATCTGGTTTTGGTACACAGAATTAATTTTTGGGAATAGAATCCTATCTAGACAGCAAATATCCAAGTTTGGGGGGAGTAGTTTTGCATTTTGATGTAAGCTTCACTGTGAATAAGATCTGTGCGTCTTGCATTTCTTTGAAGAGATCTGACTGCAAGATCAGTCCTTGCTTTCAGTTGTAAAATGGAGGGGGTTTGCTAGGAATCAGGATGTGTCTGATTGTAATTCAAATAAAACACCTTGCCTTTTAAAAGTCAAAGAGGAGTTTAAGTCCTTGTAGACAGGGGAGGGAGAGAAGTAACCAAAGAGGCCTTGCCAAAAATAAAATAATGAGACAATTCAAGTTTTTTACCTAGAAGGTAAAAATTGCTTCTTTCTAAGAAATGTTAAAAGTTTGCACAAAACTCGTTACACATCAGTGTTGTGAGGATGCAATGGAGAAAACAATTGTTTGGGCCCATCTATTTTATTCACATATTTTGGTTTTTTTCACCAGTCTCTCACATGATGAATTTGTTTTCTCTGTTCTGCAGATCATGGGTGACATGCAGGAGTGGAACACCTTAGCTCTGTGAAGGAAGGAGACTTCTGTTCTGACTCTTCCCTTGAGTGGTCTAAGCTGCTGGGCTGAGTTATGAGTAGCTCTTCTGTCTATGCTGTACTGCACAGATGGTAAATATTTGGAGGCAAGAGGTATAAAATTGTCTAGCTTTCCCCAAACCACTCCATGACACTTGTTTGTGAAAACAGACATCCATCATCTTTGGGTCTGAGGGCTCAGATTCAGTCAAGTTACTTAAGAAATTCCCCTGTGGCAGCTGAGCCATGGAAACAGTCTTTGTGTACAGCCTTATTCCCCAGCCCATGTGTGATAATGCAGTTTGGCTTAGTCTGAAATGACAGAAGCTTGCACTGAATTATTTTTACATCACCCTGGAGTAACAGCTTGGATACTGTTTTTGAAGTTGTCCAGGAGCTGAACCCTGAGAATCTAACAAAGCTGGAATGAAGGCTTGAACTTCAGAAAGCTTTGATGCAAAGAACATGTTTCCATGTATCTCTCTACGTATATACACATAGGGCTTGAGTTTTATCTCTCTGTCTTACAGTATGTGGAACTTGTGCTGCTTTTGACTTTTTTATGTTGTCTCTGCTCTTCCTGTCTTTCTAGTCTCAGTGTAGCCTTCTTACTTCTGACAGATGATCTGGTAGCTGCTGGAAACACCTGATATTGGCTGGGATTCCATAGATGCTGTACAGACGTAGCCCAAAGAATGACTTCCCTATCAGGACACTATGAATACACGCTGCACCATTCTGGATTACTTCCTCTGAGCTGCTCAGCTTCCTGAAGCAGTTTTGTTTTGTTCCGTCCACAGAGAGAGGTATCCACTGGTCCAAGGAAGGTAATACTTGGGCTTCTTGCCAGTGTAAATGCTGGAGTGTTTGCTGTGACTTCAGATTTGCTGATTAAGCTTAATTTCCAAGTGACAGGTGATTTGAAAACACCATTAAAGATATGTTCTCTGCAGACTTTGAGCAGATCAAGTGGGGGAGAGGGGATGTTATGAAGTGTGTCCAACTTCTGCAGTCAGCAGTACTGTGTGATGAATGTCACCATAACCTAGAGAGAAGTAAGACAATGAAATGCATTCAGTTCTTCCAACAATTAAATGATACCACGGCCTGGAGAGGGCTCAGAGCCAGCTGGCAAAATTTATATTAAACTGTGTCAGACCTTAGATTATTATCTACAGTAAAACACCTAGAAAGAGCATGAAAGTCAGGTGTATGATCTGAATATTTATCTGCCATTAACAGATGGTATGGTATATTCAATCTGGGATCATTATAGATTTTTGATTATCAGTCCCGTATTGAACCTATTTCTACTGGTACTGTTATTAGCTAGAAAGGGAGAATCATCACATGCAATATCCATGAAGCCAAGAGATGACACAAGTAAAATAGTACAATAAAGTGATCCAAGATCATGTTTTCTGTCTGACAGCCCTGTGGTGGGCAGGATGTGAGAAGCAAAGGTAGTGCCAAAGAATGTATCTAACTAATTGTTTTTGGCCCATTCTGTGCATTTTAATACAGTGTCATGTACCACTTTCCCTCCCACATACAGCCGAATGGATAACTTCGTTTACAACTGCAATTATATAACATCCCTGTGCAATGACACAGAAAAGTAAAAATAGTACCTCTGGCACAGCTTTTAGATGATCTAATTCAGAGCTCACTGGAATGTAGAGAAATTGTAATGATTTTGTTTTTCAGCTTTTTCCTTCCTCGAGTTGCAGCTTGATTGTGCCAAGTTGCTGGAATTTCTCACTATCAGCTCTGATCTGTTTCTTGAAACAAATTCATTCCATCACCAGTCAAAAATATTACCTATAATTTTTTTTTCTAAGAAATTTAGTCATTGGAGTCACATTGGCAAAAAAAGGTCCCCACTTATTCTGGGCCTAGCAAAAGCAGCAACCAAGAAAAGTACTTTATGCTATTTCCTCTAGGTACATGGCCTTGCATAAGGACCCTGGTGACAAAGTAATGTCCTGCCTATCAGGAGGAGGATTTGGACTTTTTGCTGAGAAGTAGAGTGAAGTATTAACCACAAGTTCCATGGTTTTGTGATTCTGTCTTTGGCATTTCAGAAGAATTAACTGACTCGTGACTGCACAAAAATGGTCATTGACAGTACTATAGGATCCTTTCTTGGGCTCTCTTCTCCATTCTTGACAACTCAAGAGATACTGGTGACCGCTCAAGAGATACTGGTGTCCACTCAAGGAGCAGCACATTTCACTCAGCAGCTGCCATGCCAGCAGGTGCTACTTTTTCTGTCCTTACACCCTTGATGATAAAGCGGACAGAAAAAATAAAATGGGTAAATGTACAGAAAAGCTAAAAGAACAGTGGTAACTCCTTGTTTTCTCTTTCCAACAGATGGCACCAGTTCTCTTTTCAGATCATCTTAGTTTGAACAGGTCAGGAGCTCCAGAATACAAGTGTTTAAAAACTCGGACATCTTTGCCCTTTTCTTTTAGTCTTTCTGAGTGCAAAGTTTGGACCAAGGAGGCACCAGACTGAGAAAATGTCTGAAGCCTTTGGAATGTGGCACTGCTGCCAAGTACAATTATGCCAGGAAAACACAGGCAGATCAACAAGCAAATGTGAGCTAGGGCTTCGAGACGTGGAAGAGAGGTTTACTTTTGCCTAAGAATGGTCAAAAGTAGAAGCAGGACTATTTTAGGGAATTATTGTGAATGAATTGGAGAGCCATGGAGAAAGGAGGATGAAACATGGGGATTCTAGGCCAGATGGAGAAGTCTTAGACAGCCAAGGAGCAATGACAGTGCACCTTGTAGAAGGAGAGCAGTTGTCTGTCCAATGCAGCATTCTCCTCTTGGAAGAAATGACCCCTGAATCTGCATGAATTTAAGCCAGAATGAGGCTGAGGAAGCCTCTATTCAGAAAGTATTGTGGCAAAAATCTCTCACAGATAATATTTCATCCTGAAATGCACCCATGCTCATCATTAAAAGAGAACAGCATCTGCAGCTCCTTGCCACAGCTCCTTGCTACCATATGGGCCATGGGGGGAGATGTGCCAGGCTCCCATTGTGCATTATAACATACAGGAAACATTGCTTCCTGGCTGCAAAGAGATAGTCAAAACAAAAATATTTGGGTGGAAGCATAACATTATTTTTAAAGGCAAAACTCTCAACTAAAGAATGTGGGCAAATGAATTCTTCATGAATGTTGCCAGTTAAATCCTTTTAAAAACCCTCTTTTAATGTTTTTAGTCATACTTGTCCCTGATTTTGTTTTTACCTCAAATGTCTTGCTATGATTTTTGGTTGAAGGGCCCTTTGACTCCACAAGCTGCTTTCCTACTAAGTGTGGGAAATGCCACCTCTAGTGGGTTGTGTGAGTGCACCCATCACTATTTCCCTTTTTACACAATCTGAAGGAGGGGAACACTGCTGTCAGAATGATCTGAGCTGCACTGGCATTTTTTGAGAGGATGCAGCAAAGACCATATCAGGCATTCCAAACCACTAAGAGGACAATTGAAGCAACATTGTGGAGTTGGTGACAGCACAGAGTTTCCCAGTGAAGACCTCAGGCTGGTAGGAGCTAGCTGGATTTTTTAATGGGGCATCTTCTCTCTCTAGAAGCCATGAATCTTCACCAGATGACACCCATCCTGATTTGAGGCTGGGCCAGTCACTAAATGAGTGACAGACCCTATCCTCACCTTACTCTTGAGATACTGTGTCTGCTACTGAGTAGAAGTGAAGCTTGCAAGCCCATGTCACAAACTGCAGTATTTCTCTGATTCCTTAGGGGATCTTCTCATGTTGCAGTTTTGGCTTAATTCTGTGATCATTGTGGGAACGCTCTGGTTACCTGGGAATGCACCTGCAAGGAGGCTTGGTGTGAGGAGTTTATATACTGTCTAAGCCTGTATAAGACAGCACTGCCTTTGAAGGAATTGCAGGTAGAGACATGCAGACATCAGATCAGAGGGAACCAGACCATAAATTGTAACTAGGATCACTTTTTACCTAAATCACTTTCCCTTGGTCTGGCTTACCACATGCTTGCACAACTTGGTTGAAGACTGAAGAAATGGCTTTGGACCTGTTGGAGAGGGTCCATAGTAGGGTCATAAAAATTATCAGAGGGCTGGAACACCTCTCCTGTGAAGGAAGCCTGAGAGTTGGGGTTGTTCAGCCTGGAGAAGAGAAGGTTCCAGGGGTTTCTCTACTGAGGCTTTTTAATTACTTTAAGAGATCTTATACAAAAGACGGAGAGAGACTTTACCAGGAGCTGTTGTGACAGGACAAGGGACAACATTTTTAAACTGGGAGTAGGTTTAGATTGGACATAAGAAAGAAATTCTTTATCATGAGGGTGGTGAAACACTGGAAGAAGGTACCCAGAGAAGTAGTGGCTGCCCCATCATGGATGTGGCTTTGAGCAAACTGATCTGGTGGAAGATGTCACTGCCTATGGCAGGGAAGTTGGACTAAATGATCTTCAAAGGCCCCTTCCAACCCAAACCATCCTGTGATTCTATGACAGAAGGGAAGAATGTCTGATTCTTTCAGCAGCTGTGCTGGTTTATGCCAGCATAAACTCTGTGTGATACTGCAGTGTGTTTTAGAACCTTGAATCCCAAGGCAGAGGGAACTTGTGGGATCAAGAAAGGATGTTACCATGTCAGAGTGAGGGGCCTTCAATGGACATCTGCCCCACAGAACACAGAGGGGTACCCCAGCTTTCAGTGATGCCCTGGATGCCAAAGGCACGCCAGCCCCAGCTGCTCAGAACTTCTGTTCTGCTTTCCAGGACACAACAGGGGTAAACTGCGTTTCTTGTTAGCAAAGGTGCATCCTCTGCGAAACAGGCCAGAAATCCAGAGCCTGCCATTGCACTGTCATTGGGAGAGTGGTGAATACTGGGAAGAATTTGATTTGCAAGAAAAAGGAGAATTTCCCCGGAGCTGTTCAAGGCAGTCAACACAGCCTTGTTTCTGTCAGAAAACAGAGTGCATTTCAGACAGCTGAGGGCGCTCAGCACTTCTTAAATGAAGTTGGTGTTTTGCAGCTTTCAACCTTAAGGTGCAATACTAAATGTGTCGATGGTTGAATCAAAGATAGTGCTGCTGGTGAGCGAAGCCTAGGCAGGGGCTTAGGCTCTAACACTGCGAAGAAGTGAAAAACAAAAGGTCCAGAGCAGGTTAAATAGCTGCTTATCTGCTTCTGAACAAGCATAAGTTTAATGCCTTAATTTTAACAACACTTTCAAAAGAGCAGTAGCTTAGCAGTGGTACTGGGATTGTAAGCCCTAGGCCAGCGGTTGGACTTGATGATCGAAAAGGTCTCTTCCAATGTCAGCGGATCTATGATTTCCCTTATGAAGCAGCAGGGGTTTATTTGTTTATGATGATTTCAAGTATCTCCCTAAAAGCAGAACTGCAGAAAGATGTTAGGCTAATATACCTAGATATTTATGTTCTGGCCATCTTCTTGCAGTTTTCTCTCATTGTGGTTTTATCCTGGTCTGTGGGATCTACTTCTTGGCATGCACCTTTGCCAGAGCCACCATCTATATCTGTCCTGGATTTCCTGAGAGAAAGACCTTTGTTATGGTGGGTTCTGCATTGTGGGCATGTCTGTTTGGTTCTGGAAAGAGACACACTGACCTTATTTCACCCAAACCATGTTACATTATTTGTTTTAGGGATTTTTAATATAAAGGGAGTTTCTCTGGTTTCTCATTTATCTTCTATTAATTTCTGTAGCTTACTCAAACTTCTTAAATTTCTTCTGTGATTTTTGTTTATTCACCACTCTTTATTAGTAATTCCTTAGTTTTGTAGTGTTTCTAAAGCTCCTTAGGGCATGAAACATGCTTCTGATCTGCTAACTGTTATTATGATTACTGGTAGTGATATGAATAAAAAAATAGAGGATTTTGCTGAAATTCACACAGTTACTTTATTTAAGTCAAGTAATTACTGCTACTAAAGTCTTGCTTAGCTGGATACCTCATGTCCTCAAGAAGAAAGATTAATCTAATTATCAAGGCAATGATTTCTATGCTTGTTTCAGCTCTAAAGGAACATCTTGGCTTAGAAAGTTTAAGGATTTTTATGTCTGGTAGTTCCCACATTTTTCATCCACAGAGACTTTGATTTTCAAGCACTGGTTATTAAATCAAAGCACCTGTTAATTGCAAAGCCAGTTGACACTGAACATCTCACTGATCTCTCTTAGGTACCCATGTGCATGGTGAATTTTCCTTATGCAGAAATAAACTGTGTAAGTTTAGAGTTTGTGTACCACAACATGGCTGTAACAGTACTTCCTAACTCAAGCTGTGCAGAGCCTCATGCCATGGCATGGACTCTCTCATTTGCTTTGTTGCACTTCGTGTCATGCAACAAATGTTTTCCTCTCTTTGTTTTGTATGATGGATCCAACCACACAGCCAGTCTGCAACTGGTGTGGCGCCTTCAGGTGGGATTTCCATTTCAACCTTGAGCATAAGACTTGGTTCCTGAGCTACCCAGCTCCATGGTTTCTCCAGTGAGGGCTGAAGCACAGTGCTCCACAAATGGCAAAGCACTTCTTTCTTGTCCTGGGGTCTCTCTTCACTGGGAAAACATCAATTCTCAGTACTTAGAATCTGGAATTCCCAACCATTTCAGCATTTCCAATGAGATAAAAAAATGGCTTTAGAAACATGCAAGCTCCTCATGGTACAGCTAGGCAGCAGAGTAACCATCTCTTTTCTCCTCAGAGGGCTGTACCTGGGTATAAAAGGGAGAGACACTGGTGTGAACAGTAATCAAGTCCAGCATCCTGATGAGATGCAGAATGACATCCAGATGCCAAACTCTGTGCTAAACCCTTCTTTGCCGGTCAGCTCTGCTGGGGATGATTCAGACTAGACTTCTCAAGGGATAGCCTGTGAATGTCCCCAGTAAGTCATCCCTCTCACATGTCTATTACTTAATATATTGTGTGTCTTTGGCCTTTAGGTGCCCTAGGCAGCATTATAACTATCAAATTCATAGGGCTGCTTGAAGGGCATCTGCTTATTTGCAGTGTCCAGTATCTCACAAGTGTGACCCATGAGAACTGCATGATGTTAGACAAGGCAGAGCCATTTCTTCCCCTCTGCCAGCCTTTCTGACTCACTCCACACCTTCA
Organism: Indicator indicator; assembly: GCF_027791375.1. Lineage (NCBI taxonomy): Eukaryota > Metazoa > Chordata > Aves > Piciformes > Indicatoridae > Indicator > Indicator indicator. The sequence goes on along the minus strand of NC_072012.1, from coordinate 17,200,129 downwards.
ATATTCTCTTTTCAGCTAGGACCAGATCCAAACTGGGGTTAATGGCTGGAGGCTCTGTAACCAGACATCCTCTGCTACTCCTCTGGAGCCAGGCAGTGTTAATGGCAATCCAGGGAGGAGATGGACGCTGCAGGCAACAACCACTATAAGTCCGTGCTGCTTTCAAAAGCAAGAGCCAGCCAAAGTACAAAGCAGATGAGGGAGCAGACTTTATAATCAGGTTTACAAGTTGATCAATTATTATCATAGCTGCAATAAATTAGTTACAGAGATGAGAACAAGCTGATGTTGTAGAAAGGCAGCTTTAAAAAATGTTTTTCTCGACATTCTGAGTTCTGTGAGGACAGAGAAACAACCTATTAAAAGATCTTGTTAACCCCTAGGTTGTAGCCTTAAAGCTGATATTTACTTTATACATGTTGTGGGGTGGTTTGTTTGGGTTTTTTCTTTTTCTTTTTTCTTTCTTTTTTTTTCCACAGAATCACAGAATTGTCAAGGCTGGAAGGGACCTAAAGGATCATCTAGTTCTAACCCTGTAGCTTTCCAGTAGATCAGGTTGTCCAGAGCCACATCCAATCTGGCCTAAAACACTTCCAGGGATGGCACTTCTACCACCTCTTTGGGCAACCTGTTCCAGTGTCTCACCACCCTCATGGTGAAGAACTTCTTCCTAACATCCAATCTAAATCTACCCTCCTCTAGCTTGGATCCATGTTTTTTCCCTTCTTCACTTACCTTGCTTTCTTGTCTAAAGAAATAGTGGGATTTGGGGGTAGATTATTCGATAATGCAGTATACAGGCAGGAAACACATCTGGTTGTTTCTGTTTGCTAAGCTCCCCCAAGGTGAACACAGTTGCATATGACATAATGGAGACACAAATGGGACTCCAGACAGCTTCTTTGAAGTTATGCTTATGGTGCTCATTGTTTCACTTACAGATGTTTCTTCTAATCTTCTTCCTTTCTTGCTGGCTTCCTGATTCTTCTGGCTGGCTGCTGAGTTAGAGGATACAAAGGGGAAGAGGTACCTGGCCTCAACTGTGTGTACTCCAGAGCAAACGTCAGCCTTACATTTGATTGCATTACATCATAGCTTCTGTCTATTGAAAAAGGGGTTATTTATGCAAGAGACACTGAAATGGGTAGGAAGTGTAATGATTTTTAGGGGTCTTCTCTCACTGAAGGGTTTGGATACTCATTGAAAATATTAGTTTGTCATATCATATTTACCTTATGCGCTTAATAGCATTGCAATGCCAGAGTAAGGGCCCAGATGACAGAGTTCCTATCCAGGTCTCACTGCTTTTGTTTGGCCTGTTCTTCCCCAAGAAAAGCATTTGTCACAAAGCCTGAAACCTGCCCAAGGTCAAATATCACTAAGACCTGGCATCATTGCCAATAGGGTTTTCCTTGGAGGGATTCCTTCTACTTGCAGTTTTTTCTGTAGTGCATCATTATCTGGTCTGGGCTTCCCCTGACATCCTGGTAAAACTCTGCTGATCTCTACAGGGCCAGTTATGACTTTAGCAACATATTTTCTGTGACCTGTTAACTTTCCCTGTGAAACCATTCTCTCCATTTATAGGCTGTGCTCTGGGTGGGGATTTAGTACGAATCTCTTTAAAAGCTCCAGTAGTTCCTTACCTAGGCCAAAGCTGGGCTCCAACACAGCTGCTGCTCCTGGAGTGACAGCTGGATATGGTGGGGTTTGGCAGCAGTACTGTGTCCCAGAGCAGAGAGACCATGTTGGAGGCTTCTTTAGGGTCCTGGAAGACTTTGTGTAGGATCTGTATGCTATGGGGTAGCTTAGGGCTAGGGATGGGAAACTCCTGAAGGTAAACTTCTTAAGAGGCATTTTCTCTTCTATATTCTTTGAAAGCAAAGGCTCATCCAAGATTTCAGGCTGCCTGAGACTAGCCAGTAAAGTACATTTTGGGGCTGCAGGGTGAAGATTTTTTTTGAGAGTGAGAGCTGGGCTAATGTATTTGGTTCTGTAACTTGTTTTGCCTGTAAGCACTTCAGGGTGGTATCTACACACCAAATCTCAAAGAGCTTTGTTGGTTACAGCCAGCTTGTGTAAAGATATCATTTGCTCAAAACCATTACCTGGAAAACACCTCCTTGAACTCTGGAAATTAAGGGTGGGTTCAGTGAAAGTAACTAGAGCAATTTGAGAAGGAAAAAGTAACTTCTGTGGGAATGACTTTTCACAGGTTAACTTAATTCATTGGCATCTTCAATTTCAGATGACTGAACTGTGCTGGAAGCAGAAGCTGTTTTCTCCTTGTTCCTTTTCTTGCCACTTCTATTTTTCAGCATTTGTTCATCACTAAGTTCAGGGGAGGCAAAATCAATAGCGCTCCAATATTAATAATTGAGCAAAGCAGGCATCCAGCTGAGTAAACCAAATCTTACTTGAAATCAGAGTAGTTACTTTCTAGCTTGAGCTAACATATCTGTGAGTTACATACAGACCAAGGTAGAAAATGGGATAAAAACAACAAAACAGAAAAAAAGCCAACGCCACCCTATGCTGTGCTGTCATAGTTCTTACCCAAAGAGGGGCAGAAATGAATAAGAATTGGTCTCTTGAATCATTTGAAATTGGGATGCAATCAGGCAGAATGGTTTGAAAGCATCTTTAGTTTGTGGGAATGAGTCTAAGTGCTCTTTCCAGGTTTCATCCTAAAACTTATATGAGGCACTTATTGAGAGCTGATCATACAAAGTACATGAAGGAGAAAAGAGCTTGACAAAAAACAGCTTTTAACTTGAGGAGTGGAAAAAGAAAAGGCAATAAACATGCTACTGGATGTGTTTCTGAAAGGCGTGTGGACACTCTTGCAAGAACCCCACTGGTATATAATCCTCCACAGCACCCCCTTGCTGAAATGGAAGACTGCAATAAACTTCTAACACCCCTGGTGAAATTACACACTGGATAAGGAACAGGGTCTCTTAATCCCAGTAAATCATCAGGAAGGGGTGCAGTAGGATGGCACCCCAGATTGTTATGCCACCCTGGTGGCTTTTGCAATTTACAGGTGGGAGTTGGCTGCATGGTGTGTTCCTTGCAAGTACTGGGTTTGAGAATCTTTAGATCAAACCCATTTATAAATACTGAGAACAGTGGGCTTCTCTGAGGAGCAGTCTTGTTTTAATGGGGTAGATTGTCAATTTATGGACTTGTCAGTAATGGCATAAGTCACATTTGAGACATAAGGATATAGACAGAAAAGAAATCCAATGAGGATTAATACCAGGATGTCAGCAATCTGGGAGATATATGATAAGCATTGCTGCAAAGCCAACAGACACAAAATACAACATAAAGATTTCCTTTCTTTCATGGGATCTCCAGGGATCCTTCTGCAGAGTGTCCAGAAAAAGTGCTCTGAATCCTAAGTAGTGTGAGGAGGTGGACAGGCTGATTTAAAGGGGTTAAATATTGCTGTGGGGTGGGGGTATCCACCAGAACTCTGGGATAATGCTGAGCACTCACTGCATCAGGGCTTCTGGGTGACATGTTGAGGACAAGCCATGTGATGCTCTGAACAATTATTTCCTAGATAATTGCATGCCATTTCTATAAGAGATAAGAAAAAAACTTCTGTGCTGGCGTGTGTGAGAGTCCCTGTGTATCAAGGCTTTCTTTAAAGGAACAACATAAGCTGCATTTGTGGACCTAGTTTGTAATTTGGATGAAGCTTGCAAAAGTGAATCTCCTAGAAGTCTCTGAGTGAGTCTCAGCTAATGCTGCCTTAAAGCAGGTGGTGTTTGCAACATTTTCCCCAAACAGCAGAGCAATATCAAGGTCTTTCATTTTCATGACACGCAATGTCGGTTTTTTTTCACAATTATTTCTTTCCAATGGCCTGCATCACAATAAGAGCTGCAGCATGAAGAGACCATGACATTCAGAAGCCAAGAAAACAAAGTTTTGCTAGATGTGGCCCATCTGTGTTTCCTCTCCTAGCTCTATCTTTCTCCTGTGGCTTTCTGTGCAGCAGCTGGCAGTATGTGTGAATACAGGAAAAGCCTTGCAAAGCCAGGAGAAACTCAGAAGTCAATTAATTAATCTTGAAACAGCACAGCTTTAAACAGTCACCAGTGACCTGGATTTCCTATACGCAGGGTTTAGTAATGTTCTACCAAATTGCCACCAGAGCTGGTTTTTTATTAATAACTTTTTACAACAAACAACAGTTTGATCAAATATTGCCTTTGAATGTGTCAGTGAAGGAGCAATCACATAGCTCTTGGCTTCAGACCAACAGAGGCCACTATGCTGGGAAAGAAGCTCCAGCCATGAAGATGAGAGCTGAAGGAAAGAAAAGAAGAGTAGAGGCTTGTTTGTCCTTGATAATCCACTTGGATTTGTGCAGACTGTATATGTATGACTGGAGTGAAAAATAAAACCATGTAACATGATTCAGCTGATCCCAAACAAAGGATAGGGGTGAGGAATTCCTACCTGAACACAGGGAAGCTTCTCAGGGAATTTCCCCTGGATGCCTCTTAAAGCTCTGACTGCTGCATCATGACTAGCAAGGCATTTGTTTTGTTTGGCTTTTCTTTTTCTTCCTTTCTCCCCCCTCCCCTCTTTCTGTTCTTGTCTATTTTGTTTCTGAAAGCATGACATGCTGGCCTCTAACATTTCTGGAGAGAACACACACATTCCTTGCAAGTCTGTGTTACCAAGAAGACAGAAAATGTTCCCCATAATTACATAGGATTTGATCATTCCAGCATTTCCATGTCTTCCCAGAAGTTTTATTATCAAAATTAATTTCTCTGGCACCTACTTGAAGCTCTAGGTATTTTCCCAAACCTTTAGCACACAGTTAGCAGTTCTGAACATTTCACTACTCTATTTCTTTTCCTTGGTTTGTTAATTATAATTTTGTTAGAAGTCTTGCCTACCACATGAGCTTTATGCATGTAGTTCCCATTCCCAGTATTGTGATACTCCAGGACCTCTGCTTCACTACAGCACTGTGATCAATCAAAAAGATATTATCCCTAGTTAAAAATAGGAATCTGGGATGCAATGGAACTAAAACTCATATTTTTAAGTATTTGGCCTTCAGTGACTTGCTCAAAATGTCACAGCAAGCCAGTGGCAGAAAAGGAAATTACACTGTGATGTCCCAAGTCCAAGTCCCTGCCTGCTGGGTCAGCTTGGTTTTACTGTCTGTTAGCGTATCACCTTTTTAAAAACATTCTGTAAATTTCAGTCTGTGCAGGACTCATCACTTTCTCAAATGCCTTTAAGGAAAGGTGAACCAAGTGGGAAGTGATTTTAAGAACCAAGGACTAATCCTACAAAATTGTCTTCTAGCACTGCTGCACATTAGATAGAAAAAAAAAGTCTTCTGCTTAAGACATATCTGAACTCTGATCCAAGCTGCAGAATATCAATCATATCATATATTCCCCTCATTTACTGCAGGTATAATTTCACCAATGAACTAGGTAAGGGCTTCAGGCAAGCAAGCAAACAAACAGCTCCAAAAGAAGAAGAAAAGAACTTCAAAGCGTTTAACTCTACATTATTTAAGATACAGGTCTGTGTCAGCCAACACATATTTAGAAAAACTTATCTCTGCAGCATAGAGCCTGATAAAGGTCTAAGTGCCTGAGAAATGTACAGCTATTGGGATTGCAGTGGCAAAAGCAATTTCCTTCTTTACATCAGAGCCTTAGCAAAACTCCTTCTGCTTAATGAGATAATGAAAGATTAAGGGACAAAGGTGGGGGTGTGGAGCTGGGCTGCAGTCAGCCAGAGTCTGTGTGGGGTGGCAAGGGGTGAGAGGAGCCCCAGGCAGGGCAAGAGGTGCCTGTGGCATCCCTGCCAGTATGGTGGTCCTGTTGCACACCGTTATGCAGGTGGTTCTCCTTCTTTCCACCCACCATGGGCCAGCCCCTGTCTCCAGACTCCCTCAGCGCTGTCAGTCCTGGTACATAACCAGGGCCTTACTGTCTAGGGCCTCAGCACAGATGAGCTTAGCCACCTCCGCCTCACGACAGTGAAATCGGGCCACTTGCTGCTGAAGTATTAGGGGATGACAGTGCTTGGACTGAGGAGCCAAGAAGTGTTTGTGACAACAGTGTTTCTTTGTTTCAAGTGAAGGAAACAAATTTAATGCAGGGTACAAAGCTGACCCTGGGGTGAAACACAGCACTGAACCTCCTCAGAGGCTGCCCTCCTACCCCCGAGCAAAACCCAGCAAATCTTTGATACACATTTACAAGTGAGTGAGAGAGCAAAAACCCCTCATAAATTGTTCCAGGAAGAGAAAAAAACAGCAGAAACAGCAAAGGGTGATCAATGTGGATTTTGTGGCAGATACTCATGCAGGACAACTACCCCATTTCCTTTCCAGTTTAGAAATAAGATTTTTTTCTCAACACAGAGATAGTCCTGGAAGAGCTAACAAAGCTTAAAGCTGAGTTAATGGAGTCATGTTCTGGGGGATGCTCACAGCAACTTTGTCTCTCTCTCTCTTTTTTTTTTTTTAAACCAATTAAAAAAAAAAAGAGGAGTTAACACCTGTGCCTGCTTCACCGTGCCATTTTTCAAGTTTGCAGTTGTTCTCAAGGGAATCAATGTGACAGATTTATGCAAAGCTTCAGTTTGGATCCTTTTTTTGCCTTGGAGCAAGGCTTTTATCCATCACTCTTCTTCCCCCCCTTCATGAGGGGATGGTGAAGAGGAGGAATGCATTGCACTTGAAAAAGGCAAAGAAAAACTTTCACAGCTGTTCCTAGCAGCTAGGATATATTTAATCAGAACTGGAGATTAACACAGCTCTGTGAAAGAGATGTTTTCCTTCCCCTTATGGTTGTGTTATCACTTGTGCAGCAGACAAGGCTCTGAACTGAACCTCAGTAGAGAACTCACAGCAAGGGGATAGAGGGGCTGACTTTGTATTCTTTTTGCCAGTCACTCCTGCAATGGCATGGCCGTTTATTTGGACCCTCTGTATTGCGAAAGCCTCTCCTCAGTGTTTCACATTCCTGGAAGACCTCAGATGGCCTGTGGCCAGCTCTAGCTTCAGTAAGCTTCTGTATAGCAGGATATTTGATAGAGTGTCTGCAGAAGGCAGCTCTTCTCTTGCTATTGCATTGGAGATGGAAACAGCAAAGAAGGTCTTTCCTAGCATCTCAACAAGTGCTACATGCACAGGGAGGCAAATAAGTAATGGCAGATCTCCTGCAGCCCAAGAACATCTATTGTTTCCTAAGCCTTTGTTCTGGGCAGTGAGCCCTGAGTACCAGTTTGGACTGTTCTCTAGACATCAGCTATGCTTTATCTTCACTGCTCAGTGTGCAAACATCCTGAAATCCCCTGAATCATTAAAGAACTGAGAGGCAGAACTATTAACATCTATATGGGCTTTTCTGTGTCATGCTTGTTTCCACATTACCTGCATGGCACGGACACATTAACGTATGTGAATTCACAATCCTTCACGCAGTAAGAAGATGGTACCTGTGTGACCTGCTATGCTTTTGATCTCCAAATCTTATTTTTCCAGTCAGCCTCCTTCTCCATTCCCACACTTCAGCGAGATATGAAGGTCTTGCCTCTACTCATAGAAGTGCACCTTTCAGTACAAGTGAAACAAGACATTATGCTTTAGCCTTTTCTGTGGGAGGGGCAATTGAACTATTTTCCACATAAATCTGCCCAGCATAAACATGCAAAATACGATCTTTCAGCCAGAGCAATTAAAGCAACCCAAGAAGGAGACAGGCAGCTTCACTGACAGGCAGTATAATCCAGAAAATCCTTTGCTTTAACTGCTGCTACTGGATTTAGTAGCCTTCACTGGCTCCTACACCAACTGCTTGCTACGTATCATCAACTCCTGAAGTAGTGGCCACAGGACAGCTGTCCTGGCCTTCATGTACAACCTTGCACTGGCTGCCATGTGTGTGCAAATCTACTGTGCAGCAGTTTAGCAGTCAGCATCTCCAGTGGGTTATCAGCAAGTTGCACAGATGCATGTCACTTAGCCAAGGCAAGTTTAGAAGTTGAGATATTTCCTCCTTGGTAGTGCTGATTGCTTGTGGGAGCATCTCATTGCCAAGGAGGTCAGGAGCAGGACTAGATTACCGACAGCATCAGCAGCATGGCCTTCATCTCTGGCATCCAAGTGAATCCCCCATGCATGGCCATGGCATTGCTAACCCAGCTCCTAGGGGAAGAAATTCCCCTGAGTCAGGAGGACAGTTTTACTCAGCAATGAGATGGCTAATTGCCATGAGAGGAGGAAGCAATCTCTGTTAGGGGAGATGGATCAGAGCCCACTTCACTACCTTGGCCACATGCTTGGGTTAACTCACAGGGTTAAGTGTAGCTTTTTTATCCTGTGCTGAGCACAATTTCTAAAATCCAAATAGAACTCCTGAACAAAGGCACGGGGGATGTGCTTTCAAGTCAAGTGCTCTGTGTACACTTCGTCTGTGTCAAAGATCTGGAAAGTCCCATTCAAAAACGCACCAGAGAAGAACAAGCCCTACTCAAGACACAGAGAAATGCAGGGCTCATATACTAATGGAGGAGGGCACCGAGCCGTTTTTGTGAGGTTTGTCTAGGTGGTTTGATGTCCTCTCAGTAGCAGTTAAAGAGAGAAACTTGCTGATTGGTGGTTGGGGAGTAGGTGCTTTGTGGGGAGTGGACATATCTCATGTGTCGATGGATGTTGGCAGGAGGTCTAGGAGCCCTGACTGTCCTGAACATAGCTCGTAAAACCATCCCAGACAAGAAACCTCATCTCTTTCCTTCACTTGGTACTTCATTTAAATGGCCCAGAAATGGAAGCAGATGTGGAGATGTCCATGAGACAAAAGAGGGAGTAATGGCAGGGCCATGATAGGAAAGGCATGCAGATGAAGGAGAGCAGCTCTTTGGCTGCAGATGAAGGAGGCAGCTCAGGAGCATGGGGATCAGCTGAAAGGTTGGTCTTGTCCAAGCTAAGCCCAGGTCTGCCAGTCAGAAGACAATGCAAGCTGGTCAGTGTGAGACTGCACAGTGAAAGCTGGTTTTACAGAAGGGCTGCCAGCTCCTTGGGGAAGGTGCACATGTCTATGATGGTATTTATACTGGACACTTTCAAGCAGTGCTCACTTGAAAAAAACCCAACAGGCTTAGGATTCTAGTTACTCCTTTTTTCTTTTCTTTTCCCAATTTCAGTAGTTTTACCATATGGTGTTAAGTTACCTTCCAAGCTTCTTAATTCCTTCACTCATTCCCTCTTTTCTAGTTTTCATTCATCAGGTACTTCCCTCACTGCCTCTTCTCTCCTGTCCTGAGTCTTTTTTTCCCTTTCTTCCCAATTCCTCTGCCTTTCCCTCACTGCCTCTGTTTTTCTCTTGAGCTCTGCACCACTGTATCTGCCTCATCTGTCACATTATTTCTCATTCCCTTCATCTGAGGGACTTCATGGGATGCAGGAACATTTCTTATCCTTCTAGTAGTCTGCTGTAATCTACCATTCAGTAATCTTCACTGCCTTGCCCCATTTTCCCACAGGTCTGCCTCTCCAGATGTGCATATACATCAGAGGTTGCACATACTCCCAGATCCAGGAGGATGGAGTTAAACCCAGGTCAGGGAACTGCCAGTATCTGTGGGATTCTGTTTTCCAAATCCAGAGCAACTTGAGTGTTGGATGAGATAAGGGTGGCAGGCAGTTTTGTTCCTTACTACTTCCCTGGAAAAGAGTCGGGTATTCCACTGGTTAGTGCAGTTTGAGAGAAAAGAAATGTGCTAGAAGTTAAGCATATGTTGTCTTACAATGGGAAACATTTACATAAAACCCCTTTAAATTGCACAAGGTTATTTTGTAAGAGAACTGTCATATACCATGAGACAACTTTACCGGAAAGAACATCTGTAATGAGAAACAAATTACAATGACCTTTGCTATAGTGCTTGAAAGCAGGTTTCTTTGGGGTTGTGGAGACTCATTTGCCCTCCAGCAGTAGAAGAATTAAGATGTTATGTTTAACATAAACAAGAGAGGTTTAATCCCAAATCCTCGTGTGAGAGCACTTTGTGTTCTCTTAAAAGTTCAGTAATTCCATAAGCAAGATGGACAGTTAGGTTATTTTAGGCTCAGCAAAAGCAGGGGAGGGACAGAAGGGACATCAAAGGGAATTAACTCATCAGAGTAAAAACCCAGTTGTGAAAGCTGAGCAGAGTGTGAGTTCAATTGCATTAACTATATGTGATGCCAAGTTTTCTCATTATCTGATGCACTTCCCCCTTTTGTTTTATTCAGGCAAACTGCAAGAAGAAAGTTTGGTCTGTGTAAGACTATCCCAAGTCAGCGCCACACACCTCCTGGACACACATCCTCATTCCTGCTCAGTCAGTAATAGCATGAGAGTCATGATTCTCATTGCCCTATGGGGTCTACACGAAGTTCTCTGGGGTCAGATGCTGTTTCCTGAGTGAAGAAAGAAAGGTAAGATGGTTCCTGCAGACTGGAAGGCTGCACAGGGAGGGATGTTGTCTCTGATGACCAGCCTTTGCTGGATTTATCTGCACATCATCTCTGTACTCAGCAAAGACAGAGAAAGTTTTGGGTTGAGAACATCTTGTCTCCTTTGAAAGGCAATGTCCTTCCCCATCTTAAGTTTGTCCTGCTGCTGTTCTGCCAGTGCCACAGACAGAAGTAAGCCCTGACAATGTTACCATTTAGCAGCACTAAATTCACTTTAGAGGAATGGTGTCAAATATATTACCTCCAACTATGTTTCAGAAATTAAATCAAATTTAACAGATTGAAAACATAGGAGGGACAGGATATAAATCCATAAAACCTGAGCTATTAAAGCAAAGGCAAAGCATTTCAGATCTTTTTAAAAAACTTTATTTCTAAACAAGAAGACGAAGTCCTACAAGATCAGTGCTCCACTGGAGTACATCACTTCCTTCATTGCTTCCCTGTGATCCTGCAGCTCAAGACACTAAGTGTGAGTGACGGGGTGATCGCTCTGACCCAAAGCCAGGTCAGAACTGCCTTTAGTTGACTGAACTAGGACTGAAGTACAAACTGGACTTTGCTAATACAATTTTTCTTCAGAACTGACCAATGGAAATTGCCCCATATTTGTGTCTAGCCAGCAGAATAAATGTGGTTCTTAGGTAAAGGAGCAGAAAATCAACCAAGAGTGGTGGTGCTGCCCTCTCTCTGACCAGTCTCTACAATCCAGGAGAAAAGGAGGTTGACAATCTGAGGCAATGAAGATACAACAATGACTGATGGTCTGGTCATCCTGCCACCAAGTAAAAGGAAATGTATTCAATCTGTTCAAGGGAGTGCTTGGTTGTCAGATTATAAATGCCAGCTGAGGATTTCTGTTAAGAGGGTTCTTTTTCCACATAGAAAAGAACAGCACAACATAGTCCCATGGCTGTAAGCTGAAGCCAGACAAACCCAGAATGGGAAAAAGCACAAAATTTTAACACTGGAACAACTCATCATCAGATGAACTTGCTTCTCCACCATCTGAGATTTTAAAGTGAGGGTTGGATGCCTTTTGCTTTCTTCTAAATTCAGTTGTGATCTTGACACAGGGGTCTCTAAGTGATATCTTCTAGCCAGTGTGGTCAGATTAGACTTTCTTAATGGTTCCTCTGCTTTTAAAACCTCTAATTTATAAGAAGTGCATTTACCTGCACCAGGGTTCACCCCAGGGACAGGGGAATTCGGGATCTTTATTCATTCCTGCACAGCTGTGGGAATGATCTGTTTAGATATTTTTCCCATCATCACTTGTGTCAGTGGTATGTGTTATGCAGATGTGTGTCTACTGGGAGCTATGCTCAGACAGCACATTTCACATTGATTTATGAACAGACTTCTGAGCCCAGCTTCTGGCCTCTGCTGACTTGGGCTGGAATCGCTTGCACATGGTTGCTATTCTTATTCTTGGACCTGCAGTCCTGGCTAACAAACCAGATGCTGCAGAAATGCAGAGCCAAAATGGTTCTTGCCTCAGAGCTCTTCTCTAAGAGCTTTGTATGGAGCAAGGGGTGGACATGAATAGCCAAGGGAGCGCAGAGGAAAAAATGGGTGGTAAAAATGATTAGGGGTAATGAACTACAAAAACAGTGTACATAGCAGAAGGTTGGGTAGACAGTGGTGGGCCAAGGCTGGATCGGCCCAAGAAAGGATGCTGCAGGACTCAAGTGAGAGAATAGTGCCTGCACAGAACCTTTGTTGTGTGAATGGTGGGAAAGACATGTCTGCTAGAAGGATCAGGGAAAGTGTATACACAACCTTGAGAATATAGAGGAGAGTCTAAGGTGAGGATGACAACCAGGTTGTAAGCCCAAGTGATGAATAAGAGGAAATGATAGTGCCAGTGATTGAGAAAGGGAGAAATGGTCACTTGGAATGAGAGTAGCTGTTAATCTTCATTCAGTGGGACTGAGGGCCAGATGTCCCCAGGTGTCAGGGAGCCAAGCTGAGATGGGAGTCTGGATAGGATGACACAGCTAACAGGACAGAGGTCCATATCCAAAGGAAACTGCATTTAAAATAATGAGATTTATGAGGGGTTGGGGCAGAGGGAGAAGAGAGTAGGAGGGACCCTGTGGGCACAGTGAGAGCAGGATGGGAAAGTTGGACAGTTAAGAAGGGTAAAAGCCAAAGGGGTGAAGAAAGGACAGAAAGACACAATGAAGGTGTAGACAAAGATCTCCATCCATACCAACTCTTTGATCCTTCTACTCACTTTTCCATTAACATTGTAAATGGTAATACAGAAAGTCTTTTTACTGCTTTGCAAACTCCTTGAAACAGAAGTGTATTCCTTGCTGATCCCCAAAGACAGATCCTGTTTCTTCATGGTCATGATCCTCAAAAGAGGGAAACATAAAGAACTACAGGGAACTTTGGCCAGGCAGTCTGTTTTTGTTTTTTTTTTTTTTTTTCCAAATAGGAATCACCCAGTCCAGAAATGGTGCAAACATAATTAAGTGTAATGGGCCAAATGTTAAACTATGAGAAGAATGATTCAAATTAGAGAAGCATAAACAGAAGAAGCTAACAAAATCATCTCTTCCTGTGGGGACATCAGGAGCCAACTATTAATCTTTGTAGGTCATACAGTTTAAAGATGAGTGGGCAGGGGGAAAGAGATCTGGGTTTGATATTTTGTGCCTTGGACTACAAAGGAATCGCTGTGCATATATAAATAGAAGACATCTGGGCTGAGGTTTCAGATCACCTACACCCATCAGAAAAGCAGCCAGACTCCTAGCACTGTGCTCTTACCTGGACTAATGCTCAGCTCTGTCAATACTTTAAAGGAGGAAAAAAAGAGACAGAGAAGAGCTATGTTTTATTAAAAGGCTTAAATCACCCACATTGCCACAGAAATAGCAAAGAAAATGACACAGCCCTGAGGGAGAAACCTTTGGTATCTGTAAAGATGTGTGAAAGAAAAGGAAGAGCTCCTGCCTGGGAAAACTGCAATCCTGTCTCAAAGTCTACAAGACTGTCTAAGCAGAGGAAGTGAATGAATAACTGTGGCACATGCAAGAGTTGCTGAAAGTGCAGCCTGAACGGTAATTGGCTCTATTGGTGCTCCTCTGATTAAATGGCTTTGGCTACAGCACTCATCAGACCCATGCTGAGTTCATAGAACAAAAGTATTCATGCTGCACTGAAGTCTCTCAGATCAGCCAGTGGATCCCTGGAGAGAAACAGCAAACACAAATCTGAAGGATGCAGTCTCCAGGGAGGGTTTCTAAATCCTTACTGTGTGTCACTAATTCCTTGTTATCCAGAGCTGGAAGAGAAAGGACTCCTGGAACGAATTCAGATACTCCTGCTACTTTTCTCCACCTTGGAAATGAAGGAAGAGAGAAGAAAATTGATGGTGCTCATGTGGAGAGAAAGTTAAGAACAAAACCAGGCTAATCACTGTGATGTGAAGGTGGATGGTTGTAATTCTTTACTAAAATAGTGGTCTGAAAGTTGCTAATGAACCAAAACAGCAAATAGCCCAAAAGGACTGGCTTGCAAGGATGGGAAAGAAAGGTTACATGATGATAACCTCCAGAAAGCCTTCTGACAGAGAGTGGTCTCAGCTGGGGATGCCTTCCAGATGGCACAGGAGAGTCACCCCAAGACCTTACAATGGCACTGGGCTCAACACCAGCAAAAAGAAACGGGCAGAAGAAGGAAATCAGGCATTTTCAAATGAGAGGTGTTTTTACTTTTCTATGAAGGTCTGCATGCCTATTGTGTTTGCTCCAGAGTTATGGCCAAGACCTCCTTTCAGCTCATTCAGCTCTGAAGTCAGCTCCATGGACTCCTGCTGTATACTTAAGCCACCAATACAACCACTCTGCAGGATGACAGAGAAATTCCAAAGAATATTAGTTGCTTGCTTCCACACTCCCGTAACTACCACCAAAAAGAGAGCTGGATAGCATCACCCAGAGCCAGAGTACACCAGCCAATGCTGTTGTGTTTCTGAGATGGCTTGCTGGTTCAAGCAGTCTTGCCCAAATATAAGCAGTTTAATTTAGACTATTAACAGTAGCATTAAGAAAAGACACATCCATATTTTTTTGTGTGAGCTGCCCATGCCCTCCCCTTTTCCCTCCTTCCCAGCTGCTGTGTGGTGGCTAACTGAAACGTGAGGAATAACAGAAGAGATCACAACTTAGATATTTCCAAAGTTGTTTGGGGTCAGTTGGCCATTACTCACTTGCAACACAAAGTAAACAGAGATGAAACTTAAGTATGAAGCTTTTTTATCCAGAAGAATCAATCACATGTAGAATATACAGAAGAAAGAGCAATTTCACACAAGCTAAGAATTTGGTTCCCAGAGCAAAACCAACCAATCTGTGGCCACAAATGTCTCATCAGCTTCTTGAGGTTCTATCTCCTCAGCAGCTGTGCTGGCGTAGTAACATACCTGTATGTTGCTGCCCACACCCAGCATGAGATTCTTGTTGCTGAAGCTGCTAGGCACTGTCACCAGACATATCACATGGAGGGAATGTGGAGAGACACGACCCTGGGTGGACTGACCATCTCTCCCATCACTTGTGTCACTTCTCTCTTTCTTCGCATGACCTCCATTTTTTTCCCCCAACATCTTGAAGCACCGTTTCTCAGGAGAAAACTGAGGTTTATAACAATGCTTCCATATACACTGGATTGCACAAAATGCCTTCAAGACTGCCCCAGCTTTGTCTGAAGTCAACATCAGCTCCAATTATTTATTTTTCTCCTTAGTTCTTGTTCCTGTAGCTAAAAACTACTGAATGAGACTCTGAAACTTCTCTTCCACAGTTTAATTCCTTCAGTTTCCAAAGCAAAAGCAGTTTTTCCTGGTGGTCAGTGTTAAAAAAATAGTGGTCTGTGGGGATTTCCTGAGGATATTTTCTTAAAAAAAAAATACTTTTCAGGATTGTATTTTAAGCTTTTTTTCCTGAGATTTGGAAGCAATTTTTCATGTGCAAGAAGCAAATTATAAAAATAATTTAGAAAAGCTGGATCAGTCATTATGAAGTTTTTGTTAGGAAAAAAAATTACCAAAAGCTATTTCTGATTTAGCAAGAACCAAATTTGCTGTTCTTGTATAAAGGTATGACAAAATAGGCTGTAGGACATTGCCATCAGAAAACATGAATGCTAACTTTGTAAAACTCTTCAGCACATAGCTGAGTCTGATGAAACTATTCCAGAAGGAGACACTTGTTAAAGAAGAAGTCTTGTCTCACTGTTGTGAAGTTGGCCCAGCATTATTTAACTGATGATTCATTATTTTGCACAATATTTTGAATACCAGTCATGCATGAGGACCTCCCCCCCTATACTGGGCACAGTACAGATATAGAATGAAAAAAGCATCTTTTGCTCCCAAGAGCTCCTAGTCATTGTAGAGGACTGGAGGGGCACATGGAGACAGACAGACATACAGACAGATGGAGGATGTAATAGATTAAAGGAACCAGCCAAACATGCTGTCAGACTTTTGGTAATCATCACAATTAGGGAGAGGCTTAAGTGTGTCCATGATATTTATATTCTACCAAAAGTTTTTAAATGTCCCATGCCCATTCTTGACTCCATTAATCCCATGAGATCTGATGTAGGAAAAGGAGAATACTGGAATAAAAAGAGAATATTTTGGGCTGTGAGTGGTACAAGCACCCCCCGGGGACCCTCAGGAGAAGCTCCACAGCAATTCATATGTGGGGAGAGGGCCAGTCTCTGAGCCATCTGCCAAAAAGCTGGAGAAGCCCAGAGCTGCGCCAGCCACTTCTAGAAGGAAACAGTGGGAAGCAAAAATACATCAGGACCTGGCTTTTTATTTTTGCCTTGCTCACGAGATGCATTTTGAAAAATGGTCGCAGGCTGCTAGGAAGAGTTTCTCTTCTCTATTTGCAAGCTTTTCTCCATCCTCATCTTGAAGTGGGAGAAGTAAGTGACCAAGATTACAAGCTTCCCTACTCACACATCTGCTGTTTCCCAGGCTCTTTATTCCCAAGAGGAGCTGTGCACAGCCCTCTGCTTCGCTGGGACCCTTGTACTTTCAGCACCCTAAGAATCACCCCTTCACCTCCCAAAGCCCTGGGTGCCCTCCCCGGGGCCAGAGGGTGCCTGGCAGCAGCTCTTCTCACCCCGGGGTCTGCTTGCCCTTGGCAGCTCGGCTCAGTTATATCCTGCCTCTGCGCTCCCTGTCCTGTCTCGTCCACCTCTTCCTTTCGTATTCCTCCTTTTTGCTGCTCTGCCGTTGCATCCCTCCCCTTTGTATCCCTCCCTTTTCACCTCCCCCCTTTGCACCTCTCTCATTTACATCCCTCCCCTTTGCCTCTCTGCCCCCTTCGCATCTCTGCCTTTCCCCATCCCTCCCCTTTCCATCTCAGCTCTTTGCATCTCTGCCCCTTTCCACCCATCTCTGCCTGCTTGGGTCTGATCCCTTTGGGTATCTGCCTCCTGACACCCTCCATTTCACCATTCCCCCCTACACCCCTTTGCACTCCTTTCCTTTTGCCTCCCTGCTCTCCCCCGCTTGCTGCCTCTCTGCCTTCTCCAACCCGGCTGCTTTGAACCTCTCCTCCAGGGCCCCCAGGTTCCCCTCAACCTCTGGGGCAGCCCGCAGCGGCTCCGGGCCGTCCTCCCCTCTCCAGCCTCTCCAACCCCCCCTTAACCTCTTCCCCTCCTTCTCTGCCCTCCCGCCCTCTCCTGCGCGCCCCGGAGCCGGCCGCGGAAGCCTTCCGCGATGCCGCCTCCTCCGCGGCTGCTGCCCCTGCTGGTGCTGGGCTTGGGGCTGGGGCTGGGGGGACGAGTGGGCGGTGGGGGCGGCTGCCAGCTGCCGACAGAGTGGCGTCCGCTCAGCGAAGGCTGCCGAGCCGAGCTGGCCTCGATCATCGTCTACGCGCGGGTGCTGGCGCTGCACCCCGACCCCTACGGCGCTTACAACTACCTGCCCTGGCAGAGGGGCCCGCCTGCCGGCCCCCAGCACGGAACGGAGGAGCTCTTTTATTCGGCCGAGATCGAGCTGCTGTGCGACCAGGCGTGGGGCAGCATGCTGGAGGTGCCCGCTGGCTCCCGCCTCAACCTCACCGGCCTCGGCTACTTCTCCTGCCACTCGCACACCGTCATGCAGGGCTACGCTTATTTCTTCTTCCTCCGGTGAGTCCCGGGATAGCGGGGGTCCCGCTGAGAGAAGTCGGCATCTCGGCTCCGGGGCATCACCGCGCCTGCCCCTGCCCTGGAGGGTTCGCTCCGTCCCGCTGCCGCTCTTCCCGCAGCTTGTACCCACAGCTTCATTGGGAAAAAAACAAGCCCAAATACGTATTATTGCAGCACTACCGGGCAGCAGATGGATGGGGAGCTGCTGCTGAGTAGCTCCTAGGTGCTGCTGGTTTGGTTTTGCTGGAGAGGGGCCAGCACCTGCTCTCCAAAGTTTGGCACAGGAGTTTAAAACACATCCCCAAATACTCATCTGAAAGCTTTGTCTTGGCTTTCCCAAGTCCCAGACAAATCCTGACTTTGGGCTTGTAAAAAAAAAACCCCAAACCCCACAATGTAGGAATAGAGCCATAGCTGTGACCTTTCAATCCAAGAGTGTTTACAAAAGGCTACTAAGTGGCTTGTTTGGAAATACTGGGTATATTCCTGTGCTGGGTGCATAGCACAGCAGTTTGATGCTGTCCTGTGCTCAGTCTGTGGCAATATCTTTAAACATGTTTGACATGAATTATTTATTAACTGCTTGAAGGAGTTTCAGTAGGAACCATGGGCCAAAGTGTAGATTTGCCTTTTAGTGGCAGGTGCCTTTTAGGTCCTTACTGCTGCTGCCTGGTTCAATCCTCTGTGTGGAAGTTGTCATCTTGGCAACCAGACAGCCAAGAGCCACATGCTGGCTAGAAGTTTGTCTGTGTGACTTTGGTGGCACTTGCTGAGCCAGACTGAAGTATGATGGGTGCCTTCTGTGGGAAAGTGCTGTTTAGCCTCACAGAGGGCTGCCTCTGCAATTTGTGTTTCAGAATGGATGAGAATTACATCCTCCTGCCACATGGGGTCAACTTCCAGGAGGCAATATTCCCAGACACCCAGGAGAACAGAAGGATGTTTGCCAGCCTTTTCCAGTTTTCTAACTGCTCACAGGCGCACCATGTCTTAAGTTTCTCCAGTGACTGGGAAATTCAAGAGGACAACCGGGTAAGGGACTTGTTTGCTCTCCAGGGCTTGCTTTCTAAGTGGGCACAGGCATTCCAATGACATCCGAATGTCATTTGCAAACATATATGTATCTATATATATATATGAATGCAAAGCAGAAGATCCCTGATTTTTTTGGTCCTTTGGTGATATCACAGGCAAAGTAACACACTGGCATAAAGTTAAACTGTTTTCAAAGCTGACCTCTGTTTTAGCTCTTTATCTTCCTGTGGACCTGAACAAAGCTTGGTTATCAAGCTGTTTGTGACTAATACATTGGAAACCAACATTGTTTGTGATCCTGTCCTACTCTGCCAGGTCATTTCTGGGTTTGCTATCTATAGAGCCCAAACTTTAACTTCATCTGAAATGTTCAGGAGCAGAGCTTTGCTTTTTTCACTTCTGTGTTCACCTCTTGTAGTGAGAGCAGTGCCTGGACCATGGGAGACTGTAAGGGATCATTCTTGCCTAATTTCACATCTAGCAGCACAAGCATCTGCTATCACCCTAAGCTGTCTTTGTAGCTTCTGGGAAAAAAATAGACTGTTGAGGGTGTGTTTCATTTAAGTGATGAGGACATGGTTCATCTGAACATGTGCTTCTGAACAAGCTGAGTGAAATGCCTTTTTCTCCTCTCAAGGGAAGCCACAGCAAGTAGTCCAACGTCTAGGTGATCCTCCCATAAGAAAGCACATTTTTAGTACGGAAAGACCAACAATGCTAGTTGTTAGTGGCTTCTGAGCCCCTTTATGGAGCCGTACTGTGTGTAAGAAATGCAGGATTTTAATAAATAATTCCCTGGCAGCAAGAAGCAGCCTGCGGTTATGTGTGCGCAATGTCTGGATGTGCATATACTTTTGCAAAAGAGGAGTTTGGAGAGGTGTTGTAGTGCCAAACCTTGCTTGATGAGGCTGGTGGTTTCCACTGATAAGTGAGAACACTTAAAGCGTTTCTTTCGGTCAGGAAGGACAGGACATGTTACTGCTTTGCATCTTCTCTGGATTCATCCAAGGAACAATATTTACGCAGAGCAGCAGATGCACTAGTGGTTTGTTGGGAGGTGGATGGAGGGAGCTTGTTAGCTGTCTGAGCCCTTTACCTTCACCAGCAAGCTGACTGCCAGTGTACAGTTTGAGCTGCTGCATGACTGTCTGGCCAGCGACATGACCCTGCTCCTTGGGGTGTGCCATGAGTGAGTGTTTTCTTAGAGCTGATATTTTGGGGAGGGAGTGGGAAACAGTGATCTTCAAACATATAACTAGGGACGCCATCAGGAACTCATGTTTAAGAGAAAATGAAGCATCTTACAATTAGTTTGCAGAGCCATAACCCTGGCTGGGAAAAAAGCGGGAGGTGCCTGCAGGCTCCTCAGTGACCCAAGCAAACTATTTGGCAAATAAAGGTGCTGCAGCTGCCAAATCCACAGATTTTGCTCCAGGGGAGCAAAGTGGCACTGGAGAACCACCACATCCATCTCTCTGTGTCTGCTTGAGATGTCTCTGCACTGCTTATTTAGCCACACTTAGCTACATGTAAGGGATCCTGATAGATTGGTGCTCATTTATGCCAGAATTGAACCTCACCCATCCACTGTAATGGAAATCACAAGGCAGAAACCTCCAGGGTAAGCTGGGGCAACCAAAAGCGTATGTATCAAAAGTGTATTTCAGCTGTTGTGCTCTTTGACCCCACACAGCTGTGAACAGAGTAGCAGGGATTAGAGCTGCTGGTCACCCAGACTGGGGTTGGTGGCTTTACATACTTCAATACCCACCCATCCAGGGAATAAATTCAGCACAACTGATGGACGCTTTGTCTTCCCTTCATAATGAAAAGTAAAAGCTTTCTCTGCACCAGTTAAAAATAGTTCAGGCTGACTGTGCTCCCATTCAGTTCCTGCATCTGTGTTTGACCATCTGAGCACTGGCTCCCAGGCTCCGCCTGGGAGGTGGATTGTGTTTCTGGCTGCCATGGTATTAGGAATTTGTCCCCCAGTTCTTCGCAATACAGGTGCCCATGTCCAGGGTGCAGCTCTCTTTTTGCTCCTCTCTTTGCCTTCTCACATCTGATGGTGAGCAGCCCTGCAGAAAAGGACTTGGGGGTACTGGTGGGTGAAAAGCTGGACTTGCAGCCCAGAAGGCCAGTCACATCCTGGGCTGCATCAAAAGCAGCATGGCCAGCAGATCGAGAGAGATGATTCTTCCACTGTATTCTGCTCTGGTGAAACCTCACCTGAAGTACTGTGTCCAGCTCTGGGCCCCTCAACACAAGAAAGACATGGACCTGCTGGAGCAGATCCAGAAGAGGCCACAAAGCTGATCAGGGCTGGAGAGTAGGGGTTGTTCAGCCTGGAGAAGAGGCTCTGGGGAGACTATGTAGTGGCATTTCAATATCTGAACGGGACCTACAGGAAGGCTGGAGAGGGAGTGTTTAGAAGAGCCTGTAGTGATAGGACAAGGGGCAGAATAGATTTGGATTAGACATAAAGAAGGAGGCAGTGAGGGTAGTGAGATACTGGAACAGGATTCCCAGGGATGTGGTGGAGGCCCCATCCCTGGAGACATTCAAGGTCAAACGATGGCACACTGAGCAACCTGCTCTAGTTAGAGATGTCCCTGCTCACTGCAGGGGGATTGGACAAGACGACCTTTGATGGTCCCTTTCAACCTGATGCGTTCTATGATTCTATGATTTACGATTGCCACCACATCCACTCACATTTCATCAGAGTGCAGGCAACTTCTACTTCCAAATGTACTTGGACAAGCTGCCCCATGCTGGCTCTTGAGCTGAAACCTGGGCCCACCCTTGTGACACAGAAATTGAGCATTACTCAGAGGATTACTCTTGAAGCTTTTTGGAAAAGAGTCTTCTTGGTTTCTTGTGGACAACCAAGGGGAGGTTCTGTGATTGTGTCAAGCTGTGGAGAGCTTGGACAGAGAGGGAATTGTCTTATGGTGAGGCTCACACTGCAGTGAGAAGTCAGGGGTCTCACTAGCTGCCTGTGTACTGACATAAATTGCTGTGCAATCAGAGGGAAGAGATGGAAAGGCTAAGATCCTCCTGCAGAAGGCAGTTGGGATGAATGTCTGGTTCCAAGAGTTATTAAATAAGGTCCCAACTCTGGGTCATGAGACAGCAGCATGCATGGATACCTTAAAAAGTGTCCCTGTCAAAAAGCAATGTGCTAAAGTAGGAATAAAGGAGTGAGAAAAACTTCTCTTTAGAGCTGCATCCCCTACTCAGGAAGACTTTAAAAATCCCTGTATTTGCTTATCGCCCCATGCCCTACTTCTGATATGTTTTGGGGTAGACATTTCAAGGGAGAATTCAGCACTGAAAGTATGTGCAGTTGCAGTGAATAATTTGTGTTTGTAGTTCTGGAGTGCTCAGCCGGAAGGTGAGAGAGCCCTGTAATGGTTGAATGCCTTTAGCCTCTTATAATGCTGCTCCCACAAGAGGTTCCTTCTGCAGAGTGTACCTGAGCTGGCAGCAGAGTCAGGAACCCAAAGGTGACTGCTGACTTGCTAGCCTCTGGCTTGCCCTCTCCTCTCTGCAGTGCTCCTTGCATGCCAGCAGCCTTGTCTGGGCTGTCTGAATGGATGAAACAAAGAAAACCCTGACAGCTCCTTCTTTTCTTCTCAACATGAGTGTCTGATGATGCAAAAGAGAGCAAAGAGATGTGCAGGAACTTCTTGGTGCACTGGGATGCACCACTGCCTTTTCCACTGCAGAAAAGCCCTTTTAATGTTTTGCAAGCCCCATAGCTCATGGTGAAAGGAGGCCAGACCCAAGGCACATCTTGTTGGGGATAATATGTTCCTCATTCTAGGCCTGCTGCTGTTGCTTGAAGCTAATTCCAGCTGTGTTTTTAAGCCCCTTGCAGTCTGGGCTGAAGGCCAGATGTTGCTTGCTGTAGTTTTTCAGTCTCATAAACTCACTTAGGTTCTTGTTCTGGTCACTCTGGAGAGCAACAGTAGCTCCTGCTGGCATTTCTTTAGACACTTGCAATTGGGCTTCCAGGTTTGCAGAGGCACTAATTAATTTGGCTCCATCCTGACTTTTCTCACAGCCTCTTAGTGGTATTTGCAGACTTTGGGTTTTACTCCAGCTTGCCACTGCAGCAGCTTCTGCAAGGTTGTTGCTAAAGCTCTAAGTTTCTACCAGGCTTGGGCTTGGAGCTGTATTTGTAACAAGCAGCTGCAACTTCTTGCAGAGTTGGGGGGCTCTTCTTGCAGCACATTGCAGGTACCTGGGTCCCAGGTTTGGCCCAGTCCCAGAGCTTATGTTGTTGGAGATAACAACATAACAGCACTCCTTTCTCCCTCTTGGAATTAGTTTTAGTCAATTCTTCCCACCCTCTGCCCCTGGGAGAAATGCAGTATTCACCTGTCCAAGGAATCTTGCAGTCAAAGCAGTTTCTTTTAATAAGCTGCTTTTATTTATGAAAGTAATAATTAAGAAGTAGTAAAAACCTGGTGGAAATTCTTAAAAAGTCCATGTTTTTACCCAAGTCTCATGCTGACCCCCTGAGGGAAGACCCACAGAACTATCAAAGAGTTTGTAAAATCTGATAGCCTGCTACATGGTCATCCCAGGCTGTCCTGTCTGTGACCAAGGTGCAGACTTGCTTCAGGAAACCACCCCAGACAACCCATTTGCTTTACCCTCTGCCTCCCCTCCATGCAGTTTTATTATTTTAGTGCAAATCTAGAGGCCCTAATTTCTATAGGTCAAATAAGGTCAATTAAGACCTTGCAGGCACAGGAGGAATGACACCAAAGTAACTTGAGGTCTGGTAATAATAAGGTCTATAGAAGTGCCAAAAAGAGCTTGTCATTATTTGTTATTCAGAGAGGTTTTAGCTCCAAGTTGATACGAAAATGTGGTCTTGTGGCCTCCATTCCACTTGCTGTGAGTTGAGGTGGTGTTCATGATCTGGGACCATGCAGTGCTTTCCAGGGCACCTTCCTCCCTGTTGTTTTCACACAGGATAATTTTAAGTTTATTCCATATGCATTAGCAGTGGCATGTCAAACTACCTGTGGGCAACTGTGAGAGCACTTGTGTTAGTGCTGTGATAAAGCCCATGGAACTTAAGGAGTCCAGTAACTTCAATTAAGCCTGGCAAGATTGCAGAGAGAAATTATTTCTTTTATTAAACCTCTCTCCCTGCATTGCTTCTCCTCCTCTCAAGCATCAAAACCACAACCATATTGTTACTTCAACCGATTTAGACAGACTTACCTTCTGAGAGGCCTCCAGAGATTTATCTGGGTAATAAGAAAGCTTTGTTATGAGGGCTATCTGTGTTCCAAATAAAAAGCAAGGTAATCAGTGGGTTAGCAAGGCAGTCTTCAAGTACCTGCTTAGCATCTTTGGGCTTGGGTCCTCTTCTCTGGTGGCAGTTTGGCTGCTGTAACAAACTGGTGACCTGATTAGGACACCTGCAAGACTTTGGAACAGCTGCAAAGGGAACCAGTAAGAAAAGCAATGTAATTGCATAAATGGCCTTGCTTGTGCCAAGCAAAAATTAAATGGCATTCCTCCTCTGTGGAAGTAGAGGACATAGTTTCAGAACGATTTGTATTTTAGCAGTGGCTGTGTGTGTGAACTGGGAGCTACTGAATCAAATAATTTCCTGAACCCATCTATGGGCAGCACCAGCATATTTTGCCACCAATGGCTCCAGCCCATCTCTTCTCTGATGTTCTCAGCTGGGTGGATGGTAGAGGGTCTTGTTCAGCAGCACTTCACAGGACCACAAGAGCTTAAATCACAATGAAACAGCTATTTGCACAAAAGCTCTTTGGGCTTGCATAGTGTTTGCTGTGGGGACCTGTGTCAATCCATCTCCCCAGCTAACACGCCCGTGGAAAAGGGAAAAGAAAGTAAATTGGGGAAGTCTCCATATTTTTTCTGCCCACCCTGGTTTTTGGTCTGGACAGTGATTAAACAGTATCATGGCTAGATACCTGCTGGAGAGATGCCTATTGCATCCCTGGAGAGAGCCTCAGCCACCTTAGGTGCAGGGCCCAGAGCTCTTCATGCTGTGGCTGAGATGGACATTGGTGATGCCGAAGGCGTCTTTGCGATGTGAATCGTGCAAAGCCTGGCCGCTAGAAAGACAAGCTGATAACTGTAATGGATTTCAGCTGAAACTTTATCCATGGTACCCACTGATGGAAAATGGAAAAGCAATTTGGTTTTTTCTCTCTTAAAAACTAAGAACTTCTGTTCTTGAGTTCCCTCTCTACTCTGAGTGCTAGCATTGTAAAACACTGTTTGTAGAGTCCAGATCCTGCAGTTTTAAGGGCAGGACTGGTTTGGAAAAGAGCAAGCAGCAGCCTGGCTTTGGTTAAGACAATTTCCTTTAATTCCCATGTACTGGCCTTTTGTGTTTGCTTGTGGCATGAACTGCATAAAGGATCCTCCCTTCTCCGGTCCTAAGGCATTAGGGAAACAGAAAATATTCCAAGTTCAAAACAGTGCTACATGGCAAGGGCAAGGCAAAAAGATATTGAAATAAATGGAAGTAAGCCAAATATCTAGAGGTCTGAAAATTTTGGTTTATGTTCAGTTTCTTGCCTTGCTGTCTGTTAGAAGAGTTATTGCTTGGTTAGCCCAATAGCATAATAGAAACTGTACAGTGCTTCTGGATTGTTATAGTAGTGGTTTACAGCATTTTGTTCTCCTCCCAGAAACCCACCCAGAGTGTATCCCCTCCCTATGAGCTGTGTTTAATTTGAAAACATGCAAGAAATATGAGATGAAATGGAGAACTGCTGACAAGTGTCTGTGATGAGGGGAGACCACGAGACAGTTGGTACAGTCGGGTTAACAGCTCCAAGAGTCTTTTGGCATAGAAATGGCATTGACTTGTTTCCAAATCTTCCCACTCAGACTGTGGTGGGGACTGTTAGAGATCTGACTGGCATCTCCCTATCAGTTTTCTGTCATTCCACATGCACACAGGCTGCTAAAATACAGAATAAAAGATCAGAAAGGAGTACCCAATATTCTTAGCTACAAGATGTTTCCATTGCATATGGTCTTTGTCATATCTATAGAACCAAGAAGGTATTCTGAACATTTCCCAGGAGAAAAAATGGGGACATTTCTCTGGTTGTAGAGTGTCTCTTCGAGGCACCTTATTTCTGTGCCTGAAGGCAGGTTGTGTGACTGCTATATGCAGTGCAGGAGAGAGAGCTTGAGGTAGGATTGGTTGTGAACAGACTGAATGAGGAGCTTTTCTCCACCCATTTGAAATCTTGACCTTACTGGCAGCTGGGACTGTGAGGAGCTACCCAGATGAGGCCCCCCCCACTTAACACCCTCCTGGTACCAATGTGAAGTGAGGGGAGTGTCCATCAGTGTCCAAGCTCCCAGTGGATGAGTCTGGACCGACTTTCTGTCGAACAATGTAGATTACTGTAGAGCACAGCTCTCTCTGACTGTGTCTTGGGCACATCCAAGTACATGATATCCCTAAAAGTATCTGGTTTTCAGCCCACTGAGCAAGGAAATGCCTAAACAACCATGGATATGTGTGTGTATGTACACAGCTGCCTCCTCTGAAGGGTGAAACACCAATACTTCCAGGAACTGGCAATGAATGAAGACCCACAGGGCTCCAGGCTGCTTTTGATTATCCAGAGCCACAGTTAAACAAAGCTCTGCCAAATGCACTAAATCATTCCAGATTTCATGGCACAGAGCTATCTGCTGTTGTACATGAACTTGGTGCTGAGCAGTCTTCTGACCCTGGCCCCAGCACTTGAAAACACTTGTGCCCATGGCCAAATCATCTTCCTTGACACAGGTGTTCAAGGTGCTGCCTGGGTGTCTGGGACCTGGCCCCCAAGGAGAAGGATTGATGTTGGTGTTCTCATAAGGTAGATGTGTTATCTTACCAATTGGAGGCAAAAGAAAATGTGCAGCCCAAAGAAGCAGATCTTGGTGGGTTTTTGATCCAGTCTTTCTTATTATCCATATTTGTCCCATGATTTTTCAGCCTTAGGGAGTGGAGGTACTGACTTAGCCTGAGAGCTACTGCAAAATGCTCAGTGCTTTTAATTGGATTGGGAACAGGAAGGGGAAGCAAACATCTGAGCTGGGTGCCTCTGGCTCTTTACCTGCTTGGATGTTCCTGGACCTTGATTTGGGCCATTTGTTTTGGGAAATACATTCAGAGTGAGTCTCAAGCAAGTTTTCTGGGACAAGAGCAGCCAAAATGAATGAGGGAGGTCCACAAATTCTGTGTTGCTCAGCCCAGTTACAGGAGCTGTCAACCCCCTATGTAAAACTCCAAGTCTATAGATGTGCTAAGTGTTTGTGTGTACAAATCCATGCTTTATGTTCATCAGCAGTTGGGGAGGTGATTCATATGGACCAGCAGTTCCAGGCCAGGATGTGTCCTTGAGGCACACGCTGCTTCTATAGGCACTATAAACAGATCTGGACTTTGGTTTAGTTGCTGGCCCCAGTTGACCTTGAATCTAGGGAAAAGTCTTTTCTTTCCACTTCTGTCTCTCTCCTGTCCCACCTGTGAGATAGATGCAGAAAAAGATGGAGCAAAATGTTTGTTAAGATCAACAGCCACCAAAATCCAGCTATCAGCTGACTGACAGGACATCTGTAATACTGCCTGTAACCACATCAGCCACTGCAGCCTGAAGGATGATGAGATCTCTCAATTTGGGATGTATTTTCTCCCAGCCCGTGCATTTGGATGTTTATTTTTGTAAATGGCCACCCAAGCTGGCTCTGAGGCAGCAACAGTTCAAATCCCTAATGGAAGCTGAAGATGGAGCCTTTTAAAGCCCTTCCTGCCTCCACCAGCCAAATTCCCCCAGAGAATGTCCTTGTGCCACTGTGCTTGGCCAGGAGAGGCCATGCAGTGCCAGGCTTGGCTTCACCTCTGGCACTGGAAGCATGAAGCCCTTGCTGCAGCTAACATGAAGTGACAAACCAGAGAAACTGGTTTAGAGGGACTGGGAGCATAGCAATTGTTGTGACCAGTTACAGCTGGTTGCTGCTCAAATCATTGCAGGTGCCTCTGGCAGCTGACATGGTAATTACCTCCTTTTGCTGCCCAGATTTGCAGGTTGGTTGTTTTTGGTTTTTTTTTTTTTTTAGAAGAATGCTGCTACAACTGTTACTCCAGTTATCTGTGAAATGAATGACAGTAGGGAAAGATATACTGAGCAAGAAGCAAGTCTCCATGGCACTGTATAATGTGAAGGGGAAATAATATGACTAGAGAGCCATACTGAATTTCTGCCCAAAAAAGTGAAAAGCAAGCAAGCAAAAAAAATATTTCCTGAGATATGAAAGCACTTTAATGGACTTGTTCTGCTATATTTTTGCATTTCCCAGATCAGTGGGGACCCAGTAGAAGTACCAGCTACTGCAAAAGGGAATGTCATCACAGTGTTTGTATTGAGATAAGATGTGGGACTATAATGAAAGCCAGTACTTTCATACTGCTGTCCTTGAACAGACTCATCACTTTACAGAGGTAGAAGGAGAACTATTTCCTTTCTGCAGATGGTAAAAACAAGGCAGGCATGTTAGGCCCTGTATCCCAGTGGAGACAATTCTCTTTGACCCAAGATTTATCTCTACTGGTATTAGAAACAGCTGTCTGAACAATTTTTCTTTCTATAAATTGTCCTGTGCCCTTCTCCTTTCCTCTCTGTGACTTCCAGCCTTGTTACACAGGCAGGACCGTACTTTTGAGTAAGATACATTCAGATGGATGACAGACGCATGAGCAACTGAGGTTTGGTCATTGGTTCAAACCAAAGGATGCTGGTGGTATGAAGTCTCTCTTCTTTCTTCAGGTGAACAGTGACACCTGTCCTCTTCATTGCCACAAAACGCAATGAGTTTATCACTTCTGCTTGTCTTCACTGTACACCCATTTCAGAGCACTCTCATTTGTTTGGCTTGCTTTTTGTCTTTCCAGAACCTTTAGACAAAGCCTCAACACAATGATCTTCGTCTGGATGTTTTTGATTAAATTTTTTATTGTGGAAAAAAATTAAAAAATTCAGTTAGTTGCTTAACTGGATGGTAGATGGGGAGAAAAAGGAATGAAATTCAAAGTGGAGTAATAGCTTGTCCTGACATTGGCTGAGGATTGGTGTAGGAATTCAGATGCTATAATTCCCCATTTCCATTACAAGGGAAAAGAAGCCCCTTTCTGAACCTGTGAAGCATGAAAATAGGAGCCACATTCACCCAAAATCTTCCATTTTGGTGCAGAGCGGGGAAGTTCTTTTTCACCTTAAAAGCATCATCTTGGAGCTTGGAAGAGGACGGGTAATGAAGAAGGGGCTTAGCCACAGTGGCCATGGGGGACCTCTGCCAAATATCAACCTATGCTTTAAAAGAGCTCTGAGGTCTCAAATGGGTCACAAGATTTTATTTGTGGTCTGTAGAAGATACACAAGTGAGAATCTCTGGTTATATGGCTTATTTGTGGGAAGGAGCAGGCAGCTTGTTCTTGATCTGTAAGTACCATTGCTGAGGAAATATCTGTTAAGTAGAGGGAAAGTAAATAAAAAGATATAAAGTAAAACAGATATAAATGAGAGAAAAATAAAAAACCCACATGGAAATAGGAAATGAGGAAATAATTGACTGAAATATGTAGCCAGTTGATGTGGCAAAATCTCCATCATTTACAAGGCTTGGCTAAAGCTGGGAGATTGTGGTGGATCTCTTAGTCAGAAGGCAGGATCCTTCCTATTTTTGCCTGCCTCTGGAGGAAGTTTCACTGCACAGGTCATGACATGGCTTTGGGTTTCAGAGCACTCTGCGCCTGTCCACTTCTTTCTCCTCAAACTGGACTGTGTTGTCAGTATTGACTTGCTCCCTCTGGAGAGGGTCTAGATTCCCTATGCTGTGGTTGAGCAGCTCCAGGAGGTACCAGGTGGCATCCACAACCTACCTCCATAAACTGGATTCAAGAGTACCAGGAGGTGAATTTTTCTAAAAACCACTTGCAAGTTCCTTGAGTCCTTCAGACAGCTACAGCCATGATGGACATGATGATATTGGGAAAAGCCTGTGGACTGGACACCAGCAGTTTTAAGAAGCCCCCCTAGGGAAGGGTTGTTACTACCATCAGTGACTAGATTTCTGCCCTTTTTCATGTTTTAGGCACATTTTCTTTGAGTTCAGTTAACACTTTACAATCTGTCCCTTGAAATCATAATTGAGCCTGTGTTTTCTGAAGTCTCTATTTCAAAGGGCAGGGAAGCAAATGGGATTCTTGGTTCTTTTCCCAAAGGTGCAGATCTGTAGATTAAAGGTATCATGAAAATAATATTTTTTGCTCAAATCTTTTCCCTACAATAAAAATGGCTCAAAATCACATCCAGTGACAAAACTCTGCTGTACTTAACCCATGTCTAGCAGCAGGTGAAGTACTGCTGGGAAATGTCTGGTGCTTCCAAGTCAGTGGAACTCTGGAACACATCCAAATCCTTACAGATGGTGGTTTCTCCAGAAACACATTACAGATGTTAAGGATGTGAAGGAGCAGACCCCCTCCAGCACAGCATCAGGTCAGAGAAGGGCTAAAATCAAAATCCCAGACTGGAGGCATTTGCCTGCCTATTCTGTGTCTTCAGGATCCACTTCTGGTTCCTGCTCATTGTCAGAAATGCCAGAGAAGCCTCCCGTGGTCCCTGCTAACAAAGTGGTGCTTATCATGCTTTGGTAATTGCATTTGCTATGGTATTTGCAGCATTGCCTAGATTTTGAAATGGAGAGAGCTCAGACTTGCCCAGGGCTAATTGTGTGCTCTAACCTGCTCCTGAGCCCATGTGGGTCTTTAAACATTCTCATACACACAGGCAGTGTCCAGGGTCAGTCCAAACCTGACAGTTACTGAGCTGGATATGTGGCCATTGCATTGTTAATGTTTGCTCTCAGAATTTATCAGGGGCAGTATCTTGTCCCTTCCTCTACAGATCCTAGATAACTTCTATTTTCTTTTCTCTTTTTTTTCTTCTTTTTATTTTCTTTTTTTTTCTTTTCCCTTTCCTTTCCTTTCCTTTCCTTTCCTTTCCTTTCCTTTCCTTTCCTTTCCTTTCCTTTCCTTTCCTTTCCTTTCCTTTCCTTTCCTTTCCTTTCCTTTCCTTTCCTTTCCTTTCCTTTCCTTTCCTTTCCTTTCCTTTCCTTTCCTTTCCTTTCCTTTCCTTTCCTTTCCTTTCCTTTCCTTTCCTTTCCTTTCCTTTCCTTTCCTTTCCTTTCCTTTCCTTTCCTTTCCTTTCCTTTCCTTTCCTTTCCTTTCCTTTCCTTTGTAATAATAGTAAAGCTGTCTACCCATCAAATCTATCTTTCTACAATTTAAAGAGAAGGTTGTTGAGAGGAACCATATCAAAGGCCTGGCAGAAGTCTGACAGATGACATCTGTAGCTCTTCCCTTGTTCACTGACTTAGTTGCTCCATCACAGAAGTCCCATAGACTTATGTATGTTCAGATTCCTTGGGTGGTCATGAACCTGATCTTCTCTTACAGCAGGTGGGTCTTTGCTCCTCCCACCCTTGTCTTGTGGTCCATTGACTTGGCAGGTGTGGGAAGAGAGGTTGCCAGTGAAGGCTAGGGCAAAAATTTGTTGAGTACCTCAGCCTTTTCTGTTGTTACTAGCTTGCCAGTCTTGCTCATTGGAGGGTACTCTTTCTTTGACCTTCTTTTTCTGGTTGACATACTTCTAGAAGCTCTTTTTATTATTCTTTGCATCCCTTGCCAAGTTCACCTCCAGTTGCACCTTGTCCTTCCTGACCCCATTCCTACACAAGCAGGCAGTGTCCTATACTCTTCCCAGGATACCTGTCCCTGCTATCACTGCTTGTGCATTTCCTTTTTGCTCTTTAGTTTGACCAGCAGATCTTGGGCTCAGACATGCCTGTCTCTTGCCACCTTTGCCTGATTTCTTGCACCTGGGGATCAAGATCTCTTGCACTCTATGGAAAGCCTTCTTAAAGATCTGCCAGGTCTGTTCTGCTCCCCTGTCCCTGAGGACCATTTCTCAGGGGGTCCTACTGACTAATTCCTTGAAGAGATGGAACTTTTCTTTCCTAAAATTCAGGGTCCTGACTTTGCTCTTTGCCTGGCCCATATCACTCAGGACTGTGAACTCCACCAGCAGGCCCAGGCTGCCTCCAGTGTTAGTGTCACTGATTAGCTCATTTGAATTGGTGACCAAGCCATCCAGTATCATATCCTCTCTGGTCAGGCCATTACTTGGTTTAAGAAGTTATTCTCCATGCTTTGTAGGAGTCTCCTGGAGTCCAACAGACTGAGATGCCTACCTTTATGGGAGCAATTCAACTGTTTGTTGCCATTTGAGAAGCCATAGGAGATCTGAGAGAGCTCAAGACCAGGAACAGCAGGATGCTGTTCATCACTGAACCATCATCTCATCCAGTAGTAGCTGGAACCTACACAGGCATTTCAGGTGTCACAAAGTGTCACAGGGTGGGCTGCTGAATCACACTTTATTTTATTTAATTATGAGAATTGCCTTTTCAATATGAGAATTGGCAGCATAAATAACTGCTTACAGAAATGCTTCAAAACGCAGGCCTAAATGATACCAGGATTGTGTCTTCTGCCTCAAAGCATTGATGCTTTCTCCAGGCATAAACTGATACCGAAGTGGCAGCTTCATGGATGCACACCTTATGGCACATAAAACATGCTGAGGAGTCAGTCCAGATATTGAGACTGGTTCTTCCCAAGACCCAGATGATGTTTGCAGTGTCAGCTCAGCTGCATTTGGTATTCCTGACTTCTCTAGAGCAGCACAGTCATTTGGAAATCCATGTCCAGCACAGTAAGTGCATTGAAAGAGCTCCTGTGTTGCACAGAGTGGTGAGGGTAGCCCTGCAAATAAGTGGTTTCAAATTCTGCTTTCCTTTTAGGTGAAGACAATATCTTAATACTGCAGAAACAGAGCTCACCTGAGCTCACATTGTGGTTTGGCCTTGCCTCCCTGTGGACTTGTTAGTGTCTTAAAGGGACTGACACGATCCTGGACCGTTTATGTGGCAACACCCTGACCATGACTATGGCTGTCTCTCTGTGTGAGTTTCCTGAATGCTGCAGTTCTGGACTTAGATTCAGTGAATTTTGGAAAAGTCCAGAGCTTGAAACAAGCACTGCAGCCTGTTTGGGGTCATACTTCCGTATCTGTTGCTGTGTGGAGCAGGTGGCTTGAATTTGGCTGAAGCTTAAGATGCATTTTGAAATCTTCATCTTCTAGTTTTACAAAGCCTTTTGGATAAGGTTTGCTGAATGCATGTAAGATGTTGAGTTTTATTTTATGGATTTGAAGCAAATCTTCTAAATTCCTTTAAAGTAATTCCTTGCGTTTTGAAATTCCAAACCCCCAGGCCCCTTCTTTCAAATGCTTGTGGTCAATTATAGACTGATTTAGGAAATGGTGCAAAATGTTTAAATGAAACTAGAAACATTTTTATTTATATTTTATCAAAAGGGAACTATATCTCTTACCATGGAAAGCCTTAGACTCCAAAGCTTGTGTTCTAATCTAGACAACATTTTTGGAACCATCACGTAAGAGGACTTTTTTTTCCACATGGGGCTCTTTGAATTACTTCAACATTGATTTTAGGGATTTTTCTATTTGGTAACCAAGCATACACTCTAGATTGGAATCTGAATGTATTTTTTCCCATGCATTTTATGCATAAATATTCTGTTTTGAGATTGATTTCCTGGTTGGATTTTTGTAAGTGGTAGTTGAAAGGAGTTAAGGAGTTTGACTACTTCAACATTGCAATCTGAATGTATGAAAGACTGAATTGCATTGCATACAAGACTCTAGTGCTGTAGCCAATAGCAGAGTGGAGTACAGGAGTCCTTTCATAGGTTCATAGATTCATAGAATGATTTGGGTTAGAAGGGACCTTAAAGATCATCTAGTTCCAACACCCTTTCCACTAGACCAGGTTGTTCAAAGCCTCATCCAACCTGGTCTTGAACACCTCCAGGGAGGGGGCATCTGTGACCACCCTGGGCAACCTGTTGTACGCTACATTAAACTTCACATTTCATCCACTCTGAGCACCACGGCTGTACCCCCAGCCAGCTCTTAGCACTGCATCCTCATCACTCCTTCTCCCTCTCTATCCCATCATCCCACAAACAGTAAAGCCAGAAAACAGCATCCATGTAATGGGAGCTCAAGACAATTAAGCTGCATAGAAAAATCTCTGGTGGTCAATCAAAGACCGCTCTTCAGCTCCAGAGGTCAGAAACCTCTATATGGATCCATCTGTGCTGTCAGCAGAAGAGCTATAGACCCTAGGGCAGGTGCTTCAGTATCAGAAGCCCTGAACTGGTGCAAAATAGTGCTCTTCTGTTGACAAGTGGAGAAAAGGAGTTGGGGCTACAAAAGAAGTATGAGATATGTGATGGTTTGATTTCAAAAGTTCGAAATGGAAACCAAACTATATTCAAGTGAAGCAATCCATTGAATAGCTAAATATAGTGTGTTTTGTATTATCTACAAAGTACAGTAAATATTTCAACCTTATTCAATTTCCACTGAAACTCCTGCTGACTTCAAAGGGGGAAAAAGTATGTTAAGGAATATAGTCCATTTTCTCCTCCTCCTGTGATTTGAGAGATGTATAATCTGTGGTTGTGATGAGGTGTGGTTGGTTTGAGACAGTTTGGTCTCTTTTGGGCTGATGGAAACTAAAGATACGGTGCAGAAGAACCAGCCAAGCCAACCACAGTGGCGTTTGAGTTGCCTCATGTCATACAGAGGAGACATGCTCTTGTGGAAATCTCTCAATTTCTGGAAAAGGTAAAAGGCAGGAGACAGGGTTGTCTCTTGCCACCATGAAGCAAGCCTGGTGCCTGAAGGAGACCAAGTGTCCTGGAAAGACTTGCTCTTGGCAGCAACTAAAACACCTTATTGCTTCAAACCATTACTTAGAGTTCATCATTCCTTACATGGCCCCATTTCTGGGAAGAGCTGAATTTAGAAGCAGAACATCCAACCCAACCTTGAAAGCCTGAGCACCATCTTTCTAAACTGAAGGATCTTTTAGCCCATAGTTGCAGTAGGCTCAAGGCCTGGTCTCAGAGATCATCTCGAAGGGAACAATGAGTCATGCTGTATGAAGGCCTACTAAAACTTTCCAAGGACATACAGCTAAGAAAAACTGATGTGATTTGTTCTCAGCACGTTTGCTTAGCTGGGCTGATCCTCAGTCTTTCAGCTGTTGTCTCCCCAGGTAATGATATGTGGTGGTTCTTGCTGATGCTTTCTCAGCCTTCAGTGTTTTTGGGTGAAGAACTCTGCAGTAAAGTTACTTTCATATATTTAGTTGTTTCTATGTATTCAGTGACTTTCAGTGAATTTATCTTCCATAAGGCTGTCCAGTTTCCTCTTGAGAACCACTGCTTTTTGATTGCCTTGAACCTGGTTCCTATTATATTATCTAATACGCTCAGTACTTCTGCTGGAAGATGGTGCCATCTTTTTTCATTCCCTCCATGGCATTCATGGTTGTGTAGACCTCTATCCTATATCCTCTCATAGCATAGGACTCAAGGTTACAGACAATGTTTTATGTCTGAACCTTAAAGAAGGTTGTTTCTGTCCTATCCTGGATGAGAATCAGCTACCACAAATGCTCTGTGATGCAAGTCCATGAGAAAATAGGTAGTAAAGCCCCTTCTCTGGCTGTCTGAGACCTCCCACTGCTATTGCCACAGAGAAATTTCAAAATTTTCCCTAGACTGCTGGAAGTGCCAACAGGAAAAGCAAATATTTATGTGTAAGACTTAACCCCAAAAAGATTAAGTGCAGATGGATGTCAGCAGTGCCAGCAACCTGCAAGAGCAAGTGAAAACTGAGAAGGATGTAAAATCAGAACATGGTATGGAAAAAAAAAAAAAAAGAAGAAAAAGAAAAAATTAAATATAAAACAGATTAGAAGCAAATGAGGGCTTTCTGCTTTCCCAAAGAAGGGCAGCCTGAGGACCAGCAAAGAGGAGTGCTACAGCAGAGCCTCAGCAATGTTAGCAGCTTGGGAGGCTCCAAGGGTAAGCACAAAGTATGGAGTTGGTAGGAACATCAGCATGAGGAGTGCAGCTTGATGGGATGGTACATGGACTTTGGAAATTGGGAAGTGTTGTGGAGGCGATGAATATCTTGCATGGGCTTTGGTTACCACCTCTTTAGCTCTGGAAGTCACTTACTAGCTGGGAAATGGTGATCCGTGGGAAGAGATTTGGATTAGTGAAGCTTGGCCCATGTTCCGTGGGAGGAGAGCCGTGCAGTTTGGAAAGTGTCCATCTAGGGAAAATCCTAAGTGGTGGGGCTGTCTAGACTAGTCAGGAAGGCGTGAACAAATAACCAGGGGAAAATAGAAGAAAAAGAATAAAAGAAAGCATGATGCCTCATCTAGAATGAAATTAAAATGTCAGGAAAAAAATAAATCTTCTAAGGATGCAAACAGAAGATGTTCTTAACTGACTTCATTCTAATGCTGTGAACCCATTTAACAAGGAGTGGAAATTAGACATGTCCATAGCTGGATTTACATGCCACTGCTGGAAGTGGGTGGGGAGCTGTGTGATAGGAATGTTACAATTAATTATGATAAACCTCTTCCTAACAACTGTGTGGGCAGCGTGCAGGTGTCTGTGAGGACCCTGGCAGCCTGACAGAAATGTAATTATGGGTTATGGAGTTAGAAGTGCTACAGAAGAAAACACTCTTTGGCACTTTGTCAATCAGCAAACTGCTAATTATCAATTGCCCCAGGAAAGTAGTACCTCCTTAAACACCTGGATGTGGTGTGAGTGGGAGCATGGAGGGAAGTGTAAGTTACCCGGGAGGCTGCACTTACAGCGAGGATTTCCTGACTTAGAAATCAAACCAGTTCTGCTCTAAATCTTTTTTTTTCCTTTTTGACCTGCCACTGGAAGTTGGTAACCATGTATGTCCATAAAATCCAGCTTAAATATGGTGGCTTTTAAAACTGAATAGATCACAGATTGGCTGGGTTGGAAAAGATCCTCAAAGGTAATCTTGTCCAACCCCCCTGCAGTGAGCAGGGACACCTCCTGAAGAGCATTAATCTTCAGTTTGCCAGTGGCCATGGTGGACTCCTTATCTCTGAAAAAGAGGTTGGATCCTTTTTCTAGGAAAGATATGCACCTGCTGAGGTCTTTAGGTGAGTGTAAGGGATGACTTTCAGCAATTTTTTACAGGAAATCGGATCTAATCTGCTTTAAATAGAACTGATTCTTCTTGCTCTCATTGTCCCATATTGGACGTGACCTTTGGGCAATTTAGTTTCATGTGTGGGGGTTTGGGAGCTGTATGCTACATAGTGTCTTTGTCCTAAAAGCTATCCTTTGAGATTTTTCTCCCTGTGGGTCACAGGAAAGATTGTACAGCTGTGATTACAAGAAAATCTCAACCACAAGAGTGAACAAACAACAGCCCAGAAAACAAGGTCTGAAGCTGTCCAAGGCACAATTTTAATCAAGCTCAACTACAGCTGAAGAGTCAGGATGAGAAAAAGCATTGCCTTACGGAGGCTGTCTTCTAAAATCACTTTGGAGTAGGAGCCTTTTAAAAATCCCCATCAAATGCAATAAAACATGCTGTAAAGCAGCTTTAAAAACAGAGGGAAAGAAAACACATCTCCATCACTACAGTGACAGCCAAGTGGTGCTTGTCAGACCTGGGTTCCTTTAAAAATGTGTGCTGAGCCCTTTCCCACTCTTAGTGCTGTTTGCTGAAGTATTAAGGAAATGGGAAAGCATCCAGAAAACTGGTTCAACTCAGCTGACACCATGAAGTGTGAAAAAGGAGCAGGAAGGAGATTGAGGTCTGCAGCACAGTGTTGACCTGCCGCTGGCTGACGACATGGCAATGCATCACACTGGTCCTGCTGGCACAGTGCCATGCTCAGAGGTGTCCAGCAGCTGTTGAAAGGGGAACTGGAATAACATCTGCTCACAGCTGCTTTTTTTTTGGGGGGGGGGATGGGGGGTGGGGAGGGGGGGTGGGAAGGAGTGGTGGGGGTGGTCCTGATGGAAATAAGGAGATGGATTTTTGAGGTAGCCTTCAGGAAGCTTTTAACTCTGCTGACTACAAGGTGTGGAAGTGCCCCATAATACCACACTGCCCTTGAAGATGTATAAAATCTGTAACAGTGAATTGATGGCAGTTTGTCAGAGGTTAGCAGAGCTGTGTTCTCTTCCACTGAACTTCTGCAAGCCTTACTGTGTGTGAATTATTTGTGTGCTGTAATGCCTATAGTGGCTTAATGCATAACATACATGCAAGATGAAGTTTAAGGAGTGCCTATCTGTGGTTGTTACAGACATTCTTTGTCATGGCCATTGCTGTAACTTAATTGTTTCTTAGCCAGGATTTTTGAAGCTCAGGGAACCCACGTCTGCATTCACTGTATCACCATCCAAGATTCAAAACTCAGCTCGGAACTGGTTAGGTAAAACTGCGTATAAACCTTCTTGTGATTTAACATCAAGAGGAGTTAATACTAGAAGACACTTCCCTATCTTATCAGTTAATGTAGAGTTTATTAAGGATCCTTCCCTTTTCCTCTTCCCTTGTATGTGGCTTTGTGTAGATCTCATGGACTATGAGTCATGAGTACAAGAAAAGAGAGTAACAAGTGAGTTTGAAATCTGAGGCCAGTTTCAGAATTTTGGGAGTAAAAGTGACTTTGTTAGTTTAAGGTGCTGGTCTACTTCAATAAGCAGTAGAGATGGAATGTTGCTTTTTGAGCTCTTCGTTCACTGCTATCTGGAGTAAACTTGGGTGTGGGGTTGGCCAAAGAGGCAAAAGGTGGTCTACAAACTGAAAGTGCAGTTTGAATTTTGGGGTTCAGCCCAAATCTGTAAGATTCCTGGGAAATATTCCCTCAGCAGTCAAAGGCACACACAAGGATGGGGCTTGCATTTTCTGTAGTTTTCATTAAATTGGAGCATTCAAATTAGCAATTTAATACATGAGTTTACTCCTGGCCAGCAATGGTAACACTGATTTCAAAAGGCAGAGGTAGGCTGACATGGCTGTTGGACAAATGGCAGTTTCTTTAGCTTTTGCCACATTACTTTTGTTGTCCTTTCTGTCATCTTATCCAAATTGTTACCTGGTCATGTAAGCAAGTCTTAGATCCATTGCCTTTAGTCTATAGCAGAGCATTTCTTCACATGTCACTCACTGTCCTCTCACACAAAGCAAAAGGTCAGCACAAATTCAATTTCTTGGCATTTTTTTGTGGATCTGAACATCTGTGGCTTCTAGTGAACTCAGTCCGGCTCTAGCTTCATGGTGTACCAAAAAATCGTGTTCTGGTTGTATCTGAGGGATTCACTTCACAACAGGAATATCAAAACAACTTTTAGATGGCTTTAAGGTGTGGACAGTCATTAGTCTTGCTTCTAGACATCTACCTTCCTTCACACATAACTCTGAAAACACTTTCCCTGTCTCTTTGCCAGAATTTCATGTGTGGTATTTTTGGGGAAAGCTTATTATAGCCTAGCTCAAGCATAGCCAGCACTCAGTTACAAGTGCAAACATATCATAAATACCTGTCTTGCATTAGGATCTTTCCAGAAGGCATTAAAACATAGCCAAGTTATCTTCATGGGTTCTATGTTCTCCTAGCACTTGTTGATTCAACTGTTCTTAAAACTGTGGGAGTTTGGGAGAGTGTGAATGTCAGCACCATTAAGGATTTGCAGTGTGTCAAGCAGAGGGAAATAGGCAGGCTATTTTAGAGCCAAGCCAGCCCTCCTTTTTGCTCCTCAACCTTTCATATGAAACTTTAGGGAGAGAAACACAGTGAGCTCTGGTGGTGCATGGCTCTTTAGGGAGCTGCCATCTGCTATTTCTGAGTTAAAATTGGATCACACAATCCCAGAGCTGCACTGCACATTCATCATCACCTCCTATCCACAACCAAGCTGTGAGGGGCCCTGGCCAGCCCAATGCTGAGACCTCTGAAGGCTGAAGTCAGTCTATCAGGGAGGATGGGAGGCAAGTGTAAAACAAAGTTGTATTGCAGGTTGTGCAGTGGTGGTGAGTTCTCCTCTTTGAAGTTTTCCCAAGCTGTGGAGCTCAGGAAAAACACCTGTGGGAGTAGCAGCCTTCTCAGGGTTGTCAACAAGATGTGTTAAATCAGTGCAATCTCCTTCATGACAGGGAATGGCCTTGGTGAGTAGAAGGCATAGTTTTGCTTGGCAAATATTGGTTCAGTTCACAGAGGGATTTTGGTGCACACTGAATATATTCCTTGCGGGGCAAAAACAGCCAGGCTGCTCCAGGTGCCTATCTGGTGTGCACCAACTCCTAATGGGAACACAAGGGATCCATGTGTTGGTCCTTCATACACCTTTTGATCCCCATTCTCCACGTACATCTAGAGCTCACCCCAAATACATGCAGTTCGTCTTTCTCCAACTGACTTGCTGACTTGTGTGGATGCAGCGAACATGCCCAGCCTTTTCACAGTGTCTCACGTGAGACCTTCGCTTTCAGTCACTCAAGCCTCACTGTGGGTTTCTGGCAGGTGCAGTTACTCATCTCTGCTGTCTTTTTGCTCTTCACTTTAGGCCAGTCCATGGACAACGGCTCTGCCCACCTTACTTCTGTTGCACTGGTCTGGCATGGTAAATGTGACAGAAGGGATGGAGAAGTACAACGTTGCCTATGGCTTAGTGAGGGATTTCTGTGTGCTTTTAGTGGAAGACATAACCATAACACTTCCCATCTGACCAGCATCAAGGAAAACTCAGCTTTATTTTGTCCACAGTCAAGTGCAATCTCTGCCTTGCACTCAGTTTGCATTTAAAACATTTAAGGGACACAGGTTCATCAAATCACTGTTTTTTAGCAAGTTGGGGCTGTTCCTGCTTTCTGACGTCTCTGCTTAGACTGATGCATTTCCTGCCCTTTCCTTCTGTGAAGGATGGATCTCCTCATTCCCATTTAAAACCTCCACGATGTGGAGTCTTCCTTTATTTCAGCACATATCAGAAATTACTTCATAAAAGTCATTTAGAGAGTTGGAATTCTCATCAGATTTTGTAACTTGGTTAAAAGGTCTGGCTGCAAGTTAAAACTTGACACAGAAGTCTCAGCCAGGAAATAATTCAGTTTCTGTCTTTCCATCAAAACAGCAACAAGTCCTCCTCTCCCAAACACTTGCAAATTTCTCAATGGTAAAAGGTTATTTTAGGAAAGGATTAAATAAACTTTATCAAGAGGCAGGATCTCTAGAGTGGGGAGAATAAGGAAGGAAAAAACATTTGAAATTATACAAATTTTTATGATTTTCACTCAAAATGTCTCACAAATCCTGAGGGAGCAGTGTAGATCACCAGTTTGATTGATGTGAGATGTGTAGCTGCCATATGCCAGTACAGTGATGTACTTATTAACAGGATTAAACAGACCTAGGCAGAACTGAGATATCAGTCTTGGTAGGAATCAGATTAAACAAATTGGTTGTCCAGTCTTTCCATCTGACTTTATGCAGTTTACATGTATTAACCTTAAATCACATCTGGTTGATGGAGAAAAGCCTCAAATATCTGCAGGAAAGGGTCTTTATCAATTCCTCCAGAAGCTTAGTGCCATGCTCTTGATGTGCTTTTCCACACCAGCACAAACTCCTCTTTATTTCTGTTCTAGCTAATGGGTGAGAATAAGTGTTCCCTTCCTGTAACCCACTTTGTGTATTCTTCTGCTGTCTTTTCTGCTGGTTGATTGGCCCTTAGGTCCGGAAGAATATGAAGTGTAACCCTGGGCATTCCGTTGCCCAGCTGCTTGCATTAATTTTGTTCCTGAATGGTGCCTAAAGAATGCTTGGCTTGTAATCAACCCATGTCCCAACAAGGGCAGTTGGTTGAAGTTATCCCTTTGGTTATGCTTGAAATCTCTGGGTTTGGGGCTATAACACCTTCCCATCTGCATCCTTCACTGGGTTCATATGCAGCCAAGCAGAAGTATAAATATGTCTCTGCCCTTCCTGATGCTCATTGCCAGTTGAGGATGATGCACTAATCAGAGGGCAGAGTTGGTCCATCCTGCTGACAGACACTGACATGACGGTGTTTGACCAGATAAAAAATGGTCCATGTTTTAGCTGGTGAGACACCCTTCAGCTCCCAAAAGAAAATATTTTTGCAGGTGATGAAATGACAGTCCATAATTTTTTAGTCCTTTTCAACCTACGAGGTGCTTGTACAGCCCCCAGCACTTTCATTAATCTGAGCAGATATGTCTTTGTCCTGTAAACAAATAAAATTTGATATAAACATTAAAAATACAGAAAAAAAATTATTTATTTTCCAGTGTTACAACCCTGTGAGATTGAGGCCTTGACTATATCACCTACAGCTCATTCTCCTGTCTTCAATATCTGAAGGAATAAGGGTTCAAGATTGTAGCACATTTAACCACTTTACCCTTCTCTTCAAAGAAAACTTAAACTCTTGAGAAAACATTTAGACACATGGGGTGATTTCCAAAGGCATCTAGTGACTTTGAGTAGGATCCGTGATTCTCTCAGCTTTGAAAACTCCTCCTGTCTGTCGTAAATGTGATGTAGCAATACCCAAATGCCCACGGATGTTCTTCATGTATCTAAGCTAAGCATTCACACAATCAGGATTTTCCCCTTCTTGGATAACATGGGCTTCAATGCCTTGATCTGTTACAGAGAGATACAACTTTTATATTACAAACTTCTGTTGACTAAACCCTTAAACTACTGAAAGCTCAACCAGTCATATGCTCTAGTGCTGGGCAGTTTATCCAGGATCCTTACTGGAAAATGGGTTTCCAGATTGCCAGAGGCAGAGCTGTAGTGGTAGAGAAAGTTTAACAGTACTATTCATGGAAAACTGCTTTCTGGGCTCATACTCTGAATTTGCAGAGAAGCACTGAGACCATTCTACATGCAAGAGAAGTATCTGACTGTGGATCCTGGCTCTGCTATTGCTCCTGTCCCCTCAGAAAACTCTGTAAATCACAAGTGTCTTGTATCC
This sequence comes from Indicator indicator, assembly GCF_027791375.1. Taxonomy (NCBI): domain Eukaryota; kingdom Metazoa; phylum Chordata; class Aves; order Piciformes; family Indicatoridae; genus Indicator; species Indicator indicator. The sequence goes on along the minus strand of NC_072012.1, from coordinate 17,157,311 downwards.
TCATTTTTGAGACAGAACCACAGAATGGTTTGGGTTGGAAGGGACCTCCATCTAGTCCAACCGCCCTGCAGTGAGCAGGGACATCCTCCATTAGAGTCCAGCCTGACCTTGAATATCTCCAGGAATGAGGCCTCAACTACCTCCCTGGGTAACCTCTTCCAGTGTTCCACCACCTTCATGGTAAAGAACTTTTTCCTAACATCCAATCTAAATCTATTCTTCTCTAATTTCAAACTATTGCCCCCACCCTATCACTACAGGCCTTTGTAAATAGTCCCTCTGCAGCCTTTTTGTAGGCTCCTTTCCAGTACCAGAAGGCTGCTATTAGGTCTCCCAGGAGCCTTCTCTCCAGGCTGAACAACCTCAGCTCCCTCAGCCTGTTCTGGAAGAAGCAGTGTTCCAACCCCCTGATCATTTTGTTGGATGGTAAATCGAAACACAGAAAAACTCTTTCTCACTGGGACTGCTAAGTAATTATTGCCCTCTCTGTAGTGGAGACATCCAGTTCTTTTCCCCTGATTAGGACATTCATTTTATCTGCCCTCTTTGATTAGGTGTGAAGTGTACATGTTGCTTAATGAGAACAAGCAGTTCAGATAATGCAGCTCAAAATAATTGAGATTTTGCTCTTCCAAAATTACAGTTGCCAAAAGACAAGGAAATGTCCTAGTTAAATAGTAAATAGAAGCCCAGATCCTAGCTTCTTCACAGTGTGTTTTTTTTTTTTGTTTTAATCCTTTTTTGCTTTGTTGCTATTATTGTGAAGTTTGTGGATGGTGACTGTGATTGCTACTGCAGGAGATGGCGGGGACAGTTCAGATCATCTCTTCAGACCTGTCCAGGTCGTGTCTCTTGCTACTGATAAAGCAATGCAATACAAAGCTTTTGAAAGTATAGATAACTTCTGTGTCAGAGAAATGTGAGAAAAGCAAAAGAAGAATCTTAGACAGATAATGAAAATTAATTTCATAATCAGATTTAAAGGTCTTGTATGCACATGCATACTGAAATGGTAACTCAAGCTTACAAGGGATGCATTTGCTACCTGTCCCTAAGTATTTGGCCAGGTACAAAACCAGATTTTACAGATAAGTGCACATGACATCAGGATTTGATGAGATTTTGCAGACCACAGGGTGGTTATTGACAGAAGAGCCCATACCCAAAGTAGTGTGTGATTGAACTGTAGCTCAGAGGGATTGCTGTCTGCTCACTGTGCAGTGTGGTGGCACTTGCTATGTAATTATCTTACTCTAACACAATTATTAACTCAAGATGAAGCAGTTGAGAGGCACCATTGTAACATTAACCAGTACTGGAGTTTGTGCTCTGTAATTCAGGTGCTTGCAGAGAAGAGCTCACTGCAGGGCATCTCTCAGCCCTGTGGACATTTTGTCTGGTGTAGCTGTGGCTTCAATCCTCCTCATGAAATCAGGCTGGAAAGAAGGCTCCAGTCTTGTGTGTATGGGGAGATCTGACTCACACTTTCTTTAAGACCTTACTTTCCGTGGGCATTGTAACCAGTCCTGTGTGAAATGCTTTACCTAGTATAAGGCAGTGAGTTGTGCAGTATCTGATGGGAGTTTCTAATGCTTCTGTGTCCATATGTAGCACAGCACAGCAGCTTGGAGAGACTTTGGTCATATATGATGCTGGAAACCCTGTATTTCCCTGACCCAAAATTTCTACTGAGAACTGAAATACTCGCTCAGGAACAGGATCCTATCTGAGGGGTTGTACTGGAGTGAAACAGCAGCTTTTGATCCATGGAAACAGCCATTAATGCAGCTGTTGGAGCACAGGCAAGCAGGAGGGTGGTCTCCTAAATACTGCCTTTGCACCTTGAAGACTGGGTATTTGCCAAACCCTGCCATGCTCAGAGTAGCCTGTTGCCCACTTATTGCATCCAGGGTGGTCTGGGGCTCTTTCAGGATTTACAGCCCATGCAGCAGCTGGAGCTGTGGATAGGCTGCTCTGAGCTGCTTGGTGGGACAAGGAATATCTGTGAGTAGACGTGAGCTCCCGTCAGCCAGATGTTAGTGATTGGAGCTTGTTATTTAGAACTGCTGATTAGTCTCTAGGGCATTCTGCCTCCTTGGTTCCTTTCTTGGTTGCTGACGTTAGCCAGAGATCACCTGCAGATTGCAGATGTTTGTTTTTCTATCCCTTTGTTTCTTCAACCTCACCAAAGCTTTTCCACTTCACTCCTGTGGCAACCTGTGGTACCTCTGCTCCTGAATGAGGGCTGAACCTAGTCCTCTCTGCATGTGTCTGTTTGTCACCTATCCCAAAAGATAGAGCACAGCAAACAGCTTCTTGCTGGTCTCCTCTTTGCTCTGGGCTTTCAAAGCAGCTCAGGAGCAGATGCAGATGCCCTTTGTCAAGCCTTTGTGCTTCATTCAGTCTGATTTCAGGGCTGCTGCCATCATTTCCCTCAAGGTTTCACAGATCTCTTCTTGCTTGCAGGAAAAGGCATCAGTAGAGCCTCTTGTCCTGCTCCTGCCATGGCAGGCATGTCTCTGTGTGCGTAAGCAGTGTCAAGAGTTGTTTCCATGCTACTCAGCTCTGGTATAGTGCCCGCTTCCCTGCTCTGAATTAGTTTCTCTGACTCATCCACTGGAGGAATTTCTCTCTCTCCATTGCCTGTAGAAATAGCTCAGAAAACCAATGTTTCCTTTGCAGGATCCAGGTTAAGTATGTTAAGCAGGGTGGTGCAAAGGCTACACCAAGGGATCCATCCACCCCAGTTAAATACGGATCTGTGTATGCCCTTTTCACTCCTCCTGCTTTCCTGCACCCAATTGCTCTTGACAAATGAAGTGAAGCAGCGCTGGCAGTTCCTATGTATGCTCAGGAGCAATGTGGAAACTTCCACTTCCTAGCAGCACCAGAGGACAGCAGGTTGCCCAGGGGCACCTGCATTTGCTGTTTGAAATCCAGAAGCTTTGCACAGCAGCAGTGCAGTGCTTCCAGCTGAGCCTGCAGCCAAGGAAATCCTATCTGTTTGTAAAGGCAGCTGAGCTGCAGCAGCTTATGTGAAGCACAAAACCAAGATGTCTAGAGTGGAAGGATTTATGGGGCAACATGACTTTTACAGATACTGCCTTAACTCTAAACATTTGCCTTTCTCAGCATGGGTTCTCCTCATGTGCATAAAACTTCCCTACGTATGATATAGTTGCTGAGGAGGAGACATAGTCTCCAGTCACAGCAAATATGCAAATATCCCTATTTCTATACTTTCTTGAGAGGCAGCATTTAATGCTTTGCAGTCACACCATTGCTATTCACCAACACCCATCTACAGCCTGCTGGGGTTTGCTCTGCTTCTCTCTTTGACTTACACTTAACAGACAAGAAAAGGATTTTTCTTATTATATATAAAACATATTTTACTACGTATTTACTGATCTCAGTCCTTCCCTTCTCAGCAACATAGGATGTGGGCACTGAGCATTTGCACTCTGAGTATGCTGACCTGTGGAGGGGGTACACAGAGGTCTGGCATTACCTTACCCACAGGAGGTTATGAATTAATTAAGCCATTAATCAAGCCATTAATCAACCTTGTTTTACTGTTTCCATGCACCCCCACATCCTCCCACAGCCCAAAAGCTTCCACCTGTTATTTTGTACCCCTAACAGCTATGTTTAATCTAAACCTCAATATACAGACCTCCATACAGCACCTGTGTCATGGGTTGAGCATCACACCAGAGGATCAAGCACCTGTTAGGAGCCCCAGGGAACTCCTACGAGTTGTGATACATTAGATTGAAGTAAACCATACTTAAATATCTCAAACCAGGTTTAAATTAATTTTGTGCTCATGCAAGTTAATATTGTAAACATAAACATGTTTCCTTACCAGCTGATGCTGGTCCTCAGTTTCAGCTACATCTGGGGATGGTTTATTTGAATATATTGTACTGCCCTCACTGCTGAACTGCTACAGGGTGTATCCTGTCTATTTAACAGGACCATTAAATTAAATAAAGTTCCTAGGAGCTGTTGTAATACAAGGTAGAGGTCAGCTCATTCAAAAATCAACACTGACATTTCAATAATTAGAAACAAAGATGTAAGATGCTGTCCCAGTCTGATCAGCAGTTTCTCATTTCCCTGTGTTCCCATCAGTGAGAAGGAAGGATACAATACATTCTGTTTCTGGGTCTTGCTGATTTTATCCCTTCCTTGGTATTTAATTAATTTGCTGTGTGTATGTGTGGGGGGAATGGTGACCTAATCTATTGAAATACAAGCCAAGTAAAACAAGTTTAGATGGAGAAGGGGTCACACAGCAACTTTCAGTTGGAGAATAATACACTTGAGGTAAAGTATATTAGCAAAGTCATTTTAGGCACATCAGACCTAATTAGTTTTATTGTGATAGTAGTAACTCTAGGTGGGAAAAAGCTGAGCTGGAAATTGAAGTGGAAAGGAAGTTTTGGAAAGTTTCTATACATGTTATAGAAAAAACCCACCCACTTCTTAGAGAGACTTTTGAAGTTCAGCTGAAACTGCAACCCTAGTTCTGGGACAGAAATGAACAAAAAAGAAGAAAAAGCAGTAACAAAATGCAAAAGTCTATTAAGCAGCCTGTCTTGTAAACCCACATTTGTTTTCAGCACCTATATTTCTTCTAGCAACAGTGAAAGATTTTTGGTTTCTGTTGCTCAAAGCATTTCCCTCTAAGCTCAGCATAGTTGATCTGAGTAGTGTGCTTTAATATTCAGTGCCATTTGCCTGTAAATTATCAGCTTAATCCATGCTGGCACTGTGTAATCTCCAGGAACAGGACAGAATTATATAAGGAATGTCTACCATAGACAAGGAACAATGGGTTCAAATTGAACATAGAAGATTTCACCTCAACATGAGGAGAAACTTTACAGTGAGGGTGACGGAGCACTGGAACAGGCTGCCCAGGGGGATTGTGGAGTCTCCCTCTCTGGAGACTTTCAAAACCCACCTGGATGCATTCCTGTGCCGCCTACCCTAAGTGATCCTGCTCTGGCAGAGGGGTTGGACCTGATGATCTCTTGAGGTCCCTTCCAGCCTCTGATATACTGTGATACTGTGACACGACCCATCCATGGTACCTAGAAGGAAGCAGGGCAGGTGCTGCATTGCCTTGGATCGTATTTGCAATTCGTGCTGTGCAAATGGCTGTGTCGCAGAGTCTGTGAGCTACCTGGTTTTGTGACGAGCCCTCTACATCCCTTGCAATAGAGCGGAGAGCTCTAAGTAGTGTCCCGGCTTCTGTCTCTGCTTTTGCATGCTATGGAAGTGTGCCCCACAGTTTGTTATTTCGCTGGCCACTCTTGAGTATTTTTGGATGGAGGGAGTCAGAGGAGGGTGGCATGGATCTCAGCAAAGAGGCTGACAGGGTGGCATTGCCTGTCCCTGGGTGCTATTCACACCTGGAATGGCTGCAAGACTCCCCACTTCCCCCCAGCCCTGACCCCCCATCTCAGAGGGTACATCTTGCCCA